>NC_086446.1:298065498-299555257 GCF_028390025.1 Pseudophryne corroboree | reverse complement strand
CCTACCATAGGAGGAAGGAGTAAGCTGAGGATTACCAGCACTCCAATTGGTAATCAATCCGGTCAGCTGACCAGGTAACATGGCTGCTGGAAACAACGCACAGAGAGACCTAGATGATGTACACAGGAACCTGCCAATTACTCACACAGAGGAACTCCTACACAGGTGGCTTAATCAGGAGAGAGCAACACACACACATGCTGTAGCTTGGAAGCTGAACACTGCATGGAGCTTTGCAAGACTGAGAGAAATCACGAAACCCCTGCAGATCACGATGTAAGCTACAAGGAACACTTAGTACATACATGAAATATTCCAGGATCCTGACAAAATTGCATTACAGGTTTAAGTCATATCCCCACTTGCAGCTGATTGTTTGTGTAGTTGGGCAGCAACTTGGAGTTCCCATTGTAGGATAAGTGTGAGTAGTGAGCTGTAGATGAAATTGCAGGCACTTCAGTGGTGAGTGTAGAGAGAGGACAGGCATACTTCAAATGGATAGTTTGCAGTAAGAGCATGGCTAGTAGAGATGTGAGCTGGCCCAGATCTTGGGTTTTGGTTTTAGATCTGTATCTCCTTCGTGTTATGGATCTTTATTGGTTTTGCCAATACTGCCCTTGCGGGTTTTGGTTTTGGATCTGTATTTTTCTAAATTAATCATAAAAACAGCTAAAATCACGGAATATGGACCTGTTTTTGTTCCTACAGTATTATTTACCTCAATAAAATTAATGTCCACTCATTTCCAGTCAATTTTGATCACCTCACAGCTCACAATATTGTTTTCATCCATTTTAGGCCTAAAGGTTGCGCCGAGGTAGCTGGCTGACTAAGCTAAGCAACAACAGTGGGCAACACAAACATGTGGTGCTTAAACTTCAAACATGGCACATCCAGGAGTGGCACTGCAGTGGCAGAAAGGATGGCAGTTTAATAAACTATGCAAAAAACAAACAACAAACAGTGAGCAATGCTCCAAACATTGCATAATGCAAGAAAAGAGGTGCAAGGTACCACCCTTATGTTATATTTATTAAACAGGACATGCACAGTTTAACAAACCAATCATTACAACAACAGGGACTGCCACTTGTGGCTGAATTGATTGGTTTGGTTTGTTTGGATCCCCACAAAACAAGCTCGCAATGGAAAGTGCACAAACTGGCTCTACATAGGCAAGATGCTGTCATCAGTATCTAATTTCTCATCTCCATCAGTGTGTACATCCTCTTCTTCACAGTATTAAAATGTCCCCTATGGAATCCGCTATATTAGGTGCCTCTTTATTTTGTGGACATAATTGTCGGTAAAGGTCTTCCTTGTGGAACTGGTAATTCATTTTGATGAACATAGCCTTTTCACATTTTAGGGAAGTAACCTCCTACGCCGATTGCTGACAAGGATTCAAGTTGCACTGAAATCTCTTTCTGAGTACACACTGGAGGGTGAGCTACTTAATAAAAAGTAAAGCCAGTTTGTGCAAGGACCTCCATATTGCCTTTTTTTTCCTGCCAGTATTGAAACAGACTGTCTGAGATGCAGATTTGGATGCTATCACTGAAATAATCATCAACTATTCTGTCACCAGTGACAATAGACATGTCAGTAATTGTAGGCAGCTCCTTCAGTCCAGACCAGATGTGAAAAGTTGTTCCTGACTGATCTGCATCACCGCCAGTGAGTCTCTTAGGAAAATTGAGTTTATTCCTCGCAATTGCCGGCAAAACTGAAGGACGAGATGTTACCATGTCATGTGTGCTTGAGCTGACAATTTGCTCACCAACAGCTCTTTGCATCTCTTCAGAATTGTGTCCGTCAGAAGAAGAGAGTATTGACTGCATAGGAGAGAAAAGAGTTAAACATCTGGGGAGGGGTGGACCTAGCTGTGAGGAAAGTACAGCCTTCTTTAAGGGTAGGGCTTGATATATATAGGGAAGGTGAAGCCATCTCAAGTCTCTTGATGATCTGGTTTTGGTGAGTGCTGCAGTGCCAGCAAATCTTATTATTGTGGTACGCTTGCTGTGTCACTAGGATATACTGCCCCCTCTCTTTGGTACTCTCCTCTCCAGTATCCCAGGGGTCCCTTACTATTTTAATTATAACTAAAGTATTTGTGGCTGCTGGTATGGCCGCTCGCCACCAGCGCGTGCTAAGGGCCCCGGCTCGGTTCCGTGGGTCGGACGGCCCGAGCGGGCCCTGAGGTGGCGGTGGGCGGTGTGGGGGACGGGGCTCCGTCCCCTAGGGCCTCATCAGATGCGCCCACAGGCAGCGCTGGCGGGGCCCGGGCGGACTCGCCGCCGGGTGCCGAGTCGGGCACTCCGGCCAGACGAGGGCGGCGTGGGGGACCAGGGGTCCCTGCAGGCCGCTCGAGTGTCGGCGGGCGGCGGCCGTCCCCGCCGGGAGCCGCCGAGCCCGGGTTCATGGCGGGCGCCCGCGTGCGCGCGCGTGCGCGCCGCGGGGGGCGCCAGTGTGCAGCAGGCACAGTCTCTCCTTCCCCGCCACGGTCGGCTGTTCGGGCCGGGCGGGGGGAGAGGACGTTGCAGGGAGCTGGCGGTCGCCGCGCGGGGACTATTCAGGAGCCTCGCGCGGCGGCCGAACAGGAGGAGCAGTCCGGGAGGCCGTTGGCGGGTGGACGTGGGGCGCGCGCTCGAGGTGCGCGCGCGCCCACGCTCGCTCCGGGCGCCGCTGGCCGCGCACGTGCGCGCGCAGCGGCGCCAGCATTGCAGGATCAACGGGGGCAGAGATCAACCTCTTCTTCTCCCCGGATGCCGGAGTTCGGCAGGGGGAGAGACAGGTTGAGGGGGGTGCAGCGTGTGCCTCAAGGAGGCAGCGCTGGGAGCATGGTCAGCAATATAAATGACGGGGGCACAGCAGGACCGGCAAGGGGTGGCAGCCAGCAGCATGCGGGTGCACCCTCCGCTGGTCAGGTGACACGCGGGGGAGCACGCGCGGGGGGGCAGCAGGTCCCTGGCACCGTCGCAGGACGCAGCGGGGCCCGCGGCAGGAGGGGGTGACAGAGAATGGGTCAGCAGCCGCAGGGCCGCGGCCCGGGCCGATGCGCGCGTCAGCAGGTCCTCCCCAGGATCAGGGGATTCTTCTCCTTCCCTGGATAGGGAAGGGGAAGGATCGGAGAGGGAGAGCCACTGGGCCGGCCGGGGGGCTCTTGCCTTCGGGTTGGAGCATGAAGGGCGGGACCCCCGGGGCGCGTCGGGCGGTCAGGGGGCGCGGGCTCGCGCCCAACCAAGGTCCGGTCGTCCTTTGGGCGGCGCTTCCGGGGGTCGTGCCGCATGGGATCCTCCTGGGTCCATAGCGTCGGCGCTGGCCACGGTGGTGCAGGCTCTTGGGCCATTGGCTGCAGTGGCCTCCCCCAGGGCAACAGCGGATTCCGGCCAAGCTGCGGGACGCAGGGGGTCAGGCAATGTCAGGGCATCAGCGGCGCAGCGAGTGGCACGAGCCTGCCGAGAGCTGGGGGCTGCCGCGGCGGAGCTGGAGCTAGGATCAGACCGTGAGCGGCAGGGAGGCTCGGCCACTGCGCATTCCACACGGGGTGCCCGGCGTGCGCCGCATGCGCGGGCCGGGCCCTCTTTTGTTTTGTCTTCCACAGAGGAACAAGGTGAAGGGGACTCGGCAGACTTCGCGGTGGACGATGATTGGAATAAAGACGACGAACAATCCGAGTCGGAGAGGTCGACGGCATCCGGTGAGTTGGTACAGTCTTTATCAAATTCCACCGCGAGCTCGAGTTCGCGTAGCTCTTCGTCCTCCTCCTCATCCTCCTCTTTCGCGTCGCAAGCGTCCGACGCTGATAGTACTGCTAGGGCAAGGAAGGAGGCCGAGAAACTTGCCAAAAGGGCGGCAAAGCAGCAGAAGAGGCGTAAGCGGCGCAGGCGAATTAGTGAAGAGGAGCGTAGGGCTAAGAAGAGGCGAGATCTTCCGGGGGTAGTGCGCTGCGAGTACACCGCAGTGATGCGGGGCCTGCGAGACAGCTGCCGCAAAAAGATACGTAGGGGTGACTTTGTAGACTTATTTGGTTTGACTAAGGCCATGAAGAAGGATTACAAAGCGGCGGCCGCTACGAAGGGCATGGGGGCGGAAGCTTTCAGGTCTTTTGATAACTGGCTGGCCGGATTTTGGGTGTTTGCGGCTTGCTATTTGGAGGACAGGCCGGAAGAACACATGAATATCATCCGGTACCTTCATCTCGTGCACGACATGCAGCGCACATCCTCGGGTTCGGAATGGCGGCGATATGACCAGGAGTTTCGGGAGAAGCAGGACGGGTTACGGGTCATGGACTTTGGGTTCAAAGACGTGGAGGTCTGGCTCAAAGTGACCCGGGCATCCCAGCGGGAGGATGAGACCCTGAAACAAGGAACGGGGGGGGCGCTGCGGGGGGTCGTCAGCGCAGGGAGCGGACGGGGGATTCGCCAAGACAGGCGGATTGGCCGTTCGCATGGGCGGGCGGTCTGCCCCTCGGGGGAAATGCTTCGCTTTTAACAGCGGAACATGTTCATTTGGCAAACAGTGCCGTTTTCGCCACTCTTGCCAGCAGTGCGGTGGAACCCACCCAGCCTCCTCTTATTTCAAAGGGGGACGACAAGGCAATCGGGGGAAACAACCCTACCCTAAGCAGGCCGCGAGCGGGACCGCTCAGCAGGGCACCAACGCCAGTTAAGTTGGAAACTATGGGTAAATGGTTGGGTCTTTATCCTAATAAAAGGGATGCAAAGTTTTTGTTAGACGGTTTTAAGTTCGGTTTCCGCTTGCCTGTTGCAAGCGAAGTGTCCGTGCGTGCGCACAAGAACCTTCAATCCGCCCGAGCCTTGCCGACTGTGTTACGGGAAAAAGTAGATAAGGAGGTCAGGTTGGGCAGGATGGAGGGGCCGTTTAAGTCACCCCCGGTGGATGACTTGGTCATCTCCCCGGTTGGGGTGGTACCAAAGAAGACTCCGGGCGCCTTCCGGCTCATTCAGCATCTTTCTTACCCGCCAGGGGCATCGGTCAACGACGCAATACCACCGGCTCATTGCTCGGTGGTGTATCAGTCATTTGACGAGGCGCTAGGGATGGTCCGCAGCTACGGGAGCGGGGCCCTCATGGCTAAGATTGATGTTGAGTCAGCTTTTAGATTACTGCCATTGCATCCGGACTCATTTCGTTTTATGGGTTTCCGGATTGGGGCGGAGTATTTCATCGACAAATGTCTGCCGATGGGATGTTCCGTTTCATGCTCGTTTTTCGAGCGCTTTAGCACTTTTCTTCATTGGTGCGTGGAGTCTGCGTCAGGCGGTCACGGGGTTGCGCATTACCTCGATGATTTCCTGTGCGCGGGGCCGGCTACTGGCACAAGATGCGGCGACTTGCTGTTTAGCACACGAGCCCTTTTTTACCACTTCGGTGTTCCGGTAGCCAGGGATAAAACGGAGGGTCCGGCCTCCTGTCTATCATTTTTGGGGATTGAAATTGACACCGTGGCGGGAGAGTGTCGCCTGCCCCAGGACAAAGTGTCAAAGCTCCGCGAAACTATTGGCCGTTTCAACGGCTCGCGTAAAGTCACGCTGCGGCAGGCTCAGTCCTTGCTGGGCATGCTGAACTTTGCTTGTCGGGTGATACCGATGGGCAGGGTTTTCTGCCGGAAGCTCGAAAGGGCAACAGCGGGGTGTGCCAGGCCGCATCATTTCGTTCGATTGTCCTCTGAGTTAAAAAGGGATTTGGCCGTCTGGGCTTCATTCCTGGAGGATTTCAACGGGGTGAGCATATGGCAAGCGCCAGCCGTTGACAGCGAGAGTTTGCAGCTTTTTACCGATGCTGCAGGTTCCTCTGGATTCGGCTGTTTTCTGGAGGGATCGTGGTGTGCGGCATCTTGGCCGGCGAGTTGGCATAGCGAGGGTCTTACAAGGGATCTGGTGCTGCTGGAGCTTTTTCCCATTATGGTAGCGTTGGAAGTTTGGGGCGATCGGTTGGCTAACCGCAGCATAGTGTTCAGGTGCGATAATCTGGGCGTGGTACATGCGATTAATAACCAAAGGGCGAAATCGCTGGTGGTACTACGGGTTCTTGGACAATTGCTTTTGACTTGCTTGCGTAGGAACCTATGGTTCCGGGCGCAGCACGTGCCCGGGTTGGAAAACGAAATCGCAGACGCGTTGTCGCGTGGACAGTGGGAGAGATTTTGGGGTTTGGCACCTGAGGCCGAAGAACAAGGTTTTCACTGTCCCGGTTATGTTTGGCAGGTGATCGGAACGGACTGGAGGGTTTAGCGTTGCGGTCAATCGCGCCGGCCACGCTCAAGGCGTACGGACAAGCTTGGAGTGAATGGGAGGAGTTTGTCCGGGGGCGTCGGCATCAAGGTAAGAGCAGGCATCGGCTGATGCTTTCTTTTATGTGGCAGCTTTACGTCTCCGGTAGGTCACGAGCAGTGGTTTCGCGGTATTTAGCAGGCATTTCGTTTTTCTGCAAGCTGCGAGGCGTCCCTGACGTAACAAAAAGCGAAGTTCTGCGGAAAGCAATGAAAGGGTGGGCGCGAGTTGCGCCGTCGCCACCAGATAGGAGGCGGCCCATCGATGCGGCGTTGTTGCCGGCCGTCATCGAGGCAGTAGGGCGAGTCGCGTCGTCCAGGTTTGAGACGCTTTTGTTTAGTTTGGCGTTCTCAATGGCTTTCCACGGAGCCTTTCGGGTTTCTGAGTTGGTAGCGCCTTCCAAGAGAGTAGATTCGCGTATGCTGGTCGAGGACGTGGTAGTGGGTGAGAGGTCCTTGCTGTGCAGGTTACGACGCTCCAAAACGGATCAAGTGGGGAGAGGGCGCTGGGTTACAATGGTTACAGCGCTGGAGGAGAGCGTTTGCCCGGTGAGGCTGGCAATGCAATACGTGGTGGTGCGACCCGTTAAGGAGGGGTCTTGGCTGTTGCATTATGATGGGCTGCCAGTCACGAAATACCAGTTTCGATGGATGCTGAGTCGCTGTTTGGCGGGCCTGGGCCTCCCACCCACTGCTTTCGGTACCCATTCCTTTCGCATAGGCGCAGCAACGTCGGCTGCTGCGGCGGGTTGCTCCAGAACTGAAATAGAGGCGGTGAGGCGATGGAAATCAGCAAGTTATAGACGATATATTCGCCCCATCACATGAGAGGTCGGTTTGCGCTTGGTGCTTTGTTTAGATTGCAATATATCATGTTGTTACAGTTCTGTTGAATTTATGGTGTTGTGCGTCTGTTGGTGTTACCCCCCTTTTTTCTCCTACTCAGGGATTAGCTACTCGCCGTTGCTGGCATGAGCCGGCAGCGGGGGTCTGGAGTTATTTGCGATTTTTTGCCTGACTTGACGGACTGAATTCTAATCCATAATTCGGCTAATTTGGTCTAATCAGAGTCCCTCAGCAGGTCTTTACGTTTCACCTCCAGCTGAGTTATTACATGTGTTTCCCATTTTATACCCCCCCCCCTGTTTTTTATTTCGTTTAATTTTATTTGATCTTCCCCCTTTGTGTCTTTAATTGCACTTCTAAATTGGCGACGAAACATGGTGCAGTCGGCTAGGCCGTGACTGCTGCAATAGCGAGTCCTAAAGTTTTCTTTTTTGGCAGATCCTTCAGTGTAAACAATTAATAAGCCTCTTAGTAATCAATTCTACCCCTCTTTTTCCCTTCAGGATGGTTTGAAGACAATTTGACCATTTGGGTGGTTGGCCACTCTTACATTTACTGGGCGGCCAGGTTTGTGGCCTCGGAAGGGTCTCAGGCATTGTTTGGAAAACAGGGTGTCAGATGGCTTGGCTGGCGCGGAATGATGTGGGGTGAGCTGAGGAGTAGGTTAGTGAGTCAGGCCAGCAAGCATGGAGTCCCTAAGGTTTTGGTTGTCCATCTAGGTGGCAACGACCTGGGGAAGAGGACATCCTTGGATCTGCGGTGGGCCATGATACAGGATCTGGCAAGTGTGACCGCGGCATGGACCGATTGTGTGTTGGTTTTTTCCATGATGGTGCCAAGATTGTGTTGGAGGGGTGTGGCGGATGGTCGCCAGATTGATGAGGCCCGGAAAAAGGTGAACGGAGCGGTGGCAAAGTGGGTGCTGTCCCACGGTGGGAGGGTGGTTCGCCACCCGAGGATACGGTTCAGAGACAGCCACCTTTTCCGGCGCGATGGAGTACATCTATCCGATGAGGGGATGATGTTTTTTCTGGAGGATCTAGGTTTCGCTTTGCAGGAGTTAGGGTAGGTTTATGGTGGCGGTGCGAAAGACTGTGGGGATGAGTCTTTCGCTGTTGGCGGAAAAGAACGGCAGTTTCGTATTGTAGAGAAAACTGTAGTGTTTTACAGTTTGTTGTGGTTTAGGTGCACTCACCTCCATCGACTTATGGCCGCTTGACCACCCGTCCGGGAAGGCAGCGGCAGGGCACCCAGGAGCGGTGGGTAGTCACTGTGGGGGTTGAGTTGTCACCTATTACCGGTTTATGGTAAGTTTTTAGTAAATTTATAGGGTTGAGTTATTTAAGTTTAATTTAGATTAAGTGAGCCGTTCTTTTGGGCCGCCACCATATGCCAGCTGGAGCGGCATATTAAATTAATCTCTTTATTACAGGTTTCCCAATGGTTAGGGACAAATAAATAGCTAGCAATTTTCTGCCAAAATTCAAGTCTCAGTGTCGTTATTTCTGGTATGGTTACGAATGCTTTACTTTCAAAGAAAGGGGTCCACCAAATATCACTATGATGTTTAGAAGAGAGTATTGACTGCATAGGAGAGAAAAGAGTTAAACATCTGGGGAGGGGTGGACCTAGCTGTGAGGAAAGTACAGCCTTCTTTAAGGGTAGGGCTTGATATATATAGGGAAGGTGAAGCCATCTTAAGTCTCTTGGTGATCTGGTTTCCCACCCTCCCGCCCTGGTAGTTGGAAATTGTGGCACGTGGTGCTTTGGCTCTAAATTGTTGGCTGTTTTCGTTGGCTATTTATTGGCGGAAAAGAACGGCAGTTTCGTATTGTAGAGAAAACTGTAGTGTTTTACAGTTTGTTGTGGTTTAGGTGCACTCACCTCCATCGACTTATGGCCGCTTGACCACCCGTCCGGGAAGGCAGCGGCAGGGCACCCAGGAGCGGTGGGTAGTCACTGTGGGGGTTGAGTTGTCACCTATTACCGGTTTATGGTAAGTTTTTAGTAAATTTATAGGGTTGAGTTATTTAAGTTTAATTTAGATTAAGTGAGCCGTTCTTTTGGGCCGCCACCATATGCCAGCTGGAGCGGCATATTAAATTAATCTCTTTATTACAGGTTTCCCAATGGTTAGGGACAAATAAATAGCTAGCAATTTTCTGCCAAAATTCAAGTCTCAGTGTCGTTATTTCTGGTATGGTTATGAATGCTTTACTTTCAAAGAAAGGGGTCCACCAAATATCACTAAGATGTTTAAGATACAACATAGGACTTAAACCTAGGATTAAGTATCGGTGCCAAAATATAGTGATCTAATTTCAAGAGATTGATGACCCTTGAATCCTGGAGAAGCCAATGAAGGGCTTTATCTACAATTCCACAATGCTTAGCGTACCCACTTCCTATCAGCTCCTCCTTCTATTTGTCCAGCTTCTTTTCTAAGAGTCTAATAAGAGGAATGACCTGACTTAAGATGGCAGTGTCTGAACTAGCTGCACATGTGACAACTTCAAACAGTCTGAGACCTTGCACAACACGGAAATTATTCTCCACGATGCTTGACTAAGGTGCATTTCTGCTCCTTTCCCTCTTTCATAGGTCGATGTGTAGCTTTGGATGACCTTTTGCTAGTCCTCCATCCACTGGAAATTGCTTGTCTAGTGAAATGGAATCTATATGAGATTTGGTACCGGGGACTCAGTACCTCAATCAACTGTCTAAAACCCACTGCATTAATGGTGGCTACTAGATGCACATCTAATACAAGCATTGTTGTTGTGGCGTCAGTAATCCGCTGTGCAATTGGGTAACTGCTGTCATATTTTCTCCCCCTTGCAAAGGATAGTTTAGCAGTCAATTGTTTTGTAAAACTACCACAAGTAGTCTTCCTGGTACCATTCTGGACAACAGCAGCAACAGGCGTAGCACTCAAGGATGCTTCTGAAGAAGCCTGGATAGGAGAGAGGTCAGTCATGCTTATGGAATTGGATGCAGGACTATTTCCGATCATGACTGAGGATGTTGATGATAAAGGTGTTGGTGGTGGAGATTGCAGGCCCTTGGATCTAACAGAGAAAAGGGAGCAGCAAGGTGACGCTGGACTGGCTACCTTTTTTTTGGTCAAAGTTTCTGAATTTGACAATCATTTTTGATGAATGCACTGCAAGTGGTATAACAGGGAGGATGTTTCTAGGTGGTTATGGTTCTTAACTCTACTTACTATGACTTTACAAAGGCTACAGATGGCTTGACCGGATTTGGATAAAAATAATTCCACATGGAAGAGGTTTACCAGCGCTATGAGTTGTACTACCAATTCAATAAATACTTGGATCAGTTGATTAAAATATTAAATTTTTAATATAAAAAAGCTGCATAAAACTAAACATTCAATTAATGTATGTATACATCAAATTAATTAATTCATACAACATTGGCTCTGAGATTTTGATGATTACTTTGCTGATAGGAACCAAACCATTAGCTTATGATCCCGGACTTTACATGCATAAGGATTCCCTCCTCCTTGTATAGCAATTGCACAGTCAGCTGGTAATGACCTGATATTACCTCATACACAGTTCCACAGAAGATGGTAGTTGTTCATCTATGTAGAGAGTTCAAGGTGTTTCCATGAATTGCTGGGTATATAAGCACAGGAGAGGGCTGTTTCCTATTTCTTGCATCCAATTTGGAAAAGATGGAAAAAAGTCCTTATCTGGATCAATCTCGAATGGTGTAGGTTTAGGTTCCACAGTGGTATCTTAACGCGTTTCCCTGAGCTAGGTCGCTCAGCTTCCTCAGAAGTAAATCTCAGAGTGTCTGAGAGCCATTTTATACCTCACTAATTAGTAGATACATTGCAGCTGTACATCTTTCATAAAAACTGATCCATATTACAATACATAAATTTATTATATACATCCAGAAGGTCAGTCCTATTCATTTTATAAAATCTTAGTTGTTTCAAATTATGCACAGTAAAATAGCCACATTTTTATTATCTATATATAAAAATGCCGGTCATGTGACCCAGCACTCACCATGTCTTTAATCAAAAATTCAGATTAGGTGTGTTAGAGGTCGTTAGTGGATCCAATGTGTCCCACCGTCCATCAGGACGTCCACCTGTTTAAAAGTGAATGCACCTGTGTCGCGCTCCGCCGAGCGTTGCCACCCCTCACGGGCTCCGTAACCGGAAGCAGCCGTGAGACGCACGGCTGGAACGCGCCTGATGCATTGTGGGACCACATCACGTGTCCCAGCTTGGACACGTGATCGGACCACTCGGACGGCCTCTGTATTTGTTTATAGGGTTGCTAGGAAGCGATCCGCATAATCGTAGTATCTTAACGGGCTACCATAACAAAAGCATATTCATTGGTAAACGATTTTTCATTTGGTTGATATGTTTATATATATACAATTAATAATAAAGATGCAACAACAGAGCATTCATTTTTTGTGTTGTCTAAATTTCGTATAGATATACAGTATTTCTTATGGTATCTAAATATAATATACAGTCCATGCTAAAGAAGGTTTTTTCAGATATTTAGTAGCTCGAGACAGGCTAAAAAGAAGGGGAGAGGAAGGGGGGGGGGAGGAAAATATAAAGGGTATATATAGGAGGGGAGGATGGGATCAAAACGGGGGGGGGGGGGAAGGGAAATTTAATTAAACATTTCTAACAATATACATTTTGTATGATGAATGTTTCTTATTATATGGATATTTATAAATAATTATATCAATATCCATATTTCCAGACATATAGATAAATCCCTAAATTATTGATATATATCCTGTACATACTTTTTGGATATGCTCCTACATAATGGAATTGATTTCCATGTTTTCATTTAAACCATCAGGATATAATGAATTAAATTGCAACATCCAAATTAACCCTAAGAAATTGTATGATGTTAAAAATATAGAACTATTTAAGAAAAAATCAGAATTTTACCCTACTGCATTCAAAAGTAGCAATATAGAATCATTTTACAAAATTACTCTCGAAGATTTTAAAGAATTATGTCATAAACAACAAATTAATCATAACAAAAGAAAGCAGTCTAATTTATCTAATAAAGAAAGACAAGCATTAAATTTACTTATACAGGATACCTCATTGGTTATAAAAGAGGCTGATAAGGGAGGGGGGCTAGTAATTTTAAATAGGGAGGATTACATTGCGGAGTCACTAAGACAATTAGAAAATGAAGATCATTACAATAAACTATCTGGTGATCCAACTAAAGACTTTTTATTGGAACTAAAATGTTTGCTTGATGATGCTCTTAGACAGGGGACTATATCCAAGGATGTTTATCAATTCCTGTTTCCCACTCACCCCACTATCCCAACATTTTATTATTTACCAAAAATTCACAAATCCCTCACTTCACCCCCGGGTCGCCCTATAATTTCTGGAATTAATTCACTCACTTCAAACTTATCATTTTATGTAGATTCATTTTTACAATCACGAGTGTCCTCACTGAGGTCTCACATACGAGACACCACACATTTTCTCACTGAAATAATGAATATAACATGGAAGGAATCATATGCTTTCCTGACACTTGATGTCTCAGCTTTATACACACATATTCCTCATGACAGAGGATGTGGAGTCATTTCTGAAAGATTAAAAAATGATGGGGACCTCAGTGAGGAACAAATTAAGTTTCTAATGGACTCCATTCAATTTATTTTATCACATAACTATTTCCTCTTTCTTAATGATTTTTATTTACAGGTGATGGGAACGGCCATGGGGACCAGATTCGCGCCCAGTTATGCTAACCTATACATGGGCCACCTTGAGGAGGCCCTGGTGTGGGGAAGCACCTGGGCGCGATCTCTGGTCTTCTATGGCCGTTATATAGATGATCTTTTTATTATTTGGGATGGGGATTATGACACTGTCACTCCATTTATTTCTTCCTTGAATCATAACACATATAATTTAACCTTCACTTGTCAATTTCACCCTTCAAGGATCACATTCTTGGATATAGCCCTCGAAATAGTGAATAATAAAATAATTACATCTACATATGTTAAAGAAACTAATACCAACTCATACTTACACTATGATAGCTCTCACTATGAACCGTGGAAACGGAATATACCTAAGAGCCAACTAATGAGGATACGTCGAAACTGTACAGAATTAGAAACTTTTGACAGCCAGGCGAACACGCTTATAGAGTCCTTTAGGAAATGTGGATATCCAAATGATCTGTTACAAGATATATTGCAAGAAACCCGTAACATGGATAGAAAAAACCTCTTTAAATATAATACTAAAAACAACAAAAATAAAAATATAAATATTAATAAAAAAGAAAAAGGAAAAGAGGATAATCTTTATGAGAGGGGAGAAGCCGGAAAAATAGAAAATGAAAATGAAAATAAAGATAATAACATTTCATTTATCTGTAAATATAATTCCTGTGCAGGGGAAATTAAAAACATTATAAAAAGAAACTATAAGATATTAAGATACGATAATATTTTGGGATCCATACTTCCAAATATTCCAAAAATTACATATAAGAAAAATAAATCCCTAAAATTAATGCTAGCGCCTAGTCACTTGAGACATATTAAAGATGAATCGGAAGATAACAAAGGTTCTAACTGGCTAACCTCTTTAAAAAAACCGCCTGGCTTTTTTCAGTGTGGTCATACCAAATGTACCACATGCAAATATATTAAAAGACGAATAACTCAAGTAGATATACCATACATGAAAGATATATATATGATAAAAACTTTTATTAATTGCAGTTCATCATATGTGGTCTACTTATTATTTTGTAGCTGTAACCTTCCTTATATAGGTCGTACAACTAGACCACTAAAAATTAGATTTTTAGAACATAGGAGAAACATCTATAAGAAATATATGAAACACAGTGTCTCAAGACATTTTTGTGAAAAACATGATGGTGACCCCGAAACATTAAAACTTATAGCCCTAGAACAGATACCATCTACGATAAGAGGGGGAGATAGATACATCAATCTCTGCAAAAGGGAAGTTTTTTGGATGTTGCAATTTAATTCATTATATCCTGATGGTTTAAATGAAAACATGGAAATCAATTCCATTATGTAGGAGCATATCCAAAAAGTATGTACAGGATATATATCAATAATTTAGGGATTTATCTATATGTCTGGAAATATGGATATTGATATAATTATTTATAAATATCCATATAATAAGAAACATTCATCATACAAAATGTATATTGTTAGAAATGTTTAATTAAATTTCCCTTCCCCCCCCCCCGTTTTGATCCCATCCTCCCCTCCTATATATACCCTTTATATTTTCCTCCCCCCCCCCCCCCCCCCTTCCTCTCCCCTTCTTTTTAGCCTGTCTCGAGCTACTAAATATCTGAAAAAACCTTCTTTAGCATGGACTGTATATTATATTTAGATACCATAAGAAATACTGTATATCTATACGAAATTTAGACAACACAAAAAATGAATGCTCTGTTGTTGCATCTTTATTATTAATTGTATATATATAAACATATCAACCAAATGAAAAATCGTTTACCAATGAATATGCTTTTGTTATGGTAGCCCGTTAAGATACTACGATTATGCGGATCGCTTCCTAGCAACCCTATAAACAAATACAGAGGCCGTCCGAGTGGTCCGATCACGTGTCCAAGCTGGGACACGTGATGTGGTCCCACAATGCATCAGGCGCGTTCCAGCCGTGCGTCTCACGGCTGCTTCCGGTTACGGAGCCCGTGAGGGGTGGCAACGCTCGGCGGAGCGCGACACAGGTGCGTTCACTTTTAAACAGGTGGACGTCCTGATGGACGGTGGGACACATTGGATCCACTAACGACCTCTAACACACCTAATCTGAATTTTTGATTAAAGACATGGTGAGTGCTGGGTCACATGACCGGCATTTTTATATATAGATAATAAAAATGTGGCTATTTTACTGTGCATAATTTGAAACAACTAAGATTTTATAAAATGAATAGGACTGACCTTCTGGATGTATATAATAAATTTATGTATTGTAATATGGATCAGTTTTTATGAAAGATGTACAGCTGCAATGTATCTACTAATTAGTGAGGTATAAAATGGCTCTCAGACACTCTGAGATTTACTTCTGAGGAAGCTGAGCGACCTAGCTCAGGGAAACGCGTTAAGATACCACTGTGGAACCTAAACCTACACCATTCGAGATTGATCCAGATAAGGACTTTTTTCCATCTTTTCCAAATTGGATGCAAGAAATAGGAAACAGCCCTCTCCTGTGCTTATATACCCAGCAATTTATGGAAACACCTTGAACTCTCTACACAGATGAACAACTACCATCTTCTGTGGAACTGTGTATGAGGTAATATCAGGTCATTACCAGCTGACTGTGCAATTGCTATACAAGGAGGAGGGAATCCTTATGCATGTAAAGTCCGGGATCATAAGCTAATGGTTTGGTTCCTATCAGCAAAGTAATCATCAAAATCTCAGAGCCAATGTTGTATGAATTAATTAATTTGATGTATACATACATTAATTGAATGTTTAGTTTTATGCAGCTTTTTTATATTAAAAATTTAATATTTTAATCAACTGATCCAAGTATTTATTGAATTGGTAGTACAACTCATAGCGCTGGTAATCCTTTTTTATTGTGTATATATTTTTGAGGGGCCTGACAAACCCCTTCCAGCTGCTGTGGTGAATAATTGGGTATTTTCTATTTCTCACATGGAAGAGGTGGCTTATTTTGTCTTTTGCCCGGGCATGACAATGGGCTTTTTTATATCATGGGCAACAACTGTTTCCACTGGTGCCTGATTTACAGAAACAACATCCTCATTAACATAATATACCCTTCATCTTGGTGCACTGCCACAAAAGTATCCTCAATTTCTATGTCAGCATATTGACTTGTGCTACTCATACCATACCCATATTTGCAGAGGGCGTACAAATGGTGGAAGGAACCTACTCTTCAAGTACAGTATTGGAAGGGTCAGACTCACACATTGCCCCTGCAGAAACACTTAGACTCTTCTGAGGGATTTGTGATTTTTCTGAGCACACAGTTGGTTCCTGTGCCTTAATGAGTTTCATTTTTTGACACTTCTACAGAGAGAAGGGCTTTCCTCATAATAAGAGGCAGGACCACTAATCATAAATAAAAGCCATGGCCTTAGCCTTTTCTTGCCACTTCGTGTGGTGAATGGTAAATTGACAATTTTACCTTTCTCTGTAGATAACTTTATTTTTTATGTTTTTTTCTTTGCCAATGTAAAATGATTTTGCTTCTTTGATTTTACATTCCCAGACTTAAACTGTCTATGGCCTTGGGAACTGGTCTCAATAGATGACGTTGATGGACTTGTATCGTCATGATGGTGGCAGCACCTGCAGTACTAGTATGTGCTTCCTGCATTTTTCTCAATTATTCGTCCTCCATATCTATCCACAAACACTAATGAGGTGGGGTAGAGCACACACCACAATTTGTACAAAAATGTACCACCTACAGTGTAACAATACGTGTATGAGTCAGAAATAGTAATCGAACACTGCAGTTTCATTTCACCAACAGGGTTGCACAATATGTGTATGAGATGAGTATGAAAATATATTACTGTGGTATCACCCTCACCCACAGTGTTGCACAATACGTGTATGAGTCAGAAATAGTAGACAAATGCTGCGGTTTAATTTCAGCAACAGTGTCGCACAATACGTGTTTGAGATGAGTACAAAAATATTTTTCTGTGGTACCACCTTTACCCACAGTGTCACATAATATCTGTATGATTCAGAAATAGTAATCAAACATTGCAGTTTAATTTCACCACCAGTGTCGCACAATACGTGTATGAGTACAAAATAATAATATACTGTGGACTGACCAGATACAGTACTTATGAAAATAAAATAAAAATTGTATAGTACACTGGGGTACAGCACAAACATTTATAATAAAATAATTATACTTTAGGATTTTTAGCTTTTATTATTTCAATCTTACACTGTGGTGAAGCCCCTGTATAGATCTCCCCTAGGTGGACAGAGCACCCCTTGTCAGATACACCAGGCGACAGACAGAGTGCCCCTGGACTGATACTGATAGGACACACCAGTCCCTGGATGTACACACAGTATACTGGGTCTTTAATTAACACTGGGGCAGGTGAGGTGAATGGCTGGGGAGGCACTGGCTAGTATCAGAGACACATTTACACACACACACACACACACACACACACACACACACACACACACACCAGGAGCAAACGCAGGATTTTCATGTTTTTTTCCCATACATAGGTGATGTTTATTTTATATATATATATATATATATATATATACATACACATGCACACTCACATCTGTACTTATACATAAATACAGCATACTTACAACACATAGCATACATACACACACAAACATACACACAGCATACACACATGCAACATAATTACAAACACACACAGCATATATATACACACACACACACACACACACACACACACACACACACACACACACACATAGCAAGCATACTTACACATTGGTTTTCTGGTCTGGGTTAGGGTATTAGGGTTGGTTTAGTGGTTTGGGTTAGGGTATTAGGGCTAGTTTAGGGGTCTGGGCTAGCGGTTTGGGTATTAGAGCTAGTTTAGGGTTTGGGTTAGGGCACTAGGGATAGGGCTTGGTTGAGCGGCCTAGGCCAGGGTACCAGGACCAGTTTAAGTGTTTGGTTTAGGGGATAGGGCATTAGAGACAGGGCACCAGGATTGGTTTAGTGGTTTGGTCCAGGTGCCAGAGCACTGGGGATAGTCTAGGGGATTGGGCTAGTGCAACAGGGATAAAGGTACCAGGGTTGGCCCAGTGGGCCAATCTAGGATATCAGGGCTAGGGGCCGTGGCCAGGGTGAGGTTTGAGACCAGGGTCTGGGTTGAGGGCCACCGTCGGTGTGAGGATCAGGGCCACACATCCCAGATTCCCCAGGACTGCACCAAACTTGGGGCATACGCTATGGTGTCTCAAACAATAGCAATTCTAAATAGCAGTAAGCAAAGTGGCTGCTCATTGCAGTGTCCATGCAGGGAGCTGAAACGTGCAGCATACAGGTATGTCCAATACACAGCACACAGGTGTGTCCAATACACAGCACACAGGTATCTCCAATACACAGCACACAGGTATCTCAAATACACAGCACACAGGTATCTCTATGGCTAGTTATATACCCACATTGTTCCCTCCTATTCTATACTATGTATTCCCACCTTGTGCCCCTCTATTCTACACTATGTGCACCCACCTTCTTTTGTCATATTCTACACTATGGGCTAGATGCATCATCGCTTGGAAAGTGATAAAATGGAGTGGGAAAAAGTACCAGCCAATCAGGTCCTAACTTCCATGTCACAGGCTGTGTTTGAAAAATATCAGTTAGGAGCTGATTGGCTGGTACTTTTTCACTCTCCATCTTATCACTTTCCAAGTGATGATGCATCTAGCCCTATGTACAGTAGTGGTTACTTACTGTTTCACTTGCAGAGCCAGAGGCTGGGTATAGAAACTAGACCTGTTGTGACTATACATTAGCTCACTCAGGCCTCACCTTACAGTGCTGCTATGCGCGCCCCTTCTCTTCCCTGCAGCCTGTGCAGGCTGACATTGCATGCAAGTTGGCTGGTCAGCAGAGGAGCTGAGAGTCAGTGTCAGTATCACTGAGCTCAGCTGTGCCGTTGAACAGGGATCCAATCGGTAGTGGTGGTGGGAAGCCCTCCTCCATCACTCATGGCCGGACCCCCTCCCCCACTCACAGGTGCCTCCCTCCCCTGGCCACTCATGAATGGACACCACTCGCGCATGCTTCGCCTCCCCATCTCATGGAAGGAGCCCCCTTCCCCGCTCTCAGCAGTAACAACCTTCCCCCCCGCTATCGGCTGGAACCTCCGTTACTCAGCAACAGAGGACACCCTAGGTGCCTCATTAACAAACAGGAAGATGCCAAACCTGACTGCCGGCAGCTCCAGTAACGGCAGCAGGTGGCCTGTGCTCAAGTGCAGTGAAGGAGACAAGGTTCTCCATCTCTGAACGAAATAATGATGTCCATGGGGGGGGGGGGTTTCTGGGTACTCGGAACCCCCCCTGCGTGCGCCACTGCGCGCGCGCGCACAAACACATACACACAAGATTTGGTGGGGAGTTTTGACTATAAAGATGATATGAATATTACAAAGATGATATGAATAATACAAAGATGATATTTCTGTTATAAATATCTTCTTTGTATTATTCTAATCATTTATATAATAAAAATTCCCCTGCCAACCCTGATCACACATCACTTATAGAAGGATTTGGCAAGCTAAGATTCACTCCCAGTAGGCGGCGGCTTAGTGTGTGCAATACTGCTAAAATCGCCTTGCGAGCGAACAACTCGGAATGAGGGCCCATGTGCACTGCAGGGGGGGGGGGCAGATATAATGTGCATAGAGAGTTAGATTTGGGTGGGGTGTGTTCAATCTAATTTGCAGTGTAAAAATAAAGCAGCCAGTATTTATCCTGCACAGAAACAAAATAACCCACCCAAATCTAACTCTCTCTGCAAATGTTATATCTGCCCCCCCCCCCCCTGCAGTGCACATGGGGGGTCATTCAGACCTGATCGCTCTCTAGCTATCTTTTGCAGCGCTGCGATCAGATAGTCGCCACCTATGGGGGAGTGTATTTTTGCTTTGCAAGTGTGCGATCGCATGTGCAGCCGAGCACTACAAAAAAGTTTTGTGCAGTTCATGAGTTGCCCAAGAACTTACTCAGCTGCTGTGATCACTCCAGCCTGTCCTTGTCCCGGAATTGACTTCAGACACCCGCCCTGCAAACTCTTGGACATGCCTGCATTTTTACAAACACTTCCAGAAAACGGTCAGTTGACACCCACAAACGGCCTCTTCCTGTAAATCTCCTTGCGATCAGCTGTGCGAATGGATTCTTCATTAAATCCATTGCACAGCAACGATCCTCTTTGCACCCTTTACGACACGCCTGTGCATTGCGGTGCATACGCATGTGCTGTTTTGACCTGATCGCAGCGCAGCAAAAAAATCTAGAGTGCGATCAGGTCTGAATAACCCCCATGGTTTTGCCCAACTGCTAACAAATTTGATGCTGCGATCAACTCTGAATTACCCCCCAATGTGTTTATAACTACAGATCTACAGTAGTAGAAGCCATGTTTAGAAACAGTTTGTAGAATTTGTCTGCTACTACTCTTCTGCACACTAATATTATGGCATCAACAGAAAAGGGAAGACACATATCAAAATAATTGTAATTGTAAGGTTTACTCAACACCATCGGCAGTGTGGAATTTAAAGATAATAGAAATTAGTATTCTATGCTCTGTGGTTTTGGAATAATTTGACTCAATACTTCATGATAACAAAAAAAGAAAATAGCCATAACATATGCAATTAAAAAATAAATGGCAAGCAAAATATATAGGAGCGGTGATATGGGTGTTGCAAAGATATGTTTACATTTCCCTGTAAGAACAGTTTAATCCTTGAGAGGAAATCATTGTATAATGGGGTCATTCCGAGTTGTTCGCTCGCAAGCTGCTTTTAGCAGCTTTGCACACGCTAAGCCGCCGCCTACTGGGAGTGAATCTTAGCTTCTTAAAATTGCGAATGAAAGATTCGCAATATTGCGAAAAGACATCTCTGTGCAGTTTCTGAGTAACTCGAGACTTACTCGGCATCTGCGATCAGTTCAGTGCTTGTCGTTCCTGGTTTGACGTCACAAACACACCCAGCGTTCGCCCAGACACTCCTCCGTTTCTCCAGCCACTCCCGCGTTTTTCCCAGAAATGGTAGCGTTTTTTCACACACTCCCATAAAACGGCCAGTTTCCGTCCAGAAACACCCACTTCCTGTCAATCACATTACGATCACCAGAACGAAAAAAAAAAACCGTGAGTAAAATTCCTAACTGCATAGCAAATTTACTTGGCGCAGTCGCCGTGCGGACATTGCGCAAGCGCACTAAGCGGAAAATCGCTGCGATGCGAAGAAATTTACAGAGCGAACAACTCGGAATGACCCCCAATATGTAGACATATACTACTAGCAATGGTAATACTACACTGAGGAGATAAAAGGGACTACAGATAGCTATAGGCCTCCCAATACAAATCAGAGATATAGGCCATGTGCAGAGGGTCCAAAGTTGAAACTACTGTAGCACTGTGTGTCCAGAACCCAAATACAGAGTTACAGTATACTATCAAACAAAAATGACAGCATGTGTGACCAGAATCAAAATTGTACACATACAGTATGACAGTACATGTATTCCTTCTCTAAGATTGTTTTAGTCATGTGTAATTGTAAAGCATGCCTATATCACTACCCATCAGATGGGGTTGTAGAGATTAGTGTTTCTACTTAAGATAATGTTAGTTTTCTTTATGACATTTAAATTTGCCGGCAGCAGGATCATGATGGTGAAAATGCAAGCATTTTTTGGTAAATATTCTAAGGCTAACCCTAACCCCCTATCACCAACTCTAACCTTAACCCACCCCTGCTGAAGCCTAATCCTAAATGCTGCCCCTCGGTCTTGGTTGAGCTCCTCTTGTCCTGCTGGAGGGGCAGTGGAGGTAGAAGGGACAGAGTCTGGCAGAGCATCGTCTGGCTTCTTTCCCTTCTGCTTCCCATTCTTCTTCCTGGCAGAAGTGGCTAGAGTGGAGGCTTCTCTTCGCAGGTTCTGAAGAAGGTCCGAAGAAGGGTCTACGCAGGTCTCAGCTGGTCTCGGAGGGAAGGAGGTCGCTTCTTCAGAGGGCAGAGCAGAGCATGTCTAACCCTTGGCAGGTCACTGCAGAGTTTCTCCCTCTTCAAGCGAAGTCCTTCCGACTATGTTGATAGTCCTGAGAAGGACAGTTTGAGATCCAAGAAACAAGATGCAGCACTGTCAGTCAGTATAAACTGATTAAAATAGATTTTTTGTTTAATTTGAACCCAGAGGTGCGTGGAGTCATCACCCAGTGAATAGTGAATAAACGTGCTGGGGGCATAGTACTTTAGACCATCAAAGGAGAAGGGCCCCATTGCTCCCCATCATTTCTATGTGATAGAAAGCATGTACTCCAGCCTTGCAGTGGTCATGGGAGCTGTGAGCCCAATAAACCACTCCACACCACTAACACCTGTCCTGTTTAGACTCAAATCTGTTATATATCACATACCTTCCCCTCTAGTAAAGTAGAACTGACAGGACAATGGCAATTCATCTCCTTCACCCGTGTTTGAATTCCCTCTTACTGTTTGACAAAGCTTTATAAGGAAAGAAATATTTAAAGCATAACATTGCTGTTTGTTGGCTCAATTCTTGCACTTAATAACTTTGTGGGCACATAGGCCCTCATTCCGAGTTGATCGCTCACTAGCTACTTTTGCAAATGTATAGTCGCCGCCCACGGGGGAGTGTATTTTCGCTTAGCAAGTGTGCAATCGCATGTGCAGCCGAGCGGGACGAAAAAAGTTTTTTGCAGTTTCTGAGTAGGTCTGAACTTACTCAGCCCTTGCGATCACTTCAGCCTGTCCGGTCCCGGAATTGACATCAGACGCCCACCCTGCAAAAGCCTGGACATGCCTGCGTTTTCCCTACCACTACCAGAAAACGGTCAGTTGACACCCATAAACGCCCTCTTTCTGTCAATCTCCTTGCGATTGGTTGTGCGAATGAATTAGTTGCTTGAAGCAATGCACAACAATGATGCTGTTTGTACCCATACGACTTGCGTGTGCATTGCGGTGCATACACATGCGCAGTAGTAACCTGATCACTGAGCTGCGAAAATCATCAGCTTGCGATCAACTCGGAATGTCCCCCAGACCCCCATTGTCACTATGTCCCAAAAATAAACATTAGAAACATATACAGCTATTCGACAAAGTATTGTTTCCCCTTTCTCTGATGGATGACAGTAACTAGTTAAGGCTTATACTAGATAATATTACAGACTTCAGTCACTTTCTACCCTGCACACACTACCGAATCTGATAAGGAAAATCTTTAAAAATTTAGGCTTATACCCAAAAGAATGTATAATTGTAATTGTATTAAGGGAATTTATACTGCAGTTTAAATACAGGTGTTGTAGCTTGCGGGGTGGGTAAAGAGTCACGGTTGTTTAGATAGGTACAGTAGATAGGAATAAAGAATTGTACTGAACACTGTTTTCTTGGAAAAGAGAAGACGTTTAAGAGGCAGGTGTATTAAGCTTGGAGAAATGATAAAGCAGTGATAAGTGGAAGATGATAACACACCAGCCAATCTTTATTGGTTTGAAAAATGAGTTAGGAGCTGATTGGCTGGTACATTATCACCTTCCACTTATAACTGCTTTATCACTTCTCCAGGCTTAATACATCTGCTCCTCAGAGTGCTGCTGTAGTTAAACTGGTGAAGTAGTTTATCATAACTCTAACATCATTTATTTATATTTAATTTCAGAAGTGTAATCATATGTATATTGCATGAATTTACTTTTTCTTCGCGGAAAGTGTTGTCCAGAGGAGATGTCTTCTGATCTGTTCTTACAAAATACCTTTCAAATTGTTTGCAACAATTGTATTTATTACCCTTGGAAGTGATACAGAGGGCAGATTCAACTGTTGCCTGGAAATGTAATAAATCCAGCTGTGCTCCAGAACAAGTCTGATTTTTCCTAAAATTGTAAATTTGAGGAAACATTAATGGGTCTTGCTCTGGCATCCCGGTGGCACCCTTTCCCTGAGGACTAATTAAGCATTTGGAATACTCCAATTAGCTTAATTAGTCAGTAACTACTCACCTTCAGAAGTGATGTCTTCTGCTCCAGCGTCAGAAGCTGGGTCTTCTGCAGGAGCAGTGAGTATATGAGGTTTGTGAGTGTTTGCAAGTGTGTATGCATGTCTGTGAGTGTATGCATGCCACAACTAGTGTCCGTGAATGAATGCACATATGCAAATGCACGTGCCCATTCATTCCTATGGGCAGGGGTTAAAGTGAGGGGGAACAAGGTGAAACTGATTTCCACCACCTGTAATGGTAGGGGGAACTAGTTTCACCACCTCCATTGCCCTGCACAGTAATTCCAACAGAAAAACCTGCTCCATTACCTACATCAATAGACGATGCAGGCGGCGCTGGTGTCACTGATGAGCTGCAGCCACCTTCCCCTTCCTCAGGTCCCGGTCTCTCCATTTACAGCCTACCCCTCCTGTTACTCACACATGCTGTGTCTGTTGGACAGCATTCTTCCGCTCCTCAGGTCCCAGTGGCTTTCTTTACCAGCATGGCATATGTGATGTCATGCTGTCACCACTGCTGAAGTCAATAGGAGCCATGATGCAGGCTCTGTGCATCTTGAAGACAAGATGAGAAGGGGCTGGAGGGACAAGAGAGGTGGAGAAGCTGCTGGGGCACTACTGTGGTCATTATGTACGAGGGGCACAATTATTGTAGGCATTATGTGTAAGGGGCACTACTACTGTGAGCATTCTGTATATAAGTGGCACTACTACTATGGGCATTTTGTCTATAAGTGGCACTTCTGTGTGCATTTTGTGTATAAGCAGCACTTTTGTGGGCATTATGTGTATAAGTGGCACTACTGGCGTCATTATGTGTAATGGGCACTACAACTGTGGGCATTAGGTGTAAGGGGCACTAATACTGTGTGGAATTGTGTATAAGGGTCACTACTGTGGGCATTGTATATAAGGGGCACTTCTGTGTGGCATTACATATACAGAGGGTACCATTGTGTAGTGGATGTGAATAAAGAGCATTACTGAGTGACATAACCTGAATAAGCAGCATTACTATTGGTGTTATATAAATCAGGAGCACTACATGCGGTATAATGTGAATAAGATTGTGCAACTGTGTGGTGTAAATTGATTTAGGGGTCTATTGTGTGACCATGCTGCTTCTTTGTGAGATCAATGTCCCTTTATAAAGTATGGGAAGTAGGACATAAATTTATAGTTTGCAAGGGGTGTAAAAAAAACTAGTACTGGCCCTGGCTCGCTTAATGTGAGCGGGAATTGGGGTAGGTGGTAGGGTAAATGAGTTCCGCCACCTCTCCAGGACCACTTTAAGCTCTGCCTATGGGCAAACACCAGCTGCGACTAGACACAGGACAGTGTATTACACATCTTGCTGCGATGCGTATGCTCTTGCATATGCATCAAGGCTACAATGAGTGAGGTAACATCTGCATGTGTGAGTGTGTGCATGAGTGTGTGTGTGTCTGACCCCCCCCCCCACAGAGCTGGCGACTGGGAGAATTACATCTCCCAGCAGCCCTTGCTACTGCTCAGCAGCCCCTGAGCCTCCCAGCAGTCCCTGGGACTCCCAACAGCTCCCTCCCTATTCGGAAGATGGAGGGGAGACCCCCAGAAGCCGCAAAGATCACCGGTCTATAATGGGTGCAGTGTGTGCTGTGCACACTGGCCCCTGGGTAAAGGGGGGCCCACGCCAAACACCCTGCACCCATTTTTTTCAATACGTACCCCTCTGAGGTCCCCGCTGGTGACAGCAGCCCTGTGCAAAACACTAGAAAAAGGGCTGCTGTGCCATTTCTCCAGAGACCTGCGCATGTGCACTGTACTCTGAAGCAGCTCTATAGCTTCCAGTGATCTTAGTGCCCAGAGTCTTTACACTGCCGGCTAGAAAGGTGGGGGTCCAGACAGATACTGCACATGGGCCCCCTCCTTTCTTAATACCCCCCTGTGCAGAGGTTTATCTAATATACAACAGTCATCTGTTTCCAGGGAGCCCAGGAAATTGGGTCAGGGGTGCCATTATAATATCTAACTGGCAAGGACCCATCAGGTATAGAAAGAGCAAGTAAGGGAACTTGCCTCTCTAAAGAGGTTGGTGATTGGTGAAGGGGGTTCTCGTAGCTAGAGATGTGCACCGGAAATTTTTCGGGTTTTGTGTTTTGGTTTTGGGTTCGGTTCCGCGGCCGTGTTTTGGGTTCGAACGCGTTTTGGCAAAACCTCACCGAATTTTTTTTGTCGGATTCGGGTGTGTTTTGGATTCGGGTGTTTTTTTCAAAAAACCCTAAAAAACAGCTTAAATCATAGAATTTGGGGGTCATTTTGATCCCAAAGTATTATTAACCTCAATAACCATATTTTCCACTCATTTTCAGTCTATTCTGAACACCTCACACCTCACAATATTATTTTTAGTCCTAAAATTTGCACCGAGGTCGCTGGATGGCTAAGCTAAGCGACCCAAGTGGCCGACACAAACACCTGGCCCAATCCGCCACACTTTGGAGGGTGAAACCAATAAAAAAAAATTAAAACATGTTTTTTTTTTCCCCCTTGGTAATATCAGATCTATTTATATTAGAAGGGATTAGGTACTTGGTTTGTCTTTTTTGGAGGCACAAGTAATATTTATATATTTTTTAAAATAATATTTTTTTATTTTTTTTTATAGATGGATGGTAAAATCCCTGAAAAAAATGGCGTGGGGTCCCCCCCTCCAAAGCATAAGCAGCCTCGGGCTCTTCGAGCTGGTCCTGGTTCTAAAAATGCGGGGAAAAAATTGACAGGGGATCCCCCGTATTTTTAAAACCAGCACCGGGCTCTGCGCCTGGTGCTGGTGCAAAAAATACGGGGACAAAATGAGTAGGGGTCCCCCGTATTTTTCACACCAGCATCGGGCTCCACTAGCTGGACAGATAATGCCACAGCCGGGGGTCACTTTTATACAGTGCCCTGCGGCCGTGGCATTAAATATCCAACTAGTCACCCCTGGCCGGGGTACCCTGGGGAAGTGGGGACCCCTTCAATCAAGGGGTCCCCCCCCAGCCACCCAAGGGCCAGGGGTGAAGCCCGAGGCTGTCCCCCCCATCCAATGGGCTGCGGATGGGAGGCTGATAGCCTGGAGTAAAATGTCTGAATATTGTTTTTTTCCAGTAGTACTACAAGTCCCAGCAAGCCTCCCCCGCAAGCTGGTACTTGGAGAACCACAAGTACCAGCATGCGGGAGAAAAACGGGCCCGCTGGTACCTGTAGTACTACTGGGGAAAAAATACCCAAATAAAAACAGGACACACACACCGTGAAAGTAAAACTTTATTTCATACGTCGACACACACATACTTACCTATGTTCACACGCCGACATCGGTCCTCTTCTCCATGTAGAATCCACGGATACCTGAAAAGAAAAGATCAATATACTCACCTCAACCAGGGTCCAGAGATAAATCCACGTACTTGTAAAAAAACAACAAACCGGACACCCGACCAAACGGACTGAAAGGGGTCCCATGCTTACACATGGGACCCCTTACCCCGAATGCTGAGAGTCCTCTCCGTGACAGCTGTCACAGAAAGGTCCCTTCAGCCAATCAGGAAGCGCTACTACGTGGCGCTCACCTGATTGGCTGTGCGCTGTCTGTGCTGTGACAGCGCATCGCACAGCTTTCTCCATTACTTACAATGTTGGTAACTTTGCCGTCTGCGGGGGTTACCCGCGGTCAGCCGCTGACCGGCGGGTGACCCCACCGCTAGCCGCAAAGTTCCCACCATTGAATATAATGGAGGGAGCTGTGCGATGCGCTGTCTGAGTTCAGACAGCGCACAGCCAATCAGGTGAGCGCCACGTAGTAGCGCTTCCTGATTGGCTGAAGGGACCTTAGTGACAGGAGTCACGTGGGGTCCCGGCTCATTCGGGGAAAGGGGTCACATATGTCAATATGGGACCCCTTTCAGTCCGCAGGATCGGGTCTTTGCGTTTTTTTATTTTGCCAAGTACCTGGATTTATCTCTGGACCCTGGCTGAGGTGAGTATATTGATCTTTTCTTTTCAGGTATCCGTGGATTCTACATGGAGAAGAGGACCGATGTCGGCGTGTGAACATAGGTAAGTATGTGTGTGTCGACGTATGAATTAAAGTGTTACTGTTACGGTGTGTGTGTCCTGTTTTTATTTGGGTATTTTTTTTCCAGTAGTACTACAGGTACCAGCGGGCCCGTTTTTCTCCCGCATGCTGGTACTTGTGGTTCTCCAAGTACCAGCTTGCGGGGGAGGCTTGCTGGGACTTGTAGTACTACTGGAAAAAACAATATTCAGACATTTTACTTCAGGCTATCAGCCTCCCATCCGCAGCCCATTGGATGGGGCAGCCTCGGGCTTCACCCCTGGCCCTTGGGTGGCTGGGGGGGGGGGACCCCTTGATTGAAGAGGTCCCCACTTCCCCAGGGTACCCCGGCCAGGGGTGACTAGTTGGATATTTAATGCCACGGCCGCAGGGCACTGTATAAAAGTGACCCCCGGCTGTGGCATTATCTGTCCAGCTAGTGGAGCCCGATGCTGGTGTGAAAAATACGGGGGACCCCTACTCGTTTTGTCCCCCGTTTTTTTTGCACCAGCACCAGGCGCAGAGCCCGGTGCTGGTTTTAAAAATACGGGGGATCCCCTGTCAATTCCCCCCCCCCCGCATTTTTAGAACCAGGACCAGCTCGAAGAGCCCGAGGCTGGTTATGCTTTGGAGGGGGAACCCCACGCCATTTTTTCCCGTTTTTTTAAATCGCGGCAAAATCCGGCAAATCGCCCGTTTTTCGCCCGCGGGAATGTCGAATCCGTTTTTCATTGAATATGGTGAATTCCGGCAGCCACCTGCCGGAATTCACCTGTCGAATTGTGTCGAATTAAAAAACGGCGATAATTTGCCGCGATTCGCCGTGAATTGCATATACCCCTAAGTCTTTTCATTTTTCTAGCGAGTGGCTGAGTGCTTCCATCCTCATGTGAAGCTGAACCACTAGCCATGAACATAGGCCAGGGCCTCAGCCGTTCCTTGCCACTCCGTGTGGTAATTGGCATATTGGCAAGTTTACGCTTCTCCTCCGACGATTTTATTTTAGATTTTTGAGTCCTCTTTTTACTGATATTTTGTGTTTTGGATTTTACATGCTCTGTACTATGACATTGGGCATCAGCCTTGGCAGACGACGTTGATGGAATTTCATCGTCTCGGCCATGACTAGTGGCAGCAGCTTCAGCACGAGGTGGAAGTGGATCTTGATCTTTCCCTATTTTTGGAACCTCAACATTTTTGTTCTCCATATTTTAATAGGCACAACTAAAAGGCACCTCAGGTAAACAATGGAGATGGATGGATACTAGTATACTTATGGATGACGAGTGACTGACGACACAGAGGTAGCTACAGCCGTGGACTACCGTACTGCGTCTGCTAGTATAGAGATGATAATGATATAAAAATATATATATATCACTACTGCAGGTATATATAATATAATGACGGACCTGCTGGACACTGTCAGCAGACTCCTAAACTACTAGTATGAAGAAGATAGAAAAAAAAACCCCACCACAGGTAGGTATACAATTATGGACGAGCACTGACGACACAGAGGTAGCTACAGCCGTGGACTACCGTACTGCGTCTGCTAGTATAGAGATGATAATGATATAAAAAATATATATATATATCACTACTGCAGGTATATATAATATAATGACGGACCTGCTGGACACTGTCAGCAGACTCCTAAACTACTAGTATGAAGAAGATAGAAAAAAAAAACCCACCACAGGTAGCTAGGTATACAATTATGGACGAGCACTGACGACACAGAGGTAGCTACAGCCGTGGACTACCGTACTGCGTCTGCTAGTATAGAGATGATAATGATATAAAAAATATATATATATCACTACTGCAGGTATATATAATATAATGACGGACCTGCTGGACACTGTCAACAGACTCCTAAACTACTAGTATGAAGAAGATAGAAAAAAAAACCCCACCACAGGTAGGTATACAATTATGGACAAGCACTGACGACACAGAGGTAGCCACAGCCGTGGACTACCGTACTGCGTCTGCTAATATAGAGATGATAAAGATGATAGAGATGAACAAAAAAAATATAACACTACTGCAGGTAAATATTTATATAATATAATGAATGACGGACCTGCTGGACACTGTCAGCAGAATGCGTTTATAGAATAAAAAAAAAAACACCACAGGAGTGTTTAACTTTTTCAGGCAGAAAATATACTGGTGGTCACTGGTCAGTCACACTGGCAGCAAAAGTGTGCACTGTACTCCTGCTATAACTGCACCCCAGTCTCCCCCACAATTCAGCTGTGTGAGCAGTGAGCACTCAGCACAGTCAGATATACATATAGATGATATTATCATGCAGCACACTGAGGCTGAGCACAGATATGGTATGTGACTGTGTATCGTTTTTTTCAGGCAGAGAACGGATTATATTAAATAATAAATAAAACTGGTGGTGGTCAGTCACTAGTAACTATCAGCAAAACTCTGCACTCTGAGTACTCCTAATGCTCCCCAAAATTACTAAGTAATCAACTCAAGTGTCTCTATCTATTCTAACGGAGAGGACGCCAGCCACGTCCTCTCCCTATCAATCTCAATGCACGTGTGAAAATGGCGGCGACGCGCGGCTCCTTATATAGAATCCGAGTCTCGCAATAGAATACGAGCCTCGCGAGAATCCGACAGCGGGATGATGACGTTCGGGCGCGCTCGGGTTAGCCGAGCAAGGCGGGAAGATCCAAGTCTGCCTCGGACCCATGTAAAAAGGCTGAAGTTCGGGGGGGTTCGGATTCCGAGGAACCGAACCCGCTCATCTCTAAGTTCTACCTCAATTTAGTGTAACAAACCTGTAAAGTCATTATAGATATAGTGAGCTTTGGGGTCACCACATATGGATTTAGCAAGGTGGTGACTTTCATTCATCAAACTTTTAGTTTTTGGAGGTTGACAATGGGAATCTATTATTTACTTTATAATTTACTTGCATAGCACCAGCATATTCCATTGTGCTTTACAGTTGGAACCTACGCCATCTTCAGATGGCTTTAGATCATAGAGCCCCACTCATTCGTATAGTAAGGAGGTTCGGGTGTTGAAGATGACTTCCTCCATACCCACACCCCATTTGGCAGTGTGTGTGAACTCAGTGCATGTTGTACACTAACACAGACGATGAAACCATGCAGTGCAAAATTCCTCCACTAGGCTGGGTATAAGTTGTGGCAGGTATCGTGGCGACAGCTGCTTTTTAGAGCAGATGTCCTCACTCTGGAGCAATACAGAATTGATGTGGTAGTATTATATCCACTGCCACAACTCGCGGCAAGAAGGGTACATAACTAACAGGAAAGCTTTAGGGGCACTATGATAAATAGGACCCCATGGCACTTCATTTGTGTGATTTGTTCCTAATTAATTTTGACAAATGTTACATTATGGAGTACTTTGTGCTGGGAATAAATTGTAATGAAATTCATGATATTTCCATGATGTAAAACAAAATATGAAAAAGCCCAAGGGGGTGAATACTATATATTGAAACTGAAAGACATAGAAGCATAATCCCTAGGAGCTTTCACTCTAAAGGAGTAGATAACCAATATCAACAATGTGTATATACTGTAAATATGGTTAGAAATGTATCTTTTCCATAACTGCACCAAAAGTGTTAAAATGTTATTTTTTCCATGTTAGAAAAACGTACAGTTTAGCTTTGTCCTCGCATAGTTATGAGATGGGTAAGTCTAGCACCACTTATGAGCAGAAATGAGGAGAACAAATGTATTCACTGAACAATATGGAAAAAGAAATATTTTATCAACTATTTTGTTCTTTATTGCAGTTTAACAGGGAAAGAAAATTGTAAAGGTAAATTTCACTTGAGCAGTAAAACCCACATGTAGCTTGTTTTAGTACTTCACTGGTTTTTATCTCCCCATATTCCTTCACTGTTAAGCAGCAATAAAGAAATATTGGTCAATAAAGCATTTTGCCTCTAGATTTTGCGCACGCTGCACGACTGCAGGTCATGTTGCTAAGTAAAAATCTTTTCTTTTTAATGTGCTTTCTTATTGGCTGTAAAGAAAGGCAATTGTGCATGGATTTGCAGAATGAACAGCCGCGAAGATTGAGGGAAGTCTCATTAACATGAAATATTTATAGCGTAGGGAAGAGCGATACGGAGAATAGGATTTTGTTCGCCTTGTGTGCATGATATATGCACAGTATACTCTACAATCTCAAAGAACACTGAAGAAGAAAATTTAAGAGGTGCTGTACTGTATGTACTGCTGCAATAGTTCTTGTCTTACAGGAGATACATCCCATATAAGTACAGTGTTTTCATCTGCATATTAAACCAATTTCATGGTTTTATAACATCACGTAAGCGCACCCCCTAGAGAAGTTCTACAACCAAATTAAATATGATCCTCTCCTCTATCCTATTGTGATGACCCTATAATTGATAATTATTTTTTAAATAATATTTATCCAGCCTGAAAATGCCAGGACTGATCAAGCACAGTATGGATGCAGTAAATTGCTCAGCAAACTCTTCCCAGCTTGCACTGAAAATGATTTTATGGGCCTGCATATCTCTAATAGACTGTAATGTGTTATCTCTCCTAGTACATTATAAAGTAGTCTAACATCATAATATTGTATTGTACAGCATATATGGTTTAACATTGCATCAGGGGGACAGATAGGGGCACTTTTTTGTTGCCGGCAGTGTAACCTCTGTCAAGGTGTGGCTAGTAGACTCTAGCACTGTGCTAGAGTTTACTATTCAAGGTCATGGCTCTGGGAAAATGGTGCAGTGGCTATTTTCCAGGCGATCCCCCCCCCCCCCTCCCCCCCCTACTGTGCATGTGCAAAAATGCTGGGAAAATTGCCTCCACTCCATTTTCCTGCCGCTTTTACAGGCTGCCACAGCAGACTCTGGAGAGGTGAAATGAAACTGAATAAATGGGTGCAGCATGAGCGATGTGAACCCAAGGGGCCCGTGCGCACCGCACACACTGCACACACTGCATTATAAATACGCCAGTGTCGACAGATGTATGCATTATTTTTATGCAGGCTGTAAGCAGAAAGTTCAGCAGTGTGTACGTTGAATGCATTTTTGAATCATCATACAGAATTATACAACTATAAACATACTTTACATTGTAAAAGGAAAACAAAGAGTGTTATGAGGATAGTTGAAGATTTAATGTGGTTGGAGCAGCTCTTTATAAGACATTGTTAAAAAAATATAAAAGGCTTTTTAAGCGTTCATTTCAAGCTGGCGCACATTGGTGTGGGTCACTGGTGAGTTTGAGCGCCAAATCCTGGAATTTCCTACTCAGAGGGTAGTTTGAAATTTGTCAGAGATGCACATCAAATTTTAATGGTGGTATTCAAATTATATATCACGCCCAATCTCCTTTTTAAAGTGATCCTCATTATCGCGCATATCGTGCTCATAGAAATCAGGTTTAGCTGTGTAAAGGGTTAGGGTGCCTCACTACCCCAGGGGTAGTGAGCTGAAATGATGATATCTTGCCTGTCAGCAGAAACAGAATGGGTGTGGAATGGGGCAGAAAGAATTGAATACCACCCTAAATGTCCCCAGCCCATACTATCTCAACATAAAATGTGTTCGTAGAATATTTACTAGAAATACATAATATTGGGGCTTCTATTAAAATAAATATATTGACCCGTTATGAAATGGTAGCTTCTCAATCAATTTAGTAAATCTTCTCAGGTGTATGAAAGGGATGGGTTATTCTAATCAAAAAAGCAGAAATGTTTTCCCCAAGCACACTAAAAACATATCAGCAATAAGACTTGAATACTAAATGATAAAAGAAAATTCAGAGCTCTTAGTTTCTGCAAAGATACCGTAGGGTTAAGCCACCAGGCCACATCAGGGCTTCTTTGATACTGGTTGTCGTAATTGAGAGCCTACTCACCTGGAGTCACCTCTAGATCCTACAAATGTCACTACAAAAACCAGTAAGCCCTCCAAATACTAGTCCCATCTGTGCCTCTCAGAACAGCAATATAAAATGGTAGCTGCTCAATCAATTTAGTAATACTTCTCAGGTGCCCCATTCCTGTTTTATTTAATATGCCCCACATTACATTAATATTTTTTTTTGCCCCCAAAATATAAATAAAAGTTAAAAATGAGCTCTATTGTTTTATTAATGTTCTCCATGCTATATGAAATAATCATATAGAGTATGCCTCCTTTTATTGATTAATAATCTTTATTTATCGGATTGCACCCAACATTTCCTTTCCTTTTACTTCATATGATCCACTGCACTTTAGAAGACAAAAAAAAACACATTGAGAGACCCAAACTCAGCCTCTTAGCTCTCAATGCTGAACGGGTAAAGTGCCAGGTGCCTGACTGAGGCTACTTGGCGAACTTCAGCCTTGGGGCAAGTACTGTATACAACGCTGGTTCATGAGCTGTGGGTCACTGCTATAAACCAATTTTAGGTATAGAGCAGAGCATATTTGGGTAACAACCAAAGCGGTGAAAACCCTTGTTGGGGCTGCTTATTTATTAAACATCATGGTGGTATACTGTATGTATATATATATATATATATATATATATATACTTACTTTTATCTATAACCATTTGATCTTTATAATTGGTATTTGAAATATAAATTATTCAACTAGTTGTTGATTTCAAATACAGAAAACTCATTCATGAATATATCTTGCATATATTGAAAATGAACTGTATTCTATTGATGTGCTCATGTTTTCCCAGTAGGCGTTTAAATAATATTAGATTTCTTCATATAAATAATAATGATTATAAATTAAAACCATGTATTAAGAGAGCTGATTATATAGTTCAACTCCAGGACATGATAGCAATTAGTCTCTATGATAGCTTGTTTGTTTCTGCAGTACTACATTGATCATATGTATATGTGCTTCTATATCAAATGCCCCAAATCTATCATCTTAAAATCAGAAGACACATATCTATGAGCTCATAGCACTGAATTTCTTCTCTGAGCTGAAGCTGTCCTATGAAAATACTGTGGACAGTAATTCACAAATCCCGCCCTCATAAGCTTTCAGAAAAATCCTTATGTATTTTTTTTAAGAATGGACACGTACTAAGCCAGGGGTGGCCAACCATTCAGAAACAAAGAGCCAAAAAATCTTGTTAGGCACGTCAAAGAACCGACATCAAGCCACAGGCGCACATGCAAAAATGGGGTGTGGCCTTGTGCCTGCTAGGCCACGCCTCTGGTACAAAATACATTTAAAAAGCCAGATCCACATAAAATAAATTTTTAAAGCCAGATCCAACATAAAATACATTTAAAAAGCCACTTCCACATACCCTACTGTGTCACTTCAGCCAGCTACCTCATGTGTCACTCCTGCTAGCAGACTCCTACAGTATGTTACTACAGCCAGCTCCCCCATGAGTCACTCCTGCCAGCACTCTTCTGTGTCACACCTGCCAGGACCCTCATGTGTCACTACAGCCCCCCCTATAATACACCTCGTGCCACTGTAGCAGCCCCTTATGTGTCCTCTGTTTGCCAGTGGGTGTCTCACCTCTAGTATCTGGCTCTCTCAGTTCTCAGTCTCCGTAGTGCTGCTGCTGCTGCCGCCTGTCTGGCTGGAGTGCAGCAGTTTCCGGATCTGTTGTGGTCATGTGACTTTGAGTGTCGAGAGCCACATTTGAATAAAGAAACAGCCGCATGAGGCTCAAGAGCCACAGGTTGGCCACCTCTGTACTAAGCAGTGGTAAAAGTGGAGAAGTGAGCCACTGGAGTTGCCCATGGCAACCAATCAGCTGCTCTATATACTTTTATAGTATGCAAATTATAAATGTTACGTCAATGCTGATTGGTTGTTATGGGCAACTTCTCCACTGGCTCACTTTTACCACTGGTTAGTATACCTCCCCTCTAGTCTTTGAAAGAGAGAAGATATAAATTGTGAGACTACAGCATAAAAAATGATGTTGGAATGTGGAAAATGCTCTGAAAAGGGGGATAATTTTTACATTTAGGGGTTTAGTTACTAAGTTTCAGGTTCTACAACCTGGTGCTTCCAGTCATGTTTATGCCTGAAATGTAAAAGGGCAATGATTTTACCAGAAAAACACCACTAATAAAAACACCACATGGCTCTTTAACTTTTGTCCATAAACACGATTGGAAGTGCCTGTTTTGAGAATCCGCCACTTTTGTAAATAAACCCCTTAGAACATTTGTTATGCATGTTTTAATCAATTTTTTTGTGGGGTACACAAAACAACTTGTCAGCTAGTGTGGATACTTCCGAGAGGGGAGATGCCATCACGATCTGTCCCTGGAATAACAACATGACCTAATATATACATAAAATGAAAGTTTCTGCGGCCAGCTCTCTAATGTATTGGTATGGGGACATCAGAACAGGTGCTATTTATGCAGGATTAATGCCTTTCAGAGCTCAGAGAAATATTAAGTCCTTTTTTTGTCTTTTCAGAACATTTCTTTTGGTGTTTAAAGGGGAGAGATTTCCTCTAAATGACTCCTCTCAGTTCACTTCTTGCTCTTAGAATGTCCTGCTGTTCTTGCTCCAGGCTTCCCTGTAAATTCTGACAAAACAATTAGTCAGCGTTCTCTAAATCACCGACAGATTGGCTAATTTTTGCCAAGAGTGCTCCTTTGACTTTATTTCCTCATGACAAGACACAGGTATGCTCCGGAAAAGCACATCTGTCCTGCAGTTGCTGAGGTGCCTCCAGCAAATATTATAACATACATGTGTTTGAAGGAGACTGGGAATATGCTCACTATACAAATATAAAATGTAAAACTCACCACAAAACACAAAATAGACAGGCACTAATGGAGTATGACTGCTCACAAAACAGAGGGCAAATCCATTAGGCTCCCACTTCCACTCTAAACATTTCATAAGAAGCATTTTAAGGTAACCCATACAACCCATGATGTACGAGCACTCTCATTATTCTGATTCAAAAACTCTCTAATTTTTTTAAGCATTTTTATACATAATGTACAAATGGTTTTTACTCTCTTCATATTAAGGATACGTATTTAACCACTTAACTGGATAATATTTTTTCCCAAAAAACTGCAAAGAAATAATTGTTATGATTGAATAAGGTTAAGAACTTCTATTTAAAACTTATTCAACATGATTTTATTTAACAAAAAAAATATTTATTTTCTTTTACAATTTTTCAAGCATGATTTTATTAAACATTGGTGGCCAATACATCGGACCATTGTGATGTTGCAGCTTTGCATTTCCTCAGTGGCTTCTCTTCTCGTCAGCCACTGGATTTACATTGGGAGGCTAGTGGCTGCTTTAATTATATTTACACTGCAGCTGCTCCTCTCTACAACTGCCAGGTGGCGGGGGTGCCACCATGTTGTCGGATTAGCAGTGAGCAGTAGCACGGCATTCACTGGGGGAGGGTTCAAGGATGCAGAGGGTCTGGGAGGTCCCTCTGAGATTGGCGGCTGCTGAAAGATCATATTACGGTAGCTGCCCACTTGGCATCCACACTATGCAAATGGTTAAGAGATGTCATTCATTTATACCCCTTTTCCACTTACGATCACGGGTCGCAGCCGGGAGCCTGACACGGGAGCTGCCCCCTGCTGCGACCCGTGCTCGTCCCCTTTCCCATCAGCAGTCACAACCCGGCATATGCCGGGTTGGTGACGCTTCTAGTGACGCGGCAGGGGCGGCGCAGGGAGATCACATGATCTCCCAGCGCCGCCCTTCCATACAGTGTAAACGGGAGCCGTGTCGCATCGACACGGCTCCCGTTTACACTAGAACCCTACCCGGATCATTCCCGTGTCCTACCCAGGTAAATAGCCGGGTAGGATTCACGGGTCACTTGATCCGGGTTGACCCTTTTCCACTTGCCAAAAACACGGGTAAATGCGCGCCCCCGTGCATTTACCCGTGTTTTTTGAGCTAGTGGAAAAGGGGTATTAACCACATCAGTAATGTTCTCAACTGTTTCTAATGTGTAAAGTTTTTAGCTTTAACTGGGACGTGAGAGCTCATTTTGTTCCTCTAAAATATCTACTGTACGTGGGCAGAACATTGAGTTGAGTGTGGCTACAACCAAACTGATGTCAGTAAATAACCTGTAGTTAAATAGAGCATTGGAGAGTTCACACTAGTTGCAAAATCTTACTGCATTAATGCTAACCTGATCTGTAGCCAGTATCTGGACTCGCAAGCTGCCAATGCACATACAATATGATTGCTTTTGTCATAGTTTATATGTGTGTTAATTTAAAATGTTTTTTTTTTTAAGCGTTTTACTTACATACAGCTGGAGTTTAAACATATACTGTATTTGAACTGGCAACATATGACCAAACATATGTCACATTTACATGTGTTACAGCTACATAGTTTCTTTGATATTTACGGTTTCATGCCTGCAGGAAGCTGACCATTTTCTGGGCTACTGTGACTGGTAGAAGAATGCTCACTGCGCGAACATCCTGAGCCATCATTCAGTTGCAGGCTTTCAGCTATTACAGTTTTCCACTATTACATTATAATTATTTTCTATTATTATAGGATTTCCATAATTTTTTTCTACAGTGCTAAAGGCTAAAGATTCTAGAAGGTAAACCTGGGTACTACACACATTAAGAATTTCTATCCAATCTGATAATGTATGGGAGCAAATGACAAAGGACAATTTGTTCCCAAATGACGGAAAATGGACAAAAGGATTTAACCAATTTGTCTGGACAACCATTTTTGTTTGTTTTTTTAGTTTTTGGGAGCAAATAGTCAATGGTCATTTGCTCCCATACAGTACCTGATTTTTGTCCCAACCAGCCACATTGGACACATAAACTTAAGGTGTGTACCCATCTTAAAAGTTGGAGAAGAGGACTAGCCTACCCTTTCAGAGTTTTATCAGATTCATGTGATAAATCTAATTTGGTTTCCTTTTCCCTTGCTGGTAGGCTATATAATTTACCTCACCCACATTCTCTAGGTCTAGAACCTCAATCAGTCGATGCCATTTGACCCCAAAAAAATGTTTTCTATGGTGGGAGCCAAAAGAAGGACTTGTGTAAAACATGAAAAGGTACACACATGTCCATTTTGATGGTACAGTCTATTCGCTATTGTACCTTCTCCACTGGCACTGTCACTATTGGCATTGCTGCAGCTACCATCTCATTTGGAAGACATGCTGAAAATAGTTTTTGCAAGAACAGGGTAGCCCCTCCCATGTTCCTATTGTGTTATCTACCAATCCCTTTTAACAAATCAATGTACATTTTTACATTTTAAATATATAGTCTTCTAAAGCAAAATTATCTGAAATCACCTCCAGATAGAGGGCCTGGTTAAGAGGTGGATGAAGTCCAGGTCAGTGAGCGGGTTTGAGAATTTATGTTATTTTTGCAGGAGACATTTTTTATAACCATTTTGTGGCCTTCGGACATCTGTGTAACCCAGCTGCCGATGCCAGTGAATCACATGCTTCAAAAATGGAAGCAACATGCTTAGAGAACGGAGGACATTTTATATGGCTGTAGTGGCATAAAATTCTGAATAGCAGGCTGAATGAAGCAGCTGTGATAAGTGGAGGTATCCATGGTAACAGTGGGCCTATGAGTTGACTGAGGAGTCTGGTGATGGGAGGGGCTTAGCCCTTATAAGGAGAGGACTGAATAGGTTCTCCTTCTTTTCCTCAGAGAAAATTGAACAGTGAAGTGCTCTGCGTTTGTTTTGTACTGAACTGTGTATTATTTGGGAATTTGTGGTATTTTTCTAACATGCCGAGGCCCAGTCGTGCTGTGCGTCCCCCTATCCGTTTGATTGAAAGCGGTGACAGGGACGCTGCTGTGTTAGTGTCAGGGAGGGGACAGCACTTGTCAGTACAAGGACGGGGTCAAACCACAAATAATGTGGGTAATGCCGCCGCCAGGGGTCGGGCTCGACCGTCTGAGAGGCTTTTGGCGGGCGAAGCTGCGTCACGCAGAGGCCGGGTCAGCAGCGTGTCTGTGTCATGAGGTGTTGTTTCATCTCGTGCTGTTGGAATTGATTCTACGGAACGAATTACCGATAGTACAATGTCACGAAGCATTGGTGCTATGGTGGAGTCGCGGAGCAGGGTGTTGAGGAGAGCGGTAACATCTCGGGGAGTTACCTCAGGAGTGCATGTGCCGGAGGTGCGCCGCGGTCGCCCCGTGGGCCCGCGGGGGACTGTGGCTGCCAGAGGTGGTCATCGCAGCACTGTTCTTTCTAGAGGTGAGCAAAATGAAAGTGGAACAAGGGAACAATTGTTGGTGCAAGAAGAGGGAGCACCTAACAGAGGAATTAACAGGGGTCCGGTTAGATCAATAGATACCGGGGCTGACACGGTTGTAGCGGGCAAGCGCGCGGGCACCTCGGGCATGAGAAATGCTAAAAGGCAGCAAGGAAAGCCCGCCACTGTGAATATGAGGGGTAAAACAGGGGTGCCTGAGGTACATAGTATGAGGGGCACAGTGTCGGGTAGGTCATACGCGGATGCTGTGCGTTTTGGACGTGATGGTGCTGGATGGAACTCGTCTGAGGTAGAGTCTATATGCACTTCAGTTATATCAGCACTGTTCCCGGTGCTGACTGCTAATCATACTGAAGGGAATTTTTTGGGTGAGCTGAATTCCTCCGGTTTGCATGGGGATGGCGTAAGTGATTTAGCGGCCGCTGTTCCACGGGCCAGAAGGGGTGGAAGGAATAGGGGCAATATGAATCCTAATGAGTGTCTGGTGGATGTTTCTCCTTGCATTTCTCCAGCAGAGTCCTTTGCAGCCCCTGAATTACAGGAGGATTCTGGGGAATCGGCGACTGTGGTAGATTCTGCCCAGGACGAGGGAGGTATTTACGGTGAGTCGGATGTGCATCCTGCAGCGCGTCAAAAAGATGCAATGGTTAGCTCAGGCAATATGGGCGCAGCTAAGGAAAAATCATGCAAGAAAAAAGCTTCACAAAAACGTAAGCATAGGCGCAGAAGTCATAGGGGTTCATCCACTTCTTCCTCTGAGTCCTCATCTTCAGTTGACAACAGGTGCAGTGGTTGCAAAGAAAGACATAAAAGAAGGCGCAGACATAGTAGCTCTAGCATGTCCTCGGAGGAGGGTCCCGAGGATTCTTTGCAATGTGCTAATACTGCTGTTTTGAAAGGGGTACGGCCCAGAATTAGGGAGCGTATTCGACAGGGCAAATTTGTGAATATGTTTGCTTTAACTAGCAAAGCGAAAAAAACCTTTGAGGCATCCATAAAGAAATCGGGTATAGGTGAGGAGGCTTATAAGTCTTACTCTAATTGGCAGAAGGGCATGCTTATCTTTGCGGCTTGTTATTTGGAATCTAGACCTCAGGAGCACATGAATATAATAAAATATATGTATTTGCTTCACGAATTGGCCATATCTGGGCGCGGAACAGCATGGAGGTTCTATGATGACGAGTTTCGTAGAAAACAGAATGGCAAGGAAATCATAGATTTTGGTAAAAAAGATGTTGAGATTTTTGTAGATGTTACTCAACCTCTTAAAAGTGGTTCAGAGAGGCTGGCTGAGAAGCGAGGCAATACCAGTAACAGATGGATAGTGGGTAAGAATCGATCAGGCAAATGTTATGCCTTCAATAATAGTCAATTTACCCTAGGGTTCAGGTGTCGTTTTCGGCACGTTTGTATCCGCTGTGAGGGATCCCACCCCATTAAAAACTGCCAGCAGACTGCCAGTGGTAGAGGGGGTTTGCATAAGCAGCAGCAAAGAGTCCAGGCAGCTGCTGGGGCCCTACTCCAGTGAAATTGGACAAATTATTGTATTGGTTGGATTATTATCCAAATAGAGAGGACTCCGAGTTGATAAGGTTAGGTTTTTCAAAGGGTTTTCCGTTGCCTATTAAAGGCAAAGTTAATTGTGGTCCGGTTTGCAATTTACGCTCGGCTCAGGAGTTTCCCGTAATCTTGAAAGAAAAAGTCGATAAGGAGGTTGATTTAGGTAGGATGGTAGGGCCTTTCAGTTGTCCCCCAGTGTCTAATTTAATTTTGTCCCCAGTGGGGGTTGTTCCAAAAAAGACTCCGGGTAAATTTAGATTAATTCAACACTTACCATTTCCAAAAGGGTCTTCAGTTAATGATGCCATTCCTGAACATTTGTCCATGGTAATTTATCAGTCTTTTGAGGATGCGTTGGCCAAGGTGAGATCATTTGGTAGAGGGGCGTTGATGAGTAAAATCGATATAGGGTTGGCTTTTCGGCTCTTGCCCATTGATCCGGAATTTTTCTGTTATTTAGGTTTCCGTCGGAATGACGGTTTTTATGTTGATAGATGTCTCCCAATGGGTTGCTCTATATCTTGTTCATATTTTGAAAAAATGTAGCAGTTTTTTGCATTGGTGCATTTCTGAAAATTCAGGTCAGTCCGGAATCATTCATTATTTAGACGATTTGTTGTTCATGGGTCCAGCCGGGTCTGACATGTGTGGCAATATTTTATCAAATGCCTTGTCATTGTTGAAGGAAGTTGGGGTCCCAGTAGCTGAGGAGAAGACTGTAGGTCCTACATCGTTGTTGACCTTTTTGGGAATCAAAATTGATACTATGGAAGGTTGCTGTCGTTTACCCAGGGAAAAAATAGATAAATTAAAAGAAGAGATAATTGTGTCATTGGCAAATGGCAAGTTGATGTTGAGACAAGCTCAATCATTACTGGGGTCTCTCAATTTTGCTTGCCGAGTTATACCCATGGGTAAGGTCTTCAGCAGGAAGTTGCAGAGAGCCACAGCGGGTGTTAAAAAACCTAGTTATTTTATAAGATTATCCAAAGAAATTCGTAGGGATCTACACATTTGGGAGGAGTTTTTGGCTACCTTTAATGGTGTTCTCATTTGGCAGTCCATACCCATATCCAATGTAGAGTTGCAATTATTCACCGATGTGGCAGGTTCTACGGGGTTTGGAGCATACTTGGAGGGTAGGTGGTGCGCTTCCCCATGGCCTAAAACCTGGTTTGAAGAGGGACTCACTAGTAATATGTTATTATTAGAATTATTCCCTATCATGGTTGCTCTGGAGTTATGGCATGAGGTCTTCACCAATTTGTCAGTAGTATTTTGGTGTGACAATTTGGGTGTGGTTCACGCAATTAATAGTCAGAGAGCTTCCGGCCTTCCAGTGCTGCGATTGTTGGGTCAGATTGTTTTGCGCTGCCTTCAATCAAATATAAGTTTTTGCGCTAGGCATGTTCCAGGCATTGAAAACGGTGTGGCAGATGCGCTATCGCGTTTTGAGTGGCGCAGGTTTAGGGTGCTAGCTCCGGATGCGAATGTATCTGGTGACCCTTGCCCGTCTTATGCCTGGCAGGTGATACGCCCGGATTGGAGGGCTTAGCTCTTCGATCCTTGGCTCCTTCCACCCTCCAAAGGGTACAGAAATGCTATGGGAGAGTGGGAGAGATATGTCTGTTTGCATCAGGACCAAGGTAAGACTGATTATGCAATGTTATTGGATTACGTTTGGGAATGTTTTAGAGCAGGCAGGTCAAGAGGGTTTGTAACACGTTTACTGTCTGCTCTTTCTTATTTCTTGAGACTTGAAGGCCGGCATGATTTTACTAAATCTTTCTTTCTAGCAAGGATTCTTAAAGGATGGGCTCGAGTGATGCCCCCTGTACAAAATTCACGAAGGCCAATAACCATTTCAATATTGCGGCGCATGGCGGTCGTGTTGCATCTGATTACGAAGCACTCTTATTTAAATTGTGTTTCGTCATGGCCTTTTTCGGGGCCTTTAGAGTCAGTGAACTGGTGTCAGCTTCGAAAACAGCAATGTCACCTATGCTTCGTGAGCATGTGTCACTGGAAGATGGGGGCTTATGGTGCAAAGTACAACGTTCCAAAACGGACCAACTAGGCAAAGGTTGTTGGGTTGTTTTGAGATGTGTGGACGACAAAGAGATATGTCCTTGGCGAGGGTTTATTTGAGAACAAGGACTGATATGCCAGGTCCATGGTTGCAGCATTTGGATGGTATGCTGGTGACTCAATTTTAATTTAGATGGGTGCTGGAACGTTGTATTTGCATGATGAGTTTGCCTGTATCGAGATACGGTACCCATTCGTTTCGGATAGGTGCGGCGACAACAGCAGCCGCTGAAGGCTGTTCGAGTGGGCAAATTAGAGTTCTGGGAAGATGGAAGTCTGATGTATTTCAGAAAAATATCAGGTTTTGACCGGTTGGATTAAAAATCAGACTTGAGGTTTCAGCCACTCGCCATATTTGGGGGTCTTGAGGATTTTCTTATCCTGTCAAGTGCCTTAAGCCTTGGGGTTCATACCCACTTGGCAGGTGTGTTTTTCACCTCTCGTTAAGTCTGATCCCTCATACCCACCCCCCTTTTCATCCCCGCTTCAAAAATTCTCACCTTAGAGGCCAAATTAAATTATTTAAAAAAACAAAACATTTTAGTAAGTTTATAATGGGATATTTTTGGGTAATGTTGTTTCAAGAATTTTGTGTTAGGGGTTTTTGTATGATAAGGTTCTGTGAATGGTTTTTGTATTTTCAGATTTGCGCTTGGACGAGTGTCCGATATGGATTATTGGGCACTCATACGTTTACTATGGTGAAATATCTTGTGTGGAGTGCCTGAAGCTAATCTTGTCAGATGGATCGGTATGAGGGGACTTCGCTGGGAGCAAGTCAGGCCCCTATTTTGGCAACAGTCGGAGAGGTCGGGATACCCGCTGAGGGTGGTGTTCCATGCTGCTGGAAATGATTTGACCAGAAGGACTTGCCTGGATCTTCACAAAACTAGTTAGGGACTTAGTTAGTTTGCAGAACAGGTTGTGTTTTCTGAGTGTGGGATGGTCGGACATTATCCCTCGTTTGGTTTGGAGAGATGCGGACAGACCGGCTGCCATAGAGTTGGTCCGGCGCCGGATCAATTCTGTGGTGGGCAGGGCTGTTAGTGAAAATTGGGCGTTAGTGGTCCCACATCCCTCAATTTTAGTCTCTGCCCCTCATCTTTACATGGCCGATGGTGTCCAACTGAATTTGAGGGGTATGGAAATTTTTATGGAGGATTTGTTGTTTGCTGTTTTAGTCAGGAAGTTTATTGATAGGTAGGAGGAGTTTAGGAGTAGTAAGAAGAGTTTTAAGGTAGAGGTATGGTGGCGGGGGTTTCGTTGAAACTGTGGCGGGTTGGGACGGCCTGAAATTGTGGCTGTAATTTAAAGAGTTTTATAGGTGCTCAGGAGATGTGAAGGTGGTGGAGTTTGATGAATGAAGAACAGTCTATGATAGACATTTTAAAAGAACGGAGGACATTTTATATGGCTGTAGTGACATAAAATTCTGAATAGCAGGCTGAATGAAGCAGCTGTGATAAGTGAAGGTATCCATGGTAACAGTGGGCCTATGAGTTGACTGAGGAGTCTGGTGATGGGAGGGGCTTAGCCCTTATAAGGAGAGGACTGAATAGGTTCTCCTTCTTTTCCTCAGAGAAAATTGACCCACCCACCCGCCCTGGATTAGTTTATTATTGGTGTCGGCTTGGCGGGTTGATACGGCCTGAAATTGTGGCTGTAATTTAAAGAGTTTTATAGGTGCTCAGGAGATGTGAAGGTGGTGGAGTTTGATACATTACGGGGCCGGAGTTCCATCGGACCAGGTGGGCTTCGGTCTCCGGTGGACTTGGTACACACCTGAGCACCTTTTGGTTGGGAGTTGGGGAATACCTTGAGTGGAGAGATGGCCACGGTATTCCCGATAAAGAGCAAGTTTCACAAAGGGTGGCAGATGGCCCATTATGGCCCCTTGTGATGTGTGGGGGGCTGGGCTGAAATTGGGCCCTTTAAAGCCTCCCCTTGTGATGTGATGGGGGCTGGGCTGAAATTGGGCCCTTAAAGCCCCCTTGTTATGCGATGGAGGCCGGGCTAAAGTTGGGCCCTTGCCTCCTCTTGTGTTTTGGTCAGCCACAGTTAAAAGGTTTAAAAGGTTAGAATAAATAGGGACTTTATTTAAATAGGCCGTCCCTCCTTGCCACCAAACCATTTGTTTAATAAAAGCTGACAATTCTATTGGCAAACATTATTCTGGTGTCAGTGTCAGTTATTTCTTTTATGGATGTTGGTGTATGCGCATGAATGAAGAACAGTCTATGATAGACATTTTAAGTGAACGGAGGACATTTTATATGGCTATAGTGACATAAAATTCTGAATAGCAGGCTGAATGAAGCAGCTGTGATAAGTGGAGGTATCCATGGTAACAGTGGGCCTATGAGTTGACTGAGGAGTCTGGTGATGGGAGGGGCTTAGCCCTTATAAGGAGAGGACTGAATAGGTTCTCCCTCTTTTCCTCAAAGAAAATTGACCCACCCACCCGCCCTGGATGAGTTTATTATTGGTGTCGGCTTGGCGGGTTGGGATGGCCTGAAATTGTGGCTGTAATTTAAAGAGTTTTATAGGTGCTCAGGAGATGTGAAGGTGGTGGAGTTTGATACATTACGGGGCCGGAGTTCCATCGGACCAGGTGGGCTTTGGTCTCCGGTGGAGTTGGTACACACCTGAGCACCTTTTGATTGGGAGTTGGGGAATACCTTGAGTGGAGAGTTGGCCACGGTATTCCCGATAAAGAGCAAGTAACACAAGGGGTGGCAGATGGCCCATTATGGCCCCTTGTGATGTGGGGGGGGGGCTGGGCTGAAATTGGGCCCTTTAAAGCCTCCCCTTGTGATGTGATGGGGGCTGGGCTGAAATTGGGCCCTTAAAGCCCCCTTGTTATGCGATGGAGGCCGGGCTGAAGTTGGGCCCTTGCCTCCTCTTGTGTTTTGGTCAGCCACAGTTAAAAGGTTTAAAAGGTTAGAATAAATAGGGACTTTATTTAAATAGGCCATCCCTCCTTGCCACCATACCGTTTGTTTAATAAAAGCTGACAATTCTATTGGCAAACATTATTCTGGTGTCAGTGTCAGTTATTTCTTTTATGGATGTTGGTATATGCGCATGAATGAAGAACAGTCTATGATAGACATTTTAATATTTTCAAGGCCGCTCCCCATCTCCATCCCCATATGCCTGCACAAATTGGTGTCTTGCTTAGGGCCCCATGAGGACTAAATCCGCCTTTGGTGTGAGGCTCCCTGCCACTTGTTAGCCTTTCTCCTGCCCTGTAAGCCATGCATTCACAGTGCCTGCGCAGAGTGTGCATAACTAACTTTGACAGGAACTTTTAAAACAGTAATATTCTTACTTAGGTCTGACCGGAACCAGTTAAGAATTCAATCACCAGACTGTAGATGTGCAGCTGTAGATATACAGCATAAGCCCCTAAGTGTAGGTGCTGGGTCCATTTTAACTTGTGGACCCGTGATGGTAGGTTATGCCACCACTGAGCTCGTGAAGTGTGGGTGGCAAGAAATTCATCTGGCCTAAAAAAAAATGGAGTCTTGCACACTCATCTCCATTCGCTCCAGAGCTCCTATGTTAAACTAATGTAGATTTTAAATTCCCTGATTATTTTTTTTAACGCATAAAGAAACTGAGTCATACACTAATTACTGCTTTCTCTGTGCCTCTCTCACAATCCATTAAAGGTATGTTTCCTCACCTGCCCTCACAAGATAGGAGAGCTGCATGGAGAAATCAGCCCAGGGCAGAGAACTGTGCAGGAAGCCATGTAGGGCTACTAGCCTACTGACTGTTATTACAAATCATCTGCAGGGAAAGAAAGACATTGTTTTATTATATTTTAAAAATGCACAGTGCGCAAGAGGCATTCCATCTTTAATGACAGGTTGTCTTTCATATAACAAAAGATAAAAAAGTATTTAGAATACAGTATGATTGAAAGGCTGCTCATACAATTTCTTTAAAAAAAAAACAACACAGGAAAAAATGAATCTGTTTATTTAATGTGTGCACCAGCTACTGGGAGGATGTTCTACATTGACACAGTAGTTATAATCCCTATAAGTACACAGCATATGATCCACTATATTACTCACCCAGCAAGGTATAAATTCCCTTCTCAATGAAAAACATCAGTGCTCAGATAATTACCACGGTGCCAAATTTTATGCAAAATTTAAAAACACAGGAAAATGAGGACACTTCAACCGCTAATAAAATGTATTTGTTTATCTGATAAACCGCCGGAGGCCTATCTTGTAGGATTATTAACATAGTTTAAACTATCTGACTTGTTTGTCTTCACTACAGTATTTATTATTAAAACTTGATCTGTTTCAACTTCTGAGTAAATGCCTTGGGATAGACAGCTTGAAGCGAGAAGAGGGAAAAAAATACTTCCCACTATTTGCATAATATTATATTAAAAAAAATAATATTAGCTTAGAATTTTGTGATCCTAGTGGAAATTCAGAACACCCCCTTGGTGTATTAATGTTGGTAAATTATTTTAATTAATCAGCAGCAAGACGGATTCACTTGCACACCACGGAAAACATAAATGTGTGTTGTCTGGAACAAATGCGCTGAGAGGGGAGGTCAGGAGGGTACAAATAACAAGGGCCCTGGCCAGCTCCTGAGTGAGACATTGCGGGGGCAGTGATTGGTGCCGCTATGATGTTGGTTTTTTAGGGGGCGTGGCCATTCCTCCCAGATCTTTACATAGGGACTCTGGTCTGCAGATATTATGCTAGGATGGTTGTGAAATTATTACCCACAAAATACAGAATGTAAAACAATTTAGTTTCCTTGGGCTATTGAAGTTAAAAAAAAAAACGACAGAGACAGATTGATTTATCCAAGGCTATATTCAGCTGAAATAATTGTCTATTAGTTCCATTTATAACCCAACATGTCTATACTATATTTGTGTCAGTGTACTTACGTCTCCACCAACTGCATTTCAATGTGGAAGCCTATTTCCTGGAACTACCCAGTAAAATTGATTGTTGCATAGCTCAGCTTCTATGAGTTCAGCCCTGGATGGAATGAAAGCATCCTATCAAAATCCACTCTACTACCACTTTAGAACTACTCTCTTTGTTGAATTCAGAATTTCTGTTTTACTTACAATACTGCTTGATTTGAGCTCATTATGGCATGAGAGTAAGTGGACATTTGTACAGTCTTTGTTACATGTGTCACTGTTGTGTGTTTGAAGGTTTTCTAATACATTGCTTGAAATAGGGTGAGCATTCATGAAAATAAAATGCAATGTCAAGTAAATCCTATCTACTGTAGGAACCCATAAAAGTGATTCTTCGTAATTGTTATCCAAAGTGGAAGATGTACTAAAGCCCACTGCTCAAGAGTGGGTGGGCTCAGTGGTATTCATGTGATTGAAAAATGTATCACAGGTGCCGCTAGAATCTGTCAGCACTGAGGGGGACATTTACTAAGCAGTGATAAGAGTGGAGAAGTGAGCCAGTGGAGAAGTTGCCCATGGCAACCAATCAGCAATGAAGTAACATCTATCATTTGCATACTATAAAATTATACAGAGCTGCTGATTGGTTGATGGGGCAACTTCTCCACTGGCTCACTTCTCCGCTCTTATCACTGCTTAGTAAATGTCCCCCTGAGTCTCTGAATTTGTATATGCGGTGCTACAATGTAGCAGCTGCAGCTTTTTTCCAACACAAGTTCTTTTGTGCTCCATAGACAGACTCAGTCACACACAATACACAAGTGTTGCATATCATGTGAATCAGCGCAGTCTCCTGGTGCATCCTATTCACACTGCGTTGCAACCTTTTGGAAAAAAAAAGACGTCTGACGCTTGCAGTGTTGCACAGGACCTGTCAGCTCACTTGCGCAAGGCATCTCATGCTGCGTGACGTATTGAGGCTAGATGTATGAGGACACATCTGTACTGTATATGCACTAATTGCCTATGTTTTTTTACAGCGCTCAATAAAAACTTACTGAATGTTTAATCTAAAGATAAATGTGTGTCATATTCATTTTGCGTGGATATTTATCTACTGTTAAATAACTATATTATCAGAAGATATGTTATGCATGACAAACTATACATTTTAAAAGCAATATAAGTAAATGTTTATTTTTTAACTATATCTAGTATTATGTTAACATTAATTCTGTACTAATATAATGTAACTGTCATTTATCTGATAAATACTGTCACAATACTCATCAAAGGCTTATATTACATTAAATCTGTTCTGAATGAAGATTAATTTGCACAAGATAATTCAGTTATAGCTCATTCCCCATGTCAGAAGCAGGTGTACAAGAATATACCAAGCTATGAGTTTAATTAACAGTCCAGACGGTTATACTATTTTATGTATCACATCTGAATTGTCAAGGTTAAGTGCTAATTTGAAAGAAGTGTGATGCCACTGGGCCATATTAAGAGTCCATTAAAAGGTTTCAGTATCTGCTCTGTGTCCTTGTAATTCAGGGAAAGACACAGTAGGGTATACTTCATTGGTCATTATTATCCATTCTGCCTGGGTACAAAGTATGTTTGTAAGACAAACTATTTAAGCATGAGATGAGGTTTCATTGTGCTATCTAATGGTATCTTTGTGAAAAGGAAGGTTCCAGACAGTGATTCCAGATCTTCCCTGTGCTAGACAAGGTGTAGGGTCTGCTTATAAGCTAGCTAAGCCGTGCTAATGAGAGTGTTTTGAGTTATGCTTACAGTTATGTTTATTGATATGGACAAGGTAAGCTTGCACAACACCTGTTTTGTACATTGATGGTGGCCTTGTATTTAATGTCTGCTCTTCGTGGGTGTCCACTGTCCAGTAAGTACAGTACATCTTGGTTCCAATCACAATCTTTCATCTCCTGGGCACCAATTTCTTTGTAAATAAAGAATTACAGATTGGAGCATTGATTAAGAATTTTTTTTTAAAGATATATTTTGCACACATACTTCCTTTAAGCAATTAGGCGAAGATTTAACACAGCTTGGAGACAAATAAAGTGGAAAGAAATAAAGGGGGGAATTCAATTAGGTGCGAGTGTAGTCCCGCTAGGCAAATTCACGTCAAATTTGCTTTGCAAATTACACTTGCAATTCAATTCCGATCTCATATTCTTTTTTTTTTCAGAGTAAATTCGCCTGTTTTTGTTCGCACCCCATGAGCAAGTGAAAAGGTAGTGAAAATCTTTATTTTAAGATAAAAATAACAGGACTTGCTTCCGAACTCCTTGGACCCCCCCCCCCCCCCACCCCCAAAGACTAATGACACATTTGGAAGTTTTCAGTTAGCTTAATTGGGCTAATAATTACATGTCATTTTTGTGGGTTAAAAAAATGGCCTCAAAGTATCTCAAAAAATGCTAGTTTATGCACCACAAATGTAAAGTATTTACTTAAATGAAAAAAAAAATCTTTTTATAATTTTTTTTTAATTAAGTTACCTCAAATTACCCCCAAATCACATTTTTTCTACTTTTTTTTTTTGCAGGTTTCATTAAGTACCTTTGTACTTAATCAAAATGTGTACTTTTTTTATATTATTTAACTTTTTTTTATAAACATTCAAAAATCAGCCATTTGACAACTTTTAAAAGAGTCCAGTATTTCTCTTATGCCAACTAACAGTATATGATTCTGCTAATAAAGTTGTCACTTTTTGGGGGTCTAGGAAGTACTTCACACTTTTTTATGCTATTTTCCCAGTTCGCTTTTTGGACAATGGGGTTCATTCTGAGTTGTTCGCTCGTTGCCGATTTTCGCAACGGAGCGATTAAGTAAAAAATGCGCATGCGCATGGTACGCAGTGCGCATGCGCTAAGTATTTTAGCACAAAACTTAGTAGATTTACTCACGTCCGAACGAAGAATTTTCATCGTTGAAGTGATCGGAGTGTGATTGACAGGAAGTGGGTGTTTCTGGGTGGAAACTGGCCATTTTCTGGGAGTGTGCGGAAAAACGCAGGCGTGCCAGGATAAAACGCGGGAGTGTCTGGAGAAACGGGGCAGGGCGTGTTTGTGACGTCAAACCAGGAACGAAATGGGCTGAGCTGATCGCAGTGTAGGAGTAAGTCTCGAGCTACTCAGAAACTGCTAAGAATTTTCTATTCGCAATTCTGCTAATCTTTCGTTTGCAATTCTGCTATGCTAAGATACACTCCCATAGGGCGGCGGCCTAGCGTGTGCAATGCTGCTAAAATCTGCTAGCGAGCGAACAACTCGGAATGAGGGCCAAAATTTGCAAGAGTAGTGTGAATTGTCATTTCTGATTGAATTGTGTGAATCTCAGGTGAAGTTGTGAGTTTAACACCTTTTGCAAACTTGTACCTAATTGAATTCCCCCAAAAGTACCAACCAATCAGCTTTTTTTCATGGTACAGGCTGGGTTTGAAAAATGACAGGAGTTATTGGTTGGCACTTAATCTCTCTCCACTTTGCCTCTCTCCAAGTATTGATACATTTAGCCCTTACTGACATATGTAGGTTCAAAAATGTGTTCATCTGCACATACATGTGTGGACTGGAGATATTTGAAATACCTTTAATCACTTGCAGAGGTGTCTATGCTTTGCCATAGTGCTTTGTCTTATGGAATGATTAAACCTATACAAAGAAGTTAGTAATATGATTTCATGCCATGCATAGTCTTGTTTCTGTACTATACAGTATATTGTTTTATTTCTGTGCCTACAGCAATAAGATTTTGTAACTGTTGTGTTGTGAGTAAACTAATCTTCTGATTGATTCACAGCTTCTACACAGGTAAAATGAACAGCACTACTACAACAGTAGATTTATAAAGGGTAACATAATACAATCATTACATTTTAATCCACATTTGCTAAAACAATATACAGTACTTGATGGTAAATGTTATAGTATAAACAGAAAGCAGGGGTTAATTTAGTCCGTTGTTCCCCAGACAAAAAAATTATACAGCACATCAATATTCTGAGACAAAGATATATAATTTATTTTTTGTAAGTCAAATGTCAAAATAAACTAGTACAAGGAGGTAAAAGTCCAACAATGCTTTGTAAAATGTATAAATTGAGTAATTAACATTTTTTGTTACTGTATATCCCTTAAATGGCATTTAGAAATCAAAGAACTGTGGGACTGGAATGCAAATTCCTTTTTGTGACATCAGGCGATTACAGTATCTCCATTTATGTAAAAAAGACAATAGCAAAGAAAATAAAGATACAGTACTGTTGGCTGTGATAGTTTGTTAAAATTCCTTTTGATGGAATAAGCTGTATACAGGTCAAGGCATACTTGCCTACTCTCCCGGAAGCTGTGGGAGGATCACGTTTTTTTGGGTAGCCCCCCGCACCCCCGGAAGAGTAGGCAGGTCTCCCGCAACCTGCTCGCACCCCAATGATGCGGGCAGGATGAAGAAATACACTACCGTATTCGTGAGTCATTTTAGCCACGCCCCTTCTCGCGGACCCACGAAACGCAGTGTTTCCCAATGCGGTGGCGGGGCTTAATGATGTCACAGCCCAACCCCACCCCCTGAAGTCTCCTGCTGCGTCTCCTCTCCATGCTTCTCCTGGGGAGGAGCTATTTAAAGTAGGCAACCCTGGGTCAAAGAGTTCTTGAAAAATGTGGACTAGTAATTTCAAAGTGTATCACATTGCACCCAAGTACAATAACAAGATTTTGTATTGTGTGATGAGATAGTAAAATGAATTTCAGTGGGTAGACATGTGGGTGCACATTTAGTGAGCCATAAATTTACATTGGTCTATACTTTTAGCATAGACGCCTTTCTATCCAGGCTTCCTTGACATGGGAATATAAATGCAATAAAGACACCATAATATTAATGTAAGAAAAATCCTAATACAGGTATATAGAAATATACGCATAGTCCAGAGTTTCTCAAACGCAGTCCTCATGGTGGGCGGTGCGGCGCAAATGGGGTGCATATCGGGGGCATGGTCGTGGCGGCTGCGTGACGTCACATGCAGCTGTCGCAACAGGTACAGTAAGATGGCGCTGGGACTCCTACAGGCACAGCTAAGCTGCACCGGCAGGAGTCATCTTTAGTTTCTGCTGACAAGCAGAAATTGCAAAGCGATCGCAATTTCTGCTTGTTGAAGGGGGGAAGGCGATGGTCAGCATGCTGGGCGGCCTTTTCCAGCGATGGGCCACCCCCAGCATGCAACCAAAAGGATAGCAAATTCTGCTAATTAGCTGAATTTGCCATCCTTACTGAATTAGCCCCTAAATTAGTAATTCAGTCAATTTGATTTAACCATCTGTGCTGAGCCATGGATATACCTTAAATCTGGGCTGTTGGATGCTTTGAGGACCACGTTTGAGAACCGCTAACTCTCCCATTTTCACATGAATTATACATATGTATTCTAGGAGAAAAATGGGTCTACTTAATATAAAGCAGCAATAGAATAAATGTTCTACTGTCTGGAAACAGTAACCACAGACTTATCACATTGGCAGCTAGTCAGGGTCCCTTCAGCACATGTGTGGCCCAGCCTAGCTGGGTCACACATGATCACTGATGCATACCTCCCAACATGACGCATTCCAGGAGGGACAAAATACTCTTGCTCCTGGACTTCACTCTTAGTTTATGATTGCTGACACATGTTTTGAATAGAAACATTGATAAGAAAGGTCTTTCAGCACAAGTTATGGCAATCATAAACTGAGAAGTACAGGATCAGAGCATTTTGTCCTTCCTTGAAAAGGTCATGTTGGGAGCTATGCTGATGCCAGGATTCCATTACAGATTAAAGTAAAATAAAAATAATAAAAATAGAATGAAAACAAAAATAAACAAAATGTTAAAATATATATTTTTAAAATAATATAAATGGAAATGGGAAAACTATATTATTTTAATAATAAAGTATTTTGTTTATAACATCTGCTACCACCATGTTAAGATACATATACTACCACATTCCTTGGTAAATACACTGCTCAAAAAAATAAAGGGAACACTTAAACAACACAATGTAACTCCAAGTCAATCACACTTCTGTGAAATCAAACTGTCCACTTAGGAAGCAACACTGATTGACAATCAATTTCACATGCTGTTGTGCAAATGGAATAAGCAACAGGTGGAAATTATAGGCAATTAGCAAGACACCCCCAATAAAGGAGTTGTTCTGCAGGTGGTGACCACAGACTACTTCTCAGCTCAGTAATAGTGTGGGGTGGCATTTCTTTGGGGGGCCGCACAGCCCTCCATGTGCTTGCCAGAGGTAGCCTGACTGCCATTAGGTACCGAGATGAGATCCTCAGTCCCCTTGTGAGACCATATGCTGGTGTGGTTGGCCCTGGGTTCCTCCTAATGCAAGACAATGCTAGACCTCATGTGGCTGGAGTGTGTCAGCAGTTCCTGCAAGACGAAGGCATTGATGCTATGGACAGGCCCGTCCGTCCCCCAGACCTGAATCCAATTGAGCACATCTGGGACATCATGTCTCGCTCCATCCACCGCCACGTTGCACCACAGACTGTCCAGGAGTTGGCGGATGCTTTAGTCCATGTCTGGGAGGAGAACCCTCAGGAGACCATCCGCCACCCCATCAGTAGCATGCCCAGGCATTGTAGGGAGGTCATACAGGCACGTGGAGGCCACACACATTACTGAGCCTCATTTTGACTTGTTTTAAGGACATTACATCAAAGTTGGATCAGCCTGTAGTGTGTTTTTCCACTTGAGTGTGACTCCAAATCCAGACCTCCATGGGTAAATTAATTTGATTTCCATTGATAATTTTTGTGTGATTTTGTTGTCGGCACATTCAACTATGTAAAGAACAAAATATTTAATAAGAATATGTCATTCATTCAGATCTAGTATGTGTTATTTTAGTATTCCCTTTATTTTTTTGAGCAGTATATATATATATATATATATGTGTGTATATATATATATATATATATATATATATTTTAGCCGGCAGCTCGGCATACACTATGTGGAGTCAGTGCCAGATTAACGTCCACATGGGCCTGGAGCTGAAATTTATGAAAGGCCTATTGTGTATTGCTGCAGCAGATCAGATTAAGGAGGGGGGAACGGGGTATATGTTATCCTGGGGCCCCCTCTCTCAGGGCCCAACCGTGTCTGCCGTCAACCACTAGCCGATTGCTTGTATTTTAATTTTTTTTATGAAGAAGTTCAGCTGTGGGAGAGCCCTTCCCTATGTGTTCAGTGGTTACCTCTAATACTCCCACCATGCACCTTGAAGCTGAGTACCCAACATGGTCAGCTCACATCAGCGGTGGGTGCTGATTTACATTTGACATTAGAGGAGGCATCACATAGAAGGAGCAGTGAATAATGACTTTACTCTCCTGCTGCGTAAGCATGCACAACCGTCACATAACAGGAGACTCATTACAGCCCCAGCGGCGGACACCCACCAGCACTAACTGACCACCATATATTACAGAGAGCATCAGTGACCACTATATATTACAGAGAGCATCAGTGACCACCATATATTACATACAGCATCAGTGACTCTGCTTACTACACAGAGCATCAGTGACCACCATATATTAGAGAACATCAGTGACCACTGCATATTACAGAGAGTATCAGTGACCACCATGTATTACAGAGAGCATCAGTGAACACTGTATACTAAAGAGAGCATCAGTGACCACCATATATTACATAGAGCATCAGTGACCCTGTTTACTACACAGAGCATCAGTGACCACCATATATTAGAGAACATCAGTGACCACTGCATATTACAGAGAGCATCAGTGACCACCATGTATTACAGAGAGCATCAGTGACCCCCGTATACCACAGAGAGCATCAGTGACCACCATATACTACAGAGAACATCAGTGACCACTGTATATTACAGAGAGCATCAGTGACCACTATATATTACAGAGAGCATCAGTGACCACCATATATTACATACAGCATCAGTGACTCTGTTTACTACACAGAGCATCAGTGACCACCATATATTAGAGAACATCAGTGACCACTGCATATTACAGAGAGCATCAGTGACCACCATGTATTACAGAGAGCATCAGTGACCCCCGTATACTACAGAGAGCATCAGTGACCACCATATACTACAGAGAACATCAGTGACCACTGTATATTACAGAGAGCATCAGTAACCACCGTATATTACAGAGCATCAGTGACCCCTGTATACTACAGAGAGCATCAGTGAACACTATATATTACAGAGAGTATCAGTGACCACTGTATACTACAGAGAGCATCAGTGACCACCATATATATTACAGAAAAAAATCAGTGACCACCATATATTACAGAGACCATCAGTGACCCCTGTTTACTACAGAGAGCATCAGTTACCACCATATATTAGAGAACATCAGTGACCAATGTATATTACAGAGAGCATCGGTGACCACCATATATTACAGAGAGCATCAGTGACCCCTGTATACTACACGGAGCATCAGTGACCCCAGTATACTATAGAGAGCATCAGTGACCACTAGAGCCATAACTAGACATTTTGGTGCCTGTGCCAGAAAGTCCATTGGTGCCACCCTCTATATTTTATAAAGGGCACAACAGCATCCGTTAGTCACATTACACCACATGGTAGCGTCCATTAGTCACACTACATTGCACAACAGCGTCCGTTAGTCACATTATACCGCTCAACAGCATCCGTTAGTCACATTACACCACACGGTAACGTCCATTAGTCACACTACACTGCACAACAGCGTCCGTTAGTCACATAACACCGCACGGCAGCATCCGTTCATCACATTACACCGCAAGACAGCGTCCGTTAGTCACATTACACTGCATGGCAGTGTCCATTAGTCATAATACATCACACGATAGTGTCTGACAGTCACATTACTCCATGCGGTAGTGTGTAGTGTCCGTTAGTCACATTACACAGCTAGCAGTGTCCGTTTGTTACATTACACTGCACGGTAGTATCCGAGTCACACTACACCGCGCAATAGTGTGTAGTGTCCGTTAGTCACATTAAACCGCACAGCAGCAACCGTTAGTCATATTACACCGCATGGTAGCATCCATTAGTCACATTATGATGCTTGGCAGCGTCCGTTAGTCACATTACACTGCACAGCAGCATCCGTTAGTCACTATTCACATTACACCACACACCAGCTTCCGTTAGTCACATTACACCGCATGATAGTGTCTGAGTCACATTACACCACATGGCAGCGTCCAATAGTCACATTACGCAGCACGGTAGCGTCCGTTAGTCACATTACACCGCACAGCAGCATCAGTTAGTCACATTACACCGCACAGCAGCATCAGTTAGTCACATTACACCGCACAGCAGCATCAGTTAGTCACATTACACCGCACAGCAGCATCAGTTAGTCACATTACACCGCACAGCAGCATCCGTTTGTTATATTACACCGCATGGTAGTGTACGTAATACACACTGGCCAGAATTCAATTGATTATCACACACAATAGATGGATAATATTATATATATATATATATATATATATATATATCTGAGCAATATTTAAAACAGCATGTCATTAAGGTCACAGAACATGCAGACATAACTTTCATTGTTGGGATTTCAGGAACACAAAGGCTCAGTGAGAGAAACTCAGGACTGCTTAGTGTGCTGTCCTGGGCATAGGGATACACAGCATATTCTCCTTTGTACCTCAAACAGCAGCTGCACGGAACACCTCACAGATGACCCGGGCGGGGAGCACTGTGTAATGTCCAGTGGGTGGAGCTTAGAACGGCCCGGGGGCGGTGCTTCAGGCATCAGGGCTCAGCAGTGGAAGAACCAGGGGGCAGGGCTTATAATGGCCCAGAGCTTCAAAGGGATGGCATGTGAAAGGACCTTTTGCCAATCGTGGGCACTGCTGTAGATGGACAAGGAGGCGGAGCCTATCATGATCTGGGGAGGAGCCTATATCGAACATGGCCTGGGTCTGAGCTTCAGCTCACGAGGGGAGAGCGCATGTGGACAAGGAGGCGGAGCTTATCGCGGTCTGGGGGAGGAGCCTATATCGACCTGGCCTGGGTATGAGCTTCAGCTGACGTTGGGAGAACGTTTGTGCACAGCTGATGGCAACTTGGAAGGGGATAGGCAGAGCTTTGGCTCTCTGAGACAGGAGTCGAGTGAGGGAATACTATTGGTGATGACAGGAGAAAAGTTTTTTTCCCCCTGTTAACACTATCTGAACTGCAGGGGATCTCTGGGCCTATTTTCAGTGAGGGGCCTGGAGCTGCAGCTCCATCCGCCCCATTGTTAATCCGGCCCTGTGTGGAGTCAGACTGTTTTTATGCACGTTCACTTGGGTACAGAGTGTGCTGTAGTAGGTAGACTACACAGAACAGTACAAATAAATTATACAACAATATATTTTTTCATTCTTTTTCTTTTTTTAACTGGCAGCTCGGCTCACACTGTGTGAAGTCACAGGGCTTACATGAATTTAACAAATCGCACTGGTGACAGAGAGTACTGGGGTAGGTAGAGTGCATGGAACAGTACAAACAAATTATACAACAATATATTTTTACTTTTTTCTTTTTTTAATTGGCACCTTGGCTCACACTGTGTGGAGTCAAAGGGATTATGTGAAGTGAACAAAACACAATGGGGTTCAGATCATTTTGGGGTATAGGGTACAGATCATATTGGGGTAGGTACAGTCATGGTGAAAAATTTTGAGAATGACACAAGTATTTGTTTTCACAAAGTTTGCTTCTTCACTGTTTTTAGACCTTTTTTTCAGATGTTAGTATGGTGTACTGAAGTAAAATTACAAGCATTTCATAATTGTCAAACGCTTATATTGACAATTTCATTAAGTTTATGCAAAGAGTCAATATTTTCAGTGTTGATTCTTCTTTTTAATGACCTCTCTATTTTGCCCTGGCATGCTGTCAATCAACTTCTGGCTCACATACTGACTGATGTCCGCCCATTGGTGCCTAATCAATGCTTGGTGTTTGTCAGAATTTGTGGGTTTTTGTTTCTCCACCCACCTCTTGAAGATTGACCACAAGTTCTCAATGGGATTAAGGTCTGGGGAGTTTCCTAGCCATGGACCGACAATTTTGATGTTTTTTTACCCAGGACACTTAGTTATCACTTTTACATTTTAACTGGCATCTTGGCCCACAATGTGTGGAGTCACAGAGCTTCCATGAAGTGAACAAAGTTCACTGGGGTACAGATCATAATGGGATAGGTAGAGTGCACAGAACAGTACAGTACAAACAAATGATACAATCCTTTTTTATTATTTTATTATAACTGGCCGCTCAGTTCACACTACGTGGAGTCAAACCGCTTTTATTTGTATGTGAAGTGAACAAAGTGCACTGGGTTACAGCATACTGGGGTGCTTTTTTACTTTTATTTTTTATTTTGTTTCATAACTGACAAACAATACGGAGTCACACTGCTTATGTTAGCACAGTGGCTGGGGCCTGCGGAGTCAGTGCAGCACCACTGTTGTAGACTAGGCGGGCTGGACACAGCTTCTATATAGACCCAGCACAGTCACTTGCAGATGGACACAGCACAGTTTATAGATGGACACAGCACAGTCACTTGTAGATGGACACAGCATAGCACAGTTCAAGACTGTACTGGCTTCACTGTGACTGTCAGTGAATTCCTATTGGAAATCCTACCTGCCAGTCACAGACATTACAGAAAGTCCCATTGGGAGGTGTTTCCTCCCTCCGGGACTGGCAGACCAGGCTGCGATAAGCAGAGAACTGGCTTCCTGTAGGACATTGGCAAATCTATAATAGGTGTGTGGTGCACATGGGACCCCAGGGTCCAAGGGGGCCCACACCTCACACCCTGCACCTATTTTTTCAATACTCACTTCTCCGGACTGCCACCCTGACGGCAGCCTCTATCACAAATGTCCAGGTAAATGGTGCTGCTGTCTAGGAAAATGTCCGCCACACCATTTACCTGGATATTTGTGTATGCGTAATAGAGTATGTGCCCCCTTGTACTGTTCTTCCTCTTATTTGCAGAGGGTGCAGAAATGGTGAAAGGAATCTTTTCTACAAGTGCAGTATCAGAAATGTCAAACTCACACACAGCACTTGTGGATGTCCTTAGATTCTCCTCGGGGATTTGTGAAGTTTCTGAACACACATTTTGTTATTCATCTATGTGGTTGTTTTTTTGCACTGATTTGCTGTTTTACATTTGACACCTCTTCTAGACTCTTCTAGAGTGACAAGGTGTAGCAACACCATGTGAGGTTACAGAAGATGCCTAACTGACAGCGGTTCTAGAACCACAAATCACAAATGAAGGCCAAGATCAGAGCCTTTCCTTGCCAGTGCGTGTCTTGTATGGCATATTGTCAACTTTATATTCTTCAGCAGTAAACTTTCCCTAAATTAGAGGTGATGTTTTTTCTTTAACATTGCGAAATATTGTTTTGATTTTAGATGCCCTTTCTTAAACCATCTATGCCCTTGAGCAGTGGCTTTAGTAGATGTTGAAGTAGTATCCTCATAATAACTGGAAGCAGCCACAGCACTTTTTACATGGTTGCTGCTCCTGCTCTTGTATTGACTGATTGTTATCCATACCAACTCACAGCACTTATATTATTAACATGGTGGCACACCAACTACTGAGCATTATTGTAACACAGTGCCACTGACTGGCTGTGAACACACACAAGTTTTATTTAAAAAAACAACTTTTGTTATGTTTTTTAACAAATGGCAACTTCACACTGTTACTCACACAGTGCTTATATTATTAAAGCAGTGGCATGGCACCTACTGGGCATAATTGTAACACTGTGCCACTGCCTGGCCCTCCACACACACAAGTTTTAAAAAATAAGAAAAACCTTTTAGCTGTTTGTTAACAAATGACAACAACTTCACACTGTGACTCACATAAGGCTTATATTAGGTGGCACGGTACCTACAGTGCCACTGCCTGGCTACAAACACACACTGCGACTCACACAATGTTTATATTATTAATGTCTACAGTCAAGAATGTCCGTCTGTATAAATTATGTAACGCGCTGCTTAACAGCTGAAGGTGCTGCTTGTGGAAAACCGTGCCCTGACATACGCACTGCTTACCATGGCTGTGGCCGCACGGCCTAACAGGAGCTCTCGGCCAGCAGCACCTTCAGTTGGTAAGCAGCACCTTACATAACTTATACAGATGGATATTCTTGTCTTGCTTTGGAGTTCATTGCAGCAATATTTGTTGGTTTAACTATTCTCAAACCTTAATAATCCGGACTTTGTGACAAACCACAAGTGGCTATTAGTCTATTTCGACCACATCAGCTAACAAGAATTGTATGTATCATATGTCTGCAGGGTGTAGTATGCTTGACCGACTGTCAGGAGACTGCTGTCAGCATACCGACTCCGGGATCCCGGAAGTGGAATCCCGTCGGGGGGTGGCGAGTGCAGCAAGCCCCTTGCAGGCTCACTGCGCTTGCCATGCTGTGTGCTCAGTGGTGACCAACAGTCTCCACAGGTTCTATTCCTACTCTGTGGGTGTCGTGGACACCCATGAGTGGAAATAATCCCTGTTGGTCGGCATGCAGACCGTCGGGATTGTGAGGGGGTGGGATATAGGTGGAGGTCATGTGACCGTCGGTCTCCTGACCACCGGTCACATAACTACATCCCCTCTCCAGGACTGTGGGTGATATAGATTATTTTTTTGTACATCTACACGGCTTTCATTTTATATGTTATATTTTATTGTTTTTTATGGTGTATTTTGTGATAAACTATGTCCAGGTGTTTCATTCACCATATTGATTGTTTAGTATTAAAATTTGCTGATCTGAACAGTGCTCCCATTATTTTTTCTTATTGTATACCTATTTAAAGGGCCAGCCCCCTTATTTTTTGAAGAACAGTTGTTCAGGCTAGCTGAGTAATTTGCAGACCAAGAGTGAAGGTTTCTTTTCTTATTTAGCTTTATTTTTACACTGCAATTTAGATTTGAGTTTGGACATGCCCCTCTCAAATCTATCGCAGTCTCTGGACATTTGAAATCTGCCCCAGCTGCAGTGCAACATACTGTACTGTAGATTTACCAAGGGGCACAGTTTCTTGTTATTTCTTACTTTATTCTCAACTCAAGCCCACATTCCAGTACGCTCTCACATTTATCATCAAGTGTTACTGAAATAAGGTTACACATGTCTGTCAATTTCCTTTTAACATCATTAGCTGTAAAACTATATTTTTAGACAGAGTCCTATTTTACCAGTTCTGTTACATGTTCCACAATTTGTAACAATTCACAATACATATGTAGCCAAGCAACAAGAATAGTAGAACACTGTGCTGTATAAATAGTATTATATAGTGATTCACTCCTCTTACTTTTGACTAATATTTAAAGGAAAGAAGACAAGAATACACGACTAAAGTGTGAATAATATGTGAATTCCACAATATAAAGGGGTCTATTCAATTGATGTCGGAAACTTTCCGACGGAAAGGATCCGACATTTCAATGTTGAATTTGCGGCCAAATCCAACAGGTTTTGCCCATTTCCGACAATGCCAATCTGATTTTTTTTCAAAGTTGGATTGACATTGTTGGAAACTGGGCTAAAGCCTGTCGGATTTGGCAGTAAATCTGACAAAACACGTGGATCCGCGGCTCATACGCGGATCCACATGTTTTCCGACAAGTCAGAGTTTCTGACTTGTCGGATAAACAGCAGTTTGATTGAATAGGTCGAACTTGGATTCAACCTTAAAATGTCGGAAACTGCCATGTTTCTGACAAGTCAGGAATTTTGACTTGAAATAAATAGACCCGAAATTCTTAAAATTGGATGGTGAGAAAGCTAAGATTTATGTTGGAATACACACCTTCATTTAAAGACTATTATTATTATTATTATTATTATTATTATATATTAAAGACTAATGCTTGAAAAAAACTTCCAGAAAAACAACAAAGTAAATACACTACAACTACTAAGCAAATAGTCATTATGTGGCCTCTCCCCACCTCTGCCATGAGAACTCCAGGACCAGGCTTACCACAATACCGACTGAGAACATTATGTCTGTCTCCCGGCCTAAACCTCGAGATAAGCAGTGAGCTATGGTAGTGTCTAGTTACCCTTCGTGGAGAGGACCTTTCTCATAAGCCCCTGGCTCCATGTCACAATCTATTTGGAATAGTAACCTGTGGCAAGCGTAGCGAGACACCGAGCCCGAAGCGTGGCGAGTGAAGTGAGCCCGCGAGGGTCCAATGGTGCATAGATAAAACAAAATGACCTCAAATGAACGGAGAATGGATAAAACATTTAGGTGCTGTAAGGCCGGAACTTATCTACTGCCCTCTCGTGCTGTCACGTCCTGGTCCTGATTACGAAGGGAACATAGACACAACCATGAACTACGGGGAAGGGGGGGGGGGGGGGAGGACAGACTCAGGAATAGACTCATCAACAGATTTAGCCTCAGCAGCGACATTTCCTTAGGACTTAAGTGCTCCCCACATTCTCATACTCAGGCTCGCCATCAGTGGGGTGCTTGGGGCACAGTAGTCTCGGGCCCGGCCTCTCTAACAGAGAGGAGAGGGCCCGGGCCGCTCAAGCCGTTGTCTGCCCGCTGCTCTGCTACGCCTCTTTTTCGTGCCGAGATCTGACTGTCACAGAAGGGGAGGACGCGTGCAAGTATCAATTGTAAGCGTCCCTCCCAAAATGGCTGCTGCCTCATAGGAGACAGTTATTAAAGATACTAGAGGAGGTTCCTCTAGTATCTTTAATAACTGTCTCCTCTGATACGGCGGCCATTTTGGGAGGGAAGTTTTCAATTGAAGCTTGCAGCGTCCTCTCCCCCCTCTTGTGACAGTGTCAGAACTCGGGCATGAAAAGGGGGCAGAACTGCCGTAATGGAGGGGGCGGGGCTACATGGGACCAGGCTGGCTGCTACCACAGGAGAATCTGCAACAGCTCCTGCCAGCCTGTAATAGGTAAGTTGAGGGAGAGTGAGTAAGAGAGAGAAAGTGTGTGTGTGTGTGTGTGTGTGTGTGTGTGTGTGTGTGCGTGTGTGTGTGTGTGTGTGTGTGTGTAAGGGTATGTGTGCATGTATGTGTGTGTGTATGTATGTATGTATCTATGTGCGTGGCCATCATGTGTAAGTGGCGCTACTATTGGAGGCATGTATAGCGGCATCGCTACAGGGGGCAGTTTGTGTTTAAGCGCCACTGCTACTGGAGGCAGTTTGTGTGTAAGCGGCACCGGTATAGGGGGCATTATGTGCATAAGCAGCACTGCTACTGGGGGCATTGATATGGTGTAAGAGGCATTATTATGGTGCAAGGTGCATTAATATAGTGTTGCTCCGTATGTGCACAGGATTTATTTGTTAAATATATATTTATTTCATTTTTTTACTTTTTATATTTTTTTTAGGGGGAGGGGGCTGCCTATTTTGTCAGTCCCGGGGCCCCACAATTTCTGATGCCAGCCCTGATCATACCCAGCCATTCTGCTCCCATGACATGAGACCAGGACATTTCAATTTTATCAAAGTAATTAATTACTAATTTCTGCCCTTTTATTGGTTTCCTTCAAATGTTTTCTTTCCATGTGTGGGTTTTGATCTCTCCTCCACCCCACTGTGTGCTATTCCTGTAATATGTACCTAGATGGTGGCCTCGGGTGGTTCCTTCTTGGCCAGAATGTTCTTCATGTGGATCTTTCCATACAGACTATATCATATTACTACTACTACTACACAAGGGTCAGTTTTCCCATAAGTGCATTGGGCCCATGTATGGCTCACCTCCTACAGTGTAACCTTCATAGTCACGCTCGGACTGGCCCACAGAGGTACAGGGGAAACCACCGTTAGGCCCCACTGCCTGGGGGGTCCTCCTCCTCTAGGGATCAGGTTCTAGACTGTGCACTTGAATTATATATTATACATATGTTACCTTAAACTACACAGGATTATGATGTATTCTCTACAGTATATTGCTGTCATTTATCTGGCACATTATCATGCATGCACTAGAATTAATTACTATATAAATTATCAAGGAGTTCCGACCAGGTACTCTATAATGGTTAGCCAAACCTCTGTGGTGGCTGGCCATAGGCTGGCCACACCTCTAATTATGGGCCCCTGCCACTGCATAGCCCCGGTGGGCCCTTAATGCTCAAGTCCGACACTGTTTATAGTGCGCCCAACATAACAGCCTCATCTGGTACACTTGTTGATAGGATGAAAAATACATGGACCTGGTGGTTTTGTTGGGACCCTACTCTGAGCGTTAAGATGTTACAATCCCTGCATTTTGTGTCATATCTTCTAGGGGTAGACTATTCCACCCAGGGTAATCCTACGCAGTGCGCCCAAGATTGCTGCCTCACCTGGTACCTTGTGAGGGTGGAATACACAACCCTTGGAAGTTGTTACCCAAATCCCTACATCAATTCCTGCATTATGCTTATGTGTGCTCAAGGTTTTTTTTTATGTCTGTGTGGCTTGACAGTTGCTGTTTTACTTACATTTTCTATATTATGTGCATTGTTTTTGTTGTCTGTAAAGCGCCTTGAGTTCTGTTGGAGAGAAAAAATAATAATAATAATAATAATAATAATTGTATTATTTTTTATATTTTTATTATTTTATTATTATTATTATTATTATTAAATTGTTATTATTATTCTTTATCTGTCAGGACCCATAAATATTCTAAATTTCTAATTAAATATTTTTAGAAGTAAAAACAAGCACTGAATTCAAATTATTTTTATTTTATTTCCAATTTCTCTCCAGTAACTATGACCTCCACAGTCACTTAAGAGCAAGTCTCACCTAAAATAGTATACTGTACTGTGTGTTGCAAATCAGGTATGTCATATGTCAGTGCACTCCATACTGGCAGGCAGTGGTGCAACTTGTGATTGGTGTCACAACTGAGGGCCTGAGCTGACGGGAGGCAGCCTCAGTTGTAGGGGCTGAGATGTACCGGAACCTGGGAGGTTGTATCAGACCCCTGGACATGTAAGTAACATGAATAATAACTGCCCGAAGGCGTGACCACGACAACTTGGATAAAAGTCGATGTTTATTATGACAACTCCGCAACACAGCAGCAGTAAAAGAAAACGTAAAAGTCAGCAAAGAATAAATACAGTTCCTGGGTACTACAGGATGGCAGGAGCCACAGGGCACTGGTAGTGTGAGATAGTTCTTATGATCTTCTAGATGGAAAGTCCTTACCAGGCCCGACTGTAGCAATGGAGATAACCCAGGATTGTGCCAGCTGGTGTTCCAGGAAAAGCTGGGTTGCTGAAGATAAAACAGCTGCTGTGGATACTGGCTGGAACCAGACTGTAGTTAGCACGGAGTGGATACTGGCTGGAACCAGTTAAATAATAAATGAACTTGGGAGCGATGAAATATGAACTGAAATGTAGAACTTGAGAGCGGAGAAATAATAATACCGGTGGAGAGTGGTAAAGTGTAGAAAGGACACCGGCCCTTTAAGGGAAGCTGTACTCTGCTGGAAGCTGAGCTGGAAGCAGGTAATGTTGTAGCTGGAAACAGATGAATCCACAATGGATTGGAGAGTCAGGCTACACCGCAGGTGGAATGCTGGTGCGGGTCTCTATGGTGGAAGTCTTGAGACAGGAGCTGGAACCTGGAAGACAATCACAGGAGAGAGACAAACAGGAACTAGGTTTGACAACCAAAGCACTGACGCCTTCCTTGCTCAGGCACAGTGTATTTATACCTGCAGCAAGGAAGGGATTGGCTAGGCAATTATGCAGATTATCAATACTGAGAACAGATTGGTGGAAATGATCAGCTGACAGAATCCAAGATGGCTGCGCCCGTGCAGACACTTGGAGGGAAGTTTGGTTTGTAATCCATGTGGTAATGAAAACAGTAATGGCGGCGCCGGCCACCGGAGACAGGAGGCGCCAGGCTGACAGATGCACATCCAACCACGCGGACACAGCGGAGGCCGCGGCTGACGTAATCGCCACTCAGACACTCTGCATGCAGAAGTTCAGGGACGGCGGCGGAGGCCGCGGGAGATGCCATGCCAGGTGTAATATGGCGTTTACTGTGACAGCGTCCCAGAGTGACAGGAGAGGATACAGGAATGTACACATCAGGATAACAGATGGGATCCGGTCCTGGAGCGCTGAGCCAGCCTTAGGAGGCATCTGATGGGTAAGAAATGGCGTCCAGATACCCGGATCGTGACAGCACCCCCCCCTTTAGGAGTGGCCCCAGGACACTTCTTTGGCTTTTGAGGAAACTTGGAATGGAATCTCCGGACCAAGGCAGGAGCATGGACATCAGAAGCATTGGTCCATGAACGTTCCTCAGGACCATAACCCTTCCAGTCAATAAGATATTGTAGTTGACCGTAACGGTGACGTGAGTCCAGGATCTTGGCCACTTCATACTCAACGCCTCGTTGAGTTTGGACTTTCGGAGTTGGAGGAAGTGAGGAATGAAACCGATTCAAGATCAGCGGTTTCAACAGGGAAACATGGAATGTCCTGGGTATTTTTAAGAAGGGAGGCAACTGGAGTCTGTAAGCAACAGGATTGATGACTTGTTCAATCTTGAAAGGACCGATATAGCGAGGTGCAAACTTCATACTGGGAACTCTTAACCTCAAATTCTTCGTGGATAACCATACCCGATCACCCACCTTGAGAGCAGGAACTGCTCGACGCTTCTTATCCGCAAACTTCTTGTACCTGAACGATGCCTTGAGCAGAGCTGATCGTACGCTCTTCCAGATATTGGCAAACTGATGCAAGGTGATATCCACTGCGGGAACAGAAGTTGCTGGAAGCGGTTGGAACTCAGGGACTTTAGGGTGGAATCCAAAGTTAGTGAAGAATGGTGTTGAAGCAGATGAAGAATGATACTGGTTGTTATGACAGAACTCGGCCCAGGGAAGTAATTGAACCCAGTCATCTTGAGAGGAGGACACATAGATGCGGAGGAAGGCCTCCAAGTCCTGATTCACCCTCTCGGTTTGACAATTGGTCTGAGGATGGTAAGCCGTGGAAAACTTTAGCTTGACTTGGAGGACTTGACATAAACTTCGCCAGAATTTGGCTGTGAATTGAACTCCTCGATCTGAGATAATTTCTTCAGGAAGACCGTGGAGTCGGAAGATCTCTTGTATGAATACTTGAGCCAACTTGGAAGCTGACGGAAGACCGGTGAGAGGAATGAAGTGTGCCATCTTGGTGAACCGGTCAACTACCACCCAGATGGTATTGAACTTGTTACACATGGGTAAGTCTGTAATGAAATCCATCGACAAGTGGGTCCATGGTCGACGGGGAACGGATAGTGGAACCAGTTGCCCCGCAGGCGACTGGCGGGATACTTTATGTTGGGCACACTTTGGGCAAGATGCAATAAACTCCAAGACGTCCTTTTTCAGAGTTGGCCACCAATAGGACCTAGAGATAAACTCCAGGGTTTTTTGGATACCTGTATGTCCGGCAAAACGGGAAGCATGGGCCCAATGCATGAGCTTCTTCCTTAGCATCGGCTTCACAAAACTTTTCCCTGATGGGGGCGTAGAGTCCATCCCTACCGTGGAGAATGCCAACGGATTTATAATAGGATGCTTGTCTGAAGACTCTGACTCATTTTCTTGCTCCCATGAGCGGGAAAGGGCATCGGCCTTGCGATTCTGAGAGCCCGGACAGAACTGGAGTTTAAAGTCGAACCTGGAAAAGAAAAGTGCCCATCTGGCCTGACGAGGGTTGAGACATTGTGCGCCCTTCAGGTATAAAAGGTTCTTGTGGTCTGTAAGTATGGTGATTGAATGAGAAGCTCCCTCCAACAGATACCTCCACTCTTCTAGAGCGAGCTTGATGGCTAGCAACTCCTGGTCGCCAATGGCATAGTTGCGCTCAGCTGGGGAGAACTTCCGGGAGAAGAAACTGCAAGGGTGTAAATGGCCATCTTTAGCCCTCTGAGATAACACCGCTCCTACTCCAACGGAGGAGGCATCCACCTCTAAGATGAAAGGAGAGTCGATGTCAGGCTGTTTCAGAACAGGCGCAGAGATGAACCTTTGTTTTAAAAGATGAAATGCTTGCATGGCTTCTTCAGACCACTTGGACGGGTTAGCACCCTTCTTAGTGAAAGCAGTAATAGGCGCCACAATGGTGGAAAAGTCTCGTATAAACTTTCGGTAATAGTTGGCGAACCCTAAGAACCTCTGGACCCCTTTGAGGGTTAAGGGTACCGGCCAATTTTGGATTGCTTGTAGTTTCTCAGGATCCATCTCTAGTCCGGAACCGGACACAATGTACCCTAGAAACGGAATGGACTTGACTTCAAAGACGCATTTTTCTAATTTGCAATAGAGATGATTGACACGGAGACGGGACAGAACCTCTTTAACCCAAAAACGATGTTCCTCTAAATCGTTGGCAAAAATGAGGATATCGTCTAGATAGACCACGACATGACGGTATAGAATGTCTCTGAAGATCTCATTGACAAAATGCTGGAAGACAGCTGGAGCATTGCTCAATCCGAAGGGCATGACGAGGTACTCATAATGTCCGTCACGGGTGTTAAAGGCGGTCTTCCACTCGTCACCCTCACGGATCCGGATGAGATTGTATGCACCTCGCAAGTCCAGCTTTGTAAAGATGGTAGCTCCGCTAACTCTGTCAAAGAGCTCAGTAATCAGGGGTAAAGGATAACGGTTCTTGATGGTAATGTCGTTCAAACCTCTGTAGTCGATGCACGGCCGCAGACCACCATCTTTCTTTTTTACAAAAAAGAAGCCTGCGCCGGCTGGAGAAGAAGAAGGTCGAATGAACCCCTTTGCTAGGTTCTCTTTAATATATTCCTCCATAGAATGCGTCTCAGGCAGAGACAACGGATAAGTTCGGCCTCGAGGTGGAACCTTCCCTGGAACGAGATCAATCGGACAGTCCCATTCTCTATGAGGAGGAAGGATATCAGCAGAAGCTTTACTGAACACATCCGTGAAATCTTGATATGGAGGAGGTGGAACATCAGACGACCTGGGGGAGGAAGAACAGACAGGCAATACTTTAAACAAACATGTCTCAGCACAGGAGGAACCCCATGCCAGGATTTGCGTAGTCGTCCAATCAATTGTAGGATTGTGAAGACGGAGCCATGGAAGGCCCAGGACCACAGGATGTGTGGCTCTTGGAATCACTAAAAAAGAAATAAGTTCGGAATGAAGAACTCCCACTCTCAGACGAACTGGTAGAGTCCTTAAAGAAATAACTGCATCAAAAATTTTGCTGCCATCCACGGCAGTTAAAGAAATGGACGAAGAAAGTCTCTCGGTGGGTAGGGACCACCGTTTAACATAGGCTTCGGTAATAAAGTTCCCAGCTGCTCCGGAATCAAGGAGGGCAATGACGTTCCGATAACGTTGAGCAACTTGAAGCGAGACTGGGAGATTACAATCTTGAGGAGATGGAGAGGAGATCATTACTCCTAGCCGGCCCTCTCCTTGGCGAGCTAGGATTTGGAGTTTCCCGGACGTTTGGGACAGGCATTAATGGTGTGAGACGGAGCTGCACAATAGAGACAGAGAAACTCGGAGAGACGTCTTCGGCGCTCAGCAGGAGTTAAACGGGAACGGCCAAGTTGCATGGGCTCATCTTTAGATGGTGACAGTTGACGAGGAGGAGGAGCAGAAGATTTTGGAGCAGATGATCTTCCACGCTCAGTTGCTCTCTCTCTGAAACGTAAATCAACTTTCGTGCAGAGTGAGATTAGCTCATCTAACTTAGAAGGTAAGTCTCTGGTAGCTAACTCATCTTTAATACGCTCAGATAAGCCATGCCAGAATGCAGCATACAGGGCCTCGTCGTTCCATGCCAGTTCGGATGCCAGGATCTGGAACTGTATCAGATATTGTCCTACAGTACGTGACCCCTGGCGTTAACGGAGAATCTCGGATGAAGCTGAGGTTACCCGGCCTGGCTCGTCGAAGATGCGCCTGAATGTTGACACGAAGGCAGTGTAGGAAGATAGCAGGGTGTCGGACCTCTCCCATAACGGTGATGCCCAATCAAGGGCTGAGCCACTGAGAAGAGAAATAATGTAGACAATTTTTGTATGGTCACTGGGAAAATTGCCAGGTTGTAGCTCAAACTGAATCTCACACTGGTTGAGAAATCCCCTGCAGAATCTTGGAGATCCGTCAAATTTTGCTGGCGTTGGAAGATGAAGACGTGGAGCAGAAATGGGTAAGGTGGGTGGGGTTATAGCTGGAGTCACTGTGGTTGACGCACCAGACGCGCCTGATCCACGGAGAGTTGTCTGAATCCCATCCAGCCGAGTAGAGAGATCCTGGAGACAGCGGATGATGTGGCCCTGTGCAGCCTCCTGATGTTCTAGTTGGGCTGCCAGTTCTTGCATCGGCCTGGCCGCTTGATCCTGGTCTCCGGCTGGATTCATTAGGTCAGTGCTTACTGTCACAACTGAGGGCCTGAGCTGACGGGAGGCAGCCTCAGTTGTAGGGGCTGAGATGTACCGGAACCTGGGAGGTTGTATCAGACCCCTGGACATGTAAGTAACATGAATAATAACTGCCCGAAGGCGTGACCACGACAACTTGGATAAAAGTCAATGATGTTTATTATGACAACTCCGCAACACAGCAGCAGTAAAAGAAAACGTAAAAGTCAGCAAAGAATAAATACAGTTCCTGGGTACTACAGGATGGCAGGAGCCACAGGGCACTGGTAGTGTGAGATAGTTCTTATGATCTTCTAGATGGAAAGTCCTTACCAGGCCCGACTGTAGCAATGGAGATAACCCAGGATTGTGCCAGCTGGTGTTCCAGGAAAAGCTGGGTTGCTGAAGATAAAACAGCTGCTGTGGATACTGGATGGAACCAGACTGTTGTTAGCATGGAGTGGATACTGGCTGGAACCAGTTAAATAATAAATGAACTTGGGAGCGATGAAATATGAACTGAAATGTAGAACTTGAGAGCGGAGAAATAATAATACCGGTGGAGAGTGGTAAAGTGTAGAAAGGACACCGGCCCTTTAAGGGAAGCTGTACTCTGCTGGAAGCAGGTAATGTTGTAGCTGGAAACAGATGAATCCACAATGGATTGGAGAGTCAGGCTACACCGCAGGTGGAATGCTGGTGCGGGTCTCTATGGTGGAAGTCTTGAGACAGGAGCTGGAACCTGGAAGACAATCACAGGAGAGAGACAAACAGGAACTAGGTTTGACAACCAAAGCACTGACGCCTTCCTTGCTCAGGCACAGTGTATTTATACCTGCAGCAAGGAAGGGATTGGCTAGGCAATTATGCAGATTATCAATACTGAGAACAGATTGGTGGAAATGATCAGCTGACAGAATCCAAGATGGCTGCGCCCGTGCAGACACTTGGAGGGAAGTTTGGTTTGTAATCCATGTGGTAATGAAAACAGTAATGGCGGCGCCGGCCACCGGAGACAGGAGGCGCCAGGCTGACAGATGCACATCCAACCACGCGGACACAGCGGAGGCCGCGGCTGACGTAATCGCCACTCAGACACTCTGCATGCAGAAGTTCAGGGACGGCGGCGGAGGCCGCGGGAGATGCCATGCCAGGTGTAATATGGCGTTTACTGTGACAGCGTCCCAGAGTGACAGGAGAGGATACAGGAATGTACACATCAGGATAACAGATGGGATCCGGTCCTGGAGCGCTGAGCCAGCCTTAGGAGGCATCTGATGGGTAAGAAATGGCGTCCAGATACCCGGATCGTGACAATTGGTGGGCGCAGGTGCAAAAATATATTGTGGGCACCCCTTCTCAACCCCAATATACCACATGGCAATGAGTGACAGAATAAGGCTGGTGGAGGCAGAAGTTGACATAGCGAGGCAGAAGGTGACAGCAGAAGTCAAAGAGAGGCAAAGGGTGACAGCAGAAGGCAAGAGGAGGCAGTGGGTGACAGGGAGAGACAGTGGGTGATGGGTACTAGCACAATGTCCTGCGCGGTGTGGAGAACAGTGAGATATGTACAATGGTGGGGGCAGGAACACAACGGCCTCTGCTCTGTCTGCGACAAGGACCCCCCACCCCTTGTTTCTTTCTCAGTTTGGCACTCGGTTAAGCAGACTCTGACAGTGCCAGTTACACCGGTTGTGAGCTGCCTTTAATTTACAGACAGAAGTGAATCAGAAAAAACGTGCAGCTGTCTGTTAATTAGAGGCAGTATCTAGCTGTGATCATCATCGCTGATAGGTGGCAGGACTCCTCTATCAGTCTGGCACACACGAGTTCAGCCCTGCCTACCTAAGGTAAGGGGCAGGTCCCTCAGGCAGTGGGGCCCACCCTGCTCTCTACACTGGGCCATTCATCGACATTTCTCTGTGGAGGGCTAGGGGATAACTCATTGCTGGTCTGGGCAGCAGTGGGCCCCTTAGTTCTTAGGGGCCCCGGTGCAGTGCACCTGCTGCACCAATGGTAGCTCTGCCCCTGCTGGTAGGCATTTCTGCACCATGTATTATAGCCAGTGTATTTAAGGCCTAAGATCATAAACACTGCGTTATTGTTGTGAAAGTGGTCAATATGTAACATCAGGGACAAATATTTTAAAAGACAAATGTTCAAAAATAAAGAAATTAGGCAACTATGGTCCTGCAAGCATGGGTCCTGGCAAACATTATTATTATCATGTATTAGATAATGGATATAGACTACAAACCTATTTAATTCAACATGTTAAATATGTGAACATTTATTTGAGTTTAAGTACAATAGTAAACAAGTGGGGAGTGTGATACAAAACCATTAAAATACTGTTGGTGTGGTCAAACAGGTATTTAACAGTTCAGCATTAAAGGGTTTAACAGGAAATACAGTATTTAGGGTAATAAGAAACTTTTTTTTTTCATCCACCACGCTGCTTGAAAAATGCTTCCCTTCTATACAGTACCTCACGCTTCCTATCTTGGCAGGTGGGAGGTGGGAATTACATAATCTTCCACTTCTAGGACTGGGAGTGTGGTGAGGTGTTTGGCTGTGACATGGCCAGTATAACACTGATGGAGAAGCAGCAATTTCACATGAAAGAACCTTCATGTCAGAGGCTTACTGTGTGTGCACTGAGTGACATTATGTACATCCTATAACATTGACTTGCTATTAATTTAGAAGCATGAAAGCACACAGCCAAGCATATCAAAGCTCCTTTTAGTTTTACAATATACAACTGTAGTAATCCAGTATTGAAAAATACATAAAAATAATTCACAGTGACTCTCAACCATGCTCTGTGGTAATGGTGAATTGGATCGACAATAAAAATAAGGGAACTAATTGCTTTAAGAAATGTTTCCTATGATATTTTTTCTGAATAAATATGGAACAAGAACTAAGGGAACAATAACCATTATTTTACATTCTGGTCTCTTGTGAATAGAAACATACAGTACAAAGTGTTGCAATTACTATTAGTCACAATCCCTGGTGGCACTTCACTTCTCACAATGGTTTTGTGACATGAGCTGATATATTTACCATCTCTCCCCTAGATGGCACTATTGTATTTGTAACCATATAGCACATAGGTCAGCAAACTCGGTCCTCATTACCCCTCACAGTGCATGTTTTGCAGGTCTCCTCACAGAATCACAAGTGAAATAAATAACTCCACCTGCGGACCTTTTTAAAATGTGTCTGTGAGTAATGAATACACATGTGCACCTGCTGGGTTACCTGCAAAACATGCACTGTGTGGGGTAATGAGGACCGAGCTTGCAGACCTATGATATAGAAGATTGGACCTGCCACACAAAGCAGGGACAATTGATTTGCAATACAGACCTACTGTACATACACACAGACACAGTTTGATGCATTTGTGTCTTTGCCCAGAATAGTCTCAATCATCGCTCACAATGGGGATTGGAGATAGAACTGCTGATTGCTTCATTTAAGAGCATACTTGCCTACTCTCCCGGAATGGCCGGGAGGCTCCCGAAAATCGGGTGACCATCCCGGTCCCCCGGAAGAGCAGGCAAGTCTCCCGATTTGAGGGGTCCCCCTGCCCGTCCGCCCACTTTGTGTGTAAATTGGGCGGTCCGGGCAGTCGATGACGCGATTCTTGCTGAATCGCGTCATCATAGCAACGCCCCCTGCAGTGTAATGCCGGTGATCGCGGCATTACAGAGCAGGGGCGTGGCTTAAAGGAGGCATCACCATAACCCCGTCCTTGTTCTGCCCCCATCCCGGCTCTAGCCCACCCCCTCCTTACATCAGAGCGCTCCCCGACCCGCCTGTTGAGCCGACCTGGCTGCTCTCTCCCGCAGAGAGCAGCCAGAATGTCGGTAAGTATGTCTAAGAGTGCACACTGACATATTTATAATGGGTGCAGTGTGTGCGGTGCACACGGGCCCCTTTGTCCAGGGATGCCCACGCTGCACCCATTATTGGAATACTCACCCCTCTGGAGTCTCGTGCCAACCTCAGAGCAGTGTCTGATTGGGGCATGTAGGGCCCACCGGGGGAATGCAGCGATAGGGGCCTATGTTTAGTGGTGTGGCTAGTCATTAGAGAGTGCAATGTCTGGGCCCCTTCATAAATATATACAGTAATTTCAGCTGCTGCATGCATGATAATGTACCAGATTAATAACAGCAATGCACTGTAGAAAATACACCATAGTCTAGTATAAGGTAACATATGTATAATGTATAATACAAGTGCACAGTCTAGAACCTGATCCTTAGAGTAGGAGGTGGGCCCCCAGGCAATGGGGCCCACCGGTGGTTTCCGCTGTACCCCTGTGGGCCAGTCCAAGCCTGCCTCAGAGCGCTGTTTTTTGCCCATTTTCCCGGAGATCTGCGCATGCGCAGTAGAGTCTGAGCCTTTGAGTGCGCAGACTCTCAGCACAGCCGGCGGGGAGGAGGGGGCCTGAATGGAGGAGGCTGCACAGAGGCCTCCTCCTCTCTTAAAGCACCCCTGAGAGTGAGAGTGGAGAAGCAGCAAAAATACTTTTTCTTGGAGTTTAAAATAATCCATAGTTTGGCTTTTTAAAACAAACTGTAGAAATAAATGTGAATTCCAATGCAGTGTGCCATTAACGTGCCAAACTCTCTGTTCTTTATGAGTGACAGTTCTTTGTATAATATTTGGGTATAATATTCTATTGTGAAGTGCAGAGGAATTTGCTGGCATATATAAATAAATATTAACAAAGAAATAATACACACATTGACGTGTACCTTGTAATATATTCTGAAAATAAAAGTTTAAGTTAAGTTAAATTTACAAATAATTACAAAATAAATATATATATATATTTTTTTCTTATTCTTGATAACTATTTCCAATATTAGTCTTTTACTCTAAAAACGCCCCATTCACAAATGGTTCCATTAAGGCCTTCCATGCATGAAACAAAGAGGATACTAGTAGGATGATTCAGAGTTGATCGAATTTAGCACATCTACGATCATTTACTCTGACATGTGGGGGGACGCCCAGCACAGGGCTAGCCCGCCTCGCATGTCAGGGCCTACCCCCCTTACCCTGCACAAGTACAAAAAGTATCGCACAGTGGCGATGCTTTTGTACTTGACAAGTAGATCCTTATCTGCACAGTTCCTGCGCTCTGTCAGGGAGCTACTTGTCACATCTCGGGTCACAGCTGCTGCGTGTGAGGTCATGCAGCTGCCGCGGCCCGCCCTCTGCATGGTCCAGGCACACCTGTATTGCCCTACCACGCCCCCAAAACAGCGGCCTAATGCTGCTGGCCCGCCCCCTCCCGCCCAGCAAATGCCTCTGCCTGTCAATCAGGCAGAGGCGACGGCTGGGCTGAGATGCCGATCGCATCTCTGGCATGCGCATGCGCACTGCGGCGCATGCACATACGCAGTTCAGACCTAATCATCCGCTGTACAAAAATGCACAGCAGCGATCAGGTCTGAATTAGCCCCTAGGTGAGAAACACTGTAAGCCACATTGGCCCTACTTAAGAATACATCCTACAATTCCAAGTACTCATCTATGCCTACTAGTTCTGCCAGTCAGGATGCAGGTCATCAAGGTAACCAAGCTCTGGGTGTGGAACTAGAAATCTGGGAGCTCATATACAGTTGGATGTAGAATCATTGGTATGCATCTCACAATGCATCCGGCACTATGCTATAAGCAATAGTGTCTGGTTTACTGCAGGCAGGGCCATCTGTAGAATCTATGGAGGCAAACAGAGAATGCTGCCCATCCACTGTGATTGTGATTTGCAAACTACCAGAGAAGCCAGTCAGCAAGCTCTATCTGCCTCCCAGTGTGAATCCAGACAGTGAATGACTTTCAGCATGCAGATTGATGAATGGTGGAGCTGTTCACTAATCAAAGTATAGCATTCTCTACATGACTCCCAACCTTCAGCCATTTACTGTTTGGAGGCACGTGAAGAGACGTCATGGGAATGCAGGATGTTTTTTTTTTTATTATTATTTATTCCTGTGACTGGTTGAGAAGGGGCCCTAGTGTATAACTTCGCCCAGGGTGAAGCTATGCACTGCTGGTAAGATGGCCTAAGAACACGGTAATTAATGAACATGCCCCTATGAGCTGGAGAGGTCAACCTGTAGTTGAATAAGCAGCTACTTTACATACAGAAACATAGAATTTCTGATCACTATCATTGTGCCTTGTTGCACAAATGTGTCATCCCACCAAAACCCTGTGTGCCTAACCACACTGAAGGTCCCCTACAAAAATGTACAGTTATGTGCCTCTTGCTATTGTCTAATATAGTCCATGATTTAACTGTTTTTGATGGGGTTCAGAGACGTTCTTTGCGCTGGACCCCTCAGTCGTGATGGACATTAGGAGACAAGTGAGTACTGTAGCAGGCTAAAGGATTGAACTAGAGAAAACAACAGTTGGTGACAGTGCTGCGGTGATGTAACGGCTGGTGGAAGCAAAGCTGTATGGTGTGTGTGTTTTACCGAAATCCCAGCTGTTCTACCGGTGACCGGAGGGTAACAGAGAGTGATCAAAGCTAAGGAGGTTCCAGACAATCATCAGCACAGTTCTTCTGATGGAAGTAGTGTAAGTAAGCAGTGGCTCACAGAGGTGACTGACTACTATGACATATTTAAGTTGTGCAGAGAGGCTGTCACTCCAAGCGAAGGTAGGCAGCAACCGGGAAACAACTGATGAGCATCAAAGTGAAGGGCCACATTTTCTTAAATAATCGAATGCCCGATGAACGAACAATTATCATTGGGCATGTCCTGCCAGATCAGGTAGCAAAGTAAACACCTAGAAGGAGGGCAGTGAGTCCCAGTTAACTGACTACACAATTCTGCACCACTAAACTGTAGTGGCAGGATGTAATGAAATGCGAGATTAACGTGCAGGACAAACCTGCAACTTCTTGTACATTAGAAGGTGCGAGTTTGTCCCAAAAGTCACCCAATGTAGTAGTCTGTGTGTTTTTAAGTTTGAGGCTATTACATTGTGCGATGTAGAGTCAATTTTCTAGAATAAAAAGTGGCACAATGTAATGTGAATTTCATTACATTTTTATTGACATATGCATGCACAGATCAGTGAGATCCATGCATGCTTCTGTCTGTAAAAGAGTTTAAAGGGGTAAAAAACAAACAAAAAAAAACAATGCAGCGCCCCCCCCCCCCCACGAACCCCTCCCCCTCAAAAGCATACTGTCCTGGTTGCTAAAATACTGTGAAAAAATTGTGTAGGGGTCTCCTGTATTTCATCAGCCAGCACTGGGCTCTAGGACCAGTCCTGGTTCCAAAAATACAGGGGGGGAAGGATGTAGAAGTACCCCGTATTTTTTAAACCAGCACTGGGCTCCACTAGTCAAGGAGATAATGCAACAGTCGGGGTACACATTTATATAGGTCCCTGAGGCCGTGTCATTACCCCTCCCAACTAGTCACCTCTGGTGGGGTTCCCTGGGGGATTGGTTACCCCCCAATAAAGGGGTCCTCCCATCCAGGCACCTAAGGGCCAAGGATGAAGCCCAGGGCTCTCCCCGCCATCCATGGGCTGTGGATGGCAGGCTGATAGCCATTAAAAGTGTAAAAATTAGAAATAAACATTGTCTTGTGCTGTGGAACTACAGGTCCCAGCAAGCCTTCACCACATGCACATGTGTGAGGACTTAAACTGCGATTACATGCGATCACAGTCTAAGTCCTAGCAAGGGTAGGGAATGGGAGTCGATGCAACAATTTGCAGGCATGTCCAGTCTATTTGTGGTACCCGAATCATGAAAGCACATCACTGCTTAGTGGGGTAGGACCCGGCGTGCTGGGCGGCCTTGCCCTGTGCTGGGCGGTCCCCCGCATGCTAGAGACATGAGTTGTAGTTTTGAGATTTCTCGCAAAACTGCAACTCATGCTGAATTAGGCCCTATATTATAGGCTCATTCTTGCAAGATTCAGAGACTATTGCACTAGCAAATAGTAGTGAACTGTTTAATCTAGTATACTAGACAGCCAGGGTCCCCATTACCTGTACAGCTTGAGAAACTAATAAAAGCCAATAAACAGGAGAAGGCACATCAGTACAGACTCAGGGCCTGAAATCACAAACCTACAGAAATAGCAAAACTACATCTCATGTCTCTAGCATGCGGGGGGCCGCCCAGCACAGGGCAAGGCCACCCTGCATGCCGGGTCCTCCCTCCCCCCCACTAAAATGTGAGCGCATCGCTAAACAGCAATGCACTCACATGATAAGAGTTGCCCCTTGCCTCCGCAGCTTAGCTGTGAAGGCAGTTGACGGACAGCCATGTTTCGGGTCGCAGAGGCTGCGTGTGACATCGTGCAGCCTTTTTGGCCTGCTCACAAGCAGTCCAGACACGCATCTGTTGTACAGACTGCGCCCCCCAAATGGCATGATGGTGCCTACAAAATGCTGCATCCATGCCCCATTCCCACCCCCTCTAGCACTTAGACTGCGATCACATGTGATTGCAGTTTAAGTTCTCATGCATGTGTGCAGCAGAGTGCGCAGCAATGTGCACGCATGAGCAGAAGTGATAAAATCGGCAAATAGTGATTTTAGCACTTCAGCAATCCATGCTGAATCAGTCCCTCAGTCTAATAGAGCATTGACAGTATCCGCAGACACAGCAAAAACACTATAGTGCAGTAAAAAGTAATAAATCTCCAGCATCTTTGGAAGTATAAAAGACCAAGGTGGGTATTCAATTATTAAGTGCCGTTTTTTTAAACTGGTCAAAAAAATTGCACTAATTCGACACAGTGTTCAATTGTGGGCGTTTTTGCACATTTTTTAATCCATTTTCGCCCATGCCGTTTCACTTTTTTATTTTGTCGAATTGGCATGTGCGAAATTTGCATCAAAACAGGCAAAAACACCAGCGAACTCAGCAAAACACGCGTATTGGCAGCGAATTTGCAGATACACGTGGTTATCGCCAGAGCCGGATTTTTCGACCAGTCGAAAAAATGGCACGGGCATTGAATAGGTTGAATGTAAATTCAACCTAAAAAAGTGCACTTTTTTTTTCCGACTGGATGAAAAAACGACACTAATTGAATACCTGGGGTATTAGCAGATCACATTTTCCATACTTGTAATGGGAAATGCGATCTGGTCGAATTTACTAAAAATTTAAAAACAAAATACTGGAGGGAGCCCTGTGATAACAACACTATCTTGATATAGCATTATCAGGGTTTCGCTACCCCTGTACAGCCTTCTCAGCCTGCTGGCAGTTAAAGCTGAGCTGTAATCCAGACCTTGTGATTAGCCATGTGTGTCAGGTAGACACACAGGCTGATCATTGTGAGAAAAAAAGTAAAAAAAAATAAAATAAACAAAAGTAATATTTACCTGTACCCAGGAACCGGTGATCAGGTATGGGCAGCCGGTCATCGGATCGCTCTGCTCCTGCCTGCTGTGCTGTAAAGTGATGTGGGACAGCGGCCTCTCACATTACAGCACATAGCGCAGAGCACAGAATCAGATGACCAGCTGCCCATTCCAAACCACCATTCATCAGTCCAGGCTGGTGACTGTAAATGGCAGCGGTGATGCGTGGGGGGTGGATCTGAGTTAGTGGGGGGTACCCAGCACTGGTGCATGCACAGTACAATCTCATGGTATTTTTTACATGAAAAATTCCTTGAGAATTGCAGTAAGTGGATTCGCAGGGAAAGAGTTTTCTTGCAAGCTCTGTCCCTGCATGTGATAGTTGATACACCCTTGCAATGTATTCAATTATCGTAATGTGATATGGGGCAAAGTTATCACAACCCCTTCTCATTTGCGGATTATGATATATATGACCCTAAGAGAGATACTTTATTACTAATCTCCTGGAACATTACAAAGTTCTAGTTTTGTGTGTGGTAAGGACATACAACTGTTTCCATTCAGGAGAAAGACACATAGGGCCCAATTCAGAGCTGTTTGCTTTTGTGCAAAATCGCACAGTGGCCGATTATCGAATTACTGCGCATGCGTATGCACCACAATGCGTAGGCACAACGCCAAACAGCAACAGAATGGTCCGAAAATTTTGATTGCAAGGCTTTCGCAAGGTAATTGACAGGAAGAGGACGTTTGTGAGTGGTAACTGGACGTTTTCTGGGAGTGTCAGGAAAAACGCAGGTCAGCTACGGACCCGATCAGACTGTTTGTATTGCACTGTAGGAGGAAGTCCAGGGCATCGCACAGACTTGAAAAATCATTATATGGTGAGTGAGATGCGAATGGATTTGCAGATGTCCGCTGACTGGGGAAGTTTTTGCCCGGCGTACACATGCATTCGCACACTTGCATGGGGCAGGTTTTCACTCTCTATGGGCGGAGGCTATCTGATAGCAGACTACTGCAAAACTACACAGCACTATTATAGAGTGAAGTCAGTTCTCAATCTTTGATGCTTAATACATGAGTTTGGATTGATAATTCAGATATTTAACCACCAAGTCCAATTCAGATAAACTGTGTTATTATACATTACGGGGCCCCAATCTTTATTCAATTGTTAGAGACTGTCAGTGCTGAAAGTAGGGTGGTACAGGGTGGTACGGAGTACCCTTAAGAAATATGGTGGTGGTACTCAGTACCACCAGCACACCACTGGGGCATTTTCGTGTGTGGGGCATAAAATGATGTCAGCGGCATAATTGTGTGTGGCATAATATGTAATAGGCATTACGGTGTGGTATAATATGTAAGGCATTACGGTGTGTGGCATAATGTGTAATAGACATTATGGTGTGGCATAATGTGTGATGGGCATTACGGTATCTGTCATAATGTGTAATTAGCATTACGGTGTGTGGCATAATGTGTAATAAGCATTACGGTGTATGGCATAATGTGTAATGGGCATTACGGTGTGTGGCATAATGTGTAATAAGCATTACGGTGTATGGCATAATATGTAATAAGCATTACGGTGTGTGGCATAATGTGTAATGGGCATTACGGTGTGTGGCATAATGTGTAATAAGCATTACGGTGTATGGCATAATATGTAATAAGCATTACGGTGTGTGGCATAATGTGTAATGGGCATTACGGTGTGTGGCATAATGTGGCCATGCCCTTATTGTCATGTAGCCACTCTGCTAGTTTCGTGTGATCACGTCCCCTCATGACACATGACCACGCCCATTTGTACTATCAGTACCACTAAGATAAAATTTCTACTTGCACCACTAGAGACTGTATTTACCTGTGTAAAGAACTGGTGAAAATGAAAATACTATTGTACTTTAATTAAAATGTATCAAATAACTGAATTAAGTAGACTTTGTTGATTGCTATAAGTCAAGGTAAAACATTAAAAGTACATGATGTATGGTCATTTATTCTGCTTAAAAAACTGTTCTAATATAAAAAGAGTACACATGTAAGAGTGCTTTCATTGGGCCTAATTCAGCACATGGCTAGTCCGCCCCGCATGTCAGGCCCGACCCCGCTGCACAAGTACAGAAGCAATGCACGGCGGCAATGCTGTTGTACTTGAAGAGTAGCTCCCAGCCAGCGCAGCTCCTGCGTACTGGCAGGGAGCTACTCGTCCCTGTCCAGGTCGCAACGGTTGTGCGTGAGGTCACGCATTGCCTGGACTGCGCCCCTAAAATGGCGGCCAAACTCCGCCGGTCCACCCCCTCCCGCTCAGCGACCACCTCTGCCTGTCAATCAGGCAGAGGCAATCCCAGGGCTGAGACCTGATCGGCTGCTATGCGAAAACGCACAGCAGCGATCAGGTCTGAATTAGGCCCATTGTGCAGGAATTTATTGTTGTTCACGTCTGTGATGATTAACCAGAAATTCATTCCATTGAAGATATCCAGTTGGTCCAGTTTCAGTAAAATAAAATCTGGTTAATGCTATTTAATTTGGCAGTTTTTAAAAATTGTATCACTTTCTCTGTGAATTGTATATTATTTTGATGTAATGTGAATGCTTGCAGAGATGCTGTGAACCTTACCTTAGAATCTGTTTAAAAGGAAAAAAACTAAAACTAGGGGGTAATTCGGACCTAATCACCGGGCTGCTAACTTTGCTGTCCTGCGTTCAGATAGTCGCCACCCATGGGGGGGTGTAAATTCACCATTCAAGTGTGTGATCGCATGTGTACGCCGTGCTGCAAAAATCCAGTGTGTGCAGTCTGTGCGCAGCCCAGGACTTACTCCTACAGTTCGGTGAGAACAGGCTGATCGGAGTCGGAGCTGATGTCAGACACCCTCCCTGAAAACGCTTGGGAACGCCTGCGTATTTTTAGGACACTCCCAGTAAATGGTCAGTTACAACCCACAAATGGCCTCTTCCTGTCAATCACCTTGCGAATGCCCGTGCGGTCGGAATTTGGCCAACGCGTGTGCGCATTGCGGTGCATACGCATGTGCAGTCTATTGCTGATCACCTGCTGTGTCAAACCGCACAGCAGCGATCAGATCTGAATCACCCCCCATATATGGAAAAGCAGTCTTAATAATTTCGATGTGGGAGAATGCCTTTTACCTCTGTTGGAAATGGTGTAACCCGTGTCAGTCAGATGAACAGGTCACCCCGCTAAACAATACTACTTACCTGAGTATCATACAAGCCCTCCAGCGGGATACAGCTGATTGGTTGCCATGAGCAACTTCTCCACTGGCTCACTTCTCCACTTTTATCACTGCTTAGTACATGTCCCCCTAAGTGGTATATACTTGGGGCCCCTCTGATCCTTGGTGCCCGGTACAGGTGTCCCCTTTGACTCCCCTCTGTCGCCGGCCCTGACAGTATGCAGGTGCAGTAATGGGTTCCATGTGCAGTAGTTTACACAAATATAATAATAATAATTTTATTTATATAGCGCTCTTTCTCCAACAGGACTCAAGGCGCTTTACAGATATCAAAAACAATGCACATGATACAGAGGATTTGAGTAATACAACAAAAGATAAGCCACACAGACATAAAAGAAAACCTTAAGCAAACAGAAAGCATAATGCAGGATTGGTGTAGGCATTTTGGGTAATAACTTCCAAGGGTTGTGTATTCCACCCTCACAAGGTACCAGGTGCAGCAACCTAAAAAACAGCTTAAATCATAGAATTTGGGGGTCATTTTGATCCCATAGTATTATTAACCTCAATAACCATAATTTCCACTCATTTCCAGTCTATTCTGAACACCTCACAATATTATTTTTAGTCCTAAAATTTGCACCGAGGTCGCTGGATGGCTAAGCTAAGCGACACAAGTGGCCGACACAAACACCTGGCCCATCTAGGAGTGGCACTGCAGTGTCAGGCAGGATGGCACTTCAAAAAAATACTCCCCAAACAGCACATGACGCAAAGAAAAAAAGAGGCGCAATGAGGTAGCTGTGTGACTAAGCTAAGCGACCCTAGTGGCTGACACAAACATCTGGCCCATCAAGGAGTGGCACTGCAGTGTCACGCAGGATGGCCCTTCAAAAAAATACTCCCCAAACAGCACATGACGCAAAGAAAAAAAGAGGCGCAATGAGGTAGCTGTGTGACTAAGCTAAGCGACCCTAGTGGCCGACACAAACACCTGGCCCATCTAGGAGTGGCACTGCAGTGTCACGCAGGATGGCCCTTTAAAAAAATACTCCCCAAACAGCACATGACGCAAAGAAAAAAAGAGGTGCAATGAGGTAGCTGTGTGACTAAGCTCAGCGACCCAAGTGGCCGACACAAACACCTGGCCCATCTAGGAGTTGCACTGCAGTGTCAGACAGGATGGCCCTTCAAAAAAATACTCCCCAAACAGCACATGACGCAAAGAAAAAAAGAGGCGCAATGAGGTAGCTGTGTGACTAAGCTAAGCGACCCTAGTGGCCGACACAAACACCTGGCCCATCTAGGAGTGGCACTGCAGTGTCACGCAGGATGGCCCTTCAAAAAAATACTCCCCAAACAGCACATGACGCAAAGAAAAAAAGAGGCGCAATGAGGTAGCTGTGTGACTAAGCTAAGCGACCCTAGTGGCCGACACAAACACCTGGCCCATCTAGGAGTGTCACTGCAGTGTCACGCAGGATGGCCCTTCAAAAAAATACTCCCCAAACAGCACATGACGCAAAGAAAAAAAGAGGCGCAATGAGGTAGCTGTGTGACTAAGCTAAGCGACCCTAGTGGCCGACACAAACACCTGGCCCATCTAGGAGTGGCACTGCAGTGTCACGCAGGATGGCCCTTCAAAAAAATACTCCCCAAACAGCACATGGCGCAAAGAAAAAAAGAGGTGCAATGAGGTAGCTGTGTGACTAAGCTCAGCGACCCAAGTGGCCGACACAAACACCTGGCCCATCTAGGAGTGGCACTGCAGTGTCAGACAGGATGGCCCTTCAACAAAATACTCCCCAAACAGCACATGACGCAAAGCAAAAAGAGGCGCAATGAGGTAGCTGTGTGACTAAGCTAAGCGACCCTAGCGGCCGACACAAACACCTGGCCCATCTAGGAGTGGCACTGCAGTGTCAGACAGGATGGCCCTTCAAAAAAATACTCCCCAAACAGCACATGACGCAAAGAAAAATAGAGGCGCAATGAGGTAGCTGTGTGACTAAGCTAAGCGACCCTAGTGGCCGACAGAAACACCTGGCCCATCTAGGAGTGGCACTGCAGTGTCACGCAGGATGGCCCTTCAAAAAAATACTCCCCAAACAGCACATGACGCAAAGAAAAATGAAAGAAAAAAGAGGTGCAAGATGGAATTGTCCTTGGACCCTCCCACCCACCCTTATGTTGTATAAACAGGACATGCACACTTTAACGAACCCATCATTTCAGCGACAGGGTCTGCCACACGACTGTGACTGAAATGACTGGTTGGTTTGGGCCCCCACCAAAAAAGAAGCAATCAATCTCTCCTTGCACAAACTGGCTCTACAGAGGCAAGATTTCCACCTCATCATCATCGTCCGATTCATCACCCCTTTCACTGTGTACATCCCCCTCCTCACAGATGATTAATTCGTCCCCACTGGAATCCACCATCTCAGGTCCCCGTGTACTTTCTGGAGGCAATTGCTGCTGGTGAATGTCTCCATGGAGGAATTGATTATAATTCATTTTAATGAACATCATCTTCTCCACATTTTCTGGAAGTAACCTCGTACGCCGATTGCTGACAAGGTGAGCGGCGGCACTAAACACTCTTTCGGAGTACACACTGGAGGGAGGGCAACTTAGGTAGAATAAAGCCAGTTTCTGCAAGGGCTTCCAAATTGCCTCTTTTTCCTGCCAGTATAAGTACGGACTGTCTGACGTGCCTACTTGGATGCGGTCACTCATATAATCCTCCACCATTCTTTCAATGGTGAGAGAATCATATGCAGTGACAGTAGACGACATGTCAGTAATCGTTGGCAGGTCCTTCAGTCCAGACCAGATGTCAGCATCAGCAGTCGCTCCAGACTGCCCTGGATCACCGCCAGCGGGTGGGCTCGGAATTCGTAGCCTTTTCCTCGCACCCCCAGTTGCGGGAGAATGTGAAGGAGGAGATGTTGACGGGTCGCGTTCCGCTTGACTTGACAATTTTCTCACCACCAGGTCTTTGAACTAGAGATGTGCACCGGAAATTTTTCGGGTTTTGTGTTTTGGTTTTGGGTTCGGTTCCGCGGCCGTGTTTTGGGTTCGAACGCGTTTTGGCAAAACCTCACCGAATTTTTTTTGTCGGATTCGGGTGTGTTTTGGATTCGGGTGTTTTTTTAAAAAAACCCTAAAAAACAGCTTAAATCATAGAATTTGGGGGTCATTTTGATCCCAAAGTATTATTAACCTCAAAAACCACAATTTCCACTCATTTTCAGTCTATTCTGAACACCTCACACCTCACAATATTATTTTTAGTCCTAAAATTTGCACCGAGGTCGCTGGATGACTAAGCTAAGCGACCCAAGTGGCCGACACAAACACCCGGCCCATCTAGGAGTGGCACTGCAGTGTCACGCAGGATGGCCCTTCCAAAAAACACTCCCCAAACAGCACATGACGCAAAGAAAAAAAGAGGCGCAATGAGGTAGCTGTGTGACTAAGCTCAGCGACCCAAGTGGCCGACACAAACACCTGGCCCATCTAGGAGTGGCACTGCAGTGTCACGCAGGATGGCCCTTCCAAAAAACACTCCCCAAACAGCACATGATGCAAAGAAAAAAAGAGGCGCAATGAGGTAGCTGTGTGACTAAGCTCAACGACCCAAGTGGCCGACACAAACACCTGGCCCATCTAGGAGTGGCACTGCAGTGTCACGCAGGCTGGCCCTTCAAAAAACTACTCCCCAAACAGCACATGACGCAAAGAAAAAAAGAGGCGCAATGAGGTAGCTGTGTGAGTAAGCTAAGCGACCCTAGTGGCCGACACAAACACCTGGCCCATCTAGGAGTGGCACTGCAGTGTCACGCAGGATGGCCCTTCAAAAAACACTCCCCAAACAGCACATGACGCAAAGAAGAAAAAAAAGAGGCGCAATGAGGTAGCTGTGTGAGTAAGCTAAGCGACCCTAGTGGCCGACACAAACACCTGGCCCATCTAGGAGTGGCACTGCAGTGTCACGCAGGATGGCCCTTCAAAAAAATACTCCCCAAACAGCACATGACGCAAAGAAAAATTAAAGAAAAAAGAGGTGCAAGATGGAATTGTCCTTGGGCCCTCCCACCCACCCTTATGTTGTATAAACAGGACATGCACACTTTAACCAACCCATCATTTCAGTGACAGGGTCTGCCACACGACTGTGACTGAAATGACGGGTGGGTTTGGACCCCCACCAAAAAAGAAGCAATTAATCTCTCCTTGCACAAACTGGCTCTACAGAGGCAAGATGTCCACCTCATCATCATCCTCCGATATATCACCGTGTACATCCTCCTCCTCACAGATTATCAATTCGTCCCCACTGGAATCCACCATCTCAGCTCCCTGTGTACTACTTTGTGGAGGCAATTGCTGCTGGTCAATGTCTCCACGGAGGAATTGATTATAATTCATTTTAATGAACATCATCTTCTCCACATTTTCTGGATGTAACCTCGTACGCCGATTGCTGACAAGGTGAGCGGCGGCACTAAACACTTTTTCGGAGTACACACTTGTGGGAGGGCAACTTAGGTAGAATAAAGCCAGTTTGTGCAAGGGCCTCCAAATTGCCTCTTTTTCCTGCCAGTATAAGTACGGACTGTCTGACGTGCCTACTTGGATACGGTCACTCATATAATCCTCCACCATTCTTTCAATGGGGAGAGAATCATATGCAGTGACAGTAGACGACATGTCCGTAATCGTTGTAAGGTCCTTCAGTCCGGACCAGATGTCAGCATCAGCAGTCGCTCCAGACTGCCCTGCATCACTGGGCTCGGAATTCTGAGCCTTTTCATCGCACCCCCAGTTGCGGGAGAATGTGAAGGAGGAGATGTTGACAGGTCGCGTTCCGCTTGACTTGACAATTTTGTCACCAGCAGTTCTTTGAACCCCAGCAGACTTGTGTCTGCCGGAAAGAGAGATCCAAGGTAGGTTTTAAATCTAGGATCGAGCACGGTGGCCAAAATGTAGTGCTCTGATTTCAACAGATTGACCACCCGTGAATCCTTGTTAAGCGAATTAAGGGCTCCATCCACAAGTCCCACATGCCTAGCGGAATCGCTCTGTGTTAGCTCCTCCTTCAATGTCTCCAGCTTCTTCTGCAAAAGCCTGATGAGGGGAATGACCTGACTCAGGCTGGCAGTGCCTGAACTGACTTCACGTGTGGCAAGTTCAAAAGGTTGCAGAACCTTGCACAACGTTGAAATCATTCTCCACTGCGCTTGAGACAGGTGCATTCCACCTCCTATATCGTGCTTAGTTGTATAGGCTTTGTCACGATCCGGGTATCTGGACGCCATTTCTTACCCATCAGATGCCTCCTAAGGCTGGCTCAGCGCTCCAGGACCGGATTCCATCTGTTATCCTGATGTGTACATTCCTGTATCCTCTCCTGTCACTCTGGGACGCTGTCACAGTAAACGCCATATTACACCTGGCATGGCGTCTCCCGCGGCCTCCGCCGCCGTCCCTGAACTTCTGCATGCAGAGTGTCTGAGTGGCGATTACGTCAGCCGCGGCCTCCGCTGTGTCCGCGTGGTTGGATGTGCATCTGTCAGCCTGGCGTCTCCGGTGGCCGGCGCCGCCATTACTGTTTTCATTACCACATGGATTACAAACCAAACTTCCCTCCAAGTGTCTGCATGGGCGCAGCCATCTTGGATTCTGTCAGCTGATCATTTCCACCAATCTGTTCTCAGTATTGATAATCTGCATAATTGCCTAGCCAATCCCTTCCTTGCTGCAGGTATAAATACACTGTGCCTGAGCAAGGAAGGCGTCAGTGCTTTGGTTGTCAAACCTAGTTCCTGTTTGTCTCTCTCCTGTGATTGTCTTCCAGGTTCCAGCTCCTGTCTCAAGACTTCCACCATAGAGATCCGCACCAGCATTCCACCTGCGGTGTAGCCTGACTCTCCAATCCATTGTGGATTCATCTGTTTCCAGCTACAACATTACCTGCTTCCAGCTCAGCTTCCAGCAGAGTACAGCTTCCCTTAAAGGGCCGGTGTCCTTTCTACACTTTACCACTCTCCACCGGTATTATTATTTCTCCACTCTCAAGTTCTACATTTCAGTTCATATTTCATCGCTCCCAAGTTCATTTATTATTTAACTGGTTCCAGCCAGTATCCACTCCGTGCTAACTACAGTCTGGTTCCAGCCAATATCCACAGCAGCTGTTTTATCTTCAGCAACCCAGCTTTTCCTGGAACACCAGCTGGCACAATCCTGGGTTATCTCCATTGCTACAGTCGGGCCTGGTAAGGACTTTCCATCTAGAAGATCATAAGAACTATCTCACACTACCAGTGCCCTGTGGCTCCTGCCATCCTGTAGTACCCAGGAACTGTATTTATTCTTTGCTGACTTTTACGTTTTCTTTTACTGCTGCTGTGTTGCGGAGTTGTCATAATAAACATCATTGACTTTTATCCAAGTTGTCGTGGTCACGCCTTCGGGCAGTTATTATTCATGTTACTTACATGTCCAGGGGTCTGATACAACCTCCCAGGTTCCGGTACATCTCAGCCCCTACAACTGAGGCTGTCTCCCGGCAGCTAAGGCCCTCAGTTGTGACAGTAAGCACTGACCTAATGAATCCAGCCGGAGACCAGGATCAAGCGGCCAGGCCGATGCAAGAACTGGCAGCCCGACTAGAACATCAGGAGGTTGCACAGGGCCACATCATCCGCTGTCTCCAGGATCTCTCTACTCGGCTGGATGGGATTCAGACAACTCTCCGTGGATCAGGCGCGTCTGGTGCGTCAACCACAGTGACTCCAGCTATAACCCCACCCACCTTACCCATTTCTGCTCCACGTCTTCATCTTCCAACGCCAGCAAAATTTGACGGATCTCCAAGATTCTGCAGGGGATTTCTCAACCAGTGTGAGATTCAGTTTGAGCTACAACCTGGCAATTTTCCCAGTGACCATACAAAAATTGTCTACATTATTTCTCTTCTCAGTGGCTCAGCCCTTGATTGGGCATCACCGTTATGGGAGAGGTCCGACACCCTGCTATCTTCCAACACTGCCTTCGTGTCAACATTCAGGCGCATCTTCGACGAGCCAGGCCGGGTAACCTCAGCTTCATCCGAGATTCTCCGTTTACGCCAGGGATCACGTACTGTAGGACAATATCTGATACAGTTCCAGATCCTGGCATCCGAACTGGCATGGAACGACGAGGCCCTGTATGCTGCATTCTGGCATGGCTTATCTGAGCGTATTAAAGATGAGTTAGCTACCAGAGACTTACCTTCTAAGTTAGATGAGCTAATCTCACTCTGCACGAAAGTTGATTTACGTTTCAGAGAGAGAGCAACTGAGCGTGGAAGATCATCTGCTCCAAAATCTTCTGCTCCTCCTCCTCGTCAACTGTCACCATCTAAAGATGAGCCCATGCAACTTGGCCGTTCCCGTTTAACTCCTGCTGAGCGCCGAAGACGTCTCTCCGAGTTTCTCTGTCTCTATTGTGCAGCTCCGTCTCACACCATTAATGCCTGTCCCAAACGTCCGGGAAACTCCAAATCCTAGCTCGCCAAGGAGAGGGCCGGCTAGGAGTAATGATCTCCTCTCCATCTCCTCAAGATTGTAATCTCCCAGTCTCGCTTCAAGTTGCTCAACGTTATCGGAACGTCATTGCCCTCCTTGATTCCGGAGCAGCTGGGAACTTTATTACCGAAGCCTATGTTAAACGGTGGTCCCTACCCACCGAGAGACTTCCTTCGTCCATTTCTTTAACTGCCGTGGATGGCAGCAAAATTTTTGATGCAGTTATTTCTTTAAGGACTCTACCAGTTCGTCTGAGAGTGGGAGTTCTTCATTCCGAACTTATTTCTTTTTTAGTGATTCCAAGAGCCACACATCCTGTGGTCCTGGGCCTTCCATGGCTCCGTTTTCACAATCCTACAATTGATTGGACGACTACGCAAATCCTGGCATGGGGTTCCTCCTGTGCTGAGACATGTTTGTTTAAAGTATTGCCTGTCTGTTCTTCCTCCCCCAGGTCGTCTGATGTTCCACCTCCTCCATATCAAGATTTCACGGATGTGTTCAGTAAAGCTTCTGCTGATATCCTTCCTCCTCATAGAGAATGGGACTGTCCGATTGATCTCGTTCCAGGGAAGGTTCCACCTCGAGGCCGAACTTATCCGTTGTCTCTGCCTGAGACGCATTCTCTGGAGGAATATATTAAAGAGAACCTAGCAAAGGGGTTCATTCGACCTTCTTCTTCTCCAGCCGGCGCAGGCTTCTTTTTTGTAAAAAAGAAAGATGGTGGTCTGCGGCCGTGCATCGACTACAGAGGTTTGAACGACATTACCATCAAGAACCGTTATCCTTTACCCCTGATTACTGAGCTCTTTGACAGAGTTAGCGGAGCTACCATCTTTACAAAGCTGGACTTGCGAGGTGCATACAATCTCATCCGGATCCGTGAGGGTGACGAGTGGAAGACCGCCTTTAACACCCGTGACGGACATTATGAGTACCTCGTCATGCCCTTCGGATTGAGCAATGCTCCAGCTGTCTTCCAGCATTTTGTCAATGAGATCTTCAGAGACATTCTATACCGTCATGTCGTGGTCTATCTAGACGATATCCTCATTTTTGCCAACGATTTAGAGGAACATCGTTTTTGGGTTAAAGAGGTTCTGTCCCGTCTCCGTGTCAATCATCTCTATTGCAAATTAGAAAAATGCGTCTTTGAAGTCAAGTCCATTCCGTTTCTAGGGTACATTGTGTCCGGTTCCGGACTAGAGATGGATCCTGAGAAACTACAAGCAATCCAAAATTGGCCGGTACCCTTAACCCTCAAAGGGGTCCAGAGGTTCTTAGGGTTCGCCAACTATTACCGAAAGTTTATACGAGACTTTTCCACCATTGTGGCGCCTATTACTGCTTTCACTAAGAAGGGTGCTAACCCGTCCAAGTGGTCTGAAGAAGCCATGCAAGCATTTCATCTTTTAAAACAAAGGTTCATCTCTGCGCCTGTTCTGAAACAGCCTGACATCGACTCTCCTTTCATCTTAGAGGTGGATGCCTCCTCCGTTGGAGTAGGAGCAGTGTTATCTCAGAGGGCTAAAGATGGCCATTTACACCCTTGCAGTTTCTTCTCCCGGAAGTTCTCCCCAGCTGAGCGCAACTATGCCATTGGCGACCAGGAGTTGCTAGCCATCAAGCTCGCTCTAGAAGAGTGGAGGTATCTGTTGGAGGGAGCTTCTCATTCAATCACCATACTTACAGACCACAAGAACCTTTTATACCTGAAGGGCGCACAATGTCTCAACCCTCGTCAGGCCAGATGGGCACTTTTCTTTTCCAGGTTCGACTTTAAACTCCAGTTCTGTCCGGGCTCTCAGAATCGCAAGGCCGATGCCCTTTCCCGCTCATGGGAGCAAGAAAATGAGTCAGAGTCTTCAGACAAGCATCCTATTATAAATCCGTTGGCATTCTCCACGGTAGGGATGGACTCTACGCCCCCATCAGGGAAAAGTTTTGTGAAGCCGATGCTAAGGAAGAAGCTCATGCATTGGGCCCATGCTTCCCGTTTTGCCGGACATACAGGTATCCAAAAAACCCTGGAGTTTATCTCTAGGTCCTATTGGTGGCCAACTCTGAAAAAGGACGTCTTGGAGTTTATTGCATCTTGCCCAAAGTGTGCCCAACATAAAGTATCCCGCCAGTCGCCTGCGGGGCAACTGGTTCCACTATCCGTTCCCCGTCGACCATGGACCCACTTGTCGATGGATTTCATTACAGACTTACCCATGTGCAACAAGTTCAATACCATCTGGGTGGTAGTTGACCGGTTCACCAAGATGGCACACTTCATTCCTCTCACCGGTCTTCCGTCAGCTTCCAAGTTGGCTCAAGTATTCATACAAGAGATCTTCCGACTCCACGGTCTTCCTGAAGAAATTATCTCAGATCGAGGAGTTCAATTCACAGCCAAATTCTGGCGAAGTTTATGTCAAGTCCTCCAAGTCAAGCTAAAGTTTTCCACGGCTTACCATCCTCAGACCAATGGTCAAACCGAGAGGGTGAATCAGGACTTGGAGGCCTTCCTCCGCATCTATGTGTCCTCCTCTCAAGATGACTGGGTTCAATTACTTCCCTGGGCCGAGTTCTGTCATAACAACCAGTATCATTCTTCATCTGCTTCAACACCATTCTTCACTAACTTTGGATTCCACCCTAAAGTCCCTGAGTTCCAACCGCTTCCAGCAACTTCTGTTCCCGCAGTGGATATCACCTTGCATCAGTTTGCCAATATCTGGAAGAGCGTACGATCAGCTCTGCTCAAGGCATCGTTCAGGTACAAGAAGTTTGCGGATAAGAAGCGTCGAGCAGTTCCTGCTCTCAAGGTGGGTGATCGGGTATGGTTATCCACGAAGAATTTGAGGTTAAGAGTTCCCAGTATGAAGTTTGCACCTCGCTATATCGGTCCTTTCAAGATTGAACAAGTCATCAATCCTGTTGCTTACAGACTCCAGTTGCCTCCCTTCTTAAAAATACCCAGGACATTCCATGTTTCCCTGTTGAAACCGCTGATCTTGAATCGGTTTCATTCCTCACTTCCTCCAACTCCGAAAGTCCAAACTCAACGAGGCGTTGAGTATGAAGTGGCCAAGATCCTGGACTCACGTCACCGTTACGGTCAACTACAATATCTTATTGACTGGAAAGGTTATGGTCCTGAGGAACGTTCATGGACCAATGCTTCTGATGTCCATGCTCCTGCCTTGGTCCGGAGATTCCATTCCAAGTTTCCTCAAAAGCCAAAGAAGTGTCCTGGGGCCACTCCTAAAGGGGGGGGTGCTGTCACGATCCGGGTATCTGGACGCCATTTCTTACCCATCAGATGCCTCCTAAGGCTGGCTCAGCGCTCCAGGACCGGATTCCATCTGTTATCCTGATGTGTACATTCCTGTATCCTCTCCTGTCACTCTGGGACGCTGTCACAGTAAACGCCATATTACACCTGGCATGGCGTCTCCCGCGGCCTCCGCCGCCGTCCCTGAACTTCTGCATGCAGAGTGTCTGAGTGGCGATTACGTCAGCCGCGGCCTCCGCTGTGTCCGCGTGGTTGGATGTGCATCTGTCAGCCTGGCGCCTCCTGTCTCCGGTGGCCGGCGCCGCCATTACTGTTTTCATTACCACATGGATTACAAACCAAACTTCCCTCCAAGTGTCTGCATGGGCGCAGCCATCTTGGATTCTGTCAGCTGATCATTTCCACCAATCTGTTCTCAGTATTGATAATCTGCATAATTGCCTAGCCAATCCCTTCCTTGCTGCAGGTATAAATACACTGTGCCTGAGCAAGGAAGGCGTCAGTGCTTTGGTTGTCAAACCTAGTTCCTGTTTGTCTCTCTCCTGTGATTGTCTTCCAGGTTCCAGCTCCTGTCTCAAGACTTCCACCATAGAGATCCGCACCAGCATTCCACCTGCGGTGTAGCCTGACTCTCCAATCCATTGTGGATTCATCTGTTTCCAGCTACAACATTACCTGCTTCCAGCTCAGCTTCCAGCAGAGTACAGCTTCCCTTAAAGGGCCGGTGTCCTTTCTACACTTTACCACTCTCCACCGGTATTATTATTTCTCCGCTCTCAAGTTCTACATTTCAGTTCATATTTCATCGCTCCCAAGTTCATTTATTATTTAACTGGTTCCAGCCAGTATCCACTCCGTGCTAACTACAGTCTGGTTCCAGCCAGTATCCACAGCAGCTGTTTTATCTTCAGCAACCCAGCTTTTCCTGGAACACCAGCTGGCACAATCCTGGGTTATCTCCATTGCTACAGTCGGGCCTGGTAAGGACTTTCTATCTAGAAGATCATAAGAACTATCTCACACTACCAGTGCCCTGTGGCTCCTGCCATCCTGTAGTACCCAGGAACTGTATTTATTCTTTGCTGACTTTTACGTTTTCTTTTACTGCTGCTGTGTTGCGGAGTTGTCATAATAAACATCATTGACTTTTATCCAAGTTGTCGTGGTCATGCCTTCGGGCAGTTATTATTCATGTTACTTACATGTCCAGGGGTCTGATACAACCTCCCAGGTTCCGGTACATCTCAGCCCCTACAACTGAGGCGGTCTCCCGTCAGCTCAGGCCCTCAGTTGTGACAGGCTTGAATGGCCTTTTGCTGCTCCTCCAACCTCTGAAGCACATAGAGGGTTGAATTCCACCTCGTTACCACTTCTTGCTTCAGATGATGGCAGGGCAGGTTCAGGCGTTTTTGGTGGTGCTCCAGTCTTCTGTACGTGGTGCCTGTACGCCGAAAGTGTCCCGCAATTCTTCTGGCCACCGACAGCATCTCTTGCACGCCCCTCTCGTTTTTTAAATAATTCTGCACCACCAAATTCAAGGTATGTGCAAAACATGGGACGTGCTGGAATTTGCCCATATTTAATGCACACACAATATTGCTGGCGTTGTCCGATGCCACAAATCCACAGGAGAGTCCAATTGGGGTAAGCCATTCTGCGATGATCTTCCTCAGTTGCCGTAAGAGGTTTTTAGCTGTGTGCGTATTCTGGAAAGCGGTGATACAAAGCGTAGCCTGCCTAGGAAAGAGTTGGCGTTTGCGAGATGCTGCTACTGGTGCCGCTGCTGCTGTTCTTGCGGCGGGAGTCCATACATCTACCCAGTGGGCTGTCACAGTCATATAGTCCTGAGCCTTCCCTGCTCCACTTGTCCACATGTCCGTGGTTAAGTGGACATTGGGTACAACTGCATTTTTTAGGACACTGGTGAGTCTTTTTCTGAGGTCTGTGTACATTTTCGGTATCGCCTGCCTAGAGAAATGGAACCTAGATGGTATTTGGTACCGGGGACACAGTACCTCCAACAAGTCTCTAGTTGCCTCTGCAGTAATGATGGATACCGGAACCACGTTTCTCACCGCCCAGGATGCCAAGGCCTCAGTTATCCGCTTTGCAGCAGGATGACTGCTGTGATATTTCATCTTCCTCGCAAAGGACTGTTGGACAGTCAATTGCTTGGTGGAAGTAGTAAAAGTGGTCTTACGACTTCCCCTCTGGGATGACCATCGACTCCCAGCAGCAACAACAGCAGCGCCAGCAGCAGTAGGCGTTACACGCAAGGATGCATCGGAGGAATCCCAGGCAGGAGAGGATTCGTCAGAATTGCCAGTGACATGGCCTGCAGGACTATTGGCATTCCTGGGGAAGGAGGAAATTGACACTGAGGGAGTTGGTGGGGTGGTTTGCGTGAGCTTGGTTACAAGAGGAAGGGATTTACTGGTCAGTGGACTGCTTCCGCTGTCGCCCAAAGTTTTTGAACTTGTCACTGACTTATGATGAATGCGCTGCAGGTGACGTATAAGGGAGGATGTTCCGAGGTGGTTAACGTCCTTACCCCTACTTATTACAGCTTGACAAAGGCAACACACGGCTTGACAAATGTTGTCCGCATTTCTGTTGAAATACTTCCACACCGAAGAGCTGATTTTTTTGGTATTTTCACCAGGCATGTCAATGGCCATATTCCTCCCACGGACAACAGGTGTCTCCCCGGGTGCCTGACTTAAACAAACCACCTCACCATCAGAATCCTCCTTGTCAATTTCCTCCCCAGCGCCAGCAACACCCATATCCTCCTCATCCTGGTGTACTTCAACACTGACATCTTCAATCTGACTATCAGGAACTGGACTGCGGGTGCTCCTTCCAGCACTTGCAGGGGGCGTGCAAATGGTGGAAGGCGCATGCTCTTCACGTCCAGTGTTGGGAAGGTCAGGCATCGCAACCGACACAATTGGACTCTCCTTGTGGATTTGGGATTTCGAAGAATGCACAGTTCTTTGCTGTGCTTTTGCCAGCTTGAGTCTTTTCATTTTTCTAGCGAGAGGCTGAGTGCTTCCATCCTCATGTGAAGCTGAACCACTAGCCATGAACATAGGCCAGGGCCTCAGCCGTTCCTTGCCACTCCGTGTGGTAAATGGCATATTGGCAAGTTTACGCTTCTCCTCCGACAATTTTATTTTAGATTTTTGAGTCCTTTTTTTACTGATATTTGGTGTTTTGGATTTTACATGCTCTATACTATGACATTGGGCATCGGCATTGGCAGACGACGTTGATGGAATTTCATCGTCTCGGCCATGACTAGTGGCAGCAGCTTCAGCACGAGGTGGAAGTGGATCTTGATCTTTCCCTATTTTTGGAACCTCAACATTTTTGTTCTCCATATTTTAATAGGCACAACTAAAAGGCACCTCAGGTAAACAATGGAGATGGATAAATACTAGTATACTTATGGATGACGAGCGACTGCCGACACAGAGGTAGCTACAGCCGTGGACTACCGTACTGTGTCTGCTGCTAATATAGACTGGATGATAATGAGATAAAATTAAAAAATATATATATATATCACACTAGTACTGCAGCCGGACAGGTATATATTATGTAATGACGGACCTGCTGGACACTGTCTGTCAGCACTGCAGACTCCTAAAGTAAGCTACTAGTATCAAGAAGATAGAAAAAAAAAACCACGGGTAGGTGGTATACAATTATGGATGGACGAGCTACTGCCGACACAGAGGTAGCTACAGCCGTGGACTACCGTACTGTGTCTGCTGCTAATATAGACTGGATGATAATGAGATAAAATTAAAATATATATATATATCACACTAGTACTGCAGCCGGACAGGTATATATTATGTAATGACGGACCTGCTGGACACTGTCTGTCAGCACTGCAGACTCCTAAAGTAAGCTACTAGTATCAAGAAGATAGAAAAAAAAAAACCACGGGTAGGTGGTATACAATTATGGATGGACGAGCGACTGCCGACACAGAGGTAGCTACAGCCGTGGACTACCGTACTGTGTCTGCTCCTAATATAGACTGGATGATAATGAGATAAAATTAAAATATATATATATATCACACTAGTACTGCAGCCGGACAGGTATATATTATGTAATGACGGACCTGCTGGACACTGTCTGTCAGCACTGCAGACTCCTAAAGTAAGCTACTAGTATCAAGAAGATAGAAAAAAAAAAAACCACGGGTAGGTGGTATACAATTATGGATGGACGAGCGACTGCTGACACAGAGGTAGCTACAGCCGTGGACTACCGTACTGTGGCCCTCATTCCGAGTTGATCGCTCGCAAGGCGAATTTAGCAGAGTTGCTCACGCTAAGCCTACGCCTACTGGGAGTGTATCTTAGCTTCTTAAAATTGCGACCGATGTATTCGCAATATTGCGATTACAAACTACTTAGCAGTTTCAGAGTAGCTTCAGACTTACTCGGCATCTGCGTTCAGTTCAGTGCTTGTCGTTCCTGGTTTGACGTCATAAACACACCCAGCGTTCGCCCAGACACTCCCCCGTTTCTCCGGCCACTCCTGCGTTTTTTCCGGAAACGGTAGCGTTTTTATCCACACGCCCCGAAAACGCTGTGTTTCCGCCCAGTAACACCCATTTCCTGTCAATCACACTACGTTCGCCAGAGCGAAGAAAAAGCCGTGAGTAAAAATACTATCTTCATTGTAAAATTACTTGGCGCAGTCGCAGTGCGAATATTGCGCATGCGTACTAAGCGGAATTTCACTGCGATGCGAAGAAAATTACCGAGCGATCAACTCGGAATGAGGGCCTGTGTCTGCTGCTAATATAGACTGGATGATAATGAGATAAAATTAAAATATATATATATATCACACTAGTACTGCAGCCGGACAGGTATATATTATGTAATGACGGACCTGCTGGACACTGTCGGTCAGCACTGCAGACTCCTAAAGTAAGCTACTAGTATCAAGCAGATAGAAAAAAAAAAAAACACGGGTAGGTGGTATACAATTATGGATGGACGAGCGACTGCCGACACAGAGGTAGCTACAGCCGTGGACTACCGTACTGTGTCTGCTGCTAATATAGACTGGATGATAATGAGATAAAATTAAATTATATATATATATCACACTAGTACTGCAGCCGGACAGGTATATATTATGTTATGACGGACCTGCTGGACACTGTCTGTCAGCACTGCAGACTCCTAAAGTAAGCTACTAGTATCAAGAAGATAGAAAAAAAAAAACCACGGGTAGGTGGTATACAATTATGGATGGATAAGCGACTGCCGACACAGAGGTAGCTACAGCCGTGGACTACCGTACTGTGTCTGCTGCTAATATAGACTGGATGATAATGAGATAAAATTAAAATATATATATATATCACACTAGTACTGCAGCCGGACAGGTATATATTATGTAATGATGGACCTGCTGGACACTGTCTGTCAGCACTGCAGACTCCTAAAGTAAGCTACTAGTATCAAGAAGATAGAAAAAAAAAAACCACGGGTAGGTGGTATACAATTATGGATGGACGAGCGACTGCCGACACAGAGGTAGCTACAGCCGTGGACTACCGTACTGTGTCTGCTGCTAATATAGACTGGATGATAATGAGATAAAATTAAAATATATATATATCACACTAGTACTGCAGCCGGACTGGTATATATTATGTAATGACAGACCTGCTGGACACTGTCTGCAGAATGCGTTTATAAAAACACCACACGACGAGTGTTTAACTTTTTCAGGCAGACAATCACAATATACTGGTGGTCAGCAGACAATCACAATATACTGGTGGTCAGTGGTCACTGGTCAGTCACACTGGCAGTGGCACTCTGGCAGCAAAAGTGTGCACTGTACTTAAAATATGTACTCCTGCTATAACTGCTCCCCAGTCTCCCCCACAATTAAGCTGTGTGAGCAGTGAGCACTCAGCACAGTCAGATAATGATATACAGTATTACATATGATGCAGCACACTGGGCTGAGCACAGATATGGTATGTGACTGTGTCACACTGTGTATCGTTTTTTTTCAGGCAGAGAACGGATTAATTAAACTGGTGGTGGTCACTGGTCACACTATCAGCAAGTAGTACTCCGTCCTAAGCAGACAATCACAATATACTGGTGGTCAGTGTGGTCACTGGTCAGTCACACTGGCAGTGTGGCACTCTGGCAGCAAAAGTGTGCACTGTACTTAAAATATATTATTTATGTACTCCTGCTCTAACTGCTCCCCAGTCTCCCCCCAATTAAGCTGTGTGAGCAGTGAGCACTCAGCACAGTCAGATATACAGTATTACATATGATGATGCAGCACACTGAGGCTGAGCACAGATATGGTATGTGACTGTGTCACACTGTGTATCGTTTTTTTTCAGGCAGAGAACGGATTAATTAAACTGGTGGTCAATGGTCACTGGTCACACTATCAGCAAGTAGTAGTACTCCAGTCCTAATATGCTCCCCAAAATTAGTAAATAGTGTCTCTAACTCTCTACTCTCTTCTCTATAAACGGAGAGGACGCCAGCCACGTCCTCTCCCTATCAATCTCAATGCACGTGTGAAAATGGCGGCGACGCGCGGCTCCTTATATAGAATCCGAGTCTCGCGATAGAATCCGAGCCTCGCGAGAATCCGACAGCGGGATGATGACGTTCGGGCGCGCTCGGGTTAACCGAGCAAGGCGGGAGGATCCGAGCCTGCTCGGCCCCGTGTAAAAAAAGCTGAAGTTCGGCGGGTTCGGATTCCGAGAAACCGAACCCGCTCATCACTACTTTGAACCCCTGCAGACTTGTGTCTGCCGGAAAGAGAGATCCAACGTAGGTTTTAAATCTAGGATCGAGCACGGTGGCCAAAATGTAGTGCTCTGATTTCAACAGATTGACCACCCGTGAATCCTGGTTAAGCGAATGAAGGGCTCCATCCACAAGTCCCACATGCCTAGCGGAATCGCTCTGTTTTATCTCCTCCTTCAATGCCTCCAGCTTCTTCTGCAAAAGCCTGATGAGGGGAATGACCTGACTCAGGCTGGCAGTGTCTGAACTGACTTCACGTGTGGCAAGTTCAAAAGGTTGCAGAACCTTGCACAACGTTGAAAGCATTCTCCACTGCGCTTGAGACAGGTGCATTCCACCTCCTTTGCCTATATCGTGGGCAGATGTATAGGCTTGAATGGCCTTTTGCTGCTCCTCCATCCTCTGAAGCATATAGAGGGTTGAATTCCACCTGGTTACCACCTCTTACTTCAGATGATGGCAGGGCAGGTTCAGGTGTTTTTGGTGGTGCTCCAGTCTTCTGTACGCGGTGCCTGTACGCCGAAAGAGGCCCGCAATTCTTCTGGCCACCGACAGCATCTCTTGCACACCCCTGTTGTTTTTTAAATAATTCTGCACCACCAAATTCAAGTTATGTGCAAAACATGGGACGTGCTGGAATTTGCCCAGATGTAATGCACGCACAATATTGCTGGCGTTGTCCGATGCCACAAATCCCCAGGAGAGTCCAATTGGGGTAAGCCATTCTGCGATGATCTTCCTCAGTTGCCGTAAGAGGTTTTCAGCTGTGTGCGTATTCTGGAAAGCGGTGATACAAAGCGTAGCCTGCCTAGGAACGAGTTGGCGTTTGCGAGATGCTGCTACTGGTGCCGCCGCTGCTGTTCTTGCAGCGGCAGGCAATACATCTACCCAGTGGGCTGTCACAGTCATATAGTCCTGAGTCTGCCCTACTCCACTTGTCCACATGTCCGTGGTTAAATGGACATTGGATACAACTGCATTTTTTAGGACACTGGTGAGTCTTTTTCTGACGTCCGTGTACATTCTCGGTATCGCCTGCCTAGAGAAGTGGAACCTAGATGGTATTTGGTAACGGGGCACACTACCTCAAGCAATTCTCTAGTTCCCCGTGAACTAACGGCGGATACTGGATGCACGTCTAACACCAATATAGTTGTCAAGGCCTGAGTTATCCGCTTTGCAGCAGGATGACTGCTGTGATATTTCATCTTCCTCGCAAAGGACTGTTGGACAGTCAATTGCTTACTGGAAGTAGTACAAGTGGTCTTCCGACTTCCCCTCTGGGATGACGATCGACTCCCAGCAGCAACAACAGCAGCGCCAGCAGCAGTAGGCGTTACACTCAAGGATGCATCGGAGGAATCCCAGGCAGGAGAGAACTCGTCAGACTTGCCAGTGACATGGCCTGCAGGACTATTGGCTTTCCTGGGTAAGGAGGAAATTGACACTGAGGGAGTTGGTGGTGTGGTTTGCGGGAGCTTGGTTACAAGAGGAAGGGATTTACTGGTCAGTGGACTGCTTCCGCTGTCGCCCAAAGTTTTTGAACTTGTCACTGACTTATTATGAATGCGCTGCAGGTGACGTATAAGGGAGGATGTTCCGAGGTGGTTAACGTCCTTACCCCTACTTATTACAGCTTGACAAAGGCAACACACGGCTTGACACCAGTTGTCCGCATTTCTGTTGAAATAATTCCACACTGAAGAGCTGATTTTTTTTGTATTTTGACCAGGCATGTCAATGGCCATATTCCTCCCACGGACAACAGGTGTCTCCCCGGGTGCCTGACTTAAACAAACCACCTCACCATCAGAATCCTCCTTGTCAATTTCCTCCCCAGCGCCAGCAACACCCATATCTTCATCCTGGTGTACTTCAACACTGACATCTTCAATTTGACTATCAGGAACTGGACTGCGGGTGCTCCTTCCAGCACTTGCAGGGGGCGGGCAAATGGTGGAAGGCGCAAGCTCTTCCCGTCCAGTGTTGGGAAGGTCAGGCATCGCAACCGACACAATTGGACTCTCCTTGGGGATTTGTGATTTCGAAGAACGCACAGTTCTTTGCTGTGCTTTTGCCAGCTTAAGTCTTTTCTTTTTTCTAGCGAGAGGATGAGTGCTTCCATCCTCATGTGAAGCTGAACCACTAGCCATGAACATAGGCCAGGGCCTCAGCCGTTCCTTGCCACTCCGTGTCGTAAATGGCATATTGGCAAGTTTAGGCTTCTCCTCAGACGCTTTTAATTTTGATTTTTGGGTCATTTTACTGATCTTTTGTGTTTTGGATTTTACATGCTCTGTACTATGACATTGGGCATCGGCCTTGGCAGACGACGTTGATGGCATTTCATCGTCTCGGCCATGACTAGTGGCAGCAGCTTCAGCACGAGGTGGAAGTGGATCTTGATCTTTCCCTATTTTTTTAACCCCCACATTTTTGTTCTCCATATTTTAATGCGCACAACTAAAAGCCACCACAGGTATACAATGTAGATGGATGGATACTATAGTATTATATTACTTATGGACGACGAGTGCACTGACGACACAGAGGTAGGTACAGCCGTGGCCTACTGTACTGCTATATATATATAATATACTGTATAATAATAATAACGGACCTGGTGGACACTGTCAGCAGACTGCTAAACTAGTATGAAGAAAAAAAAAGCCACCACAGGTATACAATGTAGATGGATGGATAGTATAGTATTATATTACTTATGGACGATGAGTGCACTGACGACACAGAGGTAGGTACAGCCGTGGCCTACCGTACTGCTTATATATATAATATACTGTATAATAATATTAACGGACCTGGTGGACACTGTCAGCAGACTGCTAAACTAGTATGAAGAAAAAAAAAGCCACCACAGGTATACAATGTAGATGGATGGATAGTATAGTATTATATTACTTATGGACGACGAGTGCACTGACGACACAGAGGTAGGTACAGCCGTGGCCTACCGTACTGCTATATATATATATATATAATATACTGTATAATAATAATAACGGACCTGGTGGACACTGTCAGCAGACTGCTAAACTAGTATGAAGAAAAAAAAAGCCACCACAGGTATACAATGTAGATGGATGGATACTATAGTATAGTATTATATTACTTATGGACGACGAGTGCACTGACGACACAGAGGTAGGTACAGCCGTGGCCTACCGTACTGCTTATATATATAATATACTGTATAATAATAATAACGGACCTGGTGGACACTGTCAGCAGACTGCTAAACTAGTATGAAGGAAAAAAAAGCCACCACAGGTATACAATGTAGATGGATGGATACTATAGTATAGTATTATATTACTTATGGACGACGAGTGCACTGACGACACAGAGGTAGGTACAGCCGTGGCCTACCGTACTGCTTATATATATAATATACTGTATAATAATAATAACGGACCTGGTGGACACTGTCAGCAGACTGCTAAACTGGTATGAAGAAAAAAAAAAGCCACCACAGGTATACAATGTAGATGGATGGATACTATAGTATAGTATTATATTACTTATGGATGACGAGTGCACTGACGACACAGAGGTAGGTACAGCCGTGGCCTACCGTACTGCTTATATATATAATATACTGTATAATAATAATAACGGACCTGGTGGACACTGTCAGCAGACTGCTAAACTAGTATGAAGAAAAAAAAAGCCACCACAGGTATACAATGTAGATGGATGGATAGTATAGTATTATATTACTTATGGACGACGAGTGCACTGACGACACCGAGGTAGGTACAGCCGTGGCTTACCGTACTGCTATATATATATATAATATACTGTATAATAATAATAACGGACCTGGTGGACACAGTCAGCAGACTGCTAAACTAGTATGAAGAAAAAAAAAAAGCCACCACAGGTATACAATGTAGATGGATGGATACTATAGTATTATATTACTTATGGACGACGAGTGCACTGACTACACAGAGGTAGGTACAGCCGTGGCCTACCGTACTGCTTATATATATAATATACTGTATAATAATAATAACGGACCTGGTGGACACTGTCAGCAGACTGCTAAACTAGTATGAAGAAAAAAAAAGCCACCACAGGTATACAATGTAGATGGATGGATAGTATAGTATTATATTACTTATGGACGACGAGTGCACTGACGACACAGAGGTAGGTACAGCCGTGGCCTACCGTACTGCTATATATATATAATATACTGTATAATAATAACGGACCTGGTGGACACTGTCAGCAGACTGCTAAACTAGTATGAAGAAAAAAAAAGCCACCACAGGAGTGTTTTTCAGGCAGACAAACGTATACTGGACTGGTGGTCACTGTCAGCAAAACTGTGCACTGAACTCCTGCTATAACTGCTCCCCAGTCCCCACAATTAGGCAGTGTGAGCAGTGCACTCAGCACAGATATATGCAGCAGTGCAGCACACTGAGTGAGCACAGATATGGTGGAGCGTTTTTTTTCAGGCAGAGAAACAACGGATTAAACTCACTGGTGGTATAATAAAAACCCTGCACTGTGCTCCCTAACAGCTGCTCCCCGTCCCCAATCCTCCCCACAATTATAACTAAGTCACTCAGTCTTTACTCTTTTCTACTATAACGGAGCGGACGCCAGCCACGTCCTCTCCCTATCAATCTCAATGCACGTGTGAAAATGGCGGTGACGCGCGGCTCCTTATATAGAATCCGAATCTCGCGAGAATCCGACAGCGGGATCATGACGTTCGGGCGTGCTCGGGTTAACCGAGCAAGGCGGGAGGATCCGAGTCGCTCGGACCCGTGAAAAAAAAAGGTGAAGTTCGGACGGGTTCGGATCCCGAGGATCCGAACCGGCTCATCACTAGTTCAGAGTAGGGTTCCATCAAAACCATCAGGCCTATGTATTTTTCATCCCATCCACAAGTGTACCATATGGGGCAGCCATGTTGGGCGCACTTTGAAGGTTACACTCTGGGAGTTGAGCCATACAAGGGCCAAGTTCATATATGGGAAAACTGATGCTTATGTAGTAGTATGATGTACCCTGCATGTAGGGCACAATGGAAAGGTGTGCAATCAGTGGAGGTAAACATTACAGGAAAAACACATGGTGGGGTTGAAGCGAGCAATGGAAAAAAAAAAAACACAATAGCAGGCAACTAGTGGCAGAAGTAGGATTGGGATAACATTATTTTGATCAGATCTTAGTACTGGTGGGTAGGAGAATGTGGGGGGCATACTCAGAAGCAATGGGGATGTCCCTGCTGAGCCTGGTCCTGGTGCTGTGCCCCCACAGTTCCCTGTTCATCTTGATGGTTAGGCCCAGGGGCAGACTTGATGTTCTCAGCCAGAGAGGAGGTAAGCCTGGTCTTTGTGTTCTCATGTTTGAGGCGAGGAGAGGCCACATAAAGTTCCAGAGTTTTTTGGTTGTAATGCAGTCCTTCTGTTATCTTGTTAGTTTGTTTGCCTTCTGTTTTCCTTCAGTTTAACACAGGTATAACCCTGCTGTTGATTTTCGCTGCCACTTGATAACTAGCCACTTCATAAAATAGCCACTGCAGCGTCCTAATAGGCCTGGCGTCCTATTCTATACTGAATAAGTAAGTCTACAAACACATGTCCTTTCTGATTACAACCCCCTCCCCCACACAGCAACCCTCCACCAAAAGGTGTTAATCAACTACCAAATGTGAGTTTTGTAAACCCCAGTCAATCACTATAGGTTTTTGCAAACTACAGATATTAATTCACTTAAAACAATTTTCTAAACAAGCAATGAAATGTGCAATGGGCTGCAATAATTACCAAATAGATCTTTACTAATAAAGTAGCACTGGGTTGCAATAATTACCAAATAGATCTTCATATATCCAACTCTACATGATCACCACAATGTCTACTAACCTTTTTCTCTATACATTTTCAGAAGCTATCCAGTGGAAATTTCCACCCCCACTGTAAATATAGTAAATAATGACAAACCAAACAAAGGAAATCGGCATATTCCTTGGCCATTTTCTAAATACAGCCTGAATGTTAGGAGTGTAGGAAAGTTTTAACGCCAACTGTAGTAAATCCACCATGCTCATGCTTTTTAGATTTCATGTCAATTGTATTTTAAGTACAATGCAGAAAGTCTGAAGGCATACAGTCCATGATTTGTAAAACAATAAATTATTTAAAGAGACATTATGATCATCATTTTCCTGCTTTAATCTTCAACAAAAGTTCAATAAAAAGAAAAGAAGCTTTTTTTTCTCTAGTTCCATTTATTTAAATTAATGGGAGTTTTCATAATGCTTGCTGTGCCAAGATATATAGATCTATTTTTCATAGACTTCAAATTAGCAACCAGCTATGGAGTGGGCAAATTATAGTACAAAAAAGCAGAATGACTCAAAGGCATAAATCATTTTGGGGCAAAATATTAGTGAGATAGAGAAGCTCTTAGGGTTTGTATACACAGGTGCTAAGAAACGCTAGTTAAATGTGAAGACAAAAACATTTTATTTTGTCATTGCTCTAATAGATCGTTAGGCTCACTTTATTAATGTGTTCCAACATTTCACTGCAGCATAGCGCTTTATACAGTATCCTTAATGAGCTTTCCATTGAGCTCTGCAGTATTTTAGAGCGGTTAAATATTTTTCATCAGTATCAAAGCACATTTGATGGGTTTTACAACACATGTTAAATACTTACAATAAACACGTGTGCAATAGGCCATACATAGCTAGCAAAAACACCAAATGATATATGAAACCTTCTCACCTAGGAGACACTTTCCATAGGAGACACTTGCCTTAGGAGACGCAATGTGTTGATTTGATGATATTCAGTACTTAGTTAAAACATCAACTCAGGATATCAATCGGCAAGTGTCTGTTATTTCATTTGTATTATGCAGTAATCTGAAGCAAGATGTACAAAGTGGTATCACTAGTTCTTAGGGAATTAATAGGCTGTATTCTCATAAATAATGGCTCAAATTTCAACATGTCCACTATGCATGTAGGCAACAGAAACACTTTAAGGACTGATTTATTATGTACCTGTGATGCCATGCACAGTCTACAATTATCATTAGTATTAACCTTTATTTGTATCGCACCACAAGGGATCCGCAGCGCCCAATTACAATTTACATACAATACTTATGTATAGGGATATAAGGCTGTAAAGTCATTTCCATATACACTGTAAAATAAATGTTGCATGTAAGCTAAAAGATACAGTATTTTCTAGGCAGTGTTTCTTTTATAGTCTTGGTATATGCACTCACAAAAATAATACTTCCCCTACCGGTACTGAAGAAAAAGTAGGCAAGATTATAGCAACTGCATTTCTATAACAAAAATGCAAATTCCTGCACTTGGAACTCTGAAACCCTGCTGAATATAGGATTAAAGATGCAAAAAATGGAAATTACTAAAGAGAAAAGGTAGAAGAATTTAGATTTCAGGATACGTAATGTTAGACATACAAAATAGCAATGCAATGGGGAAGGACCATCAGATGCTAGGTTGCATAGGAAGATAAGTTGGTAGCCATAAGAGAAGTGTTGACTGTTATGTATGTTTTTGTTGAGAGAACACTTAGAATACTGTATATATTTCTTGAGGTCATATGTCCAGAAGGATATACTGTAGCAAAATTAGAGATTACTTAAAAAATACTTCTAAAATGGGGCATGGTTGGCCTACACCTCGAAATGTACGAGGGAAGGCTAAAGCACCTCAATCTGTATTATTTAGAGCAGAGATGCAAAGGAGATATGATAAAAGATTTCCATTAGCTCAAGGATGTTTACAAGGCAGAGTAGGAAAGCATTCGAGAGCGGAAGATAAGTATAATAAATAAGAGGGAATATGAGGGAGAATTATTTCACTGAAAGTGGAGTAGATAGGTGACAAAGCCTACTAACACTCATGGTAAAAACTGAAATACAGTAGCAGAAGATAAACATACTTGGGATAGACATAAGGCTATGTGCTAAATCTGAAAAATGTAAGAATCAGCCAGGGTTTAGGAATAAAAATCTGCATACTCAATCGGCCATTTGGCTCTTAAAATTGGTATCCTGTGTTATGTAGACCAAAATATGTGTATTACAAATACAGGATAAATGCTTCATTTTATACCAATAAGACCAAATTTATGGTGCATAATTGTCAATCATGTTTAATCTGCTCATGCTCACTTGAATCACAGCTAAAATATCTGTAATTAATACCTTTGCGCTGACGAGTATTACTGGTGAATAATAATTGCACTCCCTAAATGGCTGACTTTTTCCTCCCCAAATATTGTAAATCCTGTAACTGAGTTGGAAAGCAGTGACATTGCCCCTTTTGTGACTCTTTATCTGTGATCAGCAGAATGGAGAAAATTGGAATTCCAAGATTCGGTGGAGTCTTATCTCTCAGCCAGCAACAGAACACACAAATCTGCTTTGCATAAACTCCTCTCTTAAATGGGTACATTTATAATTGGATTTTTGTCTGTCTCTCACTGTATATGACATTAAGTCTTGTTGTATTCATACATTTTTTTCAGATTCTGAAAGACCCAAATGTCTTCTGTACAGAAAAGAAATACATGACCTGAAAATACTGGTCTTTTTTTTTTGTTTTTTACTTAAATAAGTAATTTGTGCTGAAACAAGTAACATGGCAGTATAGTGTTTAACTCTGCTGCCTGCAGTGCTGTGGTCTGGGCTACTTCTCGAATGTAGATAGTACGTTCTCCCAGGATTTACATGTGTTTTATAGGCAAATGCAGGGGGGAGGGGGGGGGGTTTCATGGCTCAAAATATGACAATATTAGCAATGATATATAATACAATTACTAGAGCTGCCATAATATCATGCAGTTTAAGGGACAGAGCAGAGCTGCTGCACATGCCCAGTGGTAGTAGCTTCTTCTGCCAAGTTTGCTGTTGGTGTGTATATGAGTCCTGAATCAGTGCTCTGGATCAGAGAGTAGCTACCAGGAAGAAGAGACAGGAGCCTTACCATGATGTGAGAGAATGTGTGCTTAGAAAGGTCACTTATGTCTCCTACTGGTTCTATTATGTTTGTGTATTTATTTATTATGGTGTGTTTAACCTTTTCCAGACCACTTATTTATACTATTTAAAAAATATTTGATACAGCCTATACTATAGACCATATATAGTGTTAATAATTAATACTGTATTCCATATATTATCCAGTCTATGAAAAGATGAATGTTTACATTAATATCCAGGGTCTTTATTAGGGTCTTCTGTCGCTCCCCGAGACTGCCGCACTTGCTCCAATGTTCTGCAGAGTGGGAGATTGTGAACTGCATTAGGAATCTCCCCTCTAGAAATCCTACGTTTGCCCCTGGGTTTCCTTCAGGAACTCCCACAGTCCAAAGTAAACTGATAGGTTGTATAAGCCAAGGTGTGTTCCAATGGAGCTGGATCAAATGTTCCTGAACAGTGGTGTCTCCAGAGGTGAGGCAGCAGCGCAGTTAAAAAGTTGGATAGGGGAGTCACACCAACTGCCAGTGAGTCTCAGACAGCGATGTTCATCAACGTTTGGGGTGACAGTTGGTGTGACTCCCCTATTTATATTTTGGACTGCGCTGCAGCCCCACCTCTAGAGACACCACTTTTCCTGAAGCATTTTATTTTATTTTTTAACAGTATCTATTATGTAGTGCATACTATATATTACACAGGGCTTTACAGAAAATATTTAAACCTTCACTACAGCAGATTATACAATCTAAGGCTAAGACCCTGACATACGGACACACACCGACACTAGGTTTAATGTTGTCAGAAGCCAATTAACCTACAGTACTGTATGTCTTTGAAGTGTGGGAGGGAACTGGAGCACCAGGAGGAAATACACAGAACATGTAGAGTAATACAGACAGAAAAAATAGTCACAATATTGTAAAAATACAGCCCTAAGAGCAAATGTAATTCCAACTCTACTAGTACTGAAGATTCCAGACTGGCAGGAGGCTTGCCAGATCTGATGATACTGTCCACTAACTGCTTTTTATTATAGGCAGAAGGGGCCCTGTACATTAGTACTGTACTGTATATACTACCCCTGATATTGGCCCTGATGGGGAGTTCTAACTGTTGTAAAGTACTGTAAGGGGTATATTTACTAAGCTATTTTGGCAAGTCTACAGCTGTCCACTGGACATCACCAGCATACTGTAATGCATTAAGTCAGTATTTACTAAGCATCATAATGAGGCATTATCAGAAATCTGCCAGAGATGTCTGTCGTACATTTTATGTCTGAAACCCTTTTTTATTACCCATTTTAACATACAGTAGCATCGGAAATGTAATTACAATGGAAATCAACAAACAGTTCCTAGTGCTTTTCTATCAGTAGAATAACGCACATGCTATTTTGACATCTCATATCCCTTATAAAATGCCGCAAACCACACCAACACGTTATGAGGGTGTAGTGAGGTGGATGGTGGCAGTTAGAGCATACAGGGGGTGTCTCCGGTCTCCCTCTCACAGGGGGCCCAACAGCCAAAGTGAACATAGTGCTACATGGATGACTTTTTTTTTCTTCTTCACATGTGGCCTCGGCTGTACCTACTTCCCCCATGTCTGCTGCACAATCACTGCCCCTGGTGATGTCACCCATTCTCAGGACAATCAGTCGCCACGGGGGTTAGTCTTTGTAGGTGACAAAGATCCAAAGAGGTAGTTCACAGAAGCAGCACCCACTGTACCTGACCTCAGCCGGCTGGGGATCTTCCTGCCATCGGACAGCCAAACAGAAAAGGGGGGAGACAGAAGAATAGGAAGAGAAACAAAAAAGGCAGCTTGGAATGGTAAGAGAAGAACACAGGGCCACTAATTGTTCCCCAGGCTAAAGTGGGGTGGTGCCGCTGGGGTGGGAGAGCATGACAGGATTTTCAGTTCCATCTTCTCCTCTCCCTGCAATCTATAAGTTTAACATGAGCGAGGGTTCAAGTGAGGAGCGAGGAGCTGGTGCAGCTTTGTTATGAAGGGAGTCTTAGCACCAACTTACTGGGGCCCTGAGCGGCTACTTAGTGTCATTCCTCGGCCGTCTGACAAATAAGCCTCTTCATCTGCTGTGCAATATATATATATATATATAATATATATATATGTTATCCCAAAAGAATGTAGCGCCACCTGTGAAATTACTTCAGTTTAAACGACACTCCCAATTTTTATGGGCGTCAGCTGTCCCTTAAACATACAGTAGTGGTGAATTACTGAAAAAAACATATAGTAGTGAGGGATTAGGCATCAAGGGTTCAAGCGACCAATGGTGTCTTGAATTAAAATATTGTGTCATATATGGTCGGTCCAAGTAAAATTTAACAAGGGATTTATTTAAATAGAGTCACCATATCTTTAAAAAAGCAATTGCATATATAGTATAAAACAAGGGGTTTTAGCTAATATATACAGTTTGAGTATCCCCTATCCAAATATTCCGAAATACGGAATATTCCGAAATACGGACTTTTTTGAGTGAGAGTGAGATAGTGAAACCTTTGTTTTCTGATGGCTCAATGTACACAAACTTTGTTTAATACACAAAGTTATTAAAATTTTTGTATTAAATGACATTCAGGCTGTGTGTATAAGGTGTATATGAAACATAAATGAATTGTGTGAATGTACACACACTTTGTTTAATGTACAAAGTTATTAAAAATATTGGCTAAAATCACCTTCAGGCTGTGTGTATAAGGTGTATATGTAACATAAATACATTCTGTGCTTAGACTTAGGTCCCATCGCCATGATATCTCATTATGGTATGCAATTATTCCAAAATAGGGAAAAATTCGATATCCAAAATACCTCTGGTTCCAAGCATTTTGGATAAGGGATACTCAACCTGTATATATATATATATATATATATATATTTATATATATATATATATATGTTTAAGCAAAATAATAAAATCAAGATATAAAATGCTAAGGAAAATCTTAACTTAGAGTAGCAGGAGGTCACAGAGCGTGAGTCCAACGCGTTTTGTCCTTCAGAACTCTTCAAGACACCGTTGGTCTCTTGAACCCTTATCCCTCCCTAATATATATATATATATATATACATATATCTATTACAACTCTGGCACTCCAGGAATCCATGACGGGACTGTCCTGCTCCGGTTCCCTCCCCAGGGTCTAACCCTAAGTAATAGCTGTGCAATGTGAGGCGGCACTCAGAGACTTTGAATAGTCTAAATGTGTATTCAAATGCTACATCAACATTTCGGGGACCACCATCCTGATGAAGGGGACGGTGGTCCCTGAAACGTTGATGTAGCATTTGGATACACGTTTAGATTTTTCAAAGTCTTCAAGTAACGCCTCTCATTGCACAGCTATATGTATATATATATATATATATATATATATATATATATATATATATGAAACAGATCTGAGGGCACTAGCAGAATTTAGATATTTAAAATATTACCAACAATTATTGGACATTATTTTAAAAATGTAATCACAGTACAAAAATACAATAATTCTTTTCCATTTCACAGTGTTTACAATAATTTTTTCACCATCCGGATTGAAAATTCAATCTGAATTAGACAAACTTCAGTATACACCAATTTGATTGATCAGATGACGAACCCAACGCGTTTATCATCCCATAGGGCTTCCTCAGGGGTATTAAATCGGTCAGCGTCTGAGAACGTTATCTCTAGACGGTGACTATTATTAAAAGTTAGAGGTCGTGATATAATTAGACCTATAGCAGACCAATCGGCATCTGAATGACCGATATCATGGTGATTTTATTGAAATTAAAAGATTGTAATGTATTCAGACCTAAGATCTGTAACAGACCTAAGATCTATAGCAGACCAATACACTGTGTATTAAGAAGCAACACTGGATAATTTACAAAATTAGCTGGCATCAAATCAGGAAGATTAATTGCAGTGATGCTAACTCCTCTCTCACAGTCCAGTATATATAAAAACAAAGTATACCTCTTTATCGGTGTAGTCCCTGTTGGTCGGCATGACGACCGTTGGGATTGTGAGGGGGCGGGATGTAGGTGCCGGTATTGTGACTGCTGGTCTCCTGACCGCCAGTCACATAACTACATGCCTCTTTATCCATATCTATATACTGTATCTGTATCTCTCTCTCTCAATATATATATATATATATATAGATGTCCAAGTGGTCGGCACTCCTGATTAAATGAATATAATACCTGGTGCCTTCTCTTGCAGCGTTATCCACTGTATAAACAAATAGAATTGAGCGGCACTCTCAGGACTTTAACAAAGAACGGGTCCTCAGCCCATCATAAGTTTGCGTTTCGGTAATTCTATTTCAACAGCCTGACGACGGTTGAAATAAAATTACCGAAACGCAAACTTATGATGGGCTGAGGACCCGTTCTTTGTTAAAGTCCTGAGAGTGCCGCTCAATTCTATTTGTTTATATATATATATATATATATTGCTGCTTCACTGCATTACATTGCCATATTACTTTCCTTGAGCCCCTGCTGTCACATCCTGTTATGTTTAATTTATTTCATGCTTCCTCTTTCCTGCTACTTTAGCACTGTGGATAGGGTACAGGGAGTAAAAATGTAATCTGATTTTAATTGCTGTTACACCCTCCCGCCGTCTTAATTAATTACTTACTGTAGTTTACAAGTGAGGGCGTGCTGGATGACAACCAGGATCATCTGAAAGTACCTGAAAACTTAATCTGGCCCTGCCTTCAGTCCCATCAGATTCCCAAGAGACATCCACTCCAGCTAATCTGCAGGCCGTTGGTGTGTATCTCTGGAGACACAGTTAAAATGAAAGGTTAGACCTTTTTTTCGAAAGCACAGAAACGTAAAGGAATGTTTGAACATAGCATGCATTTTGCACTTTTTTTTTTTTTTGCTGTTGCTAAATCTATACTTACAACTCATATGTTTCCATTAAACCATCTCTATATACACTCCTTTAATGACATTTGCATGCATCTGCATACTTTAAACGAATGCTGAACTGCAAATAATCTATATCTGATTATAGAACAGTATGATGCAATACAGTAGTTTCTGAATGTTACTACCAATTGTAAGCAGGCACATGAATACCTTTGTTTTCCACACAGATCCTGGGGAAATTATCCTATCTGTGGAAACTGTCATTATTTATCAAGCAACTGCAGAGATAGATGTGGAGAACATAATCAGCTTCGGCTTGTTCCCAATATCACCACCAATGGTTCCATATTCTGTGCCTCCAACACAACCACAACATCAATCAAAAGACCCAAGGCCAAAAGGCTACAAATAATATCCAATATTCTGACTGTATGCTATTGCAGCATTTGAGTAAAAACAGACAGAACTGGTGGGGGCACAAAGTCAGCACACTGGCCACATGTTATCTGGTATGAATGCTAACATACGTAGGGTGTGTACAGCTGCAGAGGCTCAAAATAATTCTTTGATTATAATACATGATTACAGTGCTAGGATGCATGGAGTAAATGTCAGAATGCAAAAAGCCACCCGTAGGGAGCATGAGTATAAAACCAATTGTTAAGGGATATCAATAATAGTATTTCTGTCATTAGGGGCACAAATGTTAGCTTGATTACCTCTAACAAGTATAGGGGGTAATTCCAAGTTGATCGCAGCAGGAAATTGTTTAGCAGTTGGGCAAAACCATGTGCACTGCAGGGGAGGCAGATATAACATGTGTAGAGAGAGTTAAATTTGGGTGTGGTGTGTTCAATCTGCAATCTAATTTGCAGTGTAAAAATAAAGCTGCCAGTATTTACCCTGCACAGAAACAAAATAACCCACCCAAATCTAACTCTCTCTACACATGTTATACCTGCCTCCCCTGCAGTGCACATGGTTTTGCCCAATTGCTAACAAAATTCCTGCTGCGATCAACTTGGAATTACCCCCATAGCTTCTGCACAAAGGGGGTCATTCCGAGTTGTTCGCTCTGTAATTTTTTTCGCATCGCAGCGATTTTCCGCTTAGTGCGCATGCGCAATGTTCGCACTGCGACTGCGCCAAGTAAATTTGCTATACAGTTAGGTATTTTACTCACGGCTTTTTCTTCGTTCAGGCGATCGGAGTGTGATTGACAGGAAGTGGGTGTTTCTGGGCGGAAACTGTCCGTTTTATGGGAGTGTGTGAAAAAACGCTACAGTTTCTGGGAAAAACGCGGGAGTGGCTGGAGAAACGGAGGAGTGTCTGGGCGAACGCTGGGTGTGCTTGTGACGTCAAACCAGGAACGACAAGCACTGAACTGATCGCAGATGCCGAGTAAGGTTGAAGTTACTCAGAAACTGCTAAGAGGTGTGTAATCGCAATTTTGAGAATCTTTTGTTCTCAATTTTACTATGCTAAGATTCACTCCCAGTAGGCGGCGGCTTAGCGTGTGTAAAGCTGCTAAAAGCAGCTTGCGAGCGAACAACTCGGAACGAGGGCCAAAAGGTGGTCATACGTGGAGAAGCCATGATAAACCAACTCCTACTCAACAGCAAAACTGAGAAAATAATGGCTTCATTAGTGCTTTGCAGCTGACCCAACATACCACCTGAACCCATTGGTTAATGATAAACAGGTCATTGCTATAATTTCAAATGTTTTTCACTGTATTTACCATACATTTTGTGATAATTTTTTTAAAATTTTGTTAAAGATTTATTTGGATAATATATTTCTTTTAAATGGACATACAGTATGCTTTTTCATTAAACATCAACCAATTCATATTATGGCTTAGAACATGTATATTTAAATACCACATAAGATATTTAGCAGAAGGTAATCTTCATTTAAGGTTTAATGTGACCAATTCAACATTATGGGACACTCTGTTTAATTGAAAGCTGCAATACTATTGTAAATTTAGAACACCTACGGCAGATAAAAGATTATTTAACCTACAGAACATATCCAATTACAATATGAGAGTTTTAGTATTTCAAAACTTGTATACATTACCATATTGTTTGACACCTTTTGAGTATGAATTGTTAATTGAGTGGGTTTTTATAAGCAATTACTTTATTCACTAATGGCTTTATTGGACATTCTTCATGGTGTTAGGTATACTTACAGGTGAAATAGCTGGTTATGAGAGTCTGCCTCATCTGCAACCTACTGTCAGTGTTCTGATGGCCACTGGATGGTTACAATACCTCAATCTGCTCACTGTCTATTACTTACTTTGGTGAAGGAGGTTGATTTAATGGTATATTATACAATATAGAACCGCAAAGCACTGTGTCAGACACTTTGCTCAGACTATATAACAATACCACCAGTCTTGTCAAGACACCTGAACCTAGTTTTTAATATGCCAAAAGTGCATTAAATCACTGATCTGGTTGATGTGTGGGCCTCATTATACTTATGCTCAGCAGGAGTCTGTGAACACAACAATGGAGTCAGAAGCCAGGAGAAGCCAGGAGAAACATGGGCTGAATCACCTGAAAGTTAAATTAAGTTAATTAATTTGTTCCACCTCAAACTTTTCATTGATCGATGACTGACTGAGGATAACAGTATCTTGATTTGAGCCGGGACGGTGGGCATGCCCTTGAGCCTATATAAAGCTACCCTTAGCTAGTGACAGTGTGACTCCTGGCTGGGGAAGCAGATAGAGGTATTGGAGAGTTTATACAGGGCTTCCATGACCTGGGTTAGATGACTTTAGAAGGTTGGCTTTTTTATGACCAGCACCCTAGTAGTAACTGACTGAAATGAACCAGTGGCAAAAAAATTCAGATGAGCCAGCAACTTTTGTAAGTTTGATATGGCTTGTGACCATACAGTGTCTAGCACTAGCTGATCTTGAAAAGGTCATACAGGTTCATTATTTTGGTAAGCTGTAAGTGGAACATATGTATGATATTGCCATCAGAGACCATCTTGATATTTAACTGCACTCAGAAGATCTTAAGCCTGGGTAGGCTCAGCAGTACTTCTGCAAGCTGCGGATCTTCCTCTTCTTCTACCTCTTGGACACCTCCAGGCATCTTGTGACGTGCTGTATATCTCAGGTAAGTGGTAAGAAATGCATAGACCAATTCAGCCATATTTTCTACATACACATTATTGCACCTGCTCCTGTCCCCTTTAATAGGCGTATTGATAAAGCTTTGATGAATGGAATCTCTTGGAAATGCTAAATTGGTAATCCATATTTTCTTTACATAATATATGTTCATCGTTTTTTTAGCTGATTCTATCAGATTTTGAAACATGATGCTTAATAAATCTGTGGTTTCTCTTCTTGTCTATTCAAAATAATAGAGAGTTGGTCCGATGGTCTATTGCCATCTGAAGTCAGTTTATTCTAAAAATTTACATCAGATTTGCATTTATTATATTCTTAAATGCATATCTGATGGAAAAGCACAGAAAAACACAAAATCAATGCTCAGTGATTTAAATTCACCCCTAAGTACCGTACACTACATCCTAGAGATATTCCCCTATACCAGTGGTTTCCAAACTTTTTTGAATCACGGCGCCCTAGAATATCAGAATTTTTTTCACGGCACACCTAGGCCAAAAGTTTCTTATTGAGAAATTTAGAAAGAAATATTGCATTAAGTAGATTGCGTTTATGTCATCCTTAGGGTCAGTTATGAGGTGAGGGACAAGATTTGCTTCTGTTTGGCCACATATTTTATGACTGGCAGCCACCAGCACTGGTTTTGCCTATTATATTGACCATGAATAATTTGAATTGGTCCTGGACCACCAACCCAGGGCACCCCTGCAATTGTCCCGAGGCACCCCAGGAAGCCACGGCACACAGTTTGGGAACCTCTGCCCTATACAAACATGCTGCTATAGAGTTCTAGCAGAAAGCACAACACGCCCAATAATATCATGTGAACATCTTTGTACTGTTACATAAATTGCATTTGACTCACTTATTCTGACCCTGCCTCAAAGGATAGAAAATATGTCTGGATAAGAACTTGCCTGTCTGCAGTGTTGACAAGGAAATTTGTGAATCCCATAATCAAACCCACCTACTGTACCTTAGGGAACAATGAGTGCCCATTGGTGTGACGATGCACTTAGCATCATATGCTTTGCTTCTCCTCCTAAGCACTTGATGAATTGAATAGTGTAATCAAGTTATGTCAACCTCTTCTTTTCATAGCTTTCAGTACCTTCACATCTCTGGAAGTGAGATCTCAAAAGTAGACAAGTACAGTATGTGTATATAATCACGTTACTCAGGATTTCAACATGTATTTGCTTATAGTCAGTCCATGCAGAAAAAAGTGTTGTACTAAAATGGAACAAATCACTTTTATGGGAAAACTCGAATTCAAAATGTGACATGGACTGCAACAGTTTCACAAAGCACACATTTATTCTTCGGTTTAGTACAAAACTTAAACTGCCTGTTTCAGTATCGAATGAAGACATTAAGGAGACAATTGTAGGAAAGACCAACAGTGATATTTTTTCCTGCCACACAGCAGAGAATATTTTGATGGAACTCAGTCTTTGTCTGCTCCTCACACATTGTCCCAGAACCATGAGAAACCTCTATGTCACCAATAAGGTGTGAGACGACAGGAATCGGCAGACCAATTATGTCCTGCTTATCACAAACATCCATAGTTGGCAGCATTTTAATATTGTATCCAAAGATATTTTATTGGTGATCCGACACATCTTGCATGATACTGACTTGGCAGGCTTGAAGTGCTGCAATCTCCATCAAGTCCCTTTTACAGGATTACATGATAACATTTTTGTTGTATCTAAAATACTCATCTTCAATAAATACTGTCTTGTAATGGATAAACCCAGAAAAACAAAAATATATGGTAAGATTTGCATCTAGCATGCAGAAATTAGGTATTACATTGCATATTTGTTTAAAATTAAAATATAGGGGGTCATTCCGAGTTGATCGCTCGCTAGCAGTTTTTAGCAGTCGTGCAAACGCTAAGCCGCAGCCCTCTGGGAGTGTATTTTAGCTTAGCAGAAGTGCGACCGAAAGGATTGCAGAGCGACTACAAAAATAAATGGTGCAGGTTTAGAGTAGCTCCAGACCTACTCAGCGCTTGCGATCACTTCAGACTGTTTAGTTCCGGATTTGACGTCACAAACACGCCCTGCGTTTGCCCAGCCACGCCTTAGTTTTTTTTTAACACTCCCTGAAAACAGTCAGTTGACACCCAGAAACGCCCTCTTCCTGTCAATCAGTCTGCGGCCAGCAGTGCGACTGAAAAGCTTTGCTAGACCTTGTGTAAAAATACATTGGCCGTTGTGAAAGTACTTTGCGCGTGCGAATTGTGCCGCATACGCATGCGCAGAAGTGCCTTTTTTTGCTTCATCGCTGCGCAGCGAACATTTTCAGCTAGTGATCAACACGGAATGACCCCCCTAGTGACATTTCCATGGAGAAATCGTTGAAATATTGGTATATCAATATTAATGAAAGACAGCTGCCAATTATTCACAGACATACAGGTGAATGAGTTCCCTCATCAAGGCCAAGATAGCATTTCAAATAGAAAAAAACAGTGATGTGGCTATTTACATGGCACTGGGCAAGGATTTGCTAATTTGTTGCTATGTTTTCTATAAAGTACTTGTTTTATTTAATGTAAACAGAATGCTTTCACTATACATGTCATATGAATGTAAAACCATGTGCTTTCTTATCAGCAGGCTTTGATGTTTCTTACTTACAATATTCTTATTGATGTTGGATGGCCACAAACACAGGATGAGTCAGCCTGTACTGCTTATGCCACCATATTTATTTCATAGTTTAAAGGGCTGTTTTTTCTAAAGGTGTGCCTGCTTGTAGGTTATCTCTGGTATGCCCAAAATCTTATAATGGTCAGAGAATGTAACCTACATCCCAAAGTAATGCGTCAATATTCAGAATAAGATAGCACCTGTTGAAGTCATGTATACAGTAGCTCCCAACGAGTGGCAACTGCTGCCTGCGGTTTGCACAGGAGACCACATATAGCAGGGTGGGAGTTCAGGCTAATACATAAGCCTTATAGTACCTTTAATGTTTTTAAAACGTGTGATGGCTGCCTGTCCCTGGGTATCAGCAGCACTGTGGATCATAGCTGCTGCACCTGGAACTCAGCACTCAGCTTCAGTTCTCCTTCCTCTATAAGCCCGGCCCCCAAACTCCCATTGGCTAGTTGCACAGGAGTGTAGGGACGGAATTAAACAGAAAGGAGAACTGAAGCAGAAGCTGACTGAGTCCCGGGTGCAGCAGTTGTGATCCACAGCGCTGCTGATCCCCTGGGAAAGGCAGTCATTGCACATTTTAAAACAACATTAAAGATACTATAAGGCTTATGTATTATCCTGCCCCCTCCCTGATATAGTATATGTGATCTGTGTAGCAGCCAGTGGGCAGCAGCCCCCACTCCTCCCAACCATCCTACTCTCCTGGGATGGTTGGGAGCTATGCATGAGTCATGCAATCAGGGGGTTAGTAAATGTTGCACTTTTGCATAATGTGGCAAAGGGTATTTACCCAAAAATAGGGAACCCCCCTCCCCATTAACAGAAATAAAATGCTAGTTTTGGGCTGGCTGCCATTATGAGAGAGGGGCCCCACTCTGTGTTCCCCCCTGCTATAGTGTTATTGCCCTGGCTGGTACAGCCTGGTGCTGGTTATTGGAACATAAAGGGAAGCAGATTGTCAGTTGGTTTGCTATCGGATCTGCGGTGGCATAGGAGTTTAAATAAGACGAGTATCAAAGTTGACTTTTAAATGACAGTCAAAACCGATGCATAGTAACTGCTGGTTTATTAGACTGCAAACCAACATCAAGAATCGCCTTTGATAAATTTTACTCCAAATGTCCATTTGGAAGCTCAACAATGTCCATAAAAAGGGGTTAATATTCAGTCTAATAAAAAGCAACTGATTATGAGTCTAAAGAATTAAAATCGGTTAACTTGCGACTGCTTACACCTTTAGTATCCTGCCGTTGTTAAATACTGGTGCTTCCAAGCGCCAAAAAGAAATTTTATGTAAAGAATCATACGCCAATAATATGACTCTCACCATTCACAGTAGCCAGCTTAGGTGGATGAGCAGGAGCAACATACCTGTATCTTCACTACAAGCTCTGGAATGAGCCAACGGGACAGCAGTGTCAAACCTCCGACAGCAAGATTCATGCTAGGCACCCTGCAAGGTGCCATGGGGCAGTGAGGGTACCGCCCCCAGGGCCCTGTTCCCTGGCCAATGACACCACTCATACACCCCCAGTAATGGCCCTGCTGTTAGCTGAGTCTGCACTTTTTGAATTGCTGACTTTCCTACTCAACTCTTTTCTCTGAGTCCTCAGTCTTAAACCTGAGACATATATATTGTCCATCTGCAATGTTTCTATCATAAAAAGAAAAGTACTGCAAGTAAAACAAAACCAAAAATACACCCAATGGTGACGTAAGTTTAAGATAACACCATGTTAAGTGCAAATAAGTATATTGTGAGTGGCCTTGTATCAAACAAATATAGAAAAGGAGCTTATTCAGCAAATAGTACCCATGGTACCTGCCAATCCTACTGCCTCTTGGGCAGACAGTACAATATGATAAGTACATTTTTGTTTATTGAAAATCTTTTATCTGTATCACTTTATGGCTTGTATATACATCTTTAGAGACACACAAATAATTCACATCCATGTTCTTTATGTGAAGACAAAAAAAGTATACAACTACAGACTGCAGTATATACATACTGTACGATGAAAGCAGAATTGGATTCAAATAAGCATTTATCAGATATGTCTGGCTTGAGTCACTTCAAGATCTATAACACAAAACTTGAAGTGGAAGAAGTGTTGCAAGTTTACTACCCAAAAATCAGAACCCCAGTCCTGCAAAGCCCTCTTATAGTGTAACTGGGAGCATTCTAGCATACTCACAACCAATCAGCCAGTCATTTAGTAACCTCTCTTATATTCACCAATGCGTTTGACACAAAGGTCGTTTTCAACACAGTGGGAGATGTAAGTATTGCAGCACACCTTTGATCAGACCAATCAGTCAGAGTGTTATCAGTCTACTCTAAACATTACATTAAATCAGCATCACGTTAGAATCTTGTCACAATATTCATATTGAAATGAGAAAACATTATAGCTATCTAGGACTTCCTTCAGCTTCATTATTTCCGTTACAGAGCAGCTTAGGTTGCTATGGTAATTACAGTATGATGTATAGTCCCAACTCATTCCGCCCCTCCTATTTCTAAAGAATTTTTTGCCCATTAAATCCTCCTTGTTTCTAAGAAACATTTGGGCAACTCTCCCACAATATACAATATGTGGACTTTACTCCTGCTTTATAAAGTAATTGGCAAAGTGGAATATTATTTTAACATTTAATCTAGCTACAATTTGCTCCTCTGCTCATCAACCAATCAGAATACAGACACATAAGAATCATAGCAACCAAGCACACCAAGAGAGTTTCTGTTAGGTGCCGCGGTCCGCGGCGCCGCTCGGTCTGCTTCCGAGCGACGCTCACGGCCGCCGCACCTCCCTCCCTGCCCGCCCGACGCCTAGCAACGCCAGGATGCCGTGCGTACTGTAGCCGCCGGGTCCCTGGCAACGCTAGGATGCCGGGCGTCCTCAGCCACTGGGTCCAATACAACGGGGACGCCATTGGCGGACCGCGTTCCCCGTTGCCAGATAGGATTGATTAGTTGCTCGTGCAGCAGGGCAGCTGCACGGCAACTAGTAATTAGGGTCTGGGGGCTGGTCTTGCTGGCCCTCCTGTCATTGGCCAGCAGGGTCTTTTTATGGGAGCCAGCACACTGCAGCCTCGCCGGTAATAGCTTCCTGTATGCTGTTCCTGCCTTGCAACGTCTGTTCCTGGTCAGCTGTATCTGGTCGATCCTGCTCCCTGTGCTCCTGAGTTCTGGAGTTCTGAAGCCGGTCCTGGGAATCCTTCCTGTCCAAGTGAACCTGTTGCAGTCATCTGGGGGTTCTCGCTTGTTGGGGTTCTCTCCCGGTTTCGTGAGTAGCGGCTTCTGCCGCGTGTTGCGGCCTAGGCCGCTTAGTCCTTGTGTTAATTTTGTATTGGTGGTTTTTGCGGAGGTTTCCGCTTTTCACTGTCCTCCCCTGAACTCTAAGACCTGGGGGCATCGGAGTTGGGCAGACCTAATCCGCCCTTCAAACGTGGCTGCCGTGGGCCCAAGAAACCATAGTCACTCAGGCGTGAACTGACCACACGGGTAAAACAATGGAGGTAGGGTGCTAGGGGCTATTCCCGTACCACCCCTTATTTCAGCGTCACATCCTGGTGCTCTGGACTCATTACGCAACATCTCTCTAGTTCTGAGCATCAGGAACGTAACATTATCACCGGCCCAAAAACAAAAAAAGAATAATATAAAGAGTTATTTGTTTTTGGTGGGCCTTGAAATTCGGCCTCATGAATCTGGCAGTATTAGGACCGAATCCCAGCCAGCTTTTGGCCAACCAGATTCAGGAACTAACTCAGATGGTTCAGGATCTTATTCTTCGGGTGAGATCGCAGGAAGATCTTTTGCGAGCCTCCGCGAGTATGATTCCAGAAACAAAGATGCACCTTCCTGACCGTTTTTCAGGTAACCGAAAGGATTTTTTTTAATTTCAAGGAAGCTTGTAAACTTTATTTTCGTTTAAGGCCCCGATCCTCTGGTACTGAGTCTCAACGGGTCGGGATTGTGATGTCTTTGCTACAAGGCGATCCGCAAACCTGGGCTTTTGGGCTAAAAGCCGATGATGTTGCCTTGCTTTCTGTAGATGCCTTTTTTAAGTCTCTAGGCCTTCTGTACGATGACCCTGATAGAGAAGCGTCGGCTGAGAGCCACCTGCGTGCACTTAAGCAAGGGAAAAATCCAGCAGAGGCGTATTGTACCGAGTTACGCCGTTGGTCGAACGACTGTGGCTGGAATGACCCGGCCCTGCGCAGTCAGTTTCGCCTCAGTTTGTCTGAAGTTATTAAAGACAGTCTCCTTCAGTATCCCGCTCCAGAGACTTTAGACAAACTCATCGAGCTTGCTATTAAAATTGATCGTCGTCTCTGGGAGCGGAGGGCTGAAAGAGGAGCTAGTTTCAGGCCTAGTCCATGTGTGTATACTTTCCCTGAGGACGTCGAGTAGCCCATGCAAATGAGTCTCTCCCGGCTGTCCCCAGAGGAAAGAACCAGAAGGCTAAATTCTGGTCTTTGCTTGTATTGTGGTGGCAAGGGACATATCGCACGTAATTGCCCGAATAAGCAGGGAAACGCTCTGACCAAGTGAATAGCGAGGGGGTTCACTTGGGTCTGCAATTGATCTCCTCTACTGATTCCTTATTAGTTCCTGTAAAAATTTCCTTTGGTAGTCTCAGTTCGTTGGTGTCGGCCTTCGTCGACAGTGGAGCTGCGGGAAATTTCATGGATCTTGGTTGGGCTTAGGCTTTGGGCGTTCCACAGATACCTTTGGATAAACGTATCACCATGCACGGCTTGGATGGTGGTCCGCTTTCTAATGGGGTAATCACTTACCGCACACCTCCAGTACAACTGACAGTGGGGGCCATACATTCGGAGAAAATCGAATTTTACCTTACCCATTGTCCGGCTGTCCCCGTAGTTTTGGGTCACCCCTGGCTTGCCTTTCATAATCTCACCATAGATTGGCGGTCTGGGGAGATTTCCCGATGGGGTCCCTTTTGTATTAAGGAATGTATTTCCCGTCCAGTCCGGGTTGCGGCAGTCACCCCAGAACTTATTCCTTTGGAATATCAGGACTTTGCCGATGTTTTCTCCAAGGGTAATGCGGATATTCTGCCTCCTCATCGGTCCTATGACTGCGCTATTGACTTAGTTCCCGAAGCCTCTTTGCCTAAAGGGAGACTATATGCCCTTTCTGGGCCGGAAACTACGGCAATGAATGATTATGTACAGGAGAGCCTAAGAAAAGGCTTCATTAGGCCCTCGAAATCTCCATTGAGTGCAGGGTTCTTTTTTGTTGAGAAAAAAGATGGGTCGCTCAGACCATGTATTGATTATCGGGCTCTGAATAAAATTTCTGTTAAAAACACCTACCCCTTGCCACTGATTTCAGTACTATTTGATCAGCTCCGGACTGCCGTCATCTTTTCCAAGATCGATCTTAGAGGGGCTTACAATCTCATCCGAATAAAATCTGAGGATGAGTGGAAGACGGCTTTCAGCACACAGTCGGGACATTATGAATACCTGGTGATGCCGTTTGGGCTGTCTAATGCTCCTGCTGTATTTCAAGATCTCATTAACGACGTCCTTCGCGACTTTCTAGGAAAGTTCGTAGTCGCTTATTTAGACGACATTTTGATTTACTCTGAGTCTTTTGAACAACATATTACCCATGTGCGACTGGTCCTTCAGAGGTTACGGGAAAATCATTTATACGCCAAACTGGAGAAATATGATTTCCACATCACAGAAGTGTCCTTCCTGGGGTATATTATTTCTCCTAAGGGGTTTTTCATGGAACCAAAAAAACTCCAGGCCATCCTAAATTGGGCACAACCCATGAACTTAAAAGCAATTCAGCGCTTTTTAGGGTTTGCAAATTACTATAGGCGTTTTATTCATACCTTCTCAGATTTGGTTGCTCCTATTGTGGCATTGACTAAAAAAGGAGCGAACCCTTCCAATTGGTCGCCTGAAGCCAAGTCTGCCTTCCTGGCCTTAAAGCAGGCCTTTGTCTCAGCTCCAGTACTCAGACACCCTAACCCGGTTCTCCCCTTTATTGTCGAGGTAGATGCCTCAGAGGTTGGAGTGGGGGCTATCCTTTCTCAGGAAGACCCGGAGTCTCAGGAATTACACCCATGTGCCTTCATGTCCAGAAAATTCTCCTCCGCAGAATCCAACTATGATGTTGGTAATCGAGAATTGTTGGCAGTTAAATGGGCTTTCGAGGAGTGGAGGCACTGGCTGGAAGGAACAAGGCATACCATTACGGTGTTTACTGACCACAAGAACCTGCAGTATATTGAGTCAGCTAAACGGCTTTATGCTCGACAGGCACGTTGGGCGCTGTTTTTTACTCGTTTCAGGTTTATTATCACCTTCAGGCCCGGTTCCAAGAATACAAAAGCCGATGCCCTGTCACGTTGTTTTCTTCCGGTTCACAATAACCACCCGGCTACTACCCCCATAGTCCCATCGTCTGTCATCCGGGCTGGCCTCACACAGGATTTATTTACACAGCTAGTCCAGCTTCAGCAGCAGGCTCCCAAAGTCACTCCTGCAGATCATCTCTTCGTCCCTGAATTTCTGAGAGGCACTGTTCTAGCTGAGTTTCATGATAATAAGGTTTCTGGTCATCCGGGTATCACTAAGACCTTGGAGTTAATCTCTCGTTCAGTGTGGTGGCCTAATCTTTCTAAATATGTAAGGGAATTTGTCCGTTCCTGTCAGGTTTGTGCTCAGCACAAGGTATCTCGATCGTTGCCGGTCGGGCAACTCATGCCTCTAGCCGTTCCTCTCAGGCCATGGTCACATATATCCATGGATTTCGTGGTGGACCTTCCTCTTTCAGCTGGATTTCGAGTCATTTGGGTGGTAGTAGACCGTTTTAGTAAGATGGCCCACTTCATTGCTCTCCCCCGATTACCCTCTGCTCAAGGGTTGGCAGTTTTGTTTCTCCGCCATGTGTTCAGGCTCCATGGTTTACCCAGGGATATTGTCTCTGATCGGGGACTGCAATTCATCGCCCGTTTCTGGAAACGTTTTTGTGCCTCATTAAATATGAAACTCTCTTTAACATCTGGGTACCATCCACAGTCTAACGGACAAACTGAACGTGTTAATCAGTCGTTAAAACAGTATTTACAGCTATATTCGGCCAAACTTCAGAATGATTGGTCTGAATTTCTTCCTTTGGCCGAGTTTGCCTATAATAACTCTTGTCATTCTTCCACCAAGGAGTCCCCATTCTTTTCGGTCTTGGGCTTTCATCCTAGAGCCAATTCTTTTTACCCTCATTTTCCAGTCTCCTCGTTGACCTTAACTTCCCATCTCAGAATGATTTGGAAAAAGGTGCACCTTGCCCTTAAGAAGGCTGCCTTCCGAGAAAAAAAAAATTCTGATAGGTTCCGACACTTATGCACTTTTAAGGTGGGAGATAAGGTGTGGTTGTGCACCCGCAACATCAAGCTCCGACAACCCTCGGCTAGATTGGGACCCAAATTTATTGGGACCGTTCCTTATCGTTAAGAAGGTCAACCCAGTTCTTTTCGGCTACGCTTGCCTAAATCACTCAAAATTGGCAATACTTTTCACTGTTCCCTTCTGAAGCAGTATTTTTCTTCCAGGAGATTCCCTCGGAAGACTTCCCAGGGTAGACCTCCGGTGGATGTTCAGGGGCAACAAGAGTTCTTGGTGGAGAAGGTTTTAGATTCCAAAGTTTCTCGGGCCGGCTTTATTTTTTGGTTCACTGGAAAGGCTATGGCCCGGAAGACAGGTCTTGGGTCCTAGATAACATTTACATGCCCCTAAACTTAAGAGATTATTCTTTCAGGAATTTCCTCAGAAACCCGGCTTTAGGGGTTCTTAAACCCCTCCTCAAGGGGGGGTACTGATAGGTGCCGTGGTCCGCGGCGCCGCTCGGTCTGCTTCCGAGAGATGCTCACGGCCGCCGCACCTCCCTCCCTGCCCGCCCGTGCCTAGCAACGCCAGGACGCCGTGCGTACTGTAGCCGCCGGGTCCCTGGCAACACTAGGACGCCGGGCGTCCTCAGCCGCTGGGTCCATAGCAACGGGGATGCCATTGGCGGACTGCGTTCCCCGTTGCCAGATAGGATTGATTAGTTGCTCGTGCAGCAGGGCAGCTGCACGGCAACTAGTAATTAGGGTCTGGGGGCTGGTCTTGCTGGCCCTCCTGTCATTGGCCAGCAGGGTCTTTTTATGGGAGCCAGCACACTGCAGCCTCGCCGGTGATAGCTTCCTGTATGCTGTTCCTGCCTTGCAACGTCTGTTCCTGGTCAGCTGTATCTGGTTGATCCTGCTCCCTGTGCTCCTGAGTTCTGGAGTTCTGAAGCCGGTCCTGGGAATCCTTCCTGTCCAAGTGAACCTGTTGCAGTCATCTGGGGGTTCTCGCTTGTTGGGGTTCTCTCCCGGTTTCGTGAGTAGCGGCTTCTGCCGCGTGTTGCGGCCTAGGCCGCTTAGTCTTTGTGTTAATTTTGTATTGGTGGTTTTTGCGGAGGTTTCCGCTTTTCACTGTCCTCCCCGGAACTCGGCGGTGCCGTGTGGGGGAGTGGACAGTGGTATCTTTTGTTGTTCTTTTCCTTTGGCGGCGTGCCGCACATATATTTAGTTTTAGGGTAGTTAGTAGCCCCTAGCTTTCTGTTTGCTTTAGTTAGAGGTCCCCTTGTTATTATCCTGTCTCGGTTCACGCCTTGTCTCACTCTAAGACCTGGGGGCATCGGAGTTGGGCAGACCTAATCCGCCCTTCAAACGCGGCTGCCGTGGGCCCAAGAAACCATAGTCACTCAGGCGTGAACTGACCACATGGGTAAAACAATGGCGGTAGGGTGCTAGGGGCTATTCCCGTACCACCCCTTATTTCAGCATCACGTCCTGGTGCTCTGGACTCACTACGCAACATCTCTCTAGTTCTGAGCATCAGGAACGTAACAGTTTCTTATCTAAAAATGTAGGAGGCATCTTGCCATCAAATTTAGGTTAAAAGAGTGAATGCAACTGCCATAGTACTACAAGTGATTCTTTATCTAATTTACTATGTTGACCATCAAAGAGTGTCTTCAGTAACTACCACACACAACAAACTAAAGACTAAAAAGTCATGACATGCCACCTCTGGGAAGTGAAGTCCATACCAGCTTGTGCTCATTCGTGGTGAAGACCGTGGGACTCTGTGCCTCAACATTGCCAGAGACTGAAGACTGAAGTAGAAGCCTCTCATATTAGTGAAGAATATGGATTTTATTTACTTTAAAATCACCTCAAAGAGCTACAATATATTATAGAAGGAAAAACAACAACCCATGCCACTCCTTAGGAAATAACTAGATCTTTAATGTTGGCTCAGAAACCTTTCCTTCTACTAGGCAGTGGTCAGGCTCAGAATTCAACATGCTTCAGATATGAGTACAAAGACCAACAGGCTTCTTTGGTTTTTAAACTTGTGTGGAGACAGATTGGTTATTTTTCTCCACAACTCCTTTGGATAAACAGTCCAGAATGAACCGTAATTTAGTCCTATTGCCAGGTCACTCCATCTTCAGCTTTACAGACTCTCCAGTTCTCAGACTGGAAAGTGTTCAAGATAGGGCAGGATTGAACAATTGTTTAGATTAACCCTTTACAGTATTTTACCAGGTACAAGTCTTCAAACCAAATTGTGACTTTCAGGCTGTGTTCCCATTGGGTTATGGACTTCAACACAGTCTATCCCTTTTTTTTAAACCTTGTCATGTAAACTTATGTCCCTTACTTGAGCAGGTGGAAGAGTATGGCCTATGTGGTGGGCTTTGTGTTCTCGGGAGATATTCCAGCCAGGATAGTCCTTTGGCATTTCTGTGGACTTTGCCCTTTTTGTAAATGTTGCAAGGTAGACATCTGTGAGGAATAGATTAAGTACTCATGAAGTTTGATAGTGTTGCTCAATCCCTTCCATACATTATTGGGCAGAGATGTATTCTTTTTAGGGCTCCCATTACAGTCTAAAATTCTTCTATTAAATGCAAAAAATGTTCATGACTTGAAACTCTTGGAATTTTTTTTATCAGGACTAGTGTTGCTAATTAGGAGTGAGCTCACAGCTTAATATAATCATTGAAGGGTTTAATTACAGAGTTCTTGCACCTCTTTCCTCCGTCCTGATTGTTTCATCCTGATTGCACTGCTGAGAATTAAAGACATCATTTTGGCACAATACTTGCCTGCATTAGTGGGAGACAGTACAGTGAAAAAATTGTAATCACAAATTTCATCCAAGTAGTTTACCATTATCCGCAGTGATCAGGTATAGCCTTCTCAAAAGGAGGCAACTGAAAACTCTGTGTCATAGAGATACAGTATGGTTGAAATATTTAAGTGCTGAATGTTTTAAGTCTAGTTGGGGTAAATGGGAATACTACAGTATATCTATGGCTACTCACTGAAAAAGATAGGAAGGGTCTGCTGCACTTTAACAGTATGAGGTTAGTTTTAATCCTTAAGTAGTCAAAGACCTGATGGTCTGGATTGGCCAATTTGAACCCAATGGCGATTGCTTGGATGCAGGGTCGGACTGGCCCACATGGGCACAGGGGAAGCCTCCGGTGGGCCCGGGCCCACACCCACTCCTCTAGGAACCAGGTTCCACACTGTACACTTGAATTATACATTATGCATATGTTACGTTATACTGCACAAAACTATGGTGTATTTTCTACAGTGCATTTCTGTTATTAATCTGGTACATTATCACAAGAAGTATTAACTATATAAATTTATCAAGAGACCCAGACCATACACTAATGGTTTGCCAAGCCTCTAAGCATAGGCCCCTAGCACTGCATTTCCCCTGTTGGCCCATCATTCCCCAGACTGACACTGCTTGGATGTCTAAGTATATACAGCACATACATGTTCTGGACTCTTCATTCTCAGCACATGTGGTTGTCCTCAACCAAGATCCTAAGCCACATATTTATCTTGTAGCTGTTTTCTAACTGAATTTCAGTAAGAAAATGCCCAGTACTCTTTGGCATAATCTAATATATACTGTAGTACATTGTGCTTCAAAGCTATGAGGATCAGACTGCTTTAGTGATTCTGAGTACCTCATGAATGGATTTAAGCATACTGTATATAGATCTGTGTCATTGTTCATAGCTGCATTATTGCTCGGTATCCTAGTATTAGACCACTTTCTGTCTACCCAGTACTTACAGAGGTGGCTAGTTGCAGCAGTCTCACTAAAACCTTCAGGATAGCCTCCATTACACACTTGCTATTGGAAACATTGGGACCTACAGCACCCAGATGTTCAATCATGGGAGCTATTACATCCCTAGAGTCTCCAGGATGAGGTGGTTGAATTCAGTCTTCCTATCCTTCTTATTCCAATATTTATCCATCAAATTTTTTTGGGAAATTCTCAATAACAGTCTGTGAGCAGCTTGATGAATGGTCCAGATACAGATCAGCTGATTTTGGATTTTTTGTGAATTTTGGGTAAGTAGTAGAAGACTGGGATGATTGAGTGTTTGATATTGAGAAAGGTGTGTTCTTGATTGGTGAGTATTCCCTTACTTAATCTTTCATTGAATAGTGTCAGTAGTTCCTGTTTGTATGTCTCTGTGGGGTCCTTCTGTAGTTTTTTGTATGTATTTGTGTCATCTAGTAGTCTATGTGTCTCCTTTGTGTAGTCCTCCTTGTTCAAAATGACTATTTCACCCCCCCCCCACCCCCTTTTATCCGCTGGTTTGATGATAATGTTTTCGTTGTCCTTTAAATCTTTCTTTAAAGTCTTTATTTTCTATGTGTATTTTGGTCTAGATCCATGAGATCTTTCTCAGTCATAGTGATGAAATTATTGATGTGTTTACCCATTACGTAGCTAGGGTAGAACTGTGGTTTCGGTGGAAGGTTTGTGTATTAGTATATGTCCTCTGTGTTTGGTTAGTGCTGTGGTAGTGGTGTTTTCTGAAAGAACCATTTGAGTGTGAGTTTCGTGGTGAATTTTTGTATGTCCAAGTATGTGTTGAATTTGTTCAGAGTTGCAGTGGGGACAAATTTGAGACCTTTGTCTAGTGCACTTATGTGTTCTTTTGTTACTGTGATATTGCTTAAATTGAATATGCCTTGTCCTGGTTTACTTATACCTAGTTATCTAGTTGTGTCTTTATTCTTTTGTTCTCCCCTACAACCTTTTCGTGTTCTGAAAGTTTTCTCTTCTTTGGTTGTGCAGTGACAGACCTCTCCTGATTGCTGGGGTCTGTCTGTGTCCCCAAAAAGGAGTAGTCTATACCTAATGCGGTTTGTGTGTCATCCCTTCCACCTGTGCTTGTTTCTACTGTTGTCTTGGTAGATTGTGTTTCTGATGTGTGCTTAGGTTGTATGTTTACTTCAAAATTTGCTAGTTCTGATGTGATGTCTATCGACCCTTGTTCTATGGATTGTCTTACTAACTGTCTATTTCCATCAAATGAGTCATCTATATCATATATAGTGAATGAGAAATCGTCTTCTGAGCTCAAAGTGATTGTTGTGTGGGGGAAATTGGAATTAGCTGTTGTTGAATTTGATTGTTCGTTGTTTTGCTGCCTTTATGCAATTTTGTCATGTATTGTTGGTACAGTGGGGGTAATTCCAAGTTGATCGCAGCAGGATTTTTGTTTGCAGTTGGGCAAAACCATTTGCACTGCAGGGGAGGCAGATATAACTTGTGCAGAAAGAGTTAGATTTGGGTGGGTTATTTTATTTCTGTGCAGGGTAAATACTGGCTGCTTTATTTTTACACTGCAAATTAGATTGCAGATTAAACACACCACACCCAAATCTAACTCTCTCTGCACATGTTATATTTGCCTCCCCTGCAGTGCACATGGTTTTGCCCAACTGCTAAAAAATTTCCTGCTGCGATCAACTTGGAATTACCCCCCCTATGTAAGTTTCAGCCTCTTATATATTGGGGTCTTGGGTGCTGTCTTAGTATGTTTCGATGTAGTTTTTAATGTATGCAGTCTTTCTTTATTCTCTGTGTTGCTATTGTGTTTCCATCTAACTAGACACTGTCTATCAACCCGCAACCTTCACTATTCTTGCGTGTTCTATGTACCTAAGTAACTCCAAAGACACTAAATTTAAAATTAGGGACCATCTAAACTGCCATAGCAAGGTTGCGGGTTGATAGAATTTAGTGTTATTGGAGTTACTTAGGTACATAGAACACACAATAATAGTGAAATAGCATCCAAAAACACGGTTGTGGGTTGATAGATAGACAGTGTCTAGTTAGACAGTCAAGAGATAGACACCATACAGTATGTTAGACCGATATTAGGTCGACAGGGTCAAAAGGTGGACAAGGTTAAAAGGTCGACATGAAAAAGGTAGACAGTACAAAAGGTCGACGTGGTCAAAAGATCGACAAGGTCAAAAGGTTGACATGAAAATGGTCGACACAAAAAAAGGTAGACACCATGTTTTTTGCATTTTTGTGGTTTATGTGGATAGTTTTGTCATGTGGGACATCCAATTGTAGAAAGACATCCCCTCGTTGGGCTCGCTTCACTTGCCAGATGACAACCCCATATCAGTACATTCTAAAACACACCACAACTGCGACCAGTTCATGGGTCTGAAGCATGTAAAGAAAAACTGGAGAGGAAGCGACTATGAGAAACACATAAATACATAAGAGCTCAAACTCATGATACAGTAGGATTAGGCACACTGTCATCAAGAGGCCTGAACATAGACAACGAGGTCAGATCAATCATCTGTCAGTATGAGACCATGTGCCAGGGTAATTACTCAGAGTTCAGTTTAGCTGACCAATGTGATTGTAATTATAAATGACAAGTCTACATGAAGCAGCTACATGAGAAGCTGTTAGTTAAGAGGCTGTTAGACAAATGAGCACATAAGAACTACAAATAATGAACACATAAGATTTGCATGAAAATCCTAAAATGCATATTCTTCACAAACACAGAATTTAGGCTGCACATATGATTTATATATGTTCTATATATGCTCTGTATGAAAACCCATCAAAATACATAAACAACAGAGTAATAAACCAGAACCAATCATAGCAATGGACGTTTTATTGATGGACCAATACATCAATGACACAATTAACAGAAGGATCAGTCTTCGCAATAGACATTTCATTAATAGACTAACAAAATAATGACCGCATTAATAGAAGGACAAATCAAGACTGGTCCCCACCCCAAGATGGCTGATTAGCCCCATATATACTGAATTCAACATCGCAATGCACACTACTGCTCCCAGAAGCAGATCCTGATGGATTGAAATGGTTGGTTGACACTAACAAAAGCAATCATGCCCACACCAGGAGAAACCAAGCTACAGCCACTGACTTTGCTGCACATCGTGATCAGTCAGGTGACACGACCCTGTGACCGGAAGCTAGGTGAAGGTGGAAGGGGAAACCGGAAAGTAAAGGTAAGCCACAGAGGGATGTGAGGAAGCGATCTTCTGTATCAAGTGAAGGGGATGCCTGGTGACAGGCCTCACAGGACCCAAGTTGGCGCATCCCCTCCCTACAGACTAAGCACCGCTGCACTGATAGAAGGAGTCTTAGGCTACGTCCCAACCAGGCAGACACTGAGTGCCACACCAACGCAGCACTTAAAACAGTCCGGGACCAACACTCTTCCACCACCACAGGAACACATTACCCCCCAACTGCGGCCACACCACCCATCCACCACAGCAATATCCGGGCATCTGTAGTAGCAGGACGCTGTACTCCAGAATGACTTCTCAGAGCCACCATTAAGGATATAAACTGTTAGACATTCATCGCCCTACCAAAGATTAAGACTTTTTGCATCTGGAAACTATCACAGTAAGCACCAGACCATCATGTACGGCACCTGGAGAGACTATCTGTAACACCAGTCTCCTATCTTTTTTCTGTTTATATATCTGTATTACTGTTCGTGACAATTTGCACATGCATACTTCTTTGCAGGTTAAATATTAAGGATATCGACCACACTATACTATATGTATTGTTTGACACACCATACAATGGGCCTAATTCAGGCCTTATCGCAGCAGCAAAATTGTTCTCTAATGGGTAAAGGGCCTAATTCAGATCTGATCGCTGGCCTACAGGCTGCGTTTTTTGCTGTTCTGTGATCAGATAGTTGCCACCTACAGAGGGAGGACTAAATCAGTTTGTGCAGTCTCAGAGCCGGATTAAGGGGGGGGCTCTGGGGATAAGTACCCCTGGGCCCCATGCTGTGAGAGGGCCCCCCGTCACCCGCCGCAGATCGGATCTCTATCACCGATCCGATCTGCGACGATGCTCTCCCTGCTCACCCACTGGCTACCGTCAAACAACTGCAGCCGCGCCAGCGCTGCAGACTTCTACTGGGCAGCCGGTCTGAACGATGGCGCCGATGTCCAATGATGACTGAATCTGCAGCCTGCGGCTCCCTGACTGGTTGGAGCGCAGGCTGCAGGGGAAGAAGGAGGCGGGATCCCGGCCACGTCCAGCCTCGGCGCGGAAGGAAGGTTGTTGTACCCGGCGGAGGAGAGAGAGGAAAGTGCTCTCCTCCTGTGCAGTGTACATGTGTCACTCGTCACAGCTTGTCTTTCCCGTCAGCACAGCAGCGCAAAAGTAAGACAGGCTGAATTAACTTTTTTAATGTAATTAAAATGTGAAGTTAATGTTCTGGGTATATATATATATATATTGGAGTGATATTACATTGCTTTAACTGGCACCGGAGCATGTTGATGGTAGGATTTGAGTGCCGGCATACACTGGAAGGATATATATATATATATATATATATATATATATACACTGTATATTATGTGTTTGTATGTATAATGTATATACGTATTTTTATATGTGTGTGTCTATATATATATATATATATATATATACATATAGACTCGGCGGCGCGGCACTCGGCTTCTCAGCAAATGAAAGACGGACAACTTCTGCCTATGTCAACGTTTCAATGTATTGTTCACATTTTCGTCAGGACGAATGTTTCAATGCATTGAAACGTTGACATAGGCAGAAGTTGTCCGTCTTTCATTTGCTGAGAAGCCGAGTGCCGCGCCGCCGAGTCTATTTATTACCTACCTTTGCGAGGGCACCGGCACTGTTCATTAACGATAACTATGGAGTGGCAGACCCCGGAGTCGGCTGTATATATATATATATATATATATATACACATATCATATGTAGAAGATAAAATATCCAAGCTACCAGATCCTCCCCTAGTTCAAATTGTAATGCGTGTGTCATTTATATATATAGTGAGTGCCGCCTACATACCATACTTATATATATATATGTATATATATTCTGATTTTAATTTTAGACTTTAGGGCCCCCTTTTTTTAAGTACCCCGGGCCCCCCGAAGCCTTAATCCAGCTCTGTGCAGTCTCTGCGCAGCCCAGGACTTACTTATCCAGTGTGACTGAATCCCGCTGATCGGGGTTGGAGCTGACATCAGACACCCTCCCTGAAAACGCTTGAGCCTGCCTGCATTTTTCAGGACATTGCCTGAAAACGGTCAGTTGCCACCCACAAACAGCCTCTTTCTGTCAATCACCTTGTGAACGCCTGTGCGAAGGGATCATTCACACCATCCTGTCGCTAACCGGCGAAGCCCGTTGTAGCCATCTGATGCGCCGACGCATTGTGGTGCTTATGCATGCTCAGTTCAGAACGGATCACCCGCTGTGCGAAAACGCACAGCAGCGATCAGATCTGAATTACGCCCAAAACCATGTGCACTGCAGGTGGGGCAAATATAACGTGCAGAGAAAGTTAGATTTTAGTGGGGTGTGTTTAAACTGAACTGTAAATTGCAGTGTAAAAATAAAGCAGCCAGTATTAACTAGAGATGTACGGTGAACAATTTTCGTGTTTTGTGTTTTGGTTTTGGTTCTGGTTCCATGCTCGTGTTTTGGATCTGGATTGGGTTTCCTAAAACCACCCTTTCGTGTTTTGGTTTTGATTTTGGATCTGGATGATTTTTGAACCCCCCCCCATAAAAACTAAAATCACAGAATTTGGGGGTAATTTTGATCCTACTGTATTATTAACCTCAATAACATTAATTTCCACTCAGTTCCAGTCTATTCTCAACATCTCACACCTCACAATATTGTTTTTAGGCCAAAAGGTTGCACCGAGGTAGCTGTATGACTAAGCTAAGCAACACAAGTGTGCAGCACAAACATCTGGCCCATCTAGGAGTGGCACTGCAGTGGCAGACAGGATGGCAGATTTAAAAAATAGGCCCTAAACAGCACATGATGCAAAGAAGAAAAAGAGGTGAAATGAGGTAGCTGCATGGCTAAGCTAAGCGCCACAAGTGTGAAGCACAAACACCTGGCTCATCTAGGAGTAGCACTGCAGTGGCAGACAGGATGGCACTTATAAAAACTAGGCCCCAAACAGCACATCATGCAAAGAATAAAAAAAGGTGCAATGAGGTAGCTATATGACTAAGCTAAGCGACACAAGTGTGTGGCACAAACAACATGGGACGTGCTGTAATTTGCCCAGATGTAATACACGCACAATATTGGTTGCACAGGAGAGCATACCCCTAAATCACACACACATACGGCAAAGCCTGTAAAAATAATTAGGATAATAATAACAACCCTTTTAATTGATGCTATTATAATAATATGCAGTACAGGCGAGCATACCCCTACACCACACAGGGCAAGCCCTGTAAAAGTTATTTATTTATAATAATATAAGTAATGTATATAACCCTTTTATTTGGAGTAAATAATATACAGCACAGGACACCACCACTGAACTTATGGCAGCACAAGACACCACCACTGGACTGATGCAGCACAAAACAGCACCAGTGGACTGGACTTATACGGCAGTACCCCTGGAGTTGTACGGCAGTGTCAGACGGGATGGCAATTTAAAAAACTAGTCCCCAAACAGCACATGAAGCAAAGAAGAAAAAGAGGTGCAAGATGGAATTGTTCTTGGGCCCTTCCGCTCACCCTTATGTTGTATAAACAGGACATGCACACTTTAACAAACCAATCATTTCAGCTACAGGGTCAGACACACGACTGTGGCTGAAATGAGTGGTTTGTTTGGGTCCCCACCAAAAAAGAAGCAATCAATCTCACCTTGCACAAACTGGCTCTACAGAGGCAAGATGTCGACCTCATCCTCATCCTCCGATTCCTCACCCCTTTCAGTGTGTACATCCTCCTCCTCACAGAGTATTAATTCATCCCCACTGGAATCCACCATCACAGGTCCCTGTGTACTTTCTGGAGGCAATTGCTGATCAAGGTCTTCCTGGAGGAATTTATAATTCATTTTGATAAACATCATCTTCTCCACATTTCCTGGAAGTAACCTCCTACGCCGATCACTGACAAGGTTACCGGCTGCACTAAATACTCTTTTGGAGTACACACCGGAAGGGGGACAACCTAGGTAAAATAAAGCCAGTTTGTGCAAGGGCATTTTTCCTGCCAGTATACATACCTACATACCTACTTGGATGCTGTCACTCATATAATCCTCCACCATTCTTTCAATGGTGAAAGAATCATATGCAGTGACAGTAGACATGTCAGTAATCGTTGGCAGGTCCTTTACCAGACCAGATGTCAGCACTCGCTCCGGACTGCCCTGCATCACTGCCAGCGGGTGGGCTAGGAAATCTTATCCTTTTCATCGCAGCCCCAGTTGTGGGAGAAAAGGAAGTAGGAGCTGTTGATGGGTCACGTTCCGCTTGAGTTGACAATTTTCTCACCATCAGATCTTTGAACCTCTGCAGACTTGTGTCTGCCAGAAAGAGAGATACAGCATAGGCTTTAAACCTAGGATAGAGCACGGTGGCCAAAATGTAGTGCTCTGATTTCAACAGATTGACCACCCTTGAATCCTGGCAAAGAGAATGAAGTGCTCCATCCACAAGTCCCACATACTTTGTGGAATCGCTCCGTCTTAGCTCCTCCTTCAATTTCTCCAGCTGCTTCTGCAAAAACCTTATGAGGTGAATGACCTGACTCAAGCTGGCAGTGTCAACAGCAGCAGTAGGTGTACCACTCAAGGATCTTCCGGATGAATCCCTGTTAGGAGAGGACTTCTCAGTCTTGCCAGTGACATGGCCTGCAGGACTACTGACGTTCCTGACTGAGGAGGAAGTTGACGTTGAGGGAGTTGGTGGTGTGGCTTGCAGGAGCTTGGGTACAAGAGGAAGAAGGGATTTAGGTGTCAGTGGACTGCTTACACTCTTACCCAAAATTTCACAACTTTACACTGACTTCTGATGAATGCACTGCAGGTGACGTATAAGGGAGGAAGTTCCTAGATGTTTAATGTCCTTACCCCTACTTATTACAGATTGACAGAGGCAAAACACGGCTTGACAACTGTTGTCTGGATTTGTGGAGAAATAATTCCACACCGAAGAGGTCGCTTCTTTGGTAGTTTGCCCAGGCATCACAATGGGCTTATTCATCCCACGGACAACACCCCCGGTGCCTCATTTAAACAAACCACATCACCATCAGAATCCTCATCGTCAGCTTCCTACTCAGCGCCAGCAACACCCATATCCTCATCCTGGTGTACTTCAACAGTGACATCTTCAATTTAAATATCAGAAACAGGACTGTGGGTGCTACTTCCAGCACTTGCAGAGGGTGTGCAAATGGTGGAAGGAGCCACCTCTTCCCGTCCAGTGTTGGGAAGGTCAGGCCTCACAACTGCTGACACAGGTGGAGTCTCCTTGGGGATTTGTGATACCATCTCAGAACGCACAGTTCTTTGCTATGCTTTTGCCATCTTAACGCTTATCATTTTTCTAGCGGGAGCATGAGGGCTTCCATCGTCATGTGAAGCTGAACCACTAGTCATGAACATAGGCCAGGGACTTAGCCGTTCCTTGCCACTCCGTGTCGTAAATGGCATATTGGCAAGTTTACGTTTCTCCTCAGACCATTTAAATTATTTTTTTGGGGTCTTTTACTGAACTTTGGCTCTTTGGATTTTACATGCCCTCTACTATCACATTGGGCATTGGCCATGGGAAATTACATTGATGGCATTTTATCATCTATGCCATGACTAGTGGCAGCAGCTTCAGCACTAGGAGGAAGTGGTTCTTGATCTTTCCCTATTTTATCCTCCAAATTTTTGTTCTCCATTATTTTTCTGGAGTTATATAACACAATATGTGGCACAGGATAGCGTATCCCTACACCACACAGGGCAAACCATGTAAAAATTATTTGGATTAAATAATAATAATCCCTTTAAATAGAGTAAATAATATACAGCACAAGACAGTACCACTGGATTTATACGGCAGTATCACTGGATTTATACGGCAGTATCACAAGATATATATGGCAGTACCACTAGACTTATACAGCAGTACCACTGGATTTATATGGCAGTACCACTGGACATATACAGTAGTATCACTGTAATTATATGGCAGTACCACTGGACATATACGGCAGTATCACTGGAATTATACGGCAGTACCACTGGATTTATACAGCAGTACCACTGGGTTTATACGGCAGTACCACTGGACTGGATTTATATGGCAGTATCACTGGATTTATACGCCAGTACCACTGGAATTATATGGCAGTATCACTGTAATTAAACGGCAGTACCACTGGAGTTATACGGCAGTACCACTGGCCTTGATTTATATGGCAGTATCAATGGATTTATACACCAATACCACTGGAATTTATGGCAGTATCACTGGAATTATATGGCAGTACCCCTGGTTTTATTTGGCAGTAACACTGGACTGGATTTATATGGCAGTATCACTGGGATTATATGGCTGTATAACTGGAATTATACAGCAGTACCACTGGACTGGATTTATACGGCAGTATCACTAGAATTATACGGCAGTATCACTGGAATTATGCGGCAGTACCACTGGATTTATACGGAAGTACCACTGGACTGGATTTATGCGGCAGTATCACTGGATTTATATGCCAGTACCACTGGAATTATACGGCAGTATCACTGGAATTATACGGCAGTACCACTGGACTTATATGGCAGTACCACTGGACTGGAATTATACAGCAGTATCACTGGACTTGTTCACCAGTACCACTGTTATTATATGGCAGGATCACTGGAATTTTATGGCACTACCACTGGAATTATATGGCAGTATCACTGGATTTATATGGCAGTACCACTGGATATATACAGCAGTACCACTGGACTGGATTTATATGGCAGTATCAGTGGAATTATATGGCAGTATCACTGGAATTATATGGCAGTACCACTGGACTTATACGGCAGTACCACTGGAATTATACGGCAGTATCACTGGAATTATATGGCAGTTCCACTTATATTTATACGGCAGTACCACAGGACTGGATATATATGGCAGTATCATATCACTGGAATTATACGGCAATATCATTGGAATTATATGGCAGCACCACTGGATTTATTCAGCAGTACCACTGGACTGGATTTATACGACAGTATCACTGGATTTATACGACAGTACCACTGGAATTATATGGCAGTATCACTGGAAATATATATCAGTACCACTGGACTTTTACGGCAGTACCACTAAACTGGATTTATATGGCAGTATCACTGGAATTATACGTCAGTACCACTGGATTTATACGCCAGTACCACTGGATTTATATGGCAGTATCACTGGAATTATATGGCAGTACCACTGGACATATACGGCAGTATCACTGGATTTATACGGCAGTACTGCTGGACATATATACGGCAGCACAGGGACACCACCACTGGACTGATGCAGGACAACACAGCACCACTGCAATGGACTGGACTTTTACAGCAGCACTGGACATATGGCAGTAGAGGACACCACCACTGTGACTGGACTGATGCAGCACAAGACACCACTACTGGACTGATGAAGGACAACACAGCACCACTGGACTGGATTTATACAGCAGCACTGGACATATGGCAGCAGAGGACACCACCAATGTGACTGGACTGATGCCGCACAACACACCCCCACTGGACTGATACAGTACCACTGGACTGGACTTATACAGCAGCACTGGACATATGGTAGCAGAAGACACCACCACTGTGACTGGACTGATGCAGCATAAGACACTACACTGGACTGAGCAGCACAAGACAGCACTGGAATCATCACCCACTTTCACTCCCGCACAGACAGTGAGGACGGAGACACGTCCTCTCGTTACACTCTCCGGGACTGGAGTGAAAATGGCGGCAACGCGCGACTCCTTATATGGAATCCAAAACCTGCGAGAATCCGACAGCGGAATGATGACGTTTTGCCTTGTTCTGGTTTCCTAGTCAGGTGGGAAAACCTGAGCCGGGCTCGGATACGGCTTGGGTAGTGAAGTCCCGTAGGGTTCGGTTCTCAGGGAACTAAACCTGCTCATCTCTAGTATTTACTCTGCACAGAAACAAAATAACCCTTTCAAATCTAAATTTGCACGTTATATATATCTGCCACCCCCGCAGTGCACATGGTTTTGCACTTTAGAGAACAATTTTGCTGCTGCAATTAGGTCTGAATTAGGCCCCACATACTCTCTAAAAATACCACTGTATACTTTTGAACTGGAAATATTAAAGCAAAGTGTCACATAACTACTGTACGTCCTGTTTTACCCCACTGACATCTCGGTCACAATTAATACAAACAGACTCAGCAGCGGGACAGAGAGCAACGATCTGTTGTATTGTACTACTGTATAATAAGTTAATAAGATAGTGGTGTGCCTGGCCTTGGTAATTTACGACTCCCTCCATCTTTCTATCTCTGGGCAGCTCTACCTCCTGCCCTTGTGTGAAGATAGGAGGGCATGAAGAGGTAACCTTTCCTCCTGTAGGAACCGCCCAGCCACAGCCAGCCAAGTAAAGGTAATTTAAAGAGTTTGTGACATCATAAAATATATAAGGGTTGCATGAACACAAATTATATAAGGGGTGAGGGGGTTTGTGGGGATTATGCACTTAAAGTATTTAAGTAGTGTGGGGGTGGGGGTAATGGGCGTGAGATATATAAGCGGTGTGGAAGGGTGTTTATGGCAGCCCTGTAACAGGATGCCACTGAGAGGTGTCAAGGGTAATCAGATGTATAAGGCTATATATCGCTATACCTGCAGTGTAAGTAGTGTGAGAGGTAATTGGATGTACAGTATATGTCTATATATTATTATCTATACCTGCAGTGTATAATGGAGTGAGATGTGTCTGTGTATATACAGTACATACAGTGCACAAAGTGGGCGCTATTGCATACTGCTTCTTCTGCACAGAGTTAGGGCCATCTCTTTTGCCCAACCCTGCTGGAGGCTGCCACTGCAGACGCAATAGCTTTTATTGCCTACCATGATCTAGTTGCGACTCTCGGACCAGTGGCTGGCTCCAGCAGCAGTAGCTGCTCCTTATCCTCCAGTGACTGCTTGGCTGAGAGCCCGGACACTGGGACAGTAGGAAGCCGCAGCATAGGCCCAGTAGTGCAGTCAGCTGAGCTTTTCAGAAGATGTGTCCCGAGTGTGGAAACTTCAAGGACTTTACAGTGAGGATATCTACCCCATTCCACCTCCTTGCAGGCTAGAGAGGTCCCCTGGGGCATGTAACCTGTGTGTGTGGCCAGCACATGCCTCCTTCCACCTGGTGCAGCCTGCTGCTGGCAGGGCTTGTACTGAATTCTATCTATATCTGTATTTCTTTTCAGTCCGGTATCAGGGTACTTCTTGGTAATGCAGTTTAATTTCTATGCTACCATGGGCATAATGTGTAACAGGCACTACTATGGACAAAATGTGTAAGGGGCACTACTATGGGTATAATGTGTAAGGGGCACCACTACATAGGCATAATGTGTAAGGGGCAAAAAAATATATACCAAGGTATATCTGTCGGGCGCTAAAATGGGGTGTATTTCTAGCTGCTGTTTAATGGGTGATAGTCAGTCACCCTACAAGTACATCAAGTTTGAAAAGAGAAAAACAGCGCTAAATTCATATATTCAAACACATTTAATAAATTTGTTAAAAAATATTAAAACATAAGAGAAAAACCTATCATGCATAAAAATACCCTTATCATGCATATAGAGTTGTTAGTCCATTGACAATAAAGAAGGGAATAATATAATTGATTGCTGCTAAACTACTGCAACGACTAACAATTCTATATGCAAGATAAGGGTATTTTTATGCATGATAGGTTTTTCTCTTATGTTTTAATATTTTTTAACAAATTTATTAAATGTGTTTGAATATATGAATTTAGCGCTGTTTTTCTCTTTTCAAACATAATGTGTAAGGGGCACTACTACTGTGGGCATAATGTAATGGGCACTGCTAAACTGTTTGCATAATGTGTAAGGAGCACTCCTACTGTGTAGACATAATGTGTAAAGGGCAGTGCAACTGTGTGGGAATAATGTGAAAGAAGTATCACTGCATGGTAAGGGGCACTGCTATTGTGTGGGCATAATGATTTCAATTGTGTGGCGTAATGTAAATTACAGCATATGTGAGTGTTTTTCTCCTTTAAAGTGCCTATGTGTGTGTTACTGACCATAATCTGTACCTCACACATAGACCATGCACATATAGCATCAGTTCACGCTCTGGGGAGAGCCTTGGGGCTGACCAGCATCTCCATGAGTGATAGGCATGCCTTCTAGACCAATGAAAAGGGGGGGTGTCTTGAGGACACAAACCCTCGTTTCAGTTTTTTTCAACCACTGTTTGTCTGACCAAAAAGTTGCATCAATGGGATGATAGCCCATTTATTTATATATTAAGACCTATGAGTGCCGCTTCTTCATAAGTATATATATATATATATATATATATATATATGAAACACATACTGTACATCACATACATCTATTTACTGTGCATCATATACAGTGGTATGCTGCAACATGTTTGGTATAATATTTTTCTTAAAAGTCACACAAGCTGCTAACTAGCTAACTCCTAACTCGTTACCATTTTTTACTTATTGGTATTTGCTAATTTCTATTTATTGCACATCTGGACATTTGTAGAGTGAGTGAGATAAGCAGATAGAAGGGGAGGGACATTATGTAATATGCAAGTCCCTTTTGTAGTTATGTTATATAGCAAGCACCACTATGGTCATGTTTACATTATTATGGGCCTGATTCTGAGTCAGATGCAGTGGCGATGTTGTATGCAGTAGAGTGAAGTTTTTCTGTGCATGTGTCTGAGTTGCACTGCGCATGTGTCCTGGTGGTGTTCATACAGAGACATAGTATATTTTCAGATATATGCACGGAGAGGTGTAATAGAAATGTGTTGGACATTCTTGGGCGGTTAGAGGAGGTTGGCCAATCAGACACAGATATAGCACAGTATGGGCGTGTTATTGGTGTGATACAGGCGTGTTGCTGAAAGTGATTTTGTATAGAGATGCTGATTCGCTCACATTGGAGGCCATAAAGGATAAACTATTTAGAACAAACCCAAGTGGCGCTTGACATGAAACACACACATAAAAATCAAAAATAAGACAATAAATGTAATAAAACAGCTAATATGCAAATACCTCCCAGGGGTAGAAACAATAGGGAGTTTAAAAATCATATCACACACTGACATCACATGTACCGTATATAGAGAGTTACCAGTACTCCTATAATAATGTCCAACAATCTAGTTGATGTCGGTATCAAGTTAGTAAATTAGCATCTTAGCAATCAATGAATTGTATGCAGCAAACTCAATTTCTCATAAGAAGAGAGGGATTTCCCATAGAATAATAAGATATTGTGATATAGTAATATTGTCATGTTATCAAAGTAAAGTTCCGGTTGTTGATACTCAGGGGCTAATTCAGGCCTGATCGCTCGCTAGGTTTTTTGCAGTCCTGCGTTCACACAGTTGCCGCCGACAGGGGAGTGTATTTTAGTTGTGCAAGTGTGCGAACGCATGTGTAGCAGAGCTGTACAAACAGATTTTGTGCAGTCTCTGAGTAGCCCAGGACTTACTCAGCCGCTGCGATCACTTCAGCCTGTCCGGGACCGGAATTGACGTTAGACACCCGCCCTGCAAACGCTTGGGAATGCCTGTGTTTTTCCAAACACTCCCAGAAAACGTTCAGTTGACACACTTATAAACGTCTTCTTCCTGTCAATCTCCTTGCGAACGCCCATGCAAATGGATCCTTCGCACAAACCCATCACTGAACGGCAATCCGCTTTGTACCCATGCGAAACGCCTGCACATTGCAGTGCATACTCATGCGCAGTTTAGACCTGATCACCCGCTGCGTGAAAACGCAGCCTAGCGATCAGGTCTGAATTAGCTCCTCAGTTCTATACAGTCAGTCTCAGAATAACTAAGATGTTGGAATATGGAACCAAAGGTACTGTAAGTGTCTCACCACTAGACGTATGGAAGCTGGTGTCCTCAGCTGATCCTTGCTGCCTGCCGGGTCCGACAGTGTGGCCGGGAGCGGACTATGGTCCTCATTCCGAGTTGATCGCTCGTTGCCGTTTTTCGTTGCGTAGTGATCAGGCTAAAAATTGGCTGTTCTACGCATGCGTATGGGCTGCAGTGCGCACGCGCTAAGTACTTTCACACAAAACTTTGCAGTTTTACACATGGCCGAACGACTGTTTTATATCGCTCGAGGGATCGGTGAGTGATTGACAGGAAAGGGGCGTTTCTGGGTGGTAACTGACCGTTTTCCGTGAGTGTGCTAAAAAACGCAGGCGTGTCAGGTAAAAACGCAGGCATGCCAGTGGAAACGGGGAGTGGCTGGCCAAATGCAGGGCGTGTCTGTGACGTCAAACTAGGAACTAAACAGTTTGAAGTGATCGCAAGGAAGGAGTAGGTCTGGAGCTACTCAGAACCTGCTCGAAAAAAAATCAGCACTATTCTGCTAACCTTTTGTTCGCTATTCTGCTAAGCTAAGATACACTCCCAGAGGGCGGCGGCCTAGAGTTTGCAATGCTACTAAAAGCAGCTAGCGAGCGATCAACTCGGAAAGAGGGCCTATGGGCCTAATTCAGATCTGATGGCAGCAGCAAAATTGTTAGCTAATGGGCAAAACCATATGCACTGCAGGGGGTGCAGATATAACATGTGCAGAGAGAGTTAGATTTGGGTGGGGTGTGTTCAAACTGAAATCTGAATTGCAGTGTAAAAATAAAGCAGCCAGTATTTACCCTGCACAGAAACAACATAACCCACCCAAATCTAACTCTCTCTGCAAATGTTATATTTGCCCCACCTGCAGTGCACATGGTTTTGCCCATTGGCTAACAAATTTGCTGCTTTAATCAGGTCTGAATAGGCTATATGTGCACAAGTGAGAGGGTGCACACAAGTGGATGTAGTTATGTGACCGGCGGTAAGTGAGAATAGAACCTGTGGCGAGCGCAGCTTGCCACCAAGCCCGCAGAGTGGAGAGCGTAGCGAGCATGCAAGGGGCTTCGTTCCGCTTGCCCCCCTTCCCTGACAGAATTCTGACTTCCAGGATCCCGGCCACCGGTACAGAATACCGAGCCCTACACATGTACTGCTGGCTCTGTGCACTCAGTATTCCCTCAATGTCACAGCAACTGTAGCAACAATAGCTAGTCTTGCCAGATTAGAGGCTCTGTGAGCAGTCCAGGCATCAGGCTGAGATTCCACTGGGTCAGTCGCAAACATAAGAGGACTTAAAGAGACACTGGATAGGGAAATGTTGGCCAACCACCAGGAGATCCTTGTATCTTCAATGCACGTTACCTCACAGCAGGGCAGATGGTGGTCCAGCAGTGACTTATTGTCTCCTGGTTACTGAAGTGGCTGCAGTGGCGTCTTCTGAGTCCTGTAGTCATGTGACCATCAGTTCCGGGTCAGACCTCTGATTTTCCGGCATGCCAGGATTTCTCCGCTATTCCTAACACTAATCCCTAACACTAACCCTCCCTCTAATGCCCTAATTCCCCCCTCCCCGAAGTGTAACCCTAACCTCCCCTTTCGCAGCCTAACCCTCCCACCTGCCCACCTAAAGCCTAACCCTAATGTTGGCATCATTGAAAGTGTCTGATGACAGAAACTTTAGTACCAGAGTGTTTTTCTGCTATCCTACAGTTTGTTAAGGACTAAATACATTTTTGATATAAGTATTGTACCCCAACAGAAGAGTGCATTGTTTCTAATCTTTTTTATGTCATTTTATATGCATCCAGTTTGCTAACACTGGAAAATTCTTTGACTGCTCCTTTCCAGCACGAGTTTACACTTTTACTTTTTTTTATCTTTATTGTGATAATGTTGTAAACTTTAAAATGACATGTAAAATCACATGGGAAAAAATTACCATAACTGAGAAACAAATAATATATAAAAAATTACAGGAATCACACTACAATTAATTTATTTTTTAATGACTTTTTATTAAATACATAAGGTCTACACACCAATGTTGTAACATGACAGAAAATACAAATATGCAAAATAAAATAGTAAGAGTACTCCTTAGGCTAGCAGAAATGGGCTAGACCATCGTCTTTGGGTACAGGATTGGATGTGACAGGGAGAGGAATGCACCTAAATAACACAGGCAGATATATTATGTAGGGATCTGTGCAGCTGCTCATTATATATGCAGGCTTGTCCCCTGTGACTATAGCACTCACAGAACTATTGGACATGAAATGGCTTTCTTGATACAGGCTTAAAGTTAGGAACGCATTGACGACAGCTACATGATTCAGTCAGGAAATATAAATGGAAAAATTGCTGGAGCTGAAATTTTATTGCAGAGTTATTTATCTTTGTTATTGCTTTCTGCTGCTTTTATGTTGCCTGCTTTTTTTTAAACAGACAAGGCCAGATGTTCTTGCTTACACTTTAAGTCAAGGGTTTGGAGAGTGAGTACTGAAATTTTGGTAAATTGCATGAAAACTGGAGAGTTGTTCTTCTGACCAATAAAAACAGAGTAAGTGGTTTCATTTTTTCAAGAAGGAACAAAAAAATTATTTTGTTTCTTGGCTAAAGGTTGCTTTTGCCCTGCCTTCATAATCTCTTTTCATCAGATTTCACTTCATTTTATCTTGCCTCCAGTGGGTTTTTTTACTGATTCATTCTCTCCTGTCTGCATGGTCTATAGTCATGAGGTTGCTGCACTGCCTTCAAGTTTTCTTGTCATGGTGTTAGCTTATTCACACCTTTTCTGCCTTCATGTTCTCTTTTCATTCCTGCCTTTAAGTTTTCTTGTTATTTGGTTAATGATCCATTTTGTTCTGCTTGCAAGTTCTTTAGGTATGGAGTTACTGATGCATTCTATTATGTCTTTAGTTCTCTTGTCATTAGGCTACTGATTAACACCTGTCCTACTCATAGGTTATTTTGTTGTTAGGATACCGATTCATTCAGTTTGGTCTTTGGATTTTTTTTTCACAAGCTTATTTAATCATTCTGTGCTGTCTTCACATCACCTTGTAATGAGATAACTTATCCACTTTTGCCTCCTTTTCAAGCTTCTGATCTATTCCGTCCTCTCTTTGATTCTATTATCAATAAAATATTGTTTCATTCTGTCCTACCTGCAGGTTTTCTAGATAACTGGTTATACCCCTTGCACACTGAAGCCTTGTCTCCTACCTGTGTCCAACCTGGGATACTGAGCACAGGTCGGAGCCAGGACTTTAGATATACTTACCCCTTTCCCCACACCGCCAGATCCCAGGTTGTTGGAGCTCACACAGGATGTTTGAGATGAGCCAGCTAATCGCAAGTCTTTTAGACATGACGTTCTCCTTACAAAGGTCATAATGCCATAATGTTGCATGTTCATTCTGTATTTACTGCAGATTTCTGTCATTGGGTTTTTGATTTAAACTGTCCTATCTATCATTTAGGGACATTGTACTTTCACTACATTTCTGCAAATCTACTGTGCTGACTATTTCATACAGCCTCAATACCTACTTCCAGTTTTCTTCCCCCTATTTACATCATCCACACCTTAACCAAGTTTACTTCACATTCACCATCACTTGGTGTCCACCTAATAATTTATTCTGCCACATGTTCCCACCTCTGCCCTTACCACCTAGTCTCCTCCACCCCTCCACACCTCCAACTCGCTCCCCTCCACTGTCTGCCATCCTCTCTTCTGCTTCCCTCCCACTCCTCTTCAATTACTCCACTTTCATTGACTCCTCCCCCACAATGGTCCTACTACCCCTCAACTATGCCCTACTACCTCCCTCCTCTTCCTGGTCACCTCACCTCCATCTCCATCACACTAAACTCCCTCCATGCCCACCTCCTTCAGGTTCCCTTCCTATTTCCGGAGCTTACACCATCACTACATTGTCTCCATCCCTGCGTTCCAAATTAATTTCACCTCAATATTACAGGAACCCATTCACATCTATCCCACTAACTCTGTCCCTCTCTCTTGTGCCCTCTGGAATGACAGATGTGTCTGTAATAAACTAGTCTCCACCCAAGGATGGACTGGGGCCAGAATTTGGCTCTAGCATCCTCGTGCACCGTTTGGCACGGGGGAGCGCACCCTCGGCTGAGGGGCACATGGAGCATGCTGCAAATAATGGGTGCATGGACTCATGGCATGCCCCCAATTTTATTAATCTGGACAGTGCAGGCGGGAGCTGTGGGAATGTGGACACGGCGCAGGGGATATGCTATGAGTCAGGGGGCGTGGACTCGCGGCACGTCCCCATTTTCGGGCAGCGGGGTGTACAACCAGAGAGCCAAGAGCTGTGCTGTGTGTGGCCTTCCCGGCTTCTCTGTGATGGGACCCGCCACATGCCCATCAGCCAAGTGCCAGATAGGCTGTCCGGCCCTGTTTTCATCCATGATTTTTTGTTCTCCAAATCCCTGAATCTCCTAGACATTACTGAAACATGAATGTCCCCTTCTGACACAGCTTCTTCCGCAACTCTCACTCCTCTGGTACATCACATTCTCTTACACACCCTGCCCTATTTGTCACCATAGTGGTTGTGTTGGGTTCTTCTATTCTCCAATTACTCCTACCAACTCATGCTCTCAGAACTTTCCCTTACATTTTCTACATTTGAAGTCCATGCTACACGCCTCTTCCCACCTGTTCTCTTTCGAGAAGCTGTCATTTACTGTCCACCTGCCCCACTCTGCAAATTCCTTGATAGCTTTGCATTCTGGCTCCCTCACATACTCTCCTTAGATCTTCCCTCCATTATCTTAGGTGACTTCAATAACCCATCCGTCTTCACTCACAATTGTAATATTTCTGATTACTCCATTTCCCATCCCCCCCTTCCCATTACCTTCTCTGTTTTAACACTGTCCTACAATATTCCACCTCTACCTCCTAATGCTAACAGCACAAAGTGTAACATTGATGCTATCGACACCTTTTCCTAATCCTTCATGATCTATTCACTTCTCTACCCTATTCTCTTTCTCTCATACCCTGAACAAAGACATTCACTTTTATAATGCCTCCCTTACTTATGCTACTGACTCTGTTGCTTCGGCAATCACTATTCACCCTTGCAGATTCACACCTCAAACCTGCCATTCCAAATGCACCAGATACCTTCAAAAGTGTTCTGAGAGACAGTAGGAAATCACGCTCTAAGGCAGACTTCCTTCATTTCAAATGTTTGCTCTCATCCTTCAGTGCTGCCCTTTCCCTCTCTAAACAGTTGTATTTCAAGAACCTCATCTACTTCCAAGCTTCAAGCTCCCCATTGTCTCTTTGCCACTTTCAACTCCCTCCTCTGCCCACCCCCACCTCATCACCCTTCCTCACTCTTCCTGCCTTGACTTTGCCACCTACAGTACTTCACATCTAACATTAACTCAAAATGACAGAACATCATCCCCTCAGTACCCTGCCACCTCCTCTCCTAGCCTTGCCTTCCCATGCATCTTACCAAGCCTGACTTCTTTTTCACCTGTACCTGGAGGTGACATAATGGCCTTAATCTGGTCCTTAACCTCCCATCTCCTCTGCTTCCTCTCTCCCATTACCTGTTCACCTTTGCCCATGTCATCAAATTCTCACTCTCATCAGGCACTGCCCCTCTGCATTCAAGCATACTCAAGTCTCCCAATTCTTAAAACCTACCCTAAAACTCTCTCCAACTTCTGACCATCAAACTCCTCCCATTTGCCTCCAAAATAGTTGAACGTATTGTTTACAACTGCTTTACTGCCTTTTTTTTCCTCCCACTCACTACTTGACACATTTCACTCTGGCTTCCATCCTCTCTACTCTATTGAAACTGCCCTCACAAAAGTCAGCAATGACTTCCTTGCTGCCAAATCCGAGGGTCACTACTCTTTATGTATTCTCAATGACCTCTCTGCTGCTTTTGACACTGAGGACCCCTCTTCTCCTGAAAATCTTTCACTCCCTTGTTCTGCTAATACTGTGCTGATCATCTTCCCACCCTCACATGTAACCTCACTTCCCACAATTTCATTATCTATTGATGGCACAACCATCTCCTCTTGCCCCCAAGTATGCTGTCTTGGGCATAACCTTGACTCTTCCTTCTCCTCAAGCCACACATTCAGCACCTTTCACAGCCCTGCAGTCATGTGACCATCACTTACCGGGTCAGACCTCTGATGCTACAGCTTTCTGGTGAGTCTTTTTCCTCTATTCTTAACCTTAATTTGTAACCGTAACCCCACCCCACAGCCTTACCCTAACCTCCTATTAGTGCCTTAACCTAACCCTGACTTTAACATTCTGACAATGTCAATATTTCACATGTCATCATTCTGACAATGTTGACATGTTGCCTGTCAACATATTAACAATATCAACATCATAACTGTAGACATATTGGTGATGACATTATGAATGTTGACCTAATGAATATATCCCCGTGAGATAACCTATCTCTTCTGTCATACCCTCTGGATCTTTTCATGATGTACTTAATTTAATTCAATCAATCAATCAATCAATCAATCAATCCTGTCTTCATGATCTATTTTCAATAGGTTACGGATGAATTCTGATCTGTATTCAGTATCTCTTGTCATGTAGTAATTGACTACATTTATTCTGCCTTCAGGTTCTGTCATAATGAGGTTGTTTATTCATGATGTCCTTCCTGCCTTTAGGATGACTGATTCATTCTGACCTTCCTTCAGGGTCTGTTGCTGATTCCATCTACATAGTTTTCATGTTTTCTAATCATGCAGGTAATGATGATTCTTGTCCTGCATGTGTTTTGTCTTGTTATATTAGCCTATTAGTCTGCCACATATTGTTTCACTAATCAATATGTTATTGCCCCAATAATTCTATTTTGTCTTGAATCTGTTTTGTTTTGTTCTTTTCTTTCTAGAGATGTGTGGTTCAGTTCTCCAGAAATCCATATCCACTCAAATTTTGTGTATTAGAAACAAACCAAAACTTGAGATCCAAACTGAGTCCTGGTTCAGATCTTCCTTCGGTTCGGAATTTGGATTTTTAAATCGGTACTTCAGGTTTTTGTTTCGCAATAATTACATGATTTTAACTGTTTTTTTATAGATTTTTATAAACGTTTATTAATTATTATCGATTTTTTTAACCCAACAAAAACTGAACCTGAACCAAAACACTTGAGGGTGGTTCTGCGAAAACAAAAATACAATGGTGAATTAGAACCAAAACACGGGGTCCGCACACATCTCTATTGACAAGTCCCCCTTTTCAGGCATGGGCAAAGGATCGGACCTAAATTCTGAGAAAGCAACTACAGTTACTTGGCAGAGAACTATATGAGCTGGGTCTTGGGCCCTCTAAGCCTCTGAGCCCATTGCACCTACTATAGCTATGTTCATGACTGCAACAGTAAAAGGAAATGATAATTCAGCTTTAAAGAGAAAAGCATAGAATTGTTACTAGGAATGAACCAAATAATGGCCTCAAAAGCTTTTTCTCTTATATGTCAGGATATCTCCCTATTAACAGGATATACCTCAAAAGGTATACCTATAACTAAACTGAAGATGAATGCTAAAGCGAAATACATGAACGCAAGTTCATTTTCATAAAGTGTGCCACCAAAAACTTGGCTGATAGAGTTTAATATAGTAATGTTTGCTAAAAATGTTCTAGTCCATGAAGTGTAGTTTTCAAGTTAATAGGTGAAGGTGTAACTCTGGGATAAGGGGTTAGGACTCTATTTAGCAGAATCCAATACTGCTGCAGGCTACACAAAAATAACCTCAAAGATTAGCCCTTTATACAGTATCTGTAAAGTATATTACTTAATTTATCGTAAAGTCCTTGTGGACATATATTGTTAGTTTTGCAATTTATTAAACTTTATTGAGAGTTTGTTATTAAATTGATGACATTGATGCAGTAATAACTATAGTGAAGGAGTAACCAGTCTTACCTGAGAACAAGCATTCCAGCTTAATAAAAACAACTATTTTTTAATGAAAGAAAATTATTTATATACACAAGTACTGCTATTTTTATTGTCCTTTCTACTAATGCCAGCTTATGGTGTCCGCAGTATACCTAGAGGAGCTAGTGTGTTTATCTAAAAATTGCGACAATTATTGAGTTGGTATTGAGCTCCTCCGCCTCTCTGCTGTGTGGTGAAAAATATAAAATAACATAATGAAATGGTTTACTTAGAAGATCCAGCTGGTGAAGAACAGGGTTTGTTCACTCCCCATCATTAAACAGTGGAAGACCACTGTAAGTAACTATCACAACTGCCCTAGTGTTGTCACATCCGTGAAAGCTGTATTATTTGTGGGCGGTCAAGTAATGTAGGTGCAAATATACAACTAGCACGAGTAAACCGCTTGTGACTGGCATACTGTGAAAGCAACATGAATGTTTTCTTTTTGCTTATACATATATAAAGGCTTTGGACCTGAGTTAGAATTGCAGCCTGTTTCCCTGCTCTGAAGTATATATGAATATCCTCCTGTATTCAGAGTTATTATTTACAGTTTCTTATATAGCGCAGCATATTCCTTTGCGCTTTACAATTGGAAACAACAACGATAAGACAAACTGGGTAATAACAGACAGACATAGACGTAGGAAGGCCCTGCTCGCAAGCTTACAATCTATAGAGTTACCTGCATTTATGTGACAACATCTCCCCTCTCCATCCATTTGCAAAATTGTCAGTGGGCATTTGCACTAGCCCTTTCCTTGGTGCATGTTATCTAAATAGTAGGGATCTCTGCACACACAAAGCTCTGAATAGCCCACAACCCCATATATATGCCCATGCCACACTTATCCTATGTACATATGCACAGTTATACCCATTCAGCTGCATGTACTGTATGTCAGATATGTCTGCGCTCCATAAAACTATGAATCACCCATACTGTACTTACTCTAAGTTGCTAAAAATTGTATAATCCATCTGCAGACAGAATTGTTTGCAACTCAGAATCAAGCCCTTTGTGCTTTTATAATGTTTTTTGTTGTATCTAATGGGACAGAAATGTTTTTTCAATTTTATCAAAATCTAATATCTTATGCAGATTTTGCATATAAAATAAATGGCTAAAAGCGTGGACATAAGTGACGAATGCCTCAGGTATGCCTAATGTAATACCCCTCAATGGCTCAAATGTATTAAGCCTTAACAAGAGATAACGTGGAGATGGATAACGAGTGATAAATTGCCAGCCAATTGGCGTCCTAACTGCCATGTCACAGGCTGTGTTTGAAAAATGATAGGAGATGCATGGCTGGTACCTTATCACTCTCTGGGGTCTATTTACTAAGCCTTAGATGGAGATAAAGTGTACGGAGATAAAGTACCAGCCAACCAGCTCCTGTCATTTTTCAAACCCAGCCGGTGACATGGTATTTAGGAGCTGATTGGCTGGTACTTTATCTCTGTCACTTTATCTCCATCCAAGGCTTAGTAAATAGACCACTTTATCTGTCTACACTTTATCTCTTGATAAGGCTTAATACATTTGGGCCTATGTGAGCTTTTACGTCTGACACTGGGCAGAGCTCTACAATATATGTATGTAATAACAGAGGCCTATATTTCCCAGCAGCCTTGGCAACTGCTCAAGAGTTTAGGAGCAGGTCACATGACCAGTCAGGTGTTAAGGCCAGTGACAGTTGAAAGTGAGTGGCAGTTGGTATTGTGCAGTGGTGACAAGCAGAGCTCTGTGGGTCCCGATGGCTGTGAGAACTGGGACTACTGTGGCCTTGAGCAGTGTGGAGGCAGAGAGGAACATTTCAGTCCAGCCCCTGAGCCGACCCCATAGTCCTCGGAAAGCCAGGCGCAGTAGCAGCACCATCCGGGGATCGCTCCTGTGAGTCACAGCAGCCCAGGCTGGGAGGCGGAACCGGTAGTATTATATTGCATCGGCGGCAGATACATAGCATAGTAGGGAATAATACAGCTCCAGTATTGTAAGCAATAATAATTAAGGACTAGGGGGTCTATTTACTTAACCTTGGATGGAGATAAAGTGGACGGAGATAAAGTACCAGCCAATCAGCTCCTAACTGTCATTTTTCAAACAAAGCCTGAGACATGGAAGTTAGGAGTTGATTGGCTGGTACTTTTTCTCCGTCCACTTTTTCCCTATCCATGGCCTAGCAAATATACCTATTAGTACTTCAGAGAACTACAGAGCAAACTTTCTATGCCCAGTCAGATAAAGGGTAAAGTGTAGAGATGTGGATAGAGACCTTCTGCAGTTCAATAAAAGATACTTTTGTTACACGAATCACCTGGAGCTGCAAATTGTTACCATTTAAGGACACTACACTTTTTGGAGCCACAAGGTTGATGTTATTATATATAATTGTATTGTAGTCTATAATAAATTGTTATAAAAAGAAGTGTTATAGAATATAATTTGAACTTGCTTTCACTGAGTATCAGCTAGAGTTATATATTTTTGCTCTGCATTAACATTAAAAAAAACCCCTAACTTAACATTGTGTAAGCAACTAGAAATTGTAATACTATTTGTGCACAATGTTATCTCTTTACCTCGCACTTTCACCATACTTCCTTGAAACACGTGATCTCAGTCTTATCTGAGTGTCACACTAGCACATACACTAATGGTGCAGACCTACATGCATCTTGTGATAGCTGTAACTTTGCACACTCACACAATAGTTTAGTGAACACAGTTTATGCCTGTGACGTGGAACACAATAATGGCCATCTCTGTATTAATCCCTCAGTGAGCAAATTACTTTCACATATTTCCCTCAGTGCACTGGTTTTCCACTGCTTCTCAGGTCTATCAATGGTGAAATCACTGATACTATATTAGACGTGAAGGAAAAAATTTCTATCAAATACATATTTATTTGTGACCATTAGTTATATTTGCCTCCCTAACAGGTCCAGCAGAATGTCTTTTTCAACCATGAGCATATAAATTATAAATACAAATGAGGAAAAAGAGTTTGGATATATACAGCAATCACAGTTAGTGCATTGTGTCAGGTGAACTTACTCACCAATATACTGTATATAACCTTGTAACTTTAATTAATTTTGTGTTGCTAGGCATCCGTTAAGCTTAATGAGTGGATCGTAACTACTGTTCATTTTATCCCAAGGCCAGACCTGTCCTATTACCAACACTGATTAATTATCTAAAACTGATTAATGTAGGTAGAAAATGGGGATAAAATGACAGTACAGTAAAGGTGGAGTTAAACCTGTTTTTACATTTTGCACAGACATATTTTACATTACAGTGAGCAATTTGTTGTTAATAGTTACAGTATATTGTGGATTCTCCTGTTTGAATGTAGATATATAATATCATCGATCTGCTGTAAATCTACATGACGGTACTAATGCAGAGTTAAGGGGCCCATACATCAGGCATCTATTGGGCAATTCCATGGTGTGCCATTGCCTCGAAAGTGTGATCGCCAAAAATCCAACAAGTTGTGCAATTTATTTTTGCAGATTCTGACCCCAAAAAATGACCAGACTTGGTAAGTTGTGGATATTCAAAATGCTGGATCTTACCGATCCCCATCCCCGGAGAAATAGGCAATCAGCGAATCGGTTTGCCATTTGGGAATCGGGAAACTGGGTGGTAATAGGGTAATTGGAGTGAGGGTTTGTCATGGGCATGTAGATGGAATTGTGTGCTAAGCCCAGTTGTGCATTCACAGCGATCCTTCTGTTTAAGCCACAGCCCAGTTTCTGGAGCACGCTGTAAGTGGTGTTTTGCTGCGAGTTAGATGCTGGGAAGAATCTGAAGCCAGCACTTTATTCAACATCGCTATATATGGATCCTTGTTAATCCACATATTTTTGGATTATGAGAGGCAGGGGCGGGTTTAGGGGGTTAGGCCACCCCTAGGCACATTATTAATATTATTATTATTATTATTATTATTATTATGGTATTGTTCATCTGTAATCCTATTTATAGAATAAATATATATTGTGGAGTGGAGGACAGAAAAATGTCACAAAATAAAAAAATAATTTAAGAAAAACATATGTATCAAGGGGGAGGGGCGCTGGACCTGTCTGTCACACAGAATGCTAAAATGTCTAGCTACAGCTCTGGATACAGCCAATCTTGTTACAGCTTTAGATACAGCCAATCTTTTATGGAATTAAAACTTGTTTGTACCATAAACTAGCATTTTATAGTGTCACTCAGGTCCCATTTTCTTCTCTATACATCTGTTCTTTTTTTGCATTATCCAATTGTTTTTAGATTCCATCATCATTGTGTTTAGTTTTATTGTTTCATGTCTTTTTAAAAAAAAATATTATTTCTACACTTACAGTATGTGCAATGATGCAATCTTCTGTAAATAAAAGTAGAATTAGTAAAAGGATTACATTTTAGGTGCTGTAATATAGTGTTATGTACAGTATGTTAAATGACTGTTCGATGAGCATGACAAGTTCTATACAGTAAATAAAGTTTGTTGATTGCATTGTTTCCTTTGATACCTGTGATCTTGGGAAAAAGGAGGAGATGATCCCTCACAGTACACACAATGGAAATGACAAACACAGTTACCAACAACTGATTTACAGTATAATGAAGAATAATTCCACTTTAGAATATGGGGTTTTGGTGTTGCGCCTCAGCGGTAATTTACAAAATCCATAAAGGATGGGTCTGTTCTGCAGAGATGCAGAAGAGATAAAAGAAAAAAATCCTTTTGGGGGCACTCTTGATATTTATATAAAATATAACTTTTATTACTGTTAATTAAAATTTGTCAATACAGACGTGATTAAACACTAACTTTGTGATGTTGTCTGAAGAAAAGACCATACATCACCTTTAAAAAGGGATATTAAATATATGTAAAGTCCGTAAATTCCTTACTGCAATGTCAACAATATTTGGGGATTCCTGAATCGCTAATTATATGTTAAATAGTTAAACTAAGTATTAGTGATTATAGAATCCCCAAAATATTTTCGCCATACGGGCACTTATGTATACTGTATGTCTTTACATATTTTAAGTGCAACATGGTTCTGTCCAAAAATATTTTACTGTTTATTGTTCATGTAACTGATTTGTTTCTAATTTTATTTTTATTAAACAGGTTTTTTTTATACATGATTTGGATTTTTGAAATACAGAACTGGTTAAGGTGCTACTCATTTTGCTTTTAGTGGTTACTAGATTTTTTTTCTAAAGGGGAATTGATTTAATCCCATGTTGGTAACCATCAAATTTTCTGCAAATACAGAATGGGCATGCTGTATCCTTCATTCTTTTGGTTACAACTGAATACATCTATACCCACAGTGATTGTAGGGAGCGGACCCAACAAGGGGCAGCGTGAGAAGAGTAACAGTAGAATTGATCGCTCAGAAACAAAGGTGTGACATCATAGAATGTGTCATCATAATCACTGATCTATCTGCTTCTGATTGGTTATTTGTGTAGTGACTCCTCAAGTTGATAGTGTTTCATTCATTAGTGTTGCAGCTAATTATGGCCTTCATTCCGAGTTGTTCGCTCGCTAGCTGCTTTTAGCAGCATTGCACACGCTAGGCCACCGCCCTCTGGGAGTGTATCTTAGCATAGCAGAATTGCGAACGAAAGAGTAGCAGAATTGCTACAAAAAAATTCTTTGCAGTTTCTGAGTAGCTCCAGACCTACTCACGAATTGCGATCAGCTCAGTCCGTTTAGTTCCTGGTTTGACGTCACAAACATGCCCTGCGTTTGCCCAGCCACTCCCCCGTTTCTCCAGACACTCCCACGTTTTTCCCTGACACGCCTGCGTTTTTTTGCAAACGCCGGGAAAACGCTCAGTTACCACCCAGAAATGCCCCTTTCCTGTCAATCATTTACCAAACACCAGTGCGACTGAAATGCACCGCAGAAGCCACAGCAAAACAGCTATGTTTTGTGTTAAATAACTAAGCACATGCGCAATTTGCAACTAATCGCAGCATAGCAAAAATCGGCAACGAGCGAACAACTCAGAATGACCCCCTATTTCAAGTAACTGTATATTAGATTTCTTGTTTGTCATTGCCATTTGGGCTACTGCAGGGAAGAAGACTCACACAATAGTTATAAAGTGGTAAATAACAGATGGGGATATGTTTGTATTTAATTATATATTTCAAACTTTTTAATTTATTAAAAACACCGTAAAGACACTTTCTTCTGTATACAGCATACTACAGGTTGAGTCTCCCATATCCGAAAATCCGATATCCAAAATATTCCGAAATCTCAAATGTTTTGATTGTGACTGATATAGTGACACCTTTCTAATGGCTCAATGTACACAAACTTTGTTTCATGCACAAATCTATAAAAATATTGTATACAATGACCTTCAGGCTACATGTATAATATGTATATGTTACAGACTTGGTAGGAAAATCTTCTGCCACTGGGCACGTGCAGCAGCTCCATTCTGCCCTTTTTACTGCATGTAGTGGCCACTGGTCCGGCTGTGGTTAAGATGGAATTTGCTTATGTGAATGACGAAGAAATACTGATGGATTTTCCAGTTAGATGTACAGTACATGCAACTCAAAGTACAAAATTCCACAATTTTTGCTCCAGAATTTGTAAACTTATGTTTAGGGGGTAAAACTTTAAATTAGCCCCTAGTACCTATCCCATCAATACTACCTATATATTTATAAGCATAATGCTTATAATTGCTATTCGCAGGATTTTGCAACCTGGTATTTTTTGGTCTTTTCTTTTTTTAACATATTCCCCACGTAATAATAAATTCTTATTGTGTATGAATTAAAAAAAATAAAAACATTAACCACTAATGAGTAAAAATATATTTAAAATACCAACTAAACAGAAAAACTGAATAGCAAGCAAGCCACTTAAAAACATGATCTGATTAATTTCATATATGTTTTATTAATTATTAATATATAGTAATTGTATTTTTAGTTATCTTTAAATGACTGTAGTACCTGTTGAGTTTCTGTGGGGTTCCCATTTAGGAAAACATAGCACAAGTTGAAAACATAGGGTATATAGTCTTATAATACAAGAGTATTTTGCAAATATTATTATTCTAATATATGTGTATCTGTTGTACAAAGTCATGGGAAGCAGGATGCTGGCATGCTACCACTGCATTGCGGATGGTTAAATTAAAACGTGTTATTTTTATAACACCTTCTGCCTTATTTTCACCTTACCATGCCAGTTTTGGATGTCTGGCCTCACCATGGGTGCAAGTAACACTCACTGCTTCAGGTTTCCATTCCCTTTCCTCTTCTCAGCTGTCCTCTTCTGGGAAACATTTGTGCTGCTCATACTGCCTTGAGGGCAGAATAATAAGGATTACTGTTAGCTTCTCATAGATTCTGTAACTGAGTACCTGGAGATTTCCTTTTTTTTTTGTTCACTAAAACTCTATGAGGACATCTCACTTACAAGGAGACCTTTGGGATGATTAAAATGAGAGTACGAGATACATTTTACATTTTTAACTAATTACACAATAATCAATTGTGGTTGCCACTAAATGTTGTATTTTATCTTTGCTTATAAGAAGTATTTCTTATAAGAAGTATTTATAAGAAGTAGTTGCTTGTAAGAATTATTTTTCAAGCATTGATAGTCTATAGACAGTAAAACTTAGTGGGATACCTTTGCTTAGTGGTTGTGAATAAACCAATTGTTATAGCGGTGAAAAATACTGTGCAGTCAAGGATCCAATTAAACAAATGTATTTCCTTCATGAGTACAGATGTGTCCTCTTACATCAATGCTGCAGTCACGCCAAACAGTCTCTTGCAGCGCACAAAGGGGTATATTTACTAAGCTCCCGATTTTGACCGATTTGGTGTTTTTTCTTCAAAGTGTCATCTCGGGAATTTACTAAGCACAAATCTCGGCAGTGATGAGGTCATTCGTATTTTTATTACGGCTGTGTAGTAAAAATACGAATGAATACACCATCAGTCAAACGCGGTTGTTTAGATATAGAACTCGTCATTTACTAAACATTCGTATTTGAAATATCTTCCGTGAAAATGCATGTGCGGCCGCAAAAAAATTACTAATCGTACAAAAAGCCTAAAAAAAAGTAGACCTGCTTTTGAGAAGCGTGTTTACATGTGTTGTCAATTCTACATTAGTCACACCTGACTTTTTGGACCTTTAAAAGGGGCCCCAACACATTTTTTACCACTCTCAATCTGAAATGGCTGCTACTGTTTGTAGTACTGCTATCTTGTTTGCTGGGGGATACCTGACACTGCTCCATGAGGCTACAATAAACCCAGGCCAGGAAAATCAACAGGGTCAGCAGGTTGTACATGTTCCGCGTAGGCTGGCCATGGCTTGTTTTTTTATTTGGCGTTTAAACGATAACAAAATTGCTGATGACCATGTTATACAGATGCTCCGACTAAATGTAAATGATATTTTCCCTCTGTATGACCTTGTCAAACTGAACCTAGACCCTGAGACAGTACGCTCTCGCTCTGTCTCAGGCCTGCACAAACTCATGCCTGTGTTGCACTTTATGGCTACTGGCAGCTTCCAGCCTGTGACTGGCGATGTAATTAGTATCTCACAGGCCACCTTTTAAAAATATTTAATTCAAGTGAGTTAAAAAATACATACACGTCTATGTCTAAGTGGTGCTTCTGTAATGTAATAGAACACAGTATTGTATTGATTACAGGTCATGAAACTGACCTTTAATTTTTGAATGGCCACTCAGGTTTTGGATGTCTTGGATGGCTACATAGATGCCTCTCTCTGCTTCCCTACCCAGGAGTCGCAGTGGCATGCAGTCAGGGTAGCTTTATCTGATCTTGCGGCCATGGCCAATGTGCTGGGTGCCATAGATTAGACACACGTTGAGCTGAAGACACCTAGGGGCAGGCAATATATTTCTAACAATCCACATCTGGCCCAAGACACTAATGTGCATATGCTTGTGGAGCTAATTAAACAATACACATATTCCGTGTTCACAATTTATTCATTTTAACACACGAATTTTTGTGAAAAATCAAAAAGAAAAAACATTGTAATGGTCAACATATTCTGACCAAGCATTATTATTTGTGTGTTTTTTGTGTGCTGGGTGCCGAGGATTGTGCTGGCTCGTTGGTGCGGGTTCGACTTGAGCGTCGGACTGGGGAATGAACTGGGGTGTGGCTTGGTGTCGTTGTCCCCGAGCTAGATGTGGCATGGTGTGATGCCAACACACTAAGGCTTTGACTGAGATTGTTCAAGCTTGCTGTGAGCTGCATGTTAGCGGCAGTGTTGTTAGCTATTATGCGTGATAGGTTGTCATTGATCAATTGGTTGTGTTGTATGATCTGGATTAGTGATTGTTGCTGCCGCTGCTGTTCATCCAAGATGCGTTGTAGGTTTGTTTGCATTTGGCTGTTGTCTGCCCTCATCTGCTCCATGGAGTTAGCGATTCTGCCCACCTGCACTATAAGTCTGCCTGAGTTGCGACTCAGTCTAGGCAAATGATGGGGCAGACTTGACAGGTATTGGCTGTGGGTGGTGAGGCACGCGTAGTGTTGCGCCTGTTGTGACGACCAACGGCTCCAAAACTCAGTGCCCATTTGTGTGTCGACTTGTGTTGTGCTCAATTGGGGCCTGTGGGATGTTTGGGGTAGTTGGGGTATGTCCTGCGGCGTGGTTGGCTGAGTAGGATCGATGGGCTGCAGGTGGAGTGTGAGGTTCTCCTGGTCACGTTCCTGCTGGTCATCCTCGGTGATGATGGCTGGGTCTGTATGGGGTTGAAGACAGCCACTATTTAGTAAATATGTAGCATTGGTCTTACTATAGGTTTACGTCAACATGCATTACTTCTTAATATTAATGTTGTAATTGCTAAATAGATTATGGCATAAACTTAACTATGTTGCTCACCTTTTTTAAAAAAATATGTGGCTTCTAACGTTCACTACTCAGTTGGTAAAAGTTTGTGGGAATAGTAGGATTCTGAGCCATAATTACTGTTTAAACACGAAGAACTTCAACAAATACAAAGTACTACATTTACATATTGGGTATGAAGCTTCCTTTGGAACAACACACACAATACAATAAATGTGTTGACCAATACACTCATACATTGTTCAAGGCAGTCAGTGGTCTGGCCAAAACGTTAACAAATATAGTGGTCTAAAATGTACACATTAACAATGGGTGAAAAAGTATTAAGGTGCCCTATGTTTAGAAGTGGTGTTGTTGGCCATGCAAAACAATTGGATGAGACTTAACATTTATGTTGTTTTTTTACTCCAAAAATTATGTTCCAAAAATGTGTTGATATGGCCAACATCACATCTGACAATTAACCATCTAAAAATACCTTAACACCATCTGCTTGTTGTTGATTATTGCAAGGATGACTGGTCATTAGTGTATTTTTTTTTCTCTGTACTAACAGTGGGGCAGATGTATAAACCTGGAGAAGGCATAAAGAAGTGAAAAACCAGTGATATGTGCAAGGTGATAAAGGCACAAGGCAAACAGATCCAATATGTACATTAACAGTTGTGTTTATTTTGTACTGCTGCCTTTATCACCTTGCACATATCAGTGTTTTTTCACTTCCTTATGCCTTCTCCAGGTTAATAAATCTACACCACTGTTTGTTTACTTATTTACACGTAATTGTTATGTTTACTCACCAGACAACTGAGGTGATTGTGGCTCCTCACTTTGGGGGCTGACCAAAAGAGCTAGTGGTGGCACGGCCGACACTGCGGAGATGCGCCGTTGGGGTGGTGATGATGGTGCTGGAGCTTGAGCATCAAGACGGCGTCTCTTGGGTGGCCTCGTAGCCACAGTAACCGAGCCCTGTGATGGGCACCTTAGTGGAGGGGGATTTGCCGAAGAAGAACCTATGTGATAAGATAATCATTAACATTTTGTGTTTCTATGTATTTGCAGAATATGTGTTTACAGTTAAATCTTACCGGCATTGCCACCATCTGCATCTCTTGGCAGTGTTGGATGTGGCCTGGCTGTGCTGCTTCTCTTTCGTACTGTAGAAATATGAAGAATGTACTTATGAACATACTATTTTGTTGATATGTTTATGCAAATTCCTTATTGTGATGTAAACATATGTGGTACCTGATGAGAATTAAACTAAACGATGCTTATGCTTTCTCTGACGTCCTAAGTGGATGCTGGGACTCCGTAAGGACCATGGGGATTAGCGGCTCCGCAGGAGACTGGGCACAACTAAAGAAAGCTTTAGGACTACCTGGTGTGCACTGGCTCCTCCCACTAAGACCCTCCTCCAGACCTCAGTTAGATTCTTGTGCCCGGCTGAGCTGGATGCACACTAGGGGCTCTCCTGAGCTCCTAGAAAGAAAGTATATTTAGGTTTTTTATTTTACAGTGAGATCTGCTGGCAACAGACTCACTGCAGCGAGGGACTAAGGGGAGAAGAAGCGAACCTACCTAACAGGTGGTAGTTTGGGCTTCTTAGGCTACTGGACACCATTAGCTCCAGAGGGATCGACCGCAGGACCCGACCTTGGTGTTCGTTCCCGGAGCCGCGCCGCCGTCCCCCTTACAGAGCCAGAAGCATGAAGAAGTACGGAAAATCTGCGGCAGAAGACTTCAGTCTTCACCAAGGTAGCGCACAGCACTGCAGCTGTGCGCCATTGCTCCTCATGTACACCTCACACTCCGGTCACTGATGGGTGCAGGGCGCTGGGGGGGGCGCCCTGAGGGCAATATATGACACCTTGGCTGGCAAATCTACATCATATATAGTCCTAGAGGCTATATAGATGTAAAATTACCCCTGCCAGTATTCCAGAAAAAGCGGGAGAAAGTCCGCCGAAAAAGGGGCGGGGCTTCTCCCTCAGCACACTGGCGCCATTTTCTCCTCACAGTGCAGCTGGAAGACAGCTCCCCAGGCTCTCCCGTGTAGTTTTCTGTAGTTTTCAGGCTCAAAGGGTTAAAAAGAGAGAGGGGGGGCACTAAATTTAGGCGCAATATATGTATACAAGCAGCTATTTGGGGAAAAATCACTCAGTTATAGTGTTAATCCCTGCATTATATAGCGCTCTGGTGTGTGCTGGCATACTCTCTCTCTGTCTCCCCAAAGGACTTTGTGGGGTCCTGTCCTCAGTCAGAGCATTCCCTGTGTGTGTGCGGTGTGTCGGTACAGCTGTGTCGACATGTTGGATGAGGAAGGTTACGTGGAGGCGGAGCAGAGGCCGATAAATGGGATGTCGCCCCCTGTGGGGCCGACACCAGAGTGGATGGATAGGTGGAAGGTATTAACCGACAGTGTCAACTCCTTACATAAAAGGCTGGATGACGTAACAGCTGTGGGACAGCCGGCTTCTCAGCCCGCGCCTGCCCAGGCGTCTCAAAGGCCATCAGGGGCTCAAAAAACGCCCGTTACCTCAGATGGCAGACACAGATGTCGACACGGAGTCTGACTCCAGTGTCGACGAGGTTGAGACATATACACAATCCACTAGGAACATCCGTTACATGATCTCGGCAATGAAAAATGTGTTACGCATTTTCTGACATGAACCCAAGTACCGCATAAAAGGGGTTTTATGTTTGGGGAGAAAAAGCAGCCTGTGTTTTGTTCCCCCATCAGATGAATGAATGAAGTGTGTAAAGAAGCGTGGGTTCCCCCGATAAGAAACTGGTAATTTCTAAAAAGTTACTGATGGCGTACCCTTTCCCGCCAGAGGATAGGTCACGTTGGGAGATATCCCTTAGGGTGGATAAGGCGCTCACACGTTTGTCAAAAGGTGGCACTGCCGTCTTAGGATACGGTCACCTTGAAGGAACCTGCTGATAAAAAGCAGGAGGCGATCCTGAAGTCTGTATATACACACTCAGGTTATATACTGAGACCTGCAATTGCCTCAGCATAAATAGTGCTGCTGCAGCGTGGTCTAATACCCTGTCAGATAATATTAATACTCTAAGACAGGGATAATATTTTGCTAACATTGAGCATATTAAAGACGTTGTCTTATATATAAAGGATGCACAGAGGGATATATACCGGCTGGCATCCAGAATTAATGCAATGTCCATTCTGCCAGAAGGGTATTAGAAATCCGGCAGTGGACAGGTGATGCTGCCTGTAAAAGGCACATGGAGATTCTGCCTTATAAGGGTGAGGAATTGTTTGGGGATGGTCTCTGGGACCTCGTATCCACAGTAACAGCTGGGAAGAAAATTTTTTACCTCAGGTTTCCTCACAGCCTAAGAAAGCACCGTATTTTCAGGTACAGTCCTTTCGGCTTCAGAAAAGCAAGTGGGTCAAAGTCGCTTCCTTTCTGCACAGAGACAAGGGAAGAAGGAAAAAGCTGCACCAGCAGCCAGTTCCCAGGATCAAAAATCTTCCCCCGCTTCCTCTGAGTCCACCGCATGACGCTGGAGCTCCACAGGTGGAGACAGGTGCGGTAGGGGCGCGTCTCGGAAACTTCAGGGACCAGTGGGCTTGCCCACAGGTGGATCTCTAGGTTCTGCAAATAGTATCACAGGGATACAGGGTGGAGTTCGAGGCGACTCCCCCTCGCCGTTACCTCACATCAGCCTTGCCTGCTGCCCTCGGAGAAAGGTAGTACTGGCGGCAATTCACAAGCTGTACTTCCAGCAGGTGAAATCAAGGTACCCCTCCTTCAACAAGGCCGGGGTTACTATTCCAAAATGTTGTGGTACCGAAACCAGAAGGTTCGGTGAGACCCATTCTAAAATTGAAAGCCTTGAACACTTATATACGAAGGTTCAAGTTCAAAATGGAATCGCTCAGGGCGATTATTGCAAGCCTGGAGAATTTCATGGTATCACTGGACATCAAGGATGATTACCTGCATGTCCCTATTTACCCTCTTCACCAGGAGTACCTCAATATTGTGGTACAGGATTGTCATTACCAATTCCAGACAATGCCGTTGGTCTGTCCCCGGCACCGAGGTATTTACCAAGGTAATGGGCGAAATAATTATCCCGTACTTGGACGATCTCCTTATAAAGGCGAGGTCCAGGGAGCAGTTGTTCGTCGGAGTAGCACTATCTCAGGAAGTGCTACAACAGCACGGCTGGATTCTGAATATTCCAAAGTTGCAGCTGGTTCCTACGACGCGTCTACTGTTCCTGGGTATGGTTCTGGACACAGAACAGGATAAAAAAGGTTTCTCCCGGAGGAGAAGTCCAAGGAGTTGTTGTCTCTAGACAGAGACCTCCTAATACGTATACAGGTGTCGGTGTATCAATGCACGCGAGCCCTGGGAAAGATGGTAGCTTCTTACAAAGAAATTCCATTCGCCAGGTCCCATGCAAGAATTTTCCAGTGGGATCTGTTGGACAAGTGGTCCGGGTCGCATCTTCAGATGCATCGGCGGATAACCCTGTCTCCAAGGGTCAGGGTGTCGCTGTTGTGGTGGCTGCAGAGTGCTCATCTTCTAAGGGGGCAGATTCGGCATACAGGACTGGGTCCTGGTGACCACGGATGCCAGCCTTCGAGACTGGGGGGCAGTCACACAGGGAAGGAACTTCCAAGGCTATGGAAAAGTCAGGAGACTTCCCTACACATAAATATTCTGGAACTGAGGGCCATTTACAATGCCCTAAGTCAGGCTAGACCCCTGCTTCAACACCGGCCGGTGCTGATCCAGTCAGACAACATCACGGCGGTCGCTCATGTAAACCGACAGGGCGGCACAAGAAGCAGGATGGCGATGGCAGAAGCCACAAGGATTCTCTGATGGGTGGAAAATCATGTGTTCGCACTGTCAGCAGTGTTCATTCCCGGAGTGGACAACTGAGAAGCAGACTTTCTCAGAAGACACGACCTCCACCCGGGTGATTTGAGACTTCATCCAGAGGTCTTCCAAATGATTGTACACCGTTGGGAAAGGCCACAGGTGGACATGATGGCGTCCCGCCTCAACTAAAAGTTACAAAGATATTGCGCCAGGTCAAGGACCCTCAGGCGATAGCTGTGGACGCTCTGGTAACACCGTGGGTGTACCAGTCGGTGTATGTGTTCCCTTCTCTGCCTCTCTTACCCAGGGTAATGAGAATAATAAGAAGGAGAGGAGTAAGAACTATACTCATTGTTCCGGGTTGGCCAAGAAGAGCTTGGTAACCAGAACTCCAAGAAATTATCTCAGAGGACCCATGGCCTCTGCCGCTCAGACAGGACCTGCTGCAGCAGGGGGCCTGTCTGTTCCAAGACGTACTGCGGCTGCGTTTGATGGCATGGCGGTTGAACGCCGGATCCTGAAGGAAAAGGGAATTCCAGAGGAAGTTATCCCTACGCTATCTAAAGCTAGGAAAGAAGTGAACACAAACCATTATCACCGCATATGGCGGAAATATGTTGCGTACTGTGAGGCCAGGAAGGCCCCAAAGGAGAAATTTCAGCTAGGTCGATTTCTGCACTTCCTACAGTCAGAGGTGACTAGGGGCCTAAAATTGGGTTCCATTAAGGTCCAGATTTCGGCTCTATCGATTTTCTTCCAAAATTGAACTGGCTTCACTGCCTGAAGTTCAGACTTTTGTTAAGGGAGTGCTGCATAGTCAGCCCCCGTTTGTGCCTCCAGTGGCACCGTGGGATCTCAACGTGGTGTTGGAATTCCTGAAGTCGCATTGGGTTGAGCCACTTAAATCCGTGGAGCTATAATAAAACCTCACGTGGAAAGTGGTCATTCTGTGGGCCTTGGCGTCGGCCAGGCGTGTATCAGAATTGGCGGCTTTGTCATACAAAAGCCCTTATCTGTATTTTATATGGATAAGGCGGAATTGAGGACTCATTCCCAATTCCTTCCTAAGGTGGTATCAGTTTTTCATGTGAACCAACCTATTGTGGTGCCTGCGGCTACTTGGGACTTGGAGGATTCCAAGTTACTGGACGTAGTCAGGGCCCTGAAAAATATATGTTTCCAGGACGGCTGGAGTCAGGAAAACTGACTCGCTATTTCTCCTGTATGCACCCAACAAGCTGGGTGCTCCTGCTTCTAAGCAGACGATTGCTCGCTGGATCTGTAGCACGATTCAACTTGCACATTCTGCGGCTGGACTGCCGCACCCTAAATCTGTAAAAGCCCATTCCACGAGGAAAGTGGGCTCTTCTTGGGCGGCTGCCCGAGGGGTCTCGGCTTTACAACTTTGCCGAGCTGTTACTTGGTCGGGTTAAAACATTTTTGTAAGAGTCTACAAGTTTGATACCCTGGCTGAGGAGGACCTAGAGTTTGCTCATTCGGTGCTGCAGAGTCATCCGCACTCTCCCGCCCGTTTGGGAGCTTTGGTATAATCCCCATGGTCCTTACGGAGTCCCAGCATCCACTTAGGACGTCAGAGAAAATAAGATTTTACTCACCGGTAAATCTATTTCTCGTAGTCCGTAGTGGATGCTGGGCGCCCATCCCAAATGCGGATTGTCTGCAATACTTGTTTATAGTTATTGCCTAACTAAAGGGTTATTGTTGAGCCATCTGTTGAGAGGCTCAGTTATATTTCATACTGTTAACTGGGTATAGTATCACGAGTTATACGGTGTGATTGGTGTGGCTGGTATGAGTCTTACCCGGGATTCAAAATCCTTCCTTATTGTGTCAGCTCTTCCGGGCACAGTATCCTAACTGAGGTCTGGAGGAGGGTCTTAGTGGGAGGAGCCAGTGCACACCAGGTAGTCCTAAAGCTTTCTTTAGTTGTGCCCAGTCTCCTGCGGAGCCGCTAATCCCCATGGTCCTTACGGAGGCCCAGCATCCACTACGGACTACGAGAAACAGATTTACCGGTGAGTAAAATCTTATTTTTCTGCCTCACTTCATTGGGTGTGTATACTTTAAATTAGCAAAAATTTAACAAAAAAATCCATACACAAAGGGCATAATGCAAACAATTATACTACTTAAAACCAAAACGTCGTAGCTTGACACAACCACAATATTGCACGCTAAGGTCCCAATTTTTGATACTACGAATAAAACACTAGCCAAAAATATCTGCTAAAACTTGGAAACATCACAACCAAATATGCATTAAAAAACACATCCAGCACACATAGGACAACCCAGAACAACACACAATAAACATAAATGCTATGAAATGTATTTAAAAAAAACCTTTGAAAAAAACAAAAAAAAAAACCACTTCTTTAAAATACACCTACAAACATTTACTTTTGACATAAAACACCAGAAAAACTCCAAGTCAACCAGAAAAAAAAAAAAAAAACATAATTGAGAATAACAGTACATCAGGCCTTGCCAACCTGTGGCTCTCCAGATGTAGTGAAACTACACATCCCAGCATGCCCTGCCACAGTTTTAGCATTCCCTAATAGCAAAACTGTGGCAAGGCATGATGGGATTTGTAGTTTTACAACAGCTGGAGAGCCACAGGTTGGCCAGGCCTGCACTACATCACCAACACATTAGAAGAATGAACAAACTGACAACCACAATTAGCTAGAAGACATTTCAGACAACTAAGGACAAAGCACAGATGTTTAAATTGTTAAAAAAACTAAAAAAATACTCACCATCCTGCCTTGGCCGATCCGAATCCCGGACATGAGTGGCACCAACCACTTCTGGCGGAATGAGTGCACGCACAGGCTCCTCCCAATCATGGTAAGATGCACGGAAGGGGTGTCCACCCCCGGTTTGGCGGGCCGAATTAGCCTCCTTGGCCATCTTCGCCTTGACACAGCGCTTTATGTCGTAGAAACGCTTACGACACGTGTCCTCGGTCCGCCTCACCACAATCTCACTATTACCCTCACCACACCCTCACTTTGGTGCTCCCGCACCAAAGCCATATTTTCAGCGTAGCTAAATTTTACATTGCGGCCAGTCTTTGTAGTGGTGTGTGGCTGCGGAGCCACAACACTATCACTATCACTGGAGGCCGCAGCAACAACCTGCCCCTCATCCTCACTAACCTCCTCCACCTCACTAACCTCCTCCACATCACTCACCTCCTCCCTCTCACTCACCTCCTCCACCTCACTCACCTCCTCCCTCTCACTCACCTCCTCCACCACACTCACCTCTGACTGGGACATAATCAGGACAAACAACAAATAACACTGAGAAAAAAAACAGTAAACACACTCCTCCACTACCACTACACACCACACACACACACACACACACACACACACACACACACACACACTCACTCACTCACAACGACAATAGACGTGAAATAAAAAACAATGACAAAAAACTAGACAGACTTTTAAATAACTACACAACAAGTATGACAAGACTACTTACACACACAGTACAGCACTCAACAATCACAAAGAACCTCCTCAAAACCACCAAAACTCCAAACTACTCACCAACTCCTAACACACCTTCTTCTCACCTCTCCACTAGCTAAACCCACGAGGTTCGGACGGTTTGGGGCGTTTTTATAGTAATGTGCACAGACACTCCTCCATCACGAATCAAACCAATCACAGACGAGTGACAAAAACGAAACTTAGGAAAAAAACGCGTCCGTGAAAGGACAAACACTGCCATAACCGAAATGTGATGCAGTCGTAAGAAAACCTCATAACACGGCCGCAAAACCACTAAATCGGCCGCATTCTACCTTACAAAACCACGAATGACATCGACATCGGAAAACACAAAAAATACAAATACGGCAGTTTAGTAAATGAGGCGTAACCAATTCAAAAAGTTGCACATTTACACATTCGATGTCATTCGTGATGAAACTCCAAATCGGTACAAATACGAATTTTAGTAAATATACCCCAAGGTCTGAAGAGACTCTGGAAGCGTTGTGCATCTTTTTTGAAAATGCGTCCTAGGGGGTAATTCAGAGTTGATCGCAGCAGCAAATTTGTTAGCAGTTGGGCAAAACCATGTGCACTGCAGGTGGGGCAGATATAACATGTGCAGAGAGAGTTAGATTTTGGTGGGTTATATTGTATCTGTGCAGTGTAAATACTGGCTGCTTTATTTTTATACAGCAATTTAGATTTCAGTTTGAACACACCACACCCAAATCTAACTCTCTCTGCACATGTTCTATTTGCTCCACCCCTACAGTGCCAGTGTCGTACTGGGGCAAGAAGGGCCCACCGGGGAAATGTAGTGGTAGGGGTCCATGCTTAAGGGTGTGGCTAGGCAATAATGAGGTGTGTCCAACCACCACAGAGTCCAGGCTAACCAGTAGAGAGTGCATGGGCTGGGCCACCATGATAAATATATATATATATATATACATATATATATATTAAACACTGCTTGTGCATGCATGGTAATGTAGAAGATTAATAACAGGAGGAGGTGGGCCCACAGGAAGTGTGGCCCACCGGTGGTTTCCCCTGTTCCCCTGTGGGCCAGTCCGACCCTGTACAGTGCACATGGTTTTGCCCAACTGCTAACAAATTTGCTTCTGCGATCAACTCTGAATTACCCCCTTAGTCGCTATGGATGCATCAGGAGACTGCACGGATTAATTTGATAAGCAATACCTGTATATCTGTATGCGACTGAATCTCTGAATCTGTATGTGAAGTGCTACGATGCAGCAACAGTGTCTTCATTCCATGTCAGGTTTCGTTGTGCTCCATATACAGTCTCAGTCGCTCACAGACATACAAGTGTCCAATATCAAATTGCTCACCACAGTCTTCTTGTACACAACAGTTGCATCGCATGTGACTAAGACACATTTTTTTGTAACCAAAGATGCCCAATGTTAGTGTAGTTGAGCGTGACCTGGCGGCTCATTCGCCCCAGGCATCTGGTACTGTGTTGCGCATTGTGGCTAGATATATGAGGATGCATCAGTAGATATACAGTATAGTAACAACCTACAAAAATTTTACATCTGCATTATCTTTAAAGGGACATTAATCATATATATTTGTTCTTCCCCTTGTATTGGTTTGATTAAAAAAAATAAAGGCACTAAAGTGTCAAAATTATGTTATAAATTAATGTAGCCCTACTGGTAATTTTAATATATATATATATTGTAATATATTGTGTATACATATGCATATGTAATCTGTCATGTTACATAGGGCATGAAATGAAGGAGTTAACCTCATGTACTGCAGTATGTGGGGAGAAGTTTCTAGATTGCCATGAGGCCAGGAGATCGTTGGGGAGAACATGAGGACGGAAGGGAAAGGGGCCCCTGCGCATGCTGTGACAGTTAGTCCCAGACAAACTGTACCTGTGAGAGAGGCAGCATCCCGGCGGGCAGCTCTAGTGACAGAGCAGAGAGCGGGGGACAGAGACGCTGGCAGAGAGGCAGTCCTGGTAGCGGCGATGCTAGAGACGCTGCAGGCATGGAAATAGGCGCTGGCAAAAAGATAGTCTCGGTGACAGTGAGGCTGGAGAACGCTGCAGGCAGACAAATAGCCCCTGGCGGAGAGGCAGTCCCGGTGATGTTGGAGAGCCAGAGAGCTGTGCAATAGAGGCGCAGGCAACCAGAGTAAGAAGGAGAACGGTGAGGAGTGAGATCCTGTCAGTGCTGAGGACTCACTGATTGGTACAAGAACTACAATAAGAGGTACCTACACTATCTGGCTTACAATAATCAGACAGAGGGGGTGGAGAGGCAGAGCGTAGAGGAACAAGAGGAGTCGGGGGAGCTACCAGAGGTGAGCAACTATCCGTTGTGTTGCCTCCCCCTGGCAAGTTAACTCCTTCAGTACTAAAGTACCCCAAATGCTTGAATCCTCACTGCATTACCTGTATATATTATAAATGTTTCAACTGAACTTTAATTTTAGAGTCACCATAAGCATTCTTCTGTATTATATGGACTGAGGCCAGTTATAGAATACACATTACTATATAGACTGTGGCCGATTATATACTACATACCCAGAGATGCTACAAGTGCACTATTGTCACATATAGACTGAAAGCCCAGAACTGTAGAGCCTGTTAAAGTAGAAAGCTGCAAAAAGAAGCACCCATATCGGGATAGCTATTGAAATAGAGACATTCCTGAAGGAGGTGCAGCTATAGACTGAAAGAGAAGTAACTATTAGCGAACTGAAGGCGTACCGTTTCTCTTATCTACCAGCATGACGAAAAGATAGAAACTCCTGAGAGTAATGATAGACTTTACTAGTAAAGCCTCACGACACAGAGAAACTGATGATACTAAGTCTGGATAGCTGTCAGGGACAATATGATGTGTATATGCTTTGATATAGCCAGCTGGTGACCATTTACCATCAGAGAGGAAAGTCAGTAATAACCAGCCCGACCAGTCAGAGTGGAAAATTAACCCCTAACTGGATGTTAAGAGGAAAAGTGAGTTATAATAACAGTGTCATCGCTGAGTAAAGTAAAGGAAGCAGTCCAAGGTGGATATATTCTATAACTGAGGCAGTATAACTGTAGCATGTAACAACTCGGAAACCATGGGCCCCAACAGTGCACAAATGTTTGTATAAACACCCGGGTCGATCTCATTTTTTAAAGATCTGATATGGTACCAGAGGTATTTTTTTGTTATGCATGCGAATACATTGTATAGGATGGGGAGAGTATAGTGATTAACTTGCGTAATAATTATTATATAGGTGGGAATGTTTGTTGGAACGGTCTAAAGAATTTATTGACGCTGATAGTCCAACTATAGTTGTACAATAAAGCTGTTATACTTACCACTGCCTGACTCTTCTGCTAGGGGACCCGACATGCCTAATGGAGAGAAAACAGGTAAATGAATTATTGGATTGTGTGTAATGCATTATCTATACACATAGGCGACTACACATTATATACGGCTTACCCAAACAAGCCGGGTGATATAACACAATAGTTAATAGTTTGGGTGGAGGCACAAAGGTAGTTGATAGTAACTCTCTCGAACAGCTACTCCAGAGCAGAGAAAGGGGGTTACAAAGTGGAGGCACTGCTGAGATCCTGAGTAGAGCCAGTAAAACACAAGGTTGGGTAGCAATATCTGAAGATTATGGAAGTACTGACAGGGGAAGATGTATATGTATGGGGTCAGACGAAGAAGAAGGACCCCAATAGGTGTATAGTAATAGGGGGAGACTTTGTAGGGTTCTCTGATGAGGATGTGGTTGGTAAGACTGGCGCTCTGTACGGAATAACTAGACCCATAATAGTGGATAAACGGAGGGGAGAAGCGGGAGAATCAGTTGCCATATTAATAGAAATAGAAAAGGAACTAGATGCTAATTTGATACCACATATGATGATGGCAGATGAGAATATGGGGAAGAAATGGCGCATCATATTACCTGTTAGGAAAGAGAATGAAGTAGATGATACTGGCCCTTCAGGAGCTCCTGTGAACATCTCAGAGAAGGGGAAAGGAGATTCAAATGTAACGGGTGGACAATTTGAAACAATAGTAGATCGAGTTGTTTCCCAACTAGAAAGGTGGCACTACGAGGGGAGTTATCGTAGGCTAAGAATTTTTTCGGGCATTGTACCTGTACCTACAGGGGAAGAATCATATGAAGCTTGGAAAGAGGCTGCAGTACAACAGGCAGAAGAATGGCAGTGCCCAGATCAGATTAAACGTCAGAGGGTGGTAGAGAGTCTCCGGGGTCCCGCTATGGGAATAGTGCAAGCGGCTAGGCGAAGCAATCCCAATGCTACTTTGGAGACATATCTTGAAGCCCTAGACTATGCTTACGGTACGCTGGAAGATGTAGGGGACTTAATATCTCGACTACACCACACATTTCAGGAGCCTGGGGAGAAACTAAGTTCATATGTGATTCGGGTGGATAAACTATTATACAAAATTGTGGATAAGGGAGGAATAAGCCGAGAAGAAGTGGATAAGAGTCGAATGAAACAGCTGCTCCGAGGGGCTTTGACTACGGACTCGGTTGCACAGAAGCTGAGATGCTCTGGAACAAGAGAACCTGTTCCTGCTTTCAATGAGTTGTTGAAGGAGGTAAAGCAGGAAGAAGCGTTAATAGAGATGCGAGAGAAGACAATAAAGAAGATTAAAGTGGTACAGTCTACAACAGAGATCAATTCCCTGGAGGATAAACTATTAAAAATGATGGAAGAACAAAACAAAAAGATAGATCAGTTTATAGCTACCTACAATGCTCATAGTTCTTCCCAGAATAACTCTCCCAATGAGAATGTAAGAGGGAAGAGGAACACATTCTCAAATAGAGGATGTTTCAAGTGTGGGAGGTTTGGACATAGGGCTTTTGAGTGTAATATTAATCAAAATATCTCCCGAGTGCCTAATAACAGCTCTGGTAGGGAAGATGCTGACCAGGGAAACGGAGGGGGGAGGCCCGTGGACCCCACACAGGCCTCCTAGAGGTTGGACATTGTGCAACGGGGAGTACGTGGTGGAATGGGATCCTTCCTGAAGGGTTAATGGGACCAGCTCCGATAATGACTGCCCAGATAGACGGGCATAATTGTGATATCTTGATTGATAGCGGCTCTCAAGTATCAATAATCTTTGAAGATTGGTATAGGATGAACATCCCGGATGTACCAATTAAACCCCTGTCCGGGTTAGTGATATGGGGTCTTAGCGTGGAGAAATATCCTTACTTGGGATATGTCGAAGTAATGATAGAATGTGGACAAGAGTGTGAAGACGAGACAGAGAGACTCCAAGTGCCCTTAATTGCGTTGATTTGCCCAGGAGTTCCACAGGAGAGAGGAGAGCCACCGTTAATTATTGGAACCAATACCAGGATATATCCCATCCTTTTGAAATGGCTAAGTAAACATGATGACTTGGCTGTTATGCCTAATTACTCCTATGGTGTGCAAATTGAAGAGGAACAAGGGGAGAACATCAACAAATTTGATATTTGTTTTCGGGGAAGTGAACTGCCATCTGAGGAAAAACATAAGATAATTGAGGAGTTGGAACGCCGAGAGCAAGCTTTCTCTACTGGGGAGTGGGACCTAGGTCGAGCAAAAGGGGTGGAGCATCATATTGTCCTCACAGACACTACTCCTTTTCGAGAACGGTCCCGGCGTATAGCCCCTGCGGATTTCGAGGATATGAGGAAACACCTGAAGGGACTATTAGAGAATCAGGTAATCATGGAGTCAAAGAGCCCTTATGCCTCTCCAATTGTCATCGCTCGAAAAAAAAACGGCAATATACGAATGTGCATTGACTATCGAACACTGAATCAAAGGACAGTGACAGATCAGTATACGGTGCCCAGGATCGATGAAGCCTTAGACTGTCTACAAGGAAGTACTTTATTCTCTGTTCTAGACTTAAGAAATGGGTATTACCAAATACCGATGTGCCCTCAGGATCGAGAAAAGACTGCATTTATATGTCCCTTAGGATTTTACGAATTTCTCCAAATGCCGCAAGGAGTGAATGGAGCACCGGCCACCTTTCAACGGACAATGGAGAAGACGATAGGTGACATGAATTATCGGGAGGTAATTGTGTATCTAGACGATATAATTGTCTTCGGGGCGACTATAGAAGAACATAACCAACGCCTTCTAAAAGTTTTAGACAGGTTGATTGAAGGCGGCCTGAAACTATCAGTAGATAAATGCCACCTATGTCAGTTAAGTGTCAAGTACCTAGGGCACATAGTAAGTAAGGATGGAGTAGCTACGGATCCGGACAAGGTGAAAGCAGTGACCAACTGGCCGCGCCCTACTAAGTTGAAGGAATTAAGATCGTTCCTTGGGTTTTGTGGCTATTACCGGAGGTTTGTTCCGAATTATTCAGCTACTGCTAAACCACTAACCGACTTAACAAAGGGATACTTGTCTATGACAGAGAGAAAGACCTCAAGGACAACAAGGAGTGGTGATCTATACAAGGTTAATGAACCATTCGGAGAAAGGTGGACAGGTGAATGTGAAAGGTCTTTTAATGCCCTGAAAGAGAGCTTAACGAGTGCCACTGTATTAGCTTATGCAAATCCCAATTTACCCTATGTCCTACATATTGATGCTTCCATAGAGGGCTTAGGAGGCGTATTATATCAGAGACATCAGGAGGAATTGCGGCCTGTATCTTTTGCCAGCAGAGGGGTATCAGACAGTGAAAAGCGATATCCTACACACAAACTTGAATTCTTGGCGTTAAAATGGTGCATCGTGGATAAATTTCACGACTATCTATATGGAGCCAAATTCGAAGTTCACACTGACAACAACCCCCTTACTTATGTACACACTACCGCCAAGTTGGATGCGACAGGGCATCGCTGGTTGGCCGCTCTTGCCCTGTACGACTTCTCTCTGAAATATCGGCCAGGGGTGAACAATGTTGATGCAGATTCGTTATCAAGAATCCCAGGGCAGTCAGCAGAAGGGAAGGAGGATGATGAATGGATTGAGATACCGGCTGGAGAAGTTCGTGGGATGTGCCGCATCCTACAAATAGAGAATCATATAAAGCATGCACAAGTGGGTGCATTAGGAGCAACTCCTGAAGCACTTCCACTATCCTACTGTTGGATCAATTTACTGGAGATGGAAGGTTTGGAAAAATTGAAGGAGGGCCAGATTAGGCAAGATCAACTTCAAGACCCTTGTATTGGACAAATAATGAATGGAGCCGGTAAGCAGAGGAATGACTATATGAGGCCAGAGATAGAGGAGGAAGTTAGGCTATTGAACAAACAGAAGAAGAACCTGCTTATGAGACGGGGAGCACTACACAGACACACAAAACAGAGCGATGGAAGAGAGAGATACCAATTGGTATTACCAAGGAAGTATCGGATGAGAGTTATGCAGTTTTTACATGATAACCACGGACACTTAGGGTTTGAAAAAACTCTAAAACTGGTAACCGACCGGTTTTATTGGCCGAAGATGAAGAGAGAAATAGAGAAATACTGCGGCAATTGTGGGAATTGTATCGTAAGAAAGACTTTGCCTGAAAGAGCGGCCCCGCTAGTAACGTTCAAGAGCAATGGTCCCATGGACTTAGTATGCATGGATTTCCTAACGTTAGAGGTAGAAGCAGGAAAGAAATGTAATATACTAGTGGTGACGGATCATTTCACCCGCTATGCTCAGGCCTATATAACCCCTAACCAGAAGGCAGTCACAGTCGCAAATACTCTTTGGGATCAATTCTTTGTCCACTATGGGCTACCAAACCGGTTACATTCGGATCAGGGTAGAGACTTTGAAAGTAGACTAATTAAGGAATTGTGTAAGAGCTGTGGGATATCCAAATCAAGAACAACGCCCTACCACCCACAGGGAGATCCACAACCAGAGCGTTTCAACAGGACGTTGTTGAATATGCTAGGAACATTAAGTCCTGTAGACAAAATTAATTGGAAAAGACACATTGGCCGACTAGTGCATGCATACAATTGCACCCAGAGTGAGGCCACAGGATACTCGCCATATTACCTGATGTTCGGAAGAGAAGCTAAGCTTCCAATAGATGTGAGCATGGGTGTTTCATCTGGGGAAAGCTCCTATTCATCCCATCTGAAATATGTAAAGAAGTTAAGGGAAGAGCTGAAAAAAGCGTATGAATTAGCAGAGCACACAGCTGATAAACTAGGAAAAAAAAAAAAATCCGATATAACAGGAAAGTGCGAGATCACGCATTGGCACCAGGAGATAGAGTGTTACTTAGACGATTGGGAATGCCAAAGAAATTCAAGATTATGAACAGATGGAAGGAACAGCCATATGTAGTGTTAGAAAAATTCCCGGATCTGCCAGTGTACAAACTACGACCGGAGAGCGGATCAGGAGCAACTTTAACCTATCATCGGCAGCATCTACTCCCCATCGGACGGGAAGTACGTTTAGAGTCCTTTCGAGAGGAGGGTGAAACGCCATCCACCAAGGGATTGGTAGATCCAGGAATAGAGACCAATATATCTAATGAAACTGATAGTATAAATTAAGAAGATGAGATAATTGGCTATTATTATAGAGAGTCAGCTAATAGAGTCGAAGAACCTACCAAAGAAAGTATTAGAGATGTTCCCGAAGATATATCTGGAATAAGAGCAGAACTATTGAGTAGAGAGAGCTACGAATGCTATCCTGGGACAGGGCTAGCAGAAGATGGGGACCCCGGAACAGGGCTGGTAGAAGATAGAGGGGAAGTACAAGGGGATTTCAACTACTATAATTTCAATGACACAGAATGGATAGATGAAGGGGCACATAATAGACCAGAAAGACAGAGACGGGCTCCTTTAGTATTAACTTACGATCAGTTGGGGGTACCTTGTATGGTGCCAAGAGTTAATCACATGGGTATGGTGTTATCTTGGCCATATTTTAGCAATTAAATAAGATAAAGAATATGGTGATCCAATTAAACGAGTGTAAGTAGATCACCAGGGGGAGAGTGTAGCCCTACTGGTAATTTTAATATATATATATATTGTAATATATTGTGTATACATATGCATATGTAATCTGTCATGTTACATAGGGCATGAAATGAAGGAGTTAACCTCATGTACTGCAGTATGTGGGGAGAAGTTTCTAGATTGCCATGAGGCCAGGAGATCGTTGGGGAGAACATGAGGACGGAAGGGAAAGGGGCCCCTGCGCATGCTGTGACAGTTAGTCCCAGACAAACTGTACCTGTGAGAGAGGCAGCATCCCGGCGGGCAGCTCTAGTGACAGAGCAGAGAGCGGGGGACAGAGACGCTGGCAGAGAGGCAGTCCTGGTAGCGGCGATGCTAGAGACGCTGCAGGCATGGAAATAGGCGCTGGCAAAAAGATAGTCTCGGTGACAGTGAGGCTGGAGAACGCTGCAGGCAGACAAATAGCCCCTGGCGGAGAGGCAGTCCCGGTGATGTTGGAGAGCCAGAGAGCTGTGCAATAGAGGCGCAGGCAACCAGAGTAAGAAGGAGAACGGTGAGGAGTGAGATCCTGTCAGTGCTGAGGACTCACTGATTGGTACAAGAACTACAATAAGAGGTACCTACACTATCTGGCTTACAATAATCAGACAGAGGGGGTGGAGAGGCAGAGCGTAGAGGAACAAGAGGAGTCGGGGGAGCTACCAGAGGTGAGCAACTATCCGTTGTGTTGCCTCCCCCTGGCAAGTTAACTCCTTCAGTACTAAAGTACCCCAAATGCTTGAATCCTCACTGCATTACCTGTATATATTATAAATGTTTCAACTGAACTTTAATTTTAGAGTCACCATAAGCATTCTTCTGTATTATATGGACTGAGGCCAGTTATAGAATACACATTACTATATAGACTGTGGCCGATTATATACTACATACCCAGAGATGCTACAAGTGCACTATTGTCACATATAGACTGAAAGCCCAGAACTGTAGAGCCTGTTAAAGTAGAAAGCTGCAAAAAGAAGCACCCATATCGGGATAGCTATTGAAATAGAGACATTCCTGAAGGAGGTGCAGCTATAGACTGAAAGAGAAGTAACTATTAGCGAACTGAAGGCGTACCGTTTCTCTTATCTACCAGCATGACGAAAAGATAGAAACTCCTAAGAGTAATGATAGACTTTACTAGTAAAGCCTCACGACACAGAGAAACTGATGATACTAAGTCTGGATAGCTGTCAGGGACAATAGGATGTGTATATGCTTTGATATAGCCAGCTGGTGACCATTTACCATCAGAGAGGAAAGTCAGTAATAACCAGCCCGACCAGTCAGAGTGGAAAATTAACCCCTAACTGGATGTTAAGAGGAAAAGTGAGTTATAATAACAGTGTCATCGCTGAGTAAAGTAAAGGAAGCAGTCCAAGGTGGATATATTCTATAACTGAGGCAGTATAACTGTAGCATGTAACAACTCGGAAACCATGGGCCCCAACAGTGCACAAATGTTTGTATAAACACCCGGGTCGATCTCATTTTTTAAAGATCTGATATGGTACCAGAGGTATTTTTTTGTTATGCATGCGAATACATTGTATAGGATGGGGAGAGTATAGTGATTAACTTGCGTAATAATTATTATATAGGTGGGAATGTTTGTTGGAACGGTCTAAAGAATTTATTGACGCTGATAGTCCAACTATAGTTGTACAATAAAGCTGTTATACTTACCACTGCCTGACTCTTCTGCTAGGGGACCCGACATGCCTAATGGAGAGAAAACAGGTAAATGAATTATTGGATTGTGTGTAATGCATTATCTATACACATAGGCGACTACACATTATATACGGCTTACCCAAACAAGCCGGGTGATATAACACAATAGTTAATAGTTTGGGTGGAGGCACAAAGGTAGTTGATAGTAACTCTCTCGAACAGCTACTCCAGAGCAGAGAAAGGGGGTTACATTAATAAACAAGATTGTGTAAGAGAGCTAGTAAATCTGCTTGAATTACTATTTAGTACACTTTCATTTATCTTGCTATTAATTCTGTTGTGTACTCATACAGTTCTTCTATCAATATAGGTGGGATAGTTTTCCCCAGTGCAATAGGTATGATGTCACTGGAGCATGTTCAGGTCTGCAAATGACCTCAAAAGCAAGTGCGCGTAAAGAGGTAGCAGACACAGCTCCCTAACTCTGTCCAGCCCCCACTGCTAGGAACAATAAAGTACACAAAATGTAATTTGCAGTCACACCAACACAGAAGCAGTGTATGTTGATTAACGTCAGACAAAGTTTAAAATATACAAAAGCTGCACATGTAACAAAGGTCTTGGTGGCCCTTCACAGTTCACAATCATTATTAATTTAACTCATCAATGAGGCTAAAGTGAGCTGTGTTTTAGGAAAAATCACAAACGATTTATTTAGTGAAAGGTTTAGTTCTAAAGTTGTAGGGGGTTGGAATTTTATGTGATGTTTATACTTTTGCATATTACGTACCTTCAGATTTTTTCTGCCTTTTCTCTAACCCAGGAACATTTGTAGATTGTGGAAGCTTTTCCCTGCTGAGCAGATCATCTAGGTACACTGTGCAAAACCAAAATAATTTTCAGCAAAGATCTTTCTGACCCCATACAGAACCTAAAGTTTCAGTGTGTCCTCTGCCTTTCTCACTTTCCCCTCCTTTATTATTCAACATCATACTGTGGTCGGGAAGTTTGCTTCCATTTGCTCAAACTCTGTTATTGCTTTATTAATTATGCATGCGGAGACTTAATTTTTAATTGCAGTGCCTCCGTCTCTTTCTCTCTGTGCCTTTTCTCTACTGTTTCAGCCTTCGAATAAGTTCCCAAGAGACACTTACTCTGCTGATGGGTAGAATTCTACTTTTTAAAACTTTCTAGCATTTATTTAGTCATACTAATACCCCCGTTACAGCATAGTTTGATAAGTACCTTTATTTGCATAATAATACATAATATCATGTTTTCATTTTATTTTATGCAGAACACATTATCATAAAGCATAGGATTGTACTAAAGGTATAGTACAATATTGCACATTGTACCACAGGGACAAATATAAATAAGAATATTAGGTATTATCTGATTATCCAGGACATTTTATTGGCAATACCCAAACAAAATCTATATTTTGCCTACATGTGTGATTTTATGGGGCACATCATCTGACAACTTCACTTGATCACATCTGATACTACATAGATGAGATATGATGGGAACAATACTTGCAACCAATAAAGTCTAATATAAACGGATTAACTCATATTTACAGGGAAGAGAGAAACTCATATTTAAACTGTTTATATTAATAAAACAGCTCCTAATGCACAAATGTGCTGCATCCCTTGATTCTGCGTCTGACATTCTGTGACTTTTCTACAGCAGTTCAGAAAATGAGGTGAATGTTTAATTGGTTGCTATGGGTTACAGTAGATCTGCTACAATACATCGAACCAGATTTTGGCTCAAGTTCAGAACATGGGACTCCCTGGGCTATCATAACTATGGGCCTAATTTAGACCTGATCGCTCCTCTGCAAATTTGCAGAGGTCTGCGATCAGATAGTCACTGCCCCATGCAAGTGTGTGAATGCATGTGTACGCCGTGTGAAAACTTCGCCAGACAGCGGACAGCTGCAAATCCATTCGCATCTCACTCACCATATAATGTTTATTCCATTCTGTGCAGTCTGTGCGTAGCCCAGGACTTCCTCCTACAGTGCGATAGAATCAGGCTGTTCGGGGGCCGCAGCTAACATCACACATCCTCCCTGAAAATGCTTGGGAACGTGTGCGTTTTTCCTGACACTCCCAAAAAATGGGCAGTTACCACCCACATTTTGCTCATTTTTTCCAGCTTTTAGGAGCAAATGGTTGATTGTCATTTGCTCCCACACATTAACAGATTTTTGCTCCTACCAGAAAGATTGAACAGATAATCTTACAGTGTGTATCCAATTTAAGAGAATTTGTGATGAGTGAGTGAGTGAGTGAGTGAGTGAGTGAGTGAGTGAGGGCTTTCACATTTATACAGTATACAGTATATAGATTATAAAGCCTGACTTTCATACAATATACTGCAGCAGTGTATGTTTACATCCAGCTATGGATGACAGGGGGAGGCAAAGTGTGAAAGGCTATGGGTGACAGGGGGAGGAAAAGTGTGACAGGGGAGACAGTGTGTGACAGCAGCAGAGGCAGTGGATGACAGCAGGAGAGGCAGTGGGTAACAGCGGGAGGCATTGGCTGGCAAGGTGACGCAGAGAGTGGCAGTGGGAAAATAAGAATTTACTTACCGATAATTCTATTTCACGTAGTCCGTAGTGGATGCTGGGGACTCCGTCAGGACCATGGGGAATAGCGGCTCCGCAGGAGACAGGGCACAAAAATAAAGCTTTAGGATTAGGTAGTGTGTACTGGCTCCTCCCCCTATGACCCTCCTCCAAGCCTCAGTTAGGATACTGTGCCCGGACGAGCGTACACAATAAGGAAGGATATTGAATCCCGGGTAAGACTCATACCAGCCACACCAATCACACCGTATAACTTGTAATCTGAACCCAGTTAACAGTATGACAAACGTAGGAGCCTCTGAACAGACGGCTTACAACAATAACAACTCGAATTTGTTTGTAACAATAACTATGTACAAGTATTGCAGACAATCCGCACTTGGGATGGGCGCCCAGCATCCACTACGGACTACGAGAAATAGAATTATCGGTAAGTAAATTCTTATTTTCTCTAACGTCCTAAGTGGATGCTGGGGACTCCGTCAGGACCATGGGGATTATACCAAAGCTCCCAAACGGGCGGGAGAGTGCGGATGACTCTGCAGCACCGAATGAGAGAACTCAAGGTCCTCCTCAGCCAGAGTATCAAATTTGTAGAATTTTGCAAACGTGTTTGCCCCTGACCAAGTAACAGCTCGGCAGAGTTGTAATGCCGAGACCCCCCGGGCAGCCGCCCTGGATGAGCCCACTTTCCTTGTGGAATGGGCCTTGACAGATTTAGGTTGTGGCAAGCCTGCCACAGAATGTGCAAGTTGAATTGTGCTACAAATCCAACGAGCAATCGTCTGCTTAGAAGCAGGAGCACCCATCTTGTTGGGTGCATACAATATAAACAGTGAGTCAGACTTTCTGACTCCCGCCGTTCTTGAAATATATATTTTCAATGCCCGGACCACGTCCAACAACTTGGAATCCTCCAAATCATTAGTAGCCGCAGGCACCACAATAGGCTGGTTCAGGTGAAACGCTGACACCACCTTAGGCAGAAAATGAGGACGCGTCCGCAGTTCTGCCCTGTCCGTATGGAAAATCAGATATGGGCTCTTATATGATAAAGCCGCCAATTCTGATACTCTCCTGGCTGAAGCCAGGGCCAGTAGCATGGTTACTTTCCATGTAAGATACTTCAACTCCACCGATTTGAGCGGCTCAAACCAATGGGATTTGAGAAAATCCAAGACTACATTAAGATCCCACGGTGCCACTGGGGGCACAACCGGGGGCTGTATATGTAGTACTCCTTTCTCTGACGTCCTAGTGGATGCTGGGACTCCGTAAGGACCATGGGGATATAGCGGCTCCGCAGGAGACAGGGCACAATAATAAAAGCTTTAGGATCAGGTGGTGTGCACTGGCTCCTCCCCCTATGACCCTCCTCCAAGCCTCAGTTAGATTTTTGTGCCCGACGAGAAGGGTGCAATCTAGGTGGCTCTCCTGAGCTGCTTAGAATAAAAGTTTAAGTTAGGTTTTTTATTTTCAGTGAGTCCTGCTGGCAACAGGTTCACTGCTACGAGGGACTTAGGGGAGAGAAGTAAACTCACCTGCGTGCAGGATGGATTTGCTTCTTAGGCTACTGGACACCATTAGCTCCAGAGGGATCGAACACAGGCCCAGCCATGGAGTCCGGTCCCGGAGCCGTGCCGCCGACCCCCCTTGCAGATGCCGAAGTTGAAGAGGTCCAGAGGTCCAGAAACAGGCGGCAGAAGACTTTCAGTCTTCATAAGGTAGCGCACAGCACTGCAGCTGTGCGCCATTGTTGTCAGCACACTTCACCAACAGTCACCAACTGTCACTGAGGGTGCAGGGCGCTGGGGGGGGCGCCCTGGGCAGCAATGTATAATACCTTTTTATGGCTAAAATACATCACATATAGCCCTTGAGGCTATATGGATGTATTTAACCCCTGCCAGATCTCACAAACTCCGAGAGAAGAGCCCGCCGAAAAAGGGGCGGGGCCTATTCTCCTCAGCACACGGCGCCATTTTCCTGCTCAGCTCTGCTGTGAGGAAGGCTCCCAGGCTCTCCCCTGCACTGCACTACAGAAACAGGGTTAAAACAGAGAGGGGGGGCACTTATTTGGCGATATGATTACATATATAAAAATGCTATAAGGGAAAACACTTGTATAAGGGGTTGTCCCTGTATAATTATAGCGTTTTTGGTGTGTGCTGGCAAACTCTCCCTCTGTCTCCCCAAAGGGCTAGTGGGATCCTGTCCTCTATCAGAGCATTCCCTGTGTGTGTGATGTGTGTCGGTACGTGTGTGTCGACATGTAGGAGGACGATGTTGGTGAGGAGGCGGAGCAAATTGCCTGTATTGGTGATGTCACTCTCTAGGGAGTCGACACTGGAATGGATGGCTTATTTAGGAATTACGTGATAATGTCAACACGCTGCAAGGTCGGTTGACGACATGAGACGGCCGGCAAACAAATTAGTACCTGTCCAGGCGTCTCAGACACCGTCAGGGGCTTGTAAAAACGCCCATTTACCTCAGTCGGTCGACACAGACACGGACACTGACTCCAGTGTCGACGGTGAAGAAACAAACGTATTTTCCTTTAGGGCCACACGTTTCATGTTAAGGGCAATGAAGGAGGTGTTACATATTTCTGATACTACAAGTACCACAAATAAGGGTATTATGCAGGGTGTGAATAAACTACTTGTAGTTTTTCCTGAATCAGATAAATTAAATGAAGTGTGTGATGATACGTGGGTTTCCTCCGATAGAAAATTATTGGCGGTATACCCTTTCCCGCCAGAAGTTAGGGCGAGTTGGGAAACACACCTTAGGGTGGATAAGGCGCTCACACGCTTATAAAAACAAGGGGCGTTACCGTCTCCAGATACGGCAGCCCTCAAGGAGCCAGCTGATAGGAAGCTGAAAAATATCCTAAAAGTATATACACACATACTGGTGTTATACTACGACCAGCAATCGCCTCAGCCTGGATGTGCAGCGCTGAGGGGGCTTGGTCGGATTTCCTGACTGAAAATATTGATACCCTTGACAGGGACAAGATTTTATTGACTATAGATGCATTTCTATATATGCGAGATGCGCAGAGGGATATTTGCATTCTGGCATCAAGAGTAAATGTGATGTCCATATCTGCCAGACGAAGACACGACAGTGGTCAGGTGATGCAGATTCCAGACGGCACATGGAAGTATTGCCGTATAAAGGGGCGGTCCATCGGACCTGGTGGCCATGGCAACAGCTGAAAAATCCACCTTTTGTTACCCCAAGTCACATCTCAGCAGAAAAGGACACAGTCTTTTCAGTCTCAGTCCTTTCGTCCCCATAAGGGCAGGCGGGCAAAAGGGCCAGTCATATCTGCCCAGGGGTAGAGGAAAGGGAAGAAGACTGCAGCAGGCAGCCCATTCCCAGGAACAGAAGCCCTCCACAGTTTCTGCCAAGTCCGCAGCATGACGCTGGGGCCGTACAAGCGGACTCAGGTGCGGTAGGGGGTCATCTCAAGAGTTTCAGCACGCAGGGGGCTCACTCACAAGTGAACTCCTGGATCCTACACATAGTATCCCAGGTGTACATTGGAAATTCGAGACGTCTCCCCCTCACAAGTTCCTGAAGTCTGCTTTACCAACGTCTCCCTCCGACAGGGAGGCAGTATTGGGAACAATTCACAGGCTGTATTCCCAGCAGGTGATAATCAAAGTACCCCTTCTACAACAAGGGAAGGGGTATTATTCCACACTATATTGTGGTACTGAAGCCAGACGGCTCGGTGAGATCTGAAATATTTGAACACTTACATACAAGCGTTCAAATCAAGATGGAGTCACTCAGAGTAGTGATAGCGAACCAGGAAGAAGGGGACGATATGGTGTCACTGGATATCAGGGACGCTTACCTACATGTCAAAATTTGCCTTCTCACCAAGGGTACCTCAGGTTCGTGGTACAGAACTGTCACTATCAGTTCAGACGCTGCCGTTTGGATTGTCCACGGCACCCCGGGTCTTTACCAAGGTAATGGCCGAAATGATGATTCTTCTTAAAAGAAATGTGGACGCTTTCCTGATAAGGGCAAGGTCCAGAGAACAGTTGGAGGTCGGAGTAGCACTATCTTAAGTAGTTCTACGACAGCACGAGTGGATTCTAAATATTCCAAAATCGCAGTTTTTTCCGACGACACGTCTACTGTTCCTAGGGATGATTCTGGACACAGTCCAGAAAAGGATGTTTTCTCCCGGAGAAGAAAGCCAGGGAGTTATCCGAGCTAGTCAGGAACCTCCTAAAACCAGGAAAAGTATCAGTGCATCATTGCACAAGGATCCTGTGAAAAATGGTGGTTTCTTACAAAGCGATCCCATTCGGTAGATTTCATGCAAGAACCTTTCCGTGGGATCTGCTGGAAAAATGGTCCGGATCGCATCTTCAGATGCATCAGCGGATAACCCTGTCTCCAAGGACAAGGGTGTTTCTTCTGCGGTGGCTGCAGAGTGCTCATCTATGAAAGGGCCGCAGATTCGGCATTCAGGACTGGGTCCTGGTGACCACGGATGCCAGCCTGAGTGGCTGGGGAGCAGTCACACAAGGAAAAAATTTCCAGAGAGTGTGATCAAGTCTGGAGACTTCTCTCCACATAAATATACTGGAGCTAAGGGCAATTTACAATGCTCTAAGCTTAGCAAGACCTCTGCTTCAAGGTCAGCCGGTATTGATCCAGTGGGACAACATCACGGCAGTCGCCCACGTAAACAGACAGGGCGGCACAAGAAGCAGGAGGGAAATGGCAGAAACTACAAGGATTCTTCGCTGGGCGAAAAATCATGTGATAACACTCTCAGCAGTGTTCATTCCGGGAGTGGAAAACTGGGAAGCAGACTTCCTCAGCAGGCATGACCTCCACCCGGGAGAGTGGGGACTTCATCGGGAAGTCTTCCACATGATTGTAAACCGTTGGGAAAAACCAAAGGTGGACATGATGGCGTCCCGCCTGAACAAAAAACTAGACAGATATTGCGCCAGGTCAAGGGACCCTCAGGCAATAGCGGTGGACGCTCTGGTAACACTGTGGGTGTACCAGTCAGAGTATGTGTTCCCTCCTATGCCTCTCATACCAAAAGTACTGAGAATCACAAGAGGGAGATGAGTAAGAACGATACTCGTGGTTCCGGATTGGCCAAGAAGGACTTGGTACCCGAAACTTCAAGAGATGTTCACGGAAGACCCGTGGCCTCTACCTTTAAGAAAGGACCTGCTCCAGCAGGGGCCTTGTCTGTTCCAAGACTTACCGCGGCCGCGTTTGACGGCATGGCGGTTGAACGCCGGATCCTGAAAGGGCATTCCAGATGAAGTCATCCCTACCCTGGTCGAAGACAGGAAGGATGTAACCGCAAAACATTTTCACCGCATTTGGTGAAGATATGTTGCGTGGTGTGAGGCCAAGAAGGCCCCTACAGAGGAATTCCAACTGGGTCGTTTCCTACATTTCCTGAAAACAGGACTGTCTATGGGCCTAAAATTAGGGTCCATTAAGGTTCAAATTTCGGCCCTGTCGAATTTCTTCCAGAAAGAACTGGCTTTAGTGCCTGACATTCAGATGTTTGTAAAAGGGGTACTGCATATACAGCCTCCTTTTGTGCCCCAGTGGCACCTTGGGATCTCAATGTTGTTTTGAGTTTCCTAAAGTCACATTGGTTTGAACCACTCACCACTGTGGACTTAAAATATCTCACATGGAAGGTGACGATGCTATTAGCCCTGGCTTCAGCCAGGCGTGTGTCAGAATTGGCGGCTTTATCATATATAAAGCCCTTACTTAATTTTTCATTCTGACAGGGCAGAATTGAGGACTCGTCCTCAATTTCTCCTTAAGGTGTTTTCTGTTTTTCACATGAACCAACCTATTGTGGTACCTGCGGGTACTAGGGACTTGGAGGACTCCAAGTTACTTGACGTTGTCAGGGCCCTGAAAAATATGTTTCCAGGACGGCTGGAGTCAGAAAATCTGACTCGCTGTTTAGCCTGTATGCACCCAACAAGATGGGTGCTCCTGCTTCTAAGCAGACGATTGCTCGCTGGATTTGTAATACAATTCAGTTTACACATTCTGTGGCAGGCCTGCCACAGCCAAAATCTGTAAAAGCCCATTCCAAAAGGAAGGGGGCTCATCTTGGGCGACTGCCCGAGGGGTCTCGGCTTTACAACTTTGCCGAGCAGTTACTTGCTCAGGGGCAAACACGTTTGCTAAATTCTACAAATTTGATACCCTGGCTGAGGAGGACATGGAGTTCTCTCATTCGGTGCTGCAGGGTCATCCGCACTCTCCCGCCCGTTTGGGAGCTTTGGTATAATCCCCATGGTCCTTACGGAGTCCCAGCATCCACTAGGACGTCAGAGAAAATAAGATTTTACTTACCGATAAATCTATTTCTCGTAGTCCGTAGTGGATGCTGGGCGCCCATCCCAAGTGCGGATTGTCTGCAATACTTGTACATAGTTATTGTTACAAAAATCGGGTTATTCTTGTTGTGAGCCGTCTTTTCAGAGGCTCCTTCGTTGTTATCATACTGTTAACTGGGTTCAGATCACAGGTTGTACGGTGTGATTGGTGTGGCTGGTATGAGTCTTACCCGGGATTCAATATCCTTCCTTATTATGCACGCTCGTCCGGGCACAGTATCCTAACTGAGGCTTGGAGGAGGGTCATAGGGGGAGGAGCCAGTGCACACCACCTGATCCTAAAGCTTTTATTATTGTGCCCTGTCTCCTGCGGAGCCGCTATATCCCCATGGTCCTTACGGAGTCCCAGCATCCACTACGGACTACGAGAAATAGATTTATCGGTAAGTAAAATCTTATTTTTACAAAAGTCTGGACTTCAGGAACTGAAGCCAATTCTTTCTGGAAGAAAATCGACAGGGACGAAATTTGAACCTTAATGGACCCCAATTTGAGGCCCATAGACAATCCTGTTTGCAGGAAATGTAGGAATCGACCCAGTTGAAATTCCTCCGTTGGGGCCTTCCTGGCCTCACACCACGCAACATATTTTCTCCAAATGCGGTGATAATGTTGTGCAGTCACCTCCTTCCTGGCTTTTACCAGTGTAGGAATGACCTCTTCCGGAATGCCTTTTTCCCTTAGAATTCGGCGTTCAACCGCCATGCCGTCAAACGCAGCCGCGGTAAGTCTTGGAATAGACACGGTCCCTGCTGAAGCAGGTCCCGTCTTAGAGGTAGAGGCCACGGATCCTCCGTGAGCATCTCTTGAAGTTCCGGGTACCAAGTTCTTCTTGGCCAATCCGGAGCCACTAGTATCGTTCTTACTCCCTTTTGCCGTATAATTCTCAGTACTTTTGGTATGAGAGGCAGAGGAGGGAACACATACACTGACTGGAACACCCACGGTGTTACAAGAGCGTCCACAGCTATTGCCTGAGGGTCTCTTGACCTGGCGCAATACCTGTCCAGTTTTTTGTTGAGGCGGGACGCCATCATATCCACCATTGGTTTTTCCCAACGGTTCACAATCATGTGGAAGACTTCTGGATGAAGTCCCCACTCTCCCGGGTGTAGATCGTGTCTGCTGAGGAAGTCTGCTTCCCAGTTGTCCACTCCCGGAATGAATACTGCTGACAGTGCTATCACATGATCTTCCGCCCAGCGAAGAATCCTTGCAGCTTCTGCCATTGCTGTCCTGCTTCTTGTGCCGCCCTGTCTGTTTACGTGGGCGACTGCCGTGATGTTGTCCGACTGGATCAACACCGGCTGACCCTGAAGCAGGGGTTTTGCCAGACTTAGAGCATTGTAAATCGCTCTTAGCTCCAGTATATTTATGTGAAGAGACATCTCCAGGCTTGACCATACTCCCTGGAAGTTTCTTCCCTGTGTGACCGCTCCCCAGCCTCTCAGACTGGCATCCGTGGTCACCAGGACCCAGTCCTGTATGCCGAATCTGCGGCCCTCTAACAGATGAGCACTCTGCAACCACCACAGAAGAGACACCCTTGTCCGTGGCGATAAGGTTATCCGCTGATGCATCTGCAGATGTGATCCGGACCATTTGTCCAGCAGATCCCACTGAAAAGTTCGTGCGTGGAATCTGCCGAATGGAATCGCTTCGTAAGAAGCCACCATCTTTCCCAGGACTCTTGTGCATTGATGCACAGACACTTTTGCACCACGAACCTGAGGTACCCTTGATGTGAAGGGCAAATTGGGACATGCAGGTAAGCATCCTTTATGTCCAGGGACACCATAAAGTCCCCTTCTTCCAGATTCGCTATCACTGCTCTGAGTGACTCCATCTTGAACTTGAATTTTTGTATGTACAGGTTCAAAGATTTCAGATTTAGAATAGGGCTTACCGAGCCGTCCGGCTTCGGTACCACAAATAGCGTGGAGTAATACCCCTTTCCCTGTTGTAGGAGGGGTACCTTGACTATCACCTGCTGAGAAAACAGCTTGTGAATGGCTTCCAATACCGTTGCCCTGTCTGAGGGAGACGTTGGCAAAGCAGACTTTAGGAACCTGCGAGGGGGAGACTTCTCGAATTCCAACCTGTAACCCTGAGATACTACCTGCAGGATCCAGGGGTCCACCTGTGAGCAAGCCCACTGTGCGCTGAAATTCTTGAGTCGACCCCCCACCGCTCCTGAGTCCGCTTGTAAGGCCCCAGCGTCATGCTGAGGGCTTTGCAGAACCCTGAGAGGGCTTCTGTTCCTGGGCAGGGGCTGCTTGCTGCCCTCTCTTACCCCTTCCTCTGCCCCGAGGCAGATATGACTGTCCTTTTGTCCGCTTGTTCTTATAGGACCGAAAGGACTGCGGCTGAAAAGACGGTGTCTTTTTCTGTTGGGAGGGGGTCTGAGGTAAAAAGGTGGATTTTCCGGCAGTTGCCGTGGCCACCAGATCCGATAGACCGACGCCAAATAATTCCTCCCCTTTATACGGCAATACTTCCATATGTCGTTTGGAATCCGCATCACCTGACCACTGTCGCGTCCATAAACTCCTTCTGGCAGATATGGACATCGCATTTACTCTCGATGCCAGAGTGCAAATATCTCTCTGAGCATCTCGCATATAAAGGAAAGCATCCTTTAATTGCTCTATAGTCAATAAAATACTGTCCCTATCCAGGGTATCAATATTTTCAGTCAGGGAATCCAACCAGACGACCCCAGCACTGCACATCCAGGCTGAGGCGATGGCTGGTCGCAGTATAACACCAGTATGTGTGTATATACTTTTTAGGGTAGTTTCCAGTCTCCTATCAGCTGGATCCCTGAGGGCGGCCGTATCAGGAGACGGTAACGCCACTTGTTTTGATAAGCGTGTGAGCGCCTTATCCACCCTAGGGGGTGTTTCCCAGCGCGCCCTAACCTCTGGCGGGAAAGGGTATAATGCTAATAACTTTTTTGAAATTAGCACTTTTCTATCTGGGTTAACCCACGCTTCATCACATACATCATTTAATTCCTCTGATTCAGGAAAAACTACAGGTAGTTTTTTCACCCCCCACATAATACCCCTTTTTGTGGTACTTGCAGTATCAGAGATATGCAAAGCCTCCTTCATTGCCGTGATCATATAACGTGTGGCCCTACTTGAAAATACGTTTGTTTCATCACCGTCGACACTAGATTCAGTGTCTGTGTCTGTGTCTGTGTCGACCGACTGAGGTAAAGGGCGCTTTACAGCCCCTGACGGTGTCTGAGACGCCTGGGCAGGTACTAACTGGTTTGCCGGCCGTCTCATGTCGTCAACTGATTTTTGTAATGTGCTGACATTATCACGTAATTCCATAAACAAAGCCATCCATTCCGGTGTCGACTCCCTGGGGGGTGACATCACCATTATCGGCAATTGCTCTGCCTCCACACCAACATCGTCCTCATACATGTCGACACACACGTACCGACACACAGCAGACACACAGGGAATGCTCTTATCGAAGACAGGACTCCACTAGCCCTTTGGGGAGACAGAGGGAGAGTTTGCCAGCACACACCCAAGCGCTATAATATATATGGGAACAACCTTATATAAGTGTTGTTCCTTATAGCAGCTTAAATATATCAAAATATCGCCAAAAAATGCCCCCCCTCTCTGTTTTACCCTGTTTCTGTAGTGCAGTGCAGGGGAGAGTCCTGGGAGCCTTCCTCACAGCGGAGCTGAGCAGGAAAATGGCGCTGTGTGCTGAGGAGAATAAGCCCCGCCCTCTATTTTGGCGGGCTTTTCTCCCGGAGTTTTAGATATCTGGCATGGGTTAAATACATACATATAGCCTCAATGGCTATATGTGATGTATTCTTTTGCCATAAAGGTATTAAATATTGCTGCCCAGGGCGCCCCCAGCAGCGCCCTGCACCCTCCGTGACCGCTTGGTGTGAAGTGTGTGACAACAATGGCGCACAGCTGCAGTGCTGTGCGCTACCTTCATGAAGACTGAAGAGCCTTCTGCCGCCTGTTTCCGGACCTTCAATCTTCAGCATCTGTAAGGGGGGTCGGCGGCGCGGCTCCAGGACGAACCCCAGGGTGAGACCTGTGTTCCGACTCCCTCTGGAGCTAATGGTGTCCAGTAGCCTAAGAATCCAATCCATCCTGCACGCAAGTGAGTTGAAATTCTCTCCCCTAAGTCCCTCGATGCAGTGAGCCTGTTGCCAGCAGGACTCACTGAAAATAAAAAACCTAAAAACTTTTTCTAAGCAGCTCTTTAGGAGAGCCACCTAGATTGCACCCTGCTCGGACGGGCACAAAAACCTAACTGAGGCTTGGAGGAGGGTCATAGGGGGAGGAGCCAGTACACACCACCTAATCCTAAAGCTTTATTTTTGTGCCCTGTCTCCTGCGGAGCCGCTATTCCCCATGGTCCTGACGGAGTCCCCAGCATCCACTTAGGACGTTAGAGAAATAGAGAGTGACTGGGAAAACAGAGTGTGACAGGGAGAGGCAGTGGGTGACAGCAGAAGAGGCAGTGGGTAACAGCGGAAGAGGCTGTGGGTGACAACAGGAAGTAGCAGGTGTCAGTGAGAGACATAGAGTGGCACTTGTAAACAGAGTGACTGGGGAAACAGAGCGTGAAAGGGAGAGGCATTGGGCGACAGCAGAAGAGGCAGTGGGTAACAGCGGAAGAGGCTGCGGGTGACAGAAGGAGAGGCTTTGGGTGACAGCAGGAGACACAGTGGGTGACAGGGGAAGGCTGAGTGTGTCAGTGGGTGACAGAAGGTGACAGGGTGGCGGGGGAGCAGAGGGCGGCAATGGCAGTGGGAGACAGAGAGAGACGGGAGAAAAACCTTGCAAACCCCTCCACACACACACACACACACACACACACACACACACACACACGCACGCACGCACGCACGCACACACACACACACACACACACACACACACACACACACACACACACACACACGTTACGTCCGCACCCAGCACTGGCAATTACCGGGAACAGGATCTGCCTCTTCCTCAGTGCTAGTAACAGCAGTGTGAATCCCCTACTAGATACTGCACTGCCCCATCCCCCTATCTGGTGCCCAGAAAAGCATTCTGTAATGTGGCTGCAGAGCTCTCTGCCTCTGCATCTGGTGGCAGCTGAATATATCTGCAATGAGGGGGACAGGGAGAGACAGGGTCCTCATGCACCAACTCTCACACAGCTGGACTGGGAAATGGATGTCTGATCACAGATCACTGATCTGGTGCCCTGGGGTCCCTTGGTCACCAGGGGACCCAGGGCACTGCGCCGGCTACACTGCCGGCAGCTCCACCACTGATCTATCTATTTATCTCATATATATTTTTCCATCTAAAGTATTCGAAATCTGATTAAGCATATAGGCGCAAACTTACCAGGACAAGATAATATACTTTTCAAGACAAATGTTTACCTGTGTATTTTTCTCTTGTCAGATGAGAATGAACAATACCTATTTAAATGCAAGTTAAACAGGAGGAATGATCAATTTTGTCTTCATCTACATCCATTGTCATCTGTGTTGTTTCTAGTACAGAGGTTCTCAAATGCGGTCTTTAAGGCACCCAACGGTCCAGGTTTTAAGTATATCCATGCTTGGCCACAGGTGACTTAACATGTACATTAGTCAATTTGATTCAACCATCTGTACTGAGCAATGGATATGCTGTATTTAAAACCTGAACCATTGTGGTGCCTTGAATACCGCAGTTGAGAATCCACATATATGTGGATAAAGATTAAAGCTGCAGCTATATGTCTTTCCAGCACTCATGAGGATGGTATATAGGCATTGTGGCTGCAGGATTTAAAGCAACAATATTTTTAAAGGCAATACCGTCAGTTTTAGATTTACAAATAATATTTGTCCATATACAGTATGTGAAAAAGTGTCACCCCTAACAAAATAAAGGAACACCAAGTTTTCACAATCACATACCCTAATTATTAATTGCTGAGAAGAGTGCAGCCTGAAGGCCCCCACCACCAAAGTGCCTCTACTACTTACACACTTGGGTCCCTTCCCCCAGGGCCGCATCTAGGGGGGGCGCTAAGGGGGCATTTGATTTGAGGGGGTGATGAGGTGTTACAGAGGAACAGGGTTTTTTGGTGTTTTTTAATTTACCAGCAGTACTGTGCTGCTCCAGTGAGACAGAAGACAGCTCCCGGGGCAGTGCCTCTGACCCACCTGTCTTCCCATAGCTGGCTCTGATGCTGTGCGGGTGAGCTCCAGTTCCTGGGATCTCTCCTATGCCGGCTACTGTCTTAAACTCTCTTCTTTGCAATGCAGTGCTGCGACTAGCGTGCAGTGTACCGTGCAAGCTATAGAAGCGAGTTGTTGGTGCTGTGTTTTTAAGTAGGCTATGATCCCGGCTGCCTGCCCAGCACCAACTGATAACAAGCTGCAGGCTACACACCATTGAAAGGACACGCTGTAGTGTAGTGATGTAGTTCAGCATGTAGGGGATGTAGTATAGTGATGTAGTGCAGTGTATATGGGAAAGTAGTGCAGTGATATAGTGAAATGTATGGGGACACACAGGGGGGCATGTAGTGGAACACACTGCTGGGGGGGCAGGTGATGCTTAGGGCATTTGGGGCACATGGGGTAATATTGTCCAGTAGTATCCCCTTTATTTTTTTGAGATTTTTGATAATCTGATTATTTTAGTCTGACAGGGTTTGTTTGCTTTTTTTTTTTTTTTTTTTTTTGAGGAGGGGGCGGCAAATTACCACCTTGCCCCGGTGACGAAAATCCTAGTTTCACCCATGCTTTCCCCCACGGGCAGCCCAAAACTTTGTATTGGCACCCAATGCCTAGTCACCCCCTGCTGCATTTTATTTGGCGTCAAATTGTTAGTGCTGCTTTTAGTACTATAGTTTTCACCTGCTATTGAAGGACACACCCCTGACTGGCAATAAATATGCCCATAGGTGGAGCTAGGCAAGCCCATTGGCTGGAGCATGGCACATGCTCAACGGCACACTGCGCAAAGCATTCTGGTACCACTTGGAATGTCCCTAAAACTACTTTTCAAAAGTAGTCAAGTATGCGTTACAGTAGCTTCTGCTTCTCAAGTTGAGTGAATATCAATATGACAATACTCCACAAGTCACAGGAGTTACCTTGCCAGAAGGGCCACCACAGCTCTTCAGCATAGTGCATACAGCCCTTAATCCAAACCTGCTGTTGCATCAATCTGATTTGTTTCTAATTTAGCCTGCTAGATCATCACATTTACCAATGCAACTTTGCACAAGTCAATATGCAAGGTAACACATTCAAATTTCTACCAAGAATTTTGCCATTTGGTTTGGCACTGCCTGCATGAGATCCATAGTTGTTTCTATAATGGGTGCAGTGTGTGCGGTGCACACGGGCCCCTAGGTCACCGCACACACTGCACCAATAGAATATAGTTACCCCTACGAAGTCCCGCGGTTTCGGTGCTGCAGTACGGGCAAAAATCACTTGGGAAATTACTGCCATGGCCATTTCCATGTGATTTGCACATGCGCACTGGAGGTGTCCCCGGGAGCAAGGCATGGGCACTGTGTTCCCGGAGACCTGCGTATGTGCAGTAGGTTCTGGCTTTAAGCCAGAGTCTACTTGCTCCAAAGCGGAGGGTACCGGCAACGGATGCTGAATACGGGTCCCCTCCTCTCTTAAAACGCCCCTGATGAGACCCCCTTCTCTTCACCTGTAATAATGTATCTACTGTACATTGTATTAAAAATAGAATAACAGTTTTAACTTTGGATCAGTCTGTGAAAAACTGCAAAGTTTGAAGACTGTAGAAGTCAAGAAAGAAAAAGGATGAAACTGTTTACTCTGAGTTTCTGTCATAAAATTGAAATATTAGCTAGTAGACCTGCTTTACAATATCCTGTGAGTAAGAGATGCAAAGTAATGCCATCATATTTAAATAGTATGCAATGTAATATTATATTCTAAAAGAGAAAGAAATAAACAAGATAGCCAGCGAGCTGTGTCATTCCCATGAATTTCTGATAAGAAGCAAATATTAGAAAAGCTCAATGGAATCATTGTATTTATATTCTAAAGAGGAGCTGTCTATAAAAGTGGAAGGTATGGCAGTCTTGTTTTAGTATATTTTGTACTACTTTGTCTTTTTCCATAAACTGTAGGGGAATAATAAGTTGCCTTCACAGCTGAACAACATATTTGTTTTATGAATCTCTTTACTGAAAGATGAAACAAACATGTACATAGCCTATAATAGAAATATAATATATGCAATCACAAAGAGTAATGTCATAATATATTGACATTGTATTGTGGGGTATACAATGAAGTAATGAGGGGGGTGTATCTACAGTACTGTATGTCAGGTCAAGACATGATAGTTAATGGAGAATAGGTAAGATTGGAGAACATACAGTATGTAAATGGTGCATGCCTAAACACATTATATTAGGCTATATTTATGAATGACAAAACATATGAAGCATCAAATTGGGGAAACCAAGAAAGCCCAATTGATAATAAATGAACTGTGTTGTTTATTACACTTCAGCCAATAATGATGTATTTAATAGCATGTGTATGCCATGTTCTGTAGATGGTTTACTGCTATGGGGGAGCCTGCTTCCATAGTATAGCAATTTTAAAGGTAGCAACACTACACATATAGGAGGTCATTCCGAGTTGTTCGCTCGCAAGCTGCTTTTAGCAGCTTTGCACACGCTAAGCTGCCGCCTACTGGGAGTGAATCTTAGCTTATTAAAATTGCGAACGAAAGATTCGCAATATTGCGATAAGACATCTCTGTGCAGTTTCTGAGTAACTCGAGACTTACTCGGCATCTGCGATCAGTTCAGTGCTTGTCGTTCCTGGTTTGACGTCACAAACACACCCAGCGTTCGCCCAGACACTCCTCCGTTTCTCCAGCCACTCCCGCGTTTTTCCCAGAAACGGTAGCGTTTTTTCACACACACCCATAAAACGGCCAGTTTCCGCCCAGAAACACCCACTTCCTGTCAATCACATTACGATCACCAGAATGAGGAAAAAACCGTGAGTAAAATTCCTAACTACATAGCAAATTTACTTGGCGCAGTCGCAGTGCGAACATTGCACATGCGCACTAAGCGGAAAATCGCTGCGATGCGAAGAAATTAACCGAGCGAACAACTCGTAATGACCCCCATAGTTCTATATGATGGATCAGATTGTAAATATATTTATCAACTTCAGGCACAAAGAGATGTAGGAGAAATCATTGCGGCACACTGTACGTGCTAAAATACCAGTGAACAAGAATATAAATTCCTGACTTTGGTTCAAAAGCAATGTCCACCATATGTGAAATGGAGTGCCGGTTTGAGCACTCAAATTGTTGTGGTTGGATAGATTGAAAGCACCCTCCTGGGGGTTGATTATAATTGGTTGTGTAGCTTATAGGTATGATGTGGCATATACTGTAAATGAATACCCTTCAGAGCTTTTGACTAATTGAGGCATGTGTCACCCCATCTTGTACATTGTGGTCATTAGGCTCTTCGATTGGGTGAAAAAGGTAGAGTGATTCCAATAGTAAATATAACCATGTTGATGTGATTATTCATTTCTATTCGGCATCTAGGAAAGGGATTTGGTAATGTATGATTATATGCCTGCTGAATGAATATCTCCACTTATGCAACATTCATGCAGAGTTTTGCTGTGGGATGTAAAAGGGTTAAACAACCAGCAGACCCTCAAGGGCAATATCTCCTCTTAAAAGTTGTGATAGCAGGCAAAATTGAAGGTGGCCTATATATAAGACCCCCCCCCCCCCCCTCCCCCCGACTCCAATGCTCTTTATTTCTCTGATGTTTACTCTGTCTACAAGATTGTATGGAAGGTTTTCTGATTTTTTGGGTGATCTCAACACAGCTGTTTTCCTAAGATCTAGATAAGTCATGTACTCCTGGGTGAAGAGGAGGGCGACACAGCACACCATCTACCTTGTCACATCTTACAGAATCTTTACATTTAACAGACCCCTGGTGGTATGTGCATCCTGTTTTTAGTGAATATACATTTTCTAGATTATATTATTGGTTTGTGCCTGATGCCTTTTTCATAGGTTAGTAGATTCTGCCATTGCCGAGCTTTTTGTTTCCGTCCATGCACCGTTATAGGCCCTACACACTTACCGATTACACTGAGCGATATGAATGATCTAATTCATTAATGAACAAGATACAGTATCATTCATATTTCTCAGTGTGTAGTAGAGATGGCTACTGAGTCTCCGTCTCAACACAGTGACTCGAATCATCAGGAAGTATGAATGATTCGAGTCACTCACAGTTTAGTGAGTCGAGACAGCTACAGCAGTAGCCTCTCTCAGCCAGAGGGATGGAACTCAGTGTGTTGTTGTGATTGGCCAGCGGCAATACCAGGTGACACCCAGTGGGAGGGGGGAGGGAGCACTCATGACTCACCAGTTAGTGAGTGCTGCGCTGCTGTGCCTAATTCATTCATCCTGATTCCTGACTCTGCCTGTGAGTCAAGACAGTTGTACGCTGTGTAGACTCAATGACTCAGTGTACAGATCTGATTCATGCAGCATTAGCCTGCAGGAGGTGGAGCCCCTGCGGTACAGTGCTCTCAGCTCAGTGCTCACTGATCCTGCTCAATGTGATTGTGACTGAATATTTGTTTCATGGCTGTTAAGCTTTATTTCCTCAGTCAGATGTATTGTGCATATTCAGTAACTAGTACTGTATGTAATAAGTGGTTATTAATAATATACCAATATAACACTGAATCTATGTTAGTATATTATTAACAATCAGAGCATAAGCAGCTGCCTCCCCTAGATGCACTGCACAATCAGTGCAGCTGAATAACTAGCTGAGCCAACTCCCAGAGGCTGAGCCGGATTAAGGGGGGAGCCCAGGGGACACTTTACCCTGGGCCCCCCAAATCTAAGGGCCCCCTGTGCCTGCGTCAAGCACTGGCAATTTTGCATGTTTGTTTGTTTTTTAATATGAAGTTCAGCAAACTCCCCCCCCCCCCTGCAGAGGAATTGTGTTTCCGGGGCCACCTACAGGCACTAACGAGCAGCTGTGAATGCTCCTCACACAGAGCTCTGATCAGCAGACCTCTCTGTACTGGAGACATAACTCACCGTGGAAGGAGCTGCTGAGCATGTGCAGCAGCAGCAGTAGCTCCTGTGCTCAACTATCTCACATGGACTCCAGCAGAATCTCCTCCTCTTCTCTTAAATTGGTTAGTGGTGTGTGTGTGTGTGTGTGTGTGTGTGTGTGTGTGTGTGTGTGTGTGTGTGTTTTTGTGGGTATGCTGTTTGTTTGTAGGTGTGTAGTATGTGTGTGATGTATGCATGCTATTTGTGTGTGTGTGTGTGTGTGTGTGTGTGTATGCTAGCTATCATACCTTCCAACTGTACCTACCAAAAAGGCTTTGTATCAGTTTTTGACTCTACTTTACAATGAAAGTATTGGAAACTGGGCGTGACCACGCCCCCTTTACTCGTGACCATGCCCACTTTCCTAATTTGTACCGGGTTTTGTGTGTAAAATGTTGGAGGGTGTATGTATGTGTGTATGTATGTGTGTGTATGTATGTGTGTGTATGTATGCTGTGTGGATGTAGGTATGCTGTACAGGGGCAAACGCATGTTTTGTAAAGGGGGAGGGGGGTTCCAAAGAGGGGGTGGAGGCAAGCATAAGGGAGCAGCTATATATATATGGTAAAAGTCTGAGGAGGCGATAGATAGATAGATATATAGATAGATAGATAGATAGATAGATAGATAGATAGATAGATAGATAGATAGATAGATTGCCAGCAGCAGTATCCGGTGGCGGTGGTAAGAGGGGGACGTTTGGGACTCGGGAGGATGACAGTGTGTCACTCAGCCAGCTATCCAGCCCCATAGAAACTACATTACCTGGCGGATGATCTGTGCACTACCGCTGCAGCCCCCCTAGCCCCAGCCAGCAGCCTGCTCTCCTCGTTGGAAGGGGAGCGATCGCATTGGATCCTAGCATATAATAAATGCCTACACTCTGATTCACCTGAATACCTACCCATGGCCTGAGACAGTTACCTGATTGTATTTATTCTTTATTGTACAACTTTGAAGAAGCTGTTAATAATAATAATACAGGTTGAGTATCCCTTATCCAAAATGCTTGGGACCAGAGGAATTTTGGATATCGGATTTTTCCGTATTTTGGAATAATTGCATACCGTAATGAGATATCATGGTGATGGGACCTAAATCTAAGCACAGAATGCATTTATGTTTCATATACACCTTATACACCCAGCCTGAAGGTCATTTTAGCCAATATTTTTTATAACTTTGTGCATTAAACAAAGTGTGTGTACATTCACACAATTCATTTATGTTTCATATACACCTTATACACACAGCCTGAATGTCATTTAATACAATATTTTTAATAACTTTGTGAATTAAACAAAGTTTGTGTACATTGAGCCATCAAAAACAAAGGTTTCACTATCTCAGTCTCGCTCAAAAAAGTCTGTATTTCGGAATATTCCGTATTTCGGAATATTTGGATATGGGATACTCAACCTGTAATAGTAATAATAAAAAAAATTATTATTATTATTATTATTATTATTATTATAAAGGGGCAAACGTAATTAAATACAAGAGCTCCTGTTATTATAATCCTGTCAACACAGTGCAGTAGGGATGTATGTAATTTTTGCATCTATAGATAACCAGACACATCCAATACATGTAAAGCCTACACATCTGCTGACTGCTGTAGGCAATGGGCTGCTGCTGACTGTGAAACTACAAGTGTCAGAATGCTGAGACTTGCAGTTCCACTCCGTTTGCCAGGTACCGGCACCAAGGGGTGAAACTCACTGATGTGGTGCCCTCCTCCCGGGCCATATGCATCCTCTACATCGTCCTGCTCAGCAGCTCCTGCTCCCTCCCTCCCACCCGCTGCCGCGAAGCTCTCAAGCACCTCAAGAACCCGCGCCACTTGCGGGACCACCCTGGACACCGACTCCGGGCCGCACTGCTTGGTCAGGTCCTGTAGCTCTGAGCCCGGGCTCTTTGCTATGCTGAACACATCGTCCAGGGACAGGAAGGCCGGGACCCGCAGCCACACCATCTCCTGCTGCTCCTCCATCACCGAGACAGTGTGTCTCATCACACTGAAAAGCAGCAGTGTGCTAGGGTAGGCGAGTACCCTGATCGTTCCCCTCTTAAATCTGTGCCTGTCACCTACAGCGATGTATCGGCAGAAGGGGGAGGGGGGGGGGGGTTCTACAGTGTGATATTGTTTTTCTACAGTGTATACATATGCTAATTTTCTATTCAATAATATGTGCTATATTTTGTTAATGCCTCCAACAGCTTTCTGCTTATACTTTTATCTATCTTAGATAGATAGATAGATAGATAGATAGATAGATAGATAGATAGATAGATAGATAGATAGAGACACATGTAAGGAACCTCCCCTTCCTATATACACTATATTTAGTCCTCCGGGGCCCCCTTGTCTAAAGTACCCCGGGCCCCCTGGAGCCTTAATCCGGCACTTCTCAGAGGACTGAGTCACTCCCTCCATGAGTCACCAGCACTGAGTCTCTGGCAACTCACTGAATCATGTGCACTGTCTCTGCAACACATTCCAATCCAAATGAGTCATGACTCATGTGCCGAGACACTGACTCGAGACACTTCACTGAACTGAGTCATGTGTCTCAGCTCAGTTCAGTGAATCACTTTGCCCATGAATAGTGTGTAGGCACCAACGATGAACAATACACAGCCCCGGGATCGTCCATCGTTGGTGCCGGCTCGTTTATACATGGGGTCCATTCAGTACCATGGGGTATAGATGGGTCCACTAGGAGCCTTGGCACTTTAAGAAATCAATAGTGTGCACTGGCTCCTCCCTCTATGCCCCTCCCACCAGACTCAGTCTAGAAACTGTGCCAGAGGAGATGGACCGATCCTGAGGAAGGATGTAACAGAACAGTGTTGAGAGTCGAACCAGCACACACAAACAAGAGGAAAGTGATGCTAACCAAACTGAACAGGAACAGCAACAGCTGAACATAACAACATGACTTAACGAAGTAACAGGGCAGGAAACACGAAGCACTGGGTGGGCGCCCAGTATCCTCTATGGACTACGAGAAATGGATTTACCGGTAGGTAATTAAAATCCTATTTTCTCTTATTTCCTAGAGGATACTGGGGTCCATTTAGTACCATGGGGATGTACCAAAGCTCCCAAACCGGGTGAGAGAGTGCTGAGGTTCCTGCAGAACTGATTGAGAAAACTGAAGGTCCTAAGAGGCCAAAGTATTGAACTTGTAGAACTTTGCAAACGTGTTCAAACCTGACCAAGTAGCTGCTTGGCAGAGCTGTAAAACCAAGACACCCCGGGCAACCGCCCAGGAAGAACCCACCTAGTAGACCTAGTAGAGTGGGCATGTACTTTAGGAACCGGCAATCCTGCCGATGAATAAGCCTGCTGGATAGTAAGCCTGATCCAGCAAGCAATAGACTGCTTTGAAGCAGGACACCCAATTGTATTGGGATCATAGAGAACATACAGCGAGTCAGATTTTCTGTGACGAGCTGTCCTCTTCACGTATATCTTCAAAGACCTCACAACAGCCAGGGACTTTGAGGTAGCAGAAGTGTCAGTAAGCACTGGAACCACAATAGGTTGGTTGATATGAAATGCAGACACCACCTTAGGAAGAAATTGCTGACCACTTCTGAGTTCAGCTCTGTCTTCATGAAAAACCAAATAGGGGCTTTTGTGAGACAACGCCACTAGTTCAGACACACGCCTTGCAGAAGCCAAGGCCAACAGTCTTCCACGTAAGAAACTTAACGTCAACCTCATGTAAAAGTTCAAACCAGTCCGAATGTAGAAACTGCAACTCCACTTTAAGATCCCAAGGTGCCGTGGGAGGCACAAAGGGCAGTTGGATGTGCATAACACCCTTCAAGAATGTCTGAACCTCAGGGAGGAAAGCCAATTGTTTCTGGAAGAAAACGGACAAGGCCGAAATCTGGACTTTCAAGGAGACAAAACTTAGGCCCACATCCACTCCTGACTGTAGAAAAAGGAGAAAACGTCCCAGTTGAAATTCCACTGCAGGAAATTTCCTGTTTTCACACCACAAGACATTTTTTTTTTAAATATGGTGGTAATGTTTAGACGTTACCCCCTTCCTAGCTTGGATCAGGGTTGGAATAACCTTCTTCTGAATGCCATTCCGGGCTAAAATCTGATGCTCAAATTCCATGCCGTCAAACGTAGCTGCGGTAAGTCTTGATAGATGAACGGCTCCTGTTGTAGAAGATCCTCTCGCAGAGGCCACAGGTCCTCCAGGAGCAGCTCCAGTAGATCCGCATACCAGGCCCTTCTCGGCCAATATGGAGCAATGAGAATTGCTTGAACCTTTTCCCTTTTTATTCTTTTGAGAATTCTTGGGATCAGTGGAAGAGGTGGGAACATGTAAACCATCTGGTAGGCCCATAAAGTCACCAGAGCGTCCACCGCCACTGCTTTCGGGTGCCTCAACCTGGAGCAATAGTGCTTTAGCTTCTTGTTGAGACGAGAGGCCATCATGTCTATCTGTGGAATTCCCCACTGACTTGTTAAGGACTCGAACACCTGCTGGTGAAAGCCCCACTCTCCTGGGTGGAGGTTGTGTCTGCTGAGGAAGTCCGCTTCCTACTCCCGGAATGAAGATCGCCAACAGCGCCACCGCGTGTCTTTCCTGCCAAGAGGAGATTTTTTTTTTCGGGAGGCAAAATCCAATTTTGACTCCCGAACTGTCAACCCTCGGTCAGGTGAGAAGTCTGGAGCCACCACAGAAGAAAAATCCTGGCTTTTGGCGATAGATGTATCCTCTGGTGCATGAAAAGATGCGATCCGGACCATTTGTCCAACAGATCCAGCTGGAATGGCCTACCATGAAACTTTCCGTACTGCAGAGCCTCGTAAGAGGCTACCATCTTCACCAGAAGGCGAATGCATAGATAGAGGTTTTAGGACATCCCGCACCATGGACTGGATTACCAATGCCGTTTTCAACAGAAGGAACACCTTTTGTTCCTCCGTATCGAGGATCATTCCTAGGAACAGAAGCCTCCGTGTTGGTTCCAGGTGGGATTTTGGCAGGTTCAGAATCCACCCGTGATCCTGGAGAAGTTGGGTTGAGAGGGCAATGCTGTCCAACAACCTATCCCTGGAAGGCGCTCTTATCAGCAGGTCGTCCAGGTATGGTATTTTGTTCACTCCCTGTTTCCGGAGGAGAAACATCATCTCTGCCATTACCTCGGTGAATACTCTCTGTGCCGTTGAGAGGCCAAATGGCAGGGCCTGAAACTGGTAGTGACAGTCCTGCAGTGCAAACCGTAGATATGCCTGATGAGGCGTACAAATCGGAATGTGAAGGTACGCATCCTTGATGTCCAGAGACACCAAGAATTCCCCCTCCTCCTGACCTGAGATCACCGCTCTCAGAGACTCCATCTTGAATTTGAACACCCTTAAATATGGGTTCAGAGATTTGAGGTTAAGAATGGGCTTCTCCGAACAGTCCAGTTTCGGTACCACAAACAGGTTGGAGTAATAACTCTTGTTTTGTAGTTGAAGTAGAACTGGGACAATGACCTGAGTCAGCACCAGTTTTTTAATTGCCGCCTGTAAGGTCACACTTGCTTCCGGAGAAGCTGGTAAGCCTGATTTGAAGAATCTGTGAGGTGGGAGTTCCCGAAACTCCAGTCTGTATCCCTGGACGACAAGCTCTGTGACCCAGGGATAATGGCAAGACATTGCCCAAATGTGACTGAAAAAACTTAACCGTGCTCCCACCTGCCTGTCTTCCAGGCAGTGCGGTCCACCGTCATGCTGAAGGCTTTGAGGAAGCAGACCTGGAGGTCTGTTCCTGTGAACCTGCAGTTGCTGGTTTTCTGGGTTTACCTCTATTGCCTTATGAAGGCCATAGAGGAACCTTTGGTTTTTTATTTTAAAACTTCACTGTCGGAAAGGACTGTAGAGTAGGAGCAGTGAAGGATTTTCTAGCCGGGAAAGCTGCGCAAGGAAGGTATGTAGACTTACCCGCCGTAACCTTGGATATCCACGTATCCAGTTTATCTCCAAAGAGGGCTTCACCTGTGAAACATAGGCAATCCACGCCTTTCCTGGAATCTGCATCCGCAGTCCACTGGCATAGCCACAAGCCCCTGTGTGCTTACACTGCCGTAGCAGTGGTGTGCATTGAGTAAACCAATTTTCTTTATGTCCTCCACCATAAGGCTAGCAGAATCCTGTATATGCTGTAGGAGTAACATTATCTCCCCCTTGATAAAGAATCTAACCCGTCAGTTAGATTACCTGACCATTTTTCCATGGCCCGAGAGATCCATGCACAAGCTATAGTGGGTCTCAGGGCCACCCCCGCAGTTGTGTACGAGGATTGAGAGAGGTCTGAATCATGCGGACAGCCGAGTCCTTTGAGGAGGCTGCGCCTGAGACAGGTAAAATAATTTTATGTGACCATCTAGATACAGATGCGTCTATGATTGGTGGGTTTCTCCATTTCTTCCTATCCTCCTGAGGAAAAGGGAAGGAAATGAGCAACCTCTTGAGCAACCTCTTATGGATTTGAAAATTGTTTCACTGGATTTGCCCAAGTTTCTTCACACAGAAAAATATACTCTTTTGATGCAGGAAAGTAGCTGAGGAATTCTTAATTTTATTAAAATAAGATCCCTCCTTGGCCACTGCAACCTAATAGGAATCTGCAATACATTTCTAATAGCTTCTATCACCCCCTGAGTGCAACTCCCCCCTACATCCACCTCACCATCCCCTGCATCTGAGGCATCGCCATCAGTGTCAGCCTGCAAGATGTGGGCCAGTGTACACTTTTGTGGACCAATGGTAGAGGTTTGAGGTGCCTGAGTATGGCATCTCATTACGGGATAATTTAATCTGAACGTTAATAATCATCCCCTTTTTGAAATCTAATCATGCAGGGTCGGACCCTGTGACAGGACGGTCCCGTACGAAAGCACTCGCCGCTTTCGCGTCCCGTCTCCTGCGCACAGATTGGAAGGTTAGGTCACACGAGGCCTGACCACATAGGGGATTCCCGCTTACCGTCAGTAACCGCCTGTTACTGACTCCACCCACTGCGCTGTGGGCGGGTTTATGCTGCCACCACCAAACTCCTAACCTGCCGTGGCGTTTGGAACCACGGTTTTGCTCTGTATGTACCGACGCACTGCCTTACCACACCTGTGTGGTGTTGACGAATCCCCACTAGCCACTTGCTAGGCCTCTACCGGTAGCTGGCGGAAGGCGGAACTTGGAGAAGTTTAGGTGTTTCCCTGGACAGCCGGAGGACGGGGCTAGGTTTGGCATAACCCTGTAGGTCACAAGATGATGCGGTCTTCTTGAGGCAAATGGTATTTATTTGCTCAATAGTTCTAAAGAGAACTCTTCCCTATTGCTAGGGGTAACAGCATACAGCAAGATGTTCCAGCAGAATAAGATGGTACAACTACAAGTTCAATGGGCCAACTGCCCTCTTTTTATCCTACTCCAATACATAAGCCCGCCCTGTGGTGTACAACCAATCAATGTTTACCCATGAGCTGTGCATGCCTTGGTCACATGCACAGCTAACATTGTTCCCTATGGACAGTGGGGAGTGGTCGTCCTCCTTTGACTGCCCCATCCTGGAGGATCAGGATACGCCCCAGTGCCGTTCAGTCTAGGCTGGGGGGAAGTTTTCCCTCCTAAACTGACTTCCAGAAACCTGCCCGGGACCTAGCCCACTGCCTGCAGCCTGGATTTGGGCTCCAGAGCTGGGCAGCCTAGCTCCCCGGTCCAGGTTTCCGGGCCACTACGGGTGATCTCCATGGAGCTCCAGAAAACCACTCAGCTTGTTTCAAAGCTGAGCTTCTTCTCTCTCTCCCAATGCCCCTTTCAAGTGTGAGGCTGTATGGGAAAGTATTCCGTTTTTGGGGAAAAGGTCTGGGAGAATCCATCAGCCTGCACAGCCATGGATTCCCCCCTCCTGGGACACACAACCAAGTAAGTGCATTTACCTTTAAATACATTTAATTTAAAACACACTGTACATTCCCCTTTAAGTACTGGGCTCCCCTAGCCCTGCAGCCTGGCTGCTAGGGCTCTCCCTCTCAGCGCTGGAGGTATGGGGCTAGCTTCCCGCATCCTCCAGCCTGCCTGCCTGCCTCTGGGGTCCAGGGAGCTGGCGCTCCCTGTCCCCCCAGAGCGACATTCATTTTGTGTAGCCTCGCCGCACGGAGCGGCGCACCCCCCTGATCCGAAGCCCGGCGGCCCGGGATACTTGTCCTGGCTGCCGTGGCTCTGGGTCCTTTGCAGCCCTGAGGTGCCGGGAGTGTAGCTCCCGGACCCCAGCACTCACCAACCTACTCATCCCCCCGCGGCTAGGGAGCCGGCTAGCCCGGTCCCCCATGAGCGGCGCACTCTGGTTGCCTCGCCGCGCAGGGGGCCGGCTAGCCCGGTCCCCTGTATGCGGCGCTGAAATCTGGTGCCCTTGCCGCAGCGTCCGGCGGGGAGCCGGGCTGCGGCGCACCCCCCCATTTCCGCCCGGGACGTTCATCCCGGCTGCCGCGGCTGACCACCTCCGATGGGCTGAGGCAATCACGGAGCGCGCTGCAGCGGGAGCTGAGCTCCCACCTGCAGCGGCTCACCCTTCTCCCCCCGGCACACACACAGCTCAGTGTGCCGGGGGGATGTGCACACCGCTGCCGGGAGCGGAGCTCCCGGACACCAGCGGCGCACACCCGATGGCTGCAGCGGTTCCCCTCTCCCCCGGCGCGCACACTCTGCTCAGCGCGCCGGGGGCTGCCCTCACTGCCGTGGTCTCTGGAGAGGTCCGGGACCACGGCACACATTTAAAATTACATTCTTTAAACATTAATAAACACCTGGCGCCTAGCGCCCTATACATTTTGAATATGGCGCCAAGCGCCCATTGTCCTGTTAATGGCACCGGGCACTAGGGGTTAACCCCTTCAGTGCCGCGGCAGCCATTTTACACGTGGGCTGGAGCCTCTCCGGCCACACTCCTCCCCCCCATTCAAGCGAGTCAACCAGGGACTCATGTCCCAACGATTTGGTTCCTGGTCCCGCAATCCTTAATGAGGTTACTGGGAGTTCTTTGGGGGTTCAGGCTCCTCCTGACGTGACAGTCCATCCGCATTGCTATGAGCCTTGCCTTGCTTGTGGATAATATGAAAGTCATAAACCTGAAGAGCAAGGCTCCACCGCAACAGTCTGCCGTTTTCCCCCGTGGTGTGCTGGAGCCACCGTAATGGATTGTGGTCCGTTACCACCGTAAAATGGCGGCCATACAAATAGGGCTGAAGCTTCTTCACAGCCCAAACAATAGCCAAACACTCCTTTTCAATTGTGGCATACCCCACCTCCCGCGGTAGCAGCTTTCTGCTCAAATAGGCCACAGGGTGCTCCTGTCCATCCGGCCCCTCCTGGCTCAGTACTGCCCCAAGTCCGTACTGTGACGCATCAGTCTGTACAACAAAGTTTTTACTATAGTCCGGCGCCATCAGTACTGGGGCTTGTACTAGAGTGGTTTTCAACGACTGGAATGCCAACTCACAAGCGGTCGTCCAGTCAACTATCTCTGGTGGAGTTTCTTCTTAGTCAGATCAGTCAGGGGTTTGGCCACGGAACTAAAGTCAGGGACAAAACGTCTGTAGTACCCTGCGATCCCTAAGAAAGCCAGGACCTGTCTCTGGGTTGTGGGCCGGGGCCAGTCGCGGATTGCCTCCACCTTCGCTGGTTCAGGCTTCACCTTACCTCCCCCCACACGGTGTCCCAGGTACTGTACCTCAGACATCCCCATTTGGCACTTGTCTGCCCTGATGGTCAGACCTGCCCACCGAATCCTCTCTAACACCAACCCCACATGCCTCAGGTGCTCTTCCCAGGTTCAGCTGAAGAGACAGCAATGTCATCCAAGTAGGCCTGGGCGAACTCTCTGAACCCCTTCAGCAGGTCATCGACCACACTCTGGAAGGTGGCTGGCGCATTCTTCATCCCAAATGGCATGGTTTTGAACTCGAACAAGCCAAAGGAGGTGATGAAGGCGGACCGTTCCTGAGCCTCGGGAGTCATTGGTATCTGCCAATACCCCTTGCTCAGGTCGAACGTAGAGATGTACTTCGCTCCAGCCAACTCGTCTAACAGTGCGTCAATGCAAGGTAGGGGATAGGCGTCGGATTTGGTCACTTCGTTCAACCGGCGGTAGTCTACGCAGAACCTGGTTGTCCGGTCCTTCTTGGGAACCAGTACAACGGAGGCGGCCCAGGGACTGTTGGAGCGCGTGATTACGCCTAGCGCTAACATCTCCTGCACCTCTTGGTAGATACTCGCCTGCGCCTCTGGTGAGACCCGATACATGGGTTGCCGAATCGGCCTATGCTCACCAGTGTCTACATGATGGGCACGTAGGGAAGTCAGGCCGGGCTTCCTGTTGAACTGGGCCTCAAAGGACTGCAGCACTGACTCCAGCTGCTCCCTCTTGGGGTTACCAAGCTCACTGCTCCAGCTAACTTCCTCTACACCACCCTCACCCTTGGCATCCGCGAGGAGGTCAGGAATGGGATCTTTTCCTGGTTCCTCCATCGGCAGGCAGCACACAGTGGCTACCGACTCCACACGCTCGTGGTATGCCTTCAACATGTTTATATGGTAGGTACGCTGTCTCCTACCATCGCTGTCAAATGACACCACGTAGGTGATGTCGCTTAGGCGTTTTGCGACCGTGTACGGTCCCGCCCAGGCAGCCTGGAGCTTGTTCTGACGTGTGGGCACCAGAACCAGCACCTTCTGCCCTACTACAAAGACCCGAGCACACGTGCCCTAGTCATACCAAGTCTTCTGCTTGGTCTGTGCTTCCGCAAGATTCGCTTGCGCTAGTCCCATGAGATTCTCTAACCGATCTCTGAGCTTCAACACATACTCCACTACGGACTCATCCTGGTGGATCAGCTACCCCTCCCAAGACTCCCGAAACAGGTCAAGAGGTCCGCGGATTCTGCGGCCATATAGTAACTCGAAGGGTGAGAATCCGGTCGACTCCTGGGGTACCTCCCGATATGCAAACAGGAGGTGCGGCAGGTATCGCTCCCAGTCTCCCCCCTCCGAAGTCACAAATGCCCGTAGCATCTGCTTCAGAGTGCCATTGAATCTCTCGCAAAGTCCGTTAGTCTGGGGATGATAGGGGGCAGTGCGGAGTTGGCACACTCCGCACCTCGTCCAGAGACACTGGACCAGATCACTCATGAACTGCGTCCCTTGATCAGTTTGGATCTCACTGGGGAACCCTACTCTACTAAATATGCCTAGCAGAGCGTCTGCTACCTTTTCCGCAGTGATGGCGGACAGAGCCACAGCCTCTGGATACCGGGTAGCATAATCCACCACGGTGAGGATGTATCTCTTCCCCAATCTACTGGGCACAGGTAGGGGACCGACTATGTCCACGGCCACTAGTTGGAAAGGTTCCCCGACTATTGGCAAAGACCTCAGGGGAGCCCGAGCACTGGGGCGTCCAAGCCGTTGGCATACATCACAGGACTTACAGTAGGTCCGGACGTCATCCGACACTCCGGGCCAAAAAAAAGTTCTGCGTCAGGCGCCTCAGTGTTCGGTCCCTCCCCTGGTGTCCCGCCAAAGGAATTTCGTGTGCAACTGACATCAGTTGCTCCCGAAAGCTCCTGGGAACCACCAGTTGAACTTGCTCCCGCACTGGCTTATCCCCTTCTAACTTGGCTACCCGGTATAGTAACCGTTTCCACCAGGTCACACTCCCTGCCCTCATCCCAGCAAGGCCATGGCCAGCTTGGCGCCTCATACCTTCCAGGGATGGGTCAGAGAGCTGAGCTTCCCTAAACTCCTGCCTGCGGCCCTCACTTTCTCCTAAGTTTGGACAATCTACATGGGGAATATTGGGGTCAGTCATGGTAGGGTCGGGGTAGTCGCTCATACTCACCGCCGGAGTTGGCAAACCACTAGGGACAGGAGCATCACTGGGCACCCCAACAGGATTCAACAAACTGGAACCGACATCCTCTGCGTTGCTAGGGGACGTAGGCCCACCAGAGGCAAGGGGCAGATGTGCTGATCTGGCCGCTGTGGTCTTTTCCTCTGGGCTGGGCGGTGCTGGCAGAGATGATGAAGACTGTAGTCTTGCCGGGTGATGGCGTTCGCAAAGGCAGTGACGATTCCTCCACCGAGATCATTCCCCAAGACGACATCAGTTGGGAGGCCATCCATTACGGCAACATCTCTTAGCTCTTGTCCAGCTCCCCAGTCGAGGTAGACTCTGGCCATGGGCACTTCTCGCTCTAGCCCATCGGCCACTGTAACTTTTGCAGTGCAACCCTGCAGTACTGCAACAGGATCGACAAGGTGGGGGTTTACAACAGTTATGGAGGTCCAGAGTCTCTTAAGCCTTCGCCCTGCAGGGACCCCACTTGGACCGGCTGCAGGTGCCGCCACATATTTAGTGGGGGCTTCTTAGCCATACAGGTGACTCTTTCTGCAGAGTCCACCTGCTTCTCGCCACACTCCATCGGACTGACTGGAGGGGGTACAGTCTCTGGAAGCTCATCTTCACGGGTTAAGCAAGCAATCCGGGCTCCAGCACTTGGATTTGGGGCACGAGTCTGGGGTGCTTGGGATGCAGGACAGTTCATCCTCAGATGTCCGATCTTCCCACAGCCATAGCACTTTTTGTCCAGGCGTGGCTCCGATGTCCTCTGATTACTGGCAGGGGCACTGCGGGGCGGTTGCTGGCCAAAAGCACCCAGGTTGGAAGATGCTTGCTTTTGGGGGCGATGAGCTGAAGAGGGGGGTCCCCCTGGTGGTACAGTCTTTTGGGGCTGGCTGCTGGTTGGGCGCTTTTGCCCCTGCGGCCGAATTGCCACATACTTGTCTGCTAACTGGGCAGCCATCTTTAAGCTGGGTGGCTCCCGATCTAGCACCCACTCCTTCACTTCTGGGGCGCACCTGCGGTAGAACTGCTCCCTGCAGATCAGGTCAATCAGTGCGTCCCATGTAGTGGCTTCCGAATCCTTCACCCACTTCACCACTTACTGTCGCAGCTGGGTGGCGAACTGCTCATGGGTGCTGCTAGGATTCTTGGGCAAGTCTCTGAACTTCTTCCTGTAAGACTCTGGAGTGATGAAGAATCGCTGGAGGAGGGCCTTCGCAACTTCATCGTAGTTCCCACAGTCCTCCGTGGCCACTCCTCGATAGGCATCCAAGGCCTCTCCATGCAGAGTGGGCACAAGGTGTCTCACCCACTCCGACTTGGGTAAATCATGTAGTTTGCAAGTCCTTTCAAAAACTTGCAAATGTCCATCAATGTCCCCATCACTGTCTGCAAACTTGGCAAACTGAACACGACCTGATCTGTGTACAACAGCTGACAACGGCTCCCGGGGTACCACGGCTGGTGACGCCCGCTCCGCATGCCACATCCGGATGACAAGCATGCGTTCTTGCTCCGTTGCCCTTTCCCCCAATTCCGCTAGCCAATCTGCTAGGGTATCCGGGCCGCCCCCCCTGGGACGTTGGGGTCCTGGCCCTGCTAGGGATTGCTGGGAAACATTGCTGCTGTGAGAGAGGGCGGGGCGTGTGGGTCTCACCGGTTCTGTACGAAGGTCCACTGGTGGGCCGTCCTCTGCGATGCTGACGCCATCAGTGCTTTCCACCTCCGCCCGAAGGGACTCCTCCAAGCTCATGAGCGCCGCCTTCATGACGCTTCTGGACGCATTGAAAGGGATATCCACACCCTTCTCCTGGCACACGATCTTCAGATCATCCTTGGACATTCCGCTGAATTCCGCCATCTTGTGCGTTCTCCTGCGCTGCAGTTACTCCTCTCCTGAGTAACTCGGCTTCTCCAATCGGGTGATGAAAAGCCGCCTGGGATTATCCCACCTCTATGCGCTAATTTCTGTGACAGGATGGTCCCATACGAAAGCACTCGCCGCTTTCGCATCCTGTCTCCTGCGCACAGATTGGAAGGTTAGGTCACATGAGGCCTGACCACATAGGGGATTCCCGCTTACCGTCAGTAACCGCCTGTTACTGACTCCACCCACTGCGCTGTGGGCGGGTTTATGCTGCCACCACCAAACTCCTAACCTGCCGTGGCGTTTGGAACCACGGTTCTGCTCTGTATGTACCGACGCACTGCCTTACCACACCTGTGTGGTGTTGACGAATCCCCACTAGCTACTTGCTAGGCCTCTACCGGTAGCTGGCGGAAGGCGGAACTTGGAGACGTTTAGGTGCTTCCCTGGACAGCCGGAGGACGGGGCTAGGTTTGGCATAACCCTGTAGGTCACAAGATGATGCGGTCTTCTTGAGGCAAATGGTATTTATTTGCTCAATAGTTCTAAAGAGAACTCTTCCCTATTGCTAGGGGCAACAGCATACAGCAAGATGTTCCAGCAGAATAAGATGGTACAACTACAAATTCAATGGGCCAACTGCCCTCTTTTTATCCTACTCCAATACACATTACCACAGGGGGTAAGCCCGCCCTGTGGTGTACAACCAATCAATGTTTACCCATGAGCTGTGCATGCCTTGGTCACATGCACAGCTAACATTGTTCCCTATGGACAGTGGGGAGTGGTCGTCCTCCTTTGACTGCCCCATCTTGGAGGATCAGGATACGCCCCGGTGCCGTTCAGTCTAGGCTGGGGGGAAGTTTTCCCTCCTAAACTGACTTCCAGAAACCTGCCCGGGACCTAGCCCACTGCCTGCAGCCTGGATTTGGGCTCCAGAGCTGGGCAGCCTAGCTCCCCCGTCCAGGTTTCCGGGCCACTACGGGTGATCTCCATGGAGCTCCAGAAAACCACTCAGCTTGTTTCAAAGCTGAGCTTCTTCTCTCTCTCCCAATGCCCCTTTCAAGTGTGAGGCTGTATGGGAAAGTATTCCGTTTTTGGGAAAAAGGTCTGGGAGAATCCATCAGCCTGCACAGCCATGGATTCCCCCCTCCTGGGACACACAACCAAGTAAGTGCATTTACCTTTAAATACATTTCATTTAAAACACACTGTACATTCCCCTTTAAGTACTGTGCCCAGCGCTCAGCGCTGGGCTCTCCTAGCTCTGCAGCCTGGCTGCTAGGGCTCTCCCTCTCTGCGCTGGAGGTATGGGGCTGGCTTCCCCCATCCTCCAGCCTGCCTGCCTGCCTCTTGGGTCCAGGGAGATGGCGCTCCCTGTCCCCCCAGAGCGACATTAATTTTGTGTAGCCTCGCCGCACGGAGCGGCGCACACCCCTGATCCGAAGCCCGGCGTCCCGGGACACTTGTCCCGGCCGCCGTGGCTCTGGGTCCTTTGCAGCGCTGAGGTGCCGGGAGCGTAGCTCCCGGACCCCAGCACTCACCAACCTACTCATCCCCCCGCCGCTAGGGAGCCGGCTAGCCTGGTCCCCCATGAGCGGCGCAGTCTGGTGGCCTCACCGCGCAGGGGGCCGGCAAGCCCGGTCCCCTGTACGCGGCGCTGAAATCCGGTGCCCTCGCCGCAGCGTCCGGCGGGGAGCCGGGCTGCGGCGCACCCCCCCTTTCCGCCCAGCAGCCCAGGACGTTCGTCCCGGCTGCCGTGGCTGACCACCTCCGATAGGCTGAGGCAATTACGGAGCGCGCTGCAGCGGGAGCTGAGCTCCCCCCTGCAGCGGCTCACCCTTCTCCCCCCGGCACACACACAGCTCAGTGTGCCGGGGGGCTGTGCTTACCGCTGCCTGGAGCGGAGCTCCCGGACTCCGGCGGCGCACACCCGATGGCTGCAGCGGGAGCTGATCTCCAGGCTGCAGAGGTTCCCCTCTCCCCCAGCGCGCACACTCTGCTCAGTGCGCCGGGGGCTGCCCTCACTGCCGTAGTCTCCGGAGAGGTCCGGGACCACGGCACACATTTAAAATTACATTCTTTAAACATTAATAAACACCTGGCGCCTAGCACCCTATACATTTTGAATGTGGCGCCAAGCGCCTATTGTCCTGTTAATAGAGCCGGGCACTAGGGGCTAACCCCTTCAGTGCCGTGGCGGCCATTTTACACGTGGGCTGGAGCCTCTCCGGCCACAGACCCACTAACATGAGACTGTGTACTGAGTACAGTGTAATGATCCCCTGGGGAAGAAAAATACTCTGCTGTGCAGAAAACACACTCCTTAGACCAGAGGTTCTCAAACTCGGTCCTCGGGGGCCCACACAGTGCATGTTTTGCAGGTAACCCAGCAGGTGCACAGGTGTATTAATTACTCACTGACACATTTTAAAAGGTCCACAGGTGGGGCTAATTATTTCACTTGCGATTCTGTGAGGAGACCTGCAAAACATGCACTGTGTGGGCCCCCGAGGACCGAGTTTGAGAACCTCTGCCTTAGACATTGTATTTGAAAGGTTACACACACACACACACACACACACACACACACACACACACACACACATACAGGTTAAGCAGAATTAACCAACAGATCCCTCCAGGGAGACCCAGAGCTATGAGGAAACCAGCCACACAGCACCCCTTTAGTTAATAATAATCACAGCTTTGTACAGACTAAGTCCGCCTAATAGGGTATTATTACTTATAATACCGTGCCCCCCCCCCCTTGAGGAGGAGCTGCGCTTCCCTGCCAGCATTTACAGTGAGAGCTGTAGAGGGAAAATTGCACTGGTGAGCTGCTGGGTCCACTCAGTGTGAAGCCCCACCCCCTTAATGGCGCGACTTCCCACACTTTTTTATACTGGCTGGAGGTATTTGTATCCGACAGAGGGTTAGAAGCCCTGTTATTTGTTAGCCAGTGTGCGTAAGCAGTGGGGCTCAGCGCAACCCTCATCAGTAGGACACACTAAATTGCATGGCCACCTGAGCCCCCTTGGGTGCAGCCTGCACTCAGAGCTGCGCTCCTACCCTTGTGCCACCATTCCCACCCGCGACCTGCTAACCGGGATGCCGGTGTTGTACTAACCACTCTTCTGTCTTCTGGGACTGTTAGGGGGTGGCAGCGTGCTGCGGGAGGGTATGCTGCGCCGTGGTGTGGCTTGCGAATGGCACCCTCAGGAGCTCAGTGTCCTGTCAGCAGAGAAACAAGACCATTAACTCTGTAGGAAGTTGGGTTGTTCTCCCCCCTAAGTCCCACGAAGCAGTCAGGCTGCTGCCAAACAGCCCTGACTCAAAATAACAGAGAGAAAAATAAAAGTAGAAAACTTTTCAGGAGCTCTCCAAAGCATGACCGGCTCCTCTGGGCACATTTTCTAAACTGAGTCTTGTAGGAAGGGCATAGAGGGAGGAGCCAGTGCACACTATTGATTTCTTAAAGTGCCCAAGGCTCCTAGTGGACCCATCTAAACCCCATGGTACTAAATGGACCCCAGTATCCTCAAGGATGTAAGAGAAAAAATGAAAACCACTAAGACAGTAGAAGAAACTGTGCGTTCAGAACCATAAAACATTCCTGAGGAACATTTATGGGTGTCCACGTTAGCTATGTGCGAGTCTGACTTTTCTCACACTGTCCTCATAGAGATGCCTCTTTAATCTGCTTCCACCATTTCTTCACCATCTGCACATGTGGGGAGCAGTACATGTTAAGATGGTGATGAAGACATAATAGAAATTGAGGACTCTTTTGTGGAAGTGGAACAGGATGAGGGGGATACTATATGTGTGTACTACTGCTATCTGACATTGCGGATGAGGATGTTGCCCATGATAAAAAGAAAGCCACTGTGATGCCTGGGCATAAGACCAAAACAGCCACCTCTTGGGTGTGGGATCATTTTGAACTAAGTCCTGAAAATGTTTGTGAAGGCATTTGGTCCATTTGTGAGGTGAAAGTTAGTAGATGTAGGGACATTAGCCATCTAGGCAACTCCTCCATGTTACATCATTTGGCGCGAGTTCATGAAATTTATTTTATAAGATTATAATGTAATTAACACCCTCATCATCAACCTCCTCATTAATGATCAGAGATAGTCCTTTCAAAAAACTGTCTTGTGGAGTCCCAAACAAAGCAAGCACCTGTCACTGAAGTGCTTGATTTCTTAAACTGAGCATGTCCTTTTGAATATCCAAGATACAGTAATTCCCAAGGACAATTCAATATTGCACCAACTGTCATTTTTGCCACTGCTGTATGGCAATGTTTCATAGATATGCTATAAACTGCTATGTGTTTGTGCCGCTGCTCTGTCACTTAGTAACCAACCAGGTCGCTTGAGCATATGCTCAATAATGGTGAAAACAATATCAGAAGCTGAGGTGGTCAAAATTGACTGGAAATGATGGGAAATTATTGTTATTGAGGTTAATAATACTGTAGGAACAACACAAGGCCCAAATTAAGTGATTTTAGTTTGTTTTTTTTAAATGCAAATCCAAATCCAGTCAGGGTGGTTTGGCAAATCCAAATCCAAAGCCTGCCGATAAATCAGAACCAAATCCAAATCTAGCAAAATTGGTCTGGCGCACATCTCTATTTATTACATATGCTCCCTCCATATTTTTACATATTTATCCAATTTATATAACTTTATCCTGAGTGGTAAACTAGCCCATCTAAGGTTTCATATTGCATGTACTGCAAACTAATAGCTATACTCCATAAGATGCTTCATTCAGCTCAAACTGGCTTGGTCAAGGGTTGCTACTCTATTCATTAAATCAACACAGTTGTAGCTGATTAGGACCCGTAATGCTACAGACAAGGAGAAATGGGGGTGATTTGCCTCCATTTTCCCCAAAGCCGGTCGCCCCCACTTCCGTATCTCCCCCGAACACCTCTGCCTGATACGAGATCTCACATGCATAGCACCCCTGTCACTGGGCAAGCAACGTCGATGTAATACATGGGAGAGAAGCTCTATGAGCATACCACTTATCCCCCATATCGACTTACATTTATCCCATTGTACCAAACAACCAGCTTCTGTCATTTTTCAATTTTATTACCTCTTTTTTTCTACCTGAAAAATGCCTCATATTTGTGTTATGCTTTTTTTTTTTATGATACACTGTTGATATAACCTGATGCTTAAAATATGTTTAAAAAAATAAAGAATAACTATGTTGGAGAGTGGAGGAGCGGGTATTAAATTAAAATAAAATGAAATTCCTATTTTCATGAACAAGCTTATTGGAGTGCTGGAGTGTCAGAACAGTTGGCCAATAATGTCAGATCCAAAAAATAGACCTTATGTTGTATCTACAGTAGATGGCAAATATTGATGAAAACATACCGGGTGATAAATGCCTAAATAGTTAATTTTGGTGGGTTGCCATTGAAAGTTACCATTGATTTATATCACTTCTTTTTGTGGGAGGGGTGTTTCATCTTCTGTCTTCTCTGTGTTTTCTGACCAATCAATGGTTTTCATGGACTAGATTCGGCAATGTGATCATGGGACATGTAAGAGATAGAGTAGTACACACATACATACATATATATATATATATATATATATATATAGTAACAGCAGAGAGTCGACACTCCACATAACAATAACTACAAACAGCTCACAGGTGCCATCAGAAGCAGCCTCCCATCTGCTAACATATAATACAATATGGAGCTGCACTCTACAGACTTCAAATATGAAATGAACAGACTATAAAACATCCATGCAGCAACGTTTCAGTTTATTCAACAGTCTTCAGGCATATATATATATATATATATATATATATATATACATACATACATACATACATACAAACATGCATACATACATACATACATACATACATACATACATAAGCAACAAATGTGCTATAAGCAATATTTAAAAAAAAATGGTACAAGTATAGAATATACTGTACATATATATTTCTCACATATTGCAATTAGAGAATCTTTAAAATGACAATAAAATTATAGTCCAAATATGCCCATTTATTGCTTTTTAAAACTATGTCATGAGCTGACAATTAGAGCGATACTAAATCTGTGGACATTGTATTTTTAGCATTAATGATTACTTTTTTTTACAACTTTATTATCTTGAATCATCTATAAACTGATAAAACATATTTTAGCATGCATTATCATAGGCTAATGCCATAAGCACAATTTCTGAAATCAGTGTTACTGACAGAAAAGGTTGAAGAGAGGAGGGTGAGTGGTGCAGTCCCTGTGCAGGACCCCCTCTTGTTGACACATTCACTGAGTAAACTTTGGCACTGTCACTGGTGCCATCTTCACAGTGAATAGCACTATGTTGATACCACAGATATCACATTTAGGGGTCTATTTACTAAAAGTACTCACGGAGCGATAATCTAAGCAATCTGACTATATTGCTTAGATTTTAAGCATGATCGCTCCGTGTGTACGCCCACAGTGATAGCGATGCGCAGCCCCGCGCATCGCTATCGTTGGTGCTAGATTGGCCATGCATGCTCAATCTAGCAGGTCGCTCATTTCACCGCTAGGTGAAATGAGCGCCCCCCCATCTCTCCCCGCGCGCTCTGCACACATCACGCTGTGCTTAGCGGAGGGAGAGATGTGTGCTGAGCGGTTCGGTCAGCACACATCTCTCCCCAGATCTGCCCATAAATACGAGCCTTTAGCCTTGGAAGGAGATAAAGTCGCTGGAGATAAAGTACCAGCCAATCGGCTCCTAACTGCTATGCCACAGGCTGTGTTTAAAAAATGACAGTTAGGAGCCGATTGGTTGGTACTTTATCTCCAGCGTCTTTATCTCCATCCAAAGCTTAGTTAACAGAGCCCTAATTTTCATGGCTAGAAGTTCTATGATAAGGGCAAAAATACATTACTGTAAATACTGAGGTCAAGAAGCCTTTGACAGTTTGTTCCAGGGGAATTATTATAAAGTGCTAAAATACAATTTACAAAGTTACTCTCAAATTGTTACAACTGGCCATCTATAGGTCATGACCACCCCTGTAATTCTAGGGTGCCAGATCCCCAAATTCACATTATTAGATTAAAAAAATTAAACGGAAATGATGCCTAAGCATGTACTATGATGCCATGGGGCTGCTGACCTCTGGAAACCTTGGGTGCAATGTAGGCTTTCTAAACAGATATGAAACTAAGGATATACAGGTTGAGTATCCCATATCCAAATATTCCGAAATAAGGAATATTCCGAAATACGGACTTTTTTGAGTGAGTGTGAGATAGTGAAACTTTTGTTTTTTGATGACTCAATGTACACAAACTTTGTTTAATACTCAAAGTTATTAAAAATATTGTATTAAACGACCTTCAGGCTGTGTGTATAAGGTGTATATGAAACATAAATGAATTGTGTGACTGTAGACACACTTTGTTTAATGCACAAAGTTATTGGCTAAAATGACCTTCAGGCTGTGTGTATAAGGTGTATATGTAACATAAATGCATTCTGTGCTTAGACTTAGGTCCCATCACCATGATATCTCATTATGGTATGCAATTATTCCAAAATACGGAAAAATCCGATATCCAAAATACCTCTGGTCCCAAGCATTTTGGATAAGGGATACTCAACCTGTAATGACAGATCAATATATGAGTTTGGGAATAAGTTTTTTTTTTAACTTGTTTATTTAAATTTTTTATTTTTCTCAGACCAATAGCAGACAGTTGCAATCGCAAAGTAGCTACACAAAAATGCAAAAGAACAATCATAATACAAAAATAAACAATAATGGACAAGGGTGGTCATTCCGAGTTATTCGCTCGCTAGCTGTTTTTAGCAGCCGTGCAAATGCTATGACGCCTCCCACTGGGACTGTAGTTTAGCTTAGCAGAAGTGCGAATGAAAGGATCGCAGAGTGGCGGCAACGTTTTTTTGTGCAGTTTTAGAGTAGCTCAATACCTACCCAGCGCTAGCAATGACTGCAGACCATTCAGTTCCTGTTTTGACATCACAAACACGCCCTGCGTTCGCCCAGCCACGCCTGCATTTTTCCTGGCACGCCTGCGATTTTTCGAACACTCCCTGAAAACGGTCAGGTGACACCCAGAAACGCCCACTTCATGTCAATCACTCTGCGGCCAGCAGTGCGACTGAAAAGCTTTGCTAGACCCTGTGTGAAACTAGATCATTCATTGTAATAGTACATTGCGCGTGCGCATTGCGCCGCATACGCATGCGCAGATCTCCCTTTTTTTGCCTCATCGCTGCACAGCGAACGAATGCAGCTAGCTATCAACTCGGAATGACCACCAAGATGAGATTCACAAGCGTTCAATGTGTATGACCTACAGATGTAGCCATGCTTATCTTTTCTGCGATGCTGCATGCTGTATCGCGGCATGCTGCATGGCGCATCAGGGTGTGACTATTCACAGCTGGTGGTTGCTCCATTAATTTCATCAGGAAGTAAAGATGAGCATGGCTACATCTGTATATTACAAAGCTAGATATGAATTATACTTCAACAAAAGACTGGGAAAGGAGTGGTAGGAAGGAGCAAAGGGGAGAAAGTGGTCTAATCGGGGTTTCCACTCAGGGTCCCCACAATACAGTAGTGGAGAGGAGTAAAAAAAGCTTTTCATAGAGAATAGTGGAAGAGATAAACTTTAAGAGTGGAAGTGAAAGAGGAAAGTGCAAAAGATTCGAAAAGCCTGAAGAAAAGGCTCCATGGGGCATAGAGCTATAATAGGCAAACTAATCACACCAAACGTGGAGGAATTTCTGAGAGGCGTTATGCAAATAAGCAGACATTTTCTCCAGGGATGGTCTAGCAATCAAGTGTCTAGCCGCATTCAGGATTTGCATGCTTGTCCAAATACAGTATAAATCCAATCCTTCCAGTAGGCAGCCAAGGTCAAAAGACCAAGCAGAGTTGGATATTGGCGTGTGCATCATGGTAATGCTATGCCACAGGTGGCAGCGATTATTCGCACCTGCGGGTTTCCATTCAAGTGAATGAATCATGGGTGTGAGTGCACACAAGCACTTGTGAATCTCGGGATATGCATACCGCGATGGCAGACACACCTGTATTCAGACAGAGATATGTTCCTTCAGGAGAGGGTTAATAAGGCATAGAGTCTTAAAGGGAGTCAAAGATCTATTGATGGAGTAAGGTGGGAGAGAGTCAATAAAGTGTTGTACTTGAAGATAAGTAAAGGGAATGAGTTATTTCAATTGACACTGGTCCACTAAAGGAGTAATGAATGCCTGTAACAGCAGTAGTGGTCAAGGTTACAGATATTATTCTCCAAATGGCAAATTGTGTGCCAAATACAGGAGATGCTGCTATGTCTCTATATTAATTGACAGCATCAATTATACTGTAGGTATATACAATGTTTTCAAATCTAATTCAGTGAAAAAAATATATATATTCATTTCTTATCTGGAGAATAAAAGAAAAAGAAAATGGCAACATATAAAAGCAAAGAATTGTGTAAAAATGAACTTACAGTATGCCTTGTTAGAAAAGCTTTTCAGGCTGCTGATGCAAATAAATGAGCTTACAGCAATCATTATCTTTACTGCTGTTCAGTAATTAATGTTATGAGAGAGTTAAAAGGGGCATTGACTTTTAAACACTCCACAACGACTCTGTAGAATAGATATCTCCAATGACACACAAGTGATGCATGCGCGCTGAATTCTAACTGCTTCTGCCCCGACATCCTGTGCACCTAATCAATTATCATCATTTCAGATACAAGAGATATGTCAGCACTGGCTCACCGGCAGAAATAGCTTGGAAGAGGTTAGCTCTAATTAACTCCTGAAATCAGAACACAGGAGAAAGGTTTAATTTCATGTTCAGCTCCCATTGTATCTGGACAGATGAAGCACTCACTCTTTATATTGTGCCACAGCTCACTTTTATCTGAATCTCTATTAAGTAGTGGTCTGTTTATCTGCGAGTGTAATTTCCATAACAGGAGTCTCACAGGATGTGTTTCTGGCAACATTCTCTGTATCTCACCTAATAGAACGAAAATAAATATTGGCATTTTATTTTTCATTTTTTTACAAGTGGTCTGATATCTACTGTCACAATAGGGTAGCTTGTAGGTTGATGATGATTGGGGCTTGAAGACATTACAGACCTTTTTCATTTACTGCAAAGTTAAAAACAATGTAAATAAATATGTAGATACAAGAAATATGGAGGTAGAAAAATAATTATGGGACATTGTTGAGTTCTAGACCTGATAATTATAATTTATTATAGCAACTTATCACTGACTTTGCATATGCGAGCGCAGAGTGCCAGGGAGGAATCCTATGGACTGTAGCCTATAGGCTACAATAGCAAATGCCTTCTGAAGGTGGTGTTAGCTAAGACTGATAAATTCCATATTTAAGTTGCTTTTGTTAGAAGTGGAGTCTCCAACAGCATGGCTTTTCAAGGGATGATTCAGTTCCATACCTCCCAACTGTCCTGATTTTGGCAGGAGAATTCCGCACAGCATCTATTCACTGGGAGAGAGGGACGGGGGTAAGCCAGCAGCTCACAGAGCGTTCTGCATGCCCCCCACAACAGCAAAAACAGGGGCATGGCCTATGATTGTGGCACTTCCCACAAGGCCATGCCCCCTAACTGCAAGACCATGCCCCCTAATTAGGGTCGAATGCTTTTGCTGTGCACCTCTGTCACTCCTCCCAACTGTAGAAAGTTCAGAGGTATGCAGTTCCCTTACTAATATAATAAATAATGTAGAATATGCTCTCCCATTTGGGATAAAGTGTGATATAAAAAAGTGTATGCACAACGTCTTAGTGGAAAAGTCCTTCCAGATATTCTTGTTTCTTTCTTTCAAAAAATATTATGGTCTTTCAGCTCATTCGATCTCTTGATTACCTCAAAGATATAAATGACCCACTTTTCGTGGTACAAATCAGTGGGTCAAATAATATATAACAACAAGTACTCAATCCAATGTACTGCATACCCTTGCTTGGCCTGGATTAGGCCAATATAATTGAATGAAGGATAGGGATATTGTTGTTGTTGTAGCCTCCTTCTAGCTTCTATAGCCCATCAATACTCCCGTTTAGTTTTAAACCTCAAAGAGATGCAGAATGGCCTCTCATACTGTAGAATTTTAACATTTATTTACATAAACAATACAAATGACCACAGAATAAAAGGATTACCATGAAGGATCTTTGTTCCAAAGGCATAAATGACAGCAATAAAGATAGCTGCTAAACTGAGGTAGCAAACCTCTCTCCCATTGATAAGTTATTGATATGTTGGATTGCCAGGTCCTGCTTGGCCCAAAGACAGCTCCTAAAAAGCCCCAACACGTTTCAACTAAAGTATTCCTCAGGATGTTTCGGGGGTGGTCTCTAGGCAGCATATTTATAGCCTATACAATTATCTCTCCTACTTCCTGTTAGTCCAGGGGAGGGGGAAAGAAGAAAAATTATAAAAACACTTTTAAAACACTTCAAATGGATTTTCCTTGAGCTTATATGTAACATAACAACAATCATGTAAATCACTTTCTAATGATCACAAACAACACTCTAAAAACACTTAAAATCAGAATATACATATAAAAAGGAAGAGTCTGCATTCCACCATCGTGGAACGCACATTACTTCAGCCGGAAGTAGTTTCACCGCTTTCAACTATTGAAGTGGATACTCACCCTATACAAATGTTTTACCGCTGGATAGTGGAGTCATTCTGATGTAAGGGGGCACTGCCGGATAATTAAAATACTTATTATATAGCACCCCCGGAAGCGCGCATCCTCCACCTTCGTGGGGTGCATCTCACTTCTGCCGGAAGGGCGTGAGATGGAATCATGTGCGTTCCACCTCCATAGATTGCATATGACTTCCACTTGAAGAGGTCTCTGGAGTATTAACTCCATGGTAACTAGGATACATGACGGAACACAAGCAGAAACATGCATTTCATATGAAGAACAGACTAGTTCTACATGATCTTAATATATAAATGAGCGAGATGTAGGGGCACTAGTAATTGGATGTATTAATAGACCGCAAGGGTAACCCCTTATTAATTAAAGCTCTAGTGCTTAGAATAAAGGGGTTATAAAATATAAATGATAAATTACAGAACAAATAGTGGCAGTAACATCAAAGGGAGGCAATGAGAAAATATATTCAATATACAGGATGATGTGTGTACTCAACAAATCCCACACCAGATAACTATGGGAATAGATGGAGTTGGACCCATAATATTCAGACATAGCAAATAGAAAGATCAGCTTTACAAAAACCATTTTATCTCAAATCACTGTTCAATCCTGCTGCTTCAAGTGTATTGGCTTCATAAATAAATTTAATTTCAGTTTCATCCAGACTAGCTTCTATACCTTTTGTTCTCCAGTTGCTCTCTACTCTCTTTATTACTACAATTTTCGTAATACTGCTAAGAGAACTGTTTTGCTTCTCTTTAAAGTGTTTTGATATGGAGTAGTTCTCAAAACCTTTTTTTTATGTTGCATAAATATTCCCCCCATCTTTCTCTAAGTTTTCTGGTGGTTCTACCAATATACTGGAGGCCACATGTACATTCTATGTCATAATAAAAGTTCTTACTGTTGCATGTCATGAATTCTGATATAGTAAATTCTTTATTATTTGAATTGGAAACAAATTTTTCTATTTTTGAATCTTGATCATTGTGCGATCTGCAGACTAGGCAGAGTCCATACTTGTGAAATCCCTTGGTGTTGATTCAACTCAATCTCTTTTCTGGAATTGCACTTTTAACTAATCGATCTTTAGGGTTCCCAGCCTTGCTATAGATAAATTTCGGTCTTTCTGGGAAAACCTCCTTCAGAACAGGATCTTCCATAAGAATATGACAATGTTTACTGAAGACATTTTCTAGTTTTATATTGGTTGTTAAATGTAGAGATGAATGGAATCTTTGGTTTATTTTGTTCTTCCTTTTCTTTCTTATATTCAAGTAGACTATCTTGAGGGATATATTTCATATTTTGGATAATCTTATCCATTTCATCAGAATCATACCCGTTGTTAACAAACTTATTCTTTAGTTCTTCCTCCTGCAGTTGCATTTTATTCCCTGAATTTGTCCCTTTGGCATAGTAACATAGTAACATAGTATCTAAGGTTGAAAAAAGACAATTGTCCATCGAGTTCAACCTATTTGTGGTCTCCTATGCACGATTATTTTGTAGAAAAATTTTGACTGAAGTTGATGACTGCCGTTACGTTTTACCCCTCTTTTTTATAATAACCATAGTGCGTGACTAAATAACCATAGTGCGTGACTAATTACCATAGTGCGTGACTAACCAACTGGGGTGATGGTGACTATTCCATATTATTCTTGACATATACACTTAAATCCAAGATGTGGATTTCTTTAGCACTGCTTTCAAATGGATTATTGTTGATCATGTTACAGAGGGTGTACTATGGTATGCCGGCGGCCGGGCTCCCGGCGGCCAGCATACTGGTGCCAGAATCCCGACTGCCGGCATCCCGACAGCTGGGTGAGCGCAAATGAGCCCCTTGCTCAGAAACAAAATAAGGTGAGATATTATTATCATTTTCTGTCACCCTTTGATTCAGAAAACCTTCTGAGGCTAAATTGCTGAACAAATTTCTGAAAGTTAACATAAGTCTCAAACTTGTTTAATTTATTTTCGTGGGTGAATTTTAACTATTTTTCAAGTACTTTTACTTCTCATTTTGTTCTTTCTTCGAGTCATTCTCTATCAGGGCAGTGTTTTGGGGTTTTCTTCAATCCACTTTTTCCCTTTTCCCTTTTTTCCCCCCTTTGTTTTCTTTTACATTTTTTTAGTTAAAATCTGTGTTCTTTCCTCTGACGGTTCTTTAGAAAAAAACCCATCCCTGTCTAGAGCCTCAAATTGATTGAATATCGGATGAGCTGACCTGATCCCTATATGTCTGCCTATATCTTCTCCTTGGAAACCTTTGATAAGGTCTACTATCTTGAAAAAATCCTCCACATGCGTTGTCATTCCTTTACCTATCCTCTTGTCTGTATGGATATAGTCTGTCACGATTTCTATTTAAGGATCTTATTGGTCTCTCACATGAGATTTCATTAGGATGCCAAGAATTCTTGTTGGTATATTCCTGATTGTTTCAATTCCACCTCATTGCATTTCATCTGGGATTCCTTCCTCTTCTCTAGGTTGGATGAATGGGATAGGGTGACCTGCCTGTATCTAGATTAAGGTGCGTTCATCTAAGTCCTCATCACTACAAGTGCTGATCTCATCTATGTCGTATTCTATATCTGGTCTGGTTGTGATCCCTAAAAGTTCATTTCTTTCTCTTAGACACTTCTGTTTCTTAATAATTAGTTCTTTCTCCCTCTAAATCTTTACATTCTTATAACCCCTAAAAGACTCTAAAAGTGACCCAAGGTCCGTGATTTCTTTCTCAATGTTGTTTAGATCTTTCTGTCTCTCCTTTGTGATTACATTAATTAATACAAAAGAATGTGTCCAAAATACCCTGACATTCATTCTCAAATAGATAATTTTTCTCCTTAAATAAACATTTTTTTAAGCCTCTGGGTATAATATGATCTGATAGGTATCTTTAAATTGTTACTGCTTCCCACCAAATTTTACTTTCTTTGGTAAGTGTTCTAACTTACTATAAATACATTCCAAATCTTCATCTATTAAAATAAAATTCTCGTTCTCAATGTCAGGTTTTTTGACCATTTCAAAAACAGAGTTTGCTAACAATTTTCTTTTTTCTCTATATCCCAACATGGCACTGCAGGAGATTTATGGTGATAACTTGTCCAATTTTTGAAAAAGAGTAATAATATCCTGCTCTCCAAAACAGGTGCTGCACAATTCTAAATGATTATATCCAATCACTAGAAGTAGAAATATTATAAATAATGTAGACTATGAGTTGATGTTAATCGCGGGTACACAGGCCCTGCACGATTCTAAACCAATCCTTTTATTCTATGGTCATTTGTATCTTTGATTTAAATGTTACAATTTTACACTATGAAAGACCATTCTTTTGGGTTTAAAACTGGTAGAAAGTATTGACGGCTAAATAATCTAGAAGGAGGCACTGACGATAACAATGTCCCTATCCTTCATGTAATTGTATTGGCCTAATATAGGCCAAATAAGGGTTTGCAGTACATTGGATTGAGCACTTGTTTTTATATATTATTTGACCCACTGATGTGTACCATGAAAAGTGGTTAATTTATGTCTCTGAGGTAACCAAGATATCGAATGAGCTGAAAGAACAAAAGATATTTTTAGAAAAAAGGAACAAGAATATCTCAAAGGACTGTTCCACTAAGACTTTGTGCATACCTGTACACTATTTGACATCACATTTTATCCTAATTGGGAGCGTATATTCTACATTATTTATTATATTTCTACTTTTAGTGATTGGTGATAATCATTTAGAATTGTACAGAACCTGTTTTTGGAGCGCGTGATATTATTACTCTTTTTCAAAAACCTTACAGTTCCCTTACCATGATAACTATGTGGCTCCATCTTGTTCACTGTGTATGAGTGATACAGTATAGAAAGGCTGCCCTCCCGTTAGCTCCTGAGACCAATACCCACTTATGATTGCTATTCCAGCACTTGCACCATTACTGCAATATCTGAGACAGTTACCAGCAGCTGTGCTGCCTAACCCCACTCTGCTACAAGTTCCACTTCCTGCTGTGGACATCCAGTGTAACAATGAATATGGCTGTACAGGTCCAGTATGAGTTACCGGTGGTCGGTATGCCGGATGTCAGGATACCAACAGCGGCATCCTGGCCACCTGTACAATCACCTATTCAATAAACCACACAATCTGGTTAAGTTTCACTCGACTTGTGCTCTGAATTAATTACATGGAACAAAAGTACACATATTTCCAACAAATCTGAAATCTCTTAGCAATCACAAATCGTGTAGTGTTTAAATGCTTTTGTAAAATGTCCACTATGTCATTAAATGATTTGCTGACTCTCCTTTCAGCTGCACACTACTATCACATTATCATAGGCACACGCAGGGGCGGTTTCTGGTTGCCCAGAAACCCCCTTCTCTTGACAAGTGGCTCACATTATGACAACAATAACAATGGTATATACAGTAATACGATTACTAGAGTTTCCGCCACATCATGCAGTGTAAGGGACAGAGCAGAGCTGCTGCACATGGCCAGTGGTAGCAGCTTCTTCTACCAAGTTTGCTTTGTGTGTGGATCTGAGCCCTCAATCAGTGCACTGGACCAGAGAGCAGCGACCAGGAATAAGAGACAGAAGCCTTAACATGAGGCTGGATAATGTGTGCTTAGAAAGTGTAGTACTGGGTTAATTATGTTTGTGCATTTATTATGGTATGTTTTACCTTTTCCTGACCACTTTATTGATACAGCCTATACTAAAGACCATCTTTAGTGTTAAATATTAATAGTGTATTCCATACAGTAGACTGTATAAAAAGAGTAAAAGACCAATATTTACATTAATACTCCAATGTTTGCAAAGTAGGAGATAATGGACTGCCATTAGGAAACCCCCCTCTAGAAATCCTGCGTTTGCCACTGATTATAGTTACATTCTGAATATATGTGGCCCAGTCCAGTATATAGAACTCTCAAAAAAAAGCTGTTGTGCCAATGTTTTCTGACATTTTGCCTCTATGTCCTTTTTACTTCCTTTCTTAGAGAAAGAATGATATAACTCACATTACTATTTATTCAGTCTGGGTTTTTCTAGGAGAGTAGACTAACCTCCAAAGTTAGTGGTCAAGATGAGGCTTTTCATTGTCATTGCCCTGTAGCAGTTCACGACAGAGGATGCATTTGCAAAGTAACACTTTACAGCACCACACCCCCAAAGCTTTTTTCTGGACTCTGAGGGTACAGATGGAGCCGCGCTCATCTGAGACAGCTCCATCGCAAGTGAGCACTCCTGGCATGATAGGCGATCTGTCTGTCTAGAGATGCTCCCATTCAGAGCGTCTCTGTCCGGGCGCGTGGATGGAGACTCTCTTCATTCAAGTGAATGGTGCGCATCTCCATCATGGACACTCACGCCCAGCCTAGGCACAGATGGAGCCACGTCTAGCGTGGTTCCATCTGTACTTCAGATCTGATCACAGCAGCAAATTTGTTAGCTAATGGGCAAAACCATGTGCACTACAGGGGGTTGGGGGGGCAGATATAACATTTGCATAGAGAGTTAGATTATGGTGGGTTATTTTGTTTCTGTGCAGGGTAAATACTGGCTGCTTTATTTTTACACTGCAATTTAGATTTCAGTTTGAACACACCCCACCCAAATCTAACTCTCTCTGCACATTACATCTGCCCCCCTGCAGTGCACATGGGGGGTCATCCCGAGTTGATCACTCGCTAGCAACTTTTTGCAGCGCTGCGATCAGATAGTCGCCGCCTATAGGGGAGTGTATTTTCACTTTGCAAGTGTGCGATCGCCTTTGCAGCCGCCCTCGACAAAAACAGTTTGTGTAGTTTCTGAGTAGCTCTGAACTTACTCAGCCGCTGCGATCACTTCAGTCTTTTTAGTCCTGGAATTGACATCAGACACCCGCCCTGCAAATGCTTGGACACGCCTGCGTTTTTCCAAACACTCCCAGAAAATGGTCAGTTGACACCCATAAACGCCCTCTTTCTGTCAATCACCTTGCGATCGACTGTGCGAATGGAGTCTTCGTTAAATCCATTGACCAGCACCGATCCTCTTTGTACCCGTACAACGCGCCTGTGCATTGCGGTGCATACGCATGCGCAGTTTTGCAGAGTTTGAACTTGATCGCTGCTCTGCAAAAAGTTGCTAGCGAGCGATCAACTCGGTATGACCCCCCTGGTTTTGCCTGTTAGCTAACAAATTTGCTGCTACGATCAAATTTGAATTAGGCCCTTTATCACCACGATCTCCTTGAGGGATTAGAAAGCAAACTGATTGTATTAATGCAGAACTGTCCAAACAACAAGGCAGTTATGCATTATTATACAGTACAGAAACATTACTTCAGTGTTAATTAACAAATCATCTGTATCATAGTGAAAAAATATTCCCCTTCTCTAACTATATATATATATATATATATATATATATATATATATAGGCACAAACCAATACAGTTCAATGTGTAATAATAATGGAATACAAATAAGTTGGATATAAGATAGTAAGAACTGTAATAAAAAAATTTAACTCCCGGGAGTGATAGTATAAGTTGAATATTTACAACAGATATTGCTGACAGCCTTGTATAAAGACATACATTTAGCATACACAAGGAAAAAGTGTCTTTGAGCAGTATAAATTGTTGCCAAAACCAGTCTACAGAGTATAAATAGGTGTGTGGCAGCAGTTTAAATATAAGGAGGGCATTAGTGGAAGTCTCTGCAGAGAATGTGTTGAAATCCATGATTCAATGAGCGGTCACTACCACAGCTGACTCTGGCTATCTTATTGCCCCTCATTCCAGCTCTCACGAGCTGCCTGAATTGTAAGGCCTTACTAGCTGCACAAGATACTTCCATCTTGGGCATAGAAGCAATCCATTCACGGCTAAGGCTGACGCACACCAGCGGCATTTGAGCAGGACACACCTGCCAGCATTGCAATGCACACAGTGCCATCCAGAGCCGGCCCTAACCAATATGATACACTAGGCAAGATTTTTGCTGGTGCCCCCTAGCACTGCCGCTAGTTCCACCTCTGACCCTGCACCCCTTTCCCAAATCACCCGTCACCCTTAGCAGTCCTCATTTTGGTGTTCCTACCCCATATATTTTAAATAGGAACAGTGTGCACATTTGGCGCACAGCCCAGAAAAGGGGGTGGGGGTTCTTGCTGGGAAGGGGCATGGCCACACAATAGTACCCCCTATTCAAATTACACCACACAGTAGTGCAACTTTATTCATATTTTATCATGCGATAGTGTCCCTAATTCACATTACGTCACATATCAGTACCACTTTACCTTATATACATTACTCCTCACAGTAGTGCCCCTTATTCACATTACATCACACTGAATTGCTACTCATTCACATTACATCTCACCATATTTCTCTTTTTTCCCATTAGACCACACAGTAGTGCCCTTTCTATACATTATGCCACACAGTAGAGCACCTTATACACATAATGCCACACATTAATATTACATTTGTACACATAATACCAGTGGTGCCACTTACACATATGACATTATTAATGCATTTATACACATGACACACATAGTACCCCTTACGCATATGCCGAACACTACTGCACAACCAACCCACCCACAGACAGCACTCACACAGCCGCTAACACTGTGACCTCTGCCTCTGCTTGGATACAGTTGTGTCCTCATACATCTTGCCTCAATATGCCATGCAGCAGGAAATGCCTGGCGAAAGTCAGCTGGCAGCTCTGCTAACGTCGGGTACCTTTTTTTTAATGGAAATGCATCTTATTTGCATTGGTATTTGGCTAAGATGCAAAGTCAGCTTGTGCTGATTAAAATGAAATACAGCATGCCTATATTCTGTGTACGACTGTGGCTGTATCTGTATACGAAATGCTACATTACAGTGATTTCCAGGAATACAATGTTACGTAGCATTTCGTATGTACTGTATATACATCCGCAGTAACGCACAGAATATAGTGATGCCACATATAATTTTAATTAGCAGAATCTGCTTGTGCCCCTAAGCATACCAAATGCCCTAGGCATTTACCTTGTTTACCTATGCCTAGGGCTGGCTCTGGTACCATCTTACAAAAAAAAAAAAACAATCAGGCACCCTCAGGCTGGAACTGATGCTCCCTTTGCCGTATCTGGTTATTACATCTATTGTAGGTGAATTAGTCTTTTTAAACAGCACTTTATTGGCAAGCTCATTAACCACGGTGAGACTCACGGGATATCACTGAATGTCTCCATGGTTATTATGACTATGTTTTGTGACTACCACTAACATCCTCCTTTTATTTAAACTGCTGCCACACACCTACTTATACTATGTAGGCTGGTTTTGGCAACAATTTATACTAGTGACTGAACAATTACACTTTTTTCTTGTTTATGCTTAATGTATCTATTTATACAAGGCTGTCCGCAATATCTGTTTTAATAATCGACTTATAGTATCACTTCCGTGAGTTACAATTTTATTACATATTTTATTATTTAGTATCCAACTTATTTGTATTAAATTATTATTACACATTGATCTGTGTTGGTTTGGGCCTTTGGGAGCACCACCTGATTTTCTCACAGAAACCTAAAATTTGTCCCTGGTAGAACCAAACTTGGGGGCTATTGACAGCTTATGTTCCACATTTGTCTGCCCATTATAGAAGGCTAATTCTGCTCACATTTCAATAGGCTGCAAGCAGAATCAGCCTTCAGTAATTATCAAACAAAGGCCACCAAAACAAGTCCCAATGGCTTAGACTTTTTAAAAATGTCTGGTTATATGACTTATCTTTTTATCAGGCAGGGCATTATTCATGGTGCTTACAACTACTCTAAGTACTGTTGGGTTGTGGTACATTAAATTCATATTTGTGATCCATGCTTCTATTTTTACATGACAGCCCATTAAGCTCCTTTCTTTATCTAGCCAGAAATAAAGCATAATGGACAGAAAGTAATGTATTTAAAGAAAAGAAAAAACATATTAGTGACTTAAATACAGATAGCCTTTCTGTAACCTTGCTTTGATTAGGTAAATTAAATAAGTGAGGTTTAAATTATTTGAAGATTTGGAAAAAAATTAAATGAATGAGAATGGTAGGATAATATTATATTGGATGCATTGCGGTGAAGTTGCACTTTTTAATTCTTCTTTTAATTCTTCCTTAAAAACAACAGTGATCTATCTTTGCTGTAAAAACCTAAAATGAATAACCTGCACCTTTCTAAAGATCCAGCAATGAATACAGGCAGCATCAGATAAATTAAATAAATTTACTAACTATGCACTCAATGGGGACAGTGACAGAGAAGAACGAAATAAGCTGTCTGACAGCTTCCTGGGATCACAAGTATGCTGTAGAACAAAGAGATACAGCTATTATATATAGCTATTATATATATTCACTAAAACCACAAGAACAAAAAATCCTTAAAGTAATTTAAAATTTTAATTATATTTTAAACAATACTCTAACTGAAAACATATAATCAAAGAACAAGCAACAGTACAAACTTTAACAATGTAAAATGTAAATAAAATAAAAATCACAGGTACCTAATACATATTTGCATACAGTTGCTGGTGGTTATGCAATGGAGCGATTATCTGCAGACTACACATGTGTCGTGATCGCATTGCACACACATCAAGGTGTCTTTGCGATCGTGTTCGCAGTGAGGATTTAATTGCAGAGTGGTTGACCGGAAGGGACTATTGGCGGAATTAAAAGTGAGTGGCTGCAAAAATGCAGACATGCCATAGCCATTTTTGTGATCTGTATCTGCCTTCAGCTGCGATTATGTATATAGAAAAATATGTTGCTTCTGCTGCGGCCAGTCTGTGTAGTCATAGGTCTGTCCTTACAGTCGATGTTCCTCAGTCTTGTGTACATGCTGCGAATCTGTATACAGTTGCGAATGAGTTTGTGATCACTCAAGTGGGCGTCTCTTTTCATTTCAGGGCAACAGCTTCACTTGCTAATATTAGCAATGCCGTAGCCTAGAAAATCGCACTTGCTAAAGCATGTGTGTGCAAACATGAATTAGGCCCATAATACAGTATCATGCTATTAAAAAAAGAAAGACTATATCAAAAGTAGCTGAATGTTAGTGTAACATAAGAAATGACTCAAACGCAACAACAACAAAGAAAAAAATGACCTAAACTGAGCTCACAAGAGCACAAATCAGAAAAATTGATTATTCCAAGCCCCCTTTCCCAGTACTTATATCAACATCAGTAATAGAACAAGCATTTCTAGAGTATACCAGGGCATCCAGAGTCTATGAAATTTGTTTAATGTGTTGTGACTAGTCTCCATGAAGCAGTCATTCATGACATTGTTCCATTTAATCACCTCAGGAGGCTCCACCACCATCCATGGCCTTGATATTATGAAAAATAAAAAAAGATTGATGCGCCTGTGTCTTTTAATAATAACTATCCCTCTTGGATAAGATAAATAAAGTGTGGTGGTGGTCCTACGTTCACTGCTAAATAAGGAACTGTGCTGCACCTTTACAGGAAATATCAAAGTCGAACAATAGCAGTGCTCATGGGATCAATTAAACCACATGTACATCAATCATATCAAATGAGCCGTGGATATAAACAAAATTGTATAAAAGGCATTTAATAAGCAGAGGTTCCAGACTGTGCACTTGAATTATACATTATGCATATGTTCCATTATAATGCACAGGACTATGGTGTATTTTCTATCATGCATTGCTGTTATTAATCTGCTACATTATCATGCATGCACTAGTAATATTGACTGTACAGTATATATATCAAAAGCCCCAGCACATGCAGTCTCTAATGGTTATGTAAACCAATGTGGTGGCTGGCCACACCCCTATGCATGGGCCCCCACCACTGCATTCCCCCGGTAGGCCCTTCATGTCCCAGTCAGACACTGGGCAAGTCAGTTATATTTTATGATGCCCTGAAATATAAACCACAGTATGGCAATAGAAAAAAAGCTGTTGACTAGACTTATCATAAATGTAGTTCATCCTAGTGCCTCGTGGGAATACAAGGAATCAGATAACATATATAAATACTCCAGGTCCTGGCACCTCTGCCTCCACCTGTTAAACCATTAATTTTACGTATAACATGTTCTCCAGCCCCCATTAAAGTTATTTCCAGAACTGGAACAACCGGAAGTGGGGCTGTGGTTATAGACGCCCTTAGGTAAATAATAACAGAAATCAATGGTATCAGTCTTAATTATTTAAAAATGTAATCTATACAAAAAAATAGTCTGAAGAAACTGCTCCTTCAGACTATCACAGTCTCATTTTGCACAGCAGTATTGCAAAGGAAATAATTACTGAGAAAAAAGTAGCAAAATCTTCCCTCCACCTGTCATTTGCTGGGTCTCAGAGTGCCAAGAAAGATGGCCAGAATGGAAGTCGCTTCTGAGAATTTCATTACTGTTCAGGGGGAGGTATTGTATGTAAATGGATTGTAAAATAAGTGGGGAAAAGTTAGCAGTGACCTTAAGAACATGGTCAAGGTGAAGGTCAGGCTATTCATAATAAACACTGAAACCCCTGTAAAATTAGGAGAATAAATGGTGCGGTACAGTAAGCAAACCCCTCAACAAATACCCTTCAGTCAGATGTGTTTCAACAAGGGAAATAATATCTGGTCTATATTTCCTAGTTTGAGTTAAAACAATCCCCGCAAAGCACCCATGACAGATCTACTTACCAGCATGACAAGCCGGTTGCAGTATTAAAACCTGTATGGAGGAGAGAACAAGGGGAAATCCTGGGGACCCAGCCAAATTTCTAGCAAAATAAAGATAAGAAATGTATGAGTGAAGTATTAAATAATTGGGGTGGGGGGGGGGCACAGGATGAGCGGAGCGGTGTCAAGTTGAGCAAAGAGTTGGTGAGCTCTTCAATAGACTTTCCTGGTGAATAAACTGATCAGCCATAATTCAAGAGAGGTCTCTGGGCCAGAGCACTCAGCATGCTTACATACCTCAATGAATCGGAGGTTATTGCACCACAGTTGGCCCTACAGATCAAAAAAATTCTGTTTACACCATACAACCTGGTTAGCAAGATGAGATACAGTATATTGTACACCATAGAATCCATTATATCTTCTAGTGAGGAGATACGGTACTCAGTCACCCTCTCCCACTCACTTCTGCATTTTATGGAGATTGTATTAGGTGAAGACAGTATAGAAAGATTGAGCTACAGCTAATGATGCATAATGTGCAGTCCAGAGCCCAGTGTATGCCGAGATATAAACGAGTAAGATCCACAACATCTCTTCACAGCAGTGGCAGCCCTTTGGGTTGGGAGAGTTTGTATGAGGTAAACCTGGGAAGTGAATTTACAAGGAAGCAATTAGCAACTGGACAAGAGTAAGCAGGGACACCAGCTAGTCAGGGACTGTTCACAGAAGTGATACAATCAGGCTGGTATGCTTGGATTTCGCAGGAGATCTGCAGTCCCACATCCACCCCCATTTTATAACAGGTCACACCACCTGAAAATATATATTTTATTCTGAGGAAGGGAGCCCCCAGGAGTACCTCTGTTGCTTATTTCTTTGGATTTGTCTTTAACAGGAAAAAAATCAAAGCAATGGCTGTAAGTAATAGCAAGCTTCTGTTAAGTACAAATGTTTCTTTCAATATTACCAACTATAGCAGTTTAATCTGACAAAGGAAATGTGTAACGTAAGGTCATATGCTAATGTTTTGCTGATTTTACCCAGGGACATTGTATTGAGGTAACCAACCAGCCACCTATGCCGCATTCTTCCTCTCTGTCCTGCTGCAGCATAAGTACATTTCTGCCTGCATGCCAGCTCCTGAAAAAAAACAAATCACTGCATGCTTACTTAGGTGTGTGATGCAATTAACTTCGTGCAACACAGTACTGTAGATCATTGGTGATAGAGAATCTGTGTTGTACTTTATGAGAAGGGATTACTGCTACTGTACCATTTACACACCTATCAACGTGACTGCAGTTCTCTATGTGATTTTTATATACTGTATACTGTAGTATTGTGTTGCACATTTATTGTAACCTGACCTCTCTCCCTGTCTATTGTATGAACTGTGTAGGCTGCCAGGGGGAAAGAGGGACAGGGGTAGGGGAGGCGGTGGAAAATACAGTGTTTTGATATATGAGCGTCCGAGTCCCCTAACGACATAATTGTGCATCCTAACCATCTTCCACTAGCCTAACACTCCAATCATTCTCTGATTCTGGCCTTGGCATTCTCAATGTTGGGATCCTGACAGCTGGTATTTTAAATACAGGTACAGTATAGTACTGTACATCCCCTACCACTGGACAGTCATTCTGCTCCTACTGTATTATGAATGTCTCTCTGCCTCCTGTAGCACTGTACTACTGTAAACTACTGTTATTTTCCACTCAGTAATTATCATTGACAGCAGTGAGGAGGAGGAAGAGGAGGAAGAAGAAACCTTCTCCCCAACTTGGTAAATAATCTACAGTACTGCACATTGTGTTATACCAATGGTTTGGGTTCGCGTGACCAGCAGTCAGGATTCCAGTGGTCAGGTGACCGACAGCGGCATCCTGATTGCAGGAATCCCAACAGGGTGAGGTATGGTATCGTAACTCTCCTCCACTACCCCCCCGTGATTCTGGCCTCGGCATTCTTGACATGAAGGTAGAGGCGGAGAAGGAGCACCAGTGCAGTAAGTACAGTAATCTACAGTACTGTTCTGTACTGTAACATACAGTACTGTAGCTTCTGAGTTTGAAAAAAGACAATTTGTCCATCGGGTTCAAGCTATTTTTCGTCTCCTACTGTATGCTGTATTTTTTGGGGGACTAATTTTATCTGCTGTGGATGACGCTCGTTGTGTTTATTCCTCTTTTTTTGACTATAGTGCGCAATCTAACCACCATAACCCTGTATATCCTTATCCATTAGGAATTTATCTAGCCCATTCTTAAAAGTATTGACCGAGTCCACCTTTACTACTCCCTCAGACAGGGAATTCCAAACACATACAGTATTGTCCTTACTGTGAAGAAACCTTTTCGTCTCTGTGTGCAAAATCTACTCTCCTCCAACCTGGCTCTTTTTTTTTATATTCAACACATAAATCATGTCAAAAAGAGTATTTAATGGAATGTTTGTTTTCACAGGCCCTACACTGTCACAGGCCATGGAGGAGGAGGAGGAGGATCAGCAGCCTCTGTCCCCCACCACATCACACCCAGCAAGTCAGTCCAGTCCAGTACAATTTGGAAATAGAAATACAGTACTGTAGACAGTGTAAACAATGTACTGTACTGAATGTATATTTTACCTTTTGGGGGTACAGTAGTTGGTGTGTGTGTGGGGGAGTTAATTTTGACTGCTGTGTTTTCTTACAGTAGTAACAGTACTGTATATACAGTAGTGGGTAATAACAGACATGGAGGTGGGTAATGACAGTCATGGAGGTAAAGAGGCCCTGCTCGCAAGCTTACAGTCTATAGGGAAAAAGCCATTGATACTGTACTGAAGACGTGAGGATACTAGAAACATAGAAACATAGAATTTGTCAGCAGATAAGAACCACTTGGCCCATCTAGTCTGCCCCCTTTTTTTTTTACATTATTTTTTATCTCTAACCTTATTTGATCCTTATTTCTTTGTAAGGATATCCTTATGTCTATCCCATGCATGTTTAAATTGCTCTACTGTCTTAGCCTCTACCACCTCTGATGGGAGGCTATTCCACTTGTCCACTACCCTTTCTGCGAAATATTTTTTCCGCAAATTTCCCCTGTCCAGCATGTGTGGACTTTGCAGTGGGGATGCAATTGAAAGTTTCATGTACTGTACTTTATTATGTCGAAAAGAGTATTTCATGGAATGAACATTTTTTGTCATTCATTTTTGTTTTCACAGGCCCTACACTGCCCCAGGCCACGGAGGAGGAGCAGCAGCCTCCGGACCCCACCCCACCACTCCCAGCAAGTAAGTTCAGTCCAGTACAATTTGGAAACAGAAATACAGTACTGTAGACAGTGTAAACAATGTACTGTATGGAATCTATACTTTAGCATTTGGGGGGTACAGTAGTTGGTGTGTGTGTGTGTGTGTGTGTGTGTGTGTGTGTGTGTTTTAATTTTTACTCTGCTGTGTTTTACTTACAGTAGTAACCAGGGCCGGACTAGCCATCTGGCACTTCTGTAACATGCCAGAAGGGCTGATGGGCAGGTGGGCTGATCCGGTCCCTCAGAGACCCGGGAAGGCTGCGTGCAGCGCAGCCTCTGGCTCTCCGCTTCAGCCGCCCCCGCCGGTCTCCATGTAAATGGGGGCATGTCGCGAGTCCACGCACCTGGACTCGTGGCATGCCCCAGCAAGCGTTGCCATGGTAATGGGGGCGTGCCATGAGTCCACGCCTACATGACTCGCGGCATGCCCCCATACATTGTGGTGGCGCGCCCCCGTGACGTGTCCACAGAAATTCTCTTCAACAAGACTTTGAGATTGAAGAATATATTGATTGCCATTCAGATTGTGTAGTATATGTTATACTTATAAACTGTTTGTGTGGAGTACAATATGTCGGTAGAGAGACACGAATACTCAACACAAGGTTTCTCGAACATAGAAGGTCATCTTGAAAGGTCATCATCTGCATAGTCTGGTTAGACATATCAAACAGAGACATCAGTGAAATATTAATGTCCTGAATGTAAAATAAATTGAACATGTTAAAGCAACAATAAGAGGGGGAGACAGGTTTAATCAGATTTGCAGAAGAGAAGCTCATTGGATATTTGCACTCAACACTGGTCTGAATGATAATATTGAAATAAATGATATATGAAAAGATTAGCGTTATAGGATGTTGTTGGGTCATGAAAATTAGAAAGAATTACTATATATTTTCTGGATGTTGTTTATTGGTAGTAGTAGTAGTAATAACAATAATAATAATAATAATAATAATAATATTTATGTAGCAGTTTTTTCCTAATAGGACTCAAAGAACTCATTCCAAAATGATTAATGAATAATAAATTTGAGCTGACTTTCTCTTCTTTTTTAAAACTATATAACATTATACACCAGAATAGCAAACTTACAGACTATGGTTGTTATATAAATCATTTTTGCCACACAGTATATTGATATTCATCTGTGTTTAAATACTGAGATACTTCAGTTTTTTGTGATATAAAGAAACTACTTCTAAACAAAACTATTATGTCTATAAACTATACAGAGGAAATGGGTCTAGACTGCACACCCTAGTGGTTGTAATGAAAGGTGCTATCTGCTGAGATTTTATGGTAATACAGGGGAAGAAATGGGTGCAGATGCACTATACAATCATTACTATAAATTACAGTATATAATATACTAAGAGGTTGTTAGCATATAATTGGCCAATGATACGGGCTTGCTCACCGCGTCGAGGTCACCTCTATCGAGCAAGTCCCTAACACTTTTGGGGTTCACACTGGGACGCAGGGCACCCCCAAATCAGCCCAGCCATGAACCCCCCCAAGGCATCACACTAGTGGAAAATCGTGAGGTGTAATAAAGTATAAGAGAAGCATAGGTAGTTACGGAGTGTAGAAAGTGTTTTAAAATTAGATATAAAGTGGGTGAAAAAAAAAATATTATATAAATCATTTTTGCCACACAGTATATTGATATTCATCTGTGTTTAAATACTGAGATACTTCAGTTTTTTGTGATATAAAGAAACTACTTCTAAACAAAACTATTATGTCTATAAACTAAAATACTGCCTACGACTGTTTTTAGCACAGAGGGATCTATATATCCAACTACCCATGACTCTGTCTGTTTCTGATAAACTGGGGAGACGTGCTGGCTTCTTGGTTTTTGTTGTTCCTCTTCTGCTGATTGAGCTAAGGAGCTCAGACGTCTGCTTATCAAAAAATATTTAGGCATGTGAATTTACTACATACTTTTGTCATAAATATCAAATAAACAGAAAATAATAATAAATCTAAATTAAAAAATAAAGTTAATAAATATGTTTAATATGGGATGAACCAGGATTAGAACTGGTGCTTCCTAGCTCGGTGCTGCTAGTCAGAGAGCGCCATTAAAAAAATTAAGTAAACTGATATATTTAAAGGAATTGGTGAGAATAAGCGCCCAAGAGTGTGAATTTATACAACCAGGTAAGTATAATGAAGGTATCTATGGTGGGTATGTTAACACCCGTTTGGACTTATCTGAAAGAACCAGAGAGGCTAGATTCAGGCGATGCTCCTTTTGATGCTTAAAACATGTTAAAAAAGAAGAAGAACAGACATAGTGTGTACTGTTTTTTTGAAAAATATCTAAATACAACACTGGCTTTCTAATGTTAGGCTTAATTAGGGAAATAGCATATTCCCAATTATACAATCAATATAGCCTAGGCAGTGTATATATAAAAGATACAATATTTAATACACACAAATGACATAAAAGTACATAAAAATACATAAAAACATGAAGTAGCTGTATAGCATGCGTACAGGATAAAAGATTATATCAGGCTTATCTGTCCATAAATAACTGGAATGCATGCGTACAGAATTCAAGATGATAAATGGCTTATCTGTCCATTAGAGGGAATGTCATCAGGTGGTCCCAACGCGTTTCGTCCGTCATCAGCAGGACTTCATCAAGGGGATAGACCCTTGATGAAGTCCTGCTGATGACGGACGAAACGCGTTGGGACCACCTGATGACATTCCCTCTAATGGACAGATAAGCCATTTATCATCTTGAATTCTGTACGCATGCATTCCAGTTATTTATGGACAGATAAGCCTGATATAATCTTTTATCCTGTACGCATGCTATACAGCTACTTCATGTTTTTATGTATTTTTATGTACTTTTATGTCATTTGTGTGTATTAAATATTGTATCTTTTATATATACACTGCCTAGGCTATATTGATTGTATAATTGGGAATATGCTATTTCCCTAATTAAGCCTAACATTAGAAAGCCAGTGTTGTATTTAGATATTTTAAAAAAAAACAGTACACACTATGTCTGTTCTTCTTCTTTTTTAACATGTTTTAAGCATCAAAAGGAGCATCGCCTGAATCTAGCCTCTCTGGTTCTTTCAGATAAGTCCAAACGGGTGTTAACATACCCACCATAGATACCTTCATTATACTTACCTGGTTGTATAAATTCACACTCTTGGGCGCTTATTCTCACCAATTCCTTTAAATCCATATGTGTGCATGCCAAGCACATTTTTTGTATTTTAAGCTGCCGCTCATAGTCTGAGAAGTGTTTTTTCTTTTGATTGTATATTGATACTCTATCTACACTAAAGGTTATTCTAATTTTAAGGTATAATAAGCACATAGCTACATCTAAGCGCCGTAGACTCTATTTCTATAAACTGATATATTTGTCTTAAGTCTATAAACTACTACAACTGAAACTATACCATTTTTGTTTGGTAAATGGGAGAGATACTGTATGCTAAAACTCCTTCGCCCTGATTAACTTTCTTTTGATTGATAAGCTAAAGAGCTCAGATGCTTGTATATTAAGTTTTTTTTGCCTGTGAACATATTATACTACTTTTGTTATATTCACATTCAAAATAAGTATAAAATAAATAAAAAAATATACAAAAAAATATAAAATATGTTTGATTCCAGGTGAGCCTAGATTCGAACCAGAGCCCTTATGTTTATTGGCTTAGTGGTGTTAAGCGCTGAGCTAGAGAGTTTTGGTGTGAAAATGAAGTAAACTGGGATACTTGTCTCCTAAGTTTATAAACTATTCTACCTGTATAGAGAGATATTTAATTGAACTATACTAAAGAAATATTTTAAAGTCTTTTTGTCACCTTATATACATATATTTATATATTTATATGATATATATATATAGTAAGAGTCTGATTAATTTCTAATAAATATCTAAAATGCCAGCGCCATTATAAGTTGCAGATGCAAGGCGCATCTTATTACCATATACGATAAAAGTGCGCTGTGCGTCGCAAACACTACATCCCTTAAGAGAAAACAAGTACACGCACACATTTGTCTGAGTTCCAAAGCTCATTGATGTATATATTTGATATTAAAAGGATATGTATACAATATACCACATGTACAGTATATAGATAGTTACATGGTTACAATTTACACAGGAAGCAGTTGTTACAAACTAATCCATTACAGCCAGCAATACATCACCATATTTGCTCAATGCACCCTCCGCTCCATATCTCTCTCTCTCAGCAAAAACAAACAGCAACTGGACAGACAGCATCTCGATCAGCACACAGCAAACAACAGGAAACCTTGTGTGTGGGATCAGCTATATACTGTGTATATTGGGGAGTACATGTCTTTTGTTATTGGTCCAGGGGAGGGAACTTTCTCATTCATTATGAGTCATTGGTTAGTTCATATGCAAGCAACGTCCAGCCTTGATGGTCTAATTACAGGGGATAGCCACTGGTTCCTTTCTGCAAGCATGCTGTCTTCCAGGAAGTTAATTGTTCTAATAAGAGTGACTTTAGCTTTCATACATTTAATCATAACTACTTATTGCAATGTGCTACAACTTACTCATGGCTATCAAATGGACATACACATTCTCCTGATCATTTTGACACCATGCATGACATTTTTTATTGGTCTGTTCCATTAATACACATACATGACGTCATACTCCATTATATAATTTAAAACCTTATAATGTCTGGTGCTTGACATGTTTAATTTATGTGTTGTATGAAATATGTGTTGAATATATCTTTGTGGCATGTCTGTGTGAATGCATATGTTACCATATATTGCTGTGCACGCTGTGCGTATTCGCAAACATAGTGTCTCATAATGTGTGGAGTTTGTATGTTCTCTCTATGTAATATTTTTGACTTTGACAGTCCACCCTTTGGCAGTAAACATGAACTGCCATAAATTATTAACAGAAGAAAAATATTTCAAACACATAATCGGTGACCTAGACACACGTATGTATTCATTTTGCAAATTAGACATTTGACTATATTTGGGGAAGACAGGGAGAAGGACGAGACATCTTCTATATGCACTCGGCGGTCACGGGACCACTGGTTGGATGTGGGATGACATTTAACCTATAGAGTATGCTGGGACAGTGCTATGGCCTATGATGTCTGATTTGAATGAACGTTGCACACATACATGCACCTACGTCTTTGCACACTGATGTTTGGATTCGATAGAGGTTCTGCTGAGTAGAGGGAGAAAACACAAACAAATCGTGAAAGAGACATATAAAATTTTCATGGTATATATATTCCTATCATTTTCCGAACATTGTTTCCATTTCTGGAATGAATGCTAGGTCTATTTCATCATTGAACAAGAGTTATTAGTAGTGTCCTTCCTAGATAACATAAACTTTCGGAGTTCGGGGAGAGTCATTCCTAAACCTTTCTTCCACATATATTAATGAGCTCTTTATCTGCTATGTGTGAATAGCCATTGTCTGATTGTTCCTGATTACCTCCCAATTTCCTGATTTCCTGAAATTGGTGAGATTTAAACATACCAGGGATTTATCTATGGTGCTTGTGGATCTTATGACTAGGGAGTCTAGTTATATTATATTCTTTGTCCACCGGTCCCCTCCCCCTTCCGTGTAATTCAAGTACCTCAGCTAACTGTAAAGAATATGGCACTAATCCTGCATCATTTTGGTCTTAGAGGTACCTGTGAGCACATCCAAACCTTACCCACTAGTGAGTGGTAATCACTCGATTGATGTCTGTCAAATGCTGCCTTATTGCTAGACTGACATCTATGGATGCACCCATCTTCAATTATGGGGTCACAATAACTACAAAATACAGTATTCCTCAGACAATAGCCTATCATGTTACCTCCGAACTCCGTAACTACTAGACCTTAGATTTTCTCTGGCTTTAACAAAGTGAAAGGCTGATCCTGGGATCCTATAAAGACATCACTCCTTCCTCCAGAACCAGTTCCAGTCCCACACTCGACTCCTCATGATAAACCTCACAAAAATTGAATGTCCTGAAAAAAAAATGTTTGTCAACGGGAAAAAAGAAAGAACAAAACAAATCTTTTCCATAGCAAATCAATTACAATGACTGGTCTTTTTGTAATCCTTTAGTATGCTCAGGTAGTGTTCAACAGTGCCGCTTCTCAGTCTTCACGGAACGGACTCTCTGGTGATACTTCTGCGATCTCAATCCATCTACGAGTTCCTTCCGGACTACCGACTTTCCTGCAAAGGGAATCGTGGACCCAAGTCTCTCTCTTGGCTATTTTCACTGGGATCTTGCTGTCAACAAACCTTGGTACAGTTCTTCCCACCTGTCTATTAGGCAACCTGAGAGTAAGAACAATCACACAGTCTCTTGGTTCACAACCAAGACAGTTAGTATTTGGCATACCAGGAATCAACAGTTTCAAGTTCTTTGGTCGAGTTCTCAAATGCTGGCTCATCTCAATAAGATACTGTACTATCACCTCATTGGTGTATTTCTGACCATTGTGCGGATCAATCATGACATGAGGTTGTCTTCCAAAAAACAAAACAAAAACCAAAACAAAAATTTAGAAGAGGGTGATTCATTAAGCGAGGTTCTGGAAGTGGTTCAAATGCTACATAACACTAGTGGCAGTGTCTATGACCACAACAGGTCCAGTTTCAAGCTATCACTTTGCTCCTACTCCTAAGGATACCATATCTACACACAAATTTATGCACAATTTTCTTTGCGGTAAACACAGCAGTACTTTTGGAGACAGGAAATTCCTCTACCCAGGAGAAAACATCAGTGCACACCAATACATAATTCATATTCCTACAGGGTGTTAACTGTATGAAGTCGATTTGTGTTACCTGAAAAAGGTCCGTCTGCAGGAGGGATATGGGATGGCTCTGTTAGTACTACCTTACCAAATGTTCTTCCTCATGCAAGTAAGACAAGTCATTGCTTACCTGCTTGCCTGAGAAGAGAACCCTGGTACACGCCAGGATGCTCTTACCAATTTGCACATACCTTCCTTACCCTAGGTGAGTCAGACCATGTGCTGCCTCACTTAGGCCTGGGAGATACATCCTGGGGGCCACTGGCTTACCTTGTCCATCTCTCCAGAGTCCGGAGGACTCCTAACCATACCCCTTGGACTTTCAGACCTCCTTTTCCCGTAGGAAACACAAATTTGCATCTCAATTTAACTGTTGTGTGTTTGCAATGTCGAGTACCATGAGCATTTCTCAAAAAAAAAAAAAAATCTCCAGAGGAGAAAAAGCAAAAGGAAAATATTAGGTCTGCGTTCATCAATGGGCTGTCACTTATGTCTGGTCTCGTAGTAAAGGTCTGATCCAGATATTCCATACCATCATGCATATAATTGTCTATCCAAAACTTCCCTTCACCAGTATTCTCATCCTTCCTCCACACTTTGTGCATGACAAGGCACACTGCAGTAATATACTGGTGCCATCGTGCTGGTGAGACATACTGGGTTCGGGCAGAAGTTTGAAGGACCAATACGGCATGTGGTATATGAATTGTCAAATCATGTACCAGTACTACGTCCCAGGTATTTAACCCTTGTCCTACACAACTGTAGTCTATCCCCTGAGACCTGGTGTCCTGTTTGGAAGAGACAAAACAGAAACTGCTTTGTATCTGCCAGGGACGACTCAAATGAATCAGCGCACAACAGCAAGTCATCAACATATTGTATCAGCACCGACCCGCTCTCAGGCTGAAAGGACTGTAAACAGTCATGCAGGGCTTGGGAGACAATACTCAGGCTGTCACTCGAAATCTTGGGAAAGTCGAGTCCATGTATTGTACCACCCTGTGTGAACGCAAAGATGAAGAGGAAAACTGTGAAGAAAAGAGAATAGAGGTTGGTGACAGATAAGTTTGTAGAGGGGGAGAGGATTTTTATTAAAATGACAACTGGATTGGGCACTACGGGGAATCGATTAACTACTTGGTCTACCCCCCTTAAAGCTTGTGCTTGCTGTGTCACTACTGGGACTACCTCAGCCATCAATCCAGTGTCCTGTCCATCCTAAGTTCATAGGGAACCCAAAATCTTGTGAGATAATTTCCTTTATCTGTGATGGACATGAATCTAGAACAGTGGAATGCACCATTAGTCTTTGAGGGTATCTAACATACCTTGTACTTCCTGATCGGGACTGCAATATATGTATTTCCCATTTAACAAAATCTCTGTCGATTAAGATAGTCAGGGCCACTGCTGCTAGGAAAAAAAGGAAAGGGTTTAGCATCATAGAGGTCCAATCGTAACTTCAGCAGGTTTTGTCAAAGGTAATGTTGAACTTCTTTCATTTCTCCCATTTGTCGAATTAGTGTTTACCATTGATATTATCCAGACGGAGAATTTTTCTAGTACTGTAAAATAAAAAAATGAACAAGCTTCTAGGTCATGCGAAGTATTCATTCAATCCTTCTCATCCCGTATTAAGGGTCTGTACATGGTCCAACAAACATTTTCAAGCTCATCTAGACTAGGGGCATTACTAGAAATGAATACTTCTTATGTGGTAACTAAAAGAAATACCCGAGGGTTACCCTATCTCTGTCCGCTTTCATACTGGCAAATACTAATGTGTGGACAGGATATTCTCCATTTATGACGTTACTTACTTATTTTTATTTTATTTTTGGGTTTTACTATATATGTACTCGATTGACTCCATATTTACCAGTTCCACTGGTCTCATCCACTTCCCCTGCAGGCTACTGCTCCTCTTTTACCGGTTGGATAGTCCTCTGAGTGCATGAGAAATGGCTGAAACCAGTCAGGTCACCTTCCTCTCCTAAATAAAACTTCGACATTCATTAGTACATATATAGGTTACATTTATATTTTTCATATTTTTATTTTTATTATTTTCTATAGTTTGTATGCTGGCTGTAACTGCTTCTACATCTACATATGGCAGTGCACTTGCTTTCCCTTTTTTTCTACTTATTTATTGTTGCTACAAGTTCAAACAGTTATTATATTTTCGTTCTTGTCTTATATGACTTTGGTTAGACATACTACCTGCAATACCTCAGGATCAAAACCCACCAACTCTAGGAAATTATGCCTTATCATCAGCAGTCATACATACCCATTCATCACAAAAAGCCTCTGCGTGTGGACCATACATTCCACACATTATCAACCTTACGGACCCTCATGGCCCTTCCTCTCCAGCCTGAACCCTGGCTGCTGAACGTCTCTCGCTTGTGCACTTGGCTCCCATTGTGGGCCTTTTATACACAATCCCCAAATGCACAAAGAAAAACGGTGAAAGTTCTTACCGAGCGCTTTCACTCGCTCCCGCCTCCGCTGACCTGTACTACGACCCACTGTCATTAGTGGGATCATGATGTACCCAACCTTAGGCTCCTACCAGACCCTTCAGGCCCGTAATTTCTTTCAGTGGAGGTTCTGTTGGAATATTTTCCTGAGAGAGCCAGTGAAAAATTATTTTTCGGTATCTTTCCACTGGAGTTTTTGTAGGATGAGAAACAACTTATCGATCACCCTCTCCAGTGAACGCCCACCAGGGAGATTTCCTGAGAAACTCAGCAAAAAACCCTTTGTTTACACAAATCACGTCTGCATATGCTCTACAAAGCGCATATGACCCAACTGCGCAAAATAACGCAAATGGTATCACGTTGCACAGCGTATAACACACGGATGCGTTGTCCAATCGCACGGCCTATCGATACTTGTTATCTATATGCCCTACGATCACGGGAGTCAAATTCACAAGCTGCGCTCCTCAGCCGGAGTGTAACACAAGAACCTTAAACTTCAATATTTCATAATCTATCACGCTCATTTGCACGTTTTCACACACTGCGTGCTTCAATAACCTTAATAATACGTGAGGTTGTGACCCTTCCAATCCGCGAGCCTCTGCTAACTCAGCGTCTTCCACGGGGGATCTCGATTTCCGGGGTTCAATACGTCCACTACTAGTTTCATTCACACAAATACACAGTGTTTTTCTGTACAGAAAAATATCACTCCCTTTGATTGAGAGCCTATCCCAGAGGTCGTACAGTTTAAACAAAATATTATAAAAATCTGCTTTTAAAATCGGATAGTTATTTGCCCTACGATCACGGGAGTCAAATTCACAAGCTGCGCTCCTCAGCCGGAGTGTAACACAAAAACCTTAACTTCAATACATAATCTATTTATCACGCTCATTTGCACGTTTTCACACACTACGTGCTTCAATAACCTTAATAATATGTGAGGTTGTGACCCTTCCAATCCGCGAGCCTCTGCTAACTCAGCGTCTTCCACGGGGATCCCGATTTCCGGGGTTCAATACATCCACTCCTATTTTCACTCACACAAATACACAGTGTTTTTCTGTACAGAAAAATATCACTCCCTTTGATTGATAGCCTATCCCAGAGGTAGTACAGTTTAAACAAAATATTATAAAAATCTGCTTTTAAAATCGGATAGTTATTTGCTGTTGTATAACTATATCTTTACTCCGCCTTTAAATTTAATTTTATTGTGTGGTTACACTTGCGCTCGCTACTTCACGCATCCTTGCATAAACACACGACCGTGCACATCCCTGCGCCACGTGCGCGTTCCCATATGCTTACCACGCACACCGTGCAACGTGTTCACCGTGCGTTCGCAACTGACTACACCACACTTATCACAATAAATGTGAGCAACAAAATACTACTGCTCACTTGCACAATACACAATTGTTCCTTACACTCGCCGGAAGTTACCCCAAAAGGTAATCCTCTTTTGAGTGTTTACCTAAACGTTTAGGCCGGAACTGCGTTTTGTGTTTTTATAATTACTCCCTTAACACACTATCTCAAATATATAGCAAATAAACGTATCCGACTTTATACAGATCTATATTGACTATTGACTATAATTTAAATGCTATTATTTAGATTGGATAGCTATCTTGCAGAACATACGCGGATATAAATATACACATAATAATAATATTATATATATAATATATATATATATATATACACCATTTCCTGCACTTCTATGTAACTCCTTTACCCATTCAGTGTCTCTAATTTGCATATCAAAGATGTTTGCCTGCCTTTACTAGTGGTTAAACAAGTTAATAAACATTTCAATGACTATCTTTTAGCAAACAGAGTTAACTAAATCCTGGAAAGAAAAAAAAGACTTTTTTGTTATATCTGTGTGTAATTTTTTACATCAAGTATTCATCTATCTCACCATTAACTCTCACTAGGCCCAATTGAAACTATTTGTAATTGACTATGGCATGGGTTAAATAAATTCATTGGTAGCTTATATATAGTGTTGGATTTGTACATATATGTTGTTTCCTTGTGACAAAGGAAACTGATTGCTTTAACCAGACTGAAAGTCAGCTATTAGCTAAGTTGGATAAAATGACCTTCCTAAAATGGCCACTGCTCCTCCCCCTCATTCCCATGCCATGTGGCTAGCCCAAGATGGAGGACACCATGTGGCTAGCTCCTTTGTCACAAAGAAATCACAAACTATACAAGCATCTGAAGTTACTTTAGGCCTGGGTTTAAAAGTATGCGAATTGACCTCAGCATGCTAAAACTTTTAAATGCTCTTTTAAATTTACTTAACAGATAAACAATCCAATCTGAATCAAACACAATATGACTTATTTTAACTTTGTTTTGCAACAATAAAAATACGCTGTAGCATTTTAAATATTGTGAAAAACACATTGTCCCTTGAATTTCATATCAGCGCCTTACTGATAACACAAAAAACAAACGGATGTGAATCAAGAGTGATAAAGCCTAATATTTATCTTACTTAAAACCCTCTAAAAAGGTGAAAGAACACAGTACGCTATTGGCGTATGGTATACCTTAAGGGTACGCACGTTGCGTAACAATCGCTTAGCCGTAGTCGAGACACTCGAGCGTCACGTTCGCTCACGGCCAAGAGATCACAGGCAGGCACGCTATAGGCTGCCGACTAACGTAATGATATGCTACTAGCGTAGCGGACGCTTGGGACCACGAGGAGATCACAAGCGGCGCTGATGCTCACGATGTTAAACCTTTATAACTATACCATAAACAATGTATTTATGCAATAAACCTTGGTGCAGTGATAGGGTGTAAATGTAACACAGTGTAACCTTATTAACTTGAAAGCTGTACGAGCGTCTCCGACGCTCTGAGAATACTTAGAAATATAATAAATACACAGATACCGGTATTAGGTTCTAACACCTTATATGAACGTTCTATTTGCAAAAGAATAATACAATACAAGTCATACACTACCAAAATAACATTGACTACCTAACCAGATAACTACACATGAAATACAATAGCAGTACAATAACACTTAAGAGAAAGAGAGAGAAAGAGGAGAGGAGAGAGAGAGAGATATGGCTCACAATAACAATAAAGACAATATGGTTGCGGAGAAACTTACGCTCAAGGGAAACAATCGCATGCGCCTCTGGATATCCAGCTCCCGATTATCAGCAATGAGAACCGTTGAAGAGAATAGCGAGCTGGCCCAGAGTGGCTTGTCCTTTTATACCCTACACATAATACAGTACAATGGTCCCTATATTCTTATTGTTCATTGGACACAGGAATTCGTCTTCGCATTATAACAAAAGGTCATAGGTTGATTCATACAGGTGGGCTGTGACTATTTCCAACTGCTCAGGTGGGTGGGAAACTAGGTTTCCCGCCGCATGGATAAAAAAGTGCAAATAATAGTAAATGTCCATAAACTTCTTATGTCCGTAACTATTCGCACGAGCGATTAATCTGCTTCAAACCAACACCGGAATATTGCTAATTAAATACTCTTCCGATGGATACTAAACACCACTGTATAACCCCTGTCTGACCCTTCGTATCAAACAAAGAGGGATCTCTTTGTCTATGAACATGCTACCTTAACTAAACTTTCAGATTCTATCAAAGGGACCATAATCTACAAAATACATTATATAGTTAAAATATGTTACGAACGAGTCGCCCGCTAGACGCACATAAACTTTACCGTAAATGCGCACACCGTGCGCCTGCGGGTGCACGCAACAGCGAGTATGCGCACGCACGGGAGAGCTCATGCACTCGCAGCGGGGACACGCATGAGGTGCAAATATGGCAATGTGTAGCGTGATATTTTTCTGACTTTGACAGTCCACCCTTTGGCAGTCACCAATAACTGCCACTTTCTAAAACATTTCAAAAAGAGAAAAATATATGTCATGTGTAAATACATTTCTATGGTTGGGTAGGGGAGGAGAGGAGAAGGTAGGAAACGGGTATGACCTAGTGAGATAGCAGAAGCATGTGTGTATGAATCCATGTTTGGGGGGTCATGTATCATCGTGCCGTATGTGTTTTAAATCAAGCTTCGAGGTATTGCGAAGTATACATTTGAATTCCTTCTTATCCCGTGGTACGGGTCTGTGGATGGACTGTCAAACTTTACCGATGTCTCTTCGGCTTTTAGTTGCAACAAAATGGGGGAGCACATTTTAGTTGATGATACATGAATGGGGGGGAATATGTGAGTGCTGATATCTGTGCCTGTATTCCCTATCGACTATGTGTGTCATTACCTGAAGGTTGTAGAGATGAAGATAAAGAACACTTATGGTAAATGCATTGATAAACTATGTGAGTTTAATATACATTTGCCGATTGAGGTCTTGTCTTGTCTTGATGTACATGTTGACTGTAGTCTCTTTGTGCTTTTGCTAATAAACGTAAGCAAAGCTTTATCATTGTCCATAGACTTACAAAAAGTGTTGGGCTAGCGTTTTCATTAAAGTACTAGGGACATGGGGGGGGGGTCTATGGCATAGTCCATCAGTTGTCTGTGTAAAAAGGTTGTCAAACTTCTTCTTTAGTCCATCTGTTGTCTGTATACCGGGTCATCAAATTCCTCTTCCAGGCGGGTCTTCTTACCTTGGTGAGAAACAAAGGAGAAACGGGTGAAAGAAACGGACCGTGGAATCACATTTTCATCACAACAGTGTCTCTATCGTTGGGTCATAAATCACATCCATTGGAATTATAATGTCCTCACTCCTTAGACTCATCACTTTAGTACTCCGTTTACACTTCGTTAAAGCCTGAACGCATCTAAATATCAAGCCAATCGATATGACAACACCCAGGATACATAGAAGAAACTTCCCTACATCCATTATAACTCCTTGAGCCCATTCTCCTAAACCAGAGAACCAATTTCGCAGGTTCAACCATGACACCCAACTGGTCAGCTCATTACCCACAGTGGCAAGGGTGAGATTGTGTTTCCTTCGGAACTCCCATTTTAATTGGAGAATGTCGTCCATCTTTTGGTCTATGACCTCGACCGGGTCCTCTGTGCTGTTTGTGATATACGTGCAGCACTTTATTCCATACTGAGTTGCTAGGGTGACACAATACCCACCCGTCACAGCTGTGAGATAATTGAGAATCATCCTATGCTGAACCAGTTCTGTTTTATAAGCTTGGAGCTCCCTTCCAGTATACCTGAATGTGTCATCATACATTTCAGTGATATTGTCTAATAAATTTGCAAGCGCAGATATATATTTATAATTTATCACTCCTCTGGCGGTGCGAGTGATATCTCACGCGATTAGGAATTGAATCCCGGTGGATTCACTGATCAGGTCAGAGGCCGGATGCTCTGTTCTCTCTATCAGGTGCCGTTTAATTATGTGCTCATAATGAGTGTGGGTATAAGGAGCTTGGGCACTGCGGTGAATATCTTTCATTTTAGTATGTGATACAGTCATTACCTCAGGCAGTACTTTTCCAATATAACACAATCCTTCAGAGTTTGGGGCAAGCCACTTATACGCCTTCCTCCCGCATATGAAATATGCATCATCGGGGAGAACATATGGGACGGAGTAGGACATAACCATATTACACATTTTCCATATGAAATTTCCTAACCCTAATTCTCCCATCTGTTTACTACACGTATCAGTTTGTATGATATGTGCACAGTATCCTGGTGATACCTCTCCAACTCTCATGGACCTACTTCCTAGGGTATACCTATATCGGAAATATTTTCCACTACCAGCTATGTGGCGTATAAGTTCTGTGTCTGTTGGCATTCTATCGGCTCTGTATGAAAAGGTCATGGTTTGGTTATTCCATGACACTTCCCAATTTCCCAGCTTTCGGGGATTGGAAATGTTAAAACATACTAGGGATCTATCCACATGATATTGGTGGAGCTTCAAACTAGGAGGACTGGAGATATTAAACCTCCTGTCCACCGGCCTCCCACCACTTAGCTCAAGTACCTCCCCTATAGTTAAAGGGAAGGGCACTAATCCTGATTTGCTATGGCCTTGAGGTACTTGAGAGCATACCCAACAATCTGTCTGATTTAACACTTTACCCACTAAGGAGTGATAGTCACTCAATGGATGCCGGTCCATGTGGATATTAAAACTGGATTGGCATTTCTTGATACACCCATCCTCAACTACACTGTCACAGAGCCTACAGATACAGTTCTCTTCAGCTAACAATCCTTCACAATTTCTTCTATTGTCAATGCTACCAGATCGTTTTCTGATACTCGCCTTTACTCGGTGATTATGTTGTTCTTGGAAATCTACGCCTCCATCTCTGTCATCAGAACCCATTTCAGAACCTCTCTCGACCTCCATGGTACTCTCGCCAGAACAGACTGCTCTGGTCAACATCATGGTCAACAGAAAAATCCGGATCACAGTCTCTTGGGGCAAGTCCATCTTATAGGAGGAAATGGAGAAGAATGAGAAGGGGGAAATAAATACTTGAGGGAGATGGGATGGGAAGTGGAGAAAAACAATAAAAGGGAACAGGGGATCGACAACTGTCTCCGATCTTATTTTCTCAATGCTCAGGTGCCGTCTCAGTCCTCCTGAAACAGACACTCCAGTGATACAACTTCCTCTACCGTCTGTTCTTTATCACGGGTCCTCTCTGGATCAGCAACCTTCTTTCAATGGGACGAATGAACCCAAGTCTCTCTCTCGGCAACCTTCAATGCTGTCGTGCTAATCAATAAGACTTGGTATGGTCCTTCCCATCTGTCAATAAGGCAACCTGAGCGTAGAAAATTCCGTATCATTACATAATCCCCAGGTTCAATGTCATGACAATTACTATCTGGCAAATCAGGAATCACTAACTTCAGATTGTCATTTTGATTCCTGAGCTGTTTACTCATGTTAACCAGGTATTTTACAGTCACTTCATTGTTACACTTCAAATCATCCTGAGGGTTAATCATAACATGCGGTTGTCGACCAAACAGAATTTCAAAGGGGGACAGATTAAGAGGGGACCTGGGAGTGGTTCTGATGCTGTATAGTACAATGGGTAAAGCTTCTGGCCATGTTAATCCTGTTTCTGCCATAACTTTGCTCAATTTATTTTTAATAGTGCTGTTCACTCTTTCCACCTTCGCACTCGCCTGGGGGCGATATGGAGTGTGCAGCTTACTATCAATTCCCATCAACTTACACATTCCTTGATAGACATCACCTGTAAAATGGGTACCCCTATCACTTTCAATTATTCTAGGGATACCATATCTACACACAAATTCCTGCACAATTTTCTTAGCAGTAAACATAGCGGTATTTGTGGCCGCCGGAAATGCTTCGACCCAATTTGAAAACACATCTATACAAACAAGTACATATTTCAAATTTCGACAAGGGGGTAGTTGTATAAAATCAATCTGTATTACCTGAAAAGGGCCGCCTGTAGGTGGGATATGGGATGGTTCTGTTGGTATTGCCTTTCCGATGTTCTTCCTCAAGCAGGTAAGGCATGACATTGCTCTCTTACCTGCATGGGATGAGAATCCTGGGGCGCACCAATATGCTCTTACCAACTTGCACATTCCCTCCTTGCCCAGATGAGTCAGCCCATGTGCTGCTTCAGCTAAACATGGAAGATATGTTCTGGGGGCCACTGGTTTACCCTGTCCATCTGTCCAGAGTCCTGAGGACTCCTGGCCATATCCTTTTGCCTTCCAGACTGCCTTTTCCTGTGTGGAACACAAATTTTGCATTTCACACAACTTCTGTGTGTTGATGGTATTGAATACCATCAATTGTGTGGTGTCTGTCTGTCTGGGGGTACCAGCTGCTAACTTAGCAGCTTCGTCTGCTCGGCTGTTACCAAGTGATACTGGGTCTTGGCTATATGTATGTGCTTTACACTTGATAACAGCCACTCTGTCAGGTTTCTGTATCGCTGTTAGAAGTCTTTTGATGTGAGCTGCATGCGCTACCGGTGTACCAGCTGCCGTCATGAAATTTCTGAGGCGCCATAGGGCTCCGAAATCATGGACTACCCCGAAGGCGTATCTAGAATCGGTGTAGATATTGGCTGACTTGCCCTTAGCCAATTCACATGCTCTGGTTAGGGCAACCAGTTCAGCAACCTGGGCTGAGTGAGGTGGGCCTAGCGGTTCTGCTTCTATGGTGCCTTGGTCATCTACGACTGCGTATCCAGTACACAAGTCTCCCGAGTCCGTCTGTCTGTGACAACTACCGTCAGTGTAGAAAGTAAAATCTACATCTTCCAGTGGGTTGTCACTGATGTCAGGCCTTGCTGTGAAATTTTGGGTCAAATATTCCATACAATCATGTGTGTCATCCCTTGTCTTAAATCCTCCTTCCCCATCACTCTCGTCCTCCACCCTTTGTGCCTGTCCAGGCACACCTGGGAGATATGTTGCAGGATTTAATGCACTGCATCTCCTTATGGTGATGTTTACGGGGGCCATTAATGCCAATTCCCATCTTGTAAACCGCGCTGATGAGACGTGCCTGGTTTGGGCAGAATTCAGCAAGGCTGACACTGCATGTGGTGTATGAATTGTGAGGTTGTGTCCTAGCACTACATCTTCGCTTTTTGTAACTAGCAATGCTATCGCAGCGACACTTCGCAAGCATGTGGGGAGGGATCGCGCTACCGTGTCTAGCTGAGCGCTGTAGTATGCTACCGGCCTGCTGGCATCACCGTGCTTTTGGGTTAGGACGCCTGCCGCGCAACCAGCACTTTCTGTTCCGTATAGCTCAAAGGGTTTCCCATAGTCTGGCATACCTAATGCTGGTGCCTGCGTTAGGCACTGTTTAAGTCTCTCAAATGCCATCTCGGATTCGTCTGTATGCCAAATCCGATCAGGTTTGTTTGATGAGACCATCTCTTGCAAGGGTAATGCTAGAATGGAAAAACCTGGGATCCAGTTACGGCAAATACCCACACATTCCTAAAAACGTTCTGATCTGTTGCTGGGTTTGTGGCAGAGTCATGTCTCTAATTGCTTGAATTCTATTAGCTGTCAGGTGTCTCAGTCCTTGTGTTAGACAGTGTCCCAGATATTTTACTTTAGGCTGGCATAATTGTAGTTTGTCTTTGGAAACCTTGTGTCCTGTGTCTGAAAGATGAAACAGGAGCTGTTTCGTATCCTTCAGGGACGCTTCCAGTGAATCTGAACACAGTAGTAAATCGTCCACATACTGTATCAATATTGATCCACTCTCTGGTTGGAAAGACTGTAAACAATCATGCAAAGCCTGTGAAAATATACTTGGACTGTCTATGAAACCTTGCGGTAATCGAGTCCATGTGTATTGGACTCCTCTGTATGTAAATGCAAACAAATATTGGCTGTCAGGATGCAGGGGTACCGAAAAGAAGGCGGAGCAGAGGTCAATAACAGTGAAAAATTTCGCAGTGGGAGGGATCTGCATAAGGATGACAGCTGGATTTGGCACTACGGGGAATTGACTCTCAACTATTTTGTTAATCCCCCTTAGATCCTGCACTAGCCTGTAACCCCTCCCCCCACTCTTTTTCACAGGGAAGATGGGACTATTGGCAGTGCTGGATGTTCTTACCAGAATGCCCTGTTGTAGCAAGCGCTCTATTACTGGGTAAACTCCTAACTCCACCTCTGGCTTCAGAGGGTATTGTGGGATTTTTGGAGCTATCCTACCGTCTTTTACTTGCACAACTACTGGAGCTACGTTTGCCATTAATCCAGTGTCTTGTCCATCTTTAGTCCACAGTGACTCTGGTATTTGGGATGTCATTTCTTCTACCTGGGATGGATTCCTATTTAATATAACTGTGTGGGACATTAATTTTGATGGGGAGTCTAGCATGTCTCGCACTTCCTGAGCGTGATTCTCAGGTATGTCTAAAAATACACCTTCAGGAGTGCAATAAATGATGCACCCCATTTTACACAATAAATCTCTTCCCAGGAGATTAGTCGGTGCCGATGCCGCCAGCAAAAAGGAATGCTTGGTATGCAAAGGCCCTATTGTAATCTCTGCTGGTTTGCTAACAGGGTAGTGCTGGACTACTCCCGTTACTCCCATGGCTGGAATTGTCTTACCAGTGGTTCTCATGCCCACTGTCGAATTTATCACTGATTTGGCCGCCCCCGTATCTACAAGGAAATGTAATGATTTACCAGCTACATCAATTGTGACCTCGGGTTCACTTCCAAGGTTTGCAATCAATTTAACTGGCTGCAGATTACAGGTATGGCCACACCCCTATTGGGTATGGTGACCTCCCTGAATCGCGCTGGCAGCAACTACTTGAGAAGGGGGTAAATGGGAACTACCCGAGACTTGCCAGTCTCTTTTTGGGGGATACCTTTTTGTTTCCCCTGCATGTGGCTCATGACTCCGTCTCTGCGGTCCCTGATCCCAATTTCGTGTGTCATGTCGTTGTCTAGGGGGTTGATATGATATTTGTGTGTTTTTCACTCTACAGTCTCGTGCAAAGTGTCCCTCTCTATGACAGAAATAACAGGTTACCACATTTGACTTACCCACAGGGTTTGGAGATTTATACAAAGGTTGCCTTGTAGTCAGGGCCTGTATACTTACGGTCATTAATTTATCACTTTGTAACTCCCTGTGTTTGGTTATATTCCGATCGTGATCAAGGGCGGCCTCTCTTAAAGTAGCCACCGACAGACCTCGCCAACATGGTTGCGTGGTCTGTACCCTAGCCTTCAATACCTCCTTTAATCCATCCATTAACACAGATACTGCTACTTCTCTATGATTTACATTTGTCTTGATGTCTTCTATGCCTGTATACTTAGCCATTTCCTGTAATGCCCTGTGAAAATAGTCAGCAGCTGTTTCTGCCTCTTTTTGTTTTATGGAGAAAATCTTGTTCCATTTAACTACAGCTGGAAAATACTCTTTTAACTGTAAATTTATTCTCTTTACATTGTCTTGGTTGTACACATCCGTAAGGGGTACATCCTCGTCTAATTTACAGTCAGCTAAAAATTGTGCTGAGTCGACATTGGAGGGTAAACATGCCCTCAGCAATATCTGCCAGTCTTTGTTATTGGGCTCTACCGTATTCCCTAGGTCTCTAATGTATTTCTGGCTAGCAACTAGATCTTTTCTAGGGTCAGGCAATTCAGACACTATTGCTCTTAATTCCATTCGGGAAAATGGGCAGTGCATGGCAATGTTTCTGACAGGAGTGACTCCTGAAGTGTCCGTTTTTCCCATTTGGCACTGCTATTACCCTAACGGGATTAAGTCTACTTACATCATTCTGAATAGATTCTACAGCTTGTGGTGAAATGGTTTCAGCATAGTGTATGGTGCCGTACTTACCCGTTGATACGACCTCACCTGTCCCTCCGCTAGGGGCTTTTGATACTAATCTCGGGGGTTGGGACGTGCCTACTGCTGTTTCTGATATGGTGGCTGCTAGAGAGAGCCCCGATATTGTTGCCGATTCGTCCTCTTGATCACACTCCTGGGGAAAGTTTAAAACAGGGTACAACTTGCACGGGTTAATACTTGCATTACTCATCTTATTCATATTATCCTTAACATTTATGCAGTTACTAAGTGCCTGTTTATTACAAATTAGTGCGTCATTCTCTGCAACCAACTTCTCTCCCGTTATGTAAGGTGGCGGTGGTGCCGTAGCTATCAGTTTCCTGATAGGGTTAGATCCCGCCGCCTGAGCCAATCCTCTCTGTATTTCACCCTCCTGTTGCCATAACTGTAAATAATCATAATGTTTGATCCGTCTCTTTGCTGATTTAATGAGACATATCCTTCTCCTTAGATTTAGTAACACATCTGGGCTAAAGCTGCCTACTCTTGGGAACTTCTCCCCGTCATGTACAGTCATTCTTTCCAATTCATCACATAAAACCTCTGTGTGTGAACCGTATTTTTCACACATTACATACCTTGCCGACCCGATTGGTCGGTTTACTGAATCAACCCGAACCGAGGTTGATCGCCCCCTACCTGAACAACTGGCCCCCATAACTTGTAGGTGTTCCTTTCACTACATCTGACCTTCAATCAGGGTCTTCAGCGAACCCTTACAAAAACCAAGATGTTCAAGATAGGCCGACGGTGGCGGTTTACCGAGTACCCCACTCACTCGCCCACGCCGACCAATACGCCCACACACTGCCTTAGCGCTGGTGTACTCGACCCAGGGCCCCTGCGACCTGAACCGCTATTTACTGGAACATGCGAGGGTGATCCGAAGAGCACTTACTCTTTCCAGTAACTATTGGTTGCTGGATAGTTCCTGAGTGACCAGCGAACCTCCCTTAAAATAAAAAATTTACACAAATCACGTTAGAATGTACAAATAGCGTTTATGACCCCTTTCGTACGCAAATGGCACTGGGTCAGATTACTAACTAATGCACACAATTACGTGCGGTACAATCATTCAGCACATAAGCAACTAATCTTATGTGCGGAGCGACCAGTGGAATCGAAAATTGTGGCTGCGAATTCCTTCAGCCTGAGCTTCAATGGCCTATATGGGTTTTGCACCAACCCCCTGGGTTGTGCTCTTTTCTATCTATAGCAGACTTCTTAGTCTGCTGTACCTAGACCTCCTGGTCTGTTCTACAGTAGACCTTCTGGTCTGCTATACTCTAATGCTCTTTTTTTTTTAATGTTTAACAAGGGATGCCTCCCTAGCCACCATGCACGTCACTTACATGTATGTACCTCACGAGAACTCGACTTCTTGTGGTTCAACCCAAAAATTGTAAAAACATATATATGCAAACACTCACTCACCACATGTACACTTTACTTTTGTTTCTATTTCTGCGCAGAAATTTCTTTCCTTTAGACCAGATGAGTCGTAAATTTAGAGAAGGATCTATTAGTTTAAATTTCGGACACTAAAATTGACTTGCGCTATTTATCGCGTTGCCACCTTTTCGCCTGTTAAAATAATACTATCGTGTGATTTGTTACGTGGGCGTACCCAGACACTCCGTTGCGTAATATACGCTGCGTGCGTCGGCCTTTACGTTGCGTACACTAGTCTAACCCTTTTGTTAGAAACACGTGTACGCAAGGCAGATATCCACCGTAACACAATTAACACGTTTATCAATGTAGGTGATCCTTGATCATCTACCGAGCACCACACAGATCTCTCCTTGTATCTTTAGGCAAAGCTGTGTGCGTGCTTTACAAATTACCCCTTAAATGTATTACCTTTACTCTTTAACTACTGATAGCAACAAATCTTTCTTAGCCCGTTAACAATTGTGAAATGGCAAACAGGAGAGTGATATGAAAATACACGAATAAAAAGAAATGCAGATATATGCGTGCGTGCGTACGCAAGATAGAAATAAACAGTTTTAAAAGACACTAGCGTATTGTTCTTACCTCCGGTTCCGGATTCCTTCAGCACCCTTCACTAAGCGAAGCAGACGCTTATCCGGTCAGCACAACGAGGAATATGACCTCCCGCCCTTTGCTGATGGATAATGTCTGCTGAAATTACCTAGTGCAGATATGTGAAGGACGGACGAGCCGCCAATTGATAAAGCCTAATATTTATCTTACTTAAAACCCTCTAAAAAGGTGAAAGAACACAGTACGCTATTGGCGTATGGTATACCGTAAGGGTACGCACGTTGCGTAACAATCGCTTAGCCGTAGTCGAGACACTCGAGCGTCACGTTCGCTCACGGCCAAGAGATCACAGGCAGGCACGCTATAGGCTGCCGACTAACGTAATGATATGCTACTAGCGTAGCGGACGCTTGGGACCACGAGGAGATCACAAGCGGCGCTGATGCTCACGATGTTAAACCTTTATAACTATACCATAAACAATGTATTTATGCAATAAACCTTGGTGCAGTGATAGGGTGTAAATGTAACACAGTGTAACCTTATTAACTTGAAAGCTGTACGAGCGTCTCCGACGCTCTGAGAATACTTAGAAATATAATAAATACACAGATACCGGTATTAGGTTCTAACACCTTATATGAACGTTCTAGTTGCAAAAGAATAATACAATACAAGTCATACACTACCAAAATAACATTGACTACCTAACCAGATAACTACACATGAAATACAATAGCAGTACAATAACACTTAAGAGAAAGAGAGAGAAAGAGGAGAGGAGAGAGAGAGAGATATGGCTCACAATAACAATAAAGACAATATGGTTGCGGAGAAACTTACGCTCAAGGGAAACAATCGCATGTGCCTCTGGATATCCAGCTCCCGATTATCAGCAATGAGAACCGTTGAAGAGAATAGCGAGCTGGCCCAGAGTGGCTTGTCCTTTTATACCCTACACATAATACAGTACAATGGTCCCTATATTCTTATTGTTCATTGGACACAGGAATTCGTCTTCGCATTATAACAAAAGGTCATAGGTTGATTCATACAGGTGGGCTGTGACTATTTCCAACTGCTCAGGTGGGTGGGAAACTAGGTTTCCCGCCGCATGGATAATAAAGTGCAAATAATAGTAAATGTCCATAAACTTCTTATGTCCATAACTATTCGCACGAGCGATTAATCTGCTTCAAACCAACACCGAAATATTGCTAATTAAATACTCTTCCGATGGATACTAAACACCACTGTATAACCCCTGTCTGACCCTTCGTATCAAACAAAGAGGGATCTCTTTGTCTATGAACATGCTACCTTAACTAAACTTTCAGATTCTATCAAAGGGACCATAATCTACAAAATACATTATATAGTTAAAATATGTTACGAACGAGTCGCCCGCTAGACGCACATAAACTTTACTGTAAATGCGCACACCGTGCGCCTGCGGGTGCACGCAACAGCGAGTATGCGCACGCACGGGAGAGCTCATGCACTCGCAGCGGGAACACGCATGAGGTGCAAATATGGCAATGTGTAGCGTGATATTTTTCTGACTTTGACAAGAGCATGTCGCGATGCATCCATCGTTAGCTGGTAGACCACAGCCGCGTTTGTACAGTGAAATCATCAAGAACGTGATATTGCGGACGCGCACTCATCTGTAAGAGTCCAATTAATTTCTAATAAATATCTAAAATGCCAGCGCTAATATAAGTTGCGGACACAAGGAGCATTTTATTACCATATACGATAAAAGTGCACTGTACGTCGCAAACACTACATCCCTTAAGAGAAAACAAGTACATACACACATTTGTCTGAGTTCCAAAGCTCATTGATGTATATATTTGATATTAAAAGGATATGTATACAATATACCACATGTACAGTATATAGATAGTTACATGGTTACAATTTACACAGGAAGCAGTTGTTACAAACTAATCCATTACAGCCAGCAATACATCACCATATTTGCTCAATGCACCCTCCGCTCCATATCTCTCTCTCTCAGCAAAAACAAACAGCAACTGGACAGACAGCATCTCGATCAGCACCCAGCAAACAACAGGAAACCTTGTGTGTGGGATCAGCTATACACTGTGTATATTGGGGAGTACATGTCTTCTGTTATTGGTCCGAGGGAGGGAACTTTCTCATTCATTATGAGACATTGGTCAGTTCATATGCAAGCAACGTCCAGCCTTGATGGTCTAATTACAGGGGATAGCCACTGGTTCCTTTCTGCAAGCATGCTGTCTTCCAGGAAGTTAATTGTTCTAATAAGAGTGACTTTAGCTTACATACATTTAATCATAACTAATCATTGCAATGTGCTACAACTTACTCATGGCTATCAAATTAACAAACACATACTCCTGATCATTTTGACACCATGCATGACATGTTTATCTTGGTCTGTTCCATTAATACACATATATGACATTATACTCCATTATATAATTTAAAACCTTATAATGTCTGGTGCTTGACATGTTTAATTTATGTGTTGTATGAAATATGTGTTGAATATATCTTTGTGGCATGTCTGTGTGAATGCGTATGTTACCATATATAGATTTGTCCACTTACATCATTGCTTTTTTACAAATTTGGCACAACATGCAAAACACGGCTAAGCTGTTTTTCAAAAGTAGCGAGTGGATGAATTTAAAAATTTTTGTTTGCTATAATAGAATATGTATAAAGTAACATATTAAAGAAGCAAATTAAGAAAAATGACAAGGCATGGCTAATTGCTGTGCACGCTATGCGTATTTACAAGTATAGCGACTCATAATGTGTGGAGTTTGTATGTTCTCTCTATGTAATATTTTTGACTTAGACTATATATATATATATATATATATACACACTGTGATAGTCCCGGCACTCCCTCTCCCAATGGCAAAGTGCTGCAGTGCCCTCCTAGAGAAGCAATGCTGTTCCTCAGAATATATGATGGAGACAGGCGGCACTCAAGCAGACTCAAATCATGTGAAGAAAAGCGATCTGTTTATTCCGACATGTTTCGGGGAACTCCCCGTCCTCAGGACGGGGAGTTCCCCGAAACATGTCAGAATAAACAGACCGCTTTTCTTCACATGATTTGAGTCTGCTTGAGTGCCGCCTGTCTCCATCCTATATATATATATATATATATATATATATATATAAAACAATAGTGAAAATATCACTGCTACCTGGGTAACAAGACTAATAAATACAATTTAAATCAGAGTTAAAGTTCAAAAACACTTCCCCTGTTTAGGGGGGCTGCTAGAGAGGTCCTCTTGGGTGGACTCTATTTCAAAAGTCCAAGTAGGTAAAATGTACAAAGTGGTAGAACCCAGCGCCTTCTGTGTTAAACAAATTCCAAGTGAAAATTAAATAATAATATGCGTACCGCATCACATGTGTATTTCAGGCATGTAGTATAAACCGTGTTTCTCCTGATGTCGGTCTACTAGCTTTCCCACTGACTCCGTAGATGGACCATAAGAAAATTAGAAAAGTAAAAAAATAGTGTAGTATTGCCAACATATGTAGAGGTGTGCATATATAAAAATTTCCGATGTGATTAGTGGTTATGCCTTTAGTTAAATGGTGCACCCAGTGTCACAATTGAAGACCAAGTGATGTGCCCACCGCCTAAGGTAGCATAAAAATAAGTACCCTCAAGACTTGCAATGCTTGCATGTAGAAGTATCTTTAGAGAATTCTTCTCCTGAGGTTCATACTGGGGACCCTTAAAAATGAAATAGAGTCTCCCAGAAATGGGAAGAAGAGCCTATAGTGTAGTAATTTTAAAGATTTTAATACAGACATAAACGTAAAAAACACATAAAAAACATAAGAATTGGACCCGTAAAATAAAAAAGATTACAAAAGCTTATCTGTGATCCTTTCAGAGGAGTGGATCATCTGCCCAATGCATTTTGTCCTTTTAATAATTTATTAGGACTTCATCAAGGGGTATATATATATATATATATATATATATAGAGAGAGAGAGAGAGAGAGAGAGTGAGAGCGACAGAAAGAGTGTAAAATTGTATCTGAGGGCGCTCACCATCTTTGCTTGTACTGCTCCCCACATAGGAATAGGGTGCAGAAATGGTAGAAGGACATGAAAGGAGCTTCTCTATGAGGACAGTGTGAAAAATGTCAGGCTCACAAATAGCTAATATGGATACCCCTAGACTCTCCTCGGGGATGTGTGATGATCTGAACACCCAGTTTGTTCTACTACCTTAGTTGTTTTCATTTTTCTTTTAGACTTGCATCACCATGAGAGACAGAAGAAGTTGCCTCATTGACACCACTCATAAATAAAGGTCAAGGCCTGAGTTTGAGTCTTTCTTTTCCCCTGTGTGTGGTGAATGGCATGTTGGCAATTTTATTTTTTTCTGCACCAAACTTTCCCTTTGTCAGAGGTTATTTTTTCTTTACCACTGTATATTTGTTTTTGTTTTTTATATTAGATGCCCTGACTTAAGCCCCCTATGCCCTCGAGCATCGGCTTTAGTAGACAACGTTGAAGAACTAGTATCGTTATCATGACTGAAGGTCCACAGGGGTACAGTGTATCAGAACAGTACAAATGATAGAAAAATATATTTTTAAATTTGCAACTTAACTTACACTGCGGCAATTCAAAAGGCTTTTATTATATTATATACATTACGTGAATAATAAATGCACAGTGGTACAGTGCGCCAGAACAGTACAACAGAACAATTCATAATATTATTTAAAAATATACGCAGTTCAGCTTGCACTGTGGCAATTTAAAGTTTGTTTATTATGATATTATGTATGTAAATAATAATTGCACAGCGGTATAGTGTGCCAAAACAGTACAAACAATAGAACAATATTTATTTAAATTTTCAGCTCAATTCAATCTGCACAAATTTAAAGGGCTTTTATTTATTATTATTTATTTATTAGCAGTTTCTTATATAGCGCAGCATATTCCGTTGCGCTTTACAATTAGAACAATTATAGAACAAAACTGGGCAAAGACAGACACACAGAGGTAGGAAGGCCCTGCTCGCAAGCTTACAATCTATAGGGAAATAGGCATTGATACACAAGGATAGATGCTACCTGTCACATAATGGTTCCCCATGTTTGCTAGGTTCTTAATGGTTTGTATAGGATATGATCACCCAGCAATGTTGGAAGACAAAATGTGAGTTTATGTGGACTGTACAGAGGGGATGAAACTTGATAGGGAAGCTGTGAAGGTTATGTGTGTGGATCTGAAATTTGGTAGGCTTGCCTGAAGAGATGAGTTTTCAGAGAACGTTTAAAGGTTTGGAGACTAGAGGAGAGTCTTATTGTGCGTGGGAGTGCATTCCACAGAGTGGGTGAAGCCCGGGTAAAGTCCTGTAATTTTGAGTGGGAACAGGTAATACATGTGGATGAGAGACGCAGATCTTGTGCAGAGCGGAGAGGTCGGGTAGGGAGATATTTTGAGATGAGTGAAGAGATGTATGTTGGTGCAGTTTGGTTAATAGCCTTGTATGTAAGTAAAAGTATTTTATATTTGACACGGTAGAATACCGGTAACCAATGGAGGGACTGACAGAGCGGATCAGCAGACGAAGAACGTCTGGCGAGGAAGATTAGCCTTGCAGCTGCATTTAAAATGGATTGAAGTGGTGATAGCCTATGTTTGGGAAGACCAGTAAGGAGACTATTACAATAATCAATGCGGGAGATGATGAGTGCATGGATTAGAGTTTTTGCAGTGTCTTGTGTAAGATAAGGGCGTATTTTGGATATGTTTTTAAGGTGCATGTAACATGATTTAGAGACAGATTGAATGTGTGGAACAAAGGACAGTTCAGAGTCGAGGGTGACACCTAGGCAACGAGCTTGTGGGGTGGGGTGGATAGTTGCATTGTCAACAGTTATAGAGATATCAGGTTGGTAACTACTCTTTGCTGGTGGGAAAATAATTAATTCAGTTTTGGAAATGTTGAGTTTGAGATGGCGAGATGACATCCAAGATGAAATGGCAGACAGGCATCCAGTGACACGAGCCAATACTGGTGGTGACAAATCTGGGGAGGATAGGTAGATTTGAGTATCATCAGCATACAAATGATACTGAAATCCAAAGGAGCTGATTAGTTTACCAAGAGAGGAGGTATAGATTGAGAAAAGCAGAGGACCTAAGACTGAGCCTTGCGGTACTCCAACTGATAGAGGTAGAGAAGAGGAGGTAGAATCAGAGAAGTGAACACTGAAAGAGCGATTAGATAGGTAGGATGAGAACCAAGAAAGGGCTGTGTCCTGAAGACCTAGGGATTGTAGTGTTTGTATGAGAAGAGAGTGGTCAACAGTGTCAAAAGCAGCAGAGAGATCTAGAAGAATGAGTAGTGTGTAATGGCCTTTTGATCTAGCAGTGACCAGATCATTCACTACTTTGGTCAGTGCTGTCTCTGTGGAGTGTTGGGCACGAAAGCCTGATTGAAGTGGATCCAATAAGTTGTGCGAGTTAAGAAAGTGTGTGAGGCGAGTGTAGGCAAGCCTCTCAAGTAGTTTGGAGGGACTGGGTAGCTGAGAAATGGGACGGTAGTTAGAAAGTGTGTTTGGGTCAGAGTTGTGTTTTTTTAGAATGGGAGTAATGACTGCATGTTTAAACAGAGAGGGAAAGATGCCAGTAGAGAGAGAGAGATTACAGATTTTAGTTAAGGTTGGGATAAGCACAGGAGACAAAGTTTTACTGACCTGTGAGGGTATAGGATCAAGAGGAGAGGTAGTGGAGTAGGAGGATGAAAAGAGTGATGATACTTCATCTTCACTTGTGGGATCAAATGAAGAGAAAGTGCCAGAGGGTTCAGGTAGGGAATTGAGCAGGTCACTGGCTGAGTTAGAGCATACCATTTCATCTCGGATTTTATCAATCTTATCCTTGAAGTAGGAAGCAAGTTCTTCTGCACTGATAGTAGCTAGTGGGGGAGGTGAGGGAGGGTAAAGAAGTGATTTAAACGTATTAAAAAGTCGCTTGGGGTTGTTGGCATGATAAGAGATGAGAGATTGGAAATATGTTTGTTTGGCAGTGTCCAGGGCCTGACGATAGGAGTGGTAGGTAGTCTTATATGTGAGAAAGTCACTTGGATTCTGAGATTTCCGCCACTGACGTTCTACCTTACGTGACAGTTTTTGTAGGTGTCTTGTTGATTTAGAGTGCCATGGTTGGCATCTAAGCCTACGTGGAGTGTGATGGGTAGCTGGAGCCACTTCATCAAGGGCACTCTCTAGGGTCTGGTGCAGGTGTGATACAGCAGTGTCAGGTGTGGTGAATGTAGAGATTGGTGAGAGACGTTGTTGCAGGGAAGTGATTAATAAATGCACAGGTTACAGTGCACCAGAACAGTTTAAACAATAGAACAATATATTATTTTTAAATTTGCAGCTCAACTCACACTGCAGCAATTCAACTGGCTTTTATTATATTATGTACATGAATAATAAACACAAAAGTGTACAGCTCACACAGGTTGTGCAATTTTAAAATAATCAATTTCTGTAACTTTTAAAAAAATGTACTTCTTAACTTGATTTTCTTTTATTTGTTACTTTTTTTGCAGCTGACAAGTGACAATATGCACTGTATTGCTGCTTGTGAATGCACAGTATTTATATGGACACAGCACAGACAATTTAACCAGCAGAGTACAGTGCAGCCTGCAGCTTCAAGCTTTGTATACTGTACAATATACACAGCACAGCCACTTGTTATGAGTCTGGACACAGCATAGCCAACTTAACCAGCAGAGTACAGTGCAGTACACAGCAGTGTGCCTTGTATGCACTATACATAGCACAGCCACATGTTATGAGTCTGGACACAGCACAATAAATTTAACCAGCACAGTAAAGTAGCACACACAGCAATGTGTAAAGTCATGGCCATGTGATCCTTATATAGAAGCCAAAGCCTGTGAGAATCTGACACGGGGAGAATAATGTTTTGCCTCATTTTTTAATCCAAGACTGGTGGAAAACATGAGCTGTGGCTTGGATTTACTCAGATCCCGGAAGTTCAGGCACATTCATATTTATGGTAATATGAACCAATCACCTCTAATAAGAATTTGTGTTCTAAGCAGTCTTGTAATCATTATCTGGTCTTGTCCAGTACAGCTCTTATATATGTGTATTAGCTTGCTCTGTATCTATTTTTCTCTTCAGGCTATAGGAAGTATAGCCTTTGAATAAAATGAGATGCTGTTATGGACAGGGCTAAGAGCTACTGTAATATCCTCTGATTATCATGATTCCAACTTTAATAAATAAATGCCTTTCATTTTCTTACACACAGCACTTCTCCATCTCTAGAAACAGCTTCACACTTGAACTGTTTAACTCAGTTAAAGCAATAGTCAATAAATGAAATTGTACCATTTTTATATTTCCTGGGAGAAGTTAGAATGGAGTATAATTCCATGAGATATAATTTTCATCTATCAGTACAAATAAAAGTACTTTGCTGACCTAAATATATCTCAAATGTACGTACTATAAAGGTCAATTTTTTATGTTTAAACACATCAATATTTAAATTGTAGCATGAAATAGAGTAAATTTTATTGTGATTCATTCTGAATTCAATTTAAAGGCTCACTCCCTTTTGTGGAGTTTTATTTAGGTATTCATAGATATAAACAAAATATTTAGCACACTGTACATATACTATAGCCCAGTGGTTCTCAAACTGCGTGCTGTGGCACACTAGGGTGCCTCGGGACACTTACAGGGCTGCCCTGGGTTAGTGGTCCAATACCAATTTAAATTATTTATTGTCAATGTAATAGGCAAAACCAGTGCTGGTGGCTGCGAATCATACAGTGATGTGCGGTGGGGTGAGGCAAGTGAGGCAGAGCCTTTCCTGTCATACTATTATTTGAGCCAGAGTTTTGACTTTATAAAGTATATGAAAAATACAAAGAATATGTTAGAAATATCTTCTTTGTATTATTCTAATCATTTTTATAGCCAAAACTCTGGAGTAAAAAGTATATGGACTGCTTCACCTGCTTATCTTTTCCGAACATCTCTTATCAAAACACACCAAATTTCCAGGCCTTCATACTGCTGCAACTGTGTATAATGGCCAGATGCACCCTTTGGCTCATGTGTGTAAACCTGGCTCTGGTGCTATCCAGTGCCTCCTGAGCCATTTAGCTCACTGCACGTCCACATACTGTACGTGGACAAACAGAAGGAAATCTTGTCCCTCACCACACAATTGAACCTAAGGATAAGAAATCACCCACTGGAGGAAAACAATACCTTTGAAGAAACTTTCATGAGCACATTTTTATTTAACTCATGGTATGCAGAATACAGCTGTTAGCTATAATTGGTTTACTTATTTATCACATTTAATGCTCTATGTGTGGTGCTGTCATTCATTGATTGTTTTTATATTCCACTTTCAATTGTATAACTTTCAATAATTGCTTCGCGCGCACACACACACACACACACACACACACACACACACACACACACACTATATACATGGCAGTCAGCGACACTCCCAGTTATGAAAAACCACAATATCATCATTCAAGGAGCGCATGGCAGGACACAGATCAGTAATTTGAGCTGCTTTACAGTCAGGACATAGCGACCAACCAGTCGCTCATCATTTTATTGATGCCCACCACCCACTGTCCACGTTAAGACATCAATAATCGATCATATTCCACCTCTGGTGATCGTTGTCTGTTATTATTAAAAGCTGAAGCTGGGTGGATTTTCTTTTGGACACATTGTCCCCTCGGGGACTTAATGAGCATTTGGGTTTGTCATGTTTCTTAGAATCCTGTTTTAAAGTACTGTGGCTATTTCTCATGTAGATACATTTTGTATACATTACTGCTTGTTTTGTAAGTGCAAGAATTAGTGATGTGCACCGGATATTTTTCGGGTTTTGGTTTTGGATTCGGTTCCGCGGCAGTGTTTTGGATTCGGACGCGTTTTGGCAAAACCTACCTGAAATTTTTTAGTCGGATTCGGGTGTGTTTTGGATTCGGGTGTTTATTTTACAAAAAACCCTCAAAAACAGCTTAAATCATAGAATTTGGGGGTCATTTTGATACCATAGTATTATTAACCTCAATAACCATAATTTACACTCATTTTCAGTCTATTCTCAACACCTCACACCTCACAATATTATTTTTAGTCCTAAAATTTGCACCGAGGTCGCTGGATGGCTAAGCTAAGCGACACAAGTGGCCGACACAAACACCTGGCCCATCTAGGAGTGGCACTGCAGTGTCAGGCAGGATGGCACTTCAAAAAAATAGTCCCCAAACAGCACATGATGCAAAGTAAAAAAAGAGGCGCAATGAGGTAGCTGTGTGACTAAGCTAAGCGACCCAAGTGGCCGACACAAACACCTGGCGCATCTAGGAGTGGCACTGCAACTTTCTAGCAAGAGGATGAGTGCTTCCATCCTCATGTGAATCTGAACCACTAGCCATGAACATAGGCCAGGGCCTCAGCCGTTCCTTGCCACTCCGTGCCGTAAATAGCATATTGGCAAGTTTACGCTTCTCATCAGACGCTTTCAATTTTGATTTTTGGGTCATTTTACTGAACTTTTGTTTTTTGGATTTTACATGCTCTCTACTATGACATTGGGCATCGGCCTTGGCAGACGACGTTGATGGCATTTCATCGTCTCGGCCATGACTAGTGGCAGCAGCTTCAGCATGAGGTGGAAGTGGATCTTGATCTTTCCCCATTTTAACCTCCACATTTTTGTTCTCCATTTTTTAATGTGTGGAATTATATGCCAGTATCAATAGCAATGGCCTACTACTATATATACTGCGCACAACTGATATGCACCACAGGTATGGATGGATAGTATACTTGATGACACAGAGGTAGGTAGAGCAGTGGCCTTTCCGTACCGTACTGCTATATATACTGGTGTTCACTGTCAGCAAACTGCAAAACTAAAATGCACCACAGGTATAGAATCTAGATGGATAGTATACTTGACAACACAGAGGTAGGTAGAGCAGTGGCCTTCCGTACCGTACTGCTATATATACTGGTGGTCACTGTCAGCAAACTGCAAAACTAAAATGCACCACAGGTATAGAATCTAGATGGATAGTATACTTGACGACACAGAGGTAGGTAGAGCAGTGGCCTTCCGTACCGTACTGCTATATATACTGGTGGTCACTGTCAGCAAACTGCAAAACTAAAATGCACCACAGGTATAGAATCTAGATGGATAGTATACTTTACGACGCAGAGGTAGGTAGAGCAGTGGCCTTCCGTACCGTACTGCTATATATACTGGTGGTCACTGTCAGCAAAACTCTGCACTGTACTCCTCCTATATAATACTGCTGGTCCCCAGTCCCCACAATAAAGCAGTGTGAGCACAGATATATGCAGCACACTGAGCACAGATATGGAGGGTTTTTCAGGCAGAGAACGGATAAAACTGGTGGTCACTGATCAGCAAAACTCTGCACTGTACTCCTCCTATATAATACAGCTGCTCCCCAGTCCCCACAATAAAGCAGTGGGAGCACATATATATGCAGCACACTGAGCACAGATATGGAGCATTTTTCAGGCAGAGAACGGATAAAACTGGTGGTCACTGATCAGCAAAACTCTGCACTGTACTCCTCCTATATAATACAGCTGCTCCCCAGTCCCCACAATTAAGCAATAAGCACAAATATTTGCATCAACATTAAAAAACGGAGAGTACGCCAGCCACGTCCTCTCCCTAACATTTCCAATGCACGAGTGAAAATGGCGGCGACGCGCGGCTCCTTATATAGAATCCGAATCTCGCAAGATTCCGACAGCGGGATGATGACGTTCGGGCGCGCTCGGGTTAACCGAGCCATACGGGAGAATCCGAGTATGCCTCGGACCCGTGTAAAATGGGTGAAGTTCGGGGGGGGTCGGTTTCCGAGGAACCGAACCCGCTCATCACTAGCAAGAATTGTTACTGTTATATATGTCTAACATGACATAGTAATTCCTGCTATGCATTAGATGATTTGGCATGTAGTGAATATCTCAGCTTTAGAAGGAACTGTGTTTTGAAATGTGATTTTAGGTGTTGTTTTATTGTAATTTTTTGCACCATTGTCTTTCACTGTTATTTGTTATTTAAGGTGCTATGGTCCCACTCCGTGATGCTGACTCTATCACCCCATGATGATGTCATGATTGTCTGAGCGGGATGTGGCTGGTGTACGGCATCATGGATGGATGAGCAGGGGTATTTAGGTAGGTGATTTCTGCTGGTTGTTGTCTGTCCTGATGAAAATGTTACCTTAATAACATTGAAACGTTGACTACTGGACGCTGAGTCTGTCTCTTCTGTGCCGTGAGTGCCGCCTACTATCCACTGTTTATTATATAATATTATATTATATTTTCCAAGAAAAAGGCACTCACTAGGGACTTTGCGACATGAACAACAGTAGTTTATTACTCACAATACAGAAGTCATAGTAGTGGTCGAGGTTTCGGTCACTAAACATGACCTTCCTCTCTGTGAAACTGGGTCTTGAGGAAGGTCACGTTATATACGGTGTAAGGAACATTAGCCAAGAGCCCTCCTTCTTGTCGGGGGATGAATGGCAAATATACTGTATACATACAATTGGTCGACAGCACTCTGGTATTTGGTAAATAATTCAAAAGAACAGCAATTTATCATTGCGTTTTCATCAGAAAAATGCAGTAATTAAGCATTGAAACATTAAAGCAAATCAACTTGTTCTATTTTAATCATTTATTAAGTGCCGGAGTACTCCCAACCAATTGTATATATATATAGATAGAAAGCAATGTATGTGCACTCTCCTTTAAAATATTGATAAGGTGACTTTTTTTATTTAATCAATAAACACAAAGAAAACGTAGCCAAAGTGCATATGTGCAAAGTTGACGTTTCAGTCCATACTGGGCCATCTTCAAGACAAGCAGGAAGGCATCCTTCCAACAGTGCAGCCAGACAGCAGAGTGTACTACAAATCACAATGAACTGGCTTATATACCCAGACAGATTACCCATAGACACACAGTTCAGGAATGTTGCATTATGTGATATAAAAACATATCAGGCTAAGGTGGCCAAATCGAGACTAGTATGGTAACACATAAACATCTAAAACAGGGGTGGGGAACCTTTTTTCTACAGAGGGCCTTTTGGATATTTATAAAATCCTTTGGGGGCCATACAAAAATTCTCAACTTAAAAATTTACCCTGCCCCCCAGTAGGTCTGCCCCTTAGAGGGACTATGTGTGCGCGCCAGTTAAAATGGGACGTGATACACATATGCCCCCAATAGTGCAGTGCCAGATCCACAATTGCCCCCACAGTGTCAGGTATACAAATCCCCCCACAGTGCCAGGTATACAAATGCCCCCACAGTGCCAGGTATACAAATGCCCCTCACAGTGCCAGGTATACAGATGCCCCCACAGTGCCAGGTATACAAATGCCCCCACAGTGCCAGGTATACAAATGCCCCTCACAGTGCCAGGTATATAGATGCCCCCACAGTGCCAGGTATACAGATGCCCCCACTGTGCCAGGTATACAAATGCCCCCCACAGTGCCAGCTATACAAATGCCCATCACAGTGCCAGGTATACAGATGTCCCCACAGTGCCAGGTATACAGATGCCCCCACATTGCCAGGTATACAGATGCCCCCCACAGTGCCAGGTATACAGATGTCCCCACAGTGCCAGGTATACAGATGTCCCCACAGTGCCAGGTATACAGATGCCCCCACAGTGCCAGGTATACAAATGCCCCTCACAGTGCCAGGTATACAGATGCCCCCACAGTGCCAGGTATACAGATGCCTCCCACAGTGCCAGGTATACAGATGCCCCCCACAGTGCCAGGTATACAATTGCCCCTCACAGTGCCAGGTATACAGATGTCCCCACAGTGCCAGGTATACAGATGCCCCCCCCCCCCCCCCCGTGCTGCTTACCGCTGCTTCTTTCAGCGGGACACGGAGGAGAGCACGGCTATGTTGGGTGGCGGCGTGTAGGACTTGAAACCAGCCGCCGGTTCGAGAGCCAATCAGAGCTCGCGGACCGGCAGCCGCGGCTCCTGATTGGCTGCCGGTCCTCGAGCTCTGATTGGCTCATGAACCGGTGGCTGGTTTCAAGCCGCCACCGCCACCCGACAATAGCCGCACTCTCCTCCTGAGTGCCTGTCCTGACAGCTGAGACACGCTGCCGCCGGACTGAGCGGCGGCATGTCTCACAGAGAAGCGGGTGGGCCAGAGCAAACTGCTTCGCGGGCCTTATACGGCCCGCGGGCCGGAGGTTCCCCACCCCTGATCTAAAAGAAGTGCGCTAAAAGCACTAACACAGTTTCAGTAGTTCAGCACAGTCTGAAGCTAATAAAAAACAAACCAGCGCTGGTCACCGCTAAACCAGAAGGGTTATGGCTAAAACCAAGTTGGAGAAGTGACCTCTGATGTCACCAGGGGAGGAGCCACATCATTAGGGGGAGGAGCCATTCCTGAACAAGGTACCCGCCATGGGTTACTAAAGGGAGTACTTGGTGGCATTGATAGTAGAAGAACTATCCCACTGGCTTAGCGCCTCCCTCTGGTGTTGTGGCTCCTCCCCTGGTGACATCAGAGGTCCTTTCTTCAACTTGATTCTAGCATCTACCAAACCAGAAGTACCATGGGCTCCACAGTCCCGTGGAACGCATCAGCCACGACCGAAAGCAGCGCCACATCCACATGTAAAGAAAGCAGGAAACATGCAAGCGTGAGATGAAATGCAAACCACGCTGCTGTAAGCCACGAATGCTAAATGACATAGTGGACCAAGTTGTGAACATCTATAAATCACCATAAAAAATATATAAACAAAACACTTTTTTTTTAATGGTAATTTATAGACGTTCACAACTTGGTCCACTATGTCACTGTGGTTCTCAGTAGCATCAGAAGGGTTTTGTGGGGGGTGCGGCCCACACCCAGGTGTCACCCTTGGAAGGGGTGACACCAAAATGCTGGCTTCTCCACACTTACTGTAGCCAGCTACTGCAGTGTGACATTCTTCGTGTGACATAGAGGAGCAGCTGCACTGGTCTCCAGGGGGATGCCCCTGGAGTAATGTCACCAGGATCCTCCATGAAGCCACGCTCCTCCAACTTGAACCATACCCCTTTTTCGTCCGCATGCGTGCGAGAGGTTACAGAGTATGTACCGGGTATCACCAGACCCGGTGATGCCTCTGGTGGTTCTGTAATGTTGCTAACCTTGTAAAGGGTCCACAATGGGACTTAAATATTATGCATCTTTTTCTTAACTCTGGTAGTCTGTAAACAATAAACTACTACAATTTTAATACAGCTGGAAATGTTGAGTGTCCTCTTTATCCTCTTCATTTCTCTCTCTCTATCTCTCTCTCTCTCTGTATATATACTGTGTATATATATATATATATATATATATATATATATATATTAGAGATGAGCGCCTGAAATTTTTCGGGTTTTGTGTTTTGGTTTTGGGTTCGGTTCCGCGGCCGTGTTTTGGGTTCGAACGCGTTTTGGCAAAACCTCACCGAATTATTTTTGTCGGATTCGGGTGTGTTTTGGATTCGGGTGTTTTTTTCAAAAAACCCTAAAAAACAGCTTAAATCATAGAATTTGGGGGTAATTTTGATCCCAAAGTATTATTAACCTCAAAAAACATAATTTACACTCATTTTCAGCCTATTCTGAACACATCACACCTCACAATATTATTTTTAGTCCTAAAATTTGCACCGAGGTCGCTGTGTGAGTAAGATAAGCGACCCTAGTGGCCGACACAAACACCGGGCCCATCTAGGAGTGGCACTGCAGTGTCACGCAGGATGTCCCTTCCAAAAAACCCTCCCCAAACAGCACATGACGCAAAGAAAAAAAGAGGCGCAATGAGGTAGCTGTGTGAGTAAGATTAGCGACCCTAGTGGCCGACACAAACACCGGGCCCATCTAGGAGTGGCACTGCAGTGTCACGCAGGATGGCCCTTCCAAAAAACCCTCCCCAAACAGCACATGACGCAAAGAAAAAAAGAGGCGCAATGAGGTAGCTGACTGTGTGAGAAAGATAAGCGACCCTAGTGGCCGACACAAACACCGGGCCCATCTAGGAGTGGCACTGCAGTGTCACGCAGGATGGCCCTTCCAAAAAACCCTCCCCAAACAGCACATGACGCAAAGAAAAAAAGAGGCGCAATGAGGTAGCTGACTGTGTGAGTAAGATTAGCGACCCTAGTGGCCGACACAAACACCGGGCACATCTAGGAGTGGCACTGCAGTGTCACGCAGGATGTCCCTTCCAAAAAACCCTCCCCAAACAGCACATGACGCAAAGAAAAAAAGAGGCGCAATGAGGTAGCTGTGTGAGTAAGATTAGCGACCCTAGTGGCCGACACAAACACCGGGCCCATCTAGGAGTGGCACTGCAGTGTCACGCAGGATGTCCCTTCCAAAAAACCCTCCCCAATCAGCACATGATGCAAAGAAAAAGAAAAGAAAAAAGAGGTGCAAGATGGAATTATCCTTGGGCCCTCCCACCCACCCTTATGTTGTATAAACAAAACAGGACATGCACACTTTAACCAACCCATCATTTCAGTGACAGGGTCTGCCACACGACTGTGACTGATATGACGGGTTGGTTTGGACCCCCCCCAAAAAAGAAGCAATTAATCTCTCCTTGCACAAACTGGCTCTACAGAGGCAAGATGTCCACCTCATCTTCACCCTCCGATATATCACCGTGTACATCCCCCTCCTCACAGATTATCAATTCGTCCCCACTGGAATCCACCATCTCAGCTCCCTGTGTACTTTGTGGAGGCAATTGCTGCTGGTCAATGTCTCCGCGGAGGAATTGATTATAATTCATTTTAATGAACATCATCTTCTCCACATTTTCTGGATGTAACCTCGTACGCCGATTGCTGACAAGGTGAGCGGCGGCACTAAACACTCTTTCGGAGTACACACTTGTGGGAGGGCAACTTAGGTAGAATAAAGCCAGTTTGTGCAAGGGCCTCCAAATTGCCTCTTTTTCCTGCCAGTATAAGTACGGACTGTGTGACGTGCCTACTTGGATGCGGTCACTCATATAATCCTCCACCATTCTATCAATGTTGAGAGAATCATATGCAGTGACAGTAGACGACATGTCCGTAATCGTTGTCAGGTCCTTCAGTCCGGACCAGATGTCAGCATCAGCAGTCGCTCCAGACTGCCCTGCATCACCGCCAGCGGGTGGGCTCGGAATTCTGAGCCTTTTCCTCGCACCCCCAGTTGCGGGAGAATGTGAAGGAGGAGATGTTGACAGGTCGCGTTCCGCTTGACTTGACAATTTTGTCACCAGCAGGTCTTTCAACCCCAGCAGACCTGTGTCTGCCGGAAAGAGAGATCCAAGGTAGGCTTTAAATCTAGGATCGAGCACGGTGGCCAAAATGTAGTGCTCTGATTTCAACAGATTGACCACCCGTGAATCCTTGTTAAGCGAATTAAGGGCTGCATCCACAAGTCCCACATGCCTAGCGGAATCGCTCCGTGTTAGCTCCTTCTTCAATGCCTCCAGCTTCTTCTGCAAAAGCCTGATGAGGGGAATGACCTGACTCAGGCTGGCAGTGTCTGAACTGACTTCACGTGTGGCAAGTTCAAAGGGCATCAGAACCTTGCACAACGTTGAAATCATTCTCCACTGCACTTGAGACAGGTGCATTCCACCTACTATATCGTGCTCAATTGTATAGGCTTGAATGGCCTTTTGCTGCTCCTCCAACCTCTGAAGCATATAGAGGGTTGAATTCCACCTCGTTACCACTTCTTGCTTCAGATGATGGCAGGGCAGGTTCAGTAGTTTTTGGTGGTGCTCCAGTTTTCTGTACGTGGTGCCTGTACGCCGAAAGTGTCCCGCAATTCTTCTGGCCACCGACAGCATCTCTTGCACGCCCCTGTCGTTTTTTAAAAAATTCTGCACCACCAAATTCAAGGTATGTGCAAAACATGGGACGTGCTGGAATTGGCCCAGATTTAATGCACACACAATATTGCTGGCGTTGTCCGATGCCACAAATCCACAGGAGAGTCCAATTGGGGTAAGCCATTCCGCGATGATCTTCCTCAGTTGCCGTAAGAGGTTTTCAGCTGTGTGCGTATTCTGGAAAGCGGTGATACAAAGCGTAGCCTGCCTAGGAAAGAGTTGGCGTTTGCGAGATGCTGCTACTGGTGCCGCCGCTGCTGTTCTTGCGGCGGGAGTCCATACATCTACCCAGTGGGCTGTCACAGTCATATAGTCCTGACCCTGCCCTGCTCCACTTGTCCACATGTCCGTGGTTAAGTGGACATTGGGTACAGCTGCATTTTTTAGGACACTGGTGACTCTTTTTCTGAGGTCTGTGTACATTTTCGGTATCGCCTGCCTAGAGAAATGGAACCTAGATGGTATTTGGTACCGGGGACACAGTACCTCCAACAAGTCTCTAGTTGGCTCTGCAGTAATGATGGATACCGGAACCACGTTTCTCACCACCCAGGATGCCAAGGCCTCAGTTATCCGCTTTGCAGTAGGATGACTGCTGTGATATTTCATCTTCCTCGCAAAGGACTGTTGAACAGTCAATTGCTTACTGGAAGTAGTACAAGTGGGCTTACGACTTCCCCTCTGGGATGACCATCGACTCCCAGCGGCAACAACAGCAGCGCCAGCAGCAGTAGGCGTTACACGCAAGGATGCATCGGAGGAATCCCAGGCAGGAGAGGACTCATCAGACTTGCCAGTGACATGGCCTGCAGGACTATTGGCATTCCTGGGGAAGGAGGAAATTGACACTGAGGGAGTTGGTGGGGTGGTTTGCGTGAGCTTGGTTACAAGAGGAAGGGATTTACTGGTCAGTGGACTGCTTCCGCTGTCACCCAAAGTTTTTGAACTTGTCACTGACTTATTATGAATGCGCTGCAGGTGACGTATAAGGGAGGATGTTCCGAGGTGGTTAACGTCCTTACCCCTACTTATTACAGCTTGACAAAGGGAACACACGGCTTGACACCTGTTGTCCGCATTTCTGGTGAAATACCTCCACACCGAAGAGCTGATTTTTTTGGTATTTTCACCTGGCATGTCAACGGCCATATTCCTCCCACGGACAACAGGTGTCTCCCCGGGTGCCTGACTTAAACAAACCACCTCACCATCAGAATCCTCCTGGTCAATTTCCTCCCCAGCGCCAGCAACACCCATATCCTCCTCATCCTGGTGTACTTCAACACTGACATCTTCAATCTGACTATCAGGAACTGGACTGCGGGTGCTCCTTCCAGCACTTGCAGGGGGCGTGCAAATGGTGGAAGGCGCATGCTCTTCACCTCCAGTGTTGGGAAGGTCAGGCATCGCAACCGACACAATTGGACTCTCCTTGTGGATTTGGGATTTCGAAGAACGCACAGTTCTTTGCGGTGCTTTTGCCAGCTTGAGTCTTTTCAGTTTTCTAGCGAGAGGCTGAGTGCTTCCATCCTCATGTGAAGCTGAACCACTAGCCATGAACATAGGCCAGGGCCTCAGCCGTTCCTTGCCACTCCGTGTGGTAAATGGCATATTGGCAAGTTTACGCTTCTCCTCCGACAATTTTATTTTAGGTTTTGGAGTCCTTTTTTTTCTGATATTTGGTGTTTTGGATTTGACATGCTCTGTACTATGACATTGGGCATCGGCCTTGGCAGACGACGTTGCTGGCATTTCATCGTCTCGGCCATGACTAGTGGCAGCAGCTTCAGCACGAGGTGGAAGTGGATCTTGATCTTTCCCTAATTTTGGAACCTCAACTTTTTTGTTCTCCATATTTTATAGGCAGAACTAAAAGGCACCTCAGGTAAACAATGGAGATGGATGGATTGGATACTAGTATTGGATACCTGCCGACTGCCGACACAGAGGTAGCCACAGCCGTGAACTACCGCACTGTACACTGGTTGATAAAGAGATAGTAGTATACTCGTAACAACTAGTATGACACTATGACGACGGTATAAAGAATGAAAAAAAAACCACGGTTAGGTGGTATATATTATAATAATAATACAATTATGGATGGACGGACTGCCTGCCGACTGCCGACACAGAGGTAGCCACAGCCGTGAACTACCGCACTGTACACTGGTTGATAAAGAGATAGTAGTATACTCGTAACAACTAGTATGACACTATGACGACGGTATAAAGAATGAAAAAAAAACCACGGTTAGGTGGTATATATTATAATAATAATACAATTATGGATGGACGGACTGCCTGCCGACTGCCGACACAGAGGTAGCCACAGCCGTGAACTACCGCACTGTACACTGGTTGATAAAGAGATAGTAGTATACTCGTAACAACTAGTATGACACTATGACGACGGTATAAAGAATGAAAAAAAAACCACGGTTAGGTGGTATATATTATAATAATAATACAATTATGGATGGACGGACTGCCTGCCGACTGCCGACACAGAGGTAGCCACAGCCGTGAACTACCGCACTGTACACTGGTTGATAAAGAGATAGTAGTATACTCGTAACAACTAGTATGACACTATGACGACGGTATAAAGAATGAAAAAAAAACCACGGTTAGGTGGTATATATTATAATAATAATACAATTATGGATGGACGGACTGCCTGCCGACTGCCGACACAGAGGTAGCCACAGCCGTGAACTACCGCACTGTACACTGGTTGATAAAGAGATAGTAGTATACTCGTAACAACTAGTATGACACTATGACGACGGTATAAAGAATGAAAAAAAAACCACGGTTAGGTGGTATATATTATAATAATAATACAATTATGGATGGACGGACTGCCTGCCGACTGCCGACACAGAGGTAGCCACAGCCGTGAACTACCGCACTGTACACTGGTTGATAAAGAGATAGTAGTATACTCGTAACAACTAGTATGACACTATGACGACGGTATAAAGAATGAAAAAAAAACCACGGTTAGGTGGTATATATTATAATAATAATACAATTATGGATGGACGGACTGCCTGCCGACTGCCGACACAGAGGTAGCCACAGCCGTGAACTACCGCACTGTACACTGGTTGATAAAGAGATAGTAGTATACTCGTAACAACTAGTATGACACTATGACGACGGTATAAAGAATGAAAAAAAAACCACGGTTAGGTGGTATATATTATAATAATAATACAATTATGGATGGACGGACTGCCTGCCGACTGCCGACACAGAGGTAGCCACAGCCGTGAACTACCGCACTGTACACTGGTTGATAAAGAGATAGTAGTATACTCGTAACAACTAGTATGACACTATGACGACGGTATAAAGAATGAAAAAAAAACCACGGTTAGGTGGTATATATTATAATAATAATACAATTATGGATGGACGGACTGCCTGCCGACTGCCGACACAGAGGTAGCCACAGCCGTGAACTACCGCACTGTACACTGGTTGATAAAGAGATAGTAGTATACTCGTAACAACTAGTATGACACTATGACGACGGTATAAAGAATGAAAAAAAAACCACGGTTAGGTGGTATATATTATAATAATAATACAATTATGGATGGACGGACTGCCTGCCGACTGCCGACACAGAGGTAGCCACAGCCGTGAACTACCGCACTGTACACTGGTTGATAAAGAGATAGTAGTATACTCGTAACAACTAGTATGACACTATGACGACGGTATAAAGAAAGAAAAAAAAATACCACGGTTAGGTGGTATATATTGTAATACAATTATGGATGGACGGACTGCCTGCCGAGTTCCGACTGCCGACACAGAGGTAGCCACAGCCGTGAACTACCGCACTGTACTGTGTCTGCTGCTAATATAGACTGGTTGATAAAGAGATAGTATACAATACATACAACAATATACTACTATACTGGTGGTCAGGCACTGGTCACCACTAGTCACACTGGCAGTGGCACTCCTGCAGCAAAAGTGTGCACTGTTTAATTTTAAATTAATATAATATTATGTACTCCTGGGGGCTCCTGCTATAACAACCTGCAGTGCTCCCCAGTCTCCCCCACAATTATTATAAGCTTTGCCTTTTATACATTGATGTGCAGCACACTGGGCTGAGCTGAGTGAACACAGACTGAGTCACACTGTGTGACTGGCTGCTGCTGTGTATCGTTTTTTTTCAGGCAGAGAACGGATATAGCAGAGAACGGATATATTAAAATAAATAAAAGTTAACTAACAACAACTGCACTGGTCACTGTGGTAAACTCTGTCTGACTCTGCACAATCTCTCTCTCTCTTCTAATCTAATTTCTAATGGAGAGGACGCCAGCCACGTCCTCTCCCTATCAATCTCAATGCACGTGTGAAAATGGCGGCGACGCGCGGCTCCTTATATAGAATCCGAGTCTCGCGAGAATCCGACAGCGTCATGATGACGTTCGGGCGCGCTCGGGTTAACCGAGCAAGGCGGGAGGATCCGAGTCTGCTCGGACCCGTGAAAAAAACATGAAGTTCGTGCGGGTTCGGTTTCAGAGAAACCGAACCCGCTCATCTCTAATATATATATATGTGGAAGAAATGAAGGTGGCACTCACGCAGATTAGTGCAAAAGTAAAAGTAGTCAGTTTTAATTTACCGACATGTTTCGGCAATGCCCTGAGGACGGGGCAAGTCCCCGAAACATGTCGGTAAATTAAAACTGACTACTTTTACTTTTGCACTAATCTGCGTGAGTGCCACCTTCATTTCTTCCACATCTGTATGAGGTAACCCCTCTGGGAAGGCACCGCAGTAACTTTACTCCGTTAAAAGAGTGCCGGGACTGTCTGTCTATATATATATATATATATATATATATACATACTGTATGTGTGTATATATATATATATATATATATATGTGATGTGCACCGGACATTTTTCGGGTTTTGTGTTTTGGTTTTGGATTCGGTTCCGCGGCCGTGCTTTGGATTCGGACGCGTTTTGGCAAAACCTCCCTGAATTTTTTTTGTTGGATTCAGGTGTGTTTTGGATTCGGGTGTTTTTATACAAAAAACCCTCAAAAACAGCTTAAATCATAGAATTTGGGGGTCATTTTGATCCCATAATATTATTAACCCAAATAACCATAATTTCCACTCATTTCCAGTCTATTCTGAACACCTCACAATATTATTTTTAGTCCTAAAATTTGCACCGAGGTCGTTGGATGACTAAGCTAAGCGACCCAAGTGGCCGACACAAACACCTGGCCCATCTGTTCTTGCTGCGGGAGGCAATACATTTACCCAGTGGGCTGTCACAGTCATATAGTCCTTAGTCTGCCCTGCTCCACTTGTCCACATGTCCGTGGTTAAGTGGACATTTGGTACAGCTGCATTTTTTAGGACACTTGTGACTCTTTTTCTGAGGTCTGTGTACATTCTCGGTATCGCCTGCCTAGAGAAATGGAACCTAGATGGTATTTGGTACCGGGGACACAGTACCTCAAGCAATTCTCTAGTTTCCTTTGAATTAACGGTGGATACCGGAAACACATTTAACACTGCCCAGGCTGCCAAGGCCTGAGTTATCCGCTTTGCAGCAGGATGACTGCTGTGATATTTCATCTTCCTCGCAAAGGACTGTTGGACAGTCAATTGCTTACTGGAAGTAGTACAAGTGGTCTTCCGACTTCCCCTCTGGGATGACGATCGACTCCCAGCAGCAACAACAGCAGCGCCAGCAGCAGTAGGCGTTACACTCAAGGATGCATCGGAGGAATCCCAGGCAGGAGGGGACTCATCAGACTTGACAGTGACATGGCCTGCAGGACTATTGGCTTTCCTGTCTAAAGAGGAAATTGACACTGAGGGAGTTGGTGGTGTGGTTTGCAGGAGCTTGGTTACAAGAGAAAGGGATTTAGTTGGCAGTGGACTGCTTCCGCTGTCACCCAAAGTTTTTGAACTTGTCAATGACTTCTGATGAATGCGCTCCAGGTGACGTATAAGGGAGGATGTTCCGAGGTGGTTAACGTCCTTACAGTTCTTTGCTGTGCTTTTGCCAGCTTAAGTCTTTTCATTTTTCTAGCGAGAGGATGAGTGCTTCCATCCTCATGTGAAGCTGACCCACTAGTCATGAGGAACATAGGAGAGGTCCTCAGCAGTTCTTTGCCACTCCATGTCGTAAATGGCATATTGGCAAGTTTACGCTTCTCCTCAGATGATTTGAATTTTGATTTTTGGGTAATTTTACTGAACTTTTGTTTTTTGGATTTTACATGCTCTCTACTATGACATTGGGCATCGGCCTTGGCAGACAACGTTGATGGCATTTCATCGTCTCGGCCATGACTAGTGGCAGCAGCTTCAGCACGAGGTGTAAGTGGATCTTGATCTTTCCCTATTTTACCCTCCACATTTTTGTTCTCCATTTTTTAATTTGTGGAATTATATGCCAGTAATATATCAATAGCAATGGCCTACTGTACCGTACTGCTATATATAATATACTGGTGGTCAGCAAAATTATGCACTGTCCTCCTACTATATATATACTGCACAAAACTTAAATGCACCACAGGTGTGGATGGATAGTATACTTGATGACACAGAGGTAGGTAGAGCAGTGGACTACTGTACCGTAGTGCTATATATTATATACTGGTGGTCAGCAAAATTATGCACTGTCCTCCTACTATATATATACTGCGCAAAACTTAAATGCACCACAGGTATGGATGGATAGTATACTTGACGACACAGAGGTAGGTAGAGCAGTGGACTACTGTACCGTACTGCTATATATTATATACTGGTGGTCCGCAAAATTATGCAGTGTACTCCTACTTTATATACACTGCGCAAAACTTAAATGCACCACAGGTATTGATGGATAGTATACTTGACGACACAGAGGTAGGTAGAGCAGTGGCCTTCTGTACCGTACTGCTATATATTATATACTGGTGTTCAGCAAAATTATGCACTGTCCTACTCTATATATACTGCGCAAAACTTAAATGCACCACAGGTATGGATGGATAGTATACTTGACGACACAGAGGAAGGTAGAGCAGTGGACTGCTGTACCATACTGCTATATATTATATACTGGTGGTCAGCAAAATTATGCAGTGTCCTCCTACTATATATATACTGCGCAAAACTTAAATGCACCACAGGTATGGATGGATAGCATACTTTATGACACAGAGGTAGGTAGAGCAGTGGCCTACTGTACCGTACTACTATATATTATATACTGGTGGTCACAAAATTATGCACTGTCCTCCTACTATATATATATACTGTGCAAAACTTAAATGCACCACAGGTAAGGATGGATAGTATACTTGACGACACAGAGGTAGGTAGAGCTGTGAACTACTGTACCGTACTGCTATATATTATATACTGGTGGTCAGCAAAATTATGCACTGTCCTACTATATAAATACTGCGCAAAACTTAAATGCACCACAGGTATGGATGGATAGTATACTTGACGACACAGAGGTAGCTAGAGCAGTGGCCAACTGTACCGTACTGCTATATATTATATCCTGGTGGTCAGCAAAATTATGCACTGTTTTCCTACTATATATACTGCGCAAAACTTAAATGCACCACAGGTATGGATGGATAGTATACTTTACGACACAGAGGTAGGTAGAGCAGTGGACTACTGTACCGTACTGCTATATATTATATACTGGTGGTCAGCAAAATTTTGCAGTGTCCTCCTACTATATATATACTGCGCAAAACTTAAATGCACCACAGGTATGGATGGATAGTATACTTGACGACATAGAGGTAAGTAGAGCAGTGGACTACTGTACCGTACTGCTATATATTATACTGGTGGTCAGCAAAATTATGCACTGTTTCCTACTATATATATACTGCACAAAACTTAAATGCACCACAAGTATGGATGGATAGTATGCTTGACGACACAGAGGTAGGTAGAGCAGTGGACTACTGTACCGTACTGCTATATATTATATACTGGTGGTTAGCAAAATTATGCACTGTCCTCCTACTATATATCTACTACGCAAAACTTAAATGCACCACAGGTATGGATGGATAGTATACTTGACGACACAGAGGTAGGTAGAGCAGTGGACTACTGTACCGTACTGATATAATACTGGTGGTCACTGGTCAGCAAAATTCTGCACTGTCCTCCTACTATATACTACAATGCAGCACAGATATGGAGCGTCTTTCAGGCAGAGAACGTAGATATTTTCACTTCAGCACACTGAGCACAGATATTTGCAAGCACACTGAGCACAGATATTTGCAGCACACAGATATTTGCAGCACACTGAACACAACTGAGAGAACGCTGCACACGTCCTCTCCCTATCATCTCCAATGCACGAGTGAAAATGGCGACGACGCGTGGCTCCTTATATAGAATACGAATCTCACGAGAATACGACAGCAGGATGATGACGTTCGGGCGCGCTCGGGTTAACCGAGCAAGGCGGGAGGATTCGAGTCTGCCTCGGACCCGTGTAAAATGGGTGAAGTTTTTTTTTTTTTGCAAGTTTGTGTTACTTTATACTATATCCCTTCAGAGATGTCGGTGAATTACTGTTTACTGACTATGTAAATTTCCAATGGTCAGGACATCATAATATATATATGTATCAATACTTAGTAATATTATGGATTATATTTCTAAGAGCGTAATGATATAATGATATTGAAGTGCAGTCCTACCATATATATTTTATCTATATTTTGTTGTATAGCATTGCCTTGGTGACGGGTGACTGCTGGGAATGGATGCGTCACCTGGCGCGACTGATGCAGCACGTGATGGCGTCATCCTAGACGCACGAGGGACGGTCTGGTCTGCCCTTTATCTCTTCCGCTCACTCTTGGTGTATAAAGGTATGTAAAATGTGTTTGAATTGCTTTGTATCCTGATGAAAATACCGATTAAAATGCATTGAAACCTTGAAATAACATTGCTGCCATGGAAATCTTGGTCTTTGTGAGTCTGGAGTGCCGAACATGAAAACTGTATGTCTCTACTCAGTGAAGGCAACCAGCTAAGTATACTGATGTTTAAAATTTGTGGAGAGCCGGTTTATGGTCTTGTGTGTATACAGTATTTATATATATATATATATCTATATTAGAGATGAGCGGGTTCGGTTCCTCGAGATCCGAACCCCCCCCCGAACTTCACGTGGTTTACACAGGTCCGAGCCAGCCTCGGATCTTCCCGCCTTGCTCGGTTAACACGAACGCGCCCGAACGTCATCATCCCGCTGTCGTATTCTCGCGAGATTCGTATTGCATATAAAGAGCCGCGCATCGCCGCCATTTTCACTCGTGCATTGGAGATGATAGTGAGAGGACGTGGCTGCGTTATCTCAGTTTCTGTATTCAGTGTGCTGCAAATATCTGTGCTCAGTGTGCTGCAAATATCTGTGCTCAGTGTGCTGCAAATATCTACGTTCTCTGACTGAAAACGCTCCATATCTGTGCTGCATTGTAGTTGTGCGCAGTATATAGTAGAAGGACAGTGCAGAATTTTGCTGACCACCAGTATATATATATATAGCAGTACGGTACAATAGCCCATTGCTCTACCTCTGTGTCGTCAAGTATACTATCCATATCTGTGCTGCATTGTAGTTGTGCGCAGTATATAGTAGGAGGACAGTGCAGAATTTTGCTGACCACCGGTATATATATATATATATATATTAGTGATGAGCGGGTTCGGTTCCTCGGAATCTGAACCTCCCTGATCTTCACTCATTTTACACGGTTCCGAGGCGGACTCGAATCTTCCTGCCTTGCTCGGTTAACCCAAGCGCGCCCGAACGTCATCATCTCGCTGTCGTATTCTCGCGAGATTCGTATTCTATATAAGGAGCCGCGCGTCGCTGCCATTTTCACTCGTGCATTGGAGATGATAGGGAGAGGATGTGTGCAGCGTTCTCTGAGTTGTGTTCAGTGTGCTGCAAATATCTGTGCTCAGTGTGCTGCAAATATCTGTGCTCAGTGTGCTTGCAAATACCTGTACTCAGTGTCCTGAAAATATTTACTTTCTCTGCCTGAAAAACGCTCCATATCTGTGCTGCATTGTAGTATATAGTAGGAGGACAGAGCAGAATTTTGCTGACCAGTGACCACCAGTATTATATCAGTACGGTACAGTAGTCCACTGCTCTACCTACCTCTGTGTCGTCAAGTATACTATCCCTCCATACCTGTGGTGCATTTTAGTTGTTGTGCGCAGTATATATAGTAGGAGGACAGTGCATAATTTTGCTGACCACCAGTATATAATATATAGCAGTATGGTACAGTAGTAGTCCATTGCTCTACCTACCTCTGTGTCATCAAGTATACTATCCATCCATACCTGTGGTGCAATTTAGTTGTTGTGTGCAGTTTATATAGTAAGAGGACAGTGCATAATTTTGCTGACCACCAGTATATAATATATAGCAGTACGGTACAGTAGGCCACTGCTCTACCTACCTCTGTGTCGTCTAGTATACTATCCATCCATACCTGTGGTGCATTTTAGTTGTTGTGCACAGTATATATAGTAGGAGGACAGTGCATAATTTTGCTGACCACCAGTATATAATATATAGCAGTACAGTACAGTACAGTAGTCCGCTGCTCTACCTACCTCTGTGTCATCAAGTATACTATCCATCCATACCTGTGGTGCATTTAAGTTTTGCGCAGTATATATAGTAGGAGGACAGTGCATAATTTTACTGACCACCAGTATATAATATATAGCAGTACGGTACAGTAGGCCACTGCTCTACCTACCTCTGTGTCATCAAGTATACTATCCACCCATACCTGTGGTACATTTAAGTTGTGCGCAGTATATATATAGTTGTAGGACAGTGCATACATTTTGATGTCCACCAGTATATAATATATAGCAGTATAGTACAGTAGGCCACTGCTCTACCTACCTCTGTGTCGTCAAGTATACTATCCATCCATACCCGTGGTGCATTTAAGTTGTGCGCAGTATATATATAGTAGTAGGACAGTGCATAAATTTTGATGACCACCAGTATATAATATATAGCAGTACGGTACAGTAGGCCACTGCTCTACCTACCTCTGTGTCGCCAAGTATACTATCCACCCATACCTGTGGTGCATTTAAGTTGTGCGCAGTATATATATAGTAGTAGGACAGTTCATAAATTTTGATGTCCACCAGTATATAATATATAGCAGTATGGTACAGTAGGCCACTGCTCTACCTACCTCTGTGTCATCAAGTATACTATCCATCCATACCTGTGGTGCATTTAAGTTGTGCGCAGTATATATATAGTAGTAGGACAGTGCATCATTTTGCTGACCACCAGTATATAATATATAGCAGTATGGTACAGTAGGCCACTGCTCTACGTACCTCTGTGTAATTAACAATCCTGCTCCCTATCGCGGGGCTGATCGTCCTCCAGCAGTTCCACTTCTACAGTGCTGTGCGGTCTGCGCTGGCCGGTGAGTGCAGGAGCCGGAGCAAGAGAAAAGAGAAGATAGCTGCCACAGGCCTGGATTAAGCCTTCAGGGGGCCCGAGGCACTTCAAACAGTGGTTCCTGTACCTCATGTCAGTACCGTGTCTCTGGATGTGCCCACCATGTCTCTGCCCCCTGTGCTAGTCCTATATATATATATATATATAAAAACAAAGTGTGATCTGCCGGCACTCGCGGCCAGTGTATAAATATTGATAAGGCGGTTACACCTCTAAACTTCTCAATGTTTTAATTTTATAACATACATTTTCATCAAGAGTAAAATAAGATAACTGTGGCTTACCTTAAATACTCTTCACCAAGCCCCATGTGCAGCTATGCTTCCTGCTGTCCCAGACTCCCACTGACGTCAGAATGGCGCCCATTTGCAGTGAGTTTGACATCAGCTGAAAATGTTTTCATAAAATTTAAATGTTGAGAAGTATACAGATGTAACTGCCTAATCCTTATTTATACTGTGACCCACCCTGCCAGATCACTCTTTCTTTGACCCCTGCATTGGAGGACACCCAGGACGCTGTACTGTTAGATATGAGTGGTGAGTCCTTGTTATATATACCCTCACGCAGTGCCGTAACTAGACATTTTGGTGCTGTGTGCAAGAAACGGCATCGGCGCCCCCCCTTTATGTGAAACAGGGGCAGTGTGCGCCGCAGGCGCACGTGGAAAGTATAGAGGCGTGGCTTAATGGAGAAGGGGTGTGGCCGCATAATAATACTAATTCATATTACGATGCACAGTAGTCTCCATTATTCAAATTACGCAGCACAGTAGCGCCACTACACCAGGTAGAGCCCTTTTTACACATTACGGCAGACAGCGTCCCCCTTTTTACACATTACGGCAGACAGCGTCCCCCTTTTTACACATTACGGCAGACAGCATTCATTTTTTTACACATTACGGCAGATAGCGTTCCCTTTTTACACATTACGGCAGACAGCGTCCCCTTTTTACACATTACGGCAGACAGCGTCCCCGGATTCACCTGTGCTCAAGTATGGAAATCCTGAAAACCTGATCTGTCGGAGCCCTCTTAGTAGACACACTTGTAGCTCTGCTGTAACCTCATATACAGTATACATACATGGTGCCCCTATCTCCGAACAGATACACTGACTTGCCTGGGCTTGCATCTCTGGGAGAGGCCTTCAAGCCCGCCATCCCCTCCAGCTGTACCATGTCAGCCGGCACGGCGGCACTGTGATGAGGGCAGACATTAGAGTGACACCGGAAGCCGTGTGGCGGAGACACACTGACACTTCCACATCGCGACCGCCGCCCAATCAGCCATCCGTCGATTAGTGAGCCTCCTCAGGGACTGGCAGTGGGAGCGCAGGGGGAATATGCGCTCTAACTAGGTGTGCGCTATGGGCAATGCCCCTTCTGCACACACCTAGTTACGGTGCTGCCCTCACCCCTTATATATTTAGTGTCCCCCCTCATCCTCATCCCTTAAATATTTAATGATCCCCCAACCACTAAATATTTAGTAACCCCTCTCCCTACCACCCTATATATTTAATGTATCTTTCACTCCCACCTTATAAAATATATTCAATAGCTTCCCCAGCTTGATGACCACAGCTCTCTCCTGTCCTCCTCCCTCTCCCCCCCCCTCCCCACTCCCCTCCCACCCCCAAGACTGACCTCTTTGCAGGCTTGTTAAAGTCTAGCTCCAGAGTCCTGACTCTCCCGCTACCCAGCGCTGTCACTGGCGCCAGCGGAGGAGAGGAGCTTGAAGCGCCGCGGCCGCCGGTGGATCAGCCTGCAGGAGTCGGGGATGATTCTCTCCAGACTCCGCCTCCAGCAGCAGCGCTCTCTCCTCTGTACCGCTGCTGCTGGATCCTGGGGACGGCAGAATCATCCCCCGGCCCCCGTATGGAGGACTGTACTGAGCTCCCTGTCGCTGTGAGTTGCTGGGAGATGGGGATAGGGGGGGATGACAGGGGTGGGGGCACCGCCACTGGCCAATTATACAGTGTGTAAATCAGGGGCGTTTCAAAGCGGCACTTCCAGTAGGTGCCGCCTAGAGGGATTTTGTTAATGGGCTTTTACTGCCCGATTCTCAGCCCCGCCCCCCACTTCCGTCTCCTTAACATTGTTAGCTGGAGGCACCGAGAGCGGTGCCTCTGAAACAAATTTAGAACCATTTTTAATAAAGTAGAAAATATTAAAATAATGTAAAGTCTACAGCAGATACTTATGACACAGAATCTGTGTCATAAGTGTCTTCTTTATATTATTTTAATCATTAAGGACAGGGGAGGCACTGCCTCCCCTGCCTCCCCTGACTGCACGTCCCTGGTAAGGACGTTAACCACCTAGGAACATCCTGCCTTATACGTCACCTGGACCTCATTCATCAGAAGTCAGTGACAAGTTCAAAAACTTTGGGTGACAGCGGAAGCAGTCCACTGCCAACTAAATCCCTTCCTCTTGTAACCAAGCTCCTGCAAACCACACCACCAACTCCCTCAGTGTCAATTTCCTCCTTAGACAGGAAAGCCAATAGTTCTGCAGGCCATGTCACTGTCAAGTCTGATGAGTCCTCTCCTGCCTGGGATTCCTCCGATGCATCCTTGAGTGTAACGCCTACTGCTGCTGGTGCTGCTGTTGTTGCTGCTGGGAGTCGATCATCATCCCAGAGGGGAAGTCGGAAGACCACTTGTACTACTTCCAGTAAGCAATTGACTGTCCAACAGTCCTTTGCGAGGAAGATGAAATATCACAGCAGTCATCCTGCTGCAAAGCGGATAACTCAGGCCTTGGCAGCCTGGGTGGTGTTAAACGTGTTTCCGGTATCCACCGTTAATTCAAAGGAAACTAGAGATTTGCATGAGGTACTGTGTCCTCGGTACCAAATACCATCTAGATTCCATTTCTCTAGGCAGGTGATACCGAAAATGTACACAGACCTCAGAAAAAGAGTCACCAGTGTCCTAAAAAAAGCAGTTGTACCCAATGTCCACTTAACCACGGACATGTGGACAAGTGGAGCAGGGCAGACTAAGGACTATATGACTGTGACAGCCCACTGGGTAGATGTATTGCCTCCCGCAACAAGAACAGCAGCGGCAGCACCAGTAGCAGTATCTCGTAAACGCCAACTCGTTCCTAGGCAGGCTACGCTTTGTATCACCGCTTTGCATAAGAGGCACACAGCTGACAACCTCTTACGGAAACTGAGGAACATCATCGCAGAATGGCTTACCCCAATTGGACTCTCCTGGGGATTTGTGACATCGGACAATGCCACCAATATTGTGCGGGCATTACATGTGGGCAAATTCCAGCACGTCCCATGTTTTGCACATACATTGAATTTGGTGGTGCAGAATTATTTAAAAAAATGACAGGGGCATGCAAGAGATGAAGTCGGTGGCACGAAGATTTGCGGGCCACTTTTGGCATTCAGCCACGCGTGCCGAAGACTGGAGCACCAGCAAACACTCCTGAACCTGCCCCGCCATCATCTAAAGCAAGAGGTGGTAACGAGGTGGAATTCAACCCTCTATATGCTTCAGAGGATGGAGGAGCAGCAAAAGGCCATTCAAGCCTATACAGCTACCTACGATATAGGCAAAGGAGGGGGAATGCACCTGACTCAAGCGCAGTGGAGAATGATTTCAACGTTGTGCAAGGTTCTGCAACCCTTTGAACTTGCCACACGTGAAGTCAGTTCAGACACTGCCAGCCTGAGTCAGGTCATTCCCCTCATCAGGCTTTTGCAGAAGAAGCTGGAGACATTGAAGGAGGAGCTAAAACAGAGCAATTCCGCTATGCATGTGGGACTTGTGGATGGAGCCCTTAATTCGCTTAACCAGGATTCACGGGTGGTCAATCTGTTGAAATCAGAGCACTACATTTTGGCCACCGTGCTCGATCCTAGATTGAAAACCTACGTTGGATCTCTCTTTCCAGCAGACACAAGTCTGCAGAGGTTCAAAGACCTGCTGGTTAGAAAATTGTCAAGTCAAGCGAAACGTGACCCGTCAACAGCTCCTCCTTCACATTCTCCCGCAACTGGGGCTGCGAGGAAAAGGCTAAGAATTCCGAGCCCACCCGCTGGTGGTGATGCAGGGCAGTCTGGAGCGAGTGCTGACATCTGGTCCGGACTGAAGGACCTGCCAACGATTACTGACATGTCGTCTACTGTCACTGCAAATGATTCTCTGACCATTGAAAGAATGGTGGAGGATTATATGAGTGACCGCATCCAAGTAGGCATGTCAGACAGTCCGTACGTATACTGGCAGGAAAAAGAGGCAATTTGGAGGCCCTTGCACAAACTGGCTTTATTTTACCTAAGTTGCCCCCCCTCCAGTGTGTACTCCAAAAGAGTGTTTAGTGCAGCTGCTCACCTTGTCAGCAATCGGCGTACGAGGTTACTTCCAGAAAATGTGGAGAAGATGATGTTCATCAAAATGAATTATAATCAATTCCTCCGTGGAGACATTAACCAGCAATTGCCTCCAGAAAGTACACAGGGACCTGAGATGGTGGATTCCAGTGGGGACGAATTAATAATATGTAAGGAGGGGGATGTACACAGTGAAAGGGGTGAGGAATCAGACGATGAGGATGAGGTGGACATCTTGCCTCTGTAGAGCCAGTTTGTGCAAGGAGAGATTGATTGCTTCTTTTTTGGTGGGGGCCCAAACCAACCAGTCATTTCAGTCACAGTCGTGTGGCAGACCCTGTCGCTGAAATGATGGGTTTGTTAAAGTGTGCATGTCCCGTTTATACAACATAAGGGTGGGTGGGAGGGCCCAAGGACAATTCCATCTTGCACCTCTTTTATTATTTTTCTTTGCATCATGTGCTGTTTGGGGACTATTTTTTGAAGTGCCATCCTGTCTGACACTGCAGTGCCACTCCTAAATGGGCCAGGTGTTTGTGTCGGCCACTTGGGTCGCTTAGCTTAGTCACACAGCGACCTCATTGCAGCTCTTTTTTTCTTTGCATCATGTGCTGTTTGGGGAGTATTTTTTTGAAGTGCCATCCTGTCTGACACTGCAGTGCCACTCCTAGATGGGCCAGGTGTTTGTGTCGGCCACTTGGGTCGCTTAGCTTAGCCACCCAGCGACCTTGGTGCGCCTCTTTTTTTCTTTGCATCATGTGATGTTTGGGGACTATTTTTTGAAGTGCCATCCTGTCTGACACTGCAGTGCCACTCCTAGATGGGCCAGGTGTTTGTGTCGGCCACTTGGGTCGCTTAGCTTAGTCACACAGCGACCTTGGTGCAAATTTTTGGACTAAAAATAATATTGTGAGGTGTGAGGTGTTCAGAATAGACTGGAAATGAGTGCAAATTATGGTTATTGAGGTTAATAATACTATGGGATAAAAATGACCCTCAAATTCTATGATTTAAGCTGTTTTTGAGGGTTTTTTGTAAAAAAACACTCGAATCCAAAACACCCCCGAATCCGACAAAAAAATTTTCACAGAGGTTTTGCCAAAACGCGTCCGAATCCAAAACCCGTCGCGGAACCGAATCCAAAACCAAAACACAAAACCCGAAAAATGTCCGGTGCACATCACTACTGCTGGCGCTGCTGTTGTTGCTTCTGGGAGTCGATCGTCATCCCAGAGGGGAAGTCGGAAGACCACTTGTACTACTTCCAGTAAGCAATTGACTGTCCAACAGTCCTTTGCGAGGAAGATGAAATATCACAGCAGTCATCCTGTTGCAAAGCGGATAACTCAGGCCTTGGCAGCTGTGTTGGTGTTAGACGTGCATCCGGTATCCGCCGTTAGTTCACAGGCAATTAGAGAATTTCTTGAGGTAGTGTGTCCCCGGTACCAAATACCATCTAGGTTCCACTTCTCTAGGCAGGCGATACGGAGAATGTACACAGACGTCAGAAAAAGACTCACCAGTGTCCTAAAAAATGCAGTTGTACCCAGTGTCCACTTAACCACGGACATGTGGACAAGTGGAGCAGGGCAGACTCAGGACTATATGACTGTGACAGCCCACTGGGTAGATGTATTGCCTCCCGCAGCAAGAACAGCAGCGGCGGCACCAGTAGCAGCATCTCGCAAACGCCAACTCGTTCCTAGGCAGGCTACGCTTTGTATCACCGCTTTCCATAAGAGGCACACAGCTGACAACCTCTTACGGAAACTGAGGAACATCATCGCAGATTGGCTTACCCCAATTGGACTCTCCTGGGGATTTGTGACATCGGACAACGCCACTAATATTGCGCGTGCATTACAATTGGGCAAATTTCAGCATGTGCCATGTTTTGCACATACATTGAATTTGGTGGTGCAGAATTATTTAAAAAACGACAGGGGCATGCAAGAGATGCTGTCGGTAGCCAGAAGATTTTCGGGCCACTTTCGGCATTCAGCCACCGTGTGCAGCATCAAACAATCCTGAACCTGCCCCGCCATCGGCTGAAGCAAGAGGTGGTAACGAGGTGGAATTCAACCCTCTATATGCTTCAGAGGATGGAGGAGCAGCAAAAGGCCATTCAAGCCTATACATCTGCCTACGATATAGGCAAAGGAGGGGGAATGCACCTGACTCAAGTGCAGTGAACTTGCCACACGTGAAGTCAGTTCAGACACTGCCAGCCTGAGTTAGGTCATTCCCCTCATCAGGCTTTTGCAGAAGCAGCTGGAGAGATTGAAGGAGGAGCTAAAACGGAGCAATTCCGCTAGGCATGTGGGACTTGTGGATGGAGCCCTTCATTCACTTAACCAGGATTCACGGGTGGTCAATCTGTTTAAATCAGAGCACTACATTTTGGCCACCGTGCTCGATCCTAGGTTTAAAGCCTACGTTGTATCTCTCTTTCCGGCAGATACAAGTCTGCAGATGTTCAAAGACCTGCTGGTGAGACACTTGTCTAGTCAAGCAGAACGTGACCCACCAACAGTTCCTCCTTCATTTTCTCCCACCACTGGAGCTGCCAGGAAAAGGATCAGAATTCCAAAACCACCCGCTGGCGGTGATGCAGGGCAGTCTGGAGCAAGTGCTGACATCTGGTCCGGACTGAAGGACCTGCCAACGATTACTGACATGTCGTCTGCTGTCACTGCATATGATTCTGTCACCATTGAAAGAATGGTGGAGGATTATATGAGTGACAGCATCCAAGTAGGCACGTCAGACAGTCCGTACGTATACTGGCAGGAAAAAGAGGCAATTTGGAGGCCCTTGCACAAACTGGCTTTATTTTACCTAAGTTGCCCCCCCTCCAGTGTGTACTCCGAAAGAGTGTTTAGTGCAGCCGGTAACCTTGTCAGCGATCGGCGTACGAGGTTACTTCCACAAAATGTGGAGAAGATGATGTTCATCAAAATGAATTATAATAAATTCCTCCGTGGAGACATTCACCAGCAATTGCCTCCAGAAAGTACACAGGGACCTGAGATGGTGGATTCCAGTGGGGACGAATTAATACTCTGTGAGGAGGGGGATGTACACAGTGAAAAGGGTGATGAATCGGAGGATGAGGAGGAGGTGGACATCTTGCCTCTGTAGAGCCAGTTTGTGCAAGGAGAGATTGATTGCTTCTTTTTTGGTGGGGGCCCAAAACCAACCAGTCATTTCAGCCACAGTCGTGTGGCAGACCCTGTCGCTGAAATGATGGGTTTGTTAAAGTGTGCATGTCCTGTTTATACAACATAAGGGTGGGTGGGAGGGCCCAAGGACAATTCCATCTTGCACCTCTTTTTTTTATTTATCTTTGCATCATGTGATGTTTGGAGCTAATTTTTTTAAGTGCCTTCCTGTCTGACACTGCAGTGCCACTCCTAGATGGGCCAGGTGTTTGTGCCGGCCACTTGGGTCGCTTGGCTTAGTCATGCAGCGACCTTGGTGCAAATTTTAGGACAAAAAATAATATTGTGAGGTGCGAGGTGTTCAGAATAGACTGGAAATGAGTGGAAATTGTGGTTATTGAGGTTAATAATACTATGGGATCAAAATTACCCCCAAATTCTATGATTTAAGCTGTTTTTGAGGGTTTTTTGTAAAAAAAAAACACCCGAATCCAAAACACACCCGAATCCGACAAAAAATTTTCAGGGAGGTTTTGCCAAAACATGTCCGAATCCAAAACCAAAACACAAAACCCGAAAAATTTCCGGTGCACATCTCTAGTATATATTAGAGATGAGTGCCGGAAATTTTTCGGGTTTTGTGTTTTGGTTTTGGGTTCGGTTCCGCGGCCGTGTTTTGGGTTCGACCGCGTTTTGGCAAAACCTCACCGAATTTTTTTTGTCGGATTCGGGTGTGTTTTGGATTCGGGTGTTTTTTTCAAAAAACCCTAAAAAACAGCTTAAATCATAGAATTTGGGGGTAATTTTGATCCCAAAGTATTATTAACCTCAAAAAACATAATTTACACTCATTTTCAGCCTATTCTGAACACATCACACCTCACAATATTATTTTTAGTCCTAAAATTTGCACCGAGGTCGCTGTGTGAGTAAGATAAGCGACCCTAGTGGCCGACACAAACACCGGGCCCATCTAGGAGTGGCACTGCAGTGTCACGCAGGATGTCCCTTCCAAAAAACCCTCCCCAAACAGCACATGACGCAAAGAAAAAAAGAGGCGCAATGAGGTAGCTGTGTGAGTAAGATTAGCGACCCTAGTGGCCGACACAAACACCGGGCCCATCTAGGAGTGGCACTGCAGTGTCACGCAGGATGTCCCTTCCAAAAAACCCTCCCCAAACAGCACATGACGCAAAGAAAAAAAGAGGCGCAATGAGGTAGCTGACTGTGTGAGAAAGATAAGCGACCCTAGTGGCCGACACAAACACCGGGCCCATCTAGGAGTGGCACTGCAGTGTCACGCAGGATGTCCCTTCCAAAAAACCCTCCCCAAACAGCACATGACGCAAAGAAAAAAAGAGGCGCAATGAGGTAGCTGACTGTGTGAGAAAGATAAGCGACCCTAGTGGCCGACACAAACACCGGGCCCATCTAGGAGTGGCACTGCAGTGTCACGCAGGATGTCCCTTCCAAAAAACCCTCCCCAAACAGCACATGACGCAAAGAAAAAAAGAGGCGCAATGAGGTAGCTGACTGTGTGAGAAAGATAAGCGACCCTAGTGGCCGACACAAACACCGGGCCCATCTAGGAGTGGCACTGCAGTGTCACGCAGGATGTCCCTTCCAAAAAACCCTCCCCAAACAGCACATGACGCAAAGAAAAAAAGAGGCGCAATGAGGTAGCTGTGTGAGAAAGATAAGCGACCCTAGTGGCCGACACAAACACCGGGCCCATCTAGGAGTGGCACTGCAGTGTCACGCAGGATGTCCCTTCCAAAAAACCCTCCCCAAACAGCACATGACGCAAAGAAAAAAAGAGGCGCAATGAGGTAGCTGTGTGAGTAAGATTAGCGACCCTAGTGGCCGACACAAACACCGGGCCCATCTAGGAGTGGCACTGCAGTGTCACGCAGGATGGCCCTTCCAAAAAACCCTCCCCAAACAGCACATGACGCAAAGAAAAAAAGAGGCGCAATGAGGTAGCTGACTGTGTGAGTAAGATTAGCGACCCTAGTGGCCGACACAAACACCGGGCACATCTAGGAGTGGCACTGCAGTGTCACGCAGGATGTCCCTTCCAAAAAACCCTCCCCAAACAGCACATGACGCAAAGAAAAAAAGAGGCGCAATGAGGTAGCTGTGTGAGTAAGATTAGCGACCCTAGTGGCCGACACAAACACCGGGCCCATCTAGGAGTGGCACTGCAGTGTCACGCAGGATGTCCCTTCCAAAAAACCCTCCCCAATCAGCACATGATGCAAAGAAAAAGAAAAGAAAAAAGAGGTGCAAGATGGAATTATCCTTGGGCCCTCCCACCCACCCTTATGTTGTATAAACAAAACAGGACATGCACACTTTAACCAACCCATCATTTCAGTGACAGGGTCTGCCACACGACTGTGACTGATATGACGGGTTGGTTTGGACCCCCCCCAAAAAAGAAGCAATTAATCTCTCCTTGCACAAACTGGCTCTACAGAGGCAAGATGTCCACCTCATCTTCACCCTCCGATATATCACCGTGTACATCCCCCTCCTCACAGATTATCAATTCGTCCCCACTGGAATCCACCATCTCAGCTCCCTGTGTACTTTGTGGAGGCAATTGCTGCTGGTCAATGTCTCCGCGGAGGAATTGATTATAATTCATTTTAATGAACATCATCTTCTCCACATTTTCTGGATGTAACCTCGTACGCCGATTGCTGACAAGGTGAGCAGCGGCACTAAACACTCTTTCGGAGTACACACTTGTGGGAGGGCAACTTAGGTAGAATAAAGCCAAGAGCCTCCAAATTGCCTCTTTTTCCTGCCAGTATAAGTACGGACTGTGTGACGTGCCTACTTGGATGCGGTCACTCATATAATCCTCCACCATTCTATCAATGTTGAGAGAATCATATGCAGTGACAGTAGACGACATGTCCGTAATCGTTGTCAGGTCCTTCAGTCCGGACCAGATGTCAGCATCAGCAGTCGCTCCAGACTGCCCTGCATCACCGCCAGCGGGTGGGCTCGGAATTCTGAGCCTTTTCCTCGCACCCCCAGTTGCGGGAGAATGTGAAGGAGGAGATGTTGACAGGTCGCGTTCCGCTTGACTTGACAATTTTGTCACCAGCAGGTCTTTCAACCCCAGCAGACCTGTGTCTGCCGGAAAGAGAGATCCAAGGTAGGCTTTAAATCTAGGATCGAGCACGGTGGCCAAAATGTAGTGCTCTGATTTCAACAGATTGACCACCCGTGAATCCTTGTTAAGCGAATTAAGGGCTGCATCCACAAGTCCCACATGCCTAGCGGAATCGCTCCGTGTTAGCTCCTTCTTCAATGCCTCCAGCTTCTTCTGCAAAAGCCTGATGAGGGGAATGACCTGACTCAGGCTGGCAGTGTCTGAACTGACTTCACGTGTGGCAAGTTCAAAGGGCATCAGAACCTTGCACAACGTTGAAATCATTCTCCACTGCACTTGAGACAGGTGCATTCCATCTCCTATATCGTGCTCAATTGTATAGGCTTGAATGGCCTTTTGCTGCTCCTCCAACCTCTGAAGCATATAGAGGGTTGAATTCCACCTCGTTACCACTTCTTGCTTCAGATGATGGCAGGGCAGGTTCAGTAGTTTTTGGTGGTGCTCCAGTCTTCTGTACGTGGTGCCTGTACGCCGAAAGTGTCCCGCAATTTTTCTGGCCACCGACAGCATCTCTTGCACGCCCCTGTCGTTTTTTAAAAAATTCTGCACCACCAAATTCAAGGTATGTGCAAAACATGGGACGTGCTGGAATTTGCCCATATTTAATGCACACACAATATTGCTGGCGTTGTCCGATGCCACAAATCCACAGGAGAGTCCAATTGGGGTAAGCCATTCCGCGATGATCTTCCTCAGTTGCCGTAAGAGGTTTTCAGCTGTGTGCGTATTCTGGAAAGCGGTGATACAAAGCGTAGCCTGCCTAGGAAAGAGTTGGCGTTTGCGAGATGCTGCTACTGGTGCCGCCGCTGCTGTTCTTGCGGCGGGAGTCCATACATCTACCCAGTGGGCTGTCACAGTCATATAGTCCTGACCCTGCCCTGCTCCACTTGTCCACATGTCCGTGGTTAAGTGGACATTGGGTACAACTGCATTTTTTAGGACACTGGTGAGTCTTTTTCTGACGTCCGTGTACATTCTCGGTATCGCCTGCCTAGAGAAGTGGAACCTAGATGGTATTTGGTAACGGGGGCACACTGCCTCAATAAATTGTCTAGTTCCCTGTGAACTAACGGCGGATACTGGACGCACGTCTAACACCAACATAGTTGTCAAGGACTCAGTTATCCGCTTTGCAGTAGGATGACTGCTGTGATATTTCATCTTCCTCGCAAAGGACTGTTGAACAGTCAATTGCTTACTGGAAGTAGTACAAGTGGGCTTACGACTTCCCCTCTGGGATGACCATCGACTCCCAGCGGCAACAACAGCAGCGCCAGCAGCAGTAGGCGTTACACGCAAGGATGCATCGGAGGAATCCCAGGCAGGAGAGGACTCGTCAGACTTGCCAGTGACATGGCCTGCAGGACTATTGGCATTCCTGGGGAAGGAGGAAATTGACACTGAGGGAGTTGGTGGGGTGGTTTGCGTGAGCTTGGTTACAAGAGGAAGGGATTTACTGGTCAGTGGACTGCTTCCGCTGTCACCCAAAGTTTTTGAACTTGTCACTGACTTATTATGAATGCGCTGCAGGTGACGTATAAGGGAGGATGTTCCGAGGTGGTTAACGTCCTTACCCCTACTTATTACAGCTTGACAAAGGGAACACACGGCTTGACACCTGTTGTCCGCATTTCTGGTGAAATACCTCCACACCGAAGAGCTGATTTTTTTGGTATTTTCACCTGGCATGTCAACGGCCATATTCCTCCCACGGACAACAGGTGTCTCCCCGGGTGCCTGACTTAAACAAACCACCTCACCATCAGAATCCTCCTGGTCAATTTCCTCCCCAGCGCCAGCAACACCCATATCCTCCTCATCCTGGTGTACTTCAACACTGACATCTTCAATCTGACTATCAGGAACTGGACTGCGGGTGCTCCTTCCAGCACTTGCAGGGGGCATGCAAATAGTGGAAGGCGCATGCTCTTCACGTCCAGTGTTGGGAAGGTCAGGCATCGCAAACAACACAATTGGACTCTCCTTGTGGATTTGGGATTTCAAAGAACGCACAGTTCTTTGCGGTGCTTTTGCCAGCTTGAGTCTTTTCAGTTTTCTAGCGAGAGGCTGAGTGCTTCCATCCTCATGTGAAGCTGAACCACTAGCCATGAACATAGGCCAGGGCCTCAGCCGTTCCTTGCCACTCCGTGTGGTAAATGGCATATTGGCAAGTTTACGCTTCTCCTCCGACAATTTTATTTTAGGTTTTGGAGTCCTTTTTTTTCTGATATTTGGTGTTTTGGATTTGACATGCTCTGTACTATGACATTGGGCATCGGCCTTGGCAGACGACGTTGCTGGCATTTCATCGTCTCGGCCATGACTAGTGGCAGCAGCTTCAGCACGAGGTGGAAGTGGATCTTGATCTTTCCCTAATTTTGGAACCTCAACTTTTTTGTTCTCCATATTTTATAGGCAGAACTAAAAGGCACCTCAGGTAAACAATGGAGATGGATGGATTGGATACTAGTATACAATTATGGACGGACTGCCACGGTTAGGTGGTATAAAAAAACCACGGTTAGGTGGTATATATTATAATAATAATACAATTATGGATGGACGGACTGCCTGCCGACTGCCGACACAGAGGTAGCCACAGCCGTGAACTACCGCACTGTACACTGGTTGATAAAGAGATAGTAGTATACTCGTAACAACTAGTATGACACTATGACGACGGTATAAAGAATGAAAAAAAAACCACGGTTAGGTGGTATATATTATAATAATAATACAATTATGGATGGACGGACTGCCTGCCGACTGCCGACACAGAGGTAGCCACAGCCGTGAACTACCGCACTGTACACTGGTTGATAAAGAGATAGTAGTATACTCGTAACAACTAGTATGACACTATGACGACGGTATAAAGAATGAAAAAAAAACCACGGTTAGGTGGTATATATTATAATAATAATACAATTATGGATGGACGGACTGCCTGCCGACTGCCGACACAGAGGTAGCCACAGCCGTGAACTACCGCACTGTACACTGGTTGATAAAGAGATAGTAGTATACTCGTAACAACTAGTATGACACTATGACGACGGTATAAAGAATGAAAAAAAAACCACGGTTAGGTGGTATATATTATAATAATAATACAATTATGGATGGACGGACTGCCTGCCGACTGCCGACACAGAGGTAGCCACAGCCGTGGACTACCGCACTGTACACTGGTTGATAAAGAGATAGTAGTATACTCGTAACAACTAGTATGACACTATGACGACGGTATAAAGAATGAAAAAAAAACCACGGTTAGGTGGTATATATTATAATAATAATACAATTATGGATGGACGGACTGCCTGCCGACTGCCGACACAGAGGTAGCCACAGCCGTGAACTACCGCACTGTACACTGGTTGATAAAGAGATAGTAGTATACTCGTAACAACTAGTATGACACTATGACGACGGTATAAAGAATGAAAAAAAAACCACGGTTAGGTGGTATATATTATAATAATAATACAATTATGGATGGACGGACTGCCTGCCGACTGCCGACACAGAGGTAGCCACAGCCGTGAACTACCGCACTGTACACTGGTTGATAAAGAGATAGTAGTATACTCGTAACAACTAGTATGACACTATGACGACGGTATAAAGAATGAAAAAAAAACCACGGTTAGGTGGTATATATTATAATAATAATACAATTATGGATGGACGGACTGCCTGCCGACTGCCGACACAGAGGTAGCCACAGCCGTGAACTACCGCACTGTACACTGGTTGATAAAGAGATAGTAGTATACTCGTAACAACTAGTATGACACTATGACGACGGTATAAAGAATGAAAAAAAAACCACGGTTAGGTGGTATATATTATAATAATAATACAATTATGGATGGACGGACTGCCTGCCGACTGCCGACACAGAGGTAGCCACAGCCGTGAACTACCGCACTGTACACTGGTTGATAAAGAGATAGTAGTATACTCGTAACAACTAGTATGACACTATGACGACGGTATAAAGAATGAAAAAAAAACCACGGTTAGGTGGTATATATTATAATAATAATACAATTATGGATGGACGGACTGCCTGCCGACTGCCGACACAGAGGTAGCCACAGCCGTGAACTACCGCACTGTACACTGGTTGATAAAGAGATAGTAGTATACTCGTAACAACTAGTATGACACTATGACGACGGTATAAAGAATGAAAAAAAAACCACGGTTAGGTGGTATATATTATAATAATAATACAATTATGGATGGACGGACTGCCTGCCGACTGCCGACACAGAGGTAGCCACAGCCGTGAACTACCGCACTGTACACTGGTTGATAAAGAGATAGTAGTATACTCGTAACAACTAGTATGACACTATGACGACGGTATAAAGAATGAAAAAAAAACCACGGTTAGGTGGTATATATTATAATAATAATACAATTATGGATGGACGGACTGCCTGCCGACTGCCGACACAGAGGTAGCCACAGCCGTGAACTACCGCACTGTACACTGGTTGATAAAGAGATAGTAGTATACTCGTAACAACTAGTATGACACTATGACGACGGTATAAAGAATGAAAAAAAAACCACGGTTAGGTGGTATATATTATAATAATAATACAATTATGGATGGACGGACTGCCTGCCGACTGCCGACACAGAGGTAGCCACAGCCGTGAACTACCGCACTGTACACTGGTTGATAAAGAGATAGTAGTATACTCGTAACAACTAGTATGACACTATGACGACGGTATAAAGAATGAAAAAAAAACCACGGTTTGGTGGTATATATTATAATAATAATACAATTATGGATGGACGGACTGCCTGCCGACTGCCGACACAGAGGTAGCCACAGCCGTGAACTACCGCACTGTACACTGGTTGATAAAGAGATAGTAGTATACTCGTAACAACTAGTATGACACTATGACGACGGTATAAAGAATGAAAAAAAAACCACGGTTAGGTGGTATATATTATAATAATAATACAATTATGGATGGACGGACTGCCTGCCGACTGCCGACACAGAGGTAGCCACAGCCGTGAACTACCGCACTGTACACTGGTTGATAAAGAGATAGTAGTATACTCGTAACAACTAGTATGACACTATGACGACGGTATAAAGAATGAAAAAAAAACCACGGTTAGGTGGTATATATTATAATAATAATACAATTATGGATGGACGGACTGCCTGCCGACTGCCGACACAGAGGTAGCCACAGCCGTGAACTACCGCACTGTACACTGGTTGATAAAGAGATAGTAGTATACTCGTAACAACTAGTATGACACTATGACGACGGTATAAAGAATGAAAAAAAAACCACGGTTAGGTGGTATATATTATAATAATAATACAATTATGGATGGACGGACTGCCTGCCGACTGCCGACACAGAGGTAGCCACAGCCGTGAACTACCGCACTGTACACTGGTTGATAAAGAGATAGTAGTATACTCGTAACAACTAGTATGACACTATGACGACGGTATAAAGAATGAAAAAAAACCCACGGTTAGGTGGTATATATTATAATAATAATACAATTATGGATGGACGGACTGCCTGCCGACTGCCGACACAGAGGTAGCCACAGCCGTGAACTACCGCACTGTACACTGGTTGATAAAGAGATAGTAGTATACTCGTAACAACTAGTATGACACTATGACGACGGTATAAAGAATGAAAAAAAAACCACGGTTAGGTGGTATATATTATAATAATAATACAATTATGGATGGACGGACTGCCTGCCGACTGCCGACACAGAGGTAGCCACAGCCGTGAACTACCGCACTGTACACTGGTTGATAAAGAGATAGTAGTATACTCGTAACAACTAGTATGACACTATGACGACGGTATAAAGAATGAAAAAAAAACCACGGTTAGGTGGTATATATTATAATAATAATACAATTATGGATGGACGGACTGCCTGCCGACTGCCGACACAGAGGTAGCCACAGCCGTGAACTACCGCACTGTACACTGGTTGATAAAGAGATAGTAGTATACTCGTAACAACTAGTATGACACTATGACGACGGTATAAAGAATGAAAAAAAAACCACGGTTAGGTGGTATATATTATAATAATAATACAATTATGGATGGACGGACTGCCTGCCGACTGCCGACACAGAGGTAGCCACAGCCGTGAACTACCGCACTGTACACTGGTTGATAAAGAGATAGTAGTATACTCGTAACAACTAGTATGACACTATGACGACGGTATAAAGAATGAAAAAAAAACCACGGTTAGGTGGTATATATTATAATAATAATACAATTATGGATGGACGGACTGCCTGCCGACTGCCGACACAGAGGTAGCCACAGCCGTGAACTACCGCACTGTACACTGGTTGATAAAGAGATAGTAGTATACTCGTAACAACTAGTATGACACTATGACGACGGTATAAAGAATGAAAAAAAAACCACGGTTTGGTGGTATATATTATAATAATAATACAATTATGGATGGACGGACTGCCTGCCGACTGCCGACACAGAGGTAGCCACAGCCGTGAACTACCGCACTGTACACTGGTTGATAAAGAGATAGTAGTATACTCGTAACAACTAGTATGACACTATGACGACGGTATAAAGAATGAAAAAAAAAACACGGTTAGGTGGTATATATTATAATAATAATACAATTATGGATGGACGGACTGCCTGCCGACTGCCGACACAGAGGTAGCCACAGCCGTGAACTACCGCACTGTACACTGGTTGATAAAGAGATAGTAGTATACTCGTAACAACTAGTATGACACTATGACGACGGTATAAAGAAAGAAAAAAAAATACCACGGTTAGGTGGTATATATTGTAATACAATTATGGATGGACGGACTGCCTGCCGAGTTCCGACTGCCGACACAGAGGTAGCCACAGCCGTGAACTACCGCACTGTACTGTGTCTGCTGCTAATATAGACTGGTTGATAAAGAGATAGTATACAATACATACAACAATATACTACTATACTGGTGGTCAGGCACTGGTCACCACTAGTCACACTGGCAGTGGCACTCCTGCAGCAAAAGTGTGCACTGTTTAATTTTAAATTAATATAATATTATGTACTCCTGGGGGCTCCTGCTATAACAACCTGCAGTGCTCCCCAGTCTCCCCCACAATTATTATAAGCTTTGCCTTTTATACATTGATGTGCAGCACACTGGGCTGAGCTGAGTGCACACAGACTGAGTCACACTGTGTGACTGGCTGCTGCTGTGTATCGTTTTTTTTCAGGCAGAGAACGGATATAGCAGAGAACGGATATATTATATTAAAATAAATAAAAGTTAACTAACAACAACTGCACTGGTCACTGTGGTAAACTCTGTCTGACTCTGCACAATCTCTCTCTCTCTTCTAATCTAATTTCTAATGGAGAGGACGCCAGCCACGTCCTCTCCCTATCAATCTCAATGCACGTGTGAAAATGGCGGCGACGCGCGGCTCCTTATATAGAATCCGAGTCTCGCGAGAATCCGACAGCGTCATGATGACGTTCGGGCGCGCTCGGGTTAACCGAGCAAGGCGGGAGGATCCGAGTCTGCACGGACCCGTGAAAAAAACATGAAGTTCGTGCGGGTTCGGTTTCAGAGAAACCGAACCCGCTCATCTCTAGTATATATATATATATATATATATATATATATAATACAGTAGCGGATCTTGCTACGGGCATGCAGGATTTTTGCCCAAGGCGCTGCCTTCCGGAGGGCACCGCCACCGTGGCAACATTCGCTACTGCTGCCCCCCGGTGCTCAGTAGATGCCCAATGCTGTGCGGTGCGTGATGAAGTCATTGTGCACCACACTGCATTGTGGGAGCGGCACATAAACACTAGGGGTCATAATTGACCTCTAGTGTCTATGCAGTGCTTTGGGAGAGACGTCATGACGTCTTTCCCATAGATCAGTGAAGCGGCACCGGCGGACGGAGATGGAGGGCAGTAGCGGCCATTAAGCCAGAGCGGGTATTGTAAGTATTAATTTATTGTAATTTATTTTTTTATTTTTTTTAAGCGGCGCAACTAGGGCGCACAACTCTACAGGAGGCACAGTACTGGGGGCATTGCGCAGCAAGGGGGCACAACTCTACTGGGGGCACAACTCTACAGGGGGCATTACTGACCACGCCCCTTCTCCGTGAAGCCACAACCCTATTTTTTCACTTGGGGTGCCACAAAGTCTAGATCCGGCCCTCATTAAATAAATATATATATATATATATATATATATATATATATATATATACAACAAACAGTCATACGGCACTCCTGTTTTCTATGTAAAACTGAATAGTAAGGTACAGCTGGTGCCCTCTAGAGGTAACGGTAAATAACGTGACCTGTAATATGTGATAGATTACAGCCGCACTCACGGCGCAAAAAAAACGAGGCAGACACTAAGTCATGGTAATCAACATTTCAATGTCATTACAACATCTTCGTCAGGATCTATCCTGACGAAAATGTTGTAATGACATTGAAAAGTTGATTACACAGACTTAGTGTCTGCCTCGTTTTTCTTGCGCCGTGAGTGCCGCTTAAATCTATCACATACAAATATATATATATATATATATATAGTAGCATATCCTTCCCCACCTATGGCTCAGGTGTATGCGGCAAAGGAAAAGAGGCGGCACTCCAAGGTCTTTGTTAAAGCTTGTATTCAAATCATGGTGGAAAAAGTACAAACGTGTTCATGGCAATAAAAGAGACATGGCAGGCTTACGACGTTTCAAGGCATCAAAGCCTTTTCCTCAGGTAAGAATTAGAGATGAGCGCCTGAAATTTTTCGGGTTTTGTGTTTTGGTTTTGGGTTCGGTTCCGCGGCCGTGTTTTGGGTTCGAACGCGTTTTGGCAAAACCTCACCGAATTTTTTTTGTCGGATTCGGGTGTGTTTTGGATTCGGGTGTTTTTTTCAAAAAACACTAAAAAACAGCTTAAATCATAGAATTTGGTGGTCATTTTGATCCCAAAGTATTATTAACCTCAAAAACCATAATTTACACTCATTTTCAGTCTATTCTGAATACCTCACACCTCACAATATTATTTTTAGTCCTAAAATTTGCACCGAGGTCGCTGTGTGAGTAAGATAAGCGACCCTAGTGGCCGACACAAACACCGGGCCCATCTAGGAGTGGCACTGCAGTGTCACGCAGGATGTCCCTTCCAAAAAACCCTCCCCAAACAGCACATGACGCAAAGAAAAAAAGAGGCGCAATGAGGTAGCTGTGTGAGTAAGATTAGCGACCCTAGTGGCCGACACAAACACCGGGCCCATCTAGGAGTGGCACTGCAGTGTCACGCAGGAAGGCCCTTCCAAAAAACCCTCCCCAAACAGCACATGACGCAAAGAAAAAAAGAGGCGCAATGAGGTAGCTGTGTGAGTAAGATTAGCGACCCTAGTGGCCGACACAAACACCGGGCCCATCTAGGAGTGGCACTGCAGTGTCACGCAGGATGGCCCTTCCAAAAAACCCTCCCCAAACAGCACATGACGCAAAGAAAAAAAGAGGCGCAATGAGGTAGCTGACTGTGTGAGTAAGATTAGCGACCCTAGTGGCCGACACAAACACCGGGCCCATCTAGGAGTGGCACTGCAGTGTCACGCAGGATGTCCCTTCCAAAAAACCCTCCCCAAACAGCACATGACGCAAAGAAAAAAAGAGGCGCAATGAGGTAGCTGTGTGAGTAAGATTAGCGACCCTAGTGGCCGACACAAACACCGGGCCCATCTAGGAGTGGCACTGCAGTGTCACGCAGGATGTCCCTTCCAAAAAACCCTCCCCAAACAGCACATGACGCAAAGAAAAAAAGAGGCTTTTTACTGATATTTGGTGTTTTGGATTTGACATGCTCTGTACTATGACATTGGGCATCGGCCTTGGCAGACGACGTTGCTGGCATTTCATCGTCTCGGCCATGACTAGTGGCAGCAGCTTCAGCACGAGGTGGAAGTGGATCTTGATCTTTCCCTAATTTTGGAACCTCAACATTTTTGTTCTCCATATTTTAATAGGCACAACTAAAAGGCACCTCAGGTAAACAATGGAGATGGATGGATTGGATACTAGTATACAATTATGGACGGGCTGCCGAGTGCCGACACAGAGGTAGCCACAGCCGTGAACTACCGCACTGTACTGTGTCTGCTGCTAATATATAGACTGGTTGATAAAGAGATAGTATACTCGTAACTAGTATGTATGTATAAAGAAAGAAAAAAAAACCACGGTTAGGTGGTATATACAATTATGGACGGGCTGCCGAGTGCCGACACAGAGGTAGCCACAGCCGTGAACTACCGCACTGTACTGTGTCTGCTGCTAATATATAGACTGGTTGATAAAGAGATAGTATACTCGTAACTAGTATGTATGTATAAAGAAAGAAAAAAAAACCACGGTTAGGTGGTATATACAATTATGGACGGGCTGCCGAGTGCCGACACAGAGGTAGCCACAGCCGTGAACTACCGCACTGTACTGTGTCTGCTGCTAATATATAGACTGGTTGATAAAGAGATAGTATACTCGTAACTAGTATGTATGTATAAAGAAAGAAAAAAAAAACACGGTTAGGTGGTATATACAATTATGGACGGGCTGCCGAGTGCCGACACAGAGGTAGCCACAGCCGTGAACTACCGCACTGTACTGTGTCTGCTGCTAATATATAGACTGGTTGATAAAGAGATAGTATACTCGTAACTAGTATGTATGTATAAAGAAAGAAAAAAAACCACGGTTAGGTGGTATATACAATTATGGACGGGCTGCCGAGTGCCGACACAGAGGTAGCCACAGCCGTGAACTACCGCACTGTACTGTGTCTGCTGCTAATATAGACTGGTTGATAAAGAGATAGTATACTACTAATATTATATATACTGGTGGTCAGGTCACTGGTCACTAGTCACACTGGCAGTGGCACTCCTGCAGCAAAAGTGTGCACTGTTTAATTTTAATATAATATTATGTACTCCTGGCTCCTGCTATAACCTATAACTGGCACTGCAGTAGTGCTCCCCAGTCTCCCCCACAATTATAAGCTGTGTGAGCTGAGCAGTCAGACAGATATATAATATATATAGATGATGCAGCACACTGGCCTGAGCCTGAGCAGTGCACACAGATATGGTATGTGACTGACTGAGTCACTGTGTGTATCGCTTTTTTCAGGCAGAGAACGGATATATTAAATAAACTGCACTGTGTGTCTGGTGGTCACTCACTATATAATATATTATGTACTCCTGGCTCCTGCTATAACCTATAACTGGCACTGCAGTAGTGCTCCCCAGTCTCCCCCACAATTATAAGCTGTGTGAGCTGAGCAGTCAGACAGATATATATAATATTATATATAGATAATAGATGATGCAGCACACTGGCCTGAGCCTGAGCAGTGCACACAGATATGGTATGTGACTGAGTCACTGTGTGCTGTGTATCGCTTTTTTCAGGCAGAGAACGGATTATAAAGTAAACTGCACTGTCCTCACTAGTAAACTCTCTCCACTCAGTCTCTACACTTCTACAGTAACAGTACTCCTCCTAGTCAGCTCCAGTAAATCTCTCTCAGTCTCTTATAATCTAAATGGAGAGGACGCCAGCCACGTCCTCTCCCTATCAATCTCAATGCACGTGTGAAAATGGCGGCGACGCGCGGCTCCTTATATAGAATCCGAGTCTCGCGATAGAATCCGAGCCTCGCGAGAATCCGACAGCGTCATGATGACGTTCGGGCGCGCTCGGGTTAACCGAGCAAGGCGGGAAGATCCGAGTCGCTCGGACCCGTGAAAAAAAACATGAAGTTCTGGCGGGTTCGGATTCAGAGAAACCGAACCCGCTCATCTCTAGTAAGAATACCCATGTGCAGTGAGAACATAAAAGAACCAAAGCATGAAGCACTCACCTTTTAAGAAGTGTGCAGGAGCGGGTGTTCCCGGCGTCTGTGTCCGGGACTTCCGGGTACATCACACGGGCGGCGCATGGATGACGTATCCATTGCTAAGCAACGGTTGCGCTGACAGGCGCCGGGGAGACCCGGCAGTGAACTGTGGAGAGATTGAAACATGTGTAATAGGGCATGCAAGAAACATGCTATGACACCCATAAATAATAAATATATATATATATACATAAATATATATATATATATATATATATATATATACAGGATATATATTAGAGATGTGTGCTGAACCCCATGCTTTGGTTTTTGTTCTGTATTAACTTTGTGTTTAAAATTTATAAAGACAGAAAAATCACATAATTTGGTAATTTCTTGTTCCTACAGTATTGTTAACATCAATAACATTAATTTCCAGTCCTTTCCACTCAGTTTTGACCACCTCACAGCAATCAAAATGGTTCATCAAAATAGGCCAAAGGCTGGCTAGCCAAACTAAGCAACAGAGCAATGGCAGTTATTTTTATTTAGAAAATTTAGCAAATTAGGAATGTACAGTATTAGCAATAACTAATAAAACCAACTTGCAAATACTTTCAGTAGAAAACAATCCAACACAGAAATATACTAAGAATGTGTTGAATATAATTGCTCAAAAGTTTTAGTAGTTAACAAACAGCAAATAAAATCAGAGAAGTTATCACATTGAATAAAAACTATTTTTTATTTTAAAAAGCTCCTGTAGTGACGTGCACATTGCATTACATTGCAATAGAGGACTACATGATATGAACACAAGCACAAACATAGAGATGTGCACCGGACATTTTTCGGGTTTTGTGTTTTGGTTTTGGATTCGGTTCCGCGGCCGTGTTTTGGATTCGGACGCATTTTGGCAAAACCTCCCTGAAAATTTTTTGTCGGATTCGGGTGTGTTTTGGATTCGGGTGTTTTTTTTGTTCAAAAACCCCTCAAAAACAGCTTAAATCATAGAAGTTGGGGGTCATTTTGATCCTATAGTATTATTAACCTCAATAACCACAATTTCCACTCATTTCCAGTCTATTCTGAACACCTCACACCTCACAATACTATTTTTAGTCTTAAAATTTGCACCGAGGTCGCTGGATGACTAAGCAAAGTGACCCAAGAGGGCGGCACAAACACCTGTCCCATCTAGGAGTGGCACTGCAGTGTCAGACAGGATGGCACTTCAAAAAATTGGCCCCAAACAGCACATGATGCAAAGAAAAGAGAAAAAGAGGTGCACTGTGGTCACTGGATGGATAAGCTAAGCACACAAACACCTCAATATCACAGGAATTATTTGTTCTAATCAATGGTATTATTGGTCCAAATCACTGGAAGAAAATGACAAAATCACTGGAATTATTTGTTCTAATCAATGGTATTATTGGTCCAAATCACTGGAAGAAAATGACAAAATCACTGGAATTATTCATTCTAATCAATGGTATTATTGGTCCAAATCACTGGAAGAAAATGACAAAATCACTGGAATTATTTATTCTAATCAATGGTATTATTGGTCCAAATCACTGGAAGAAAATGACAAAATCACTGGAATTATTCATTCTAAACAATGGTATTATTGGTCCAAATCACTGGAAGAAAATTACAAAATCACTGGAATTATTCGTTCTAATCAATGGTATTATTGGTCCAAATCACTGGAAGAAAATTACAAAATCACTGGAATTATTCGTTCTAATCAATGGTATTATTGGTCCAAATCACTGGAAGAAAATGGAATGGATGGATACTTGCAGTAACATAGAGCTGCAAGATACAGTAATGGCCTACTGTACACAACTATATACTGTTGGGTCACCAAAATGCTGCACTGTAATACTATATATACTGCTCACAAAAATGCTGCACTGATATGGAATGGATACTTGCAGTGACACAGAGCTGCAAGATACAGCAATGTCCTACTGTACACAACTATATACTCTTGGGTCACCAAAATGCTGCACTGTAATACTATATATACTGCTCACAAAAATGCTGCACAGATATGGAATGGATACTTGCAGTGACACAAAGCTGCAAGATACAGCAATGGCCTACTGTACACAACTATATACTGTTGGGTCACCAAAATGCTGCACTGTAATACTATATATACTGCTCACAAAAATGCTGCACAGATATGGAATGGATACTTGCAGTGACACAAAGCTGCAAGATACAGCAATGGCCTACTGTACACAACTATATACTGTTGGGTTACCAAAATGCTGCACTGTAATACTATATATATACTGCTCACAAAAATGCTGCACAGATATGGAATGGATACTTGCAGTGACACAGAGCTGCAAGATACAGCAATGGCCTACTGTACACAACTATATACTGTTGGGTCACCAAAATGCTGCACTGTAATACTATATATACTGCTCACAAAAATGCTGCACAGATATGGAATGGATACTTGCAGTGACACAGAGCTGCAAGATACAGCAATGGCCTACTGTACTGTACTACTATAAGTATACTTATATACTGGTGGTCCCCAGTCCCCACAATAAAGCACACAGAGCACAGATATTTGCAGCACACTGAGCACAGATATGGAGCATTTTCAGGCAGAGAACGTAGATATTTTCACCACACTGAGCACAGATATTTGCAGCACACTGAGCACAGATATTTGCAGCACACTAAGTACAGATTACGGAGCTTTCCAGGGAGAGAACGCAGCCACGTCCTCTCCGTTCAATCTCCAATGCACGAGTGAAAATGGCGGTGATGCGCGGCTCTTTATATAGAATACGAATCTTGCGAGAATCCGACAGCGGGATGATGACGTTCGGGCGCATTCGGGTTAACCGAGCAAGGCAGGAAGATCCGAGGCTGCCTCGGAACCGTGTAAAATGGGTGAGGTTCGGAGGGAGTTCGGATCTCGGAGAACCGAACCCGCTCATCTCTAATATATATATATATATATATATATGAAGGCAGGGGAGAAGAACAAGCGCCATATGGTGTAGTATTTTAAATAAATGGGAGTGATGGATACGTATATAAGATATAAGTACCGGATAGATTCTTGAGATTAGGCCTGTCTGTCTCACTGAATTCCTTGTGGCTGTTCCCCACCTAGGAGACAAAGATCATCGCCATATGGTGTAGTAACCTTAAATATGTCTTGGGGTACCCTCCCCTATATTTCATGCGTACCAAAAGAGAGATTCAATATAGCATGTAGGATATACTTATATCCAGGTAGATAAAGTCGGTCCAATATGGTGTAACGGCTGAATCAATCGACTGCTACTGCCTTATATAGTAATATCAATAAAGTATTTAATCCACGAAAAGTAATAATATACAAATTCAGATAAAAATAAAAATAAAAATAAAACAAATGAAATAATCTTAGCTGATTAGTATAGGCAGTAGTCTGGTCAGTCCCAACGCGTTTCGCCTCCAGGGCTTCCTCAGGAGAATACATCATATCAGTAAGGTGCACATATTTATAGTGCTTTCGGTTTCGTTTTCACCAGCACTTCCGGTTCGCGTCATTTCCGGAACCGGAAGTGCTTGGTCCGACTTAGATACTAAATACATACAAGGCTTGACACATATCATTAAATAACATTGGTGGTGCAGTGTTAACAGAGCCATGAGAGCAGTCTGTGTGTGCAGAGAGAGACGGACACACAGTCCGTGTGTACCGTGAAACCGGAAGTGACGCGGCTCGTCCCGGCCATTGCCGCGTCACTTCCGGTTTGGAATAGAGCCAGCGTGCGTTCCAGCAGTAATACTGGGCACATCCTGTTTAGGGTTGGCAGGCTGGTTGGCGGAAATAGCATGTATATTGTAGTAAATGTGTTGAAATAGGGAAGTCAGAATCACGGATGCTTAGCAGCAATTGACATGTATGAGTGAAGCCATATACATATGTGGATTCAATTATAGTGCATAAATGAGAGATAAAAGAGAGATAAAAGAGATCGAGGATATGAGTAAATAAAATTAGATAAAAATGCCACATAAATATATACATAAAAATATACTTAAAAAATATACATATATAAAAAAAAAAATTTTATATATAAAAAACATATACATAAAAAAATACATAAAATACAAAAATGTAAAAAATGTATGTAGGTATGTATAAAAGTATATGTATATGATATATAATAAGTGTTACAATGACACATTACTATGCAGAAATACAATGATCCTTGATATATTTCTTATGGTGGGATATTCTATGAGTCTAGTAGGATGCAAAAAATCCAAGATTTTTTCTAAATGTAGTCAGGTATAATATGCACAGACAATTAAATAATTAAATAATCCCCGAGAAGATTAGTACTCATTCTTGCAGGATAAAGGAGCTCTTTCTCAGCGAGCCCGTTGCACAGGCTAGAATGCAGCTTAAGTGTACCTCATAGGAAGGGGGCAATCTCGTAGCCTTCATTATGGCCATGTGGTTGGAGGGTATTTAGAGTAAAAATCCAGTACATCTCCCTCTGGGATAACTTTTTTAGTAGGTCTCCCCCTCTAGGCCCTAATTTGACGTGTTCAATGGCTCTGAAGGTAAAAGTTTCCAAGCTGGAGTTGTGGGTTTCAGTGAAATGTCGGGAGAGCGGGTGGCTTTCTATTTTGTTTTTAATATTACGTACATGTTCTTGAATGCGAAGTTTGAGAAGTCTTTTGGTCTTTCCCACATATTTACGCTGGCATCCACACTCTATCACATATATGACCGAAGACGTATTGCAGTTAATGAAGTCTTTCATATTGAATTCTTTGGTTTGTTCAGAGTTAAAAAAGGATCTCCTATTAGGGTGGATAAATTTACACATGATACAATGTCCACATTTAAACATGCCTTTACATCTGGGAAGACTCGTGTTTGTGGTCCCCTTGTTTTTTATCATATTGAGTGATGAATATAGCTACGAGGAGACCAGAATAAGGAAGTCCTTTTCGAAACATTGGCACATTTTAAAATTGGATCCAGTGCTGAGAGAAATCCTACCAGAACGTCCACAAGTTTTATTCAGAAAGTCCCAGAATCTTAAGGAAATCTTGGCTCCAAGCATGATAAAAAACAAGGGGACCACAAACACGAGTCTTCCCAGATGTAAAGGCATGTTTAAATGTGGACATTGTATCATGTGTAAATTTATCCACCCTAATAGGAGATCCTTTTTTAACTCTGAACAAACCAAAGAATTCAATATGAAAGACTTCATTAACTGCAATACGTCTTCGGTCATATATGTGATAGAGTGTGGATGCCAGCGTAAATATGTGGGAAAGACCAAAAGACTTCTCAAACTTCGCATTCAAGAACATGTACGTAATATTAAAAACAAAATAGAAAGCCACCCGCTCTCCCGACATTTCACTGAAACCCACAACTCCAGCTTGGAAACTTTTACCTTCAGAGCCATTGAACACGTCAAATTAGGGCCTAGAGGGGGAGACCTACTAAAAAAGTTATCCCAGAGGGAGATGTACTGGATTTTTACTCTAAATACCCTCCAACCACATGGCCATAATGAAGGCTACGAGATTGCCCCCTTCCTATGAGGTACACTTAAGCTGCATTCTAGCCTGTGCAACGGGCTCGCTGAGAAAGAGCTCCTTTATCCTGCAAGAATGAGTACTAATCTTCTCGGGGATTATTTAATTATTTAATTGTCTGTGCATATTATACCTGACTACATTTAGAAAAAATCTTGGATTTTTTGCATCCTACTAGACTCATAGAATATCCCACCATAAGAAATATATCAAGGATCATTGTATTTCTGCATAGTAATGTGTCATTGTAACACTTATTATATATCATATACATATACTTTTATACATACCTACATACATTTTTTACATTTTTGTATTTTATGTATTTTTTATGTATATGTTTTTTATATATAAAAAAATTTTTTTTATATATATGTATATTTTTTAAGTATATTTTTATGTATATATTTATGTGGCATTTTTATCTAATTTTATTTACTCATATCCTCGATCTCTTTTATCTCTCTTTTATCTCTCATTTATGCACTATAATTGAATCCACATATGTATATGGCTTCACTCATACATGTCAATTGCTGCTAAGCATCCGTGATTCTGACTTCCCTATTTCAACACATTTACTACAATATACATGCTATTTCCGCCAACCAGCCTGCCAACCCTAAACAGGATGTGCCCAGTATTACTGCTGGAACGCACGCTGGCTCTATTCCAAACCGGAAGTGACGCGGCAATGGCCGGGACGAGCCGCGTCACTTCCGGTTTCACGGTACACACGGACTGTGTGTCCGTCTCTCTCTGCACACACAGACTGCTCTCATGGCTCTGTTAACACTGCACCACCAATGTTATTTAATGATATGTGTCAAGCCTTGTATGTATTTAGTATCTAAGTCGGACCAAGCACTTCCGGTTCCGGAAATGACGCGAACCGGAAGTGCTGGTGAAAACGAAACCGAAAGCACTATAAATATGTGCACCTTACTGATATGATGTATTCTCCTGAGGAAGCCCTGGAGGCGAAACGCGTTGGGACTGACCAGACTACTGCCTATACTAATCAGCTAAGATTATTTCATTTGTTTTATTTTTATTTTTATTTTTATCTGAATTTGTATATTATTACTTTTCGTGGATTAAATACTTTATTGATATTACTATATAAGGCAGTAGCAGTCGATTGATTCAGCCGTTACACCATATTGGACCGACTTTATCTACCTGGATATAAGTATATCCTACATGCTATATTGAATCTCTCTTTTGGTACGCATGAAATATAGGGGAGGGTACCCCAAGACATATTTAAGGTTACTACACCATATGGCGATGATCTTTGTCTCCTAGGTGGGGAACAGCCACAAGGAATTCAGTGAGACAGACAGGCCTAATCTCAAGAATCTATCCGGTACTTATATCTTATATACGTATCCATCACTCCCATCTATTTAAAATACTACACCATATGGCGCTTGTTCTTCTCCCCTGCCTTCACAGAATTGCATGACTGAACATACCCAAGTCATCTTCTGAAGAACTGAGCAGCCACCAAAGAAGTTTGGGAGGTGATTACTGACGGAGCATCTACGACCGACTAAATCTAAATAGCAGGACTTTCAGTCTACGCCTTGTTTTAAAAGGAACATTTGGACGTGAGACCAAGCGCACTGACCTTAAAACTCTCTCTCTATATATATATATATATATATATATATATGAGAAGAAAGTTGTGTGGGTGGTATTGGCGCTACTCCTCTCCTTAAAGCTGGATTAATGTCCTTATCCCTCCTCTAGAGTAACCGGACTTCTTAGAAATGCACTCCCACGTTATAATGGGATGGCAGCCTTTTTCTCCCGTGGCTTGCTGTTCTATCAGATGTGAGGTTTAAACCAGGGAGCAGCACCACCAGGATTATTGTGATGAGAAGCATCCCCATTACACATTGAGATACGTGGTACTATGCGATTCAATTAGGTGGTTGGAATTCCACCATCCAAGGTACACCTTGAATTCACTGGGGTGTTACTATAGGTGGAGGTCACGATTTATGTGAGATAATGCACTAGGAGGTCCCTATTCTCATTTTTTGTCTTTTACATATATATATATATATATACATTATAGCTGCAGCAGGTCACAATATGCATATATTATAGCAGCCGCAGTATGTCACCATGCATACAGACCAGTGCTGTAACTAGACATTTCAGCATTGTGTGCAAGAAACAGAATCGGCGCACCCCACATATACAAAACAGGGCCAGTGCGCAACTTAGACGCGAGTTTAAATATAGGGGCGTGGCTTCATGGAGAAGGTCGTGACCACAAAATAATACCAATTCATATTATGCTGTACAGTGGTCTCCATTATTTAAATTATGCTGCACAGTAGTGCCACTTACACACATTACACCAGGTAGAGCCCCTCTGTCACGCATTATGCCAGGTTAAGTCCCCCTTTTACACATTATGGCAGGTAGTGCTCTCTTTTACACATTAGGCAGCAGAGTCCCCTTTTTACACATTAAGCAGCAGAGTCCCCCTTTATACACATTTGGCTGGCAGAGACCCCCTTTTACAAAAAGAGAGAGTGAGAGAGAGAACAGCGGATGAGGACAGAGTGACAGAGAGAGTGGGGTGTGATTACAAATGAGAGAGAGAGAGGACAGAGAGAGTGAGAGTATCAGTCAGGGCATATATACAGCTGCACTCACCCTGGCTGGAGAGGGGGTGAGGGGGTCAGCACTCTCCCTGCAGTGCTGAGGCTGGCCGAGTGCTATGCTGCTGCTGGGATCCCGAACTGCGTGGGCGGCAGCCGGCAGAACTCCTCCTCAGCACCGAGTACTCAGGCAGGCTGCAGACCTGGCTGGTGCTTGTGGGTGGGTGGGCAGCCGCGTGTAGAACACCATGCGCCGTAGCTCTCACCGCGGGGAAAGAGGAGATCACAGTGGCCGGAGATATGCAGTGGGAGTGTCGAGTGGGAGGCAGGGCTGCTCGGCCAGGCAAGGGGACTGCTCCGGAGCTGACCTGCTTCTTCCTCCATTCAGTGTCCTGGCTCCCTGCTGACTTCTGGATGACCCCTCAGCGGGGGACTCTCCATCACCAGCGATGCACTCCCTCCACAAGTGTGCTGTGTGCAAGGCACACTCTACACACACCTAGTTACGGCCCTGATACAGAATTTTGACAAAGTCTGGATGATGAAACATGTAAGGGCATGGTCTAACGCACAGGTTCTCAAACTCGGTCCTCAGGACCCCACATGGTTCATGTTTTGCAGGTCACCTGTAGATTTTTAAAATGTGACAGTTAGTGATACTGTTAGGATCTCCTGCTCTGTGCTGCCACGTCGCCATGGCAACCGGGAGGCAAGTGTTAGCGAAGTAACCTGAGCGCAGCTTATACTCCGGTCCGGGTTTTTACTGTGTAGTGGTTACAGGCTCTGTGCACGGCAGGGAATCCGGCGCTGGTTTTGTGCTCACAGTCTGTGAGGTCTGAGTGGGGCGTGGACAGCACCTGCTATATAAACCATCCTCTCAGGCTAGGCAAATGCTGCTGAATCTTTGTTTGTTAGTCAGTTCCAGAGAGTTAGCTAGTACTGTGTGACTTTGTAATTACTTGTTGCTTACTGCGAATAGGCCTTGGGATTTGGTACTTCATTCTGCCAATCCGGACCTAGCAGTAAGACTGGAGTCAGTTGTTTGACCTGCTGGGGTTCTTTTGCTATTCTGTGAACCCAGCAGGTTTGCTGCTGTACTCTCAGACCTGCCTGCTTAATCCTCCCTCACTGTGCAGGGCGTCCAGGTGTCAGTTTAGTGGCAGTAAGCTGAACCTGTGCCCTGCAAGTGGGGGTTAGGATTGTGGATACTCTCCTTGTGTCTATATTTCTATCTCTGACCAAGGAGTTTATTCCCACACCCGTTGGTAACCCTTTGGGGTTTTTTCTGTTGCTCTTAGCAACATCATTTCAGGTGCTCCACATGTTAAATCACTACACATCGCTTCATTGTCCGCTCTATTCCATCTGAGCATTCCTGACACTAGGGAGACACCCAATTCCTGAGCCTTTGGGCTTCTCTGTTCACTTTGTGTTTATTAGTTATTCCATCACCTCCTGTGTATGTTATGTTATACTGTCTGTGAGTTCGTTTGCTTCGCTTCCCTCTCTGTTCATACACCGGTATACTCCTGTTAGCACTGGTGTGCGTAACAGATACACAGTGCAGCTGCCGCGTAACATGGAAAACGTGAACCGTGTGGGGTCCTGAGGACCGAGTTTGAGAACCACTGGTCTAACGTATTCCTGGTTTGATGTGGAGATCACTATATTTAATAATGTGGAAATGTGTATTATTGTTGGTATAACACTATGTACAACATTGTATTATGTTCTTTCAAATATGTCACCGAGACACCCATTTTTATCTTTAAAGACACCCCTGAAGACTATGTTATTGATAAAAAGCATTGGGTGATGCGTTACTTTAATTTAGAGTGAGCTGAATTGGCTACCTATGTATAATGGTCATACAAATGTAAAGTATATTTGTGAAAAAAAGCTTTAAATGCTGTATGATATTAAAGTTTAGATTTAATTTGTAATTATAATTCTGAAACTTTTGAAAGCTTATTTAATTATATTAGGTGAACACAGGTGGATTTTATAAGAGGAATTAATGAATACATCATCTAACAGAATGAATGTTTATTGAAAATTAGTTGAAAAATTGGGAATCCAGAATCCATGTGGTCACTCTTTTCTTTTAATTACATTAGATCCATCATGACAAAGGACCATTTTGGGGATTTGCGTCCCAGATAAGAATATGGGAAAATATTAGTACCTCAACAATTAATAATATAATAGTTTAATTTTAGCACAAATTAGGAATGTGTATATATATAAAATTTGCAGAATATAATTTAATAAAAGCTGCAAGGAAATTTAAAACTAGTCAACATTGCTGCCTATCCATATGATACGTGGCTAAATGCATACATATAATACGTTCTCAATCTTGGTCCTCAGGATCCAAACAGTTCATGTTTTCCATGTCTCCTCATAAGAATCACAGGTTAAATATTTACAGTAGGTCCACCTGTTGATCTTTTAAGATGTGTCCATAAGTAACATGCACCTGTGCACCTGCTGGGTGATGTGAGCTGTTTGGGGTCCTAAGGAAAAAGTTTGAGAACTACTGCTATAATACAACTACTGTACCTATGACTATGACATATGCAAGGGCGTACCATAGGTGCAGGGAGTGCAGCTGCTATGGGGCCCACCTTCCCTGTCATAGTTATATGTGTTATATACATTTTTCACAACTGGAAGATGCATGAGGGTCCTTACAAACTATTGACTTTAGGCCTACAATGTATCTAGTTATGCCCCTGGACCTGCTCATTGTAATGTGGTATATAATTAACTGGAGAACATTATAATGTTATATAATATTAACTGGTGGCACTGTAAAATTATATATTGTAATACGAACTGGGTATACTGTATGTCGTAATGTAAATTGGGGGTACTGTGTTTCATAATGTGTACTGGCAGCCCTACAATGTGACATAATGTTTACTAGGGCACTATTTTGGTTCACAAATAAACATAAAATAAACTAGGGCACAATTATGGGGCATAAAATGAACAACTGCTGGAGAGAAGTGTCTCTTTAGAAGCATTGGTACAGGGGGCCTTTCAAAATGTTGCTAGGGGGCCCACAAAGTTCTGGCTACACCCCTGGACATATGATAAACAACACTGAACAAAAAAGAATAGTGGGAAATGTCAGAGTAGAGAGCGAATGAGATAGTAATGTTGACCAGTCTGAATTTTCTTTATTAATGTTTTACTAATATACTGCTTAAAGCGGTATCCGGTCTCTAGGTCGACCACACTTAGGTGGACAATGTCTAGGTCGACCACTATAGGTCGACAGTAAATAGGTCGACATGGTTTCTAGGTCAACATGACAAAAAGTCGATATGAGTTTTTTACCTTTTTTTAAAACTTTTTCATACTTTACGATCCACGTGGACTACAATTGGGAACGGTAACCTTTGCAAGGCCCTGTCGACCTAGAAACCATGTCGACCAATAGTGGTCGACATAGACACAGTCGACCTAAGTGTTGTCCACCTTGCATACCACACCCCTTAAAAACATTGTCATTTTCTTGCTACTTGTAGGCTATTTTTTTTGCTACTTTTTAACTAACTCTGCTTATTTTATTTTATACTATATGTAGAACAATAATAACAGCAATGCCTGAGAGTATATGCATTGACATTATTTGCAAATACAAGCATACGCAATGCAGTCTGTCAAAAGTCTCCAGCCAGGCCCCCTCCTTTTCAGTTGGCAGGGCAGCAGATTATAGGCTGTAGGGTCACTAGTAGAGTCTAGTGCTGTGCCTGAGTCTAGTGCGCATGCGTAGATCTCTAGGTAATGATGTAGCAGCCATTTTCCTGGTGATTTTTCTACTGTGCTTGTGTGAAATACTGTGAAAACGGCCACCACACCATTTTTCCATTGAGTTGTGCAGTGCTGCTGCCACCAACAGAAGGTGTGGCCCCCCGTGGACCCAGGGGCCTCTGTGCACTGCATACCCTGCACTCATTATAGATATGCCACTGAACTGCTGTCTGAATACCTTTATTGCTTTTATGAAAATCCACTAAAGGCAGGTGAAACCTTAGCTTGAGATTGTTGATCTTAATAAAGCTTTACATATGTGTCATGCTGGGAGTAAATCTAATTAAGGACACTTCTGTATATTCACCATATTTACAGTCTCTAATGCAGTGTACAATATATACAGTAGCTTAAGCTATCTTCAATAGGTTGGGTGCAGGGAAGCCACTGTGTATAGTTGGTAATATCTACTGAGTATGGAAGTGCATGTTTATACAAATTCATCTTAGACATACCAGCTTGGATATGCTTACATGCTTGTCAGGAGTCGGACCTGTAGCTATCATGACTGCTAGTGCTAGAGGATAGTTGCAAATAGGATGATGACACCTACGAGCAGCACAATCTATTAATTAGTAGTGGCTTCCCATTGGAAGCGCTTTCTGCTATTCACACTTTAGTCAGGCAGTCCCAGACTCATTCGGACTCTAATGACAATGCTATTTTATTCTGAAAACGTAATGTGTTTAATTTGGGGGCTTAAAATGGGGCACCAATAGCAGCAGTTGCACAGGGGGACATTGCCCTACTACTTTGGGCATTATGTGTATTAGGGGTGCTACTACTGTGGGCTTTGTGTATAAGGAACACTAATGTGTGCCATAACATAAATAAGGGACAATACTATGTGGTGTAATGTGGTGACATGTTCGTAATTGACTTATTTTTAATTTGTGAAAAGAACGATCGTGTGGTTTAAGGCACATGATCCTGCTAAAGTATAATTGATATAGGTTAAGTGCTGCCTTTGGACAATCATAAACGGAGATTTTACAATTGAGAATAAACTCTTTGGCTGGCTAAGTCTCCGGTCATGTGACCATGAAAGTTAACCAATCGCACATGGTGTGCGTCTCAAACACAGGAAGCTGGTCCCGCGGTCATGTTATCGGGAACCGGCATGGTGACCTCACATTAGGAAACAACTCTCTGGAGTGCCGAGGTCCACTCATGTGACCGTGGGAGTCAGCCAATCGCTCATAGTGTGCGCCTCAAACACAGGAAGCGGGTTCCGCGGTCACATGATTGGGAACTGGCTTCTTAAATTATGAATTTATTTTTAGTGTTCATAAAGTGTATAATAGAACTGTAACTATATATCCCAATAAGGACATCTATCACTAAAATCATAGAGCTGAATATGATTTATTTTTTAATGTTATTCAAATGACTGAATTTGTATCACCTGTAAAGTATGGGCCATTAGCACTGCTATATAAAGGGCATCAAGGCACTGAACCATTTCACCTTGAAAAACCTGTGGCAGATAGCGAAACGCGTTGGTGGTTGAGCTGGGTGCTATTATATTCATCTACCTCAAGCTAAGCCTGGAAGTCTGATAAGGGAATTGACTATGCGGTTTGGACATTTGCAAACAGACCTGAGCTTTCAATAGGACCATAATCAAGCTGTAAAAAGGTCCTCATCTCCAATTCAAGTTGGTAAATTCTTCCATCTCGCATTTACTATCCATTCATGGACTGTGGCTAAAGCAATCCGATGAATTTGATGAGAAAAACCCAGCCCATATGTAACCAACTTTTAACTACACTTTTTTACTGGATTCAAGTGCAGTGCTTTATTTGGCCTTTTTTATCTTTAGAGATTGTTTTTTACAATGTTGCAACATGTATTGTATAATGTATAAATAAATTCACATATCCCTTTTTTTTAAACTTATTCAGCTCTTTAGCGCTGTCTAATTTCTTGTTCTATTGCCATTAATCCATTCTGCCTAGTGTCAACAGTTTAGGCTAGTGGTGGTGGTGTAATGGTGTGGGGAATATTTTTATTTTATTTATTTTTATCATTTTAAGATATATGCACCATATAGTAAATGCTCAATAAAGTCTCTCATCCTCCAAAAGTGACTATAATGTCCGATATCATGTAATGCCCATCCCCTTACAGTGTACCATGTATTATCATTGTACACATATGAAGAATAAGGGAAGAGGAACGGGGTATTTGGGAGGATAACATTTTTATTTTTCTGGGAAGAAACCAAAAACAGGAGCAACTGCCTAAGCTCTCACCAATCTCACTTAATTGTAGGCTAGTGAATGAATACAGAGCTACAGTGCAATTCCAATCACTGGAAGCAACTTTGTTCATTGTCCTAAAACCCATAGCCAACAAGAGGAGGGGGCAAGGGTGTGTCGTGACCATAATCTTTGATTAGCAGGAGAGCATATCTTGGTGCAGTTTCTAAAGAAGTGACCCAAGCACTCATGTTCATCTGTAGTCCTGCTTCTCCTTTCCTTCAGTCATAAGTTGCTATGCTGTATGGGGTGTAGTACGGTATGCCGGCGCTCGGGCTCCCGGCGACCAGCATACCGGCGCCGGGAGCCCGACCGCCGGCATACTGACAGCGGGGCGAGCGCAAAGGAGCCCCTTGTGGGCTCGCTGCGCTCGCCACGCTGCAGGCACGGTGGCACGCCACACGCGCCACATTATTTAATTCTCCCTCCAGGGGGGTCGTGGACCCCCACGAGGGAGAATAGCTGTCGGTATGCCGAGTGTCGGGATTCCGGCGTCGGTATACTGTGCGCCGGGATCCCGACCTTCGGCATACTGAAGACCACCCGCTGTATGTTGCCCCCTGGTAGGTGCAGTTATCTTGATTTACAAATCCATACACTATACTATAAAAAAACATGTTGCTTTTGCTCAAGTACATTTGACTGATGTAACAAAACCGCATTTGCACTGCACTTTTGCACTTTTGTTAAGGACCTTTCATATGTCTTTAGAGGTAATTAGAGAAAAAGATAGAAAAAATCTCTAGTTTGAGGCTTTTTAATAGCAATCAGGATCAGGGAAAGTTAGTATTTTCTCTGCAGGCCCTGAAGAACCAAAGAAAAGAACACAGCGATCTTTCTTAATAAGTTATATTCCGTGGCAGTTCAGATACAAGCTGTGACCCAGCAAAGCTTGTAAAGGTTTCCAAGAGTCTCACACTGCACAAAACTGAGGATAAAGCCTCAGGTCATAACTTCCCTGTGCATCCAGTAAGTGTGTTTGTTAATGTTATCTGAAACTTTCCTTTTGTAGCCAGACAACAGCATAAAGAGTAAAAAGATTGGGGAAGAGGTGCCGGTCTTTACTCATGGTCACCCATTATCGTCCTCAAGGATCATTAACCAGAGTTTCTTTATGTACAGGTGAATCAATGCTGTTATCTTCAAAACCTGTTTTTTGCTATGTTGCAGTTATCCTTGTTTTAAAACATCTCTGTTCCCACAGTTACTCTTATTACAGAAACTCTATTCTTTCTAACTACATCTTTCTTTCTTTAACCACTTCTAATTAATAAGCCATAATAAATTAACTGTAAATCTACTAAGCTACACATTCTTAGGTTCATCAACAGTTGTCCACACTTCTCATCTGAATATGTCCGCATGCAGATTTTGGTCAGTCATACACCCATGACACCTTGCACGCAGGGCGGGGCTGTATTATCCATAAAGCTGACTAGGCTGATGCTTACGAGCCCCACGGGGACTAGGGTCCTGCCATTTTTTTTTCTTTTAGGTGAGGCACTGTTACCTGTGCCCCAGGGCTCAATTGTATAAAGACACTTTGCACTCTGCGCCATAGCAAGGCACACTTGTGGTCAGCTGAGGTTTGCTTTGAGACAATGGGGGGAGGGGCAATAGTGCACTAGCGCTATTTCAAAAGAGAAAAGAACAGAAAGAACAATTGTGCTGTGAGAAAAGAGGCCAGCAGACTTTATTTCAGCTGGGTATTGGTATCTGTGTGAATACTGAAACTGTAAATGATGTCATAAGCTCTGCTGCCCAAATCTTAGTGGGGTGAAAGACTGAAGTAATGGAGGGGGCCTGAAATCCCTGAAAGTCTAGGGGCATGGCCATGGACACAGTCTTATGGAGGGGAGAAGGGACAGACAGGACAAATACATGATAAACTGTTGTTTATTGACACGGAAATGCATCAAGGATATTCACATTCTGTACTCCATGTATTAGCAGGTGCCTGCAGCTCAGGCTTTCACTGCAATCTACTCACTGAGGCATATTTATTGATCACTGTAATTTCTTATTACTGCTATTCATGGAAAAATAAATTGTATACCTCCAGAATGTATCAAAAGTTACACTCACGTACAAGGACTCCATAAGACGCCAGTCCTTGTGTTATGTTCAGAGTGAAGTGACCTCATCAGCAGTTACTTCACTCAGGACTCCAGTGTGCTACTACTTGTATGCACTCTGCATGCTGTCAGAAATTTAAGGACCGCAGCAGACAAGGCGATATCTGCTGTGGTTCCTCCATGGTACAGTCAGGGAAAATTCTAATATTTGCGAGTATCCTTCCAAAACAATTGTTTTTAAGGAATATTCCGCAAATATTATTTTATAAATAGATCCCACTAGGAGAAGAACTACTTTGAGGTTATTGAGAAGGGTTGGATATGAAATCCCGGTGGACGAGATGCCGGCTGTCATTATCCCAACAGTGGAATCCTGCCCGCCAGAATGCCGGCGGCAGCAGGGCAAGCGCTGTGAAGCCCCTTGCGGTCTCGCTGCACTCGCCATGCTGCACTCATCATGATGTGGGCACGGTGGCTCTCAGCACTCACCACAGGTTCTATTTCCACTCTCTGGGTGTCATGGACACCCACGAGTGGGAATAGTCCTGGCGAGGCTGTTGGCATTCTCAGCTGTTGGGATTCAGGCGTCGGGATCCTGAACACCGGGATCCCGATAGCTGGGATATTAACTACTGTACATCCCATTGAGAGAGGCATTATCCTAATTAATAAGTCAGAGTTCTGGGAACACCTTATACTGAATTAGTGTTTACATTGAAGAGACAATATTCCGCATGGCCCTTTATGGCTTATTACCATTCATCTTGTATATAATCTGCACCTCAACTACTGAACTCACTGGAGTAATAATGGCTGCTGCAATATTTTGTCAGAGATCTGTGCACATTAGAGTTTGAGCTCCTAGTGCTCAGACTCTACACAACGCTGCCAGCTGGACAGGAGGGGGCCCAAACGGAGGCTGCGCATGGACCACCTCCTATCTTAAAATGCTCCTGACTGAACTAATCCTGCCTAAGAATACACTGAATTAGAAGCTGCACGGTGGTCACACTATATTTCAGTGCTCAACAACATACACGTCTAGCTGTCAGTTTGTTTGCACATCTTTATTCACAGCAGGAGTTATGATGAATACTGACCGCAAATAACTGGAATATACTTTCCGTTACAATTTTAACTAGTCACTGCATTCATTTTCTGAAGCCATTTGTGTTTTGAGACTTAAGCAGTATATTAATATTTTGTCTATGTGATTATTTTTATGTACAGTACTTAAAAAAATATTAATAATTTCATGTTTATTGCAAGACTGTGTCTTTATATTAACTGAGAATATTCATTCAATTGCATTGATAGTTGTGTTGTACATTAGCTAGTTATCTGCAGTGGCGGATTTTACCTATGGGCTACAGGATTGCAGTCCTCCCAGGTAAAATTTGCCACCCAGCTCAGTGCCAGTGAAGCCAGCTGCAGTCCATGACGGCACTGACTTCACTGTGACTGGCAGTGACTATTGGAAGTCCTACCTGTCAGTAACAGACACTACAAGCAGTCCAATTGGGAGGTGTTTCCGCCCTTGGCAGATAAAGAGAGCTGGCTTTCTGTGGGAAGCCACTCCCTGCTGGTGCAGCCCAATCTGATCCAGCTTCTGTGGGCTGCAGCAGATAAAGTCCATAGAAGCTGAGGGTATGTGCATGCGTAGTTGCACCGTGGTGTGTGTGCATGCATCGGTCCCGGCACCTGCTGTATCCATTGTGCAGAGTCTGGCGGCTGGCTGGATGTCTCCTCTCCTCTTCCTGCATGGCAGTAGCGGCAGCCCTCCTACTGAACGTAAGTATGAGCTGCTGCTGTTTATCTGTATGTTTTAAGAATTGTCCACCTGTTATTCAGAACTATTGAAATGTAAAAAAACATAACCACCCAATATCATACTGAGGGTAGGGTCAGGCTGGCCGAATATATTAAGGCCATTTTAAATAAGTGCTACTGAGGCAGACCTGAATGCAGACTCAGATACAGTGCACCTGTCAGAAGGCATATCTTATGTAGATACTGCAGAACTGGGGTAACAAGACACAGTGATAAAGACGCCAATCAGTAACCCTAGTAAGCGACTTTTGATTGGCTGCTTACGGTTTGAATCCGACCATTGTGTGTCCACTGTATTTGTGAAGTTGAGGCTTTCTTGTGGCATTACTTTATTGATATTTCCATTTGGACTGTGACAGGAAAGAATATTGCTATTTGATGTTAAAGAAGAAAACAACAGATGCTTGTATTTAATTATAGTTTTCATGTTTACTAATAAAATTATTACACCCTAATCTCTTTACATGTACATCTTTTTGTCTTCTCCTGCTACTGTTCAGGGTACAAATGCATTGGACTTTACTTAAGCCTCTTATTCTCCAATTACCTAGAAAAATACCTATCCATCCCCTCAACAGTACTCTATTTTCAAAGGGCACAATTACCTATATTTTTCCTACGTTCAGGCAGTTCAAATCACTATGTCTCATTTATTTCCTTTTTTTATTTATTTATTTATTTGTACAAAAGCAGAACAAGACAGTCTTATCTTTTAATGTACACAGACATGTTTTGCAGGCAGATTAATGCTGCACTTTTTGTCTCTGTTGTGTATTTTATTCAGTTCTTTATATCTTCCAAATAGAATTACATACTATGCATCATAAATAATTGCAATTTTACATTCACAGCAGTCGAGAAAATGTAAGCGTTTAAAAGTCTGCAGATAATTGTTAAAATGCAAATAGGTTTGAAATGCAAATTAACAGTTAGTGGTTCTTTTTTTATGGATGAATATATAAAGCAATAAAATTGCACTTGTGAATTTTTCTTGGACAGTACATAAACTAATAATTTATATTTACACTTCTGATACTGACTGGGAACTTTGTTGGACTTTTGTTTCCAGTTTCCAGATTTCTCTTTTCATGGTGAGTTTTCATAACTCAACAAAAGATTCACTGAGATATAAAAGTGACGTGAATAATTTATCAAAACACATCTGCCTGGTGTGAAACTTAGGAAAAAAATTGTTTTATTTTGTATAATATGAAAAAAATATATGTTTTTTTTTTTTTACCAGTTTGTGTATTTTCAGTAAAGAATTCAGTTTTGTATGAAATATACAGTTTAACACTTAATTAATGCATGTTGTTTCAAATACATAGAAAACTAACAATGTTACAGTGTTTGAGATTTTTTTCCCATTAACACCTTGTATTTCACTTCTTCCGATTTCTTTGCAGTAAACTGTAAATTGGTGACTTATCAGGTTGAAAGTTAATTTATTGGAAATTTACTGAACCTCATGGTCGTTTGCAATAAATATTTTTATGGGGGTGGGGAGTTTCTGTAACTTTTATTGTAGATGCAGATAGCCTTTAAAGTAAAACTACAGTATAGTAGCTTTGTAACATTTTCTTAGAAGGATGTATATGACATGTGTGTGGCAGTATTGGATCTAAAGGTGCAATTATCCCTCCAATCAATCCAAAAATATACTGGTAGGTTAATTGGCTCCCTACAAAATTGACCTTAGCGTGAATGTGTATGCTTGTACGTGTGGTTGGGAATATAGATTGTAAGCTCCGCTGGGGCAGGGACTGATGTGAATGGCCAAATACTCTCTGTAAAGCGCTGCAGAATATGTGTGCGCTATATAAATAACTGGTAATAATCCATCATGGCCTGACACCATTTTTTTCACTCCAGAGATGTGCCCAGCATTTCCGGAGATACTGGGCTACGCTGCCCCCTGAAGACTCGTCTGCCTGCACTGCCAGGTCCCACTCTAATATCACAGTCAGGGCTGGCTCCAGCCTTACTAGTACCCTGAGTGAGAATTTTTGAAGCCCCCCTCCAATGCGCACATTCCTGGGAAAGTGGGTGTGGCCTTGCAACTGTATATTATGTTTTATATATATATATATATATATATTATTATATCTATCAAACCACCTCTATACACATAATTGGCAGTATTACAAATAATGGCCACAGTAATAGCTGCTTACACATACTGCCCACAGAAATAAGGATTGGATAAAAACTTTAATGCCCCCTGTACTGCCAGTTACACATATTGCCCCCAGTAGTGCCAGATACACATAAATCCCCAGCAGTGCCAGATACACATAATGCCACCAGCAGTGCCAGATACACGTAATTCCCCAGCAGTACCAGATACACATAATACCCTGAGCAGTGCCAGATACATGTAATTCCCCCAACAGTGCCAGATACATGTAATTCCCCCAGTAGTGCCAGATACACATAATGCCCCAGTAGTGCCAGTTACATATAATACCCCCATCAGTGCCAGATGCACATAATACCCCAGCAATGTGAGATACAAGTAATGCCCCCTGTAGTGCCAGATACACATAATACCCCCATCAGTGCCAGATACATGTAATGCCCCCCATAGTCCCGACACACAAAATACCCCCTAGTAATGGCAGATACATGTAATTCCCACAGTAGTTGAAGATACACATAATACCCCTAGAGGTGCCAGTTACACATAATACCCCAAGCAGGCCATATACACATAATACCCCCAGCAGTGCCAGATACATGTAATATCCCCAGTAGTGCCAGATACACATAATATCTCCAGCAGTGCCAGATACATGTAATGCTCCCCAGTAGTGCTCACCACTATTGGGCTTCTGCTGTCGCACTGGTGCTGCTCATGTCTGAGGGGAGGAGAGGCAGCACAGTGCATGCCTGCCCTCACTGAGTTCAGTCTCCAGCAGGCAGGTGGTAGCCATTTGACATATAGCGTTGGCTCATGAGACAACCAAAGCTTGCGGTCCAGCAGCCAATCAGGAGCCTCCACTGCCCGTCCACAAGCTCTGATTGGCTGAAGGCTGACCCCACTCACATCAAATGTGTCTGGAGCCAGCACTGGTCACAAGATCTGACATTCAATTTTCACTGCTTGATTAATAGGACAGCATTCAGTAGCACACTAATTGGTAGAACAGTCTGAGTAGTGGGAGGTCTTCACAAAATGATCAGTTAATGGCTGGAACTATCCACCAATTAAAATACAGGATGATATTACATTGCCTGTCCAGCTAGCCTACCATAGACAACAGGATGGCACATGATAGGTTGGTTGGGTATCTATTTTATAATTAATAGAGAGCTGAAGTGTGATTTTGTATTTGATAAAAGGTCTACAGTATGAATTAGAGATGTGCACTGACCCCGTGTTTTGGTTTTAGATCTGTATTAATTTTGTGTTTTGGTTCTAGTTTTGCAAAACCACCCTCATTTGTTTTGGTTTTGGATCTGGATTTTTTTTAATGCTTAAACCAGCTAAACTTATGTAATATGTGCCTGATTTTGTTATTATAGTATTATTAACCTCAATAACATTCATTTTTAGTCACTTCCAGTGATTTTTGGCTGCCTCACAGCTCACAATATTGTTTTTACCAATACTGGCCAAAGGCTGCAGCGAGCTGGCTTGCTAATGTATTAAGTGACAGTGCAGTGGTACAAACACACAGCAGTTTATAGCACATCTATGAAATATTGCCACACAGCATCGGCAGAAAAGTAAAGTTGTGCAAGATGGTGTTGTCCTTGGGCCCTTGTACCCAGCCACTTGGACAGAAGTACATTACATCCTACTTAAACCTAGGATCAAGTATGGTAAACAAAATGTAGTGATCCAAGTTCAAGATGTTGACACCCCTTTGGTCCTGAGTAGCGAATAAAGAACTTGATCTACAAGTCCGACATACAGATGTGTCCTCCTAAATCGTTGCTGCAGTCATGTTAAACAGCTCTTCTAGTCGTATCTAGTCATGAATGTATTTACCCTATAACTTCAGGCGTCTTTTTGTACATTTCCCCCAAAATGCATCTTATTCACCTCGCTATGTGAATAAGATGCACAAGCAGACTCTGCTGATTAAAATGATATACAAATTACATAAAATGACATACTAAATGCTACGTTAGTGTGTCTTCCTGGAAATTACTGTAACAAAGCATTTTATATGCAAATACAGCCACATATAGAGGGTTATTCAGATGTGGAAGCAAAAAGCAAGCAACTGGGTAAAACCATGTTGCACTGCAGGTGAGGCATAAGTAACATGTGCAGAGAGAGTTAGATTTGGGTGGGGTGTGTCCAAACTGAAATCTAAATTGCAGTGTAATAATAAAGATGTCTAACATTTTTTGGCTACATGCTAAAGCAGACAGTATATAAGCCAGGTTGACACTGGTATGCCTCTTAGTGAAGCTGGTGATACAGAGGGTAGCCTGCCTGTGAATGAGCTGGGGTTTTGTGTTACTACGGATAAAGGTGATATACTGTGATAACCCAATGAGCTCTCACAGTCATGTCATTTTTTTGGACCAGTACCACTTGTCCACCCATCTGTTGTTAGGTGGATAGTGGGTACAATGGCATTTGTAGGCCAAAAGTTTGATTTTTTTTTAATGTCCTCGATCAGGTGAGAAATTTATTTTCTGGAAAAATGGAATCGAGACACAGGACCTCAATTAACTTTCTAAAACCAGATGCATTATGGCGGATATTGGATACAGATCTAATACTAGCACATTCATCATGACTTCAGTAATACACTGTGTAACTGGATGGAAACTTTCATACTTGCTTCACCTTGCAAAGGATTGAGTGTCACGAGACTGGGTTTTAATGTTCCCGGAGTTTCTTTAGATGAAGAGATGGAACTAGAGTGTAGGATAATAAGAATATTTGTCTGAAGTCTGAGGTGATAGACACTTAGGATGAAACTGGTTTAATAATAGAACAAACTCCTTGAGGTAGACTTGAGTAGTACTGTATCAGCTGGTACTAGAGTCAGAATTGGTATAAAGAAACTGAAAACTGGATATTGCTGGACCGGCTGGAACCAGGAGACTGGACCGTCTGGAACCGGGTGACTGGATCATCTGGAACAGGGTGATTGGACCGGCTGGGACCGGGAGACTAGACAAGCAGGGACTGGGGATATAGCAAACACTACCACTTGTAGGTGGTTGTTCAGGAGCTGCTGTAGAAGTTGTTCATGCCATTTGCTAGTACCAGTGAAGATCCTTTTATTCCCCTTGCTAATCAGTAATGGGACAGCAGAGTCAGCTGACTGGACTGAGGCCTGCAGTTGGTGAGTTACATGCTGGAGATCATGGGGGCAACCATGACAGAGAATATCACAGTACTGCACACAGGACCTTGCATAAACCTCAGGCACACAAATAGTAACCAGCTGGTCTTGACTCTGTGTGATATCCTGCCGTGTACAGTGAGAGGTATGGAGGTAATTCACTGACCTGATCTGGTTCTCTCAGTTCTTTGGCCAAGTCGTCAGGTTATGGTCTTCACTACAGATTCGCTGGTGGTTTCAGAGATATAGATGAGAAGCACAAGCCCAGTCTGGAATATGGAGTTTAAGGCCTCTATGAGGCGTTTTATTTAAATGACATAAATGGTATAAAAACGGATACTACCTGAAGGACGGGTTTTCATAAGAGGTAGAGCAATAAAGGAAAACAATAATAGAGCGTAGGATATAATAAATGCAATCTGAAAACTTGTCATGTAAATAATAATCACTTTCAGTAGAAATAGTCACAATCAATAAGCATATCAAATAATATGAATGACTTTTTCAAATATTGAAGTAATGTCTCAGTACATTAACAAGAACCATATATACCATATCACTATGACAGTTCAACATACAAATGTCCCTGGAATATAGTTCCGACACACATGAGTTCAGGGTGAGATAAGAGATCCCAGTATGATGTCAATAGCAATTTGAACTGGGATATATACAGTACGTGTATATATATGTATATATATATATATAGCATACAGATGGTGCGGCACTCCAAGGATTTTCACACCGACAGCAATTGAATAACAACGTTTCAATGCCCTTTTTTAGTATGGCATTTTCATCAGGTACCTGATGAAAATGCCATACTAATAAAGGGCATTGAAACGTTGTTATTCAATTGCTGTCGGTGTGAAAATCCTTGGAGTGCCGCACCATCTGTATGCTATCCATTCCTTCCCTGTGAGGGCACCCAAGACATTATCTAACTATGTGGCTGTGCCGGACCACCACCTCTGTCTATATATATATATATATATATATATATATATATAAATGCAAAGATTAAAATTGCGCCACATGTATAATAAACAGATATGTTGTTTGGAGAACTAGTTACTATGACACTCCCCTATGTTACTGGCGGGGCTTCCGCTAGTACCCTCAAATTATAGGGGTGGTAAACCCCCAAAGACAATGTAGGAATAGGAGGAGATGAGGGCTTGCAGCGACCTTGGTGTCAGTAAGGTAAAAACTAGCAGTAAGTTTTAAAATATTAAAACTATTTATTCGTATAAAAATTCAAACATAAAAGAGATACATAAAAAATGGGACAATTTAAAACAAAACTGAACTAAAAGCACCAAATAAAAGAGTATAAAAGATCCTTATCTTAGAGAGAGGTATTTACAGGTCAACCAACGCGTTTCGTCTGATGAGACTTCTTCACAGAAATAATATTTTTAGAGGTCAACAAGTGAACAAACGTCAGTTTGTTCAAAATAGATATGAGGTTTTCAGATCCCCATCTCCACCTTCTAGGCACCAACGCCAGCATTTTTTAGAGTTTGCCACCCATACAGAATCTCCACACGGTTTAAAGAGAGGTTTCCTCGTAAAGGAGGAAAGAGAGGGGGGAGAAAAATCTCCCAAAAAAAGGAGACCATTATTCCATCAACAGGACTACCTAAAATAGGTGTCATTAATCTCACAGAGAGAGAGAGTTATCCGACCAACAGATCAAAGTTTTAGATAAAGGTCTGAAATTCGCTCCAGACCAGCATGCTAAGAGCTTTGATCTTTTCATCGATCTGAATAAATTCGTGAGGAATCTCACTATACAAAGACACTTTTTGAAGAATCCTGTCCCCCAATCTCCAGTTCCATGAAAACCTAAACCATGAGTGGCACCGCCTTCGAAATTCTATCTCGTGGAATCACGGGGGAGTTTCATCAATATCTTTTATAATTCAGTGAAGGAAGATTTTAGGAACATCAAGATTACCCATAATAAATATAACTCCAAATTGGGTCCACAAGAATAGAAAGCTCTTAAACAACTGTCAAAAGATGATGATTTAATTATCATGAGTGCAGACAAAGGTGGAGCAGTGGTTCTACAAGACAGATCCACATACCTTCAGGAAGCCTTCAATATTCTAAATGACACCACCACCACATATAAAAAATTGCTGGTGGATCCTACAATACATTTTCAGGATGAACTCCAAGTCTTGCTCTATGATGCAAAGCGCAGAGAAGTCATCTGTGAAAAGGAATATGAATTTATTTCGGTAAAACATCCCACCATAGCAATTTTCTACCATCTTCCTAAAGTACACAAGGATAGAAATCATCCACCTGGTAGACCAATAATATCAGGAGTTGACTCATTGACGGCAAACCTCTCGCATTACGTAGATTTAAAATTACAACCATACGTGAAAAAAACAGCTATCTTATTTACGGGATTCTACCAGTTTATTACAACAGCTTAAAGATTACATCTGGCTACTGGGAGACAAATGGTTAACCATCGATGTACAGGCCCTGTACTCATCCATCCCACATGAAGCAGGCATAGAATCAGTGCGAAAAACTTTAAATTCAGATAAGAGCAAGTCTTGTGAGGAAACCACCTTCATTTTAGATAGTATTAGGTTTATATTACAACATAATTTCTTTCTATTTGAGGGAGTTTTTTTTACCTTCAACAACAGGGGACCGCAATGGAGACAAAGTTTGCCCCCTCTTACACAAACCTGTTGATGGGGGAATGGGAGGAGTCATTTGTGCATAATTCCGAATTCAAATCAAAACACATCAAATTCTACCGTAGGTACATAGATGGTTTGATTTTCATATGGAATGGCGATCTAGCAGAGGTTGAACTCTTTCTGGAGGAAATTCATAGGAACAATTTCAATCTCAAATTCACCTATAAATTCCATGAGACAACTATAGATTACCTAGATCTCAAATTGGAGAGCATTCCATTAGAAAAAATCAAAACATCCACTTTCTTTAAAGATGTGGACGCAAACAGTTTCATACCATCAGAAAGCTGCCACCATCCTTCATGGCTGAATAGTGTTCCCTATGCACAGTTTCTGCGTTTATGCAGAAACTGTAGTGATATGGACAACTTCCATGTACAGACGTCAGTTTTGAAAGATAGGTTTCTGACTAGGGGCTATAATGCATCTAAAATAGATGATGCAATATCAAGAGCTGCAGCGAGAAATCGGGAGGAACTGATGATCCCGACCCCCAAACCTAAGAGTTTGGTAGTAGACGGTTTATCACACAGTTTAACAAGGAGAATCTAAAAATTAGAAAAGCAATTGAACGCCATTGGAGTATTCTTCTTAAAGACCCTATTTTAGGGCCAAGCCTTCCTGAAAATCCTCTGATAGTCTTTAAGAGAGCTAACAACTTTAAGAGCATCCTGGCACCAAGTAAGCTTAAACAGAAACAGGCTCCGAATTAACCTAATAAAGTAGAGCCCTTCTTATGCCCCATAAGTGGATGTCATCCATGCAATAAATGCATCTGCTGTAAGCATTTGGAAAAAAACCTTCACACATACTTTGGAAGATGGTTCCATCTACAGATTAAGAGATACTGTAAATTGCAATTCAAATTTTGTTGTATACAGAATCACCTGCAGTTGTAAACTATCTTATGTGGGGAAAACTAAAAGAATCTTAAAATTACGTTTACAAGAACATTTGCGTAACATTAAAAACAAGATTAAATCACATATTCTACCAAGACACTTTGTAGAACATCTTAATTCGGATATTAAAGATTTCTCATTTACTGAACTAGAACAAATTAAATCCTATCCTAGGGGAGGCGATAGGGAGTTGGTACTCTCAAGGAGAGAATCCTTTTGGATATTTACCCTCGACACCCTCTCCCCAAAAGGTCTAAACGAAAATATAGATATCGTTTCCTTCCTATAGAGCAGTAGTTTATCCTTGTAGGCATGAAGAGATTCTCACTATTAAATGTACTTGACATTGTGATAATGTACTATGTATGTATATAATATCGTGATGTTGTAAAAGAATTTGTGATACTATTAGTGAGTTCAGATTTTTGGAGTTAATTTAAGAGTATGATTATCACAAACAAACATAATGTTATTGACTAGGCATTAATAAATAGAACATCTTAGACCAGTCAAAACTAACCTTTGTGAGTCCATTTAAAAATATTAGGTACATTGACAAAATTATTATTATTCCCTATTATATATATTAAAATCACTAATGGCTTTATTAATATTATAAATATTCTTTTAATACATGATCTAATTCATCAATTAAGCATGATCTGGGTTCGTTTGGTGCTGAAGGGATGTGGGCAGTCTTCTATTGATGTAGATAATGCAGTGACTATTAGTGGAATTATCATTCACTCTTTACTCTAGATGCAAGGACTCCGCAGTTGGAGCATGCGCAGTTGCGGACCACTTCCGGCTCTGACGTGTACGTTCCGTCTAGCCGCAGCGTGTGCACTCCAGATAGGGTGCGCACGCAGACACGGGGGGAACGAAGCTTCCGGGTGCCGCGCGTCACGTCGCATTTGGAACGCACAGGCCGAGGACCAGTGGAACGCAAACAGGAAGCGCTGATATGCGCTCCTGTTTAATACATTCGGGACCCGGTACTCTTTAGAGGTTTTATACTCTTCACTATCGTTAGTCGACTTAGAGACCCAGTAGGTGTATTTACCGTTAATGGAGTTCCAATCTGGATAAAAAAAATAGTTCTAATTAATTAACAAACATCTGTCAATTGCACTAATTAAACAGGAAGTGAGGTAACAGGTCATTTCAGATATAAGGAGCCTGTTTTTAGCTCCTTAATCACTTCTCTCTTCCTGACTGTGATGACCAGAGGATTCAGGGATAAGCTGCAGTGGAGTAAGTTTTATCTGATATTTGATCTCACTCATAGTTAGGCTATTTAAGATGTCTATTCTCCTCAATTACTCTAAGATGTTTTATGAATACTAGAATATGAGTTTGTTTAGATCTGACTGTTTTATGGCTGTGTCCTATTAGACTTAATATGTATTCACTGAGATTGTCATTTGGACATACATTGTTTAATTCACAGCTGAATATTGATTCATTACATCTAAAACACTAGTTCATCTTTAACACTGAATTAATTCTTTAATGGTCCAGCATATGTGTGACTTTTGCCAGAATACAATATGGTATTATGAAGGTGACCACACTAACATACTACAGGTTGAGTATCCCTTATCCAAAATGCTTGGGACCAGAGGTATTTTGGATATCGGATTTTTCCGTATTTTGGAATAATTGCATACCATAATGAGATATCATGGTGATGGGACCTAAATCTAAGCACAGAATGCATTTATGTTACATATACACCTTATACACACAGCCTGAAGGTAATTTTAGCCAATATTTTTTATAACTTTGTGCATTAAACAAAGTGTGTCTACATTCACACAATTCATTTATGTTTCATTTACACCTTGTACACACAGTCTGAAGGTCATTTAATACAATATTTTTAATAACTGTGTGTATTAAACAAAGTTTGTGTACATTGAGCCATCAAAAAACAGAAGTTTCACTATCTCACTCTCACTCAAAAAAGTCCGTATTTCGGAATATTCCGTATTTCGGATATTTGGATATGGGATACTCAACCTGTATATGTGTGGGCTGTTCAGTTAAGTGATGAAATTTCATTTTTTATTTTAAGGTGCTGCTATTGGACATTTATCAATTTTTTCTGTATACATTCCTGTACACAAATCTGTCATTTATGCTGTGGTATGTACTATATGTTATATACATTGTTTATTGGTTTTTGTACACTAGTGCGTAATAGATCGATAGACCTATGCTTATATGCTTTTTTTTAGGGAAGAGAGACCTTTTTTCTAACCCTATTTGGGGTCTATTTTATTTTGAATACCGGTATAGACCTTGGATTTTATATCGGTAAGGACAGATCCCTTAATTATATGTATCTTAGTGAGAATTAATTTTATCCAGTAACCATTTTGTCTCACAAATAATTTTTCCCTTTTAGTAAAGAGGTTTCCAATCCCTCACTCTGTCCGAGTTCTGACTCACGTTTGGAGATAACTGATTAGGGATCCTATATAGGTAATAATTATGAATTGATATTCAAATTTTCGACACCTTAAATGATTATTAGTTCACAAATTCATATTTTTTTATTTTTTATTTTAGTAATTAGAGGCGACTGCTGTTCCAACTAGCATAATTCCATTAGTAAAGTGGCTTATGACAGCCTAAACGGTTCTAACGATTATTATAGGTAATATATAAATTGTTATTTTTTAATTGTTATTTTTAATTAATTTTATTTAGTCCACTATATACTCATATCACTTACCCTTTTTCTAGAGGAGGATGCACATATGACACGTAAGATATTGGATCATATTTGATCCGAATAACCTCCATTAGGTTAGTATTATTTATTTACACTGTGATATATTAATTCCCCTCTGTTATAAGAGACTAATATTAATTGTCATTCAACAGGGGAGTTATTTATTATCAACTTATATCGTTAGCACAATTTGGACCACATAACTAATACACCTGAGTTTATAGGTTAGTAAAATTATTTAAATTACACATATAATTTTTCACAAATATATAATTGTTAATTATTAATAAATATTCCGTTGGTTATTCTCGAACATAGGTCTCTCATTATTCTAAAAACTTTCTGATAGCTCCCTAAGTGGATATCAGCCGGCCAAACTTCGTTAGGTGGGTACCCACTTTATAAGAATTTTTTGAATTTTCACTCCCTTATATTTCCTTCCTTCCATAAAACATACGTTTCTCTTCACCCAGACAGTTTTTTATCCCCTGAAGAAGTCCGCTTAGGACAAAACGCGTAGGGTTCATCGATCATTGTACACTATCCTCTTTGCTTCAAGTGTCCTCCTAGAGCTCACACCGTATAGGTGAGGGGGCCATTCTTGGTTTAACATCATAGCAATCTGATGTGTGTCCAATTGGTCGGAATGTTTTAAAACTAAGTGATTACACTATATGTAACTATGTATTAAAAAATTATTTTAACAAAAAGTTCTGTTGTTAATTTGTTACTTTCTGTTGGGTGAATATTTCTGGCGAGTGGGTTTCTCTATAGGCCGCAACTGGGAAGACCCCGAGAGGAATAGGCCCCAAGAGAACCTACTTTATGTGGAGGAATTGATTATCACTCAAACATCGCAACCTACTAGCGCACTCTGTTTTTTCTGTATATATATATATATGTATATGTATATATATATATATATATATATATATATAAAAACCCAGAAAAGGTCTAAACTTGGTTATAGCCACTAACTGGTAGAGCGATTTAGAAGTATTCAGTACTCATCGGAATATAATCCACAATCCACGTTTGTTGCAAGAATTAATGTAACAGTGAACAGTGTTGCAGCTCTGAAGGGTGCTCTTTTGATAAGGGATGTGCTAGTGACACTTTACGTGGTGCAAGCTGTAGCAGGAGATTACCACACTTTAGTCAACCTAGGAAACATTTGCAGTGCACAGATGCATAACTATAAATAAGAGCTCCATAGTGAGTTCCTGTCCTCAACCCTCCGATTTACAGGCAACTAAACGCAGCTACAGACAATAGAGGTATATGGTATGGCTTTAGAGATGGACAGGCTGTATTAGCAGTCTTGTAATCCTGAAGTTATGACAATGCTATCCATTTATTTGCACATTCAATGTATGGTGACTTGAATACTCCCTCACACCATGCAGGCTGTGGCAGGGTAGGCACTTGTCTTACAGCTTGTATCATACTGGGAGGGGGAGGCAGGTTATATACTGCTAATAGCTGCTTGGTGCTCCCGTGTACTGTCCAACCAAAAGTCACTCAGTCTCTATATGCAGCAAGTATTAGTGCTTAACTGTGGCACTGGCTGAGTACTCACTTATCACAGGGTGAGGTATACTTTAAGGAGGTTGATATGGTCTGAAATAGTTCAACAAATACAGAGTCTGTGAATTGTGTGCAATACTAGAGAGTTCAAACTCGCCACACACAGCTTCCAAGGTAGTGGCAGCTCATATCTCCCTCTGCTGTCAACTGGATGCAGCTTTTATCAGTACTGCCAACAAGTATTTGTTTCCAGGGCTCTGCTAACATCTGCCTGGTGAAGGTTTATAGCTTCCAACACTGCTGTCACTCTGTTCTACGCACTTCCAATAGACAGGGTGCACTCTGTCTGGGGCGGCTGCAACACTCACCCCTCTCACACTACCGACAGCTGGACACACTGCAGAGAACACTCCATGCTGACACTGCACACCTCCCTCCAGATGCAGAGCACATTTAGCCTCTCTGGCTACCCAGGGCAAAATTCCATGCCTGGGATTCCCGCTCTTTTGACATGCAATCAGGGAGAGCAAGGAGACCTGTGGCTGGCAACAATGTATTGTCCCTGGGCTGCATTAAACCTCGCTATTCCTGCAGTTTCTGTAGTTTCTGTAGTAAGGGCTGTGTGCAGCATATCTCAGCCTTTCTGGCTGCAGAGGCATACTGGCACCTGTAGTTCCACAGGTTTTACGGGGTACCACATATGTAACTTTTCTATATTATATATTGAGCTTCATTGCATTTGACTTACAGTATTTGTGCCAATTTTCTTGTCTATTGTTTTTATATTTTACTAATTTTCTATGTTTCATGCACCTGTAGTTTCTTTACCATAGTATCAAAATCACTTTGCTTTTTCTTACATTTAATTTATCGACAACTAATGTATTTATTTGTTGATACCGTTGTGTAATAGCAGCTGTGAACTTTCTGCTGATTATGGACAGACCAGAATTTCTAACTTATTTATTGTCTTTTTCGCTATGAATAATGTGTTAGCTCTATGTGAATCGTGCTTATTTAAATGAAAGATATGCTTTTGCACTGTTTGGGCCTAATTTTCCAAGAGACTGGATTTACAAAGTACAAATGGCATACTTGCCTTCTTTCCCCAAGTATTTGTGAGACTACGAAATTCCAAGGAGTTTTCATAAATCCCATGAGAGTAAACAACTCTCCTGCATCCTGTTTATTTCTTCGGTGAAGAGATTTCCTTTTCATTGCTTCATTGTGTCCCTGCCTCCCCTTGTGAAAAGTTACATATAAGTTCATTCAAAGCCACACCATCCACATTTGCCCCTGAAATTTCCCCCTCCGGTATTGATAAATTATCACTTTGGATGATTGGCGGATGGGACCTTTTGTATGTTGATCCACACCTAAGACTTGAACAATGAGTGTTATTTTACTGGGTGAGTTACGCATACTGTATTTCTATGTCTAATCAAGATTACTGTATGTGAGAATTGCTTATGTGTATGGAATTCAGATTTGTTTATAATTATCTCTATGCGATTCATATCTTTTTTGTTAGGCAAAAAGAGATTAGGTAGTTAACCAGGATGAAAAAGACTCAAAATAAACTTGATAAACATCCAAACTGGCAGAATAGTCTTGAACCTTTTATATTTTTAAGTGAAGCAGTCTGTGGGTTTTCATCTGCAATGTCACTATAAACTGCACTGTACCTTGTCAATGCATTCTGGAATCTGTAGTTACTCAAATTGCAAAAGCTAGTTTCTTCTGTGTGGCCACAAATGGAAATTAGTTTGTGCAGTACCAGGGCAAAACTAGGATTTTTATCACCTGGGGCAAGGCAGTAATTTGGCGCCCGCCCCCCAAAACAAACACCCCTCCCCCCAAAAAAAATACAAAAAAAAATACCTTGTCAGACTGACATACTTAGATTATGAAAAATTTTGAAGAAAAAAAAGGGGGATACTATTGGGCAATATTCCCCTATGTGCCTCAAATGCCCTATGCGTCACATGCCCCACTACATGTCCCCTGTGTGTCCCCATACATTGCACTATATCACTGCACTATATCATAACACTTCATCACTGCTCTACATTCCCCTATCCACTGCACTATATCGATATACTACATCCCCTACACGCTGAACTACATCACTACACTACATGCCCCTATACACTACACTACATACCCTATATACTACACCAAATCCCCCCATCTGGGAGGCAAAGCGGAGGTTGATACTGCTAACTGGGAGCACAGTGCCGATAATAAAGTCCGTCTTTAAACTCATCACAAAGCTGCTGTAGTGATACTCGGTGCGAGTTGGAGGTTGTCCAGGCTCTAAGTTTCCACTGATAAGTGGACAGCTAGCAAAGTGAACCTTTGATTTCTGTAACATCGGTGACTGCACCTGTTAGCAAGCATAAGCCTGGGGCAGTGTGGTGTAGCCTGCAGCTTGTTATTGGTTGGTGCTGGGCAGGCAGCCGGAATCATAGCCTCCTGAAAAACACAGCACCAACAGCTCACTTCTATAGCTTGTACAGTGCACTGCACGCTAGTCACAGCACTGCATGGCAAAGACGAGAGTTTAAGACAGTAGCCAACATAGGAGAGATCCCAGGTACTGAAGCTCACCTGCACAGCATCTGAGGCAGCTGCAGGCAGACAGGTGGGTCAGAGATATTGCCCCGGGAGCCGTCTGCTGTCTCACTGGAGCAGCACAACACTGCCGGTTTAAAAAAAAAAAGAAACCTGTACCTCTGTAACTCCTCAGCGCCCCCTCAAATCCTGCACCCGGGGCACATGCCCCCTAAGCCTTCAAACCCCCCCCCCCCCCAGTTACCGCCCTGGCAGTACTGTAGAAGAAACATAACATGTGGAAATGTAAATATAGTGACCCTGGCATAAAGTAACTACAGATAAGACCAATAATAGGAGCCAGCAGTAGAGGGGTGTGCACTGAAAAAGATGTGGGGAGATTATTAGTAGTGGGCAACATTCTTGATCATCATTATAAGTGTGGTATATGATGAAAGGTAGAACATGTAATTCGATCACTATGAAACATTAAGAGACTACAGTCAGCAAGGGCAATGTAGGAAAATGGGAAAAAGAATAAAAGTATGCTGAAAAAGAGATATTGATAAAAGAAGACAAATATTTGATATTACAGTATTTGGGACAATGGAAGCAATACAATAAATTCAGTTGGAAGATTTTTAATGTATTACATATCTTGTCTGTTTCAATGCAATACCACAAAAAGTCAGTAAAGAAATGTTCTTATTTACACTACACTTTTTTTTAATCATTTTCAATGCATAATAGTCCATTATTGCTATGTAGATGTCAGTAAGAGAGTGCCATCACTTTCAAACCTTGATTTATATGATATTCTGGTGGTTTGTCCTTCTCTGGGAGATGGTACTGTACTTTAATATATAAATGTCTGTATCGGTTATGAGGACACCTTTGCCTGACTTGTGTTTCCAGGATGCCTTCTAGAGTTGCTGCAGGGTTTGGGTGCACAGTATTTGTTATTTAAAAGTAAATGGAGTCTGTAACAAAGGTCAGTGAGGTACTGGTCTATTTACTAAGTCTTGGAGGGAGATAAAGTAGATGAAGGAGCCAGCAAATCAGCTCCTAAATGCCATGTTTCAGGCTGTGTTTGAAAAATGACAGTTAGGAGCTGATTGGCTGGTACTTTATCTCCATCCACTTTCTCTCTCTCCAAGGCTTAGTAAATGACAGGCATACTGAGAGGGGATGGGGGTACTAATTAGCTGGGCTTGTTGGAAGTGCCTAACGGGGTCCTGGGTCATCTGCTGGGGGGAAGGGGAGGGGGACAAATGTAATCCGTTGCAGGATATTTTGCATTGATTTTTTTTTGTAGCCACACCTCCATTATTTCCCCATGTCCCCTTGGTACCCAAGGCCAATGAATGTATCAACAGCTCTCTCAGGTAAGACCCTGTCAGGAGGAAGCAGTGATAGCAACACCAACTGCAACTGAATGACCCCCAAATACTGGTGTTATTACGCCACTATGCACATGATAAGTGTTAGGATTTAATGCATCAAAAATGCGATGGGTAGTATATCCCATCCATAGTCAGAGATTTCAGAGAACCTGAATGGGGAGAAAAGCATGTCATGACATTTTTATTATTTATGTATAACATTTTTCTTCAATCACACTAGCAAGGTTTTAACTAATGATGATCATCGTCAGCAAGGATCATTACACTAGACCTTCAGAAGCCGCAATAGATAAAGTTCCATACCGTACGTCTTAATTTGTGTGAATCCACCTTTACAGTAGAATGGCTGCTTTATGGTTATTTGGAGTGTTAGATTCCTTTAAACAGAATATCTGATGCATTATAAGTCACACTAGTATACCATAAGGATTGCTAGTCCAAAGACTGGTCTAAAATGTAGAAAGGAAGTGTTGTCATCAACATCATCTTTTGCAACAATAAAAAAAAATGTTTAATATAAATTTCCTCATTACTTTATATGGAATTTTCCTGTTATGTTCTATTTTTACTACTTCTAATGTTCCCTTCTTGTATAATTCCTCCTATGTAATCCAGCTTCATATTTATCCATCTAAATTCCCTCTTCCAATTGCTCCATCTAACTCAATTACTTTCAAAACTGTTCTTATTGCTAAATGCAAAAGTGCCCATATGTACTGCAAGGCTGCTGTCTAGTCTGATTAGGCTGTTGAAGTAATAGAAAGCAGCAAATAAAAGTGTGTATGGGCAAAAAAAAAAAAAAAACAATCTTAATCAGCAGCAGGTAACTTAATGTAACTTATAACTAATAACCTCCTATTGACACATGGAACAACCCAATTATCAGTTATATAACTCAATGTCTAGGGTAAATTTTCATATTATTAACCCATCTTTTACTCTCTGTCAAATTTTCTTGTATTATTTCTCCTTTGACTGTATAGCTCACCTCTGAAATTGCTAACATTTAATCTGCTTTCCTCTATCTGTCTGATAATACCACCCAGGGCCAGTTCTAGCCCTTGTGGCACCCTTGGCGAAAATAGGGGCGTGGCTTCATAATGGGGCGTGGTCATTTATGCCTCCTTTAGAGTTGTGCCCCGTTTGTGCCCTCAGTCAGTGGTATTGCCCCCAGTACAGTTGTGCCCCCGTATGCGCCCCCTAGTTGCGCCGCTTAGAAAAACATACATAAATGTAAAAAATTTTTTTTAAATGAATACCTACCATCCCCGCTCCTGATTCCTGACCGCTGCCGCCCGCTGCCCTCTGTCTCCGTCTCCGGCCGCCGGCGCCGCTCCTCTGATCTATGGGAGAGACACCATGACGTCTCTCCCATAGCACCGCATAGAAACTAGAGGTCAATCATGACCCCTAGTGTCGATGTGCCGTTCCACAATGCCGTGCGGTGCGCGATGATGTCATCGCACACCGCACAGCAGTGACAGCCTGCACCGGGGGGGCACCACCAGTAGTGGATCTTGCCACGGCGGCGGCGCCCTCCGGATGGGGCGGCGCCCTCCGGAAGGCGGCGCCCCTGGCAAAAGTCCCGTATGCCAGTAGCAAGATCCACTACTGATACCACCTACCTGATTATAACCTAACCAACCTCTTTTTTTACATTTTCTTCTTACACTACTTTATTCCAACTTTATCATAACATCACCTTTAATCACTGCTAACCCCACTTTTATAAATGATCCTTCTCAGTCTTCCCTAATTTTAAAATTAACATACCTGTCCCTTATATTTGGGGAGGTACTGTATAGCAAACCTTCTAAAGTGAGCAATACTGTATGAGTCTACCTATCATGATAGCTAGAAGCTTATTGGTTACTATGGCAACATCTCTGCTTGTCCTCTTCAGAAAGTTGGTACGACTCCCCCATTGGCACTTCTTACCATGACCATCTGTCTGTCCACTGATTACTAGATAATAGCCCTGTAATAAATTCTCCTATTACTCCACTGAATTCCTATTGTCTTATAACTTTGTTACTGGCTCTCATCCTACTGCTAAAACATATATTAATGAGTAAGGTGAGAACATAAGCCAAATATATTTTAGGGGTGAAAAGTATACAACTTTCTGAATAGTTTTGTTTCTAAATGTTTTTGTTAAGCTCTGCATGGAAATCTATTGTATACTTTTATGGTACAACTTAGGGTTCTGGGATAAATGGTCGACCTACAATAGTTAATATCGACAGTGATTAGGTCAACCACTACTGGTCGACATTAACATGGTCGACATGGGGAAAATGGTCGCAAAATTAAAATGGTCGACACAGGACAGGTCGACACATGAAAAGGTCAACATGGAGTTTTTAATTGTTTTTTGGTGTTGTTTTTTCCGTAATATGACCAGGAACCCCAATTAGTGTACTGTTCCTCTTGCATGACCTGCTTCGCTTGCCATGCTGTTGGTAAGGTGCCTCTGCTACTGCTGCGCTTGGCACAGGTTACTATTCTCAGTCATAGTCCACATGGATGGTAAAGTATGAAAAAGTTAAAAATCTATTTTTTTTAAAAGCCATGTCGACTTTTTCAAGTGTCAACCTGACCTGTGTTGACCATTTTAATGTGTCAACCATTTTCCTATTTCGACCATGTCAGTGTCGATCAATAATGTTGACCTACTGACTGTCGGTCTAAGTAGTGTCAACCTACCATTCGGATACCACAACTTAGTTACCAGCCAGTCAAAATGACGAAACAACATAACAATAATGTCAGTGATGGCAACTGTGCGTACCCCAATGGAGCAACACTTGAATTGCTCTTCCGGGCGCCATCTAGTAGCCACCGCTGCACAAAACACTTGAATTTCCTCCATAGAGGTGAGGAGCAGCATTAGCCTTTTATTATATAGGATGATTTTCTTCTCACCACCATTAGTTGGCATCTTTTGCCCTTGTATTCAAACTCTTTGTGCAGATCTGCTAATAGTTTGTGTTTCTGAGTTCAGAGTTGCTTCCCTCTTTCCAGCCTTTTCAGCTTTCAATAGCTGTGTAAAATAAATTTGCATTTAAGCCAGGAGCCAGAATCTCCCCCCTCTTCTCCAGCACTGGAATAATCTGACAAATGCAGAGGGACATCTCGGGAGATAGACAGAATAAAGATAAAAATACACAGAAAACATTCAGGGAGAGCTTCCACAGAAATGTTTTCAGTCCCAGCTAAATTTGGTGCCACAGATCACAACTCCACTGCACTGCGAGCAGAGCCTCATAGACACATTATACATTTAATAATCAGGCAAAGTATGTTCAGAGAATAGTAAACACTAACATGAAAGTTTCATTTGTGACCCAAGACTCTGATGAGCTTTCTAAACTTATTTACTTTTCGAACGTGAAGTTGTGTGTGAGATTAAAGGGAATCTTCTCTCACATCTGTTGCCCCCACTACAGAAAACCCTTTATAAGAAATTCTCTTTAAATTCACTGGCTGCGCTGAATTTCTCTCCCAAAGATGTCTACTTTGGAGTGATATGCAGAGAATATTATATTTGTATTGTAGTATATGTGTGTGTTGCAAAAACATTTGATGCCTACATAAATTCTATTTTAGAAGAAACACACTATTTTATGTTTTTTTTGGGGGGGGGGGGATTTCGAATCATTACAATTGCATTTATTATTTAACACCCTACTTTATTGTACTGAGGACAAGATGTACAGTATCAAACGTTGATTGCATTATTAATGTATTTTTTTTCCTTGCTGGCATGTAAAAGCTCTTCTTGCTAGGCTGCCGTGCTTGGCAATGCCATCACTTCCGGTTTCTTACCCATCAGTTGAAATGCACAAACAAGGCAAAAGTAATAGACAGGGAAACTTTTTATCCCTCCGTTATGAATTTTGAAAAAGATTAGCCCATAAGCTGCAACAGTCCATGCCATGTAATGATGTCGTTAGTTATCAGGCCCCGAAAAGTTACACGTTTAGGAGTTTGGTGCATAAAGTCATATCGCAGCCCCATAGTAACCTATGTGAACTGCTTTGCCAAGGAACAACACCAGATATCTCAGATACTTGCTGCAGGCCCTGTTAACACAGATGGAAGCATATACACCTATCTTCAAATAATGCAAAACCACCCTGTTTGGTACACCACAGACTTTGCAACTTAGATATGTCAAGTGTTCTGCCGGAAACTTTTTAAAAATATATATGTTGTATTCGCAACACCAATGTGACAAAAGTACAATGCAGGGGTGCCATGTATACTGACGCTGGCATTTCATGTAGCTTATGTGTGTAACTCTATTTTCTGAGTAAAAGGGCAAAAGACAGAGGTTTGATATGACTGCCTAGTAATTATCACATCTAATTTGCTCCAGGCATCTTTTGCCATACAGTACAAACAAAAGAGGCATATGATGTCACATCTTTACATATTGAGGGCGGGATGTACTAAGGATCACATCCGCGATATGGTACATCCCGCCACATATTGGATACATACCGACAGTGGTATAACTAGGGCGAGGCAAGCAGGGTGCGTGGCAGGCCCAGCAGAGGGGGTGCCGCCGGCAAGGGAATTGTACCTGCATCATGCCCACCCTCCTGCCCGCCCACCACCATTTTGTAGCAGCTCCCCCTGTTACAACTACACAGCCGAGCAAGAACTGTGGTGCTCGGAGGCGTTACAGCAGCTCATAGCCTCCCACTTTGCTAGAGCTGCTGCCGGGAGTGTGACCATGATGCTACCTGAGCTGCAACCTGCTGTCTGGCCTCACCGTTTCCACCTGCTTTTGGCCAAAGGAGAGGGGGACGGGGGGGGGGGAGATGCACAGAGAGTCATAGAATAAGTCGGGGGGGGGGGGGGGAAGAGAGGCAAAAAATTAAGGTTGAGTGGTGAGACACACAGAGAAGCATAGAATTAGGGGGGCATAGAGAGGCAAAGAATGAAGGAAGAACAGAGAGGCAAAGAATAAAGGGGGAGGGGGAGACACAAAGAGGTATAGATTAAGGGTGGGGGGCACAGAGGCAAATAATGAATAATGAAGGGGGAAACACAAAGAATGAAAGGGGAGATGATACAGGGGGGGTGATGGTGTGCTGAGAGACGACGCATAGGGAGGTGATGGTGTGCCGAGAGATGACAAAGGGGGTAGGTTATGGTGTGCTGAGAGACGACGCATAGGGAGGTGATGGTGTGCTGAGAGATGACACAGGGGGTAGGTGATGGTGTGCTGAGAGATGACACAGTGGAAGGTTATAGTGTGCTGAGAGATGACACAGGGGGAGGTGATGGTGTGCTGAGAGATGACGCAGGGTGAGATGATGGTGTGCTGAGAGATGACGCAGGGGGAGGTGATGGTGTGCTGAGAGATGATGCAGGGGGAGGTGATGATATGCTGAGAGATGACGCATGGGAGGTGACGGTGTGCTGAGAAGCGACGCAGGGGAAGAGGGGGACGGGGGGGAGATGCACAGAGAGTCATAGAATAAGTTGGGGGGGGGGAAGAGAGGCAAAAAATTAAGGTTGAGTGGTGAGACACACAGAGAAGCATAGAATTAGGGGGGCATAGAGAGGCAAAGAATGAAGGAAGAACAGAGAGGCAAAGAATAAAGGGGGAGGGGGAGACACAAAGAGGTATAGATTAAGGGTGGGGGGGCACAGAGGCAAATAATGAATAATGAAGGGGGTTAACACAAAGAATGAAAGGGGAGATGATACAGGGGGGGTGATGGTGTGCTGAGAGACGACGCATAGGGGGTTATGGTGTGCCGAGAGATGACAAAGGGGGTAGGTTATGGTGTGCTGAGAGATGATGCATAGGGAGGTGATGGTGTGCTGAGAGATGACACAGGGGGTAGGTGATGGTGTGCTGAGAGATGACACAGGGGAAGGTTATAGTGTGCTGAGAGATGACACAGGGGGAGGTGATGGTGTGCTGAGAGATGACGCAGGGTGAGATGATGGTGTGCTGAGAGATGACGCAGGGGGAGGTGATGGTGTGCTGAGAGATGATGCAGGGGGAGGTGATGATATGCTGAGAGATGACGCATGGGAGGTGACGGTGTGCTGAGAGACGACGCAGGGGGAGAGGGGGACGGGGGGGGAGATGCACAGAGAGTCATAGAATAAGTCGGGGGGGGGAAGAGAGGCAAAAAATTAAGGTTGAGTGGTGAGACACACAGAGAAGCATAGAATTGGGGGGGCATAGAGAGGCAAAGAATGAAGGAAGAACAGAGAGGCAAAGAATAAAGGGGGAGGGGGAGACAGAAAGAGGTATAGAATAAGGGTGGGGGGCACAGAGGCAAATAATGAATAATGAAGGGGGTTAACACAAAGAATGAAAGGGGAGATGATACAGGGGGGGTGATGGTGTGCTGAGAGACGACGCATAGGGGGTGATGGTGTGCCGAGAGATGACAAAGGGGGTAGGTTATGGTGTGCTGCGAGATGACGCATAGGGAGGTGATGGTGTGCTGAGAGATGACACAGGGGGTAGGTGATGGTGTGCTGAGAGATGACACAGGGGAAGGTGATAGTGTGCTGAGAGATGACACAGGGGGAGGTGATGGTGTGCTGAGAGATGACGCAGGGTGAGATGATGGTGTGCTGAGAGATGACGCAGGGGGAGGTGATGGTGTGCTGAGAGATGATGCAGGGGGAGGTGATGATATGCTGAGAGATGACGCATGGGAGGTGACGGTGTGCTGAGAGACGACGCAGGGGGAGAGGGGGATGGGGGGACGGGGGGGGGATGCACAGAGAGTCATAGAATAAGTCGGGGGGGGGGGGGAGAGGCAAAAAATTAAGGTTGAGTGGTGAGACACACAGAGAAGCATAGAATTAGGGGGGCATAGAGAGGCAAAGAATGAAGGAAGAACAGAGAGGCAAAGAATAAAGGGGGAGGGGGAGACACAAAGAAGTATAGAATAAGGGTGGGGGGGGCACAGAGGCAAATAATGAATAATGAAGGGGGTAACACAAAGAATGAAAGGGGAGATGATACAGGGGGGGTGATGGTGTGCTGAGAGACGACGCATAGGGAGGTGATGGTGTGCCGAGAGATGACAAAGGGGGTAGGTTATGGTGTGCTGAGAGACGACGCATAGGGAGGTGATGGTGTGCTGAGAGATGACACAGGGGGTAGGTGATGGTGTGCTGAGAGATGACACAGGGGAAGGTGATAGTGTGCTGAGAGATGACACAGGGGGAGGTGATGGTGTGCTGAGAGATGATGCAGGGTGAGATGATGGTGTGCTGATAGATGACGCAGGGGGAGGTGATGGTTTACTGAGAGATGATGCAGGGGGAGGTGATGATATGCTGAGAGATGACGCATGGGGAGGTGACGGTGTGCTGAGAGACGACGCAGGGGGAGGTAACGGTGTGCTGAGAGACGACGCAGGGGGAGGTAATAGTGTGCTGAGAGATGATGCAGGGGGAGGTGATGGTGTGCTAAGAGATGACACAGGGGGTAGATGATGGTGTGCTGAGAGATGTCACACATAGAGGTGATGATGTGCTGAGACATGATGCAGGGAGAGGTAATGGTGTGCTGAGAGATGACACAGGGGGAGGTGATGGTGTACTGAGAGATGATGCAGAGGGAGGTGATGGTGTGCTGAGAGACAACGCAAGGGGAGGTAATGGTGTGCTGAGAGATGACGCATAGGGGGTGATGGTGTGCTGAGAGAGAACATGGGGAGGTGATGGTGTGCTGAGAGATGATGCAGGAGAAGGCGATGTTGTGCTGAGAGACAATGCATGGGAGAGATGATGGTTTGCTAAGAGATGATGCATGGAGGAGGTGAAGCGTTTCCCCCTCTAAACATAAGGTTAATTGGGAATGACCCTTGTGGTTTATCCAATTAACCGGTTCCCACCATAGGAATGAATGGAGCTGAGCATGTCCATTCATTCCTATGGGCAAACAGTAATAGGCTGAACCCTGGGAGAGCAAAGCCAATCAGGAATTTGTTGTTATGGTAGCAGGTCCTGATTGACTTCTGGGTTCCTCTAATGACATTAGTCATGTGGAGGTCAGGCAGTCGCGTAGTACAGGTGTATGTATAACTATATACTTGTACTTGACCAAACTGGTCCAGGAGTTTTGCGTTTTATTGTTTTTTAACCCTTTGGATGCCTACATGGACCGAAGGAGACCGATCTACACTGGAAATATGTATGTTGTTTTTTTTACAGGTGACCTATGGATTTGTACATGGATAAGTGGCCGTGAATGGCTACGTGGGATGTAGGTAAGTATATATAAGTGTGAGTAAGTATGTTTTATTAACGTTTTACTGTCTAAAGTGTGCGTGTCTTGTCTTTATTGTAATATTTATTTTACAGTAGACCTACAGGTACCAGCAGGCTCTTTAATGCCCCACATGCTGGTACTTGTGGTTCTCCAAATGCCAGCATGCCAGGAGGCTTGCTGGGACCTATAGTTCCAATGTAAAAGACAATATAAAACAAAGAGTCTGGGCCTGGTTATGCTTAGGAGGGTGAACTCCACACAATTTTTATTTCTGAAATTTAGACACTTTACACAATGAAGCCCTGCACGGATCTCACTGATCCAGCCGGGCTTCAGTCATAATCAGTAGTGTTTTACAAAACTCACCCGTAATACACTGTTCTGGATTACGAATGACATTGACTTCGGAAAACTCGAATTGAACAAACATGGTAGTTTAGTACATTGGCAAATTTGTTTTAAAAAAGTTGCCATTTTAAACAACCGATGTCAGCCTAGACTGATCACGGCTGAAATCGTCTCAAACATGAATTTTAGTAAATTAACCCCCTATATATACGAGGATCTCTGTCCCGACAATGATGTCTACCGACAGCACTACTATCATTTTTTTTATTACCTCAGTTATTTCACCCCCCTATAGTGGTTCATATAGTGATTTACAAATGTGACAAATAACTTTTTTATTTTTTAAAAATTAATGTTTTTTCTTTACACAAAATAAGTGAACGGACAATAAAACATCATTGTCTTTTAGTGTACTTTTTAAAATATAAATGCAGCAAAGTTGCTGAATGACATAGCCTGACATAAGAACTGGATAAGGGGCGTGGCTGATGAGTTTAATTTTTAGGGAGAGTGACATTTATTAGATTTTAATTGATAATTGAATGAATCTTAAGGTAATTAGTGGTACAGGGTGGTCACTGGTACTCATTCTGAGTGGGCACGCATGTGGAGTGTTGGTGCAAGTAGGGATTTAAGTCTGAAGCACAACACTGCATTCCTAGGACGTTACACAATATTTCGCTATGGAACAATCTAAATATAAAGTTTCACACTTTTTAAACTTAACAATATTTGAAACAATATTGATCACATCTGTTTCTCATATGGGGCCTGATGTCACGAACCGATCTCTCACCTCTGCGGGTTCTGGGGTTCATCCGTTGCCGGTGCGGTTGCTCGCGGTGCTGTGCGGCCGTGTGGGGACGCGGCGTGATCAGTGGCACAGGTGATGCAGGACCTAGGAGCTGGGAGTGCGGGGACCAAATGGCCAAAGACACCGCTGTGTGTCTGCAGTATAGGAGGCGGCCATGTTGGAGACCAAATAAGCAATACAGAGCACTTGTGAAAACACCTGTGAGTAAGTGTAAGCCAATCCCGTGCTTGTGCTGCCTTTAAGTAGGCTGGGATTATGCTACTCTGGGCCAGTGCTTTGTTGTATCTACTCTATGCCTTAGCTCTGTGCTCTCTCCGTGCATTCCTGTGTGATTCCCGTGGTCCAGATATCGCCTCCGCTCCCAGAGGTCCGTCTGCAGCCTTCACTGCTAAAGATCCTCCAGCTCCCTGCTGTGCTGTCAGTCAATCACTCTCCCAGTGGCAAACAAGTGGATTCCCAGAGTCTTGCAAGAGGTTACCCTGTCTGCCTGCTTCAACCACACAGACTTTGGAGGATTCTACTAACATCAGCTGTTCGTTTGCTCTGCTCTAAACTTAACCCATTCATCACCATTGTCGTCTGCTGCAGTTTCACAGTGATCTTCAGAACTCGCAAGTATTTTCTGTGTTGCTACAATCAAGGACAATTCTTCACAGCCTTTCAGTTAAATCTCTAAACTTCATTACAAATCTCTACAGTTACTTATTTATGTCTGCATTATCCAGTTAACACACTTTACAGTTCAGCATCAAATCTTGTTTCTTTTGGACAATTCATCATTCTTTCACAAGCCTGCTTAAAACTCAGTTCTATGAACATTTCCTCAATGTATCTTTAAGATTGTTCCTGCTTATCATTTCTACCACTTTATGCAATACGTCAGTTTATATATGGTGATTATAATTTGTCATTTAACTCCTTACTGGAATTGTTGCTTACAATAAATATATGAAACTGAACTTTCTTCGTCCTCCCTGCTTTCATCATACCCCAGCACCTACACCTTTGGTTGGTCCAGGGTTAACGGATTCACAAAAACACCCGGCCCTGACAGTAAGCACTGGCGGCATGGATCCGTCAGGTGACCAATTCGTAGGAGGCGGTGCTACGACAGACATCCTTTCCCGTCTGGAAAATCAGGAGTCTATACAGACACAAATAGTTCAGTTTATGCAAACTATGGCAGATCGTTTGGAGGTTCTTCATACGGCTATAAAGATGTCTCAAGTCCAAGTCCCAACTCCGGTTGTTTCGGCTACCACAACGTTTTCTTCTGTGACGCTGTCTATGTCCCGTTTACAGTTACCCTCTCCGAAAAAGTTTGACGGGACTCCAAAGCTTTGCAGAGGATTTCTGACCCAATGCGAGATCCAGTTCGAACTGTTGTCCGCTAGTTTCCCATCAGCCCATTGTAAGGTTGCATATATTATTGCCCTCCTGTCCGGTCAGGCTTTGGAGTGGGCGTCGCCACTATGGGAGAGGGGAGATCCTATTCTCTCTAATTACAAAGAGTTCGTATTATCCTTCCGGAAAATCTTCGATGAACCAGGCAGAACCACCTCAGCATCTTTGGAGATTCTCCGTCTACGTCAAGGTTTACGTCCTGTCAGTCAATATATTATTCAGTTTCGCACGTTGTCTTCAGAGTTAAACTGGAATGAGGAGGCCCTGATTGCGGCGTTTTGGAATGGACTTTCAGAGAAAATCAAGAATGATTTAACCATTCGGGATGTGCCAACTAAGCTGGATGAATTGATTTCTATCTGTAATAAACTTGACCTACGCTACAGAGAGCGATGTTTAGAGAAATCCAAGGCAGAGCGATCTAGTCCGCGCTATCATCCTAGACCGCAACAAGATTCTTCATCTCAGTCTCCTGTAACGACAGAAGAACCTATGCAGATCGGGCGCTCTCGCCTCACAGAGGAGGAACGAATTCGTCGTCGACAGGGTAACCTCTGCATGTACTGCGGGTCCTCCGAACATTTAGTTAAGTCTTGCAAACTCCGGCCGGGAAACTCTCGCTCCTAGCTTATTCAAGAGAGGTTAAGCTAGGAGTTAATTTGGAATCACGTTCTGGGAAAGAGACGACTTTGCCTGTTCATTTAGAAGTTCCAAGTTCTACAGTTAAAGTTTCAGCTCTCCTAGATTCCGGTGCAGCCGAGAACTTCATCACCTCAGCCTTTGTCATATGATCTAAAGTTCAAACTATGCCTCTGGGAGCGGCAGTTGCTGTTACAGCAGTGGAGATGGAAGTCGAATTCCAGATGGTATAATTACTCATCGAACCGTATGTCTCAAGATGAAAGTAGGTGTGCTCCATTCCGAATATATTTCCTTCTTCGTGATTCCCAAAGCCTCTCATGATGTGATACTTGGATTACCTTGGCTACAGAAACATAATCCACAATTTAATTGGCAAACCATGGAAGTTCTTTCGTGGGGTAAATCCTGTACCAAGGACTGTTTAGCTTCAATTATCCCTCTCCGGTCAGTTAGTCTTCCTGACTTACCCTCAGTCTATCAATCCTTTGCGGATGTTTTCAGTAAACAAGCGGCAGACTCCTTACCCCCTCATCGCGAATGGGACTGCCCAATCGTTTTGGTACCGGGCAAAACACCTCCTAGGGGGCGAATTTATCCGCTATCCATCCCAGAGACTCAAGCTATGTCTGATTATATACAAGAGAATTTAACCAAAGGATTTATCAGACCATTTTCTTCACCTGCAGGAGCCGGATTCTTCTTCGTTAAGAAGAAAGATGGTGGGTTACGACCATGCATAGATTACCGTGGACTTAATGAGATCACTGTGAAAACCAAGTACCCATTACCATTAATTCCAGAATTATTTGACCGGGTAAAGGGAGCTACTGTGTTTACAAAATTAGATCTTCGAGGGGCCTACAATTTAATCCGCATCCGTGCAGGGGACGAATGGAAGACTGCCTTTAATACCCGGGATGGGCATTACGAATACCTTGTAATGCCGTTTGGTCTTTGTAATGCGCCTGCAGTTTTCCAAAGCTATGTGAATGAACTTTTTCATGATCTTCTCTACAAGTGTCTAGTAGTGTACTTGGATGATATCTTAATATTCTCCCAGGATCTGAAGTCTCACCGTCACCAAGTTAAAGAGGTACTGACACGTCTGAGGAAAAATCGACTATATTGTAAGTTGGAGAAGTGTACTTTTCAAGTATCCTCCATACCGTTCCTTGGTTACATCATTTCCGGATCAGAGCTATGTATGGATCCTGTAAAGGTACAAGCTATCCGAGACTGGTCCACTCCTACGACTCTCAAGGGGATTCAGCGATTCCTTGGCTTTGCTAATTTCTATAGGAGATTCATTAAGAATTACTCTACGTTGGCCGCTCCCATCACAGCCTTGACTCGCAAGGGAGCAAATCCTATGAACTGGTCTTCTGAAGCAATCAAAGCCTTCTCTGATTTAAAACAAGCCTTTGTGTCAGCCCCCATTCTTCGACAGCCAGATTTGAACCGTCCCTTTCTTCTGGAGGTGGACACATCTACGGAAGCAGTAGGAGCTGTGTTGTCACAAGTCTTTGATAAAAAAGTCCATCCCTGTGGATATTTCTCCCGTAAGTTCCTACCGGCTGAACGTAATTATGCAATTGGGGAGCAGGAATTACTTGCCATCAAGTTGGCATTTGAGGAGTGGAGATACCTTCTAGAGGGAGCACAACATCCCATTACAGTATATACCGATCATAAGAATCTTCTATATCTGCAGTCAGCTCAGTGTTTGAATCCACGACAAGCTCGATGGGCGCTTTTCTTCACACGATTTAATTTCAAGCTCACCTATCGTCCAGGGTCTCAGAACAAAAAGGCAGATGCCCTTTCTCGGTCCTTCAATTCTTCTGAATTAAATGATGCTACCACGAATCAAGCCATTGTGAGTCCTACGTCCTTTTTAATGACTCGAACTTCTCCGGTTCCTATGCCTGGCAAAACCTTTGTCGCCACAAATCTTCAAAAACGACTGCTTACTTGGGCTCACTCTTCATCCTTCATGGGTCATCCTGGGGTTCTAAAGACTCTCAAATTTATTCAACAGTCTTACTGGTGGCCACGTCTTAAAGCCCATGTTCAAGAGTTTATAGCAGCATGTTCTAAATGTGCCCAACATAAGAGTCCAAGGGGTTCTCCGCCAGGTTTGTTACATCCATTATCTATACCCAAACAACCGTGGACTCATATCTCAATGGATTTCATGACCGATTTACCTCCATCAAAAGGGCGGAATACCATTTGGGTGATAGTGGATCGATTTTCGAAAATGGCGCATTTCATTCCATTAACTGGATTACCATCAGCCCCTTCACTAGCCAGATTGTTCATTTCTGAGATCTTCAAGTTGCATGGCCTTCCTCGAGAGATCATCTCTGATCGGGGAACACAGTTTGTAGCCAAGTTTTGGAGGTCGCTTTGTTCATCTTTAAACATTAAGTTGAATTTTTCTTCGGCATATCATCCTCAGACAGATGGACAAACTGAGAGAGTAAATCAAGATCTTGAAACCTTTCTCCGGCTATACATATCGTCCTCACAGGATGATTGGGTTGATTACCTTCCATTGGCTGAATTCGCTCATAATAATCTCTTTCATTCGTCTTCAGAATCTACGCCATTTTATACTAACTTTGGTTTTCATCCTCGTGTGCCAGAGTTCCATCCGTTGCCAGCCCTAGAGGTTCCAGCAGCAGATCAAGAGCTTCAATGTTTATCTAGAATCTGGAGTTGTGTGCGCAAGTCGTTGGTCAAATCTTCTGCTCGTTATAAATCTTTCGCAGCTAGAAAACGTTAGGCTGTACCAAACTACAAGGTAGGAGACCAAGTTTGGATTTCTACTCGCAATCTTAAGTTCAAAGTTTCTTCTAAGAAATTTGCTCCCAAGTTTATTGGCCCATTTCCCATTGTAAAGGTACTCAATCCTGTGTCATACAAAGTCAAGTTGCCACCGTCTTTGAAAATTCCTAACGCCTTTCATACATCGTTATTGAAACCTTTGATTCTCAATAAGTTTCGTACTACCCTGTCCAAACCTCCTAAAGTTCACTCTTTGCAGGATGAGGAATTTGAGGTTAAGGAGATTGTGGACTTACGTCGCCGATATGGACGTCTGCAGTTTTTGGTCGACTGGAAGGGTTATGGTCCAGAGGAGAGGTACTCGGTTTTTGCCGAAGATGTTCATGCTCCAAGACTGGTACAGAAATTCTATTCCAAGAATCCTGATAAAGCTCAAAGGTGTCCGGAGACCACCCTTAAAGGAGGGGGTACTGTCACGAACCGATCTCCTACCTCTGCGGGTTCTGGGGTTCATCCGTTGCCGGTGCGGTTGCTGGCGGTGCTGTGCGGCCGTGTGGGGACGTGGCGTGATCAGTGGCACAGGTGATGCAGGATCTAGGAGCTGGGAGTGCGGGGACCAAATGGCCAAAGGCACCGCTGTGTGTCTGCAGTATAGGAGGTGGCCATGTTGGAGACCAAATAAGCAATACAGAGCACTTGTGAAAACACCTGTGGGTTAGTGTAAGCCAATCCCGTGCTTGTGCTGCCTTTAAGTAGGCTGGGATTATGCTACTCTGGGCCAGTGCTTTGTTGTATCTACTCTATGCCCTAGCTCTGTGCTCTCTCCGTGCATTCCTGTGTGATTCCCGTGGTCCAGATATCGCCTCCGCTCCCAGAGGTCCGTCTGCAGCCTTCACTGCTAAAGATCCTCCAGCTCCCTGCTGTGCTGTCAGTCAATCACTCTCCCAGTGGCAAACAAGTGGATTCCCAGAGTCTTGCAAGAGGTTACCCTGTCTGCCTGCTTCAACCACACAGACTTTGGAGGATTCTACTAACATCAGCTGTTCGTTTGCTCTGCTCTAAACTTAACCCATTCATCACCATTGTCGTCTGCTGCAGTTTCACAGTGATCTTCAGAACTCGCAAGTAACCCATTTCAGTACTGTATTTTCTGTGTTGCTACAATCAAGGACAATTCTTCACAGCCTTTCAGTTAAATCTCTAAACTTCATTACAAATCTCTACAGTTACTTATTTATGTCTGCATTATCCAGTTAACACACTTTACAGTTCAGCATCAAATTTTGTTTCTTTTGGACAATTCATCATTCATTCACAAGCCTGCTTAAAACTCAGTTCTATGAACATTTCCTCAATGTATCTTTAAGATTGTTCCTGCTTATCATTTCTACCACTTTATGCAATACGTCAGTTTATATATGGTGATTATAATTTGTCATTTAACTCCTTACTGGAATTGTTGCTTACAATAAAAATATGAAACGGAACTTTCTTCGTCCTCCCTGCTTTCATCATACCCCAGCACCTACACCTTTGGTTGGTCCAGGGTAAACAAATTCACAAAAACACCCGGCCCTGACACCTGACTCAGATGTGGTTGTGCTATTGCCGCATGCTTACACACGCCTCCTTTTTTGGAAATGGAAGCCGTCGCCACCCCCTCCCTGCCCCCATACGGCATCAGACTATCAATCACTGACAGTTTAATGCTGGTCTGTGTGCTACATCGGTACTTTGCGGCATGCTCCACACTAGCGTAGGGACCTGATTCAGGCCTATGGCCCACAACAGCCCTATGAATCCTTCCTTATATGAAGATAAAAATGATTTGCTGTCCTCAATAGTTAAGAGCTGTGCAAGTTTTTCATTTAACATAGACTACAGCAAAGCCAAATAACGGGCCACTTCAATGCAGTGGGGACTCTGCATGCGCTAGTATTATGACAAAAAAAAAGTCTGAATTAATAATTCATAGGCTTTGAAGCTAGAATGCCTTAACAGGAGTTCAAACAGCATGCAGAAATTCTGTCTAATGTGTCTATAAGTACCCATACATCCGAATCAGCAGTTGAACAGCTTAAAATGGTAGATGACAGATTTAAACTATGAGCTTGCTAGATAGGGCGTCTTTTCACTGCAACATTATTGCATTTTGATGAATCTGTTTCCTTTATGAAATTCTATTTTTTACATAAAGTATTACACTGCTTGTTTGTTTTTATTATAATAAAATCAAACAAAAAATGATAAAAAGCCTGTGTTGTCCAGACTTTATTTGTCTTCATTGATTAAAGGTTACAGAAAAACAGAGCATTATGTTAGTAGTATTCAATATACATCAATAGATTTCAGGAATTTGTGAAAATTAAAGATATTTGTAATAATCTGTTTTCCATATTCACTAGTCAGTGGCTGCAAGGAGATACACAGGGGCAGATGTATTAACCTGGAGAAGGCATAAGGAAGTGATAAACCAGTGATATGTGCAAGGTGATAAATGCACCAGCCAATCGGCTCCAATATGTAAATTAACAGTTAGGAACTCATTGGCTGGTGTGTTTATTACCTTGCAGTTATCACTGGTTTATCACTTCCTTATGCTTTCTCCAGGTTAATACATCTGCCCATTAGTTCTTTTAGCCCATATAAGAATCAGACTATTAACAATCTAGAAGTGTGTTGCAATGAGCTGTGATTCTTGTTGTACACCTTAGACCAAAAAATAATTTATGAATCAGAGACACAGCTCAGAGCATAAAAAATGCCTCTGAGATAGGAGCTGATGCAAAATGAGTGTTATTTCTGCCCATATACAGGGCTCATCATATGTGTCAGTTGGCAACAATAGCATAGAGCAGTGGCGTCATAAGGTAAGTGAGGGGGGTGCAGCCGCACCTGGGTGTCACCTCGGAGAGGGTGACACCAAAGTGCTTGCTCCTCCACATTGACAGGAGTCAGGTGCTGCAGTGTGACAGCCTTGTACAGCTCCTGGCTCCTGTCATTGATGAGGAGCTGACAGCTAAGGAAGAGTATCTCCGGGGGCTGTCCAGTACAGCCCAGCATTTCCCAGAGATACGAGTTCGGGATCCCTGCGAGGCCACGCCATCTATGCACATGATCACACCCCCTTATACAAGGCCATGCCCCCTTTTAGCCGCAGAGTGCGCACTGGGTGTCACCACAGACACTTATGTCCTACCTGTTATAAACCATTTGTTGACATTTCAAAAACAATGCATTCATTTTACATTTCATATATGCAAACAAACAATCATGACCACGCTCCAAAAAAAAAATCAGTGCCCAAGCAATGGAGAAAGCACCATGCAGTGCACCAATCAATGGCGGCACTCATGTCTAAAATAGTACCTTCTCTCGGCACGCACATATGAAAAAGGGTCATGGCCTTGTGAAAACGGGTGTGGCCTCACAAGATGTCACTGCGGGGGCATGGGCTATTGGGAAACCCCAGATTACCTCACTCTGGGGGTGTGCCTAGCTGCCCTGGAGATGCTTGGCTATTCCCAGAGACCAATGCCATCTCCATCTCAGTGACAGGCGACAGTTGCTGCAGGATAATCTCACACTGCAGCACCCGGCTCCTGTGAAGTAGTTAGCATGTTAGTGTTACCCCCTGGAAGGGTGACACCCAGGTTCATCCTACACCTCCCTTGCAATGCCTATGATGCCAACTAGCATAGTACTCACTCTGCCTCTCTCCCTATATGTGCATTTAATTTCATTTAAAAGTTTTTTAAAGGAAAGTGAGCAGACCTGGGTAGATAAATGTAATTATTTGCAGTTATGATGCACCTAAAGCTAGGAACACTTTACAATTTAACTATTTACCAAGTTACCTATAACCAGGTTTTCTCAGATAAACCAGAGAAATCATAATCACAAACACGCTCCTTTGACTATCGGATCTGTTGGCCAAGAGAGAAAATCTCATTCTCCCGATATACTATAATGTAGTGTGTGAGCATTCTTAATATTATGACTATATTTTTAATCTATTTCTTACATATGCAAATTCAGTGTGGTGTGGCAGAAAATTAGTTACTTGAAAGAAATTGCTTAAGCTCGGCATACATTATACAATTATCTGGCAGATAGGCTGCCGGATCTGGCTGGTTGGAATGAAAATCTGTTAATGGATGACAGCAAATGACAATCGACTATTTGCTCCCAAACACTGGATAATGGACAAAGGGGGTCATTCCGAGTTGATCACTTGCTAGCTAGTTTTAGCAGCACTGCAAACACTATGCCACCGCCCACTGGGAGTGTATTTTAGCTTAGCAGAAGTGCGAACGGTTGTATCGCAGAGCGGCTATAAAAAATTTTGGTGTAGTTTCAGAGTAGCTCAAAACCTACTCAACGCTTGCGATCACTTCAGACTATTCAGTACCGGATTTGACGTCACAAACCCGCCCAGCGTTCACCCAGCCACGCCTGTGTTTTTCCTGGCACGCCTGCGTTTTTCCACACACTCCCTGAAAACAGTCAGTTGCCACCCAGAAACGCCCACTTCATGTCAATCACTCTGCGTCAAGCAGTGCGACTGAAATGCATCGCTAGTCCCTGTGCAAAACGACATTGTTCATTGTGCCCGTACGTTGCGCGTGCGCATTGCGCCGCATAAGTATGCGCAGACCTGCCATTTTTTAGCCTGATCTCTACACTGCGAACAAATGCAGCTAGGGATCAACTCGGAATGACCCCCAAAATCTGTTGTTTAGACAAATTGGTTAAATTCATGATTTAACCAATTTGCATGAATGACACTTTTTGTCTGATTTTCAGTGTTAGGGAACATATGGTCGATTGTCATTTGCTTTCTTCCATTACCAGATTTTCATTCCAACCAGCCAAATCTGCCAGATTATCTGCCAGATAATTGTATAGTGAGTAGCTCAGATATTGGAGACTTCAAATTGGCAAAAAATTGCCCCAATTGTCTGGATGACCAAAAATATCTGACAGTGTATGCCATCTTAACTTTGCTTCCAATCTGTACATATTAAACTTTTCTCAGTTGTGCTATAAAGCCCTTTCTTCATCTTGGTGCAAATGTACTAGACCTGAGACCCAATATGCACTTCTGATTTACAGTCAACTTTGAGACAATCCAGGTTGCAGGATTAAAGAAGTATGACTGTTTAAAAATATGAGTGGTATTACCCAGAATAGAGATAGTTTGGTTGAATACGAACATGGCCTATATTGGCCGTAATTATATAGCTACAATGTTCTTCCCATTCCTACAGCCCCCCCACACACACACACACACAATCCTCCCCCCTCCCCTTCAGTTGTCAGCAGCGCACATGGTTTAAGGTTTAAGGAGAACAAAATATACTCAATGCTCATTGGCTTGGTGAGTATTTTTTTCTGTATCATTAAAGTAAGAGGAAAAAGCTTGTGACATCATCACATCCATGTGCAATGACATTACAGAACAGCTGGCATGCTCCTTGTACTACAGTATCAGGCTAAACTAAAAGCATCCTTGCTGCTACAAATATGTGTACCCATGTTTGAAAGACGGGGACTCTCTCTTGTTCCCTATTTTAACATACACTACAACTTTTTCATTCCTCTAATTGGGATTAATTGTCAGAATATAACCGTCAGAAAATGTACCAGAATCATCCTCATACTTTAGTGTATGTAACAATGTAAAATCAATAGAATATAAAAAGAACACAATAAAAATAAAGGACAATAGCATCTGTCGAAGTCAATACCAAATGACAGAAAAGGCAATTATGTTAAAGGGTACAACTAGAACAAAAGAAACCAATACAAGTGACTGAGACGACAGGAGTTAGGGAAGGCAAGTTACCAGTCAGAAGGTGAAAGGAAATGTGTAGAAGTAAGGTGGAGCTAGAGCAGGGAGCAGATTAAGATAGGAGAGGGATATAAATAGAAACTATGAGGAGCAGGAAAGGAGAGGAAGGTGCAAGTGGAACAAATTATGGGTGTACACATGCAAAGTTCCTGCTTAGTTACAGTCAAAATCCACATGTGTAGATACGACTGAAATGCATATGTCTCTGAATCACCCATAGCTGCTCAAAGGTGTGTACGCAGCCTTTGATGCACAGGCAATTGCTAAAGATTGGGAGATCTGCCCCTAAACCAGAATTATTTGAAGCTTTGAATCAGCCTTATAACCTTTAACATACTATAAATTATTTTATAGATGTCATCTATTATATACAATTTATGGTATGTTAAATACATCCAGATCAGAGCATTAATCTTCATGTTTTTTCTGATTTCAGAATGTTTTAAATAACAGGTTTTATGATTAAGGATTGCATATCTGTACTATGTAAAATCTTTAATATTAAAAAATATATAACAAATTATATAATGAGAACATGTTTCTGCGGTTACCTAGTAAATTATTATTCTCACCTGCAGAAAGAATTAGTTTCTCCATCATCTGAATCACTCAGGTAAAACCAGCTGTGGCGAAGGATGCTGTTTAAGCAGAATGTTAAATACCAGCACAGACCACGGAACACAAGCACAGATTTCTTTGAAGAAAAAGGCAGCCAGTCAGTGTTTTTCCAGCTGCCACACTCATTAACGCAATGCAAGGGAAAGTTATTACATGTGCAAGCTAGGCCATTTTTGTAGACAAAATTTCATTATTTTTGTTTAGTCATTTCTTTTCTGTGATTTATTATATTTGCATCTGTTGTTATGTTTTGTATCAATCTGACTGTGCCTTTCTACTGTATGTACGTTAGCATGTGTGAGGAGATTAGGGTAGGGGTGCTCTCTCCTGGGGTAGAATGGCACCTCCAAACACACAGCAGCCAGGAAAACAATACACCAGTCCAGGGTTTTCGTGAAATCTAGCCGTGGCTAGTATTATTGTACAGTACGTAAAGCAAAACATTAAAATAATTCCTAGTCCATCTGGGCAATAACTAAACATAATAGATTCCCTTTCTCAGGGTGGTAGGACCTAATGCTGCTACCACAAACACAGGCAGTCAGTAAATCACAATGTCTCCTAACTGGCCTGCTACCTGTTTCCCCAGGTAGTGAGACCCTGAGTCAAGCCTTGACACATCTTTTATCAGCCTCGCACAGGTTCAGGCACTAAATTAGCCTGCTCTCAGGCTGAAGGCCTAACGATTTGAAATGGGCCTTGTGGATGGAGCCCTCCCTTCTCTCTCACATCCACACCCCAGTAACCCTTATCCAGCATTTACCAAAAGCCCAAAAGTTCTCAGCAGAGCACCTGCAAACATGTTCCTGTAGGTTTAAAATGCATAGGCCAGAAACCTGGGACAAACAATTTTCCTGTTTATCTCATTACCAGTGCTTCTATGACACATGTTAAGCATTATATTTCATATATAATTTGAACCAAAAAATGATACATGTACTATACAGATGTAGCCACGCTCATTGTGGCTATATCTGCCAGTTCCGTGCCCTTCCCGCACCTAGCCATTCTGAGCAGTGCCTTTTGCCACCTTTGATGTGAACACAGTTGCAACAAATGAGGCATGAATGCGCCTAGATGTAGCCATACTGAGTATGTCTACATCTGTATATGTGATTCCTAATTCCAAGAATTAAGTTACTGTTTCAAAAATCCTGAGTGCCCTGCCCCGAGGGAATCATGCCAAATGTGTGAAATGCAAAAATTGCAGGCTTGGATGTAGATTTACTAAAGCTAATAAAAATTAAAACTGTTGCCAATCGCACACAATCAGATTCCAGCTGTCCTTTCTCATTTACAGTATAGAAAAAGATATACAGAATCTGATTGGTTGTAGGGGAAACACCACCACTTTTCTTTTAAGAAGCATTAATAAATGAAGCCTTTGCACTGTCTTATTTGTGCAAGTGTGACTAGTATTGGTTCACCAAGGGGTAAATTTACTAAGGTGGGAGATTTTTAGAACTGGTGATGTTGCCCTTAGCAACCAATCAGATTGTATCTATTATCTTCTAGAAGCAGCTAGACAAATGTTAAGTAGAATCTGATGGGTTGCTATGGGCAACATCACCAGTTCTAAAAAACTCCCACCTTAGTAAACTTAACCCCAAGTGTCAATTGTTTGCACATCCACTTCCTTCCCAATGAAATTAAACTGTGCAGATCGTAAAAATTTACTTGGTGGAAACAATAAAAAGTTGCATGAAAGTCGAACCTAAGACCATCCCCTTCATTAAATTCTATTATTACATCTTCCTTCCAAAATGCTGCTCAATTTAGCCTCTTTTATGTTTTAAATTATAACAGTGAGAGGACATTGGGATGTTGCCTAGAAACACGCTTATTAAAAGCATTTGGAAGAATAAAAATGTTTTGTATGAAAGTATAGAGCCCTGAGCAGCATGAATCCTACTCTCACTGGCAAAAGTAGCATACGTTATTTTACTCACTGTCCTACACCCCCACCAGTATAAATATAGATTGTATAGCCTGATGGGAAGTGCGCCATTACAGGGTGTGGAGCTTCTTCCTCAGGCAGCCAGCACACTTCTCAGCGCCATTTCCTCCCAGCAGCAGCAGGGGAAGACGCGCTGATCCTCCTCTCGACATCTGAACAAGTATCAGGGTGCAAAAAGGGGGGGGAGTGTATTTTTTAGGTGCTAAAACCTATTATTGGCAATAAGCGCTTGAAAGGTCTCTGTGTATAAAAAACGATACACAGGGATTTGTTATTTTGGCGCTGAGTTGTGGACTGGCAATTACTTTTCTGTGTCCCTCTGACAGATTTTACTGTGGGTCTGTCTCCTGTAGCCCCGGAGTGTCTGTGGTGTGATTTGCACGGTGTAGCATGTCTGAGGCAGGGAGCTCTTCCCCTGAGGAAGCCATTTTAGGGACACAGGGATGTAATGTGGTGGCGCTGCCGTCGCACCACGAGCCTGAATGGGTGAAAGAATTACGTGATAGTGTGAATCATATTAGTAAGAGATTGGATAAATCTGAGTCTCATGCAGAAAACTGGAGAAAATCCGTGGAAGACGTGATTTTTAATAATTCTGCCTTGTCATCCATAAGGGACCCCTCTGGTTCACAAAAAAGGTCTTTTGCACAAGTAGTACAGAACGATACCGACACGGACTCTGATTCCTGTGTCGACACTAGTGATTCCAGGGGAATTGATCCAAAATTGGCAAAAAGCATTCAATACATGATTGTTGCTATCAGGGAGGTGTTAGAGATTACAGAGACCCCTCCTTTACCACAGGAGAAGGCTTACTTTAATAAAGAAAAGAAGCCTGAGGTAAATTTCCCTCCATCTTATGAACTGAACAGACTCTTTGAAGGAGTCTGGACAAACCCTGAAAAGAAATTCCAGATTCCCAAAAGAATTCAGGCAGCTTACCCCTTTCCGGCAGAGGATAGGAAGAGGTGGGAGTCATCCCCCATTTTAGACAGTGCCCTGTCAAGGTTAACAAAAAAGGTGATTCTCCCTGCGCCTGGGACGGCTTCACTGAAGGAGCCGGCATACCGCAAGTTAGAAACTATGTTGAAATCTATTTATGTGACCAATGGGACACTACTCAGGTCTACCATTGCCTGTGCATGGGTGAGTAGTGCTATAGAAAAGTGGTCAGAAAACTTGTCATCAGACATTGACACAATAGAGATGAGATACTCCTAACGTTAGGTCATATCAAGGACGCTGCTGCGTACATGCTGGAAGCCATGAAAGATATTGGCATCTTGGGCTCAAGAGCCGCTACCATGGCGATTTCAGCATGTAGGGTGTTGTGGATTTGCCAATGGAATGCAGACGCAGATTCCAAAAGAAATATGGAGGCTCTCCCGTACAAGGGCAAGGCGTTGTTTGGAGATGGGCTGGATGCCTTAGTTTCTGTGGCTACCGCCGGTAAGTCGACATTTCTGCCTAATGCTCCAGCGCCGGTAAAAAAGATACATCACTCTCAGATGCAGTCCTTTCGGCCCAATAAGTACAAGAAAGGTAAAGGTTCCCCTTTCTTTGCAGGTAAAGGAAGGGAAAAAGTAAAAAGTCTGCGGCGTCTCCAGGATCACAGGAGCAGAAATCAACCTCTGCTTCTGCAAAATCTTCAGCATGACGCTGGGGCTCCCTTGCGGGAGTTCACTCAGGTGGGGGCACGTCTGAAAATCTTCAGTTACCTTTGGGTTCAATCGGACCTGGACCCCTGGATCTTACAAATAGTGTCCCAGGGGTACAAGTTGGAGTTTCAAGACATTCCCCCATGCCGATTTTTCAAATCGGCCGTACCAGCTTCTGTTCCAGACAGAGAAGTGGTGTCAGAAGTGATACAAAAATTGTGTGAGGATCAAGTGATTGTCCTGGTTCCCTTGTCACAACAAGGAGAAGGGTTTTATTCAAGCCTTTTTGTAGTACCGAAGCCGGACGGCTCGGTCAGACTGATTCTAAACCTGAAAACACTGAATCTCTACCTAAAAAAGTTCAAATTCAAGATGGAATCTCTAAGGGCAGTGATTTCCAGTCTGGAGGAGAAGGACTTCCTGGTGTCAGTAGACATAAAAGATGCCTACTTACATGTTCCTATCTATCCTCCATGTCAAGCTTATCTGAGATTCGCAGTGCAGGATTGTCATTACCAATTTCAAACTTTACCGTTCGGGCTCTCCACTGCGCCGAGGGTATTTAGCAAGGTAATGGCGGAGATGATGATCCTCCTTAGTAAGAAAGGAGTCAACATAATTCCTTACCTGGACGATCTCCTGATAAAGGCGAGGTCCAAGGACAAGTTGGTGCAGAGCATTGCACTCTCCCTGACAGTACTTCAACAGCACAGCATAAATTTTCCGAAGTCACAATTGGAACCGACGAAAAGATTATCATTTCCGGGAATGATACTGGACACAGAGGTACAGAAGGTATTTCTTCCAGTAGAAAAGACTGGAAATCCAGAGGATGGTCAAACAAATTCTAAAACCAACAAAGGTGTTGATACATCAATGCATGCGTTTGTTGGGAAAGACATACGAGGTGCTACAGTTCGGCCGATTCCATGCCAGAGTATTCCAGTGGGACCTATTGGACAAGTGGTCCGGATCCCATCTACACATGCACCAGAGGATGATCCTGTCATCCAAAGCCAGAATTTTCGCTCCTGTGGTGGCTACAAAGTTCTCACCTTCTAGAGGGATGCAGGTTCGGGATTCAGGACTGGGTCCTAGTAACCACAGATGCAAGTCTCCGAGGCTGGGGAGCAGTCACACAGGGGGAAAGCTTCCAAGGAAGATGGTCAAGTCAAGAAACCTGTCTTCACATAAACGTTTTGGAGTTGAGAGCCATTTACAACGGCCTTCTACAAGCGGTGCATCTTCTCCAAGATCCACCCATACAGATCCAGTTAGACAATGTATCAGCGGTGGCGTACATAAACCGTCAGGGCGGAATGAAAAGCAGAGCGGCAAGGGTAGAGGTGACAAAGATACTCCTCTGGGCAGAAAGACATGCAAGAGCTCTGTCTGCAATTTTCATTCCGGGAGTGGACAACTGGGATGCGGACTTACTCAGCAGATACGATCTCAACCCGGGAGAATGAGGTCTCCACCAAGAAGTCTTCACAGAGATGACAGGTCGTTGGGGAGTTCCTCAAGTGGACATGATGGCATTTCGTCTCAACAAGAAGCTTCAGAGATATTGTTCCAGGTCGCGAGACCCGCAAGCAATAGCAGTGGATGCACTAGTAACCCAATGGGTGTTTCGGTCGGTGTATGTGTTCCCCCCACTTCCACTCATTCCAAAAATTCTCAAGATCATAAGAAGAACAAGAGTTCGAGCGATCCTCATTGTCCCAGACTGGCCAAGGAGGGCTTGGTATCCAGATCTTCAGGAGTTGCTCGTAGCAGATCCGTGGCCTCTTCCTCTTCGCGAGGACCTGCTTCGGCAGGGGCCATGCATGTATCAAGACTTACCACGGCTACATTTGACGGCATGGCTGTTGAACGCTGGATCCTAGCCCAAAAGGGTATTCCCAATGAAGTCATTCCCACACTTATTCAGGCCAGGAAAGGAGTAATGTCTAGATATTACCACCGTATTTGGAGAAAATGTGTCTTGGTGTGAATCCAAGAAGACTCCAACGAAGGAATTTCAGTTAGGACGTTTTCTCCAATTTCTTCAGGCAGGTGTGGATGCAGGCTTAAGATTGGGTTCAATCAAGGTCCAAATTTCGGCTTTGTCCATTTTTCAGAAACAATTGGTTTCTCTTCTGGAAGTTCAGACGTTAGTGAAGGGGGTTCTGCACATCCAACCTCCATTTGTGCATCCTACGGCACCTTGGGATCTTAATGTGATGTTGCAGTTCCTTAAATCGGACTAGTTTGAACCTCTCCAAGAGGTCGAGTTAAAGTTCCTCACTTGCAAAGTCGTCATGCTGTTGGCCTTGGCATCCGCAAGGCGGGTGTCTGAGTTAGGGGCCTTGTCTCACAAGAGCCCTTATTTGATCTTCCATGAAGATAGGGCTGAGCTAAGAACTCGTCAGCAATTTCTTTCAAAGGTGGTTTCTTCTTTCCATGTGAACCAACCTATTGTGGTGCCAGTAGCTACTGACACTTCAGCTGTTTCGAAGTCTCTGGATTTGGTCAGAGCTTTGAGAATTTATGTCACAAGATCAGCTCGGATAAGGAAAACAGAGGCTCTGTTTGTCCTGTATGTTCCCAACAAGATTGGGTGCCCTGCTTCTAAGCAGACGATTGCGCGCTGGATCAGATGTACGATTCAGCACGCTCATTCCATGGCAGGATTGCCGGTACCGAGTTCGGTGAATGCCCATTCTACTAGAAGGGTTGGCGCCTCTTGGGCGGCTGCCCGGGGCGTCTCGGCATTGCAGCTCTGCCGAGCTGCTACTTGGTCAGGGGCAAACACATTTGCAAAGTTTTACAAGTTTGACATCTTGGCCGCTGATGACCTAAAGTTTGGTCAATCGATTCTGCAGGAACATTCGCACTCTCCCACCCTTACTGGAGCTTTGGTATAACCCCATGGTACTGAAGTGGACCCCAGCATCCTCTAGGACGTTTGAGAAAACAGGATTTTAATACCTACCGGTTAATCCTTTTCTCCTAGTCCGTAGAGGATGCTGGGCACCTAGCCCAGTGCGTACTTTACCTGCAGTTGTTATTGTTATAGTTTACACAAGTGTTGTGTTAAATTTGGTTTGTGCGACATGGTTGAAGTGTGAGCTGGTATGAATCTCACCACTAGCTTTAAAGTAAATCCTTTCTCGAATTGTCCGTCTCCCTGGGCACAGTTCCTATACTGAGGTCTGGAGGAGGGGCATAGAGGGAGGAGCCAGTTCACACTCTGAAAAAGTCTTAAAGTGCCCATGGCTCCTGTGGAACCGTCTATACCCCATGGTACTGAAGTGGACCCCAGCATCCTCTACGGACTAGGAGAAAAGGATTTACCGGTAGGTATTAAAATCCTGTTTTTTTTCTTATTTAAATAGTCTAATCCCTAAAGACAAAGGGGTACATTTACTAAGCAGTGATAAGAACGGAGAAGTGAGCCAGTGGAGAAGTTGCCCCATCAACCAATCAGCAGCTCTGTATCATTTTATAGTATGCAAATTATAGATTTGACTTTAGTGCTGATTGGTTGCCATGGGCAACTTCTCCACTGGCTCACTTCTCCGCTCTTATCACTGCTTAGTAAATGTACCCCTATATCTTGTTTTGCCTGTAGGTATAGAAAGACATGCCATAAATCAGCACTGAGCAAGGAATGCTTACCCAAAACTTCAAATCAATCCCCAGCAAATGTGACCATCTTGGTACCCAAACAAATTTGTAATAACATCATGATACTTTCCTCACTTTATATAGTGTAGAGTTTGCTGCAAAATATTGATCAAAGCATCACCATTCAGGAAATATTGTGGGACACACATGACTGTGACCAGTAATGTAAATGTCATAATTTGGAGGATTAACCAAAAAGTTTCTACAATAAAGTAGATCACTTGTCCCTCCAATGTAGCTTCCTGAGCAATACCCATCAAATAGCTTTTGCAATACTACAAAAGAGTACACCACACCCATAGCCAGACTTGGGCCCTGGCTTTTAAAACACACAGGCCCACCTACTGTAGTCTCCATTCACAATACTGTTGCATGAAACAGTCAATTCTTATGTACTGTATACCTTGTAAAAGTAGAGCTTCAAAGGAATGATGACTGACCTGCGATCACTACTCACATGTTTTACAGCCTGCTCTGCAGCCAACGTGGCCATAGTTTGTAGTGTACTCAGTCTGCGCAGGCTTTTGCTGTGTGATCCCATTGGATGGCCACTGGATAGCCACTGGCACAGCTCAGTGTCAGGCAGCAGGGTACCTTCTGAGAAGGGTGTCCAGGTCATTTGCCCTAGGTGCTTCCCTACTTAATCCAGCATTGTCAACCAGCCCATTAGACCATTGCCAATCTGGCTTTTACTGGAATTGCCAGTCTTGCCCTGAACTCATCTACAAGATTAACACAATTCACTTCCTATAATTATTGTACTCCTATGGCCTGTTAATTGCACTATTCTGCATGTTAGTAGATGGATTGTCGTGCAATAGTGTGACTTATTTTCAGTCTTCCTATAAATTAATACAGCATAGTGTGTTAGCAACAATCTACCAGAGTTGTTTTATAATCTGGTTGTCTACATGTTATTCTATCCCCTCAAAGTTCAAACTGGAGAAACCCAGATAAGATAGTGAAGAATAGTATAACAAAAAAGAGCTCTGTACTCTTACAACACAGATAACGTGCAATCCATATTTCAGAATCATTCTTTTAGCCTTCTTAAGAAAAGTAATAAAAGATTTACAGAACTCTTTTTTCTGGTTCCTTTCTGCAGAATTTGCAAAGTCTCTCTCTCAGCAGAGCAGCCATTTGAAATGGAATTTATCACGTAGAAACAGTTGTTTTTGTCATGCACATAAATAAGTTTCAGTTAGTTCAATGTAGAACATCCTCCAGTCCTACCCAGTTATACAGCAGTTTGTGAGGAAAACTAGTTATTTATATCAAGTGCTGTTTTTATGTAACATGTACAGTCGGTATGCCTTGCCTTTAGTGATTTTATACCATACAGTACTCATATTTCACTGTGAAGGGGCCAAATGGTGCAGAATCAGAAATAATTGTGTGCTACTTCCAATACCTCTTTCCCATAACATTTACTCAGGGGCGGATTGGGATGGAAAACCAGCCCAGGAAATTTATGAAAACAGCCCTAATATAGGTGTGGTCTAATGAGGGGGTGGGGTCTGTTGAGAGGGACAGAATCCCTCCTCAAAGGGCCTGTTTGTATGCAATTGCATCCTTCTTTGTGTCTATTGCTGCAGTTGTGACTGAGACCAGGGGCGGATTGGGAACTAAAAGTGGCCATGTCAAATTTTGTAGAAGTGGCTTGACATGGGCAGCACAAAAGGTATAACATACTGTATATAGCCAAGGCAGCATCACTGGATGGCAGAGGTGCTGTACTGCAGAGAAGGAATAACAGAATGAATAGGGACAATGCAGTGTACTGAGAGCGGTGGGCTGTCTGTCATGTGGGTAGTAGGGCCACAATACAACACACAAAACAGGCCCCACAGACAAGTCAGTCTACCGGGAATCTTCCTGGTGAGTCCTATGGCCAATCTGCCTCTGCATTTATTGTAACATTTTCCATCAGTAAACTGAACAAAACTTAGTGCCCTGATGCAAATACAAAAAAAGCTTAGTCATGCCATTTTGTTGGTTGACCACATCCCCTGGACCAATTTACCTACCTTACTATAAAAATGCACTGTAACTGCCAGCGTGCAGAGTGGGAACTGTATAGAACTAAGGATTGTATAGGGAACTAGGGGGAGATGTACTATGCTGTGATAAAAGTGGAGAAGTGAGCTAGTGAAGAAGTTGCCCATGTCAACCAATCAGCATTGATGTAACATTTATAATTTGCATACTATAAAAGTATACAGAGCAGCTGATTGGTTGCCATAAGCAACTTCTCCACTGGCTCACTTCTCCACTTTTATCACTGCTTAGTACATCTCCCCCTAAAGTTACAATGCCTTATTCCAATCCATACCTGGACTATACTTTTTAGCCCTGTGTTCTTTAAGTACTTCTTACCCTATTGATTATGCCAGGCTGTACTTTTGATATAATGTTGTATTGACATTTATGGTTATGTGTTGTTGAGAGACATTTAGGTAAATGTATTATATATACACTTCCTGCTTCACCTCTTTACCGAGACGAAGCAGGAAGGGACATCAACAAGATGTTTTAACACCTTGTCTGACGAAGCGGGGGAGCGAAAGCTCCCCCCTCTGGCAATGTCCCCTGAGCACACAGCGCATCAGCTCCTTCTTGGCTGGCTCCCCTGCGCATGCGCGGGATCTCGCTATTTGCGCGAGATCACCAGCGCACTCCGGAGCCGGCACCCGCCACAAGCAGGGACAGCTCTGTCCCTGCTGTAGTGAATGGACATCGCCACCTGCAGCTGTCAAAATCAACAGCTGCAGGTGTCATAACGGTCAGCGATCGGCCTGCTATCTTTTAGATGGTAGCACCAATATGGACAGGGGCGCATATGTGTTTCATTGTGCCTGCACCACAGCCATCATACGTAGGGGAGAAGCGGTATAGCGTGCGCTGATACCGCTTCTCCCCCACAGCGCCACTTCACACATTTACCCAATTATGTATTAAGCCTTAACAAGAGATAAAGTAGAGATGGATAAAGAGTGATAAATGACCAGCTCCGGACTATCATTTATCAAACACAGCCTGTGACATGGCAGTTAGGAAGGTGATTGGCTGGTCATTTATCTCTATTCATCCGTCTCCACTTTATCTCTTGTTAAGGCTCAATACATTTGGGCCATTTAGGTAAATGTATTATAGCGGCACGCATCGTATAACACTTCCTGCTTTACCTCCCTATCGAGGTGAAGCAGGAAGGGACATCAACAAGATGTATTAACATCTTCTCTGCCTAAGCGTTTTGCTCCCCCCTCCGGTGATGTCCCCCGAGCACTCAGCGCATCAGCTCAGAGTTGACGCGCTGTGTCTCCTTCCCAGCCGGCTCCTCTACACATGTGCGTGATCTCGCTACTCATGCAAGATCCCCAGCGCAGTCCGGAAATGGCATCCACCACAGGCAGGGACAGCTCTGTCCCTGCTGTTATGTATGGGCATCGCCACCTGCAGCTGTCTAAATCGATTCATACATTGCCCGCGCATATCAGCCTGCTATCTTTTAGATAGCAGCACCGATATGGACAGGGGTGCATAGTCATTGTCTCGCACCGCAACTATCATACATGGGGAGAAGCGGTATAGTGTACATAACGTGCACTGATACCACTTCTCCCCATTGCACCAGTTCATACATTTACCCCATTATGTGGTAGATGTTTTCATATTTGTATCTGTGGTGACCAGTTGGAGCTGCTACAAACTAGTGTGACTTTTATGCCCCTTCCCCTGCTGGATGCAGCCCTGGCTGGACATTAAACAGAAAGGGTTAACTGTGGCCTGAGTGCTGCTCCTGGCACTATGACACTGGCCAGTCAGCAAGAGGCATATGGATTCCAAGGATAGAACCGGCTTGTACTGTGGCAGTTATAGCCAGGTTCTGGACAGTTGGCAGTTGGATGACGGCCATCTTAGGGAGTTGTATTGACGGGAGGTGACTCACTATTTACTAAGCTTTGGATGGAGATAAAGTAAATGGAGATAAAGCACAAGCCAATCAGCTCCTAACTGCCATGTCACAGCCTGGGTTTGACAAATGTCAGTTAGGAGCTGATTGGCTGGTACTTTATCTCCATTGAAGGCTTAGTAAATAGACCAAGAAGTGAATGAGGGCTGCGCTGTGTGTCAGAGCAGTGAAGATCAGCCCTTCGGGTAATGGAAAGACTAGCCTTCAGTAGAAGAGTAAATAGCAGCTTAGCAGTGCCGCTGCCTCTGGATCAAATGTGTTTGTGTTTTAGGAGCTGAGTGGTGATGAGCTGGTAACCATCAGGAATTCTGCACTGACGTCCAGGCAGGAGGCAGGATCTCTCTTCCCCAAGTGAGTACTGTGAGGCAGCGCTTTCTTCGCTAAGGACATCCCGGATGAGTGGCTTAGCTAAGATTGGCAGCGGCAGGCAGAGCAACCTCATGCAAGACAGCATGATTAGGGTTAGGCTAAAATCATGACAGGAAAGAGAATAAATGGTAAACATTAACATAGAGACCAACCATCCTTTTTCCCCATAGAGGCAGATTTTTATTTAAAAAGAAATGGAGACACAGTGTACTTTTTATTTTATCAATATGCTGCAACACCTTTAATTACTTTATATAAGGGGCACTATTTCAGTATTTGTAACATAAGAGGGTAATATTATATTATTTCTTTAAATAGGAGACATCCTTTTTTTACAGGGGCACTACTTTATTAATTATTGTTTTACACGGTCTAGTCACATTATTATGACCACCTCCTACATTTGACGTCGGCAGCACATAGTGCATGAAGTACATCACTAGTCGTGCACTGGCTTGATGGGTATATTAGGTGTGCGATATGCCACATCTACACACATACAGTATTAATCGATGCTGTCGTGAGTAAAAGGGGCGATTTATTTGAGTTTACAAAAATGGATTATTATCGGCTTTCGGGTCAGGGCCGGCAGTACTTCTGAAACAGCGCAGTTTGTGAACTGTTCATGTGCTGCTGTGGTGAAGGTGTATTGTGACTGGACAAATTGCACCATTGCAGTGATAAAGCTGATTAACTTACAGGACAGAAAAAGCAATACATTTAACTTATATTTGTGCAGGCTGCTGCGACCGCTAAGCGTGTGTGTGTAACCCCTAACAGATACGTACACGTTGCGTAAGCACGCCGTCACACTGTAAGCATTGAGTAGCTACACGTGAGGCGGAATACACTTTATAACCCCTAGCAGGAAAGGAGCACGACACCAATTGTATTTAAATATGTTGGGGTCTGATCCACCATCAGTTATTTACTAACAGGGGGTTACAATAATAATACAATCACAATAAGAGATACAGGCTACAATCAATGATACATACGTTTGTTTCGCCAGCACCACCTGGTCCCGGTCCTCGGTCAATCAAGATAGATGACTGTCAGAGAATGTGTGGCCAGCCAGGCAGCTTGGCTTTTTATACATTTGTCCAGTTCATGATACAATAGACACTGTATGCTCTTCTTCCATTGGTTCGGGGGTGGGACATAGCCTGTGCACTGGGGATTTTTGGTCAGCTCAAGCGGTGGGCGATGGCTAAGTCTTGAGATGTGATTTCTGTTGTTTGCATCTGAGTTCCCGTCCCATGACCAGTGAAACCCATCACATTAATCATACATAATTCTGGTATTATTAATAACTTATTGTTGCAATATGTGACAATATTCTCATACCCACCAGATTACTGATTATGTGACCCTGAACAATATGATCCCACACATGATATGATTATTCATTTCCATCCTCAGGATATACATATATATATATATATATATATATATATACATATACATATACATACATACATACATACATACATACATACACACACACATATATATTCCTGCTATTACAATTTGTTAGGAAATATATATATATATATATAGAAAGTATTTGGCAGCACTCCCAGTCTCAGAACATCAATGTCCGGTGCCCTCACGAACCCGTATGGCGGCGGGTGAAATACAGAATCTTGTCGGCGGCACTCCGGTATACAAATAGGTACAAACACAGGCACGTGGAAACAACGTTTCGAAGTTTTATTTACTTCCTCCTGGAGGACGAAGTAAATAAAGTAGAGCAGTAGAGCAGTTCACCATCAAAATAAACCTGGGGGCTACCAATTTTATTTTTATTTCCTCCACGGTGACATAGCCCAAGCCTCCAGTGATGTGGGTTTGTTAAACCCGGGGCACATCACCCGTAGTTTGGGTTATCAACCTCCAAATATTTTAAGGCAATATCGCCATCAAATTGCCATGATTTATAATGTGTTAGAATTAGCCCAATAATCTCAGGCTGTTAAATGTCCTCCTCTAAGTTGATGACATGGCCTTTTTCATTGACATCAATGTTAATAATAATAATAATAATAATAATAATAATAATAATATAACCCCATTTGTTTCAAGGTGTAATACTTTTATGAATAAATCTTTAGGGGTAAATTTACCAACAAATTTCACTCCAACTCTCATACAGTCATGAAAAGGACTGATTGCATTTTCTAAGATTGAGGTAATGGGACAGAGCTTCCAAAACATGCTCTTTCTTAGAGAATGCCTAGAAGTAAAGTGATAGCTACCACATGCCTGTTGGCGCTGTGTACATGTATGTCAGTGTAAGTTGACACCTGTGGATCAGCAGCCACCTGGTGAGGGAGCAGCCAACCTCTTCAAACAATCAACCACCAGTATTTAAAGTACCAGGCAGGTGCTCAGAACCACCGAGGCAACCTTAGTGAAAACACACTTTTAATATAAAACAGTAACAACATAAAAGAAAAAAATAAACAGTTAAAAATATTAATTAGTCAGCTGCATCATATGCATCTGCAATAAATACACATAACTGCATAGGTTTGCATGAATACGGGAGTCCCTGGAAGTCCCAGAATGCTAAAACCGAGTGCCGGACTGGCCATTAGTTTTACCGGGGAAAGTCCCGGGGGGCCGATTGGTATGTGGGGCCGCTTGTCAAATGAGGCCCCGCCCCTCGCACATCACCAACGCTATGTGACAGGTTTTTAACTACTGCGCGTGCCGCGGCTACTGGCCGCTATTAGGAGAAGAGGCCCGCCCCCACCACCACCTGAACCGGCTGTCCGGAAGAGGAGATCTGCGCCCCAAGTGTCTATGACGTCATCGGCGCGCGGACCTCGGTGGAAGAGACAGTGCGGCTGCGGTGCGGAGGATCCATCTCGGTGACTGTCGGTGAGTATGAGTCTCAGACTACTAACCCAGGCAGAGGCGAGCCCAATACATGTGCTGCTGTGCGGGCGCTTCTGTCACAAAGCGTGCCCGGCCCCATGCACTCAGCACTCTGTTTCTAAATTAAATCTGAATTAGTTGATGCCTATAAGCAGATGATTCAAGGGAGGGGAGCCCCCCCAGGGTCTAGGACTGAATGATATGTGCAAGGAGGAGATGATAGATAATATTACAGTGTCAGCTTCATTGTATATATATATATATATATATATATATATATATATATATATATACAGGTTGAGTCTCCCTTATCCAAAATGCTTGGGACCGGAGGTATTTTGGATATCGGATTTTTCCGTATTTTGGAATAACTGCATACCATAATGAGATACCATGGCGATGGGACCCAAATCTAAGCACAGAATGCATTTATGTTTCATATACACCTTATACACACTGCCTGAAGGTCATTCTAGCCAATATTTTTTTATTACTTTGTGTATTAAATAAAGTTTGTGTACATTGAGCCATCAAAAAACAAAGGTTTCACTATCTCACTCTCACTCAAAAAAGTCCGTATTTCGGAATATTCCGTATTTCGGAATATTTGGATATGGGATACTCAACCTGTGTGTATATATATATATATATATATATATATATATACATACAGTGTCCAGAATGAGCTGGCATGGCACTCTATATAAAGCAAATAATACCTGGGTGCCTGTTATAATAATAAAGTATTCTGTATATTTGATACAACAAGAAATCAACCAAACATGGCACTCCAGGGGGTAAATTTACTAAGATGGGAGTTCTATTTAAGATGGGATGTTGCCCATAGCAACCAATCAGATTGTACTTCTCATTTATCTAGCACCTATCTGATTGGTTGCTATGTACAACATCCCATCTTCAATAGAACTCCCAATTTAGTAAATTTACCCCTAGGATTTTTAAACGAACAACATTTATGTGCAAAAAAGCACATGACAACAAAAAACGTACATCACAGCAGAGGCGGAACTACCGCCAGTGCAACCAGTGCGTTGCACTGGGGCCCGCCACTGTCCAGGGGCCCAAAGCATGTAATGAGTCACACTGACTCATTACATGCCGCTATGTGCTGCGGGCAACCGCTGCCCGCAGCACACAGCCGCCCGGAGAGGAGAGGAGCGCAGAGGACACTGGGGGAACTCCTCGTTCCCCCAGTGTCCTCTGCGCTCCTCTCCTCTCCGGGCGGCTGTGTGCTGCGGGCAGCGGTTGCCCGCAGCACATAGCGGCATGTAATGAGGAGGGAGGTGGAGGAGGGAGCCACAGCAGCGCTGTGCAATTGGTTGAGGCGCTGCTGCTGCTGTCCCTCTGCTTCACTATAGGCTGACTTCCGCCGCTGTGAAATGCATCCCAGCATTCACAGCGGCGGAGAACAGCAGCAGCAGTGCCTCCACCAATATCACAGCGTTGCTGCTGCTCCCTCCTCCTCCTCCTCCCTCCTCCTTCTTCTCTCCTGCCCGGGCTGCACCGAGGTGCATGAGCCAGCGGAGACAGTAAGTATAATTCATTCATTCATTCATTCATTCATTCATTCATTCATTCATTCTTTCTTTCTTTCTTCATGTGCAAAAAGGGGGACTGTCTGCCGTAATGTGTAAAAAGGGCACACTGTCTGCCGTTATGTGTAAAAAGGGCACGCTGTCTGCCGTTATGTGTAAAAAGAGGATGCTCTCTGCCGTTATGTGTAAAAAGCGCACGGGCTGCCGTTATGTGTAACAAGGGCATGCTGTCTGCCGTTATGTGTAACAAGGGCACGCTGTCTGCCGTAATGTGTAAAAGGGGGACGCTGTCTGCCGCTATGTGTAAGAAGGGCACGCTGTCTGCCATTATGTGTAAAAATGGCACGCTGTCTGCCGTTATGTGTAAAAAGGGGGATGCTGTCTGCTGATATGTGTAAAAAGGGAGACGCTGTCTGCCTTAATGTGTAAAAATGGGACGCTGTCTGCCATAATGTGTAAAAAGGGGAATCTGTCCGCCGTAAGGTGTAAAAGGGTCTCTACCTGGTGTAGTGGTGCCACTGTGCGGCGTAATTTGAATAATGGAGACTACTGTGCACCGTTTTATGAATTGGTATTATTTTGTGGCCACACCCCTTCCCCACAAAGCCACGCCCCTATGTATTTTTGCGTGCGCACTGCCCCTGTTTTGCATGCAGGGGTGGGGCTCCGATGCCGTTTCTTGCACACAGTGCTAAAATGTCTAGTTACGGCACTGTTGCTAGGTATCCATTTCTCTGGCCCTGAGCAGGTCCCCCTCACCAGATCCTCTCCAGGGGTGAGGTGGTGCACCTGGATGGGATGGGTGGGGGGCGCAAAGCATTTTGTCGCACCTGGGCCCACCGCTCGCTAGCTCCGCCACTGCATCACAGTGCAGGTTAAGGCTGCATTTCGGAGCCACGCAGGGCTTCTTCCTCAGGACAAGTCAGTAATGTACAACAGCATGCTGATGCTCTTGTACACTACTGGCTCCGAAATGCAGCACTGACTTGCACTGTGATGTACGTCTTTTGTTGTCACATGCTTTTTTGCACATAAATGTTGTTCGTTTAAAAACCCTGCAGTGCCATGTTTGGTTGACCTCTTGTTGTATCAACCATACCGAATACTATATATATATATATATATATATATATATATATATATATATATATATATTAGTGATGTGCACCTGACATTTTTCGGGTTTTGTGTTTTGGTTTTGGATTCGGTTCCGCGGCCGTGTTTTGGATTCAGACGCGTATTGGCATAACCTCACTGAATTTTTTTTGTCTGATTCGGGTGTGTTTTGGATTCGGGTGTTTTTTTCAAAAAACCCTAAAAAACAGCTTAAATCATAGAATTTCGGGGTCATTTTGATCCCATAGTATTATTAACCTCAATTACCATAATTTCCACTCATTTCCAGTCTATTCTGAACACCTCACACCTCACAATATTATATTTAGTCCTACAATTTGCACCGAGGTCGCTGGATGGCTAAGCTAAGCGACACAAGTGGCCGACACAAACACCTGGCCCATCTAGGAGTGGCACTGCAGTGTCAGGCAGGATGGCACTTCAAAAAAATTGTCCCCAAACAGCACATGATGCAAAGAAAAAAAGAGGCGCACCAAGCTCGCTGTGTGACTAAGCTAAGTGACACAAGTGGCCGACACAAACACCTGGCCCATCTAGGAGTGGCACTGCAGTGTCAAGACAGGATGGCACTTCAAAAAAATTGTCCCCAAACAGCACATGATGCAAAGAAAAAAAGAGGCGCACCAAGGTCGCTGTGTGACTAAGCTAAGCGACACAAGTGGCCAACACAAACACCTGGCCCATCTAGGAGTGGCACTGCAGTGTCAATCAAGACAGGATGGCACTTCAAAAAAATTGTCCCCAAACAGAACATGATGCAAAGAAAAAAAGAGGCGCACCACAGGTATAGAATGTAGATGGATAGTATACTTAATGAATGATGACACAGAGGTAGGTACAGCAGTGGCCTACCGTACTGCTATATATAGTATACTGGTGGTCACTGTGTCAGCAAACTGAAAAACTAAAATGCACCACAGGTATAGAATGAAGATGGATAGTATACTTAATGAATGACGACACAGAGGTAGGTACAGCAGTGGCCAACCGTACTGCTATATATAGTATACTGGTGGTCACTGTGTCAGCAAACTGCAAAACTAAAATGCACCACTGGTATAGAATGTAGATGGATAGTATACTTAATGAATGACGACACAGAGGTTGGTACAGCAGTGGCCTACCGTACTGCTATATATAGTATACTGGTGGTCACTGTGTCAGCAAACTGCAAAACTTAAATGCACCACAGGTATAGAATGTAGATGGATAGTATACGTAATGAATGATGACACAGAAGTAGGTACAGCAGTGGCCTACCGTACTGCTATATATAGTATACTGGTGGTCACTGTGTCAGCAAACTGCAAAACTAAAATGCACCACAGGTATAGAATGTAGATGGATAGTATACTTAATGAATGACGACACAGAGGTAGGTACAGCAGTGGCCTACCGTACTGCTATATATAGTATACTGGTGGTCACTGTGTCAACAAACTGCAAAACTAAAATGCACCACTAGTATAGAATGTAGATGGATAGTATACTTAATGAATGACGACACAGAGGTAGGTACAGCAGTGGCCTACCGTACTGCTATATATAGTATACTGGTGGTCACTGTGTCAGCAAACTGCAAAACTAAAATGCACCACAGGTATAGAATGTAGATGGATAGTATACTTAATGAATGACGACACAGAGGTAGGTACAGCAGTGGCCTACCGTACTGCTATATATAGTATACTGGTGGTCACTGTGTCAGCAAACTGAAAAACTAAAATGCACCACAGGTATAGAATGTAGATGGATAGTATACTTAATGAATGACGACACAGAGGTAGGTACAGAAGTGGCCTACCGTACTGCTATATATAGTATACTGGTGATCACTGTGTCAGCAAACTGAAAAACTAAAATGCACCACAGGTATAGAATGTAGATGGATAGTATACTTAATGAATGACGACACAGAGGTAGGTACAGCAGTGACCTACCGTACTGCTATATATAGTATACTGGTGGTCACTGTGTCAGCAAACTGAAAAGCTAAAATGCACCACAGGTTTAGAATGTAGATGGATAGTATACTTAATGATTAGCGACACAGAGGTAGGTACAGCAGTGGCCTACCGTACTGCTATATATAGTATACTGGTGGTCACTGTGTCAGCAAACTGCAAAACTAAAATGCACCACAGGTATAGAATGTAGATGGATAGTATACTTAATGAATGACGACACAGAGGTAGGTACAGCAGTGGCCTACCGTACTGCTATATATAGTATACTGGTGGTCACTGTGTCAGCAAACTGCAAAACTAAAATGCACCACAGGTATAGAATGTAGATGGATAGTATACTTAATGAATGACGACACAGAGGTAGGTACAGCAGTGGACTACTGCTATATATAGTATCCTGGTGGTCACTGTGTCAGCAAACTGCAAAACTAAAATGCACCACAGGTATAGAATGTAGATGGATAGTATACTTAATTAATGACGACACAGAGGTAGGTACAGCAGTGGCCTACCGTACTGCTATATATAGTATACTGGTGGTCACTGTGTCAGCAAACTGCAAAACTAAAATGCACCACAGGTATAGAATGTAGATAGATAGTATACTTAATGAATGACGACACAGAGGTAGGTACAGCAGTGGCCTACCGTGCTGCTATATATAGTATACTGGTGGTCACTGTGTCAGCAAACTGCAAAACTAAAATGCACCACAGGTATAGAATGTAGATGGATAGTATACTTAATGAATGACGACACAGAGGTAGGTACAGCAGTGGCCAACCGTACTGCTATATATAGTATACTGGTGGTCACTGTGTCAGCAAACTGCAAAACTAAAATGCACCACAGGTATAGAATGTAGATGGATAGTATACTTAATGAATGACGACACAGAGGTAGGTACAGCAGTGGCCTACCGTACTGCTATATATAGTATACTGGTGGTCACTGTGTCAGCAAACTGAAAAACTGTAATGCACCACAGGTATAGAATGTAGATGGATAGTATACTTAATGAATGACGACACAGAGGTAGGTACAGCAGTGACCTACCGTACTGCTATATATAGTATACTGGTGGTCACTGTGTCAGCAAACTGAAAAACTAAAATGCACCACAGGTATAGAATGTAGATGGATAGTATACTTAATGATTAGCGACACAGAGGTAGGTACAGCAGTGGCCTACCGTACTGCTATATATAGTATACTGGTGGTCACTGAGTCAGCAAACTGCAAAACTAAAATGCACCACAGGTATAGAATGTAGATGGATAGTATACTTAATGAATGACGACACAGAGGTAGGTACAGCAGTGGCCTACCGTACTGCTATATATAGTATACTGGTGGTCACTGTGTCAGCAAACTGCAAAACTAAAATGCACCACAGGTATAGAATGTAGATGGATAGTATACTTAATGAATGACGACACAGAGGTAGGTATAGCAGTGGCCTACCGTACTGCTATATATAGTATACTGGTGGTCACTGTGTCAGCAAACTGCAAAACTAAAATGCACCACAGGTATAGAATGTAGATGGATAGTATACTTAATGAATGACGACACAGAGGTAGGTACAGCAGTGGACTACTGCTATATTTAGTATACTGGTGGTCACTGTGTCAGCAAACTGCAAAACTAAAATGCACCACAGGTATAGAATGTAGATGGATAGTATACTTAATTAATGACGACACAGAGGTAGGTACAGCAGTGGCCTACCGTACTGCTATATATAGTATACTGGTGGTCACTGTGTCAGCAAACTGCAAAACTAAAATGCACCACAGGTATAGAATGTAGATGGATAGTATACTTAATGAATGACGACACAGAGGTAGGTACAGCAGTGGCCTACCGTGCTGCTATATATAGTATACTGGTGGTCACTGTGTCAGCAAACTGCAAAACTAAAATGCACCACAGGTATAGAATGTAGATGGATAGTATACTTAATGAATGACGACACAGAGGTAGGTACAGCAGTGGCCAACCGTACTGCTATATATAGTATACTGGTGGTCACTGTGTCAGCAAACTGCAAAACTAAAATGCACCACAGGTATAGAATGTAGATGGATAGTATACTTAATGAATGACGACACAGAGGTAGGTACAGCAGTGGCCTACCGTACTGCTATATATAGTATACTGGTGGTCACTGTGTCAGCAAACTGAAAAACTGAAATGCACCACAGGTATAGAATGTAGATGGATAGTATACTTAATGAATGACGACACAGAGGTAGGTACAGCAGTGACCTACCGTACTGCTATATATAGTATACTGGTGGTCACTGTGTCAGCAAACTGAAAAACTAAAATGCACCACAGGTATAGAATGTAGATGGATAGTATACTTAATGATTAGCGACACAGAGGTAGGTACAGCAGTGGCCTACCGTACTGCTATATATAGTATACTGGTGGTCACTGTGTCAGCAAATTACAAAACTAAAATGCACCACAGGTATAGAATGTAGATGGATAGTATACTTAATGAATGACGACACAGAGGTAGGTACAGCAGTGGCCTACCGTACTGCTATATATAGTTTACTGGTGGTCACTGTGTCAGCAAACTGCAAAACTAAAATGCACCACAGGTATAGAATGTAGAGGGATAGTATACTTAATGAATGACGACACAGAGGTAGGTACAGCAGTGGCCTACCGTACTGCTATATATAGTATACTGGTGGTCACTGTGTCAGCAAACTGCAAAACTAAAATGCACCACAGGTATAGAATGTAGATGGATAGTATACTTAATGAATGACGACACAGAGGTAGGTACAGCAGTGGCCTACCGTACTGCTATATATAGTATACTGGTGGTCACTGTGTCAGGAAACTGCAAAACTAAAATGCACCACAGGTATAGAATGTAGATGGATAGTATACTTAATGAATGATGACACAGAGGTAGGTACAGCAGTGGCCTACCGTACTGCTATATATAGTATACTGGTGGTTACTGTGTCAGCAAACTGCAAAACTAAAATGCACCACAGGTATAGAATGTAAATGGATAGTATACTTAATGAATGACGACACAGAGGTAGGTACAGCAGTGGCCTACCGTACTGCTATATATAGTATACTGGTGGTCACTGTGTCAGCAAACTGCAAAACTAAAATGCACCACAGGTATAGAATGTAGATGGATAGTATACTTAATGAATGACGACACAGAGGTAGGTACAGCAGTGGCCTACCGTACTGCTATATATAGTATACTGGTGGTCACTGTGTCAGCAAAACTCTGCACTGTACTCCTCCTATATAATATTAATTATACTGGTGGTCCCCAGTCCCCACAATAAAGCAGCACACTGAGCACAGATTTGGAGTGTTTTTCAGGCAGACAACGTATACTGGTGGTCACTGTCAGCAAAACTCTGCACTGTACTCCTGCTGTATAATACAGCTGCTCCCCAGTCCCCACAATTAAGCAGTGTGAGCACAGATATATTATGCAGCACACTGAGCACAGATATGGTATGGAGCATTTATTTCAGGCAGAGAACGGATAAAACTGGTGGTCACTTATCAGCAAAACTCTGCACTGTACTACTCCTAACAGCTGCTCCCCAGTCCTCCCCACAATTAAGCAATAAAGCAATCAAGTTCAACAATAAACGGAGAGGACGCCAGCCACGTCCTCTCCCTATCATCTCCAATGCATGAGTGAAAATGGCGGCGACGCGCGGCTGCTTATATAGAATCCGAATCTCGCGAGAATCCGACAGCGGGATGATGACGTTCGGGCGCGCTCGGGTTAGCCGAGCAAGGCGGGAAGGTTCGAACCTGCCTCGGACCCGTGTAAAATGGGTGAAGTTCGGGGGGGTTCGGTTTCCGAGAAACCGAACCCGCTCATCACTAATATATATATATAGCGGTTGTCAATTATGGCTGCTGCTGGTGTATCTCATTGACCCGCTTCTGACTAATATAACATGCTCTGCCTTTTGTTGGTGTAACTCCATGTACATTACATTTTGAAGTATTAATCCCGCCTACTTTGGTATTAGCTCCCCCTATAGTTGATTTGGTGCCGCCCACATGAGGCCACTTTTAGAAAATTTTCCAGGGCCACTTTTGTTTCCCAATCCGTCCCTGCTAATCAGTCTTATAATAAATTATAGTTACCACTGATGATATTTGTTAGGTGGAGACTCTCAGAATTGTTCAGTCAGTCTCTAACACCTTAGTGAGTAGCCCGTAATTAGGTATAAGGGTCCTCTGGCTGAGTTATCCGAATAGTTTCAGTGTACAATAAGCACTGGGATGATGTTATCAAATTCCTCAATTCGCTGTATGAACTGCTAAAGAGGCAATGTGTATCTTTATGTCACGCAGCTTCTGGAAGCTGGAATCTGGCTGTAAAGAATTACTGCACTGTGCTGCTAGTGGCTGTGGGGCAGGCTCATCAATGTAAGCCACTGGTGGATCAAGGTGGACAGTCACTGAGCCTGGCATCAGCGAGTCGGATGCTGGCTGCAGTGGATCGTTGCACAGTGCCACTATTAACTGTGTGGCGGGTACATAGATGCAAGGTACAGCTGTGTAGTGCCGTCAACTTGGATGTATTAGTATTAGCAGCACGGTTAAGATGAAAAATGCCAGACGCAGGCACCGTCAGTCAGGGTGCAGTAGTGGAAGTGGCACGGTAATGGTGTAGTTAGCCAGATGGATACCCAGTAAAAGAGGGGAATGGGCTTCTCCTATGCACAATGGTAGTCCCAAGGGTCCCTTTTCTCTGTGTCCTCTGCACTTCTCCGCACACAGGGTGGCTTTGTCAAGAGGCAGAGTGAGCACCACTATCTGGGGTTGGCACGGTATTTTTCCTGTGCCTTAATTCAGCCATGGTTATTTGGACACAGAACAAAGACTACATCTCCCATGGTGCATCAGGGGATGTCGCAGATTGGGCGTTTGTGCAAGGTACAGCTGTGTAGTGCTGTCAACTTGGATGTATTAGTATTAGCAGCACGGTTAAGATGAAAAATGCCAGACGCAGGCACCGTCAGTCAGGGTGCAGTAGTGGAAGTGGCACGGTAATGGTGTAGTTAGCCAGATGGATACCCAATAAAAGAGGGGAATGGGCTTCTCCTATGCACAATGGTAGTCCCAAGGGTCCCTTTCTCTGTGTCCTCTGCGCTTCTCCGCACACAGGGTGACTTTGTCAAGAGGCAGAGTGAGCACCACTATCTGGGGTTGGCACGGGATTTTTCCTGTGCCTTAATTCAGCCATGGTTATTTGGACACAGAACAAAGACTACATCTCCCATGGTGCATCAGGGGATGTCGCAGATTGGGCGTTTGTGCAGTCAGGAGCATGGAAAAATAGGTTTATATTGGGGTGAGTTTCGAGATCGTTACATGTGCATGTGCAATCTGGGAACCCAAAGAAAAAGGGGTAGTGAATTCTTCCCAGAATCCCAGGGGAGTAGGGGGGAATGTGTGAGCGGACACCTAATAATACTGTGCTTAGGGGCAGCCTGACTTAAGCCTGACTTCTAAATCTACCTCTGTCTGTCTATCTATCTATCTATCTATCTATCTATCTATCTATCTATCTATCGTATCATCTACTTATGACAAATCATTTCTGAAAAGGCCTCCTGGAATATTTCACATCTTGCTACTCTCTCTGTAGATTGGAGCTAATGAAAGGCGTAATCAAAAAACAATGTCACTAAAGCCAGGCATACATTATGCGATTATGTAGATTATCACTGAATTGGGATGATAATTTCATAGTGTATGGCTGCGAGCAGTCAGCGATGACCGGGCAGTCAGGCATGAAAATTTTTCCAACATTTTTGACTGACCCTATCATAGGTCGTATGCATCTGGCAGTGTATGTGGTACCATGCCTGTCCACCGGATATTTCCCCAGTTCCTCAGTAGAGGAGGATTCAATTATAATCACTGTCAGTTGATATTGCCTTTGATAACCCCCCCCCCCACTTCACTCCCGCTGCCAGTATCAGTTATGTCATTACCTAAGAGTTTGACACCAACTAAGCATGTCAGAGACAGCAACAATGGTAAGCAACTGTGCGCACCCTCTTGGTGTATAGTCCCAAAAAGTCTGTGTGTAATACCACAGAAATTTATACCAAAATATCACACTGATTCCATGTGTTATGAATTAGAATATTCCAGTCCCCAGTCTAATTTGATCTTAAAAATGGGCTCCAAATATCCAGTCTTTTGTCTTAATTGTTCAAATTCTCTCCTTTCTCCCGATAGCAGGCCAGTTCCATATGAACCCCAAAAATAGAAGAGAAGGAAGATATATAGTGTAATACAGTTTTATTCAATAATTCCACAAAAATTAAAATGCATATAATTTAGCACAGAAAATCTACCAAAGACTAGGCAAGAAAGCGTACGGGATAGATGGGGGTGTCATATAGTATCCACCCAAATAAGCATGATAAAATCCCACGGGTATCTCTCAGTCTTTTAGGTGCCGTGTTCTCCTCTGGATCTGCAGTATCCAAAAGATATATTGCCGGTTTTGCCGCAGTCTCCCCAATCAGATCACCAACGCGTTTCTGCTCCCTGAGGAGCCTTTATCAAGGTGTAAGGTGGAATGAAACTGGTCAGGGTATTTATCCCTGCCAGAGTGATCTGATTGGTCGAGAGTGTGCCCAGCCTCATTAGTGTCTAATCATATTGGTTTCACATATTTTTAACTTCTCCTTGTTATGTATCATCAAAACATTTATTAATTAACCTCACTTACATGTTTTCATGTCCCCAAAACAGGCTACACGGAGCCTTTTGCGGCGTGCGCTCCATACCCTGGAACGCACGCCATTTCCTACATCTGCTCCTGGCTCCCTCCACTGCGGCGTGCGTTCCAGCTCCCCGGAACGCACGTCGCTTCCTGTGTCTGTCCGCATCACATTTCCGCTCTCTCCAGTATAAAATACTAAAAAGTGGAAGAGTACATATATAGTAATTTCTACAACAGGACGGGATTAAATACTTTTTAAAGGACTTTAAAACCATGACATACACTGGTTGTTAAATCATAAAAACCATTTAAGTTCGAATTCAAGATTTAAACCCTTTGGAGCCACTGTTCCCATGTCGTAAATCCATTTCATCTCTGTTTGTGCTAAAACTTCTTCCACATTTCTTTTCCTCCAATGATTGTTTACTACTTTTATACCTATCACCCTTTTTAGAGACCTATAATTACATACATGTGTCTCTTTAAAATGGTTGGATACAGAATGATTAGGATAGCCCTTTTTAATATTCCTCAGATGCTCTGCCCATCGTTCTTTCAGTGGTCGAGATGTTCGGCCTATATATTGTAACCCACAAGTACACTCTATTAAATATATGCAATTTTTAGTGTTACACGTTATGAAATCTAAAATACAATAAGTTTTACCTGTTGTGTTCGATTGGAACTCTTCAATTTTACTTGGTTGGGCAGTATGGTGTCTGCACATATTGCAGAATCCATACCTGTGGAAACCCTTAATTTTAATTCTTCCTGATTTTTTTGGGCCAACGGCACTTTTCACTAATTTCTGTTTCAAATTGGGAGCCTTTTTACAAATTAATTTTGGTTTGGATGGTAAAATACTCTTTAAGATGGGATCCCTATTTAACAAATGCCAATGTTTATTGAATATCTTTTCAACCTCTTTGTGTTGACTATTAAAAGATGTAATAAAAGGTATGACTATATCTTCATTTTTGTGTTTAATATTAGTTTTTAAAAAATCATCTCTTTCTACAGCCCCTATTTCCTCAATGTACTTATTCAACGTCTCCCCATCATATCCTTTCGCCACAAATTTTTGTTGTAAACTTCTGGACTGGTTTTGGAAGGTTTCAAGATCTGTACAATTACGCCTCATCCTTCTAATCTGACCCCTAGGAACATTTTTAATCCAATTATGATGATGGTTACTCTTTGTAGAGATATACAAATTACTGTCTGTTGGCTTAAAAAAAGATTTAGTTTTCAACATTCCATTTTCTATGTACACTGTGAGGTCTAAAAATTGTATTTCAACGGGGCTGATATTGAATGGTAAAACTATATTAAAATCGTTGACATTTAAGGATGTGCAAAATGAGTTTAGGGATATGTCATCACCTTCCCATATAAAAATGTCATCGATAAAACGATACTATAGCCTGATGTTTTTTAGGAAGGGATTATCCTCTGCCCAGATGATTTCATCCTCCCATAATCCCATAAAAAGATTCACGTGTGCGGGGGCAAAGCGTGTGCCCATAGCAGTACCCTTCTTCTGTTGGTAAAACCTTCCACTATACCAGAAAAAGTTATTGTTTAAAATTAACTTAATACTATCTAAAATGAATTGGACCTTCTTTTCCTCCAAATTGCTTTTCAAAAGATGGTACTCCGTGGCTTTTACTCCTTTCACGTGATCAATGATTGTATATAAGATACTGACGTCTGCAGTCCCTAATATAAAATTTGGCTGCCACTTTACTTGTTCTAATTTTTGAAGAATATCCTCTGTATCCTTAATATAAGATCTCAATTTCAGTACTTCAGGTTGAAGATGGTGGTCCACAAAATGAGACAAATTTGATGTTGCAGAATTTGTCCCCGCCACAATGGGTCTTCCAGGGGGGTCTTCTAAATTCTTGTGGATCTTCGGTAAGACGTAAAAAAACGGAAGAACCGGATCTTGTACATTAATATAACTCTCTTCCTTATCTGTAATCACTTCTTCCATTTTATATTTCAAGGTAAGGTTCCTCAATTCCTTTTCAATCCGTTCATTTGGATTACTTCTCAGAACAGTATATGTGTCTTTATCATTCAATTGTTTTTTAATTTCGTTGTCATACTTTTCTGCATCCATAATGACCACCCCTCTCCCTTTATCTGCGGGTTTAATGACTATATTTTCATTTTCACTCAAGGATTTGATTGCTTCTCTCTCGCGTTTCGAGAGATTCTGGCTTTTACTCCACCTCGATGGAATTTCCTCTAAATCAGCCATAACTGCCTTACCGAAACTTTCTACAAAACATCCTCGATTGAAGGTGGGGTTAAAAGTGGACTTCGGGCGGAATGGATCCCTTTCTGTAGTGCTTTCACATTTCTGATTAATGAAATACTTCTTAAGTGATACTTTACGAATAAATTTCTGAATATCTAAATAAGTTTCAAACTTATTCAGTTTGTTATCCGGGGCAAATTTTAACCTTCGCTCAAGCGTACTAGTTTCATCTGTTGACAGAATGTGCTTACTTAAGTTGAATATTTTTGTTTTTTTAACTTCCATTTCTATATCCTTCCTCATTTCACTTCCCTTCTTTTTTATTTTTCCTTTACCTCGTTTGCCCCTTTTTTTCTTTTCTCTCCTGAAAACTAATACCTTTTGTAGCGACTCCCGCTCCGCCCTAAAAAATCCTCATTGTTGAGGATTTCGAATCTATTCCTTCTATTCAGTGGTGAATTATCTCTTTCTCGTCTATTTCTATTCCACTCATCTTTTATATAGAACTCATTATTCGTTCTGTAGGATCTTTCTTTCCGTCTTCCTTCTCCCTTTGGTCGTCGCCATGTTTTCTGGAGGTTTTTTTCTTTTGAATGATAATATGTTCTCCTAGTTCCAAAAAATGCTTGATCCCGTTTATTATTACGTCCCACATATCTACTATTCTCTTCCCTTTTATAATAATTCTTTCTTCTAGGTGTAGGACTGGGTATATATCTACAAAGGGGTTCCTCTATTTGTTCTATTTGTTCCCCATTTTCACTTTCCCCATCTCCTACATCCTCTATTTTTTCTTCTCTTTTTCTTTTATCTCTAATGTATTTCCTTTTTTTCCTCAAAATGAACTATTTTTCTTTCTTAATAATCCTAGATTCCATTTTTCTTTCTAACTCACTATATTCCTCCATGTCTCTATAGGGTACGAGATCTTTGGTAAATGTACCTATTTGTCTTTCTATTTGTTCCAAATTTTTCTTTCTTTCTTGTACAATTAATCCCATTAGAGCCATAGTACAATCTTCTAATATTTTCTCCCACTTAAGGTAGAACTCATTACTTTCATTTTCAGAAGAAGATTTCTTATCTATTTTTAGACCTTTCGGGATGAGCTCTTCTGCTACATATTTTTCTAAAGTTATAGCCTCCTACCATACTTTACTTTCTCGGATGAGAACATACTCCAATTTCCTCATAATGATTTCAGCTTCCTCTATAGTTCCTAAATCTGTCTTACTTTCACTTTCACATTCGTTTGATTCGAAAACTGAATTAAGCAAAAGTTTTCTTTGATCCCTATAACCAAGCATGGTGCAGCTAGTTTTTATGGGTATACAGCTTAATACAACAGAGATTCAAAAACAGCGCCCCAACTCAAAAGTGCAGCAACAGAAGCTAGGGTGATCCCAACCACCACAAATACTGGAAACAACAACAACGGTAAGAAACTGTGCGCACCCTCTTGGTGTATAGTCCCAAAAAGTCTGTGTGTAATACCACAGAAATTTATACCAAAATATCACACTGATTCCATGTGTTATGAATTAGAATATTCCAGTCCCCAGTCTAATTCGATCTTAAAAATGGGCTCCAAATGTCCAGTCTTTTATCTTAATTGTTCAAATTCTCTCCTTTCTCCCGATAGCAGGTCAGTTCCATATGAACCCCAAAAAAAGAAGAGAAGGAAGATATATAGTGTAATAGTTTTATTCAATAATTCCACAAAAATTAAAATGCATATAATTTAGCACAGAAAATCCACCAAAGACTAGGCAAGAAAGCGTACCGGATAGATGGGGGTGTCATATAGTATCCACCCAAATAAGCATGATAAAATCCCACGGGTATCTCCCAGTCTTTTAGGTGCCGTGTTCTCCTCTGGATCTGCAGTATCCAAAAGATATATTGCCGGTTTTGCCGCAGTCTCCCCAATCAGCTCACCAACGCGTTTCTGCTCCCTGAGAGCCTTTATCAAGGTGTAAGGTGGAATGAAACTGGTCAGGGTATTTATCCCTGCCAGATTGATCTGATTGGTCGAGAGTGTGCCCAGCCTCATTAGTGTCTAATCATATTGGTTTCACATATTTTTAACTTCTCCTTGTGATGTATCATCAAAACATTTATTAATTAACCTCACTTACATGTTTTCATGTCCCCAAAACAGGCTACACGGAGCCTTTTGCGGCGTGCGTTCAACACCCTGGAACGCACGCCACTTCCTACATCCGTCCCTGGCTCCATCCACTGCGGCGTGCGTTCCAGCTCCCCGGAACGCACGTCGCTTCCTGTGTCTGTCCGCATCACATTTCCGCTCTCTCCAGCGGAAGTGACGCCCGTGGAACGCATATCACTTCCGCGTTCCACGGAGCGCTGTTCGAGCACCATATCCTAAAAACCTTTTATATGTGCTCATACTGCATACGTCCGCTACAGTATTATACTCATAAAAGCATAAATTATATGTTATTAAACACATTAAAAGGTTTAAAAACAAATTCATAAGAACCATAAAATAACTGAAAGGTTTAAAAATTATATATATAGAAAAGTGGAAAATTACATATACAGTGATTACTATGACAAAAAGGGATCCAAATTCTCTACATTGCAGATCATGTCAGCGGAAGTGCATCCGTAGAACGTATATTCCTTCTGCATTCCACGGTACATTGCTTCAGCACCACTTCCTAAAGGTCTCTTACAGTAATACATTCATCAGTGCTCATATTCAATAAAGTGCAAATTGTATACCTTTAAAACATAAAAGGTTTAAGAAAAATATAAAATACTAAAAAGTGGAAGAGTACATACAGTATATAGTAATTTCTACAACAGGACGGGATTAAATACTTTTTAAAGGACTTTAAAACCATGACATACACTGGTTGTTAAATCATAAAAACCATTTAAGTTCGAATTCAAGATTTAAACCCTTTGGAGCCACTGTTCCCATGTCGTAAATCCATTTCATCTCTGTTTGTGCTAAAACTTCTTCCACATTTCTTTTCCTCCAATGATTGTTTACTACTTTTATACCTATCACCCTTTTTAGAGACCTATAATTACATACATGTGTCTCTTTAAAATGGTTGGATACAGAATGATTAAGATAGCCCTTTTTAATATTCCTCATATGCTCTGCCCATCGTTCTTTCAGTGGTCGAGATGTTCGGCCTATATATTGTAACCCACAAGTACACTCTATTTAATATATGCAATTTTTAGTGTTACACGTTATGACATCTAAAATACAATAAGTTTTACCCGTTCTGTTCGATTGGAACTCTTCAATTTTACTTGGTTGGGCAGTATGGTGTCTGCACATATTGCAGAGTCCACACCTGTGGAAACCCTTAGTTTTAATTCTTCCTGATTTTTTTCGGGCCAACGGCACTTTTCACTAATTTCTGTTTCAAATTGGGAGCCTTTTTATAAATGAATTTTGGTTTGGATGGTAAAATACTGTTTAAGATGGGATCCCTATTCAACAAATGCCAATGTTTATTGAATATTTTTCAACCTCTTTGTGTTGACTATTAAAAGATGTAATAAAAGGTAGGACTATATCTTCCTTTTTGTTTTTAATATTAGTTTTTAAAAAATCATCTCTTTCTATGGCCCCTATTTCCTCAATGTACTTATTCAACGTCTCCCCATCATATCCTTTCACCACAAATTTTTGTTGTAAACTTCTGGACTGGTTTTGGAAGGTTTCAAGATCTGTACAATTACGCCTCATCCTTCTAATCTGACCCCTAGGAACATTTTTAATCCAATTATGATGATGGTTACTCTTTGAAGAGATATACGAATTACTGTATGTAGGAAGTGGCATGTGTTCCAGGGTGTGGAACGCATGCCGCAAAAGGCTCCGTGTAGCCTGTTTTGGGGACATGAAAACATGTAAGTGAGGTTATTTAATAAATGTTTTGATGATACATCACAAGGAGAAGTTAAAAATATGTGAAACCAATATGATTAGATACTAATGAGGCTGGGCACACTCTCGACCAATCAGATCACTCTGGCAGGAATAAATACCCTGACTAGTTTCATTCCACCTTACACCTTGATAAAGGCTCCTCAGGGAGCAGAAACGCGTTGGTGAGCTGATTGGGGAGACTGCTGCAAAACCGGCAATATATCTTTTGGATACTGCAGATCCAGAGGAGAACACGGCACCTAAAAGACTGGGAGATACCCGTGGGATTTTATCATGCCTATTTGGGTGGATACTATATGACACCCCCATCTATCCGGTACGCTTTTCTTGCCTAGTCTTTGGTGGATTTTCTGTGCTAAATTATATGCATTTTAAATTTTGTGGAATTATTGAATAAAACTGTATTACACTATATATATTCCTTCTCTTCTATTTTTGGGGTTCATATGGAACTGACCTGCTATCGGGAGAAAGGAGAGAATTTGAACAATGGAATCAGTGTGATATTCTGGTATAAATTTCTGTGGTATTACACACAGACTTTTTGGGACTATACACCAAGAGGGTGCGCACAGTTGCTTATCATTGTTGTTGTTTCCAGTATTTGTGGTGGTTGGGATCACCCTAGCTTCTGTTTCTGCACTTTTGAGTTGGGGCGCTGTTTTGGAATCTCTGTTGTATGTCAGAGACAGGAATGAGAAGTTAGCCATATATATGGAAAAACAGGGTTTGCGGGTGGACGGTGTTCCAGATAAAAACTCCCAGTTGCCTAATCGACAGTAATTTAATATAAGACTGCATAAGATCAGAAAATGAATGACAGTCAATGGTGTTTAGTTAGCATACTGTTTTACAAAATGCAACCATAATTTGTGCCCGGCTTTCCACCTGTCTCTAGATGTTCTGCGTATTTATGTTGCCATGTGGAAGTAAATATATTTCACATTGTTGAACAGATAATTTTATTACAAAATATTTGTTATACTATAGTAATGTGTAACACATTGAATAGAATGTGAATACTGCTTGCATTTGTCCTTGGAACAGGAGACCTTTGCAAAGAAGTGATGGGCCACAGGTCACAACCCTCAGAATTGTCCTCCAATTCAGCAGCTGACTACAGTATACAGAGGAATGAGACAGGAATTCTGGTCCATGTACAGAGCAAAGACAGAGCAGTCAGAAATGGCTCAGAAATTTGTAACAAGCAGGAGATTGGGTCATATGCAAATGGCCAAATTCAAGAGCAAGCCTGGTCAATATTAACAGGTCATACCATAAAATGCTCACATAGCCGGTTGCTCAAGCACCAGAGAATAATATGATCTGGTTTATATAGCAAAGCCCTTGGAGTAATGGGCATGTGTCTGAATACGCAAATCATATAATGGACACCATCAGATGAAAAACTCCAATTTAAATGCCGCTATATAAATTACACTTATTTAGGAGCACCTATATAAAATGGGAATATCTGTGTGCAAGCGATTGCTAGTGAATAAGGACACACAGAGACATAATGCATCAGGAATGCAAGAGTAGGTTTGTAATAAAAGGCTTTTATGAAACATAGAAACTGAGAATGGGTTAAGAGCATTATCATCACATTAGTCTTCCTCTATAATAGCAGATCAGCTTCCCATCATTCCGTTAATAAAGAAATGCGACTTCATTATTTTTAGTACTTGTAAATTAACTTTCTACACTATCCAATTTGTCAAGTCCAACGCTATCAAATTAAGACATTGATTTCTTGCGCTGCGGACAGTAAGTCAAATTTAATTTTTAATTGAGCTCTGAGATGCGAAGTAAACTCCCATAAAGCATATTGTACAAAGTCTGTTGTAATATGATTAACTGTTATGGTACAATCACAGGCCTGAAAGATCTTTTTGTTTTAAGGTGGAAATGGAGTTTATTAACTCACATTTTTATTACATGACGCAAATTAATTTTTTTTGACACACAAAACGATGTTAAAAAACAAAGTCAGCCACTGTTGCCAAGGTATTTAGGATAGCATCTCTTAATTTCTTTAGGTGTTTTGGATGCCAGCACCTACTATAATTGATTTTTCAGATCACTGATGAACATGTGTCTCCACTTGTCAACTGTGCATGTGCAGGGACAGGTGTCTGAAAAGAGTATTTCAGATCAATTGAGAAAGCACTTTAGAAAATGCTCTGGCAATTTGAAGCATTTTTAAAGTGCTTTCTGAATGGAACTCCCTTCGAATAAATTTAACATTTTATGTATTTATTTTTTTGCCAGAAAGAAATGTATAATACTACCTCTGATTTTCAAATATGCCCTTAGTGGGTGCTACCAAGGCTGGTTTTACATGGAATAGAGCCAAGGTCACAACTAATGGATCAGGCCCCACAATCAGTCGAAATGAACATTATTAATTGCAGAGCTATGCTTTTCCATCTCAAAAAGGACATGTCTGCATATGACAGGGACAGTAGGATGATGTGTGATTGCTGGGGCACAGATGTGTGGTGAAGCTGTCTGGCGGTATTAGCCCACTGCCTCTGCAGTCAGGGACTTGTGGGACTGAGTTCTGGTGGATTCGCTCCCTGCAAATCAGAACTGCCACGTTCAAAAAATGCTCGCTATGTTCCTGGGCATAGATTTACCCACCACAACATCACCCCAGATAGACACTATACACTTATACAATAGAGCTGGCCCCACAAATAGACAGGTATTTAGCTTGTGCTGTAATTAGACACTAGGCCCTACTTAGAAGAACCCAGGCCCCATTGCTAGGTGGGCAATCAACCCAGGGACTTTTATAGCAGGAAGAGTATGCTGGCTTATTTGTTACAGGACCTAGAGCACCACTCCCTAGGTGTAAGGGGATATCCAGCTCCTACTGTACACCCACTGTGATTAAGTAGGTGTTAGGTGTACTGAATCCTTTCGGCATTAATCCATGGTGTTATAGGGGTATTATATCAAATTCGCATTCACCATCCTGATGGCCAGAATGTCAACAGCAACATTCAAATGTTCACTTTCCCAATTCATCCTGGTGAGAATTTTAACCTTAGCCTTGCTTGTGGGAAGCGGGTCCCTCCTTCTTAGCTGGTGCCATCTTTCCAGTGATATTTGGGAAGATGGAGCATGTGCACTACAGAGCAAAGACTCCGGCACTCTGTGTATATTAAATAGATGACATACACATTTAAAGGAAATATTTAATCCCACTGATTAATAATAATTGGTACTGAGGTTTTCTTTGTTCTAAAATAGTAAACATCTATATAAACATTTATATAATAATTCTCTTATGATGTCTCCTCTCTGACATGTGCTCACACTGCAGCGATGAGACAGACCAGCCAGATAGAGTGGAAGACCACTGTGCACAAGGACCAATGAGACAAGTTTGCATTGGAGACATAGTGGTTGGATCTGGGAGAGGCGACACACAAGGTGGACCGAGGTGACCCTGCATATGCTGAGTCCTTATTATTTCATTGATATCTGTGTCTAGTGCCCAGATCCAGCATGGCTCAGAAGTATCTCCACAAAAGACTGGAAAGGTATGTAAAGTATGTTTGTCAGTTTAATAGTGTTATATAATTGTTTTCATCTGCCTGAGCACTGTGTACCCCAATATACTGAAATATTAGTGAATATCTTTTTGTGTGATGTAGTCAGTGGTGCAAGTAGCAAAAATTCCTTAGTGGTACTGTGTGTGCTTGCCAAAGGCACGCTTGCCAAAAAAATGGGTGTGGCCACATGCCACACAGGGCTCCAGCAATGAAAACTAGGGTGTTATACACATATGGGGGGCCAGATACACATATGCCCCCAACAATGCCAGATATACATATGCCCCACAATAGTGACAGATACACATATGCTCCCCAGTAGTGCAGGCAGATACACATATGCCCCAGCAGTGCCAGAAACACATATGCCCCCAGTAGTGCAGTGCGAGATACACATATGCACCCAGTAGTGCACACTTTGTCCATCAAGTTCAACCTGTTAGTGATCTCCTACACTGCTATATTTTAAAACTAATGTTAACTGCGGGGAATGGTTAGCCATTATGTCTATTCATCTTTTCTCTGACGTCCTAGTGGATGCTGGGACTTCCGTAAGGACCATGGGGAATAGCGGCTCCGCAGGAGACTGGGCACAAAAAGTAAAAGCTTTAGACTAGCTGGTGTGCACTGGCTCCTCCCCCTATGACCCTCCTCCAAGCCTCAGTTAGATTTTTGTGCCCGAACGAGAAGGGTGCATGCTAGGTGGCTCTCCTGAGCTGCTTAGAAGTAAAAGTTTAAATAGGTTTTTTATTTTCAGTGAGTCCTGCTGGCAACAGGCTCACTGCATCGTGGGACTAAGGGGAGAAGAAGCGAACTCACCTGCGTGCAGAGTGGATTGGGCCTCTTGGCTACTGGACATTAGCTCCAGAGGGACGATCACAGGTTCAGCCTGGATGGGTCCCGGAGCCGCGCCGCCGGCCCCCTTACAGAGCCAGAAGAGCGAAGAGGTCCGGAGAAATCGGCGGCAGAAGACGTTCCTGTCTTCAGATAAGGTAGCGCACAGCACTGCAGCTGTGCGCCATTGCTCTCAGCACACTTCACACTCCGGTCACTGAGGGTGCAGGGCGCTGGGGGGGAGCGCCCTGAGACGCAATAAAACATGTTTAAACCTTATATGGCTAAAGAAATACATCACATATAGCTCCTGGGCTATATGGATGCATTTCACCCCTGCCAGTTTTCCTAAAAAAAGCGGGAGAAAAGGCCGCCGTGAAGGGGGCAGAGCCTATCTCCTCAGCACACAAGCGCCATTTTCCCTCACAGTTCCGCTGGAAGGAAGGCTCCCAGACTCTCCCCTGCAGTCCTGCTACAGAATCAGGGTAAAACAAGAGAGGGGGGGCACTATTGGCAGCTAATATAAAACAGCAGCTATAAAGGGAGTAACACTTACATAAGGTTATCCCTGTATATATATAGCGCTCTGGTGTGTGCTGGCAAACTCTCCCTCTGTCTCCCCAAAGGGCTCGTGGGGTCCTGTCCTCTTTCAGAGCATTCCCTGTGTGTGTGCTGGGTGTCGGTACGATTGTGTCGACATGTATGAGGAGGAAAAGGATGTGGAAGCAGAGCAATTGCCTGTGTTAGTGATGTCACCCCCTAGGGAGTCGACACCTGACTGGATGGTCGTGTTTAAAGAATTACGTGACAGTGTCAGCACTTTGCAAAAAACTGTCGACGACATGAGACAGCCGGCAAATCAATTAGTGCCTGTTCAGGCGTCTCAGACACCGTCGGGGGCGCTAAAACGCCCGTTACCTCAGATGGTCGACACAGACCCAGACACGGATACTGAATCTAGTGTCGACGGTGAGGAGACAAACGTAATGTCCAGTAGGGCCACACGTTACATGATCACAGCAATGAAGGAGGCATTGAATATTTCTGACACTACAAGTACCACAAAAAAGGGTATTATGTGGGGTGTGAAAAAACTACCAGTAGTTTTTCCTGAATCAGATGAATTAAATGAGGTGTGTGATAAAGCGTGGTTTTCCCCCGATAAAAAACTGCTGATTTCTAATAAATTATTGGCACTATACCCTTTCCCGCCAGAGGTTAGGGCACGTTGGGAAACACCCCCTAGGGTAGATAAGGCGCTCACACGCTTATCAAAACAAGTGGCGTTACCGTCTCCCGATACGGCCGCCCTTAAGGAACCAGCTGATAGAAGGCTGGAAAATATCCTAAAAGGTATATACACACATACTGGTGTTATACTGCGACCAGCAATCGCCTCAGCCTGGATGTGCAGTGCTGGAGTGGCTTGGTCGGATTCCCTGACTGAAAATATTGATACCCTGGATAGGGACAGTATATTATTAACTATAGAGCATTTAAAGGATGCATTACTATATATGCGAGATGCACAGAGGGATATTTGCACCCTGGCATCTAGAGTGAGTGCGAAGTCCATTTCTGCCAGAAGAGCGTTATGGACGCGACAGTGGTCAGGTGATGCGGATTCCAAACGACATATGGAAGTATTGCCGTATAAAGGGGAGGAGTTATTTGGGGTCGGTCTATCGGACCTGGTGGCCACAGCAACGGCTGGAAAATCCACCTTTTTACCCCAGGTCACCTCTCAGCAGAAAAAGACACCGTCTTTTCAAACTCAGTCCTTTCGTTCCCATAAGGGCAAGCGGGCAAAAGGCCACTCATTTCTGCCCCGGGGCAGAGGAAGGGGAAAAAGACTGCACCAGGCAGCCTCTTCCCAGGAGCAGAAGCCCTCCCCCGCTTCTGCCAAGTCTTCAGCATGACGCTGGGGCCTTACAAGCGGACTCAGGCACGGTGGGGGGCCGTCTCAAGAATTTCAGCGCGCAGTGGGCTCACTCGCAAGTGGACCCCTGGATCCTGCAGGTAGTATCACAGGGGTACAAATTGGAATTCGAGACGTCTCCCCCTCGCCGGTTCCTGAAGTCTGCTCTACCAACGTCTCCCTCCGACAGGGAGGCGGTAGTGGAAGCTATTCACAAGCTGTATTCCCAGCAGGTGATAATCAAGGTACCCCTCCTACAACAGGAAAAGGGGTATTATTCCACGCTGTTTGTGGTACCGAAGCCGGACGGCTCAGTGAGACCAATTTTAAATCTAAAATCCTTGAACACTTACATAAAAAGGTTCAAATTCAAGATGGAGTCACTCAGAGCAGTGATAGCGAACCTGGAAGAAGGGGACTATATGGTGTCTCTGGACATCAAAGATGCTTATCTCCATGTCCCAATCTACCCTTCTCACCAAGGGTACCTCAGGTTTGTGGTACAAAACTGTCATTATCAGTTTCAGACGCTGCCGTTTGGATTGTCCACGGCACCACGGGTCTTTACCAAGGTAATGGCAGAAATGATGATTCTTCTTCGAAGAAAAGGCGTCTTAATTATCCCTTACTTGGACGATCTCCTGATAAGGGCAAGGTCCAGGGAACAGTTAGAGGTCGGAGTAGCACTATCTCAGGTAGTGCTACGTCAGCACGGGTGGATCCTAAATATCCCAAAATCACAGCTGATTCCAACAACACGTCTACTGTTCCTGGGGATGATTCTGGACACAGTCCAGAAAAAGGTGTTTCTCCCGGAGGAGAAGGCCCGGGAGTTATCCGAGCTAGTCAGGAAACTCCTAAAACCAGGCCAAGTGTCAGTGCATCAATGCACGAGAGTCCTGGGAAAAATGGTGGCTTCTTACGAAGCGATTCCTTTCGGAAGATTCCATGCAAGAACTTTTCAGTGGGATCTGCTGGACAAATGGTCCGGATCGCATCTTCAGATGCATCAGCGGATAACCCTATCTCCAAGGACAAGGGTGTCTCTCCTGTGGTGGTTACAGAGTGCTCATCTTCTAGAGGGCCGCAGATTCGGCATTCAGGATTGGATCCTGGTGACCACCGATGCCAGCCTGAGAGGCTGGGGAGCAGTCACACAGGGAAGAAATTTCCAGGGCTTGTGGTCAAGCATGGAAACGTCTCTTCACATAAATATCCTGGAACTAAGGGCCATTTACAATGCCCTAAGTCAAGCAAGGCCTCTGCTTCAGGGTCAGTCGGTATTGATTCAATCGGACAACATCACGGCAGTCGCCCACGTCAACAGACAGGGCGGCACAAGAAGCAGGAGGGCAATGGCAGAAGCTGCAAGGATTCTTCGCTGGGCGGAAAATCATGTGGTGGCACTGTCAGCAGTGTTCATTCCGGGAGTGGACAACTGGGAAGCAGACTTCCTCAGCAGACACGACCTCCACCCGGGGGAGTGGGGACTTCGCCCAGAAGTCTTTCAAGTGATTGTAAACCGTTTGGAAAAACCAAAGGTGGACATGATGGCGTCCCGTCTCAACAAAAAACTGGACAGATATTGCGCCAGGTCAAGGGACCCTCAGGCAATAGCGGTGGACGCTCTGGTAACACCGTGGGTGTACCAGTCGGTGTATGTGTTCCCTCCTCTGCCTCTCATTCCAAAAGTACTGAGAATCATAAGAAGGAGAGGAGTGAAGACTATACTCGTGGCTCCGGATTGGCCAAGAAGAACTTGGTACCCGGAACTGCAAGAGATGCTCACGGAGGACCCGTGGCCTCTACCTCTAAGAAAGGACCTGCTCCAGCAGGGACCTTGTCTGTTCCAAGACTTACCGCGGCTGCGTTTGACGGCATGGCGGTTGAACGCCGGATCCTGATGGAAAAAGGCATTCCAGATGAAGTCATCCCTACCCTGATCAAAGCCAGGAAGGATGTAACTGCGAAACATTATCACCGCATTTGGCGAAAATATGTTTCCTGGTGTGAGGCTAAGAAGGCCCCCACAGAGGAATTTCAACTGGGTCGTTTCCTGCATTTCCTGCAAGCAGGACTGTCTATGGGCCTAAAATTAGGATCCATTAAGGTTCAAATTTCGGCCCTGTCGATCTTCTTCCAGAAAGAACTGGCTTCATTGCCTTAAGTTCAGACGTTTGTCAAGGGGGTACTGCATATACAACCTCCTTTTGTGCCACCAGTGGCACCTTGGGATCTCAATGTAGTTTTAGGGTTCCTAAAATCACATTGGTTTGAACCACTCACCACTGTGGAATTAAAATATCTCACATGGAAGGTGGTCATGCTGTTAGCTCTGGCGTCAGCCAGGCGTGTCTCAGAAATGGCGGCTTTGTCATATAAAAGCCCTTACCTAATTTTTCATTCAGACAGGGCAGAATTGAGGACTCGTCCTCAATTTCTCCCTAAGGTGGTTTCAGCGTTTCACATGAACCAACCTATTGTGGTGCCTGCGGCTACTAGGGACTTGGAGGACTCCAAGTTGTTGGACGTAGTCAGGGCCCTGAAAATATATGTTTCCAGGACAGCTGGAGTCAGAAAATCTGACTCGCTGTTTATCCTGTATGCACCCAACAAGCTGGGTGCTCCTGCTTCTAAGCAGACGATTGCTCGTTGGATTTGTAGTACAATTCAGCTTGCACATTCTGTGCAGGACTGCCACAGCCAAAATCTGTTAAAGCCCATTCCACAAGAAAAGTGGGCTCATCTTGGGCGGCTGCCCGAGGGGTCTCGGCTTTACAACTTTGCCGAGCAGCTACTTGGTCAGGGGCAAACACGTTTGCAAAATTTTACAAATTCGATACCCTGGCTGAGGAGGACCCGGAGTTCTCTCATTCGGTGCTGCAGAGTCATCCGCACTCTCCCGCCCGTTTGGGAGCTTTGGTATAATCCCCATGGTCCTTACGGAAGTCCCAGCATCCACTAGGACGTCAGAGAAAATAAGAATTTACTTACCGATAATTCTATTTCTCATAGTCCGTAGTGGATGCTGGGCGCCCATCCCAAGTGCGGATTGTCTGCAATACTTGTATATAGTTATTGTTACAAAAAAATCGGGTTGTTTATTGTTGTGAGCCATCTTTTCAGAGGCTCCTACGTTTATCATACTGTTAACTGGGTTCAGATCACAGGTTCTACAGTGTGATTGGTGTGGCTGGTATGAGTCTTACCCGGGATTCAAAATCCTTCCTTATTATGTACGCTCGTCCGGGCACAGTATCCTAACTGAGGCTTGGAGGAGGGTCATAGGGGGAGGAGCCAGTGCACACCAGCTAGTCTAAAGCTTTTACTTTTTGTGCCCAGTCTCCTGCGGAGCCGCTATTCCCCATGGTCCTTACGGAAGTCCCAGCATCCACTACGGACTATGAGAAATAGAATTATCGGTAAGTAAATTCTTATTTTTTTTTAAATTATTATTATTATAGTGCATGATTTACCCACCATAACCCTGTATATCCTTATCCGTTAGGAATTTATCTAGCCGATTCTTAAAAGTAATGATTGAGTCCACCATTACTACTCTCTCAGGCAGGGAATTCCAAATACATAGTGGGGGTCATTCCGACCCGATCGCTCGCTGCAGTTTGTCGCAGCGATCGGGTCGGAACTGCGCATGCGCCGGCGCTGGCACATGGCAGCTTTCGTTGCCTAGCAATCGCCTCTGAGACAGAGGCGGTCACTGGGCGGGAGGGGTCTGAACGGCGGCGTTAAGCCGCCGTTTAGGGGGAGTGGTCTGGCCAACGCAGGCGTGGCCGGACCACTGGGGGGGCGGGCCGCGGTTGCTGCGTGACGTCTCATGCAGCCGCTGCGGCCAGCGGCAGGGACAATTAACTCCTGGCCAACTACAGGAGCTGCGCTGGCCGGGAGTTACTCCTCAAATACAAAAGCATCACCGCTGTGCGATGCTTTTGTATTTGTGCAGGAGGGGCCGGCACTGACATGTGGGGCGGACTAGCCCTGTGATGGACGTCCCCCCGCATGTCAGGGAAGAAGATCATAGCTGTGCTAAATCTCTGAACCTTTTCTAGTTCCAGGATATCCTTTTTATAGTATGGTGCCCATAATTGTGCACAGTATTTGAGATGTGGCCACACTAGAGATTTATATAATGGAAGTATAATCCCTTGCATCAATTACCTGCTTTATGCATGCTAATACCTTGTTTGCCTTTTATGCTGCATTCTTACTTTGGGTACTACACATATGGGGGTGTCAGATACACTAATGCCCCCAATAGTGTCAGATACACCTATGCCCCCAGTAGTGCAGTGGCAGATGCACATATGCCCCCAAGTAATGCAGTGGCAGATACACATATGCCTGCAGCAGAGCCAGATACACATATGCCCCCAGTAGTGCAATACCAGATACACATATGCCTCCAGTAGTGCAGTGCCAGATACACATATGCCCCCCAGTAGTGCAGTGCCAGATACACATATGCCCCCAGTAGTGCAGTGCCAGATACACATATGCCCCCAGTAGGGCAATGCCAGATACACATATGCCCCCAGAAGTGCAGTGCCAGATACACATATGCCCCAAGTAGTGCAGTGGCAAATACACATATGCCCCCAGTAGTGCAATGCCAGATACACATATGCCCCCAGTAGTGCAATGCCAGATACACATATGCCTCCAGTAGTGCAGTGCCAGATACACATATGCCCCCCAGTAGTGCAGTGCCAGATACACATATGCCCCCAGTAGTGCAGTGCCAGATACACATATGCCCCCAGTAGGGCAATGCCAGATACACATATGCCCCCAGAAGTGCAGTGCCAGATACACATATGCCCCAAGTAGTGCAGTGGCAAATACACATATGCCCCCAGTAGTGCAATGCCAGATACACATATGCCCCCAGTAGTGCAATGCCAGATACACATATGCCTCCAGTAGTGCAGTGCCAGATACACATATGCCCCCCAGTAGTGCAGTGCCAGATACACATATGCCCCCAGTAGTGCAGTGCCAGATACACATATGCCCCCAGAAGTGCAGTGCCAGATACACATATGCCCCCAGTAGGGCAATGCCAGATACACATATGCCCCCAGAAGTGCAGTGCCAGATACACATATGCCCCAAGTAGTGCAGTGGCAAATACACATATGCCTGCAGCAGAGCCAGATACACATATGCCCCCAGTAGTGCAATGCCAGATACACATATGCCTCCAGTAGTGCAGTGCCAGATACACATATGCCCCCCAGTAGTGCAGTGCCAGATACACATATGCCCCCAGTAGTGCAGTGCCAGATACACATATGCCCCCAGTAGGGCAATGCCAGATACACATATGCCCCCAGAAGTGCAGTGCCAGATACACATATGCCCCCAGTAGGGCAATGCCAGATACACATATGCCCCCAGGAGTGCAGTGCCAGATACACATATGCCCCCAGTAGGGCAATGCCAGATACACATATGCCCCCAGTAGTGCAGTGCCAGATAAACATATGCCCCTAGTAGTGCTAGGTACACATATGCACCCACTAGAGCCAGATCCACATATGCCCCCACCGTGCCAGATCCACATATGCCCCCACAGTTCCATATTCACATACTGCCCCCACAGTACCAGATACATATATGCCCTCAGTAATGCTACTCACCACTGCTGTCTCCCGCCGCTGCCTCCTGCTGGCATCTACTGCCGCTGTTGCTGCTTGCTGTGTGTGAGGGGAGGAGAGCGCAATGCACGCTTCTCCTGCCCCTCAGTCCAGTCTCCAGTGGTGGCGGGTGTCTCAAATCAGGCGCCAATCAAAGCTCATGGCCCGGCAGCCACTCAGGAGCCGCCACTGCCCATCCACAAGCTCTGATTGGCTAACGAACCGACGCCTGATTTGAGATACACACTGCCACCAGAGACTGAACTGAGGTGCAGGAAAGGCACGCGCTGCACTCTTCTCCCCTCACATACAGCTGCTGCAAGGTGGTCGGGTCGGCGGTAACACGTACCGGCTGACACTCTCTTACCGATACGCAGTACCGGTTCGTACCACCATACTTGCAGCACTGGATGTAGTGAGAATTTGTATTTTTGTCTTTTGAAGACTACTTTTCATTATTATATATTTTTAGTATTATTTATAAGTTATTGAGTGCCATCTATTTGTATTCTATATATGTGTGTATGCTGAAAATGAGTAAAAAGTCTAAAATTACTCTGTACATCTTATTGAGACACTAAAACATGTTCTAGTACTGTATTTCATGATGTGTTTAATCAGGGTATTAATCCTGTTTTGAAAGGGTTAGAGATGGTACTAGCAGCCACTATCACAATAATGTCAGCAGCACATAGTATTTCAGGAGGTGAGTGCACTGATATTAGCGAAGGCAGTGTGCACTCCTGTAATGATACTAGCAAGGCAGGCCTGCATGTGACCTAATGTAATAGGGGGATAGATGTGAGCCCAAAGCCAAAGACTGTCCTATAAATAGTGGAAAAAGTTGAATCCTATAAGAGTAGGGTAGTAATCTCAGGCTCCATACTGTCAAAATGATACAAAGAGATTATGGGGTCAAAAACACTAGTAAACGAAATACATAGCCATGATCATTAATATTCATTCTCATCCTGGGCTAAAAAAATGACCATTCAGTGACACAAGGGCCAGACTTATGTGTATAGCTATGAGGCTGTAATAGTCCTTAAGAAGTATTATTAAAATATTAAATATCTCTGCAGTACCACTGATAATGACAGCACAACAAAGCCCAGTTATAATGAGCTGGATTTTTCCCTCTAGCTACAGGCTTATGACAGGAAAATGGAATGGTAACATAATGACTACATTGTGAAAATTGTAACTTTGCACTAATAGTCCTTCACATTGTCACTAACTGATAGAAGGTGAAATTTAGTTAGTCACACATAATATCACTTACAATATAACAAAATATGTGTGGATGAAAAATATGCCTTTAACAAGTCATTATTTTTAAATATGAAAGTACAGGTACCACAGAGTTGGATAAATGGGTGAAGAAAAAAAGATAAGTTTTCAGCACAAAATAGTTATATTGTTATTTTATATGAAATATACATTGTAACTATAGAAGAACTACAAATGCACTAAAATACTCAACATAATTGCTCCTTCTAACAAGCAGTTCAGTCAGAATAGGCTGTTTGATAAGTTGGCTCCACATATGAATTTCCTTACTGAATACTGTATACAGGTATGAGTATATTCTCTCCGTACTACTGTACATTATAACTACAGTATGTTACCTGTATTTCTGCTCATTTTTTGCATAAAGATCTGTTGAATAATGGTTTAATACTATTTTTCTCCTTATTTTTATTATAGTCACTGGCATTTAATTCTGATGGATCAGAGAACTGTCTTGTCAGTACAGACCTTCTATACATACTGGAGGACTGTTAAGTCTTGATTTCATTGAAAACTTAATGAGTATTCCTTTCCATCTGTACGTGTTTTTAGAAGTAAAATATTTTATTTGAAGGATACATTTGCTTCTTTCAACCTTATCTTTAGTGTTCACTTGGACTCAGGGGCGTAGCCAGAACTTTGTGGGCCCATAGCAACATTTTGAAGGGTCCCCAATCCCCATGCTTCTAGGGAGACACTTCTCTGCCGCAGTTGTTAATTTTATGCCATATAATAGTGCCCTAGTACATTTTCTAAATAATAGTAGAGACTTATTTAATGTTATGTCCCATAGTAATGCCCTAGTTTCTTTTATGAATCGCAGTAGTGCTTTAGTTCACACTGTCACATTTCAGAGCTGCTAGTACACATTATGCCGCACAGTATCCCCAATTCACATTATGATATATAGTGCTTCCCGTTCATATTGTGCCTCATTTCAGTGCCCTGGTCCATATTATATAACATTAAATGCCCTCCAGTTCATTTTATACCACACTACAATGAGCAGTTCCAGGGGCATACCTAGATACAGTATATTGCAGGCCCCAAGGAAAAATTTTGAAAGGACCCCTACGTACCACCCAATGGTGAAAAATTTATATAACACATATAACTTTGAAAGGGAAGGTGGGCCCCTCTCAGCTCTGGGCCCCTTAGCAGCTGCACTGCCTGCACCTATGGTAGCTCCGCCCTTGCTTGGACTAAATAGGTTCACTTAAAGAAAATCTGAAATTTAAAATTAAGTAAAGAATATTTTTTTTCTGGTCCTGGGGTTGAGGTGTGGGAGACGACGAGGCACCCATTCTCTGTGGTTCTTACAACTTTTTTATGTTATCCTAATCTTTGTTGTAACAGACTTCTACATGGTAGAGACTATTGGTTCATTACTTGATTGTCTCAATGGCTTTATGTATTCCATGTATTACAGCATTCCCGCCGTGTTTTATAATTGCACCTTTATTCCTTACAGTGTCTGTGTGCAGTATATGACACTTGATGCTTCAATAAAAAAGTTACAAAAAAGGAATAAACAAGCAAAGGATACTGTATCTAGCATCCATGATCCGTGACCAGAGGTGTAGCGTGGAGACATGACATCCGGAGCAGGGTCATGTCACGGCGCCCCACCACCACCACACATCTCCACAGTGCTGTAACTAGACATTTTAGCACTGTGTACAGAAACAGCATCGCCCCCCCCCCCCCCCCCCTCAATATACAAATCAGGGCCAGTGCGCACTGTAGGCTTGCGCAAAAAATATAGGGGTGTGGCTTCATGGGGAAGGGGTGTGGTCACAAACCTCCCTTTTACACATTACGGCAGGGAGAGTCCCCTTTTTACACATTACGGCAGGCAGAGTCCCGCTTTTTACACATTAGATAGCATAGTCCCCCTTTTTTACACATTAGGCAGCAGAGTTCCCCTTTTTTACATATTATGGCAGGCAGTTCCCCTTTTTACACATTATGGCAGGCAGTCCCCCTTTTTCAAACATTATGGCTGGCAGTTCCCTTTTTTACACATTCAGGCAGTCCCCCTTTTTTTACACATTGTGACAGGCAGTCCCCCCTTCTTTTTTTTTACACATTATGACAGGCAGCCCCCTTTTTTACACACTATGGCAGGCAGTCCCCTTTTTTAACCATTATGACAGGCAGTCCCCACTTTTTACACATTGTGGCAGGCAGTACACCTTTTTTACACATTGTGACAGGCAGTCCCCCTTTTTTACACATTAAGGCAGGCGGGGTTGAGAGAGAGAGAGGGGTGAGAGAGAGGCTCACCTGTTACGAGCCAGCATGGTAGATGTGCCTTCCCTCCCCTCTTCCTGTCTAACGCTGTGCTCTTTGCATCACAGGGCATTGTGGGTGTACTGGGGGCTGCTGGGAAAGACATCATCTCTCCCAGCACACGGGGAGGAAGGGGAGGGAGCGGTGGGGGAGCTGCAGCGCTGCCTGGCTACCTATGTGAGAGGCTGAGCAGCAAGGTGTTGCCAGTGGTCCTGCGCCTCCGGCGCATCTGCACTGTGTGCCAGGCACCACTAGCACACACCTAGTTACGGTTGTGCATCACCGTCCTATATATTTGCCCAGATCTGTGACTCTGTGACTCATTTCCTAACGCTGGGCGTGGCTTGGAGCTCTCATTGGGTTAGCACCAGGTCTATCACAGCCAGCCCACAGCTGATTGGCCCAGAAACGCCCTCCCACACAGGTTACATCCAGGTTACAATCCTTTGCCTGGGTCACAGAGTCACAGATCTGGGCAAATACATAGGAGATAATGGGAGATGGACCCTGCAAACAGTAACAGATAGAGGTCTCTCTAACTTTCAATCTCTCTGATAATGATGGTGGGGGGGGGGGGGAGTTGGATTCTGTTCCTGCACAATAGCTGCACACAGTTACAGATATGAGATGTCTGTGTATTTATATCTGATGATGGGGGGTGGACTCTGATCCAGCACGTGGTTAGACACAGTAACAGGACAGATGTGTCTGTATATTTATTTCTGATGATGGGGGGTGGATTCTGTTTCTGCACATAGCTGCACACAGTAACAGATGAGAGATGTCTGTATAATTCTACCTCTGTGGTGATGGGGGATGGACTCTGTTCCTGCACATAACTGCACACAGTAACAGATCTGCAGGGAGACTTCACAAGTTCTCTGCACAGGTTTTATTAGAAGGAAAACAACAAGCCTGAGCCAGATCGGGAGTCTCCATCCTGCATCCTGTCTCTATGTATGGGCATGTACATCCCTGGAGGCTCCTGAAATGGAGTGATCCCCGGCAGCGGAAGATCAGAGGCAGCCCTTGCTGCATATAAGAGGGGCTGCAGGGCTGGAGCAATGGCCACACACACAGAGAGCCAACATCCCCAAGCCGCATAGGAGCCTCCAGCAGTAGCCTGCATCCCCTACCTGCTGGCCAGCCTATGCAGCTGGGTATCATGGATGTCCCCTGCCATAACTCCATCTACCCCAAATACCAGGAGGAGGAGAGAGAGCAGGGTCCGGGGTCAGCCTGGGAGCAGCCTGAAGCAGAACCCATAGACGACTTGGCAGCGCACTTCTCTGAAGGTAAGGAATCATTAACCCTTTGTGGTGACCTGCACAATGCATGTGAAATGGGAGATAAGGCACCTGGACCTCCCGCACCCACGACACCAGCGCACCTGCCTCTCCTCCACCCGTGGCACCCCCGCATCCGCCCCTACCCTACCCGTGGCAACCATGGACCCCCATCCGTGTCTCACCCGCAGCCGCCACACCCCCAACCACAGCACGTACTAGGTGATTCATCGTGCACTGTTCACGTCATCGGCCCCTTAACCATCACACGCCCTTTGTCCGTGCAATATTTAACCACTCACACGATTATGACTGGAGGTAATACTCCATAGAATAAAAATATTGCACGCCCCAAGCCCCTTCCGACGGTGTGAAGAGCGATGAATCACCTAGTTATATATATGAGAAAAGATTCCTCAGGTGCACTAATATGTTAATATGATAGTATCCTTGATTGGTGATATACATTCTTTGCAAATGGTCACTCAATGTTACACAAAATCTCCTATATAATAGCCCAGATCTGTGACTCTGTGCCTGTGTGTCTAACACTGGGAGTGGCTAGGAGCTCTCATTGGGTTAGTGGCAGGTCTATCACACCCAGTCTACAGCTGATTGGGTGAGAAACGGTTACATCCAATGGGAGGCTCTGCCCTTTGGCTGCTGTGTGTTCCCAGAGCAGCATTAACAATGGGGCTAATGGAGCTGCAGCTCCAGGCCCGCACCCCAAAATAGGCCCACTGCAACATAACCTCCAACAATTTACACATACAAATTGGCACAAATTCTAAAAGGGGGTATGGCCACGACTAAAGGCCACGCCCCTTTTCCTATACTTTCAATGGAAGTTTGGAGAGCCAAAAATCGGTACAGACCATAAAAAAAGGGACTGTACCTGCCAAAAAGGTACAGCTGGAAGGTATGCCACTGCATCTGCAGCAAGTCTCTGCGCTGTAGATAGTGGAAAAAAAATCAGTTTACTGCAGCATTCTATGGGGGTTATTCTGACCTGATCACTCGCTGCAGTTTATTGCAGCGATCAGGTCAGAACTGCGCATGCGCCGACGCATGGCTGACAGCCGATGGCTGTTGTTGCCTAGCGATCGCCTCTACCTGATTGACAGGCAGAGGCGGTCGCTGGGTGGGAGGGGCGGCACGGCGGCGTTTGGACGCCATTTTGTGGGCACGGTCCGGCCAACGCAGGTGTGGCCAGACCGTGCGGGGGGTGGGCCGCAGCGGCTGCGTGACATCACACGCAGCCGCTGTGACCCAGGGCAACGACCAGTAACTCCAGGCCAGCCGCAGGAGCTGCGCTGGCTGGGAGTTACTGTTCAAGTACAAAAGCATCGGCGCTGTGCGATGCTTTTGTACTTGTGCGGGGAAGGGCCGGCCTGACATGTGGGGCGGACTAGCCCTGTGCTGGGCATCCCTCCGCATGTCAGTGTAAGTGATCGTAGCTGCGCTAAATTTAGCACAGCTACGATCAGGTCGGAATGACCCCCTATGTCTTGCTGCCACTCCGCCTGCCCCCTCCGGCATCAACAATCCCCACTCCCCAACCTGCAGCACAGGTGGAATGAAAGCTGCCGCGGCCACTGGCATAGATGTATATGAAAGCGGCACAGCAGAAGTCTTTCATAGCCCTCCCTGCTCTTCATACTCTCTGAGCCCCGGAGCCTCCTCTGCGCGTGATGTCACAGAAGTGCCTCCCCGCCACAGCCGCGTCCAGATCCCCAGAGACCCTGACTCCGCAACACAGCACCTGGGCTGCTGGCCTGGAAGCCCCGTGATGGCTAATGTAACGGATAGAGTGGGTGATATCGCGGAGGGTAATGTCTGGACGCTGAATAAGTTTAAAAGGTGACAGTGCTGTGCAGTGCAGTGGGTGTGCAGTGTCACTGACACTGCACAGCACTCTCGCCTTTTACATTGATTCAGCGAGTCAGTCACTTCTGCCAGCCAGTCACTATTGTTAGTGCCGGTGTCCCAACGAGCCGCATTACAGGGAAGCAGACGCACTAAATAAACTACAGCTCCCAGTAGCCCTTAGCGCAGAAGCATTCCAGCACTAAGGGCTGCTGTGAGCTGTAGGTTATTGAGTGCATCTTCTTCCCCGTAATGCGGCACATTGGGACACTGGCACTAACAATAGTAACTGGCTGCATGGCTGCTGTGCGAGTCTCCGGGAGAGCCACTGCCAAAGGGAGGACAGCAGCTTAGCTGCTTCCAGAAGGAGAAGCAGGAGAAGCATTACCCGCCCCTGGGCGTGCAAGGGTGAAGGGGGCGTAGCCCCTTAGGACGATGTGAAGAGCGCCCATAGGGCGAGATGAATCACCTAGTAATAAAATATTCAGGAAACTGATATCACATTAGATACTTGAAAATGTTATTATTTTATTCTTGTGTTTCTTCCTTCTGTTTTGCTGCTGAACAGATGGAGAAACACACAACATACTGTAGTGATCTAGTCGGTCTGGATATTACCAGTTGGAATTATTTATGACATTTATATCTGGTTATTATCCTAAGAAGACCAAGCTGGCTGTCACGATCCGGACTACTGGACATTATTTTTTACATTTTAGGTGTCTTCTGAGGCTGGATCAGTGTTCCAGGGCCGAGTCTCAGTCATGTCATTAATGTCCTTACTTCATATTTTCTCCTTATTAGTATGTAGGTGCCGTTACAGGGAACTCTTATATGGAATGGCGTCTCTGGCTCATTGCGGCCTCCGCCATCATTACCGGACTCTCAACATTGGGACGGCTCTGCATAGCATTCACTGACGGTTGCGGCCTCTGCCGCCTTTGCTGCGCTCCCAGCGTGAGGATGGATCTCCTGGCGTCTCCTGTCAGCCGCGGCCGCTTGCCGCGATCACTATGTTAAGTGCTACGGCTCTGTGCGGTGCTTCTCAGCCGCTGTAGCTTTTGCTGCTGGCGCCGGGAGCATACTGTGCAGTTGTGACATTCTCTGGGTTCTGCGACCACTGCCGCCATTACTGTGAAAGTTCCATATAGAACTACAAGCCGGGTTTTCCTCCAAGAATCAGTATGGGCGCAGCCATGTTGGTTCTGATCATGTGATACTGTTTCTACCAATCCATGGTCCTGCTGAGCTCAGCCTGATTGCTGATCCAATCCCTGCACTGCTGAGGGTATAAAGCGACTGATCTTAGACCAGGAAATCGTCAGTGCTTTGGTTGTCATCATCAAGTGTATCCTGTCTCTGCTCTCTGAGTTTCTAACTGTGTTCCAGGTATTCCAGCTCCTGAAGTCTCCATTTAAATAGAGACCTGAACCAATCACCACCCTGCGGTGCCAGCCTGACTTCATAGTATTCCCAGTGTATTCTGCAGTCGGCAGTGCTTCATAAAACACCAGCTTCCAGCATTGGGCTTCCAGTGGTGTTCAGCTACCTATTATCATCGGTGCTCCACCATCAGTGTTCTGGATATTTACAGTATCAAGTAGAGATGTGCACCGGACATTTTTCGGGTTTTGTGTTTTCGTTTTGGATTTGGTTCCGCGGGCATGTTTTGGATTCAGACGTGTTTTGGCAAAACCTCCCTGAACATTTTTTGGTGGATTCGGGTGTGTTTTGGATTCCGGTTTTTTTTTTCAAAAATCCCTCAAAAACAGCTTAAATCATAAAATTTGGGGGTAGTTTTGATCCTTTAGTATTATTAACCTCAATAACCACAATTTCCACTCATTTCCAGACTATTCTGAACACCTCACATCTCACAATACTATTTTTAGTCCTAAAATTTGCACAGAGGTTGCTGGATGACTAAGCAAAGCGACCCAAGAGGGCGGCACAAACACCTGGCCCATCTAGGAGTGGCACTGCAGTGTCAGACAGGATGGCACTTCAAAAAATTGGCCCCAAACAGCACATGATGCAAAGAAAAGAGAAAAAAGAGGTGCACTGTGGTCACTGGACGGCTAAGCTAAGCAACACAAACACCTCAATATCACAGGAATTATTCATTCTAATCAATGGTATTATTGGTCCAAATCACTGGAAGAAAATGACAAAATCACTGGAATTATTCGTTCTAACTTCTAATCAATGGTATTATTGGTCCAAATCACTGGAAGAAAATGACAAAATCACTGGAATTATTCGTTCTAACTTCTAATCAATGGTATTATTGGTCCAAATCACTGGAAGAAAATGACAAATCACTGGAATTATTCATTCTAACTTCTAATCAATGGTATTATTGGTCCAAATCACTGGAAGAAAATGGAATGGATGGATACTTGCAGTGAAAAAAAGAGCTGCAAGATACAGCAATGGCCTACTGTACAACTATATGCTGTTAGTCACCAAAATGCTGCACTGTAATACTAGAAGCTATAGAAAAGTATATATATTATTGTATATATCAGTACAGACAGAGCGGTGTAACTGTGACCCATGTGTCCTGACAAGCAGTATAGAAGCTATAGAAAAGTATATATATTACTGTATATCAGTAGTAGTACAGAGCGGTGTAACTGTGACACATGTGTGTCCTGACAAGCAGTATAGAAGCTATAGAAAAGTATATATATTATATACTGGTGGTCCCCAGTCCCCACAATGCAGCACACTGATCAGATATTTGCAGCACACTGAGCACAGATATGGAGCGTTTTCAGGCAGAGAACGTAGATATTTTCAGCACACTGAGCACAGATTATTTGCAGCACACAGAGCACAGATATTTTCAGCACACTGAGCACAGATTACGGAGCTTTTCAGGGAGAGAACGCTGCCACGTCCTCTCCGTTCTATCTCCAAAGCACGAGTGAAAATGGGGGCGACGCGGGGATCCTTATACAGAATATTAATCTTGCGAGAATCCGACAGCGGGATGATGACGTTCGGGCGTGTACCTGGTTAACCGAGCAAGGCGGGAAGATCCGAGGCTGCCTCGGAACCATGTAAAATGGGTGAAGTTCGGTGGGGTTCGGATCCCGAGGAACCGAACCTGCTCATCTCTAGTATCAAGTCATCTATTTCTCAAGTCTTCGATCTCTAGCATCTACAGTACTATTCAACCTCATTATCCGTTACATCCGGATCTGCATTTCTATCACAGTTCTTCAAACATCCGTTTCATCTGGCAAAACCGGCAGTTTACAAATACCATTCATTCTGCAGTACGTTCAGCCTCGGTATTTCATCTGCTGACCAGTTCCAGCTCTCATCTATTCTACAGCACCCAGGTGTTGGTAAGGACTGACCATCTCCTTATTACCCAAGCTAGTCTTGTGTTGATACCACACCTAGGGGAGAGTTACAAATGCCATTGTTGTAGAACTATGTACTGTTTTTAATCATTTCTCATATCATACTGTGCAACTGTCGGTGTACCACCAGAACTGTGTTTGAATAAATAAGTCTTCATTTGATCTTTGTTGTCGTGGTCACATCTTCGGGCATTGGTGGTAGAAGTTTTCTATGTCTAGGAGTCCTATTCAGCCACCCAGATTCACCTTTACACCAGCCCCTACAACTGAGGTAGCCTCACACCAACACCAGCCCTCAGTTGTGACACTGGCTTATTAAAGCACACTTGTGGATACGACCATTTCATCAATAACAAATTCTCATTGAGAGTATATCTAACTGATCATTTTGAACCATACCCCTGATGAAGTCCTGTGAGGATGAAACACGTAGGGTCATTCTCGGATCATTTTTGTAGTCACCTATACCTTCAAACGCGATTTTCAACTAAGGAGCTCACACCCGTAAGGGTGAGGTGACAGCTTGACATCGCATCCTTTTGAATTGGACAGGTTAAAATGTTACTACAGTATCTATGTGAACTAATATTTACTACAGATGGAGCAAGCTCATTTGAGGCAGCTCCATCACAAACGAGCACTCCCGGCGTGACTAGGCGATCTGTTTGCCTAGTCACGCTGGGAGTGCACAGAGACACTCCCATTCATAGCATCTCTGTCCGAGTGCACAGGCGGAGACGCTGTTAGCCCCAGGAGGCGCGCATCCCGGCCGATGCTTAGGAACTGCGCCAGGACACCGTGCCTCCCGCTGACCCCCGCCCGGCACCTAAGAAAGTGCGGATGCCGGGCGCACAGCCTTGCGGTCCCCACCCAATGCCTATCAACAGGTTGATGCCGGGTGCTGGGAGCTGCTGGACTCCTAGCAACGGGGATGCCACAGGCAGATGACATACCCCATTTCTGGGTAATTAGTAACTCAGCTGTAGCTCTAGGTACGTGCAGCAGAGCAGCTGAAAATAGTTTGTTAATTAAGACTCCTGGGTTCTGATTGGTGCAGCACCATTTATATTCCCTTTATGGCCTCTCTCAAATCACTGGTGGTAGTTCCTGCTCTTGTGAGAACATGTCAGCTCCTGTGAGAACCTGCCAAGCCTGTGATTCTGAGACCCTGCCTGACTGACTTGCTGATCTGGTCCTGCTAGCCTTTTAATCAGGTTTTGGTGTGGAGTTTCCACACAGGTACTGTCTTGTCTGATTTTCTTTATTGTATCCACCTTGTGTATTGTTGCATTTTGAAATCATTCGTACTTACAGTCTTGTTGTTCATAACACTCTGTGCATTGTTGCATGTGTATAGTGATTGTGTTGCACTTACGTGAATTCCTCATATATTCCTCAGTCTGCGCCTTAGCACAGTAGTAAGATTGTGTCAGGTGACGTCTCACCGTACTGCATTTACCCCTGCCCAGCCTCCAATAGTCACCTTGTGTATACATAAAACTTAGGGGCATCTGAGTGACCTAATTCACTTAATTTGGGGGCATCATTGTTATGATTCCAGCACTCTGGCCAGAGGAGATCTTATGGCAAGGACCGGAGCACTGGAACGGAATGCTGGGGAAGGGAGCAGGACAGGAAAATCGCCCCTGGCGCCCTAACTCTGTTGTCTCACCCGTGTTGTCAGAAATCCCCTGCGAGACTATGGTTTCTTGAGCCCTTGGCAGCCGCGTTTGAAGGGCGGATTATGTCTGCCCAACTTCGATGCCCCCCGGTCTTAATGAGAGACAAAGGGAAACCCGAGACAGGGTGATAACAAGAGACCCTCTAACTAAACAACCAGGCCAGGGGCTAAGCAAACTCAAAACTATAATATGTGCGGAGAAACCGCCAAGGAAAAGGACAACCAAAATATCCACTTGTCCAATTCTCCTACCCGGCACCGCCGAGTACCAGAGAGGACTTGTGGAAGCGGAACCCTCCGCAAATGCTCCAAACACAAAATATAAAAGGTAAAGCGGCAGAGCCGCAACACACGGCAGAGCCGCAACTCACGAACACCACTGGATATAAAACGGTGATCAGTCAGGACTCCAGGGACGAGATGGTAACTCCAGAGTACAGGACTTCTGAGGACTGGAATGACCGGATACAGCAGGACTGGAAACAGACTCTCAGCAAACAAAGGCAGCATGCAGGAAGCTATTACCGGCGTCTGTGAGAAGCCCTGGGAGTGTACTTAACAGGGAGTCCTCCAATCAGCTGTTTAGAGGCTGATTGGACTAAATGCCGTGCAGCTGCCTTGCTGCACGGGCAGAGAACAGGTGAACGCATTAAATCCTAAAACCCAGCAATGGGGAACGCGGTCCGCCAGTGGCGTCCCCGTTGCTAGGGTCCGTGCGGCTTCAGCGCGCCCGGCGTCTAGCGTTGCTAGGGAGCCGGCGGCTGTACGTGCACGGCGTCCCTAGTTGCTAGGCGCCGGGTCGCGCGGACAAGCGGACCCCGGCGCCTAACAATCATATGACCTAATTCACCCTGGAAAGGCGGCTGCTATAGGCGAAGTCTTTGGCTGCAGGAGACTAAAAGACTGCTGGACAGTGGGTAATTGCATGAGCATCAAAAGGCACCACCTATAAGCCTACGGAACTGAGTGTAATCATAACAATATCACCAGCCAAAAAAACGTAGCTCCGTGGGTCGTTTGTTTCCGGATGTATCCAGCACAAAATCCAGCCCAGATTCTGGTGAGCCAGATCCAGGGTTTGACCCAGCAGCTAATGGACCTTACCCTTCATGTAGACAATCAGGAGGGCAATCGTAGGACCCAGACCTCATCACCTGCTCCAAGGGAACTTAAACTAAATCTCCCAGATGAGTTCTCTGGGGACCGTAAACAGTTTGTGAACTTCCGGGAGAGTTGTACACTGTATTTCAAGCTCAGGCCTTACTCTTCAGGTTCTGAGACCCAGCGAGTAGGAATCGTAATTTACCTGTTGCAAGGTGACCCACAATCTTGGGCCTTTGGCCTTTCACCAGATCAACCCAGTCTGCATTTCGTTTATTCCTTTTTTAAAGCCTTGGGAGTCCTCTATGATGACTAAGATCAGGCAGCATCCGCGGAGGCCCATCTTCGTTCCCTTAAGCAAGGGAAATATTCTGCCGAGGTTTATTGTACCGAATTTTGCCGATGGACCAACGACTGTGGTTGGAATGACCCGGCACTTTAGAGTCAGTTCCGTTTGAGACTAACAGAGAAAATTAAGGATTTTCTCATCCAATATCCTTTCCCGGCCACTCTGGATGCACTTATGGAGTTAGCCATCAAAGTAGATAGGCGGATCTGGGAACGGAGAATGGAGAAAGAAGTTCCCATACCTACATCTCATTGGACGGTGCCAGAGGTTGTAGGGAGTACTGAGGAACCCAAGCAAATCGGGGCTTTCCACTTGACGCCTCAAGAGAAGGCGAGACGTCGTAGTCTGGGACTGTGTCTTTATTGCAGGACCAAGGGGCATCAGGGGAACACTTGTACACAGAAGGCGGAAAACTAGTAGATCCAACAAATTCAGGGACAGTTTTTTCGGGTCTTTGTTCCATCTCCCCGAATAATTCTTTATTATTACCTATTAGGTTAACTACCCCTTTTCGTCCAAGTGAGGTAACTGCTTTTGTTGACTATGGGGCTACCAGAAATTTTATGGATTTGGAATTTGCTTGTGCCTGAGGAATTCCTATGGAGACTCTTTGCCCACCAATTTCCATCTGTGTTTTAGATGCCAATACTCTTCAAAACGGTCGGATGAGCACCCAGACTCCAGCCCTCCAGTTTTGTGTCGGAATATTCCATTGTGAAGAGTTGTCTTTTTTCCTTGTACATTGTCCTCTAACTCCAGTAGTTCTTGGCCTGCCCTGGCTAAAAGCTCATAACCCGGTATTTAACTGGAGTACAGGAGATCTTGTTTCCTAGGGCACGGAATGTGCAGCCAAATGCCTGACCATGCCAGTCCGCTCAGCACTTCCAGTCCCTGAAGGGTTGCCAATCCAGTACATGTCTTTTATGGATGTTTTTTTCCAAACAACAAGCTGAATCTTTGCCGCCTCACCGTCCTTATGATTGTGCAATCAATCTTTTACCTGGAGCTAGAGTCCCTAAAGGTCGCCTCTACGCTCTGTCTTTGCCCGATACGAAAGCTACGGAGGAATACATCAGGTAGAGTTTAGTAAAAGGCTTTATCATGCCCTCTAAGTCCCCGGTTGGAGCCGGGTTTTTCTTTGTCGGGAAAAAGTATGGCTCATTACGGCCATGCATCGATTACAGGGGACTGAATAAAATTATGATCAAAAATTCATATCCATTGCCTCTGATCTCCATCTTATTTGATCAGCTCAGAAATGCTACAGTTTTTACTAAGATTGATTTGCAAGGAGCATACAATCTCATTCGATTTCGGCAGGGGGACGAGTGGAAAACCGCATTCAATACCCACTCAGACCACTACGAGTATTTGGTAATGCCTTTTGGACTCTCCAACGCCACTGCCTTCTTCCAGGATCTTGTAAATGACGTTCTTCGAGAATTCCTTTGAAGATTTGTTGTCGTCTATCATGAGGATATTTTGATCTACTCCACCTTACTCAAAGAACACCGAGCTCATGTAAAAGCGGTCCTCACCAAGCTCCAGGATACTCATCTCTATGCAAAATTGGAAAAGTGTGAATTCGAGGTTTAGAAGGTAACCTCCAAGAGGTTTTCTATGGACCCTTAGAAACTTCAGGCAATTGTGGAATGGGTTCGTCCATCTAATCTAAAAGCTACACAATGTTTCCTTGGTTTTGCAAACTACTACAGAAGATTTATTGATTTATTTTCTTCAATTGTAGCTCCAATTGTGAGTCTAACCAAGAAAGGTGCAGATCCTGCTCATTGGTCACCACAGGCGGTAAAGGCATTTGAGGACCTTAAAAACGCATTTATCTCTGCTCCTGTTCTCCGGCATCCCAATCCAGATCTGTCTTTCATTGTACAAATGGATGCCTCCGAAGTAGCTGTTGGAGCTATTCTTTCACAAGAGGATCCAGTCAGATATAAGTTCCACCCCTGTGCCTTTTTCTCTCAGAAATTTTCCCCTGTTGAAATCAACTATGACATAGGAAATCAAGAGCTCCTAGCAGTCAAATACTCTTTAGAGGAATGGAGACACTGGCTGGAGGGAGCAAGGCATGCATTAACCGTATTCACAGACCACAAACATCTAGTCTATCTTAAATCTACTAAAAGACTGAACTCTCGGCAAGCCAGGTGGGCGTTGTTCTTTGCTAGGTTCAATTTCATAATTACCTATAGGCCCAGCTCCAAAAACCTCAAAGCTGACGCTTTAACCCAGAGTTTTCTGTCTAACCATGAAATCCCTAAGCTTCCGGAGCCAATTCTTTCCCCAGGATGCATTCTTGCTGGTCTAACCATAAATCTTGCCTCTCAAGTCCAGTTAGCACTGATGCAGGCCCCATCTGAGACTCCTTCAGGACTCTTGTTCGTTCCACAGAAATTTAGATCAGCCGAGTTCCATTCCAACAAGACCTCAGGGCATCCAGGGGTTAATAAGACTTTACACCTTCTCTCTCGCTCAGTATGGTGGCCAACCATCAAGACAGACGTTCAGGAGTTTGTTAGGGCCTGTCATGTCTGTGCCAAAAACAAGTCTCCTCGTGTTCTTCCTTCTCGACAATTACTTCCTCTGTCTGTACCCTCCAAGCCATGGACCCATTCATCAATGGATTTTATTGTGGACCTGCCAAGATCTTCCAAATGCTCGGTAATATGGGTAGTAGTTGATCGTTTCAGTAAAATGGCTCATTTCATTCCCCTGTCTAAACTGCCTAATGCTACGGACCTTGCCTCATTGTTCATTCAACACATATTCTGTATTCATGGCCTACCACAAGACATTGTCTCGGATAGAGGCTCTCAATTCGTAGACCATTTCAGGTCATTTGTGCGGAACTGGGTATCAATATCAGTCTTCTCTCAGGGTATCATCCACAGTCCAATGGCCAGACAGAACAAGTTAATCAACCGTTGGAGCAATATCTACAATGTTCTATCTCTAATTACCAGGATGAGTGTGCTGACCACCTACCCTTTGCAGAATTTGCGTATAATAATTCTGAACATTCTTCAACTTCCATGTCTCCTTTCTTTTGTGTTTCCGGTATTTATCCTAAATTTAATACTTTCACTCCTTCACAACAGTCTAGTTCTTCTTTTTCTCCCATATCTCACCTCAGAAAGATTTGGAGGGAAGTATATCAAGCCTTGGAGGATGCGGCAGCCCGGTCTAAGATATTTGCTGACAGATTTTGGAAACCTTGTTCTTTCAAAATAGGAAACAGGGTGTGGTTATCTGTCCGAAACATCAAGCTCTGCCTGACATCTCAGAAATTGGGTCCCTGTTACACTGGACCATTTCAAATCATCTAGAAAATCAATCATGTTGCTTTCCATCTGCAATTGCCCAGATCTTTGAGAATCAATAATACCTTCCATTGTTCTCTATTTAAACTGGCATTTGTTTCAAAGAAATTTAAAGTAAGAGGTTTCAGGAGACCTTCTCCAGTCATGATTTGGGGACAACAAGTTTGTTGTTGAAAGAATCCTGGACTCCAAGTTTGTGCGGGGTTAAGTACATTACTTAGTTCATTGGAAAGGCTACGGTCCTGAGGAGAGAGCATGGGTGCCTGGGAAGTTCCTCCATGCTCCTGAACTGAAAAAAAAAGTTTCTTCAAGAGATTTCCCCAGAAACCAGGTTCTAGGGGTTTCTTAACCCCTCTTCAAGGGGGAGTACTGTTAGCACTGGGAGGTGCGTGTCCCAGCCATCGCGTGTCCCAGCCCGGCACCTAGCAATGCATGGACAAAGGGCACACAGCCTTCCGGTCCCCACCCAGTGCCTAGCAACAGGCTGATGCTGTGCGCCGCTGGAATCTTAGCAACAGGGACACCAGCGGCAGATGGCATTAGTAACCCAGCTGTAGCTCTAGGTACGTGCAGCAGAGCAGCTGCATAGAGTTTATGAATGAAGACTCCTGGGTTCTGATTGGTGCAGCACCACTTATATTCCCTTCCTGTCCTCTCCCAAATCACTGGTGATAGTTCCTGCTTTTGTGAGAACCTGTCAGCTCCTGTAAGAACTTGTCAAGCCTGTGATTCTGAGATCCTGCCTGACTGACTTTCTGATCTGATCCAGCTAGCCTTGTATTCAGGTTTTGGTCTGGAGTTTCCACACAGGCACTGTCTTGCCTGAATTTCTTTATTGTATCCACCTTGTGCATTGTTGCATTTTGAAATAATTTGTACTTACAGTCTTTTTGTTCATAACACCCTGTGCATTGTTGCATGTGTATCATGATTGTGTTTTGATTATATTCCAACCTGTGCATTGTTGCACTTACGTGCATTCCTCATATACTGCTCAGTCTGTGCCTTAGCATAGTAGTATGGTTGTGTCAGGTGACGTTTCACCGTACTGCATTTACCCCTGCCCAGCCTCTGATAGTCACCTTGTATATACATAAAACCTGGGGGCATCTGAGTATAAGGTGGACCTAATTCACCCTGGAAAGCCGGCTGCTGTAGGAAAAGTCTTTGGCTGAAGGAGACTAAAAGACTGCTGGGTAGTGGGTAATTATGTGAGCGTCATAAGGCACCACCTATAAACCTACGGAACTGAGTGTAATCATAACAGACACTCTCCATTCAAGTGAATGAGGCGCGTCTCCGTCGTGGACGCATGTGCCCAGGCAGACGGTGATGTTCTCGGTGATAGGCATGCCCAGGTGAGTGCGCCTAGTCACAGAGCCATGACTAGCGTAACTGAATCTGTATATGTATCATGTTTTATAAAAATATATGTTAGCAACCTCTGTTTTTATACCTGGAATACATTTTCAGCGATCTAATATGATATCAATTTCCTGAATACTGTATTTTATTATATTGTGTAACATTGAGTGACCATTTGCAAAAAAAGGTATATTGCCAATCAAGGATACTATCATATTAACATATTAGCACACCTGAAGTATCTTTTCTTATCTATTATCTATTTGGCATCTACTAGCACGGGATTACCTGAAAGGTGCATCTTATATATATATGATTCACACACGTATAGGCACAGACATACATAACACATATACACACATACATAAACACACACATATAGGCACAGACATACATAAACACACACATATACAAAGACATATACACACAGACATACATAAACACACATACTGTATACATAAACATATACACAGACATACATAAACACACATATACACACAGACATACATAAAGACACACACATATACACAGATATATACTCATAAACACACACATACACACACAGATATACACAGACATACACACAAACACACACATAGACATACATAAACACACACATATACTGTATACAAAGAAATATATACATATACACACAGACATACATAAGCACACACATTTACACACACTGACATACACATATACATATACACATAAACCCACACATACTGTATACACACATATAAACACATTTACATACAAACACTCCCATTTACACACACAGAACAGACATATACACATATATACATATACACACACAGACATATACACACATATGCACATAAACACACAGTATACAGTACACAGACATAAACACATACACATAAACACACATATATACAAACAGTATATATACACATATCAATTCTCACCAAAAAGAGGGCAGCAGCTCCTCATTTTAGCAAGGAGGGGCAAAGCTTCTATGTGATTGACACCCTGGGCATCCATGGGTAGAAGGAAAGGACTGAGGAAGGGAAATGGGTGGCCAGCACACTGTATGCATGTTCCATATCACTGAATGCAGGTACAGTACCTGACAGCCAGAATGGTTCTTCTGACAAGCCTCCAAATCTCCCCTAACAACACACCACACTGTACTTGACTCTCTGCATTGCAATCAATGACATGCAACATGCAGGCAGTGTGGTGGCCACCTCTTCCCTCTCTTCTAGTTATCTCCTCCTATCCTGAGTCCCAGCTCCCAGCTCTGTTGCAGAGATCCGGCGCCTTTTGTCCCCAGTGGCAACTGGAGCTCAAGTTCCACCCTGTCCGTGACTATATATGAACTATCACTTCACTGTTCAAAACAGTGTCCTCAATACTATAAATATTAGCCTCTTTGTGGTTTGAAGAGACAGACAATATATGTATTACAGTATTATGCATAGCAAGCAAACATTGATCATCAGTATCCTAATAGTAGTTATCCTTTTAAGCTGTGTTATACAGTATATCTAATCAAACTAATAGTATACAGTAACTTAGTGTAGCCAGTTAGCTATTTTTTGAGTACAATAATAATGAATGACCCTAGACCAGAGGTTCTCAAACTTTTTTGAATCACAGCGCCCTAGAGTATCAGGATATTTTTCACGGCACCCCTAGGCCAGAAGTTTCTTATTGAGAAATTTAGAAATAAATATTAAATAAAGTAAATTCTGTTTCTCTGACGTCCTAAGTGGATGCTGGGACTCCGTAAGGACCATGGGGAATAGCGGCTCCGCAGGAGACAGGGCACAAAAGTAAAGCTTTAGGATCAGGTGGTGTGCACTGGCTCCTCCCCCTATGACCCTCCTCCAAGCCTCAGTTAGATTTTTGTGCCCGAACGAGAAGGGTGCAGGCTAGGTGGCTCTCCTGAGCTGCTTAGAAGTAAAGTTTAAATAGGTTTTTTATTTTCAGTGAGACCTGCTGGCAACAGGCTCACTGCATCGAGGGACTAAGGGGAGAAGAAGCGAACTCACCTGCGTGCAGAGTGGATTGGGCTTCTTGGCTACTGGACATTAGCTCCAGAGGGACGATCACAGGTACAGCCTGGATGGGTCCCGGAGCCGCGCCGCCGGCCCCCTTACAGATGCTGAAGACGTTCCTGTCTTCATTAAGGTAGCGCACAGCACTGCAGCTGTGCGCCATTGCTCCCAGCACACTTCACACTGCGGTCACTGAGGGTGCAGGGCGCTGGGGGGGGGCGCCCTGGGCAGCAATGTAAATACCTCCTATGGCAAAAAATACATCACATATAGCCCCTGGGCTATATGGATATATTTAACCCCTGCCAGTTTTCCAGATAAAAGCGGGAGAAGAGCCCGCCGAGAAGGAGGCGGGGCCTATCTCCTCAGCACACGGCGCCATTTTCCCACACAGCTCCGCTGGTAGGAAGGCTCCCAGACTCTCCCCTGCACTGCACTACAGAAACAGGGTACAACAGAGAGGGGGGGCACTTATTTGGCTAAAAATATATTTAAGCAGCTATAAGGGATAGACACTTATTATAAGGTTGTCCCTATACAGTTTATAGCGCTTTGGTGTGTGCTGGCAAACTCTCCCTCTGTCTCCCCAAAGGGCTAGTGGGGTCCTGTCCTCTATCAGAGCATTCCCTGTGTGTGTGCTGTGTGTCGGTACGTTTGTGTCGACATGTATGAGGAGAAAAATAATGTGGAGACGGAGCAGATTGTCTGTAATAGTGATGTCACCCCCTAGGGGGTCGATACCTGAGTGGATGTACTGTTGAAAATTACGTGACAGTGTCAGCTCTGTATAAAAGACAGTGGTTGACATGAGACAGCCGGCTACTCAGCTTGTGCCTGTCCAAACGTCTCATAGGCCGTCAGGGGCTCTAAAGTGCCGTTACCTCAGATGGCAGATACAGACGCCGACACGGATACTGACTCCTGTGTCGACGGTGAAGAGACAACCGTGATTTCCAATAGGGCCACACGTTACATGAGTGAGGCAAGGGAAAATGTTTACACATTTCTGATAATATGAGTACCACCAAAAAGGGGTATTATGTTTGGTGAGGAAAAACTACCTGTAGTTTTCCTGAATCTGAGAAATAAAATGATGATGCGTGGGTTTCCCCCCGATAACAATTGATAATTTCTAAAAAGTTATTGGCAGTATACCTTTTCCCGCCAGAGGTTAGGGTGCGTTGGGAAACACCCCCTAGGGGGGATAAGGCGCTCACACGCTTGTAAGAACAAGGGCTCTACCCTCTCCTGAGATGGCCGCCCTTAAGGATCCTGCTGATAGAAAGCAGGAGGGTATCCTAAAATTTATTTACACACATACTGGTGTTATACTGCGACCAGCAATCGCCTCAGCCTGGATGTGCAGTGCTGGGTTGGCGTGGTCGGATTCCCTGACTGGAAATATTGATATCCTAGATAAGGACAGTATATTATTGCCTATAGAGCATTTAAAATATATGCGAGATGCACAGCGGAATATTGCCGACTGGCATCAAGTATAAGTGCGTTGTCCAATTCTGCCAGTAAAGTGGTCAGGTGAGGCGGATTCCAAACGGCATTTGGAAGTATTGCCTTAAAAAAGGGGACATTTGGGGTCGGTCTTTCAGACAACAGCTGGGATATCCACGTTTGTACCCCAGGTCGCCTCTCAAAATAAGACGCAGTATTATCAGGCGCAGTCCTTTGTTGGCAAGCGGACAAAAGGTTCCTCTTTTCTGCTCGTGACAGAGGGAGAGGAAAAAGGCTACAGAGATGAGCCAGTTCCCAGGAACAGAAACCCTTTCCCGCCTCTGCCAAGCCCTCAGTATGATGCTAGGGCTTTACAAGCTCAGGCACGGTGGGGGCCCGTTCTCAATGAATTTCAGTGCGCAGTGGGCTCACTCGCAAGTAGACCCCTGGATCCTTCAGGTAATATTTCAGGGGTACAAGTTGGAATTCGAGACGTCTCCCCCTCGCCGTTTCCAAAAGTCGGTTTTACCGACGTCTCCCTCTGACAGGGAGGCAGTTTTGGAAGCCATTCACAAGCTGTATTCCCAGCAGGTGATAATCAAGGTACCCCTCCTGCAAAAGGAAACGGGGTATTATTCCACACTATTGTGGTACCGAAGCCAGACGGCTCGGTGAGACCGATTCTAAATATAAAATCTTTGAATACAGAGGTTCAAATTCAAGATTGAGTCACTCAGAGCAGTGATTGCGAACCTGGAAGAAGGGGACTACATGATGTCTCGGGACATCAAGGATGCTTACCTTCATGTCAAAAAATTTACCCTTCTCACCAAGGGTACCTCAGGTTATGGTACAGAACTGTCACTATCAGTTCAGACGCTGCCGTAGGGATGGTCCACGGCACCCCGGGTCTTTACTAAAGTACGGACCGAAATGATGATATTCCTTCGAAGGAAGGGAATTTTAGTTATTCTTTACTTGGACGATTCCCTGATAAGGGTAAGATCCAGGGAACAGTTGGAGGTCAGTGTAGCACTATCTCAGGTAGTGTTGCGGCAGCACGATTGGATTCTCAATATTCCAAAATCGCAGCTGGTTCCGACGACTTGTCTTCTGTTCCTAGGGATGATCCTGGACACAGTCCAGAAAGAAGGTGTTTCTCCCGGAGGAGAAAGCCAGGGAGTTATCCGAGCTAGTCAGGAACCTCCTAAAACCGAGCCAAGTCTCAGTGCATCAATGCACAAGGGTTCTGTGTAAAAATGGTGGCTTCCTACGAAGCAATACCATTTGGCAAATTCCACGCAAGGACTTTCCAGTGGGACCTACTGGAAAAATGGTCCGGGTCGCATCTTCAGATGCATCAGCGGATAACCCTGTCACCAAGGACAGGGGTATCCCTCCTGTGGTGGTTGCAGAGTGCTCTTCTTCTAGAGGGCCGCAGATTCGGCATTCAGGACTGGGTCCTGGTGACCACTGATGCCAGCCTGCGAGGCTGGGGAGCAGTCACACAGGGAAGGAATATCCAGGGCTTATGGTCAAGCCTGGAGACATCACTTCACATAAATATCTGAAGCTAAGGGCCATTTACAATGCTCTAAGCTTAGCAAGACCTCTGCTTCAAGGTCAGCCGGTGTTGATCCAGTCGGACAACATTACGGCAGTCACCCACGTAAACAGACAGGGTGCCACAAGAAGCAGGAGGGCAATGGCAGAAGCTGCAAGGATTCTTCGCTGGGCGGAAAACCATGTGATAGCACTGTCAGCAGTATTCATTCCGGGAGTGGACAACTGGGAAGCAGATTTCCTCAGCACGACCTCCACCCGGGAGAGTGGGAACTTCACCCAGAAGTCCTCCACATGATTATAAACCGTTGGGAAAAACTCGACAGGTCAATAGCTGTAAAGGCTCTGGTAACACCGTGGGTGTACCAATCAGTGTATGGGTTCCCTCCTCTGCCTCTCATACCCAAGGTACTGAGATTGATAAGATGGAGAGGAGTAAGCACTATATTCGTGGCTCCGGATTGGCCAATAAGGACTTGGTAACCGGAACTTCAAGAGATGCTCACGGAGGATCCGTAACCTCTACCTCTAAGAAGGGACATGCTCCAGCAAGGACCCTGTCTGTTCCAAGACTTACCACGGCTGCGTTTGACGGCATGGCGGTTGAACGCCGGATCCTGAAGGAAAAAGGCATTCCGGATGAAGTCATCCCTATCCTGATCAAAGCCAGGAAGGATGTAACCGCAAAACATTATCACCGCATTTGGCGAGAATATGTTGCGTGGTGCGAGGCTAGTAAGGCCCGACGGAGGAAATTCGACGATTCCTACATTTCCTGCAAACAGGAGTGTCTATGGGCCTGAAATTGGGGTCCATTAAGGTTCAAATTTCGGCTCTGTCAATTTTCTTCCAAAAAGAACTAGCTTCAGTCCCTGAAGTTCAGACGTTTGTAAAAGGGGTACTGCATATACAGTCTCCTTTGGTGCCTTCAGTGGCACCTTGGGATCTCAATGTAGTTTTTGGGTCCCAAAAGTCACATTGGTTTGACCCACTTAAATCTATGGAGTTAAAATATCTCACAGGAAAAGTGGTCATGCTGTTGGCTCTGGCCTGGGCCAGGCGCGTGTCAGAATTGGCGGCTTTATCCTGTAAAAGCCCTTATCTGATTTTCCATTCGGACAGGACGGAATTGAGGACTCGTCCTCAGTTTCTCCCTAAGGTGGTTTCAGCGTCCACCTGAACCAACCTATTGTGGTGCCTGCGGCTACTAGGGACTTGGAGGACTCCAAGTTGCTAGACGTTGTCAAGGCCGGAAAATATATGTTTCCAGGACGGCTGGAGTCAGAAAATCTGACTCGCTGTTCATCCTGTATGCACCCAACAAGCTGGGTGCTCCTGCTTCTAAGCAGACGATTGCTCGTTGGATTTGTAGTACAATTCAGCTTGCACACTCTGTGGCAGGCCTGCCACAGCCAAAATCTGTTAAAGCCCATTCCACAAGGAAAGGGGCTCATCTTGGGCGGCTGCCCGAGGGGTCTCAGCTTTACAACTTTGCCGAGCAGCTACTTGGTCAGGGGCAAACACGTTTGCTAAATTCTACAAATTTGATACCCTGGCTGAGGAGGACCTGGAGTTCTCTCATTCGGTGCTGCAGAGTCATCCGCACTCTCCCGCCCGTTTGGGAGCTTTGGTATAATCCCCATGGTCCTTACGGAGTCCCAGCATCCACTTAGGACGTCAGAGAAAATAAGAATTTACTTACCGATAATTCTATTTCTCGTAGTCCGTAGTGGATGCTGGGCGCCCATCCCAAGTGCGGATTGTCTGCAATACTTGTATATAGTTATTGTTACAATAACATCGGGTTGTTTATTGTTGTGAGCCATCTTTCAGAGGCTCCTACGTTTTATCATACTGTTAACTGGGTTCAGATCACAAGTTGTATGGTGTGATTGGTGTGGCTGGTATGAGTCTTACCCGGGATTCAAAATCCTTCCTTATTATGTACGCTCGTCCGGGCACAGTATCCTAACTGAGGCTTGGAGGAGGGTCATAGGGGGAGGAGCCAGTGCACACCACCTGATCCTAAAGCTTTACTTTTGTGCCCTGTCTCCTGCAGAGCCGCTATTCCCCATGGTCCTTACGGAGTCCCAGCATCCACTACGGACTACGAGAAATAGAATTATCGGTAAGTAAATTCTTATTTTCTATGTCATCCTTTGGTTCTATTGTGTGGTGAGGGACAGGATTTGGTTCTGTTTGTCCACATATTTTATGATTGACAGCCGCCAGCATTGGTTCTGCCTATTACATTGACCATAAATAATTTTAATTGGTCCTGGACCACCAGCCCAGGGCACCCCCGCAAGTGTCTTGAGGCACCCCAGGGTGCCACGGTACACGGTTTTAGAACCACTGCCCTAAAGTGTTTCTCCTAAAAATTTGGGTAATTAGCTTAAATAGTGCTCTTTGTTCTTTTTATACCTTAGCATCATACTTAGTAATCATCTTTAGTAATTGGTTTAAATTACTATTGCTTTGCTTAGTAACATGGATGCATTGCACTACAGCACGTTGGGATATCCCCTGAGTAAAATGTACTTTCATATTATATTATAAAATTTCTCCTATAGTAGTTTCCAGCACATTCACTCTCAAGAACACATTCACATAACCTTTTTAAATACAGTACTCTCACAATTTTAAGAATACGGTACTTCTTTTTCATTCTTTTATACACAACTATACTATTTGAAGGGAGTGTGATACACTTTACCGGTGTTCGTGATGCCCACAATCAAAAGACTGTCTGTGGCATCCTGATGGAGGAATCACAAACATACCTTCACCCAATACACCCCTAAACCTCCCTTCTCCTCAGCTGCTTAACCCTAACTCTCCCTGTTGGTGCGTAAACCTACCCCCCTCACCTAAACCTGACCCCCCAACCTCCCTGCAGCAGCCTAACCGTAACCTTCGCTTCCATGCAGGCTAACCCTACCTATCCCCTTGGGTGCCTAAACCTAACCTCCCCCCACTGCGGGCTGACACTACAGAGCTTGCATACTTACGATCGGGATGCCGGGAGTTCTGGAATCTGGTGTCGGCATTTTGGCTAATGTAGGAGTTCCAGCATCTGCATTTTGGCCATGTCATTCTGGTACTGGGATTATGACTGTCAGCATCCCGACCGCCGGCTTCCTGACCGCATCCCTTTGAATGATAGGTCAGAAGTGTCATGCTCTAGTGAGGGAAGAGCTGAATATAATACTCACACTGTAAAATTCCATCTCCTGCCCTTTGTACCAGTACCATACATATATCTTTACTGCCACCACCAATTATAAACAAAGGAGCCATAGGTCCCCTATCACACTACCACAATTTCAGGCTCAGTGACACAAACTATCACACAGATACTGTACTTTGGTCCACCCTGCATCTAGCAATCAATAACAGTTATAGCGTAACTTTAGCGATTATAATGGGATTGTGTATTTCTGCACTTGTTTAGTTAATGAGATGCAAACACCTCTGTATTAGCAAGATACACAGTAGGCCTACTTTACTACAGGTCATCACCCTCATATATTTTGAACTGTAGCATGTGCAACAGATGTGCCTCCTAGCAGCTATATATGTGCTTGCTTGGGCTGTATTTTCGAGAACATAGAAATGCTATACTTCTCTGGTCATACGTTTTCATACAAGCAAAATGCATGTTGGTCTACAAAATAGCATACAATATGCGTGTGTTCACTTTCTGAGTGGGTGTGGTATAGAAGATCTGCACTATCTAGATAGACAATCATTAAGTTGACCCATACTTACCTACTTTCAATTTCTCCTCTCTGGAAGAAGCCCGGAGAGGAGACGATGCAGGAGACTTTGGGGGGCGGGGCAGGGCTGTGACATCATCAAGCCCCATCCCCACATCGGGAAAATGCCGTAATTCGCGGGTCCGCGGGAAGGTGGCAGGGCTAAAATGAAGCGATTCACGTAATTTTAACCACTTCCCCTCCCCACGGACCCGCAAATACGGGAGAGTATGTCTCCATCCTGCCCACATCACTAGGGTGCGAGCAGGATGTGGAAGACCTGCCTACTCTTCCGGGGGGGCTATCCCAAAACAGGGGAGCCTCCCGCAGCTTCCGGGCGAGTAGGCAAGTATGAGTTGATCCCATATGGTTGACGTGAATTAGGTTGACAGGGTCAAAGGTCAACAGTGGGTAAGGTTGACATGACAATGCTTGACACAAAAAGGTCGACAGAAGTTTTTTTCTTTTGGGGTGTCATTTTGTTTGTTTAACCATTTCTAAACATAATTAGCTTTGCTTGCCACGATTCGCTAGCCACGCTTCGGGCAGGGTGCTTCGCTCTGCTACCGCTGCACTTGTCACAGGTTACTATTCCCAGTTGTAGTCCACATAGATAGTACAGTAATTCAAGCAAGAGTTAGAAAAACATGAAAAACCATAAAAAATGTGTCGACCATTTGTGTATTGACATTTTTGTACCTGTCAACATTAAATACTGTCTACCGTTTACCTGTTGACCTTTTGACCCTGTCGACTGATACATTGGAACCCTTCTGAACATGCTCAGTGCAAATTAATACAAGACACACTAGGCAAACTGGTGTACTGTAGTTCTCTCTATCATCTCTCTATCAGCCCATATTGTAAACACTTGCCAAAACTATGGATTCATTATATAACTGTTTATTTTTCAAACTTAAGCCAACTATTAAGACTTATTATTTGTTATCTTCAGTTATTTGCAATTAACTGCTAACAGCTGTGCAATAACCAGATTCAATTAACATAGAATGTTTAGATGAAGGATTTGTATAATTTTGGGCATAAACAACTCTTGGTAACACTGTTGCTTTTTATGTCCTTTAAAACTTTATCAGCAGACTGAAATGTCAGATAAAGCTTTTTATTTAGATATTTATTCAGTGAGTGCTGGTCTTCTTACTTGTTGGCATATTTATCCACCTGTAGGATTATATCAAGCACCCCATCTGTGAAATGATGGAGTGGATAACTACAACATATAACCAAACAGTGCAATTTTAATAAGACAATCTGCATTCCCTAATATAATAAAAATAGCTGCTCTTAAGACAGTACCAGTAGATAAAACCATTATTACTGCTCCATATAATCTTTCCCTTAAGCAAGTTGCCTGACTCATAAAACTGCGCTTACCAGTACTTGGAAGCCCCCATAGAGGCTTAACAATACAAGGTATTGCCTAGGTTTATGGATATGACACTAAATAGACTGTTCAAATACTGCATACAAGGGATTGGATACAGCGGTGAGGCAGTAGAACACAAATGTTAGTGGGAAGCAAGAGTGGTAGCTGGCAGTGACAAACATATAGATTGTACCATGCTAGGTCAGGGCAGGCTAGAGATATGTAGAAACAATTAAATATAATGTTTCAGGGCTGGTGACAGACAGGTAGAAACAGTTATATGAGATTTGACAGGGCTGGCGACAGACAGGCAGATATGATTAGAATGGCTGGGTCAGGGCTGACAGCAGATAAATACATAATTCAGAGACAGACCAAGGTCAGGGGCAGGAGAAGTCAGAAGAATCCAGAAGAGAATGTAATTAAAATTCACATAATGCAGTTTCAGGTACAGCAAAGCAGGTACTATCACTGGCACAGAAGGAGGGGAAATTGGGCTATGCAAACCTGTATTCACTAGTGGGGCTGTTATTTGATAGCCCTATCCCTAAAGGCAAAAGATAGCAGCTAGAGTGAAAGGATGTGCTCGGGCAGTATTATATTGCTGCCTGGCACTACTAAAGAGATGGGTCCTAGATGCCAGGAGCAGCCACAATGTCACAGACCTGAAAGTCAATGACAATACTCGCAAGTACAGTGGATACTCTATAGAATCTCTAACATTGCCATACTTAGATCAACTTTTCTTCCCTCATATGTAAGACTGTGAAAAGGCAAATAAAGACTTTTCACTTTCATTGATAGTGCACCTTTTATTATCTATTGAATATGATCTATTACTAGGTGCCAGTTATGTTTGAGGAAATGAAATAGTAATGTTCAATGTAGTTTATTTCTGTATCAAGACATTCCTTGTCTTGAAAAAGGCCAAGGAATGAGTCGGAAACTTTGAAAACTAATAAACATGATTTTCTTCCTTTGAGGACATTTGACATTGTTGCCATAATTGAGGAGCAACTGGAAAATGTGGTTAAGTAGCCCTTGATTCAACAAAGAAAAAAAAAGTCCTGGGGGAGTGAAGGGGAGCCAGAATCTGTGATAAAATTAGTAAATTGTGCACCAGTTACACATCTCCAAGATGAAATTCTGGATAAATTGTTAACAGTCACACTAGCAAATAGTCTTTGGAAGGTTCTTCCATCTGAGTCATATTCCAAATGTGTATGGAGAAATGGTAGAGTCTACTAGAGTTTGGTTAAAGGAAAACCTTATCTTCTAGGGAATAGATTAATGAACCCCATACCCCTCCTTTTCCCAATAAATTTACCACACAATAAAATATTACACTATGGGCCTGATTCATATGTAGCCACAATGCCGAAACAGCAGCGATCTTTTTTTAGTGATGGAACTGCCAGACCACAAGTGAACAGAGACGCCCATCGAAGCCATTGCAATATGCACAACAACTACGTTCTCTGTCACAACCGCGATGAAGATGCTGCGTGCCTCCATGGCTGACCAGAATAGTTGTAGGAGCTGCGACTCTGGCGCAATGTTTTATGCGTATGAGAACACAGTTGCATGCTGAGGCAAGACCTGAAAATGCTCATGAAACTGTTCTTTCACCTAGACAAAGGGGCGGTGTGGCCCTGAAACGTTGGAGACACTGTTGATGTCTGTTTAAATAAATGTTTTCATTCAAGTTCTCCGAGTGCCGCTTTTTAGTACAAGTGGCTGTTTGTTTCCAGAGGGCACCGGAGCAGTAATGCAAAGCTGAGGGAGTGCCGGTCCTACACAGAACTGTATATATATATATATATATATATATATATATGTTTTTTTACAGGTACCGTATGGATTCTACTGGACAAGTGAATGTGAATGGCTGCTTGGGATATAAGTAAGCATATGTGAGTATGAGCGTGCAAGTGTGATTTATTAATGTTTTACTTTCACAGTGTCTGTGTAATGTCTTTGGGGCCTAATTCAGCATGGATTACTATTCAGAGAAATCGTAAATTGAGCGATTATCGAACAACTGCACATGCATCGGATTCGCATTGCGCATGCACGAGGGGTAATAGTGACAAAAATTGTGTACAGATCATAATCCAATATGGCTGCTGTTTGACTGACAGGAAGCCGGTGTTTCTGGACGGATACCTGCCGTTTTCTGGGTGTGTCAGAAAAAACGCATGCATGCCCAGGCATTTTTGGGGAGGGTCTCTGAATCAGTGCAGACGATTTTCAGGCCGTCTCAGCCCTAGATTAGTGGCAGCCTCAGACCTACTCACATTTGCTCAAACGGCAAAGATTTTTTTATGTACTGGGAATTGTGTATGCATGTGCGAGTGGATAGTGAACTGCGATGCATTTGCAATTTTGCACTGGGAATTTTTTCGTTTTGTCGTGGTGGCACCTTTCTACTTTCACACAACTGCATTTTCTCTGAATAGTGATCCATGCTGAATTAAGCCTATATTGGAATATTTATTTTGTTGTGGAACTACAGATACCAATGGGGCCTTTAATGCCCTGCATGCTGTTACTTGTGGTTCTCCAAGTACCAACATGTGGGGGATGCTTGCTGGGACTTGTAGTTCCACAGCAAAAGGCAATATTTAATTCTATGTTTTACACTTCATGGTTATTAGCCCGCCATCCACAGGCCATGGATAGTGGAGACAGCCCCGGGCTTCATCCTTGGCTCTTGAGTGCCAGGAGGGGGGACCCCTTTATTGAAGGGTTCCCCACTCCCCCAGGGAACCCGAGCCAGGGGTGACTAGTTGGGGGGGGTAATGCCACGACCGCAGCGACTTATATAAATGTGTCACCAGGTGTGGCATTATCTCCTTGACTAGTGGAGCCTGGTGCTGGTTTAAAAAATATGAGAGACCCCTACATCCTTTTTCACCCATAATTTTGGAACCAGGACTGGTCCAAGAGCCTGCTGCTCTTGGACCAGTCAAAATATGGGGAACCCCTAACCAATTTTTTCCCTGTATTTTAGCAACCAGAATCGACTCCAAGTGCCTGGAGGCTGGTTATACTTTTGGGGGGGGGAACTGCACTTTTTCGAAGTCTTTACTTTTACAGACAGAAGAATGCATGGATCTCACTGATCTGTGCATGCTTCCATCAAACTCGTTAGCCAGAAGCTGGTCTATTTACTGGAGATGTTTTGGTAATGTTTTAAGGAGGTAATTCAGACCTGATCATAGCAGCAAATTTGTTAGCAGTTGGGCAAAAGCATGGGGCTAATTCAGACCTGATCGCTGCTGTGCATGCGCCGCAGTGTGCATGAGCATGCCAGAGATACGATCGGCATCTCAGCCCACTGATCGCCTCTGCCTGATTGACAGGCAGAGGTGTTTGCTGGGAGGGGGCGGGCCGGTGGCGTTTGGTCGCCGTTTTGGGGGTGCGGTCTGGGCAACGCAGGCATGCCCAGACCGTGTCCGGACCGTGCAGGGGACAGGCCACGGTGGCTGTGTGACATCACACAAAGCTGCTGCGACCTGGGACGCGTCAAAAAGTTGCCTACCAGCGCAGGTAGGGACTTACTTGCCTGGTGCGCTAGCATCGCCGCCGTGTGATATTATCGCACCAAAGCGGCGGGGGAAGAGCCAGACATGTGGGGCTGACTAGCCCTGTGCTGGGTCCCCCCCCGTATATCAGGGTGGCTGATTGTAGCCGTGCAAACTTTTGCACGGCTATGATCAGGTCTGAATTAAGCCCAAAGTTCACTGCAGGGTTGGCAGATATAACATGTGCAGAGAGTTAGATTTAGGTGGGATGTGTTCAAACTGAAATCTAAATTGCAGTTAAAAATAAAGCAGGCAGTATTTACTCTGCACAGAAACAAAATAACCCACCCAAATCTAACTCTCTCTGCACATGGGTGGTCATTATGAGTTGATCGCTCGTTATTTTTTTTCCGCAACGGAGCGATTAGTCGCTAATGCGCATGCGCAATGTCCGCAGTGCGACTGCGCCAAGTAAATTTGCTATTAAGTTAGGTATTTTACTCACGGCATTACGAGGTTTTTTCTTCGTTCTGGTGATCGTAGTGTGATTGACAGGAAGTGGGTGTTTCTGGGCGGAAACTGGCCGTTTTATGGGTGTGTGCGGAAAAAATGCCGTTTCTGGGAAAAACGCGGGAGTGGCTGGAGAAACGGGGGAGTGTCTGGGAGAACGCTGGGTGTGTTTGTGACGTCAAACCAGGAACGAAACTGACTGAACTGATCGCAGTGGCAGAGTAAGTCTCGAGCCACTCAGAAACTGCTAAGAACTGTCTATTCGCAAATCTGCTAATCTTTCGTTCGCAAATCTACTATGCTAAGATACACTCTCAGTAGGCGGCGGCTTAGCGTGTGCAAAGCTGCTAAAAGCAGCTTGCGAGCGAACAACTCGGAATGAGGGCCATGGTTTTGCCCAACTGCTAACAAATTTGCTGCTATGATCAGATCTGAATTACCCCCTAAGTGTGAGTCACAATCTATTACATTGCCGAGTTGTGAGTTTGCAGGAAACATGCACGTTTGCATGTTCCCGTACTCCATTACATTGGTCTAGTTTGCAAAATGTTCGAGTTTAGAGCTAAACTCGCACATTTTGTGCAGACTTGCACCCCATTACATCCCGCCGCATGACTCCATTACATCGGCTGAGTTGTAAGTTTAACATGGGAAAAACATCTGGATCCGACTTTTTATTGGGCACTCTCTTTACCAGTAGACAACATTAAATTTTGCATGTACTTGGACACTATCACATTGGCCGGATTTGCAAAATGTGTGACTTTTGCAAACTCGTCTCGCATTACATCCCAGCCATCATTCCCAACATGTGTGTTTGTACTAGTGATGTGCACCGGACATTTTTCGGGTTTTGTGTTTTGGTTTTGGATTCGGTTCCGCGGCCGTGTTTTGGATTCGGACGCGTTTTGGCAAAACCTCACCGAATTTTTTTTGGCGGATTCGGGTGTGTTTTGGATTCGGGTGTTTTTTTTTCAAAAACCCCTAAAAAACAGCTTAAATCATAGAATTCGGGGTCATTTTGATCCCATAGTATTATTAACCTCAATTACCATAATTTCCACTCATTTCCAGTCTATTCTGAACACCTCACACCTCACAATATTATTTGTAGTCCTACAATTTGCACAGAGGTCGCTGGATGGCTAAGCTAAGCGACCCAAGTGGCCGATACAAACACCTGGCCCATCTAGGAGTGGCACTGCAGTGTCAGGCAGGATGGCCGATTTTTTAAAAATAGTCCCCAAACAGCACATGATGCAAAGAAAAAAAGAGGCGCACCAAGGTGGCTGTTTGACTAAGCTAAGCGACACAAGTGGTCGACACAAACACCTGGCCCATCTAGGAGTGGCACTGCAGTGTCAGGCAGGATGGCCGATTTAAAAAATAGTCCCCAAACAGCATATGATGCAAAGAAAAAAAGAGGTGCAATGAGGTAGCTGTGTGGCTAAGCTAAGCGACCCAAGTGGCTGACAAAAACAACTGGCCCATCTAGGAGTGGCACTGCAGTGTCAGGCAGGATGGCCGATTTAAAAAATAGTCCCCAAACAGCACATGATGCAAAGAAAAAAAGAGGCGCACCAAGGTGGCTGTTTGACTAAGCTAAGCGACACAAGTGGTCGACACAAACACCTGGCCCATCTAGGAGTGGCACTGCAGTGTCAGGCAGGATGGCCGATTTAAAAAATAGTCCCCAAACAGCACATGATGCAAAGAAAAAAAGAGGTGCAATGAGGTAGCTGTGTGGCTAAGCTAAGCGACCCAAGTGGCTGACAAAAACAACTGGCCCATCTAGGAGTGGCACTGCAGTGTCAGACAGGATGGCAGTTATAAAAAATAGTCCCCAAACAGCACATGATGCAAAGAAAAAAAGAGGCGCACCAAGGTGGCTGTTTGACTAAGCTAAGCGACACAAGTGGCCGACACAAACACCTGGCCCATCTAGGAGTGGCACTGCAGTGTCAATCAAGACAGGATGGCACTTCCAAAAAATTGTCCCCAAACAGCACATGATGCAAAGAAAAAGAGGCGCACCAAGGTGGCTGTTTGACTAAGCTAAGCGACACAAGTGGCTGACACAAACACCTTGCCCATCTAGGAGTGGCACTGCAGTGTCAATCAAGACAGGATGGCACTTCCAAAAAATTGTCCCCAAACAGCACATGATGCAAAGAAAAAAAGAGGCACACCAAGGTGGCTGTGTGACTAAGCTAAGCGACACAAGTGGCCGACACAAACACCTGGCCCATCTAGGAGTGGCACTGCAGTGTCAGGCAGGATGGCAGATTTAAAAAATAGTCCCCAAACAGCACATGATGCAAAGAAAAAAAGAGGAGCACCAAGGTGGCTGTTTGACTAAGCTAAGCGACACAAGTGGCCGACACAAACACCTGGCCCATCTAGGAGTGGCACTGCAGTGTCAATCAAGACAGGATGGCACTTCCAAAAAATTGTCCCCAAACAGCACATGATGCAAAGAAAAATGAAAGAAAAAAGAGGTGCAAGATGGAATTGTCCTTGGGCCCTCCCACCCACCCTTATGTTGTATAAACAGGACATGCACACTTTAACGAACCCATCATTTCAGCGACAGGGTCTGCCACACGACTGTGACTGAAATCACTGGTTGGTTTGGGCCCCCACCAAAAAAGAAGCAATCAAACTCTCCTTGCACAAACTGGCTCTACAGAGGCAAGATGTCCACCTCATCATCATCCTCCGATTCCTCACCCCTTTCACTGTGTACATCCCACTCCTCACAGATTATTAATTCGTCCTCACTGGAATCCACCATCTCAGGTCCCCGTGTACTTTCTGGAGGCAATTGCTGCTGGTGAATGTCTCCACGAAGGAATTGATTATAATTAATTTTGATGAACATCATCTTCTCCACATTTTCTGGAAGTAACCTCGTAAGCCGATTGCTGACAAGGTGAGCGGCTGCACTAAACACTCTTTCGGAGTACACACTGGAGGGAGGGCAACTTAGGTAGAATAAAGCAAGTTTGTGCAAGGGCCTCCAAATTGCCTCTTTTTCCTGCTAGTATACGTACGGACTGTCTGACGTGCCTACTTGGATGCGGTCACTCATATAATCCTCCACCATTCTTTCCATGGTGAGAGAATCATATGCAGTGACAGTAGACGACATGTCAGTAATCATTGGCAGGTCCTTCAGTCTGGACCAGATGTCAGCAGTGGCACTCGCTCTAGACTGCCCTGCATCACCGCCAGCGGGTGGGCTAGGAATTCTTAGCCTTTTCCTCGCACCCCCAGTTGCGGGAGATGTGAAGGAGGAGATGTTGACGGGTCACGTTCCGCTTGACTTGACAATTTTCTCACCAGCAGGTCTTTGAACCTCTGCAGACTTGTGTCTGCCGGAAAGAGAGATACAACGTAGGTTTTAAATCTAGGATCGAGCACGGTGGCCAAAATGTAGTGCTCTGATTTCAGCAGATTGACCACCCGTGAATCCTGGTTAAGCGAATTAAGGGCTCCATCCACAAGTCCCACATGCCTAGCGGAATCGCTCTGTTTTAGCTCCTCCTTCAATGTCTCCAGCTTCTGCAAAAGCCTGATGAGGGGAATGACCTGACTCAGGCTGGCAGTGTCTGAACTGACTTCACGTGTGGCAAGTTCAAAGGGTTGCAGAACCTTGCACAACGTTGAAATCATTCTCCACTGCGCGTGAGTCAGGTGCATTCCCCCTCCTTTGCCTATATCGTGGGCAGATGTATAGGCTTGAATGGCCTTTTGCTGCTCCTCCATCCTCTGAAGCATATATAGGGTTGAATTCCACCTCGTTACCACCTCTTGCTTCAGATGATGGCAGGGCAGGTTCAGGAATGTTTGGTGGTGCTCCAGTCTTCTGTACGCGGTGCCTGAATGCCGAAAGTGGCCCGCAATTCTTCGGGCCACCGACAGCATCTCTTGCACGCCCCTGTCGTTTTTTAAATAATTCTGCACCACCAAATTCAATGTATGTGCAAAACATGGGACGTGCTGGAATTTGCCCAGATGTAATGCACGCACAATATTGCTGGCGTTGTCCGATGTCACAAATCCCCAGGAGAGTCCAGTTGGGGTAAGCCATTCTGCAATGATCTTCCTCAGTTGCCGTAATAGGTTGTCAGCTGTGTGCCTATTCTGGAAAGCGGTGATACAAAGCGTAGCCTGCCTAGGAACGAGTTGGCGTTTGCGAGATGCTGCTACTGGTGCCGCCGCTGCTGTTCTTGCTGCGGGAGGCAATACATCTACCCAGTGGGCTGTCACAGTCATATAGTCCTGAGTCTGCCCTGCTCCACTTGTCCACATGTCCGTGGTTAAGTGGACATTGGGTACAACTGCATTTTTTAGGACACTGGTGAGTCTTTTTCTGAGGTCTGTGTACATTTTCGGTATCGCCTGCCTAGAGAAATGGAACCTAGATGGTATTTTGTACCGGGGACACAGTACCTCAATCAAGTCTATAGTTGCCTCTGAATTAACGATGGATACCGGAACCACATTTCTCACCGCCCAGGCTGCCAAGGCCTGAGTTATCTGCTTTGCAGCAGGATGACTGCTGTGATATTTCATCTTCCTCGCAAAGGACTGTTGGACAGTCAATTGCTTACTGGAAGTAGTACAAGTTGTCTTCCGACTTCCCCTCTTGGATGACGATCGACTCCCAGCAGCAACAACAGCAGCGCCAGTAGCAGTAGGCGTTACACTCAAGGATGCATCGGAGGAATCCCAGGCAGGAGAGGACTCATCAGACTTGACAGTGACATGGCCTGCAGGACTATTGGCTTTCCTGGGTAAGGAGGAAATTGACACTGAGGGAGTTGGTGGTGTGGTTTGCAGGAGCTTGGTTACAAGAGAAAGGGATTTAGTGGTCAGTGGACTGCTTCCGCTGTCACCCAAAGTTTTTGAACTTGTCACTGACTTATGATGAATGCGCTGCAGGTGACGTATAAGGGAGGATGTTCCGAGGTGGTTAACGTCCTTACCCTTACTTATTACAGCTTGATAAAGGCAACACACGGCTTGACACCTGTTGTCCGCATTTGTGTTGAAATAATTCCACACCGAAGAGCTGATTTTTTTTGTATTTTGACCAGGCATGTCAATGGCCATATTCCTCCCACGGACAACAGGTGTCTCCCCGGGTGCCTGACTTAAACAAACCACCTCACCATCAGAATCCTCCTTGTCAATTTCCTCCCCAGTGCCAGCAACACCCATATCCTCATCCTGGTGTACTTCAACAGTGACATCTTCAATTTGACTATCAGGAACTGGACTGCGGGTGCTCCTTCCAGCACTTGCAGGGGGCGTGCAAATGGTGGAAGGCGCAAGCTCTTCCCGTCCAGTGTTGGGAAGGTCAGGCATCGCAACCGACACAATTGGACTCTCCTTGGGGATTTGTGATTTAGAAGAACGCACAGTTCTTTGCTGTGCTTTTGCCAGATTAAGTCTTTTTTTTTTTTTCTAGCGAGAGGATGAGTGCTTCCATCCTCATGTGAAGCTGATCCACTAGCCATGAACATAGGCCAGGGCCTCAGCCGTTCCTTGCCACTCCGTGTCGTAAATGGCATATTGGCAAGTTTACGCTTCTCCTCAGACGCTTTTAATTTTGATTTTTGGGTCATTTTACTGAACTTTTGTGTTTTGGATTTTACATGCTCTCTACTATGACATTGGGCATCGGCCTTGGCAGACGATGTTGATGGCATTTCATCGTCTCGGCCATGACTAGTGGCAGCAGCTTCAGCACGAGGTGGAAGTGGATCTTGATCTTTCCCTTTAACCTCCACATTTTTGTTCTCCATTTTTTTATGTGTGGAATTATATGCCAGTATCAATAGCAATGGCCTACTACTATATTTACTGCGCAAAACTAAAATGCACCACAGGTATAGAATGTAGATGGACAGTATACTTAATGGATGACGAGTGACGACACAGAGGTAGGTACAGCAGTGGCCTACCGTACTGCTACTGCTATATATAGTATACTGGTGGACACTGTGTCAGCAAACTGCAAAACTAAAATGCACCACAGGTTTAGAATGTAGATGGATAATAGTATACTTAATGGATGACAAGTGACGACACAGAGGTAGGTACAGCAGTGGCCTACCGTACTGCTATATATAGTATACTGGTGGACACTGTGTCAGCAAACTGCAAAACTAAAATGCACCACAGGTTTACAATGTAGATGGATAATAGTATACTTCATGGATGACGAGTGACGACACAGAGGTAGGTACAGCAGTGGCCTACCGTACTGCTATATATAGTACACTGGTGGACACTGTGTCAGCAAACTGCAAAACTAAAATGCACCACAGGTATAGAATGTAGATGGATAATAGTATACTTAATGGATGACGAGTGACGACACAGAGGTAGGTACAGCAGTGGCCTTCCGTACTGCTATATATAGTATACTGGTGGACACTGTGTCAGCAAACTGCAAAACTAAAATGCACCACAGGTATAGAATGTAGATAGATAGTATACTTAATGGATGACGAGTGACGACACAGAGGTAGGTACAGCAGTGGCCTACCGTACTGCTATATATAGTACACTGGTGGACACTGTGTCAGCAAACTGCAAAACTAAAATGCACCACAGGTTTAGAATGTAGATGGATAATAGTATACTTAATGGATGACGAGTGACGACACAGAGGTAGGTACAGCAGTGGCCTACCGTACTGCTATATATAGTTAACTGGTGGACACTGTGTCAGCAAACTGCAAAACTAAAATGCACCACAGGTATAGAATGTAGATGGATAGTATACTTAATGGATGACGAGTGACGACACAGAGGTAGGTACAGCAGTGGCCTACCGTACTGCTATATATAGTATACTGGTGGACACTGTCAGCAAACTGCAAAACTAAAATGCACCACAGGTTTAGAATGTAGATGGATAATAGTATACTTAATGGATGACGAGTGACGACACAGAGGTAGGTACAGCAGTGGCCTACCGTACTGCTATATATAGTATACTGGTGGACACTGTGTCAGCAAACTGCAAAACTAAAATGAACCACAGGTTTAGAATGTAGATGGATAATAGTATACTTAATGGATGACGAGTGACGACACAGAGGTAGGTACAGCAGTGGCCTACCGTACTGCTATATATAGTATACTGGTGGACACTGTGTCAGCAAACTGCAAAACTAAAATGCACCACAGGTTTAGAATGTAGATGGATAATAGTATACTTAATCGATGATGAGTGACGACACAGAGGTAGGTACAGCAGTGGCCTACCGTACTGCTATATATCGTATACTTGTGGACACTGTGTCAGCAAACTGCAAAACTAAAATGCACCACAGGTATAGAATGTAGATGGATAATACTATACTTAATGGATGACGAGTGACGACACAGAGGTAGGTACAGCAGTGGCCTACCGTACTGCTATATATAGTATACTGGTGGACACTGTGTCAGCAAACTGCAAAACTAAAATGCACCACAGGTATAGAATGTAGATGGATAATACTATACTTAATGGATGACGAGTGATGACACAGAGGTAGGTACAGCAGTGGCCTACCGTACTGCTATATATAGTATACTGGTGGACACTGTGTCAGCAAACTGCAAAACTAAAATGCACCACAGGTTTAGAATGTAGATGGATAATAGTATACTTAATGGATGACGAGTGACGACACAGAGGTAGGTACAGCAGTGGCCTACCGTACTGCTATATATAGTATACTGGTGGACACTGTGTCAGCAAACTGCAAAACTAAAATGCACCACAGGTATAGAATGTAGATGGATAATAGTATACTTAATGGATGACGAGTGACGACACAGAGGTAGGTACAGCAGTGGCCTACCGTACTGCTATATATCGTATACTGGTGGACACTGTGTCAGCAAACTGCAAAACTAAAGTGCACCACAGGTTTACAATGTAGATGGATAATACTATACTTAATGGATGACGAGTGACGACACAGAGGTAGGTACAGCAGTGGCCTACCGTACTGCTATATATAGTATACTGGTGGACACTGTGTCAGCAAACTGCAAAACTAAAATGCACCACAGGTTTAGAATGTAGATGGATAATAGTAAACTTAATGGATGACGAGTGACGACACAGAGGTAGGTACAGCAGTGGCCTACCGTACTGCTATATATAGTATACTGGTGGACACTGTGTCAGCAAACTGCAAAACTAAAATGCACCACAGGTATAGAATGTAGATGGATAGTATACTTAATGGATGACGAGTGACGACACAGAGGTAGGTACAGCAGTGGCCTACCGTACTGCTATATATAGTCTACTGGTGGACACTGTGTCAGCAAACTGCAAAACTAAAATGCACCACAGGTTTAGAATGTAGATGGATAATAGTATACTTAATGGATGACGAGTGACAACACAGAGGTAGGTACAGCAGTGGCCTACTGTACTGCTATATATAGTATACTGGTGGACACTGTGTCAGCAAACTGCAAAACTAAAATGCACCACAGGTTTAGAATGTAGATGGATAATAGTATACTTAATGGATGACGAGTGACGACACAGAGGTAGGTACAGCAGTGGCCTACCGTACTGCTATATATAGTATACTGGTGGACACTGTCAGCAAACTGCAAAACTAAAATGCACCACAGGTTTAGAATGTAGATGGATAATAGTATACTTAATGGATGACGAGTGACGACACAGAGGTAGGTACAGCAGTGGCCTACCGTACAGCTATATATAGTATACTGGTGGACACTGTGTCAGAAAACTGCAAAAATAAAATGCACCACAGGTTTAGAATGTAGATGGATAATAGTATACTTATTGGATGATGAGTGACGACACAGAGGTAGGTATAGCAGTGGCCTACCGTACTGCTATATATAGTATACTGGTGGACACTGTGTCAGCAAACTGCAAAACTAAAATGCACCACAGGTTTAGAATGTAGATGGATAATAGTATACTTAATGGATGACGAGTGACGACACAGAGGTAGGTACATCAGTGGCCTACCGTACTGCTATATATAGTATACTGGTGGACACTGTGTCAGCAAACTGCAAAACTAAAATGCACCACAGGTATAGAATGTAGATGGATAGTATACTTAATGGATGACGAGTGACGACACAGAGGTAGGTACAGCAGTGGCCTACCGTACTGCTATATATAGTATACTGGTGGACACTGTGTCAGCAAACTGCAAAACTAAAATGCACCACAGGTTTAGAATGTAGATGGATAATAGTATACTTAATGGATGACGAGTGATGACACAGTGGTAGGTACAGCAGTGGCCTACCGTACTGCTATATATAGTATACTGGTGGACACTGTGTCAGCAAACTGCAAAACTAAAATGCACCACAGGTTTAGAATGTAGATGGATAATACTATACTTAATGGATGACGAGTGACGACACAGAGGTAGGTACAGCAGTGGCCTACCGTACTGCTATATATAGTATACTGGTGGACACTGTGTCAGCAAACTGCAAAACTAAAATGCACCACAGGTTTAGAATGTAGATGGATAATAGTATACTTAATGGATGACGAGGGACGACACAGAGGTAGGTACAGCAGTGGCCTACCGTACTGCTATATATAATATACTGGTGGACACTGTCAGCAAACTGCAAAACTAAAATGCACCACAGGTATAGAATGTAGATGGATAATAGTATACTTAATGGATGACGAGTGACGACACAGAGGTAGGTACAGCAATGGCCTACCGTACTGCTATATATCGTATACTGGTGGACACTGTCAGCAAACTGCAAAACTAAAATGCACCACAGGTTTAGAATGTAGATGGATAATACTATACTTAATGGATGACGAGTGACGACACAGAGGTAGGTACAGCAGTGGCCTACCGTACTGCTATATATAGTATACTGGTGGACACTGTGTCAGCAAACTGCAAAACTAAAATGCACCACAGGTTTAGAATGTAGATGGATAATAGTATACTTAATGGATGACGAGTGACGACACAGAGGTAGGTACAGCAGTGGCCTTCCGTACTGCTTTATATAGTATACTGGTGGACACTGTGTCAGCAAACTGCAAAACTAAAATGCACCACAGGTTTAGAATGTAGATGGATAATAGTATACTTAATGGATGACGAGTGACGACACAGAGGTAGGTACAGCAGTGGCCTACCGTACTGCTATATATAGTATACTGGTGGACACTGTGTCAGCAAACTGCAAAACTAAAATGCACCACAGGTATAGAATGTAGATGGATAATAGTATACTTAATGGATGACGAGTGACGACACAGAGGTAGGTACAGCAGTGGCCTACCGTACTGCTATATATCGTATACTGGTGGACACTGTGTCAGCAAACTGCAAAACTAAAGTGCACCACAGGTTTACAATGTAGATGGATAATACTATACTTAATGGATGACGAGTGACGACACAGAGGTAGGTACAGCAGTGGCCTACCGTACTGCTATATATAGTATACTGGTGGACACTGTGTCAGCAAACTGCAAAACTAAAATGCACCACAGGTTTAGAATGTAGATGGATAATAGTAAACTTAATGGATGACGAGTGACGACACAGAGGTAGGTACAGCAGTGGCCTACCGTACTGCTATATATAGTATACTGGTGGACACTGTGTCAGCAAACTGCAAAACTAAAATGCACCACAGGTATAGAATGTAGATGGATAGTATACTTAATGGATGACGAGTGACGACACAGAGGTAGGTACAGCAGTGGCCTACCGTACTGCTATATATAGTCTACTGGTGGACACTGTGTCAGCAAACTGCAAAACTAAAATGCACCACAGGTTTAGAATGTAGATGGATAATAGTATACTTAATGGATGACGAGTGACAACACAGAGGTAGGTACAGCAGTGGCCTACTGTACTGCTATATATAGTATACTGGTGGACACTGTGTCAGCAAACTGCAAAACTAAAATGCACCACAGGTTTAGAATGTAGATGGATAATAGTATACTTAATGGATGACGAGTGACGACACAGAGGTAGGTACAGCAGTGGCCTACCGTACTGCTATATATAGTATACTGGTGGACACTGTCAGCAAACTGCAAAACTAAAATGCACCACAGGTTTAGAATGTAGATGGATAATAGTATACTTAATGGATGACGAGTGACGACACAGAGGTAGGTACAGCAGTGGCCTACCGTACAGCTATATATAGTATACTGGTGGACACTGTGTCAGAAAACTGCAAAAATAAAATGCACCACAGGTTTAGAATGTAGATGGATAATAGTATACTTATTGGATGATGAGTGACGACACAGAGGTAGGTATAGCAGTGGCCTACCGTACTGCTATATATAGTATACTGGTGGACACTGTGTCAGCAAACTGCAAAACTAAAATGCACCACAGGTTTAGAATGTAGATGGATAATAGTATACTTAATGGATGACGAGTGACGACACAGAGGTAGGTACATCAGTGGCCTACCGTACTGCTATATATAGTATACTGGTGGACACTGTGTCAGCAAACTGCAAAACTAAAATGCACCACAGGTATAGAATGTAGATGGATAGTATACTTAATGGATGACGAGTGACGACACAGAGGTAGGTACAGCAGTGGCCTACCGTACTGCTATATATAGTATACTGGTGGACACTGTGTCAGCAAACTGCAAAACTAAAATGCACCACAGGTTTAGAATGTAGATGGATAATAGTATACTTAATGGATGACGAGTGATGACACAGTGGTAGGTACAGCAGTGGCCTACCGTACTGCTATATATAGTATACTGGTGGACACTGTGTCAGCAAACTGCAAAACTAAAATGCACCACAGGTTTAGAATGTAGATGGATAATACTATACTTAATGGATGACGAGTGACGACACAGAGGTAGGTACAGCAGTGGCCTACCGTACTGCTATATATAGTATACTGGTGGACACTGTGTCAGCAAACTGCAAAACTAAAATGCACCACAGGTTTAGAATGTAGATGGATAATAGTATACTTAATGGATGACGAGGGACGACACAGAGGTAGGTACAGCAGTGGCCTACCGTACTGCTATATATAATATACTGGTGGACACTGTCAGCAAACTGCAAAACTAAAATGCACCACAGGTATAGAATGTAGATGGATAATAGTATACTTAATGGATGACGAGTGACGACACAGAGGTAGGTACAGCAATGGCCTACCGTACTGCTATATATCGTATACTGGTGGACACTGTCAGCAAACTGCAAAACTAAAATGCACCACAGGTTTAGAATGTAGATGGATAATACTATACTTAATGGATGACGAGTGACGACACAGAGGTAGGTACAGCAGTGGCCTACCGTACTGCTATATATAGTATACTGGTGGACACTGTGTCAGCAAACTGCAAAACTAAAATGCACCACAGGTTTAGAATGTAGATGGATAATAGTATACTTAATGGATGACGAGTGACGACACAGAGGTAGGTACAGCAGTGGCCTTCCGTACTGCTATATATAGTATACTGGTGGACACTGTGTCAGCAAACTGCAAAACTAAAATGCACCACAGGTATAGAATGTAGATGGATAGTATACTTAATGGATGACGAGTGACGACACAGAGGTAGGTACAGCAGTGGCCTACCGTACTGCTATATATAGTACACTGGTGGACACTGTGTCAGCAAACTGCAAAACTAAAATGCACCACAGGTTTAGAATGTAGATGGATAATAGTATACTTAATGGATGACGAGTGACGACACAGAGGTAGGTACAGCAGTGGCCTACCGTACTGCTATATATAGTATACTGGTGGACACTGTGTCAGCAAACTGCAAAACTAAAATGCACCACAGGTGTAGAATGTAGATGGATAGTATACTTAATGGATGACGAGTGACGACACAGAGGTAGGTACAGCAGTGGCCTACCGTACTGCTATATATAGTATACTGGTGGACACTGTGTCAGCAAACTGCAAAACTAAAATGCACCACAGGTTTAGAATGTAGATGGATAATAGTATACTTAATGGATGACGAGTGACGACACAGAGGTAGGTACAGCAGTGGCCTACCGTACTGCTATATATAGTATACTGGTGGACACTGTGTCAGCAAACTGCAAAACTAAAATGAACCACAGGTTTAGAATGTAGATGGATAATAGTATACTTAATGGATGACGAGTGACGACACAGAGGTAGGTACAGCAGTGGCCTACCGTACTGCTATATATAGTATACTGGTGGACACTGTGTCAGCAAACTGCAAAACTAAAATGCACCACAGGTTTAGAATGTAGATGGATAATAGTATACTTCATGGATGACGAGTGACGACACAGAGGTAGGTACAGCAGTGGCCTACCGTACTGCTATATATAGTACACTGGTGGACACTGTGTCAGCAAACTGCAAAACTAAAATGCACCACAGGTATAGAATGTAGATGGATAATAGTATACTTAATGAATGACGAGTGACGACACAGAGGTAGGTACAGCAGTGGCCTACCGTACTGCTATATATAGTATACTGGTGGACACTGTGTCAGCAAACTGCAAAACTAAAATGCACCACAGGTTTAGAATGTAGATGGATAATAGTATACTTAATCGATGATGAGTGATGACACAGAGGTAGGTACAGCAGTGGCCTACCGTACTGCTATATATCGTATACTTGTGGACACTGTGTCAGCAAACTGCAAAACTAAAATGCACCACAGGTATAGAATGTAGATGGATAATACTATACTTAATGGATGACGAGTGACGACACAGAGGTAGGTACAGCAGTGGCCTACCGTACTGCTATATATAGTATACTGGTGGACACTGTGTCAGCAAACTGCAAAACTAAAATGCACCACAGGTATAGAATGTAGATGGATAATACTATACTTAATGGATGACGAGTGACGACACAGAGGTAGGTACAGCAGTGGCCTACCGTACTGCTATATATAGTATACTGGTGGACACTGTGTCAGCAAACTGCAAAACTAAAATGCACCACAGGTTTAGAATGTAGATGGATAATAGTATACTTAATGGATGACGAGTGACGACACAGAGGTAGGTACAGCAGTGGCCTACCGTACTGCTATATATAGTATACTGGTGGACACTGTCAGCAAACTGCAAAACTAAAATGCACCACAGGTTTAGAATGTAGATGGATAATAGTATACTTAATGGATGACGAGTGACGACACAGAGGTAGGTACAGCAGTGGCCTACCGTACAGCTATATATAGTATACTGGTGGACACTGTGTCAGAAAACTGCAAAACTAAAATGCACCACAGGTTTAGAATGTAGATGGATAATAGTATACTTATTGGATGATGAGTGACGACACAGAGGTAGGTATAGCAGTGGCCTACCGTACTGCTATATATAGTATACTGGTGGACACTGTGTCAGCAAACTGCAAAACTAAAATGCACCACAGGTTTAGAATGTAGATGGATAATAGTATACTTAATGGATGACGAGTGACGACACAGAGGTAGGTACAGCAGTGGCCTACCGTACTGCTATATATAGTATACTGGTGGACACTGTGTCAGCAAACTGCAAAACTAAAATGCACCACAGGTATAGAATGTAGATGGATAGTATACTTAATGGATGACGAGTGACGACACAGAGGTAGGTACAGCAGTGGCCTACCGTACTGCTATATATAGTATACTGGTGGACACTGTGTCAGCAAACTGCAAAACTAAAATGCACCACAGGTTTAGAATGTAGATGGATAATAGTATACTTAATGGATGACGAGTGATGACACAGTGGTAGGTACAGCAGTGGCCTACCGTACTGCTATATATAATATACTGGTGGACACTGTGTCAGCAAACTGCAAAACTAAAATGCACCACAGGTTTAGAATGTAGATGGATAATACTATACTTAATGGATGACGAGTGACGACACAGAGGTAGGTACAGCAGTGGCCTACCGTACTGCTATATATAATATACTGGTGGACACTGTGTCAGCAAACTGCAAAACTAAAATGCACCACAGGTTTAGAATGTAGATGGATAATAGTATACTTAATGGATGACGAGGGACGACACAGAGGTAGGTACAGCAGTGGCCTACCGTACTGCTATATATCGTATACTGGTGGACACTGTCAGCAAACTGCAAAACTAAAATGCACCACAGGTATAGAATGTAGATGGATAATAGTATACTTAATGGATGATGAGTGACGACACAGAGGTAGGTACAGCAATGGCCTACCGTACTGCTATATATCGTATACTGGTGGACACTGTCAGCAAACTGCAAAACTAAAATGCACCACAGGTTTAGAATGTAGATGGATAATACTATACTTAATGGATGACGAGTGACGACACAGAGGTAGGTACAGCAGTGGCCTACCGTACTGCTATATATAGTATACTGGTGGACACTGTGTCAGCAAACTGCAAAACTAAAATGCACCACAGGTTTAGAATGTAGATGGATAATAGTATACTTAATGGATGACGAGTGACGACACAGAGGTAGGTACAGCAGTGGCCTTCCGTACTGCTATATATAGTATACTGGTGGACACTGTGTCAGCAAACTGCAAAACTAAAATGCCCCACAGGTATAGAATGTAGATGGATAGTATACTTAATGGATGACGAGTGACGACACAGAGGTAGGTACAGCAGTGGCCTACCGTACTGCTATATATAGTACACTGGTGGACACTGTGTCAGCAAACTGCAAAACTAAAATGCACCACAGGTTTAGAATGTAGATGGATAATAGTATACTTAATGGATGACGAGTGACGACACAGAGGTAGGTACAGCAGTGGCCTACCGTACTGCTATATATAGTATACTGGTGGACACTGTGTCAGCAAACTGCAAAACTAAAATGCACCACAGGTATAGAATGTAGATGGATAGTATACTTAATGGATGACGAGTGACGACACAGAGGTAGGTACAGCAGTGGCCTACCGTACTGCTATATATAGTATACTGGTGGACACTGTGTCAGCAAACTGCAAAACTAAAATGCACCACAGGTTTAGAATGTAGATGGATAATAGTATACTTAATGGATGACGAGTGACGACACAGAGGTAGGTACAGCAGTGGCCTACCGTACTGCTATATATAGTATACTGGTGGACACTGTGTCAGCAAACTGCAGAACTAAAATGAACCACAGGTTTAGAATGTAGATGGATAATAGTATACTTAATGGATGACGAGTGACGACACAGAGGTAGGTACAGCAGTGGCCTACCGTACTGCTATATATAGTATACTGGTGGACACTGTGTCAGCAAACTGCAAAACTAAAATGCACCACAGGTTTAGAATGTAGATGGATAATAGTATTCTTCATGGATGACGAGTGACGACACAGAGGTAGGTACAGCAGTGGCCTACCGTACTGCTATATATAGTACACTGGTGGACACTGTGTCAGCAAACTGCAAAACTAAAATGCACCACAGGTATAGAATGTAGATGGATAATAGTATACTTAATGAATGACGAGTGACGACACAGAGGTAGGTACAGCAGTGGCCTACCGTACTGCTATATATAGTATACTGGTGGACACTGTGTCAGCAAACTGCAAAACTAAAATGCACCACAGGTTTAGAATGTAGATGGATAATAGTATACTTAATCGATGATGAGTGATGACACAGAGGTAGGTACAGCAGTGGCCTACCGTACTGCTATATATCGTATACTTGAGGACACTGTGTCAGCAAACTGCAAAACTAAAATGCACCACAGGTATAGAATGTAGATGGATAATACTATACTTAATGGATGACGAGTGACGACACAGAGGTAGGTACAGCAGTGGCCTACCGTACTGCTATATATAGTATACTGGTGGACACTGTGTCAGCAAACTGCAAAACTAAAATGCACCACAGGTATAGAATGTAGATGGATAATACTATACTTAATGGATGACGAGTGACGACACAGAGGTAGGTACAGCAGTGGCCTACCGTACTGCTATATATAGTATACTGGTGGACACTGTGTCAGCAAACTGCAAAACTAAAATGCACCACAGGTATAGAATGTAGATGGATAATACTATACTTAATGGATGACGAGTGACGACACAGAGGTAGGTACAGCAGTGGCCTACCGTACTGCTATATATAGTATACTGGTGGACACTGTGTCAGCAAACTGCAAAACTAAAATGCACCACAGGTTTAGAATGTAGATGGATAATAGTATACTTAATGGATGACGAGTGACGACACAGAGGTAGGTACAGCAGTGGCCTACCGTACTGCTATATATCGTATACTGGTGGACACTGTGTCAGCAAACTGCAAAACTAAAGTGCACCACAGGTTTACAATGTAGATGGATAATACTATACTTAATGGATGACGAGTGATGACACAGAGGTAGGTACAGCAGTGGCCTACCGTACTGCTATATATAGTATACTGGTGGACACTGTGTCAGCAAACTGCAAAACTAAAATGCACCACAGGTTTAGAATGTAGATGGATAATAGTATACTTAATGGATGACGAGTGACGACACAGAGGTAGGTACAGCAGTGGCCTACCGTACTGCTATATATAGTATACTGGTGGACACTGTGTCAGCAAACTGCAAAACTAAAATGCACCACAGGTATAGAATGTAGATGGATAGTATACTTAATGGATGACGAGTGACGACACAGAGGTAGGTACAGCAGTGGCCTACCGTACTGCTATATATAGTCTACTGGTGGACACTGTGTCAGCAAACTGCAAAACTAAAATGCACCACAGGTTTAGAATGTAGATGGATAATAGTATACTTAATGGATGACGAGTGATGACACAGTGGTAGGTACAGCAGTGGCCTACCGTACTGCTATATATAGTATACTGGTGGACACTGTGTCAGCAAACTGCAAAACTAAAATGCACCACAGGTTTAGAATGTAGATGGATAATACTATACTTAATGGATGACGAGTGACGACACAGAGGTAGGTACAGCAGTGGCCTACCGTACTGCTATATATAATATACTGGTGGACACTGTGTCAGCAAACTGCAAAACTAAAATGCACCACAGGTTTAGAATGTAGATGGATAATAGTATACTTAATGGATGACGAGGGACGACACAGAGGTAGGTACAGCAGTGGCCTACCGTACTGCTATATATAATATACTGGTGGACACTGTCAGCAAACTGCAAAACTAAAATGCACCACAGGTATAGAATGTAGATGGATAATAGTATACTTAATGGATGACGAGTGACGACACAGAGGTAGGTACAGCAATGGCCTACCGTACTGCTATATATCGTATACTGGTGGACACTGTCAGCAAACTGCAAAACTAAAATGCACCACAGGTTTAGAATGTAGATGGATAATACTATACTTAATGGATGACGAGTGACGACACAGAGGTAGGTACAGCAGTGGCCTACCGTACTGCTATATATAGTATACTGGTGGACACTGTGTCAGCAAACTGCAAAACTAAAATGCACCACAGGTTTAGAATGTAGATGGATAATAGTATACTTAATGGATGACGAGTGACGACACAGAGGTAGGTACAGCAGTGGCCTACCGTACTGCTATATATAGTATACTGGTGGACACTGTGTCAGCAAACTGCAAAACTAAAATGCACCACAGGTATAGAATGTAGATGGATAATAGTATACTTAATGGATGACGAGTGACGACACAGAGGTAGGTACAGCAGTGGCCTACCGTACTGCTATATATCGTATACTGGTGGACACTGTGTCAGCAATCTGCAAAACTAAAGTGCACCACAGGTTTACAATGTAGATGGATAATACTATACTTAATGGATGACGAGTGATGACACAGAGGTAGGTACAGCAGTGGCCTACCGTACTGCTATATATAGTATACTGGTGGACACTGTGTCAGCAAACTGCAAAACTAAAATGCACCACAGGTTTAGAATGTAGATGGATAATAGTATACTTAATGGATGACGAGTGACGACACAGAGGTAGGTACAGCAGTGGCCTACTGTACTGCTATATATAGTATACTGGTGGACACTGTGTCAGCAAACTGCAAAACTAAAATGCACCACAGGTATAGAATGTAGATGGATAGTATACTTAATGGATGACGAGTGACGACACAGAGGTAGGTACAGCAGTGGCCTACCGTACTGCTATATATAGTCTACTGGTGGACACTGTGTCAGCAAACTGCAAAACTAAAATGCACCGCAGGTTTAGAATGTAGATGGATAATAGTATACTTAATGGATGACGAGTGATGACACAGTGGTAGGTACAGCAGTGGCCTACCGTACTGCTATATATAGTATACTGGTGGACACTGTGTCAGCAAACTGCAAAACTAAAATGCACCACAGGTTTAGAATGTAGATGGATAATACTATACTTAATGGATGACTAGTGACGACACAGAGGTAGGTAAAGCAGTGGCCTACCGTACTGCTATATATAATATACTGGTGGACACTGTGTCAGCAAACTGCAAAACTAAAATGCACCACAGGTTTAGAATGTAGATGGATAATAGTATACTTAATGGATGACGAGGGACGACACAGAGGTAGGTACAGCAGTGGCCTACCGTACTGCTATATATAATATACTGGTGGACACTGTCAGCAAACTGCAAAACTAAAATGCACCACAGGTATAGAATGTAGATGGATAATAGTATACTTAATGGATGACGAGTGACGACACAGAGGTAGGTACAGCAATGGCCTACCGTACTGCTATATATCGTATACTGGTGGACACTGTCAGCAAACTGCAAAACTAAAATGCACCACAGGTTTAGAATGTAGATGGATAATACTATACTTAATGGATGACGAGTGACGACACAGAGGTAGGTACAGCAGTGGCCTACCGTACTGCTATATATAGTATACTGGTGGACACTGTGTCAGCAAACTGCAAAACTAAAATGCACCACAGGTTTAGAATGTAGATGGATAATAGTATACTTAATGGATGACGAGTGACGACACAGAGGTAGGTACAGCAGTGGCCTTCCGTACTGCTATATATAGTATACTGGTGGACACTGTGTCAGCAAACTGCAAAACTAAAATGCACCACAGGTATAGAATGTAGATGGATAGTATACTTAATGGATGACGAGTGACGACACAGAGGTAGGTACAGCAGTGGCCTACCGTACTGCTATATATAGTACACTGGTGGACACTGTGTCAGCAAACTGCAAAACTAAAATGCACCACAGGTTTAGAATGTAGATGGATAATAGTATACTTAATGGATGACGAGTGACGACACAGAGGTAGGTACAGCAGTGGCCTACCGTACTGCTATATATAGTATACTGGTGGACACTGTGTCAGCAAACTGCAAAACTAAAATGCACCACAGGTATAGAATGTAGATGGATAGTATACTTAATGGATGACGAGTGACGACACAGAGGTAGGTACAGCAGTGGCCTACCGTACTGCTATATATAGTATACTGGTGGACACTGTGTCAGCAAACTGCAAAACTAAAATGCACCACAGGTTTAGAATGTAGATGGATAATAGTATACTTAATGGATGACGAGTGACGACACAGAGGTAGGTACAGCAGTGGCCTACCGTACTGCTATATATAGTATACTGGTGGACACTGTGTCAGCAAACTGCAAAACTAAAATGAACCACAGGTTTAGAATGTAGATGGATAATAGTATACTTAATGGATGACGAGTGACGACACAGAGGTAGGTACAGCAGTGGCCTACCGTACTGCTATATATAGTATACTGGTGGACACTGTGTCAGCAAACTGCAAAACTAAAATGCACCACAGGTTTAGAATGTAGATGGATAATAGTATACTTCATGGATGACGAGTGACGACACAGAGGTAGGTACAGCAGTGGCCTACCGTACTGCTATATATAGTACACTGGTGGACACTGTGTCAGCAAACTGCAAAACTAAAATGCACCACAGGTATAGAATGTAGATGGATAATAGTATACTTAATGAATGACGAGTGACGACACAGAGGTAGGTACAGCAGTGGCCTACCATACTGCTATATATAGTATACTGGTGGACACTGTGTCAGCAAACTGCAAAACTAAAATGCACCACAGGTTTAGAATGTAGATGGATAATAGTATACTTAATCGATGATGAGTGATGACACAGAGGTAGGTACAGCAGTGGCCTACCGTACTGCTATATATCGTATACTTGTGGACACTGTGTCAGCAAACTGCAAAACTAAAATGCACCACAGGTATAGAATGTAGATGGATAATACTATACTTAATGGATGACGAGTGACGACACAGAGGTAGGTACAGCAGTGGCCTACCGTACTGCTATATATAGTATACTGGTGGACACTGTGTCAGCAAACTGCAAAACTAAAATGCACCACAGGTATAGAATGTAGATGGATAATACTATACTTAATGGATGACGAGTGACGACACAGAGGTAGGTACAGCAGTGGCCTACCGTACTGCTATATATAGTATACTGGTGGACACTGTGTCAGCAAACTGCAAAACTAAAATGCACCACAGGTTTAGAATGTAGATGGATAATAGTATACTTAATGGATGACGAGTGACGACACAGAGGTAGGTACAGCAGTGGCCTACCGTACTGCTATATATAGTATACTGGTGGACACTGTGTCAGCAAACTGCAAAACTAAAATGCACCACAGGTATAGAATGTAGATGGATAATAGTATACTTAATGGATGACGAGTGACGACACAGAGGTAGGTACAGCAATGGCCTACCGTACTGCTATATATCGTATACTGGTGGACACTGTCAGCAAACTGCAAAACTAAAATGCACCACAGGTTTAGAATGTAGATGGATAATACTATACTTAATGGATGACGAGTGACGACACAGAGGTAGGTACAGCAGTGGCCTACCGTACTGCTATATATAGTATACTGGTGGACACTGTGTCAGCAAACTGCAAAACTAAAATGCACCACAGGTTTAGAATGTAGATGGATAATAGTATACTTAATGGATGACGAGTGACGACACAGAGGTAGGTACAGCAGTGGCCTTCCGTACTGCTATATATAGTATACTGGTGGACACTGTGTCAGCAAACTGCAAAACTAAAATGCACCACAGGTATAGAATGTAGATGGATAGTATACTTAATGGATGACGAGTGACGACACAGAGGTAGGTACAGCAGTGGCCTACCGTACTGCTATATATAGTACACTGGTGGACACTGTGTCAGCAAACTGCAAAACTAAAATGCACCACAGGTTTAGAATGTAGATGGATAATAGTATACTTAATGGATGACGAGTGACGACACAGAGGTAGGTACAGCAGTGGCCTACCGTACTGCTATATATAGTATACTGGTGGACACTGTGTCAGCAAACTGCAAAACTAAAATGCACCACAGGTATAGAATGTAGATGGATAGTATACTTAATTGATGACGAGTGACGACACAGAGGTAGGTACAGCAGTGGCCTACCGTACTGCTATATATAGTATACTGGTGGACACTGTGTCAGCAAACTGCAAAACTAAAATGCACCACAGGTTTAGAATGTAGATGGATAATAGTATACTTAATGGATGACGAGTGACGACACAGAGGTAGGTACAGCAGTGGCCTACCGTACTGCTATATATAGTATACTGGTGGACACTGTGTCAGCAAACTGCAAAACTAAAATGAACCACAGGTTTAGAATGTAGATGGATAATAGTATACTTAATGGATGACGAGTGACGACACAGAGGTAGGTACAGCAGTGGCCTACCGTACTGCTATATATAGTATACTGGTGGACACTGTGTCAGCAAACTGCAAAACTAAAATGCACCACAGGTTTAGAATGTAGATGGATAATAGTATACTTCATGGATGACGAGTGACGACACAGAGGTAGGTACAGCAGTGGCCTACCGTACTGCTATATAGTACACTGGTGGACACTGTGTCAGCAAACTGCAAAACTAAAATGCACCACAGGTATAGAATGTAGATGGATAATAGTATACTTAATGAATGACGAGTGACGACACAGAGGTAGGTACAGCAGTGGCCTACCGTACTGCTATATATAGTATACTGGTGGACACTGTGTCAGCAAACTGCAAAACTAAAATGCACCACAGGTTTAGAATGTAGATGGATAATAGTATACTTAATCGATGATGAGTGATGACACAGAGGTAGGTACAGCAGTGGCCTACCGTACTGCTATATATCGTATACTTGTGGACACTGTGTCAGCAAACTGCAAAACTAAAATGCACCACAGGTATAGAATGTAGATGGATAATACTATACTTAATGGATGACGAGTGAAGACACAGAGGTAGGTACAGCAGTGGCCTACCGTACTGCTATATATAGTATACTGGTGGACACTGTGTCAGCAAACTGCAAAACTAAAATGCACCACAGGTATAGAATGTAGATGGATAATACTATACTTAATGGATGACGAGTGACGACACAGAGGTAGGTACAGCAGTGGCCTACCGTACTGCTATATATAGTATACTGGTGGACACTGTCAGCAAACTGCAAAACTAAAATGCACCACAGGTTTAGAATGTAGATGGATAATAGTATACTTAATGGATGACGAGTGACGACACAGAGGTAGGTACAGCAGTGGCCTACCGTACTGCTATATATAGTATACTGGTGGACACTGTGTCAGCAAACTGCAAAACTAAAATGCACCACAGGTATAGAATGTAGATGGATAATAGTATACTTAATGGATGACGAGTGACGACACAGAGGTAGGTACAGCAGTGGCCTACCGTACTGCTATATATCGTATACTGGTGGACACTGTGTCAGCAAACTGCAAAACTAAAGTGCACCACAGGTTTACAATGTAGATGGATAATACTATACTTAATGGATGACGAGTGATGACACAGAGGTAGGTACAGCAGTGGCCTACCGTACTGCTATATATAGTATACTGGTGGACACTGTGTCAGCAAACTGCAAAACTAAAATGCACCACAGGTTTAGAATGTAGATGGATAATAGTATACTTAATGGATGACGAGTGACGACACAGAGGTAGGTACAGCAGTGGCCTACCGTACTGCTATATATAGTATACTGGTGGACACTGTGTCAGCAAACTGCAAAACTAAAATGCACCACAGGTATAGAATGTAGATGGATAGTATACTTAATGGATGACGAGTGACGACACAGAGGTAGGTACAGCAGTGGCCTACCGTACTGCTATATATAGTCTACTGGTGGACACTGTGTCAGCAAACTGCAAAACTAAAATGCACCACAGGTTTAGAATGTAGATGGATAATAGTATACTTAATGGATGACGAGTGACAACACAGAGGTAGGTACAGCAGTGGCCTACTGTACTGCTATATATAGTATACTGGTGGACACTGTGTCAGCAAACTGCAAAACTAAAATGCACCACAGGTTTAGAATGTAGATGGATAATAGTATACTTAATGGATGACGAGTGACGACACAGAGGTAGGTACAGCAGTGGCCTACCGTACAGCTATATATAGTATACTGGTGGACACTGTCAGCAAACTGCAAAACTAAAATGCACCACAGGTTTAGAATGTAGATGGATAATAGTATACTTCATGGATGACGAGTGACGACACAGAGGTAGGTACAGCAGTGGCCTACCGTACTGCTATATATAGTATACTGGTGGACACTGTGTCAGCAAACTGCAAAACTAAAATGCACCACAGGTATAGAATGTAGATGGATAATAGTATACTTAATGGATGACGAGTGACGACACAGAGGTAGGTACAGCAGTGGCCTACCGTACAGCTATATATAGTATACTGGTGGACACTGTCAGCAAACTGCAAAACTAAAATGCACCACAGGTTTAGAATGTAGATGGATAATAGTATACTTCATGGATGACGAGTGACGACACAGAGGTAGGTACAGCAGTGGCCTACCGTACTGCTATATATAGTATACTGGTGGACACTGTGTCAGCAAACTGCAAAACTAAAATGCACCACAGGTTTAGAATGTAGATGGATAATAGTATACTTAATCGATGATGAGTGATGACACAGAGGTAGGTACAGCAGTGGCCTACCGTACTGCTATATATCGTATACTTGAGGACACTGTGTCAGCAAACTGCAAAACTAAAATGCACCACAGGTATAGAATGTAGATGGATAATACTATACTTAATGGATGACGAGTGACGACACAGAGGTAGGTACAGCAGTGGCCTACCGTACTGCTATATATAGTATACTGGTGGACACTGTGTCAGCAAACTGCAAAACTAAAATGCACCACAGGTATAGAATGTAGATGGATAATACTATACTTAATGGATGACGAGTGACGACACAGAGGTAGGTACAGCAGTGGCCTACCGTACTGCTATATATAGTATACTGGTGGACACTGTGTCAGCAAACTGCAAAACTAAAATGCACCACAGGTATAGAATGTAGATGGATAATACTATACTTAATGGATGACGAGTGACGACACAGAGGTAGGTACAGCAGTGGCCTACCGTACTGCTATATATAGTATACTGGTGGACACTGTGTCAGCAAACTGCAAAACTAAAATGCACCACAGGTTTAGAATGTAGATGGATAATAGTATACTTAATGGATGACGAGTGACGACACAGAGGTAGGTACAGCAGTGGCCTACCGTACTGCTATATATCGTATACTGGTGGACACTGTGTCAGCAAACTGCAAAACTAAAGTGCACCACAGGTTTACAATGTAGATGGATAATACTATACTTAATGGATGACGAGTGATGACACAGAGGTAGGTACAGCAGTGGCCTACCGTACTGCTATATATAGTATACTGGTGGACACTGTGTCAGCAAACTGCAAAACTAAAATGCACCACAGGTTTAGAATGTAGATGGATAATAGTATACTTAATGGATGACGAGTGACGACACAGAGGTAGGTACAGCAGTGGCCTACCGTACTGCTATATATAGTATACTGGTGGACACTGTGTCAGCAAACTGCAAAACTAAAATGCACCACAGGTATAGAATGTAGATGGATAGTATACTTAATGGATGACGAGTGACGACACAGAGGTAGGTACAGCAGTGGCCTACCGTACTGCTATATATAGTCTACTGGTGGACACTGTGTCAGCAAACTGCAAAACTAAAATGCACCACAGGTTTAGAATGTAGATGGATAATAGTATACTTAATGGATGACGAGTGATGACACAGTGGTAGGTACAGCAGTGGCCTACCGTACTGCTATATATAGTATACTGGTGGACACTGTGTCAGCAAACTGCAAAACTAAAATGCACCACAGGTTTAGAATGTAGATGGATAATACTATACTTAATGGATGACGAGTGACGACACAGAGGTAGGTACAGCAGTGGCCTACCGTACTGCTATATATAATATACTGGTGGACACTGTGTCAGCAAACTGCAAAACTAAAATGCACCACAGGTTTAGAATGTAGATGGATAATAGTATACTTAATGGATGACGAGGGACGACACAGAGGTAGGTACAGCAGTGGCCTACCGTACTGCTATATATAATATACTGGTGGACACTGTCAGCAAACTGCAAAACTAAAATGCACCACAGGTATAGAATGTAGATGGATAATAGTATACTTAATGGATGACGAGTGACGACACAGAGGTAGGTACAGCAATGGCCTACCGTACTGCTATATATCGTATACTGGTGGACACTGTCAGCAAACTGCAAAACTAAAATGCACCACAGGTTTAGAATGTAGATGGATAATACTATACTTAATGGATGACGAGTGACGACACAGAGGTAGGTACAGCAGTGGCCTACCGTACTGCTATATATAGTATACTGGTGGACACTGTGTCAGCAAACTGCAAAACTAAAATGCACCACAGGTTTAGAATGTAGATGGATAATAGTATACTTAATGGATGACGAGTGACGACACAGAGGTAGGTACAGCAGTGGCCTACCGTACTGCTATATATAGTATACTGGTGGACACTGTGTCAGCAAACTGCAAAACTAAAATGCACCACAGGTATAGAATGTAGATGGATAATAGTATACTTAATGGATGACGAGTGACGACACAGAGGTAGGTACAGCAGTGGCCTACCGTACTGCTATATATCGTATACTGGTGGACACTGTGTCAGCAATCTGCAAAACTAAAGTGCACCACAGGTTTACAATGTAGATGGATAATACTATACTTAATGGATGACGAGTGATGACACAGAGGTAGGTACAGCAGTGGCCTACCGTACTGCTATATATAGTATACTGGTGGACACTGTGTCAGCAAACTGCAAAACTAAAATGCACCACAGGTTTAGAATGTAGATGGATAATAGTATACTTAATGGATGACGAGTGACGACACAGAGGTAGGTACAGCAGTGGCCTACTGTACTGCTATATATAGTATACTGGTGGACACTGTGTCAGCAAACTGCAAAACTAAAATGCACCACAGGTATAGAATGTAGATGGATAGTATACTTAATGGATGACGAGTGACGACACAGAGGTAGGTACAGCAGTGGCCTACCGTACTGCTATATATAGTCTACTGGTGGACACTGTGTCAGCAAACTGCAAAACTAAAATGCACCGCAGGTTTAGAATGTAGATGGATAATAGTATACTTAATGGATGACGAGTGATGACACAGTGGTAGGTACAGCAGTGGCCTACCGTACTGCTATATATAGTATACTGGTGGACACTGTGTCAGCAAACTGCAAAACTAAAATGCACCACAGGTTTAGAATGTAGATGGATAATACTATACTTAATGGATGACGAGTGACGACACAGAGGTAGGTAAAGCAGTGGCCTACCGTACTGCTATATATAATATACTGGTGGACACTGTGTCAGCAAACTGCAAAACTAAAATGCACCACAGGTTTAGAATGTAGATGGATAATAGTATACTTAATGGATGACGAGGGACGACACAGAGGTAGGTACAGCAGTGGCCTACCGTACTGCTATATATAATATACTGGTGGACACTGTCAGCAAACTGCAAAACTAAAATGCACCACAGGTATAGAATGTAGATGGATAATAGTATACTTAATGGATGACGAGTGACGACACAGAGGTAGGTACAGCAATGGCCTACCGTACTGCTATATATCGTATACTGGTGGACACTGTCAGCAAACTGCAAAACTAAAATGCACCACAGGTTTAGAATGTAGATGGATAATACTATACTTAATGGATGACGAGTGACGACACAGAGGTAGGTACAGCAGTGGCCTACCGTACTGCTATATATAGTATACTGGTGGACACTGTGTCAGCAAACTGCAAAACTAAAATGCACCACAGGTTTAGAATGTAGATGGATAATAGTATACTTAATGGATGACGAGTGACGACACAGAGGTAGGTACAGCAGTGGCCTTCCGTACTGCTATATATAGTTTACTGGTGGACACTGTGTCAGCAAACTGCAAAACTAAAATGCACCACAGGTATAGAATGTAGATGGATAGTATACTTAATGGATGACGAGTGACGACACAGAGGTAGGTACAGCAGTGGCCTACCGTACTGCTATATATAGTACACTGGTGGACACTGTGTCAGCAAACTGCAAAACTAAAATGCACCACAGGTTTAGAATGTAGATGGATAATAGTATACTTAATGGATGACGAGTGACGACACAGAGGTAGGTACAGCAGTGGCCTACCGTACTGCTATATATAGTATACTGGTGGACACTGTGTCAGCAAACTGCAAAACTAAAATGCACCACAGGTATAGAATGTAGATGGATAGTATACTTAATGGATGACGAGTGACGACACAGAGGTAGGTACAGCAGTGGCCTACCGTACTGCTATATATAGTATACTGGTGGACACTGTGTCAGCAAACTGCAAAACTAAAATGCACCACAGGTTTAGAATGTAGATGGATAATAGTATACTTAATGGATGACGAGTGACGACACAGAGGTAGGTACAGCAGTGGCCTACCGTACTGCTATATATAGTATACTGGTGGACACTGTGTCAGCAAACTGCAAAACTAAAATGAACCACAGGTTTAGAATGTAGATGGATAATAGTATACTTAATGGATGACGAGTGACGACACAGAGGTAGGTACAGCAGTGGCCTACCGTACTGCTATATATAGTATACTGGTGGACACTGTGTCAGCAAACTGCAAAACTAAAATGCACCACAGGTTTAGAATGTAGATGGATAATAGTATACTTCATGGATGACGAGTGACGACACAGAGGTAGGTACAGCAGTGGCCTACCGTACTGCTATATATAGTACACTGGTGGACACTGTGTCAGCAAACTGCAAAACTAAAATGCACCACAGGTATAGAATGTAGATGGATAATAGTATACTTAATGAATGACGAGTGACGACACAGAGGTAGGTACAGCAGTGGCCTACCATACTGCTATATATAGTATACTGGTGGACACTGTGTCAGCAAACTGCAAAACTAAAATGCACCACAGGTTTAGAATGTAGATGGATAATAGTATACTTAATCGATGATGAGTGATGACACAGAGGTAGGTACAGCAGTGGCCTACCGTACTGCTATATATCGTATACTTGTGGACACTGTGTCAGCAAACTGCAAAACTAAAATGCACCACAGGTATAGAATGTAGATGGATAATACTATACTTAATGGATGACGAGTGACGACACAGAGGTAGGTACAGCAGTGGCCTACCGTACTGCTATATATAGTATACTGGTGGACACTGTGTCAGCAAACTGCAAAACTAAAATGCACCACAGGTATAGAATGTAGATGGATAATACTATACTTAATGGATGACGAGTGACGACACAGAGGTAGGTACAGCAGTGGCCTACCGTACTGCTATATATAGTATACTGGTGGACACTGTGTCAGCAAACTGCAAAACTAAAATGCACCACAGGTTTAGAATGTAGATGGATAATAGTATACTTAATGGATGACGAGTGACGACACAGAGGTAGGTACAGCAGTGGCCTACCGTACTGCTATATATAGTATACTGGTGGACACTGTGTCAGCAAACTGCAAAACTAAAATGCACCACAGGTATAGAATGTAGATGGATAATAGTATACTTAATGGATGACGAGTGACGACACAGAGGTAGGTACAGCAATGGCCTACCGTACTGCTATATATCGTATACTGGTGGACACTGTCAGCAAACTGCAAAACTAAAATGCACCACAGGTTTAGAATGTAGATGGATAATACTATACTTAATGGATGACGAGTGACGACACAGAGGTAGGTACAGCAGTGGCCTACCGTACTGCTATATATAGTATACTGGTGGACACTGTGTCAGCAAACTGCAAAACTAAAATGCACCACAGGTTTAGAATGTAGATGGATAATAGTATACTTAATGGATGACGAGTGACGACACAGAGGTAGGTACAGCAGTGGCCTTCCGTACTGCTATATATAGTATACTGGTGGACACTGTGTCAGCAAACTGCAAAACTAAAATGCACCACAGGTATAGAATGTAGATGGATAGTATACTTAATGGATGACGAGTGACGACACAGAGGTAGGTACAGCAGTGGCCTACCGTACTGCTATATATAGTACACTGGTGGACACTGTGTCAGCAAACTGCAAAACTAAAATGCACCACAGGTTTAGAATGTAGATGGATAATAGTATACTTAATGGATGACGAGTGACGACACAGAGGTAGGTACAGCAGTGGCCTACCGTACTGCTATATATAGTATACTGGTGGACACTGTGTCAGCAAACTGCAAAACTAAAATGCACCACAGGTATAGAATGTAGATGGATAGTATACTTAATTGATGACGAGTGACGACACAGAGGTAGGTACAGCAGTGGCCTACCGTACTGCTATATATAGTATACTGGTGGACACTGTGTCAGCAAACTGCAAAACTAAAATGCACCACAGGTTTAGAATGTAGATGGATAATAGTATACTTAATGGATGACGAGTGACGACACAGAGGTAGGTACAGCAGTGGCCTACCGTACTGCTATATATAGTATACTGGTGGACACTGTGTCAGCAAACTGCAAAACTAAAATGAACCACAGGTTTAGAATGTAGATGGATAATAGTATACTTAATGGATGACGAGTGACGACACAGAGGTAGGTACAGCAGTGGCCTACCGTACTGCTATATATAGTATACTGGTGGACACTGTGTCAGCAAACTGCAAAACTAAAATGCACCACAGGTTTAGAATGTAGATGGATAATAGTATACTTCATGGATGACGAGTGACGACACAGAGGTAGGTACAGCAGTGGCCTACCGTACTGCTATATAGTACACTGGTGGACACTGTGTCAGCAAACTGCAAAACTAAAATGCACCACAGGTATAGAATGTAGATGGATAATAGTATACTTAATGAATGACGAGTGACGACACAGAGGTAGGTACAGCAGTGGCCTACCGTACTGCTATATATAGTATACTGGTGGACACTGTGTCAGCAAACTGCAAAACTAAAATGCACCACAGGTTTAGAATGTAGATGGATAATAGTATACTTAATCGATGATGAGTGATGACACAGAGGTAGGTACAGCAGTGGCCTACCGTACTGCTATATATCGTATACTTGTGGACACTGTGTCAGCAAACTGCAAAACTAAAATGCACCACAGGTATAGAATGTAGATGGATAATACTATACTTAATGGATGACGAGTGAAGACACAGAGGTAGGTACAGCAGTGGCCTACCGTACTGCTATATATAGTATACTGGTGGACACTGTGTCAGCAAACTGCAAAACTAAAATGCACCACAGGTTTAGAATGTAGATGGATAATAGTATACTTAATGGATGACGAGTGACGACACAGAGGTAGGTACAGCAGTGGCCTACCGTACTGCTATATATAGTATACTGGTGGACACTGTGTCAGCAAACTGCAAAACTAAAATGCACCACAGGTATAGAATGTAGATGGATAGTATACTTAATGGATGACGAGTGACGACACAGAGGTAGGTACAGCAGTGGCCTACCGTACTGCTATATATAGTCTACTGGTGGACACTGTGTCAGCAAACTGCAAAACTAAAATGCACCACAGGTTTAGAATGTAGATGGATAATAGTATACTTAATGGATGACGAGTGACAACACAGAGGTAGGTACAGCAGTGGCCTACTGTACTGCTATATATAGTATACTGGTGGACACTGTGTCAGCAAACTGCAAAACTAAAATGCACCACAGGTTTAGAATGTAGATGGATAATAGTATACTTAATGGATGACGAGTGACGACACAGAGGTAGGTACAGCAGTGGCCTACCGTACAGCTATATATAGTATACTGGTGGACACTGTCAGCAAACTGCAAAACTAAAATGCACCACAGGTTTAGAATGTAGATGGATAATAGTATACTTCATGGATGACGAGTGACGACACAGAGGTAGGTACAGCAGTGGCCTACCGTACTGCTATATATAGTATACTGGTGGACACTGTGTCAGCAAACTGCAAAACTAAAATGCACCACAGGTATAGAATGTAGATGGATAATAGTATACTTAATGGATGACGAGTGACGACACAGAGGTAGGTACAGCAGTGGCCTACCGTACAGCTATATATAGTATACTGGTGGACACTGTGTCAGAAAACTGCAAAACTAAAATGCACCACAGGTTTAGAATGTAGATGGATAATAGTATACTTATTGGATGATGAGTGACGACACAGAGGTAGGTACAGCAGTGGCCTACCGTACTGCTATATATAGTATACTGGTGGACACTGTGTCAGCAAACTGCAAAACTAAAATGCACCACAGGTTTAGAATGTAGATGGATAATAGTATACGTAATGGATGACGAGTGACGACACAGAGGTAGGTACAGCAGTGGCCTACCGTACTGCTATATATAGTATACTGGTGGACACTGTGTCAGCAAACTGCAAAACTAAAATGCACCACAGGTATAGAATGTAGATGGATAGTATACTTAATGGATGACGAGTGACGACACAGAGGTAGGTACAGCAGTGGCCTACCGTACTGCTATATATAGTATACTGGTGGACACTGTGTCAGCAAACTGCAAAACTAAAATGCACCACAGGTTTAGAATGTAGATGGATAATAGTATACTTAATGGATGACGAGTGATGACACAGTGGTAGGTACAGCAGTGGCCTACCGTACTGCTATATATAGTATACTGGTGGACACTGTGTCAGCAAACTGCAAAACTAAAATGCACCACAGGTTTAGAATGTAGATGGATAATACTATACTTAATGGATGACGAGTGACGACACAGAGGTAGGTACAGCAGTGGCCTACCGTACTGCTATATATAGTATACTGGTGGACACTGTGTCAGCAAACTGCAAAACTAAAATGCACCACAGGTTTAGAATGTAGATGGATAATAGTATACTTAATGGATGACGAGGGACGACACAGAGGTAGGTACAGCAGTGGCCTACCGTACTGCTATATATAATATACTGGTGGATACTGTCAGCAAACTGCAAAACTAAAATGCACCACAGGTATAGAATGTAGATGGATAATAGTATACTTAATGGATGACGAGTGACGACACAGAGGTAGGTACAGCAATGGCCTACCGTACTGCTATATATCGTATACTGGTGGACACTGTCAGCAAACTGCAAAACTAAAATGCACCACAGGTTTAGAATGTAGATGGATAATACTATACTTAATGGATGACGAGTGACGACACAGAGGTAGGTACAGCAGTGGCCTACCGTACTGCTATATATAGTATACTGGTGGACACTGTGTCAGCAAACTGCAAAACTAAAATGCACCACAGGTTTAGAATGTAGATGGATAATAGTATACTTAATGGATGACGAGTGACGACACAGAGGTAGGTACAGCAGTGGCCTACCGTACTGCTATATGTAGTATACTGGTGGACACTGTGTCAGCAAACTGCAAAACTAAAATGCACCACAGGTATAGAATGTAGATGGATAGTATACTTAATGGATGATGAGTGACGACACAGAGGTAGGTACAGCAGTGGCCTACCGTACTGCTATATATAGTATACTGGTGGACACTGTGTCAGCAAACTGCAAAACTAAAATGCACCACAGGTTTAGAATGTAGATGGATAATAGTATACTTAATGGATGACGAGTGACGACACAGTGGTAGGTACAGCAGTGGCCTACCGTACTGCTATATATAGTATACTGGTGGACACTGTGTCAGCAAACTGCAAAACTAAAATGCACCACAGGTTTAGAATGTAGATGGATAATAGTATACTTAATGGATGACAAGTGACGACACAGATGTAGGTACAGCAGTGGCCTACCGTACTGCTATATATAGTATACTGGTGGACACTGTGTCAGCAAACTGCAAAACTAAAATGCACCACAGGTTTAGAATGTAGATGGATAATAGTATACTTAATGGATGATGAGTGACGACACAGTGGTAGGTACAGCAGTGGCCTACCGTACTGCTATATATAGTATACTGGTGGACACTGTGTCAGCAAACTGCAAAACTAAAATGCACCACAGGTTTAGAATGTAGATGGATAATAGTATACTTCATGGATGACGAGTGACGACACAGAGGTAGGTACAGCAGTGGCCTACCGTACTGCTATATATAGTATGCTGGTGGACACTGTGTCAGCAAACTGCAAAACTAAAATGCACCACAGGTATAGAATGTAGATGGATAGTATACTTAATGGATGACGACACAGAGGTAGGTACAGCAGTGCACTCTGCACTGTACTCCTCCTATATAATAATAATATTAATTATACTGGTGGTTCCCAGTCCCCACAATAAAGCAGCACACTGAGCACAGATATGGAGTGTTTTTCTACAGGCAGATAACGTATACTGGTGGTCACTGTCAGCAAAACTCTGCACTGTACTCCTGCTATAGCTGTTCCCCAGTCCCCACAATTAAGCAGTGTGAGCACTCAGCACAGATATATTATGCAGCACACTGAGCACAGATATGGTATGGAGCGTTTTTTTCAGGCAGATAACGGATAAAAACTGGTGGTCACTTATCAGCAAAAATCTGCACTGTACTCCTCCTCCTAACAGCTGCTCCCTAATCCTCCCCACAATTAAGCAAAAGCAATAAACCAATCAACTTCTCTAGTTCTACAATAAACGGAGAGGACGCCAGCCACGTCCTCTCCCTATCATCTCCAATGCACGAGTGAGAAAATGGCGGCGACGCGCGGCTGCTTATATAGAATCCGAATCTCGCGTGAATCCGACAGCGGGATGATGACGTTCGGGTGCGCTCGGGTTAGCCGAGCAAGGCGGGAAGGTTCTAACCTGCCTCGGACCCGTGTAAAAAAGGTGAAGTTCGGGGGGGTTCGGTTTCCGAGAAACCGAACCCGCTCATCACTAGTTTGTACATACTGAATAATGGTTCTACATTGGGCTAGAAATGTAACTCTCTATTGAAGTGAGAGGTGCAAAATGCATCCCATCAAAACAATAGGACACATCCTGTTTTCCAAATACTCAGAGCTGATGGAAAAATGTGCATTTGTGGAGTGGAAATGGCTGTGTGCTCCTCCGCAAAACAACTGAATCAGCAAAATTGCAAGTTCAATCATTTTGCTCCTCTAATTGAAACCATCTCTTTGATCTACACAGCAAAATAGGTGCATTAGAGCACTTTCTTCATACTTTTCATGAGTGGCCCTCGCTCAGTCTGATTCCTGCCCTCATTTGCAGCAATCTTCTACTGCCATTCAGTTCAACCAAAGTGTGCACTTTGATAGAAATCTCCATGTATTTGTACAAACTGAGGAGCACAGCACAGTCAAAAAGGATTTTGTACTGTGCCTTGTTGTATTGCTGTTGCTATGCTAACAATTCAGTAGATACACTTGTTCAAAATTTAAGGGACCATTTACCAATGATCACATATGCAATGCAATCCTGGGGCTACTATCACGCCCAGATTGCACTGTATAATGCAATCATATAGGGTGGATGTATCACCCGGCAAAGGCAGGGACAGGCGCTCTGAAAGGAGCTTGTACCTGCAAAGCGCCTTGTATGCTGCCGGGGCCACTGCACATGCGCAGTCATCATGACCGCTGCACACATGGGCCATTTCCGGCAGAGGGTATCTGGGAAACCCTGTTGGAATTTCATCCCTCTAAGTGTAGCCCATAGGCTAAAATGGAATACCACAATCAGAAGATAGTGGTAGCTGTGATATCCAATACTGGGAATGTGTTGCATTCCCACTATTGATACATCAGGCAAGGCAATATCACATACCCCATAGAAACCTATGGGGGATGCGGCTGCAGGCGACGGTGGAGGGACCACCGTGGGTATCAGAGATAACTGCTGCAATCCCTCATTCCTGATTTGCTTGGAATCGGGATACATAATATTTGCTGCTAGTCCACAAAAACAGGTGTTTTCGGGGACATAGCCGCAAATATTGTATGGTAAATGGACCCCTAAATATCTTGCACTCAGGAAATAATCTTTGCAGTTTTAAAGCAGTAGCTTAACTTCAGAAGGAGCAAATGGTATGGCCACAGTGGCGTAACTACTGCCCCTGCAGCCCTCGCGGTGGCTTGGAGGCGCAGGGCTGCGGGGGGCGCCGCTACTGATTTAGCGCAGATTGACATGCGGACGAGCCATCCGCATGTCAATCTGCTGTCTCCCTCCTTCCCTAGCCGCTGCTGTGCAGGAGGGACACGGAGGGCACAGCGCGCGCCTCTACTGTGTCCCTCCTGCGTCTCCGGCGGGTCTATTGAATGAAGTGCCCGTTCGTGAGCTCTGATTGGCTCACGAACCGGCACTTCATTTAACAGACACGCCGGAGATGCAGGAGGGACCCAGGAGAGGCGCGCGCTGTGCCCTCCGTGTCCCCCCTTCACAAAACAGCGGGGTAAGCTGTTCCTGGGGGAGCGTATTTGGCACTGGGGGAGGGGGAGCATATGTGGCATTGAGGGGGCATATGTAACACTGGGGGGTATATGTGTACCTGGCACTTGGGGGGGAATATCTGGCACTGGGGGGCATATGTGGCACTGGGAGCACAGCCCTAGCAACAAGCATTACCCCCTAGCAACGAGCATGACACCCAGTGCATGAAACCCCTGGCAACGAGTATGACACCCAGTGCATGAAACCCCTGGCAACGAGCATGACACCCTGAGCATGAAAACCCCTGGCACCGTGCATGGAACCAAGAGCATGAAACCCCTGGCAACGAGCAGGTAATTTAAAAGTAATTAAAAGCCTTACTGTAGGACTTAATGTGTAATGGGCATTGCGGTGTGTGGCATAATGTGTCACAGGCATTACGGTGTGTGGCATACTATATCACGGGCATTGTGGTATGTGGTATAATGTCTCAGGGGCATTGCGGTGTGTGTCATAATGTGTCACAGGCATTGTATGTGCTATAATGTATCAGGGGCATTGCAGTGTGTAGCATAATGTATAACGGGCATTGCGATTCCTGTCAAAATGTGTCACAGGCATTACGGTGTGTGGCATAATGTGTCATGGGCATTATGGTGTGTGCATATTGTGTCGTGTGCATTATTGTGTGTGGCATAATGTCTAAGGGCCATTGCAGTATGTGGCATAATGTATACGGGGCATTACTATAAGGAGGAAAAATGACAAATAATGTAAAGGGCATGAATCAGGATTATTTTTCTTTCCTGTGGTGGCCAACATCTGGGCATGCAGGTTGCAAAACTGGGGTATAAGGTAGTCTTTTCCTGCAATGACACGCCCCTTTATGCAAAGCCACGCCCATATCAACAAAGCCACGCCCCTTTTGTGGCGCGCGCTGGTGTATCCCTTGCTAGTGACAATTATGGGGGATGGGAGGGGGGGGGGGGCGGAGAATTTTTTGGCTTGGGGGAGAAAAATTTCTAGTTACGCCACTGTATGGCCACCAATGGAAGTGAAGGTAAGGACAAGCCAGACTGCGGTTGCTCAGATTAGTCCTCTGCCCTGCTGTTTTGCAAACCCTGACCGGCTAGAGCACCATTGCCACACCTGGCCTGCCCACATTTTGCTGTGGGGCAAAACGTATTTCTGCATCTAAGATTTAATGACCTCTCATGGACTTACTGTACGTCTCTTATTTTTCTTGATTTATCTGCAAGCACAAGCTTGTGTCATGCCCTAAATACTCAGTGGGTGACTCAAAGAGTACTGTTTTGAATTAGCCTTTACCCAGGGCCAGAAGGTAGACAAGGATCTACTCCTTTTGGTCAGGATTATTTGCATTAGTGCTTTTCTCAACTCACCGTTCACACAGCTAAAAAAATGTTTGCCAGAAATATATAATCTTGTTCCAGTAAACATTCCTGTAGGCTGATGTGTAGTGTAACCTGGTTACATGTTAACGAGCACAAAGCTTTAATTCTGTTAGCCATCATGTCGTGCAGGAAGGAAGAATAGAGTGGATTTAAGTGTCATTAGGCTGCGGATGCTCTGAACATGAGATGTATGTTTTTGCATGGTTAACAATCTAATTCTGGCTGGCTGAGCTCACATAATCAATTTTTTATTGCGCTGCCATGATAATTATTGCTAAATCATACATGTATGCAGCTGATAAGCCATCAATATCACAGCAGCAGGGACTGAATCCTCAGCGGTTATTTAATGTGACGCTTGATAGATTTCAGAATCACATCTCCTCGTTGATGACTTTTAAATGAGAACGGAAACTGTATTCATTAACAGTCAGACTGTTTAATATGCCCGCAACAATGGCTCTGCCACTGGAGAAATGCGTTTATTTTTTTGTGAATGGTTATTCATTTGAGAAAACAGAGCATGCAGAAGAATAGTTCATTTCCCAGGGGTCTCTCACTAAACTGAGAGTGAACAGGAGCTCATCATCACTTACACCTCTCTAGTGACATGGAGTTACTCTCCGTATGAATCTGCTCCACAAGAAATCGCTATGCTGTGCTGTATTTCCAGGAATTGCAGCTCACAAAGACACTGGTATGGTATTGTTTATCAAAGGCAGATTTAGAGAAATGGAAACATAATATTCATGGGTTTTTTAAATTATACACTAGCTTGATTCTCCCACAATGCATGCGGCCTTCCCTTTACAGATATACTGACAGGTGAGTGGTTTCAACAATTTGTAGCAACCATGGCAACTGCCTGCATCAGTCACTACGCTGTCTCCCACACCGCTCCAGCAAAGAAAGCAATATGTCTTAGTGCAATGCAATTAATGGGCTCTATGGACAATATCATGATTTGGATTAATTAGACAAACTAAAGTCAACAAACACATAAGGTGCTGACAGAGATAAATCAGAACATAAAGTAAACTGTAACTTCACATTTCATCAATCTTACCAGACAAACACATACTTATTATATATACAGACAAATCTTTCAGCCTAGGCAAACATACAATAGGAAATATTTATTAACATGAGGACACAGCAGAGAAAGGGAAGATACTGTAGATTTTCCTTTTAAATAATACAATTAAAGTTGGATATTAAAATTGTAGTGGGCATTCCTGGGTGGTGACAGGGAGATGTATTAGCACAAGCACGGAGATTGTCTTATTATGTTATGGGAGTGCTGCATGTGCGTCTGTGAAAATGCTTGTGACACACACATAGGAGCACCGGCGTATTTCTAATAGATGTAGAGTGTGCAGGCCACAGGGTCCAGGCGAGCCCATACCGTACACCCTCACCCATTTTTTTCAATACTTGCCCTCCAGAGTGCAGCATCACAGCAGCAGCACTGCAGAAATCACTGGGAAAATAGTGCGATGGCCATTTTTCTGGTGTTTTGCACATGCAAAGTAGGAATATCACGGGGAAAATGGCTGCCGCGCCATTTTCCTAGAGACCTGCAAATGTGCACTAGACTCCCCTAGTGACCCTAGTGCCCAGAGTCAAGACCGCTGCCGACTAGAGAGGAGGGGGCTCAGAAGGACACTGCACATGGGCCTCCTCCTCTCTAAAGATTCCCCTGTGTAGAAGGCCATACTGAGACAGAGAAATTGACTGATTGAGAAATTGTACTTGCCATAGGGCTGAAGCAAGTTTCGATGGTGCGACTGATGGTGGTGTTTAAGGATTCCCCCATCAGTATTACTGCATGTAAGGATGCTGGCAGTGGGCAGCTCAGTCCTTGCACATTTGGACTCACACAAAGGAAAGACTTTGCATTGACATTTGCCAGGCTGGAGAACCACCAATAGAGCTTCTGCATCCACCTCTGAATTAGCCCTTCTAATCTGCCTTCCCACAACTATTGACTGAACAAACTGTCACCACACTACAATAACAATATGGAAACCACAATGTAAATGACATTTTGCACACACACTGTTCCAACCTTGAGGTGACGCTTACTGCTATTTAAATCTGACTAAAGAACACCTGAGATCATAATACAATATATTTATTTCCCAATAAACCAAATTCCCTTCAATGTCAGAATAGTGGACACTACAAACAAAATAGGGAATTTTAGGAGGTAAGAGAAACCATTTGATGAAACAGGATTCAATATAAACCAATTTTTCCAGTTTGTCATGACTGCTCTCATGTGATGTAAAAGTACTGCAGAATATATCCACATTATTTAATGAGAATTCCAGACTTTTTTATTTTTTATTTTAACAAAGCACCCATCCCACAGCCCCTTAGCTAATTCATAAATACCTCCTGGCTGTTCCAAATATACTAACCCCATTTCAGCAGCTCCCTTTTATTGTATTCTACAGATAGAATAGCCTAGAGGATTTTAAATGAACAAGATGCTTAATACAGGTTGTCAGTATTATAGGATGAGCCTCGAAGGACCAATTGTCTTAAATTGTACAATCCCTGTATTGCTTTATGAATAGGCATTTTGTAGCATCTAGTGGTACAAAATAAAACAATGTAACAAAAAACCCCAATATCATTGTGTGCGCCATATCTTACTAACCACTTGCCTGGCATGGTGGCATCAGATATGATCATTCCTGCAAGTGCTTTATCTGACCTGGTCACACGGGTTGCGACCAGGTCAGATAAACAGTGTTAGTCCCTGCACTCTCCCCCACTGATTGCCGTGCTGCTGATCACTGCTGATCGGTCAGCATGGCAGGATCCCGCCCTCCAGCGGCTGTAGACAATAGCAGCCGCTGGGGAGTGTAATTAACCCCCCCTGTGTACCTGGAGGCTGTCCCGGCTTTCAAAGTGAAAGCAGCGATGGTCACTATGTTCCCCATCGATGTTTTGATGTTTGAAAAAAATATTTAAAACTATTAAAATAATTTGGATAGGGTTAAATTCATGTCCTTCACCTAATTCACTCATAAAAAAACAATTTGGACAAATTTGGAGCTTTTTTTGGGAAAAAAATCATCAGTTAAGTGGCTAAGGACCAGATGCAGGGGCGTCAGAACGTTTTTAGGTTGGGGGGGGCAAGATATAATCTCATTTTGGTGCCCCTAAATTGCTGAATCACTAAAGTCCAGAGCCACATGAAATATATTGAGAAGGCCAGATCCACACTAAGGGGGTCATTCAGATCTGATCGCTGCTGTATGTTTTCGCACAGCGGGCAATCAGGTACTAACTGTGCACACGCATTGGACAGCAACAAAGGGCATCACTGATCAGCGGCAGGATGGTGCGAAAAATCCGATCGCATGGGTGTTTGCAAGGTGATTGACAGGAGCAGGCCATTTGTGGGTGGTAACTGACCAATTACTGGGAGTGTCTGTAAAATCGCAGGTGTCCCCAAGCGATTTCAGGGAGGGTGTCTGACGTGAGCTCCGGCCCCGATCAGCCTGATGTGATCGCACTGTAGGAGTAAGTCCTGGGCTGCGCAGGGACTGCTCAAAGTGGATTTTAGCAGCTCAGCGTACACATAGGATCACACACTTGCACGGCAAATATACACTCCCCCTGGAGGTGGCGACTATTTGAACACAGAACTGCAAAATTAGCAGCTCAGCTCTCCCATGCCACTCTAGTTTCCCACCACGTGCCCCATGTAGCAGGGAGAGTAGGTCAAGCGCTGGCAGTGACCAGTGCAGTGCTGGCGTCAAGGTGACTGATAGTAGTGGCCGTGGGAGTTACAGGGAGGGCGAGGGCAGGGATGCTGAGGGGGAGTTACAGTGAGGGTGAGGGCATGGATGCTGACAGGGAGTTAGAAGGAGTGTGAGGAGCACTGAGGGGGGAGTTACAGGGAGGGTGAAGGAAGGGGCACTGAGTGGGGGGTTACAGGAACGTTGAAAGCAGGGACATTGACGGGGAGCTACATAAAGGGTGTTGGCAGGGACACTGACGGGGAGTTACAGGTAGGGTGAGGGCAAGGGCGCTGATGGGGTGTTAAAGGGAGGGTGAAGGCAGGGGCACTGAGTGGGGGGGAATAGTTACAGGGAGGGTGAGGGCAGGCGCACCGAGGGTGGACTTACAGGGAGAGTGAGGGAAGGTGCCTATAAAAATAGCTTTATTAGAATAAATAAAATGCTCTAAGTGTGGATTATACATTCATATACAGATTATAAAATACGGAGAGCCATCCCCCCAACTGTCGATTACCATATATTTGGAGTGTAAGTAATGCCTCCTCTCATCTTTAGGAAAAGGCAGCAGCTTGTCACACGTGGGATTCAGTCTAGTGCTGCGGCTAACCCTTTGACTTAGAGCAGCCCACTGGGGAGGCGGAGCTCGGGACTCGGAGAGTACTCAGAGCTGCCTGAGATAGTGTGGTCTTCCTTGGCGGGTGGGCGACACATCTCTTCGCTGCCTGTGGTAAGTGAGAGAGACAGTCTCTGGCAGCAACACGCAGGACAGTGAGGCTCCCTCAGTAAGGAGGCAGGGAGGGGGGAGCCTCTTTTCATAATGCCGGCGCAGCTGCTGCCTGTCAGAGTGACAAGCGCTGGAAGCCGGCAGCAACAGCAGCACTTCTCAGCAAGGAGGTGTGACAGGGAGATAGAAGGTGTCAGAGAAACAGTGTGTGACAGAAAGACATTGGGTGGCAGAAAAATAGTGGGTGACATGGTGAGGGAGACGGAGATACTAGGTGATGGAGATAGTTTGTGATAGGGTGACAGAGAGAGAGAGAGTGACAGGGAGATAGTGACTGTCATGGTAAGGGTGACAGGGGAATAGTGGATGATAGGGCACAGCCGACCTCCTAAACTCCCAACCCCCCCCCCCTCCGCTCCCACTGCACGGTCACAGGGGATGCCTCCCAGCAGCATAGACAACCTCCTCTCCCCTTTATCCCCCCCTATTCCCCCGGTCACAGGGCATGTCCCAGTAGCGCAGCCTCCTCCCCACCACCCCTGTCACAGAGGATGCCTCCAGCAGCACAGGCACAGCCAGCCTCCTCTCCCCCAGTCACAGGCAGTTTCCTTCCCCTCCCCTCCCCCTTTCACAGGGGATGATGCCTCCAGCCTCAAAGGCAGCCTCTTCCCTCTCTCCCCCACGCTGTCCCAGGAGATGCCTCCAGCCGCACCCTCTGCATTCCCACTCACCTGTCCGGGCTCAGTAGGTCCGCCGTCTGCATCGAATCCATTGCGCGTGGCGATAGCCTCCCTCAAGCTGACAGCCGGAAAGCTCGCACCTTGCAGAGTTCAAGGAGGCGGAGCTCCTCTGCCTGCAGGCATGCTGCTGCTGTCTGACTAGCAGCGCAGCGGCAGCAATAACAATAAAAAAATGCCTGAAAATTATGGGGGAGAGGCAGCGGCTGCACTGGGCCTGGGACGTTCATTGCACGGAGCGGAAGATGTAATGTACGGTCTTTCACCTGACTGCACAACGCTCCACCGCTCCTCCTGTACCTTGATCGGGGCCTCTCTATGTTTGGGGGGAGCGAGCTGCCCCTTTGCCCCTACCACCAGTTCCGACGCCTCTGACCAGATGTACTAAGCCTTGAAAAGTGTTAAAGTGGAGAGAGATAAATTACCAACCAACCAGCTCCGAACTGTAATTTTCAAATACAGCCTGTGACATGGCAGCTAGGAGCTGGTACTTTATCACCCTCCACTTTAACACTTTTCAAGGCTTAGTACATCTGGCCCTTTGGTGTATATTTACCCCTGATGCCAGAGGGCCCATGGTAACTATTATGCATGCATATTGCAGTGATACATAATGATGTATTTAAGTAACTTACCTATGGAAAAGCTTTCTTTTGAAAGTAGAAAGATAATTGTACATGGATCATTAACCACCAAGCATGTTCATTGTGCAGGGATCTATAATGCTATCTGGTGGCAATAAAGCTTAACCCATATGTCTGTTCTGGCCTGGGCATCCATTGGGTTCTTCAAAGAAATTCAATTATCAATTAAACATAATTTGCTTAATTCCATAACAGACATGTATATAAAAAAAAATCTCCCTTCTGTATGCAGATTTGGTTGCATTACAAGTCCTTGCACTTGAAGAGGCATACTATACTTTGCTCATTCTAACTAATATTGAGAATACCTTCATCATTATTCTTAGTGCTGTGCGTATCCAACATTTGCATTGGCATTTATGTAATACAATATACAAGGCATATTTTTAATGTGTTAAGTGTCTTAGTGAATGAGTGAGGGTCTTCCTTTTTAGTACCACTATTCTAGAAGATGGAAGAGTGCTGAAGGATCCTATGGGCACTATGTAAACTGGTGGGTGGGATGATGCTATTTAAAGTGGATTGTGGCATCGAGACTCCGGGCTTCCAACTTCACTTGGGAAGTGGCTGGCATGTGGGAGGCTGTCCAACTCTCTCAGGTGTCCTGCAGAACTCACCAAAATATATGTCTCTTAGCGTTTCTGAACAGAAAGTAAGAATAATGAAGGTACAGTACTGTGTTGTGCTAAAACTCCAGATGGATGGAAACACCCAATGGAATATAACTGTCATGTGTCTATTCATCTAGTACATAATGGAAATGCAAATAGTGGGGCAGATGTATTAATCTGGAGAAGGCATAAGGAAGTGATAAACCAGTGATATGTGCAAGGTGATAAACGCACCAGCCAATCAGCTCCAATATGTAAATTAACAGTTAGAAGCTGATTGGCTGGTGTGTTTATCACCTTGCACAAATCACTGGTTTATCACTTCCTTATGCCGTCTCCAGGCTTAATACATCTGCCCCAGTAATCAAAGTGCTTGAAAAAGGCTGTCTGGAACATTTTTGATTGCAAAAATCAGAACCCCTATTATTACCAATAAAAATTAGCATAGCATACCTTTACAGAACGAATGCATTATTAAACTAATAACCATGCTCCAAAAGTATTATGACTTTGGATATCTGCCATTAATCAATGACCTGGTCTTCCCATTGCACATACTGTACGTTATGTATGTTTTCATTCTCATAGTTTAACTTTCTTAAAACTAATAATGATCTATTATTATATTATTTTGTTTGTGTGTGTGTTCCAATAGTCTGATCTAATCCAATCTGATAACAGAAGTTGTGAAGCTTCGTAGCAGATTCAGGAATCTAGTGGATGAAGAAAAAATACGAGTGGAAAACATACATTTTTTTATTTGATTAAATTCAACAAAAAACTACATTCTGTGGAGTGGTTGACATTCACAAAGCACCAAAAGCCTGACCGATGCACCTTGGTTTCCACCCAGAGCAAGTTGGTGTTGCATGCAGAGGATCAGAAGTTTTTCTCTCCAGAATTTAATATATGTAGGCAACAGAATCAAGGGGTTTGCGTGGAGCGCACAGTGTGTGTATCTTGTTTAAGGGGGCTGCTGGTATCTGAAGAGTAGTCCAGACTCTAAGGCTAGTGTTATTGTACAGGTTTTGGATACCTGCGCTCACCCTCTATTTGGTGTTTGTATGTGAGAAATAATGTATCTCTATGATCTGTAAATACCTTTATAAGTCACAATGCTTAGTATAACAGATGGTACAATAATTCATATATAATCGATGATATTGTGATTACACATAAATGCCCTTATTTGCAATAGTAACATGCATATTGTGTGAACATCCGATGTATAGGGAAAATAAACACGAGATGAAATAAAATATGGTATTGCTGTGTGATGAATATCCTAAAGAAAAGTCTTGTGAGAAAAGGAGTATCTTTGTTCCAGATATATAAGAGTCAGTCTTTATCTGAAGGGATTTACTTTCCCCTCAGTGTGAGTCTAAGCAGTGTGCCCAGAGGCGGTTCTCTGTCAATAATTGATCGTAGGTGGAGGTCGTGTTCTGGGAGGCCGACGTCCCGGCCTGCCAGGTGCAACTTACCCTCACGATGTGATGTTTAGTTCTCTTTGTTCACTCTGTGGTGAGTGATGATGTGGCCGCTTGCACTGTTTCCGCTGTATCCGTCCCCGGTGGTGCTCCTCAGCAGACAGAGCTGGAAGCCTTCCTGGCTCTGCTGCTAGGCTGCCGGGTCCCGCCGGAAGCCGCACTGAACAACCGGAAGTTGCGTTGCCGCAACGCTCCACTTCTTCCAATGTCCTGTGCGGTCTCAACGGCCGCTCCACTCGCCGGCCGGCGAGGAGTCTTGTGGATGTAGTTTGCGGTGATGTGCTGGCAGGCTTGAGGTGTTTGTATGGATCTGTTTCCAATGCGTTTCGGCCGCAAATGGCCTTCTTCATAGATTCAGAGTGCTGTCACATGGGGTTCTTTTATTGGTCTTTCTGACCAATCGGATGCGGTGGGTGTGGTTCCAAATGGGTGATTGATGTTGTGGTGGGTGTGGTTCCAAATGGGTGATTGATGTTTCCATGGAAATGCTTCACTTAGTGCATCTGTTCATTTCAAACAGTAGTGTGCCAGACTTTTTTACTTTTATGGTATGGTGTTTGATGACAACGTGTATGTCCCATATATAGATAGTGGTTTCTTGGTCATATGTATCAACATACATGAATAGTAGTTCTACGGTTAAGTAAAGATATCATTTTCTACAAACATCACATTTGCATATGTATTCATGTTTATGTATAAGTGGATATGGGTATCTGGTTTTCCAATGTCCGATATTGTGCTCCAACCTGTAGTAATTATTTGGCTAGTATGATGTTAGTAAAGTCAATGTTGAGACCTTTCGGTGCCATGGTTTTGAGATTAAAGATCCATTTTAATTCGTTCATATCCAATGTTTTATTGAAATCCCCACCTTTCCAATTTCTGGGTGGTTTCTCTATTGCTATGAAGAACAAAGTGGTGGGATTTGCCTCATGTACTTCTTTGTAATGTTTTGATACGCTGTGGTTCTCATATCCAATTTTGATGTTTCTTATATGTTCATATATCCTATTTTTTAAAGGTCTGATGGTTCTGCCTATATATTATAGCCCACACGGGCATCTCAGTAGGTATATCACCCCCTTACTTTCACATGAGACTTCATGTTTGATTTTGAATGACTCATTTATCGTGGAGGAGTGGAATTTCTCTATTCTCTTTGTGGTGGTCTTGTGTGTGATCTTGCAGCCTCAGCATTTGCCACAATAGTGAAAGCCCGTATGGTGTTCTGTGTACGGTAACGTAGTTTGTACCTTTGCTGATGGTTTGAGATGGTTCCTTACCAATTTCTGCTTAATGTCAGGGGCTTTCCAGTAGACTATGTGTGGTCTGTCATCCAAGATTTTATTGAGGTCCTCATCTTTCCTTAGTATACTCCAATGTGTTTGCAATGTCTTCTCTATTTGTTTGGCTGCTCTGTTATATTGGGTTATTAAGTAAGTCCTCTCTCCTGGGGAATTCCGTGTTTTGGTTTTGTCCTGTAGCAGTGTTTGTCTGTCTAAGTGTAATGTTTCTGCAAATGCTTTGTCTACCAATTTGGGGGCGTATTTCTTTTCCAAGAATTGGTCCCCCAGCTGTTTCCCTTGTGTCTTAAAATCACCCACATCTGAGCAATTTATCCTAATTCTCATGAATTGCCCCTTATTTATGTTTTGAAGCCATGTGTTGTGGTGTCCACTGGTTGCTAGGATGTAACTGTTGACATCCACATCCTTCCTGAATGTTTTTGTCCGTAATGAATTGTCTTTAATGAAGATCTCTAAATCCAGAAATTCAACCTTCTCTTTGCTAGTGTGAGTTGTGAATGTGAGATTCCTGTCATTGTTATTCATGTGTTGGATGAATGAATTCAGGGAGTCCTGTGTCCCTTTCCAGATGAAAATTATGTCATCAATGTAGCGCCGCCATAGGACGAGGTTGCGCCAAAATCATGCCCTCTCCATATGCTCTCTTCCTCCCATTTGCCCATGAAGAGGTTCGCATAACTTGGCGCCACCCTCGATCCCATGGCGGTCCCGGTCATTTGTAGGTAGTAGGTGTCGTTGAACCACACATAGTTATGGTTCAGTATGAATTCGGTAGCTGTGACAATAAAATCAGTTTGTTCTGGATCCAGAGTTCTGTCTGTCTGTAGAAAATGTTTTATGCTTTCAAGCCCTTGGTTGTGTGCAATTACTGTGTATAGTGATGTCACGTCGCTGGTCGCCAGCCAGTAATCTGGTTGCCACTCTACCATCTGTAATGTTCTAATTATGTCCGTGGTATCCCGTATGTATGATGGCAGGTTTTTGACTTTCTCTTTTAAGAACGTGTCTATATATTGTGAGAGGTTTGAGGTGAGTGAGTTGATTTCTGAGATAATTGGGCGTCCGGGAGGGTTTGTCTGATGTTTGTGGATCTCAGGGAGGTAGTAAAATATGGGAATGACTGGGTGGTTGTTGGATAGAAATTGAAATTCTTGTTTGTTCAATATACCTAATTCCGGTCCTTGTTTGAGGAATTGATCCAGTTCTTTTTTGTATGGATGTGTTGGGTCAGTTGGTAGTGTCCGGTATGTGTCTCCCAGGATTCTCAATGATTCCTGAATGTAGTCTGTTTTGTTCAGGACAACTATACCCCCCCCCCCCCTTTGTCTGCTGGCTTAATTATTATGTCCTTGTTTTTCTCCAGATCTCTCAGTGCCTTGGTTTCATTATTGGTGAGGTTATTGCGTCTGTGTTCGTGTCCTTTTGTTCTCCTGATCCAATTTGTCTAAGTCCTCTGTCACGAGGGCTTCAAAGTTTTAATGTAGTGATTTTTGAGGTGGCTGGGGTAAAATGTGGACTGGGGCCTATGTGGTGTGTGGGTGTATTTGTCCATGTCCCTGTCATTGGCATTTCTGATAACTGGATTACTAGCAAAATATTTCTTCAGTGTCAGTTTTCTTATGAATGTCTGGAGATCACAGTATACATCGAATTTGTTAGGTTGTTTGGTAGGTGCGAACTTGAGCCCTTTGTTCAGTACTGTTTTGTGATGTTCCGTAAGTTCCATTTGACTGAGATTAAAGATGTTGGTCCTGTTTATTTTTGGTTCAATGTTTGGTTGTCCCTTTGTTTTGCCTTTTTTGGCATTCTGCCCTCCCCTACATCCTCGTCTGACTCTGTGTCCCTCCTTTTCTTTTTTTGTGTTCACTCCTGCTAATGTTTTGGTTCCGCAGACCTGTTCGTCTGCACCCCATTCTAAAAAAGGAGCAGCGTGTTCCCTCAAATTGTTTGTGTGTGATGCTTCTGGAATGTTTATTTCTTTGGTTGTCGTGTCAGTGGTCTTGGTCTGTGGTATGACTGTCAATGATGTAACCTCAATGTCCGACTCCCTTGTGGTATGGTATGTTCTCTGTGTGGTTACCCAACCATGGTCGAAGGAGAGTCTTGCTAATTGTTCGTAGTCTAGGTCCTCTTCAATGTCGTAGACAGAGAAGGATGTGTCCTCAGAATCACTTGTCGACCTTGCGCTTGTTGAAACTGGTGTGTTTGTTCTCTGTGGTATTTCTTTCGATATATTGTGGATTTTGTTCATGTATTGCTGATAAGTCAGTCCAGTGTTCTTGTAGAGATGTCCCTTCGTAATGGTAGGTTTTCTCTTATGTTTGTAATGGTCCTTATTTAGTTTGTGATTCCCAGGCTTGGGTAGTATGGCTGTTCTGTGTTTGTTGTGTTCCTTATGTATCTTTGGTGATTTGTACGTGGCTTTGTGTTTCTTAGTTTTGTTGTTACTTTGTTGTCTATCTCTTAGTATTTTCTTTAGTTTGGATTGTATGAGGTTGTTTTCTTTATTGACCAACCTCTTCTGTGTTATATTTTCTATGTCTGCAAAACCTGGTTCTTGTCTCATTGGTTCCAGGGATTTGTATGCATCTTGTATTTGCACCTCTAGGGTGGCTAGATCCTCTATGTGTTTCTTGTTAATCAGTTCTATCAGATCTCGTGAACAATTGTGTAGAATGATATTCCACTCCTCTACGAATTTCTGGTCATCTAAATGGTGTGCTGGTCTTTTTTTAAATCTTAGACCCTTCGGAATTAGGTTGAAAGTGGTATACCAATCGAGTGCTTGTTTGTCCCACCATATTCTGGTTTTCTTTTGTATAAGTTTCTCTAGGTGATTGTAATCCTCATAGAAAGTGGATGGTGGGATTGTGGGTATTTTACTATCTAATGTGAGATATTCAGTCCTAGCCCTATCTAGTCTAGTGTTTCTTATATCTAGGATGCCCATTCGCTAGCGATGTTGAAGATACTGTTTACGTGCAGCTCGATGCTTTGGACATTTTCGATTATGGAATCAAGGGGTTTGCGTTCACACAATATGCATGTTACTATTGCAAATAAGGGCATTTATGTGTAATCACAATATCATCGATTATATATGAATTATTGTACCATCTGTTATACTAAGCATTGTGACTTATAAAGCTATTTACAGATCATAGAGATACATTATTTCTCACATACAAACACCAAATAGAGGGTGAGCGCAGGTATCCAAAACCTGTACAATAATACTAGCCTTAGAGTCTGGACAACTCTTCAGATACCAGCAGCCCCCTTAAACAAGATACACACACTGTGCACTCCACTTGTGTAGCTTAACTTAGTCATACAGCCCCCTTGGTGCAACCTTTTGGCCTAAAAACAATATTATGAGGTGTGAGGTGTTCAGAATAAACTGGAAATTAGTGGAAATTAATCTTATTGAGGTTAATAATACCGTAGGATAAAAATTACCCCCAAATTCTGTGATTTTAGCTGTTTTTATGTTTTTTTTTAAAAAAACCATCCAGATCCAAAACCAAAACATGAAAGGGTGGTTTTGGCAAAACCAAAACACGAAAGTGGAATTAGAACCAAAGCCAAAACACAAAACACGAAAAGTGCCAGCCGCACATCTCTAGTAGCCAGTACTGCGTTTTGTACTTTAGTTTTAACCTGCCAGTGCAGGACACACCTCTGTGTGACAATATATATGCCCATAGGTGGAGACAGACACCCCTTGGGTTTAATGTAACATGCCCCATCACCTCAACGGCGAGCAGCACATTACAGTGCAAGAGATAAACTCTCTGAAACTACTTTTCAAAAGTTGGCAAGTATGGGGAGATGTGCAGCTAGGGCAGTAGAGTGGGGTGCTGTGTTGTGTGGGGAGGTGTGATATAATGGGTGAGGAGTGCTGTGTTGCAAGGGGAGAGGGCTGCTATGCTGTGATGGGTCTTGTGTGGGAAGGGGGTGCTGTGATTACAGAGGGGTGCTGTAATGGTAGAGGGTTCTATAATGAGTGAAGGGTAAGGTGCTGTGATGGGAGGTGGTGCTGTGAGGGGAGAGGGTTTCTGTGCTGTGATGGGTGGGGGATGTTATGATAGAAGGGGGGTGTTGTAATTGGAGAGAGGTGTTGTAATGGGAGAGGGGGCTGTAATGGGTGAGAGGTGAGGTGCTGTAAGGGAACGGTGTGCTGTGCTGTATTGGGAGGGGGGTGCTGTGAGCCGAGATGGGTGCTGTGCAGGGAGAGGAGCAGAGAGAGAGGACAGAATTCTCCTGAAAAATTGAAGCAGGAAGAGACAGCTACAGAAGAAGTTCACATGCAACACTGAAAAGAGCACCCGAATCACTGTGCGCACAATGCAGCTGACAATACTGTGTCTTTAAAAAAGGTTTTTCCCGACCCTCCACCACTGACTTAAATGCAAAAAATGGAGAAAAAGTTACACCAGCGCATAAAAATGTGTTGTTTTTCTAAAAAGATTGGAATAAGTATCCATAACACATTTTTTTGCGCTGATGTAACTGTTTCTCCATTTTTTGCATTTAAGCCACAGAAGAAGCCCTTGCAGAAGAAAGAAGAGGAGGTACCATTGGCCAGGCACAGATTAGCAGCTAAAGCTAGAAGCTGATGACTGGAGAGTGGTGCAGTGGTGGCAAGGAAAAGAGCTAAGCAAAGCTCCCCATTGCAGCTCAGTCACCTTCAATTATTTAGCCCTCCTTAGACCACCAGGGTTGTTGGGCACTAGACCTGTGGGCAAAGTCAGGCCTCGGGCCTGTGATGCACTTTAACTGGGCAGAGAGCCAATTCTCCTGGTAAGTGATCCTGGGCATTAGGCCCAGGTCATTGTGTCATTATTTTGAAGTGGGCCTCAGGATTTGGGCCCCTTGATATCTCCATACCCTCACTTTAAAATTTCCACTTTGACCTCAATTGAATAACTCTGTAATTAAATGTATATGGCAAATAGCATTATACCTTTATTTCACAAATCCAAATCTGTTTTAGAAGTGAAAATGGATAACAAGACAATGTTTAACCTCTGTGCAGCAATTAATTAACACATATCTCAACAAATATATTGCATGAAGAAAATACGTAAAGGGCAGTAGAAAACTCTGGATTTAAATGAAAAGTTTGAGATATACAGTATTTCTCTTTCTTTCTTTGCATTTTATTTCTGACTGAAGTGCAAATTACCCAATTTGTCAAGTGAAAAACGAACGACATAGAATTGTACTTCATCAAATCACAGGGAGCAGGAGGAAACGATCGTTATCACAAATATTCACCCCAAGTTAACAATGAAAAGAACATTGGAAGAAAAAAAAAGCAAAGTATAGTACAAATAAAATATAAAGTAAAAATAGTTTATAAATGTTATTTTTCAATCTGCAGATTACAGTGTTAGTGAGGTTGCTAAGGGGGAACTGAGTGGGTTGTACAGTGATTATGTTGACATTCCACTTCTTTTTTTACCTGCTGAATTGTATACCTTCAAATAAGCACAACATATACAAAGTAAAAAAAATAAAACTGTTATATTAAGTTTATCTTTGTATGAATGTTTTTGTTCAACAAAAACATGTATTATTTTTTTGCTCAATTAAAAAAGAAATGCAAAAACAGACACTTAGGTATAAATTTACTAAATATTCTAAAACAGAGAATTGGTGAAATTGCCCATAGCAACCAATCAGATGCTGTCTATCATTTTCTAAAAGGCAAAAGTGAAATGACAGACAGCATCTAATTGGTTGCTAGTGGCATCATCACCAATTCTCTGTTTTAGAATCTTTGTAAATTTACCCCTAAGAAAGGCATCAGTATTAAAAAGATGATCAGAGCCAACTGGCACAGTGTGTCTTGCATAATTTTGCCCATGCAATATACACCATATAGATTTGCGCAATTCTGTCCCTTCTGCCCACAGGAGCCTGGATGCAGGGCCATCTTTTCATATGGGCTCAATGGGCACTTGCCCAAAGGCCCCAGGAGTTTATAGCTGATAGCTGAGGGTCCCCGATTTCCAGGGATACCAGATTTTTTTAAATCGGCCCTGGGGAACCGGAGATATCTGACTTCAAAGCAGTGGTCCCCATCAAAGCCTGTTAATTGTTCTTCCCAGCCAGATCTCTCAGGTTCTGTCTGATTTACAGTTTTTCTGAGGGCATACTCCAAAAGCTGAGACTCTCCCATCTCAGTCAACACTGGCAGCTTGTCTCTACTATGCCCAGAACCAGCGATATCAGCCTTCCAGCAGCTGGTCCCTTCTCCAGCTCCACACACCTAATGTGCAGGTTTATATATTCATTGGTGGATTGCTCTGGCTCCTGCACTCTGATCCCCAAGTCCCTCTAGTTTTTTTTTTATTTCATTAAAAGCTGAGAAATCTATTTCCAGGAACTTGAGATATCTGAAGTCAAGCAAGCTGCCCCCACACCGCACAATGATGAATACTAAGCCCAATTACTATACACCCATCCCCTACATATTAAATACCCACTACCACCCTGGAAGTCACGCACCAGGCCACTTTATTCAGCCCAATGCCCCCTTCTACAGTTTAGTGTTCTCCCTCCCGCCCCACCTGTGCAGTAAAGGAGTAATTAGCAGAAATTACTGCTCGAGGTCCTACATGCTGAGCAGAAGATAGAACACTCCCTACCACCGGCAGGACATCAAAGCTGCTGCTGATAGCACCCCAGACCCTTACTGCTGGAGGATGGGTAGGGGCCCACATGCATTAATTTGCCCAGGGGCCTACACTGTTGTTAAGACGGCCCTGCCTGGATGGGCAGAACAAGGCAATACTGGGGATTTCTAATGTGAACCAAGTGGGTGTGGGATGATAGATAGACAGTGTCTAGTTAGACAGTCAATAGATAGACATCATGGGGTATATATACTAAGATTCGTACTTTGGCCGATTTCAGTCAAAATAGAAGTCGACTGACATCGGCCATGCAAAATTACAACTTTTTTAATTTAAAATCTGTATTTTACTAAGCTACTGCGACACAAAAATATTGAAAGCTCCGCTGTCCCAGAATAGAACCAACAATTTAAACAATGTTTAATGTATAAAAAATATTATTTAAACACTTAATGCACACGGCCGGTGTTATATATTAAACAATCTTCTGAGAGTGTTTGTTTTATTTTCAGTGTTGCACAGACAGGCTCTTCAAATTCAGCTGTAGTGTTGCCGTATAGAGCTATAAAAGTATCTGTTAACACTGTTTTACAGTTTTGTGGATATTGGCAACATTTGTTACTATAGGAGCAACACTGATAGAGCTACTATAGGAGCAACACTGATAGAGCAAGTTGAATCATTAAGTGCTGTAGAATAGACACTAAGCTATAGAAACGATTTTATCAATGTGATTGTTTAAAATATAAAACTGGCCGAGTGTATTAAGTGTTAAAATAAATATTTTTTGTGTCTTTGTTCTAAATCTTGAGGGGATTGAGTGGTCCTCTGTTAGAGCAGCAGCTGTCGCAGAGTAGAATTAAGAGCACAGTATCTCACTGAGAAGGTTGGTTAGCGCCTGAGAGTGCTCCCTTTACTCTAGTAGGGAAGCACATATATATATATATTTTACTAAGCAATAAACCGCTGCGTGCGAACGGGTTGGAATGATCCCCAATGTCACATGCAGAGGTTAGTGAAGTTGAGGAGGTTAGTGAGGTTGGTGAGGTGGAGGAGGTTATTAGTGAGGGGGTAAAGCAGAGGAGGTTAGTGAGGAGGGGGAGGGGAAGGAGGTGGCAGACGATGCATTTAAGTCCTCTAGTGAGAGTGATGTGGCTCCGCAGCCATGCACCAGAACTAAGACAGGGTGCAATGTTAAGTTCACTTTTGATGAAAATATGGTCCTGGTGTGGGTGATTATGAGGTACCATCGGCAGCTTTTTGGCCCAGAGGATAAGGTCTCATACCGTAAGAAAACAGCCATCTGGAAGAAGGTGGTTGATGATGTTAATAGTGAGGTCTTGGTGAGGCGAACCGAGGAGACATGTAGAAAGAGGTTCTACAATATAAAGCGGCATGTGAAAGCCAAAATGGCCAAGGAGGCCAAGTGTGCACGCTAAACAGGAGGTAGGCATCCTTTTGTAGCCTCTTATTTAGAGTATGAGGAGCCCCTGCAGAACCTGATTCCTCCGGAAGTAGTGAGGGGTACTTATGTCCGGGACCCAGATTGGCCCAAACAGGCTGGTAAGTTGTGTTTTTTAATTTATTCATTTTGAAGATGCTCTAATTTTGATACAAAATGTTGTATCTTTTGTACTTTTTAAAAAAAATGTATTGGTCAGTAATAATGAAGCATGTTTTTTAATAGACATTTTCTCACTGTGTTTGCTGACAACACTGAAATTTATGTTGTGTTTTTGTGGATTGTTTTTTTTATATATGTTGTAGTGAGAGTGTGAATTATTATTCATGGATTTGTGGTAGAATCATGCACACCATTTTTTGGGGGGTATTGTGCATAAAAATTATTCCAAACATACTGTGTTTTCATCTGCATTGTATGTTTTCCAAATGAAAGAGAGGTGTTTTTTTTTATATATGGTTAGTGACATTATGTGTTATAGTTGTTTAGATAGTATGCAAACATTTTTTATAATGTATTTTTTAATATACATTATTTTGTAACTTTGATAAACATGATTTTTTAATTCATGAGTAGCAACATACGTGTGTTGATTGAATTGTTTGGTTTAAAATGAAATGCTTCATATACATTTGCAGTCTCCAAAAAGTCACAAACAGCCTCTGGGCCAGTTTCCATTCCTACTGATGCTGATGATGCTGCTAAGTACATTAGCATTGGGTGTGTTTTCACATCAATTTGAAAACAATAATAATTATTTTTTCTTTAGGTCCATCCACACACGTATTGCCACCACGGAAACACAGTCTGGGTGTATCTTCATGGCCAGTACACATCACAACACCACGTTGATGCATGTCGGAGGTATCAGCCGTCCCCAGGGCCGGATTAACAATGGGGCGGTTGGAGCTGCAGCTTCAGGCCCCCCACTGAAAATAGGCCCACAGATCCCCTGCAATTCAGATAGTGTTGACAGGGAAAAAAAAATTCTCCTGTCATCACCAACAGGGCCAGATTAACAATGGGGCGGATGGAGCTGCAGCTCCAGGCCCCCCACTGAATATAGGCCCACAGATCCCCTGCAATTCAGATAGTGTTGACAGGGGGAAAAAAACTGTTCTCCTGTCATCACCAATAGCATTCCTTCACTCGACTCCTGTCACGGAGAGCCAAAGCTCTGCCTATCCCCTCTGAATCTGCCGGCAGCTGTCACTGCACAACAAAGCTCATACCCATGATCAAAATAAGCTCCTCCCCCAGATCACGATAAGCTCTGCCTCCTGGCCCATCTGCAGCTGTGCCCACGATTGCTCAAAGTTCTTCTCACATGCCATCCCAACTGTGTCTCTGGGGGACCATTATAAACTCTGCCCCCTGGTTCTTCCACTGCTGAGCCCCCTGTTGCCAAAGCCACACCCCCGGGCCATTCTAAGCCCCGCCCATGGACAGTACAGTGCGGTGCTCCCTGACCAGGTCATCTGTGAGGTGTTCTGCAGCTGCAGTGTTCTGTGACCTTAATGGCATACTGTTTTAAATATTGCTCAGATATATATATATATATATATATATATATATAATCCATCTATCGTGCATGATAATCAATCGAAATCCGGCCAGTGTGGTGTAATATAACTGTTGGACGCTGCCGTGTGGTGTAATATGACTAGGACACTTCTGAGCAGTGTAATGTAACTGTCGGATGCTGCCATGCGGTGTAATGTGACTCGGACACTACTGTGCAGTGTAATGTAACTATCGGACGCTGCCATGTGGTGTAATGTGACTAGGACACTTCTGAGCAGTGTAATGTAACTATCAGATGCTGCCGTGCGGTGTAATATGACTAGGATACTGATGTGCAGTGTAATGTAACTATCGGATGCTGCCACGTGGTGTAATGTGACTCTGACACTACTGTGCGGTGTAATGTAACTATCGGATGCTGCCATGTGGTGTAATGTGACTCGGACACTACTGTGCGGTATAATGTAACTATTGGACGCTGCCATGCGGTGTAATGTGACTAGGGCACTTCTGAGCGGTGTAATGTAGCTATCGGATGCTGCCATGTGGTGTAATGTGACTCGGACACTACTGTGCGGTATAATGTAACTATTGGACGCTGCCATGCGGTGTATTGTGACTAGGGCACTTCTGAGCGGTGTAATGTAACTATCGGATGCTGCCACGTGGTGTAATGTGACTCTGACACTACTGTGCGGTGTAATGTATCTATTGGACGCTGCCATGTGGTGTAATGTGACTAGGACACTTCTGAGCAGTGTAATGTAACTATCGGATGCTGCCATGTGGTGTAATGTGACTCGGACACTACTGTGCGGTGTAATGTAACTCTCGGACGCTGCCATGTGGTGTAATGTGACTAGGACACTTCTGAGCGGTGTAATGTAACTATCGGACGCTGCTGTGCGGTGTAATGTGACTTGGACACTACCGTGCGGTGTAATGTAACTATTGGACGCTGCCATGTGGTGTAAAGTGACTAGGACACTTCTGAGCGGTGTAATGTAACTATCGGATGCTGCCATGTGGTGTAATGTGACTCAGACACTACTGTGCGGTATAATGTAACTATTGGACGCTGCCATGCGGTGTAATGTGACTAGGACACTTCTGAGCGGTGTAATGTAATGTAACTATCGGACGCTGCTGTGCGGTGTAATGTGACTTGGACACTACCGTGCGGTGTAATGTAACTATTGGACACTGCCATGTGGTGTAATGTGACTAGGACACTTCTGAGCGGTGTAATGTAACTATCGGATGCTGCCATGTGGTGTAATGTGACTCGGACACTACTGTGCGATGTATTGTAACTATCGGACGCTGCCATGTGGTGTAATGTGACTAGGACACTTCTGAGCGGTGTAATGTAACTATCGGATGCTGCTGTGCGGTGTAATGTGACTTGGACACTACCGTGCAGTGTAATGTAACTATTGGACGCTGCCATGTGGTGTAATGTGACTAGGACACTTCTGAGCGGTGTAATGTAACTATCGGATGCTGCCATGTGGTGTAATGTGACTAGGACACTTCTGAGCAGTGTAATGTAACAATCGGACGCTGCTGTGTGGTGTAATGTTACTTGGATACTACCGTGCGGTGTACTGTAACTATTGGATGCTGCCATGTGGAGTAATGTGACTAGGACACTTCTGAGCGGTGTAATGTAACTATCCGATGCTGCCATGTGGTGTAATGTGACTCGGACACTACTGAGCGGTGTAATGTAACTATCGGATGCTGCCATGTGGTGTAATGTGACTCGGACACTACTGTGCGGTGTAGTGTAACTATCGGACGCTGCCATGTGGTGTAATGTGACTAGGACACTTCTGAGCGGTGTAATGTAACTATCGGACGCTGCTGTGCGGTGTAATGTGACTTGGACACTACTGTGCGGTGTAATGTAACTATTGGATGCTGCCATGTGGTGTAATGTGACTAGGACACTTCTGAGCGGTGTAATGTAACTATCGGACGCTGCTGTGCGGTGTAATGTGACTTGACACTACCGTGCGGTGTAATGTAACTATTGGACGCTGCCATGTGGTGTAATGTGACTAGGACACTTCTGAGCGGTGTAATGTAACTATCGGATGCTGCCATGTGGTGTAATGTGACTAGGACACTTCTGAGCAGTGTAATGTAACTATCAGATGCTGCCGTGCGGTGTATTATGACTAGGATACTGATGTGCAGTGTAATGTAACTATCGGAAGCTGCCATGCTGTGTAATGTGACTAGGACACTTCTGAGCGGTGTAATGTAACTATCGGATGCTGCCATGTGGTGTAATGTGACTCGGACACTACTGTGCGGTGTAATGTAACTATTGGACGCTGCCATGCGGTGTAATGTGACTAGGACCCTTCTGAGCGGTGTAATGTAACTATCGGACGCTGCCATGTGGTGTAATGTAACTAGGACACTTCTGAGCGGTGTAATGTAACTATCGGACGCTGCTGTGCGGTGTAATGTGACTTGGACACTACCGTGCGGTGTAATGTATCTATTGGACACTGCCATGTGGTGTAATGTGACTAGGACACTTCTGAGCAGTGTAATGTAACTATCGGATGCTGCCATGTGGTGTAATGTGACTCGGACACTACTGTGCGGTGTAATGTAACTATCGGACGCTGCCTTGTGGTGTAATGTGACTAGGACACTTCTGAGCGGTGTAATGTAACTATCGGACGCTGCTGTGCGGTGTAATGTGACTTGGACACTACCGTGCGGTGTAATGTAACTATTGGACGCTGCCATGTGGTGTAATGTGACTAGGACACTTCTGAGCGGTGTAATGTAACTATCGGATGCTGCCATGTGGTGTAATGTGACTCGGACACTACTGTGCGGTATAATGTAACTATTGGACGCTGCCATGCGGTGTAATGTGACTAGGGCACTTCTGAGCGATGTAATGTAACTATCGGATGCTGTCATGTGGTGTAATGTGACTCGGACACTACTGTGCGGTGTAATGTAACTATCGGACGCTGCCATGTGGTGTAATATGACTAGGACACTTCTGAGCGGTGTAATGTAATGTAACTATCGGATGCTGCTGTGCGGTGTAATGTGACTTGGACACTACCGTGCGGTGTAATGTAACTATTGGACACTGCCATGTGGTGTAATGTGACTAGGACACTTCTGAGCGGTGTAATGTAACTATCGGACGCTGCCATGTGGTGTAATGTGACTAGGACACTTCTGAGTGGTGTAATGTAACTATCGGATGCTGCTGTGCGGTGTAATGTGACTTGGACACTACCGTGCAGTGTAATGTAACTATTGGACGCTGCCATGTAGTGTAATGTGACTAGGACACTTCTGAGCGGTGTAATGTAACTATCGGATGCTGCCATGTGGTGTAATGTGACTAGGACACTTCTGAGCAGTGTAATGTAAAAATCGGACGCTGCTGTGTGGTGTAATGTTACTTGGATACTACCGTGCGGTGTACTGTAACTATTGGATGCTGCCATGTGGTGTAATGTGACTAGGACACTTCTGAGCGGTGTAATGTAGCTATCCGATGCTGCCATGTGGTGTAATGTGACACGGACACTACTGTGCGGTGTAATGTAACTATTGGACGCTGCCATGCGGTGTAATGTGACTAGGACCCTTCTGAGCGGTGTAATGTAACTATCGGACGCTGCCATGTGGTGTAATGTAACTAGGACACTTCTGAGCGGTGTAATGTAACTATCGGACGCTGCTGTGCGGTGTAATGTGACTTGGACACTACTGTGCGGTGTAATGTATCTATTGGACGCTGCCATGTGGTGTAATGTGACTAGGACACTTCTGAGCAGTGTAATGTAACTATCGGATGCTGCCATGTGGTGTAATGTGACTCGGACACTACTGTGCGGTGTAATGTAACTATTGGACGCTGCCATGTGGTGTAATGTGACTAGGACACTTCTGAGCGGTGTAATGTAACTATCGGATGCTGCCATGTGGTGTAATGTGACTCGGACACTACTGTGCGGTGTAATGTAACTATCGGACGCTGCCATGTGGTGTAATGTGACTAGGACACTTCTGAGCAGTGTAATGTAACTATCGGACGCTGCTGTGCGGTGTAATGTGACTGGGACACTACCGTGCGGTGTAATGTAACTATTGGACGCTGCCATGTGGTGTAATGTGACTAGTACACTTCTGAGCGGTGTAATGTAACTATCGGATGCTGCCATGTGGTGCAATGTGACTTGGACACTACCGTGCGATGTAGTGTAACTAACTGGTGCTGCTGTGCAGTGTAATGTGACTTACGGATGCTACCATACGGCGTAATGTGACCAATAGACGCTGCTGTGCGGTGTAATGTGACTTACAGATGCTACAATGCACCGTAATGTGACCAACAGATGCTGCCATGCGGTGTAATGTGACCGAAGTATGCTGCTGTGCAGTGTAATGTGACTAACTGATGCTGCCGTTTGGCGTAATGTGAATAACAGACGCTACCGTGTGGTGTAATGTGACGAAAGGATGCTGCCGTGCAGTGTAATATGACTAACGGAGGCTGCTGTGTGGTTTAATGTGACTAACAGACGCTGCCGTGTGGTTAATGTGACTAACAGGCGCTGCCGTGTGGCATAATGTGACCAACAGACGCTACCATGTGGTGTAATGTGACTAAAGGATGCTGCTGTGCGGTGTAATATGACTAACGGAGGCTGACGTGCGGTCTAATGTGACTAATGGACACTACCGTGTGGCGTAATGTGACTAAAGGATGCTGCTGTGCGGTGTAATATGACTAACAGACACTACCATGTGGCGTAATGTGATTAAAGGATGCTGCTGTGCGGTGTAATATGACTAACGGAGGCTGACGTGAGGTGTAATGTGACTAACGGACACTACCGTGTGGCATAATGTGATTAAAGGATGTTGCTGTGCGGTGTAATATGACTAACAGACGCTACCATGTGGCGTAATGTGACTAAAGGATTCTGCTGTGCGGTGTAATATGACTAACGGAGGCTGACGTGCGGTGTAATGTGACTAACGGTGGCTGACGTGCAGTGTAATGTGACTAACGACACTACCGTGCGATGTTGTGACTAAAGGATGCTGCTATGCGGTATAATTTGACTAATGGAGGCTGACGTGCGGTGTTATGTGACTAACGGAGGCTGACGTGCGGTGTAATGTAACTAATGGATGCTACTGTGCAGTGTAATGTGACTAATGAACTCTACTGTGCGGTGTAATGTGAGTATATAGTGGACGCTACTGTGCAATGTAATGTGTATAACGGACACTACTGTACGGTGTAATGTGAGTATATAACAGACGCTACTGTGCGGTGTAATGTGACTTAGCGGATGCTACTGTGCGGTGTAATGTGACTAACAGACGTTATTTTGAGGTCACATCCCTTTATAAAATATGGAGGTTGGTACCAATGGTCTTTCTGGCACAGGCACCAAAATGTTTAGTTATGGCTCTGGTGGTCACTAATGCTCTCTGTAGTATATGGGGGTCACTGATGTTCTCTGTAATATATGGTGGTCACTGATGCTCTCTGTAGTAAATAGGGGTCTCTGATGCTCTCTGCAGTGGCGGAACTACCGTCAGTGCAGGCAGTGCCTTGCACTGGGGCCCGCCACTGTCAAAGGGCCCAAAGCCAGAGCGGCATGTAATGAGTCAAACTGACTCATTACATGCCGCCTGGCTGCCGATGTGTGCTGCTGCCGCCACCGAGGAGAGGAGCGCACCGATTGCGATGGGGGGTGAAGGAGGAGGAGGGAGGTGGTGGAGGGAGCCGCAGCAGCACTGTGTAATTGGTGGAGGGGCTGCTGCTGCTGGCCCTCTCCTTCATCATAGGCTGCCCTCCGCCACCGTGAATGCTGGGATGCGCTTCCCAGCATTCACTGCGGCGGAGGGCAGCCTATGGTGAAGGAGAGGGAGAGCAGCAGCAGCGCCTACACCAATTACACTGCGCTGCTGCGGCTCCCTCCTCCTCCTTACCCCCTGCCCGGGATCATCATGATCTGCCAGAAGCTGCACGAGGAGCCTGAGCCAGCGGAGAGAGTAAGTATAATCTATTCTATCTATCTATCTGTCTGCCTTAATGTGTAAAAAGGGGGATGCTGTTTGCCATAATATGTAAAAAAGGGGATGCTGTTTCCCATAATATGTAAAAAAGGGGACGCTGTCTGCCGTAATGTTAAAAAAAATGGGACGCTGTCTGCCGTAATGTGTAAAAAGGGGACGCTGTCTGTCGTAATGTGTAAAAAAATGGGCACGCTGTCCGCCGTAATGTGTAAAAATGGGACGCTGTCTGCCGTAATGTGTAAAAAGGGGACGCTGTCTGCCGTTATGTGTAAAAAAGGGGACGCTGTTTGCCGTAATGTGTAAAAAAGGGGACACTGTCTGCCGTAATGTGTAAAAAGGGGACGCTGTCTGCCGTAATGTGTAAAAAGGGGACTCTGTCCGCCGTAAGGTGTAAAAGGGGCTCTACCTGGTGTAGTGGTGCTACCGTGCGGCGTAATTTGAATAATGGAGACTACTGTGCACCGTTATATGAATTGGTATTATTTTGTGGCCACACCCCTTCCTCACGAAGCCACACCCCTATATATTTTTGCGCGTGCCTATGGCGTGCACTGCCCCTCTGTTACATATAGGGGTGGGGCTCTGATGCTGTTTCTTGCACACAGCGCTAAAATGACTAATTACGGCACTGTTGCTAGGAATCCATTTCCCTGGCCCTGAGCAGGTCCCCCTCACCAGATCCTCTCCAGGGGTGAGGGGGTGGACTTGGAGGTGGGGGGAGGCCAAAGCATTTTGTCGCACATGGGCCCACCGCTCGCTAGTTCCGCCACTGGCTCTCTGTATTATATGGTGGTCACTCATGCTCTCTGTAATATATGGTGGTCACTGATGCTCTCTGTAGTATACAGTGGTCACTGATGCTCTCTGTAATATATAGTGGTCACTGATGCTCTCTGTAGTATATGGTGGTCACTGATGCTTTCTGTAAAATATTGTGGTCACTTATGCTTTCTGTAACATATGGTGGTCACTTATGCTCTCTGTAATATATGGCGGTCACTGATGCTCTCTGTAGTATATGGTATACTAGTTTTATAAGATGGGGGGGCGATTTATATATTTTTATATGTAAATACTTTTTTTCAGATTTATTTTATCATCCTAGATTATTTTTCATTGAAAAGTGTGTTGTATTTTTTAATTAAAAAGTAAATCCCAAACCGGCTCAAGCATGCCACACCTGCCTGGTGAGTAAACAAAACAAAAACAAAAATGACACACACACACACACACACACACACACACACACACACCATAATTCAAATATTGGGCTAAATTATCAAAGATGGATATTCTATTTAAGATGGACTATTGCCCATAACACTCAATCAGATTCTACTTATCATTTATGTTACACCTTATAGTATAAACATCTTGGAATGTGATTGGTTGGTATGTGCAACATCCCAGCTTAAAAAGAACACCCATCATAGAAAAATTACCCCTTTGTAGTTTCACAGTTTAAGGCAGCAGCTTAGTAACAAAGTGATGATGTAAATAATGCACCGCTAACAAACTTATCATTATCAAACTAAAATAATTAATGGACATATGTTGACCATAGCCAACAAACAAAAGAAAAATATAATTTTGCAAATTATTGACCCAAACAAATCAACAAATATACAAAATGTGGATAAGTACAACATCCACTAATTAATAAAGTAACTTAACATTTGTAGACCTAGGAAACATAATGCATAGGCTATTCTTAATTTGTTAATAAGCTTATACTTACACACAACTGGTCTCTCATTTCAGGGGAACCCATTCTATACCCAACTCAGCCAGGCGAAGTGCAGGAACCAGACAATGAAGATACATTCACTTTAAATTTCACAACAATACCACCGCCTGACCCAACAACTGCTCATTTGTCTACTCTGCCCACTCAAAGGACACCACAACAGGACATGAGCCCTACCACACCACTACCATAGTCTCAGGAACAGGCTTTCTGGGACAGCTGGACAACCCAGCAAGCCAATAACTTAGATTGTTTGCATAGGCAAACATCACATCCCAAGATTATGCAAAAGCAACTCCAGACAAACCACAGAACTCACCAGAATGGCTAACACCCTGGAATTAATGAGGGCAGACAATAATAGGATGCTAGACACATACCAACGAATCATGGATGAGAATCACAGGCTCCATCAATCATACCTGCAGATATTAACTGCAACACAAAACACACAAGAGAGCATGGTCCGAATCATGGAAACCCACACGACAGCCACTAGACTAGAGACTTGAATGCCACTCTAACGACCCTAACCCAGCATCTCAGTCATCAATCTGAGCAAACAAGTACAAGTTTAACAGCCACAAACCCCTTAGTGTCGCCTGTAACCACACCACCAAGATGTTCTGGCCGAACATGACCAGACACAAGTGGGAAAGGCCCATCCAGATCCAGAGGACGACCTGCAAAATAATTGAACTTAATCATGTATTTGAATTGGACATTGGTAATTGTATGCAAGTAGCATTTTACATGTTCTTGACAAAATTAAGGCCATGGTTTATTATTTGAATACAAATGTTACTAATTAACATATCCAAAACTAAAACCAAGGCTAAAAAAAAAAATGTCTGTCAATTATTTCTAAAGTAATTAGAGTACAGTTGTTTAAGAATATAATATGCATGTGACATTCAAGCAACATAGTTTACACATACAGCAGTGGCTAAGTATTGATATAGAGAAGAGTGTCTTTAATAACAGTTTATTCTATTTTTAACAATTCCCTTAGGGAGATGTGAAAAAATGGGCAAACATACACAAATCTAACACAATTTCACATAGAATAGTGTGCTACTATAATGTTTTTTTCAAAATTTACTTGCATTTATATTATTTTTTAATGTATAATGCATACAGAAAAAAGTGTTATGTTGTTAAAAACAATAACATAATAAAACTTAAACATGAGTTCTGTGTGCTGTTTAGGGAGCCACTGCATCCACAGCCCACTGTATGTCTTACAGTGGATTTTTACCTGGGGAGGCTAGAGTTGTGTACTACTAGTATTTAGTGGAGCTGCCTAAGGGATTATACGTCCGGCAGCTAAGTGGAATATTGGCCCCTATCCATTCCTGCTAGTTGAGACATGCTACCCTTTGATCCCAGGTGTGTTCTGCCATCCCCCTGCCTCCTCTCTGGATCCTGTGTCGGTTTGTGTTGTGTGACCTGCGCTGGCGTGGTCTCTCCTCCTGCTCGTATCATCCAGCCTCCTTGTATCTGACCGCAACACTGCCTTCACCACCATTGGTAGCAGCCCAGAGGGGGATCCTGATCGCAGGAACCACCTGATGATGTGTGCACTTTAATATTGTCTAACTCCCTCCAACACTCCTATATGCTGTGATTCTATATCCCTCAGATGGAAACTGCAAGAAACTGCAAAGGTGCTTTCTCTATACATAGTTCTTCCATAACAGCCATCGATTCCTGGACTCCTGAGGTGATGCCACCTAAACGCTCAAAAGACCTGGTTACAGTAGTTCATCCAGTGATTTTTTTCAATCTCTCCTCCTCTTCTCAGGCCTTAAATCTTCACAAGGATCTGATGCTGCTAAGGATCATTCATCCTTGATTGTGTCAAAGAAATCCAACCTTGGTGATGATGCTCTGCTGACATTGGGCTCCATGAAGCAATTAGTGGCCTCATTTACAGCGGATATTTCGGCAGATTTCATGGCGGCCTTACAGACGTGTCAGTTGTCGAAGTCGGAAAATATTACAGTACACACATCAAGCACTCACGTACGTTCCCCCTCCATGTATCATCAACTAAATGTGCACCCTATTTGTTGAAACAAGAAGCCGAAAAGAGCTCGGTAGTGTTTGTTGGCCCATTTACAGACCCTTAATATGGGATGAGAAGGATTCAATGTATACTTTGCAATACCTCGAAGCTTATTTAGAACATATGCGGCACGATGATACATACCCCTCAGACATTGGTTCATACATACATGCTTTATACTATACCACTAGGCTATACATTTCCCACCTACAACTCTCCCCGATCATCCAAGCTTTTGTATATATTGTATAGGTAATATTTTTTTTTCCTGTTTATTGATTAGTTAGTGGCAGTTATTGATGACTGCCAAAGGGTGGACTGTCGAAGTCGGAAAATATTACAGTACACACATCACGTACAAACACCACATAGATGGCCTCCGTGTGCGTACTTATTCGGCCGTGTGTGCACATATTCGCAATTTGCGTATGGTCGCTCCCGCAGTCCTGCGTATTAGCGCGTGGTATGAGTAATTACAGTGGAATTTGTACTCGCATGGAAAAGCCACAAAGACATATCATATATCTAATCCATATATTGCATAAATCACCCACTGTCTGCTTTCTCTTCTAATAGCATGAAGATGGGTCACACATAAATTGTACTTCCAGAGACTCAAATACAATGGCCTTATATACACAAAGCATTGAAATCCTATGAAGTAGGCAAATACCTTTGTTTACCCCTATTGTTCTAAGAGTAGTCCAGTATCTGTCGAAGACAATAAATACTGGGTTGTCATTGTCTTATCTGAGGACAGGACAAACAAGAAAGACAATATCCAGGAACCTAGGTTGGCTGAAGAGAAACTCAATTAGCAATAGCTAACAAAATTACAAACCAGACATTTAGAAATCTGAGGTAATAACATTCATAGTCTAAACTCTTGGATATATATATATATATATATATATATATATGATTCCTAACAAATTGTAATAGCAGGAGTGTGTGTGTATGTGTATATATATATATATATGTGTGTGTGTGTGTGTGTGTGTGTGTGTATATATATAGATATATATGGATATATGTATATCTTGAGGATGGAAATAGAAAATCATATCATGTGTGGGATCATATTGTTCAGAGTCACGTAAACATTAATCTGATGGGAATAAGAATATTATCATATAGTACAACATTCAGTTATTAATAATACCAGATTTATGTATGATTAATGTGATGGGTTTAACTGGTCATGGGGTGGGAACTCAGATGCAAACAACAGAAATCACATCTCAAGTCTTAGCCATCGCCCACCTCTTGAGCTGACCAATGATCTCTGGTGCACAGGATATGTCCCACCCCCGAACCAATGGAAGAAGAGCACACATTGTCTATTGTATTATGTTTTGATCCACTGTATAAAAAGCCAGCTACATGCCAGGTCACTATCACAGACTCTGAAGGTCATCTACCTTGATGACTGAGGACCAGACTGGGAAGCGCAGGCGAAACTAAAACGTATGTACCATTGACTGTAGTCATTTTTCTATTGTATTGTATTATATTGTTTATATTGTAACCCCCTGCAAGTAAAGAACCGTTGGTGGGGTAGACCCCAACATAGTTTTGAATTTACAATTGGTGTTGTATCCCATTTCCTTGCTAAGGTTTAAAGTGTATTTACAGCCACTTGGGCTGCTGCATTGTGCTAACAGCGAATAAGCCCGTGTACGCAAACTGTGTAGTCACTACGCCCTTACGGGGTACGTACGCAGAGTGCGTACACTGTACGATCTTATGTATGTAAGGTTTGTGAACAAAATAAGGGTGAAAGGTTAATTACAGTGGCCACAGCTGCTCAATACTAAAGTGTATTAAGTGTGTTTAAAGTATAGCTTTTAGTCCTGTATGTAAACCAACGTTTACAATTGGGGGCTCGTATCCGGTTTTCACATGCTCACAGCCTAACAGGTCATAGCAGACTTAATCTATCAGCAAAGGGTGGAAAGTTATCTTACGTAACCTTTTCCTGGTCGGTGGATGTTCTGAAAACCCTATTTGTGTGCTGTTAGATTGCGTCTGCTCTGTCTGGTCTGCAGAGGTGCTGATAGAACCCGTAAACAGGAAAAAAGCTATTTAAAAATCTGTGAATTTTTTTTGGCGCCAAAAGCGTACACAAAGGGCTCCGATACTTTGTATACCCTCTCACATTGTTGCCACAAGGTTTAGATTGCTAGATTTGTTTAGATCTGTGTGAAATTGGATACATTTGTTGCTATATAGTTAAATAATGGGTAGATACATTGGGGTATCTGATACAGGGAACGATGCGGATTACAGGGAGGTGGCTGTCTCTGTGCTAATGGACGGGCTCAATAAGACAGTAAGGGACAGGGTACAAACATCTTTGCCAAGTTGGAGAGGGGTCACAGTAGCTTGTCTTAGAGAGTGCGCAATTGAACACCACAAGAATATTGTTAGGTGCAGAGAACAACAGGAGGGGAAACTGATGACAATAAGTTTACAGGCTCTGACAGGAAAGCCCCATCAGACCAAACCCCAGACCCCTGCTGTTTGGAAAAGACCGAGAATATGTTACATTTGTAAAAATAAAGGGCATTTTGCCAGAGATTGTAGGAGTAGTAGAACACATAGTCAATATAGACCCCTAGACAGAGAAAACAAGCCACATTATTAATCACATAGACGGGACCAAGTGACATATAGTAAGGAATCAGAAGCCATATAGAAAACACAGATTCGGTCAATGGGAAGAACGGAATAAATGCAACTTTACCCTTTTGACAAAACTTGCTGGGGTTAAGATGAGGCATCTAAACTTTTGCTTCTTCCTCTAGCAGAAATGGCCCCTGATTAACTTAACAGGAGCTTTGTTAGACATGAAATACATATAATGTGCTCCCGATCAGGAAGTGCCAAGTATGTTAGTCACCCACGAAGACTAATGTTGCATTTCACTGTTCTAGATGCATGTCCATCACAGGTAAAGGAAATTATCTCACAGATATCGGGTTCCCTATGAACTTAGGATGGACAGGACACTAGATTGATGGCTGGGATAGTCCCAGTAGAGATATGACACATATAATTTTTTTAGGGGTATAGACAGTAAAGAATCACTTCCCCATAATGCCCAATCCAGTTGTCAAATTTTTATAAAATCCTCTTTGCCTCTACAAACTTATCTGTTACTAACCTCTATGTGATTTTTCTTCAAAGTTTCCTCATCTCTTACGTTCACCGACAGGAGGGTACAATACATGGAACCGATTACAGTTCAAACGCCACACACCTACTCGGTCCTTCAGAGATCTGCCCAAATCCAGTATATCTCACCAGCATAAGGACACCAGTATTAATGCAATGTGCCTGGCCATGCACAAAGGGTGAAGAATGAGAATACTGGTGAAGGCAGACTGTGTACAGACACCGATATGAATGATGGTGTGACAGCCTGTTGGTGAATGCCAAACCTGACATTTTCTTTTTTTTATTTACTATTTTTCCCCTCTCTTCTCTCATCCAGAGATGGTTTACTTCACACAACTGATAACACACGATAGTAAATTAAAATGCTAAATTTGTGTTCCCTACAGGAAAAGGCAGTCTGGAGGTCAAAAGGGTATGGCCAGGAGTCCTCAGGACTTTGGACAGGTGGACACGGTAAGCCAGTAGCCCCCAGAGCATATCTTCCAAGTCTAGCTGAGGCGGCACACGGTCTGACTCATCTGGGCAAAGAGGGTATGTGCAAGTTGGTAAGAGCCTACTGGTGTGCGCCAAGATTCTCTTCTCATGCAGGTAAGAGAGCAATGACATGTTTTACTTGCTTGAGGAAGAATATTGGTAAGACAATACCAACAGAGCCATCCCATATCCCTCCGACAGACGGACCTTTTCAGGTAAAACAAATTGACTTCATACAGTTACCAACCTGTAGGAATTTGAAATATGTGTTAGTATGTATTGATGTATTTTCCCACTGGGTAGAAGCGTTCCCTGCTGCCACAAATACTGCTACGTTCACTGCAAAGAAAATTGTGCAGGAATTTGTGTGTAGATATGGTATCCCTAGAATGATTGAAAGTGATAGGGGTACCCATTTTACAGGTGAAGTCTTTCAGGTCATGTGCAAACTGATGGGAATTAATAGCAAGCTGCATACTCCGTACTGGCCACAGGCAAGTGCAAAGGTAGAGAAAGTGAACAGCACTATTAAGAACAAGCTGAGCAAAGTGATGGCTGAGACTGGATTGTTGTGGCCAGAAGCTTTACCACTAGTGTTGTACAGCATCAGAACCACTCCCGGGTCTCCACTTAACTTATCACTCTTTGAAATTCTTTTTGGTCGACAACCTCATGTAATGATAGACCCCCAGGATGATTTGAAATGCAATAATGTAGTGACTGTGAAATATTTGGTTGGGATGAGCCAGCAGCTGAGAAATCAACAAAGAAATCTAAAGCTGGTGATTCTTGACCTACCGGACAGTAATTGTCATGACATTGAGCCTGGGGATTATGTGATGATTCAAAATTTCTTATGCTCAGGTTGCCTCATTGACAGGTGGGAAGGACCATACCAAGTCTTGTTAACCAGCACGACAGCATTGAAGGTTGCCGAAAGAGAGACTTGGGTCCACTCATCCCACTGCAAGAAGGTCGCTGACCCGGAGAGGACTCGTGACAAAGAGCAAGGTGGAGAGAACCTCGTATCACTAGAGTGTTTGTTCCAGGAAAGTTGAGAGGCAGGACTGTTAAAAGGCATCTGAGCATGGAGAGCAACAAGCTCTAGGATGGTTGTCGCACCATTTTCTTTTTTCACCCCCCCCTGCATTTTCCTTTCTTTTCTCCTTCTTATTTTCCTTCTTTCACCTAACGAAATGGATCTATCACAAGAGACTGCGTTTCGGGTTCTACTAGTAATTCTGTTTTTGATCAGGACAATTTGTTTTGGTGAGGGTCCCAGAGAGGTCGAGCAGGGATCTGGAATGGGTTCTGATGGCGAGTACGAATTTGTAGGATCTCAGGAGCAGCACATCACTCGAGTAAAGGATGGTATCAGTAAGCGCTCTGGTAGTCAGGGAGCTCGGAGGCACTGTGAAGGGCTATTTTCTGATGAATATTGTATTTGTAGGAATTGTGAGAATATAGTCGAGGATGGGTGCATCCAGAGATGTCAGTCCAACCTTAATATCGACATGGACCACCATCCGTTGAGTGATTACCACTCACTAGTGGGTAAGGTCTTAAACCAGACAGAATGCTGGGTGTGCTCACAGGTACCTCAAGATCAGAGTAAGTCAGGATTAGTACCGTACCCTTTAGCAATAGATGAGGTACTCAAATTACGGGGTGGGAGACCGGTGGACAAGAAATTCAATATCTCTAGGCCCCCTAGTTTGAAGCTCCACCAGTATCATGTAGACAGGTCCTTATTGTGATTTTATATTTCCAATTACCGAAAACCAGGAAATTGGGAAGTAACGTGGAATAACCAGACAATGACCTTTTCACACAGAGCTGATAAGATACCCATTGACACTGAACTTGTACGCCAAATAGCCAACAGTGGGAGGTATTTTCGGTATAGGTATACCCGTGGAAGCAAGACCATGTGGGTTGGAAAAGTATTGTCAGGGTATTGTGCCCATATCATCCAGCCCGATACTTGTACTGAGCAAATGGCAGAACTAGGGATTGGTTTCTTTACTTGGAAAGTTTGCAATATGGTGATGTTACATTTTGTCCCCTATGTTCTCCCAGATGATGCCTATTTCATATGTGGGAGGAAAGCGTACAAGTGGCTTGCCCCGAGCTCTGAGGGATTGTGTTATATTGGGAGAGTACTACCGGAGGTCATGACCATAACCCACGATAAAATTAAAGACGTTCACCGCAGTGCTCAGACTCCTTATACTCATACTCACTATGAACACATCATCAAGAGACACCTCATAGATAGGGCAGAGCACGCAGCCTCTGATTTGATCCACGAATCCACCGGGATTCAGTTCCTTCTCGCATTAGACATCACCCGTACTGCCAGAGGAACTATAAATTATAGGTATATCCATTGATAATGTCGATTTTATCTTAAAACATAAAGCTATACCTTAAACACACCTTAAATACACTTTAAACCTTTAGCCGCTGCGGCCGCTATACTTAATACACACGCTACGTACTTTATACACTGTTTGCGTACGGAGTCCCGTATCACTGTACGGACTTAGCGTACAAATGTCGCGCTGGGGGTACAAAGTACACACAGTGCGCACACACCCAGAGATTCACTTTAAACCTTATACAGCAATGCGATGCGTTACTAATACACTCTTAAACCATAGCAGGAAAAGGAAGACACAACACCGATTTGTAGTTAATCACTGGGTTCCGACACCACAGAGTAATATTTCTGAAAGGGGGTTAACAATACAAATTATGCACTACAACACAACAGAGTAAATGGCTACAGTCAATGTACATACGTGAGAATATTCGCGTGCACCTCCTGGTCCGGTCCTCCGCTATCAGGTTGATAACGTTGAGAGTCTTGTGTCAGGCCGGGCTGCAGCAGGCTTTATTTATACAAGTCTTCCAAAAGCAATACAATGGATACTGTAATCCCGTTGTCCATTGGACACAGGAATGCACTTTTACAGTACAGGAGAGGTCATAGGTTGATTTGAAAAGGTAGGCAATGTCTTTCCCAACTGCTCTTGTGGGTGGTCTCCTCTGGATTCCCGCCGCATACATAATATACAGTAAATACAGTTTATATCTATATTCTGCTTCTGCACCTAACTATCCGCAGGAACATGCGATCTTCTGCAAACCAACACCGGAATGTTACCCTTAAAATACCCTACAGCTGGATACCAAACACCACCTTATAACCTTAGTCTGTCCCCTCTTATCCTGTAAAGGTGAATCCCCTTGTTCTGGAATCATTTAAACTGTTGATACTTTCTGATGTGGTGCAGGGGGACTATGTGTACAATGTGCAGTATTTGGATTAAATATGTATGTTTTGATAGCTCTCCATGCGTTCACAAACTCTGCCGTAAATACCCATACCACGCGAAGGACCGCGGGAGCGATCAAACGCAAATTGGTGGATATGTGTACGCACGGCGGAACAAGTGCATGCGCAGTGGGCATGTGTGTGCAGTTTATACGTGCTGTGTGTTCTTCAATATTTTTTGACTTTGACAGTCCACCCTTTGGCAGTCAACAATAACTGACACTATCTAATCACTAAACAGAAAAATATCAATACAATATCTACAGACGATTGGATGGTCGGATGACAGTTGTAGGCGGGAAATGTATGACCTAGTGGGATAGGAAAAAGCATGTATGTATGAATCCATGTCTGAGTGGCATGTATCATCGTGATGTATATGTTCTAGATAAGCTTCGAGGTATTGCGAAGTATACATTAAATCCTTCTTATCCCGTATTAAGGGTCTGTAAGTGGGCCGACAAACACTACCGAGCTCTTTTCGGCTTTTTGTTCCAACTAATGGGGTGCACATTTAGTTGATGATACATGGAGGGGGAACATATGTGAGTGCTAGTACATGTGGATATCACCTGTCGACTATGTGTGTCATTAACTGAAGGTTGTAGAGATGAAGATAAGACAAAAATACATTCACATAACATTTTCATAAACATTCTTGGGTATGGTCGATGTCTTTTCCGGATGGGTGTATCTGGGCAGAGGGGGAGACAAAGGAAAAACAGGTGAAAGAAACACGCCATGGAATTCATTTGCAATCCTTATCATAACACTGTCTCTATGGATGGGTCGTAAATTAAATCTGCTGCTGTAACAGCGCCCCTGCTCCTTAGACTCATCAATTTTGTGCCGTGCTTGCGCCGCGTTAGAATTCGAACACACGTAAATATCAAGCCAATAATTATGACGACTCCCAGGATACAAAGGAGAAACTTCCCTACACTCATAGTAACATTTTGAGCCCACTCTCCTAATCCTGAGAACCAATTTCGTGGGTTCAACCATGAGACCCAGCCGGTCAGCTCATTACCCACAGCGGTCAGGGTAAGGTTGTGTCTCCTCCGGAACTCCCACTTCAACTGCAATATATCATCCATCTTTTGATCGATAATCTCTGTGGGGTCGTCAGTGCTGTTTGTAATATACGTACAGCACTTCACACCATACTGAGTTGCCAAAGTTACACAGTACCCACCCGTCACGGCTGTGATATAATTGAGGATCATCCTGTGCTGGATCAGTTCTGTCTTGTAAGCTTGTAACTCCCTTCCTGTATACCTGAAGGTGTCGTCATACATCTCAGTGATATTATCTATCAGGTTCGCTAGCGCATGGATATACCTATAATTTATAATTCCTCTGGCAGTACGGGTGATGTCTAATGCAAGAAGGAATTTAATCCCGGTGGATTCGTGGATCAAATCAGAGGCTACGTGCTCTGTCCTCTCTATGAGGTGTCTCTTGACGATGTGTTCATAGTGAGTATGAGTATAAGGAGCCTGAGCACTGCGGTGAACCTCTTTCATCTTATCATGGGTTATGGTCATGACCTCTGGCAACACTCTTCCAATATAACACAATCCTTCTGAGCTCAGGGCAAGCCACTTATATGCCTTCCTCCCACATATGAAATAGGCATCATTGGGGAGAACATAGGGGACAGGGGGACAGAATATGACATTACCATATTACAAACTTTCCAAGTGAAAAACCCAATCCCTAGTTCTCCCATCTGCTCAGTATGGGTATCAGGCTGGATGATATGAGCACAGTACCCTGGTGATACTTCTCCAACCCACATGGTCTTGCTTCCTCGAGTATACCTATACCGAAAATACCTTCCACTGTTGGCTATTTGGCGTACAAGTTGCGAGTCTATGGGTATCCTATCAGCTCTGTGTGAAAAGGCCATTGTCTGGTTATTCCACGTCACTTCCCAATTTCCCGGTTTTCGGTAATTGGAAATATTGAAACATAATAAGGATCTATCTACATGATACTGGTGGAGCTTCAAACTAGGGGGCCTAGAAATATTAAATTTCTTGTCCACCGGTCTCCCACCCCGTAATTCGAGTACCTCATCTATTGCTAAAGGGTACGGTACTAATCCTGACTTGCTCTGACCTTGAGGTACTTGTGAGCACACCCAGCATTCTGTCTGGTTTAAGACCTTACCCACTAGTGAGTGGTAATCACTCAACGGATGACGGTCCATGTCGATATTAAGGCTGGACTGACATCTCTGGATGCACCCATCCTCGACTATGTTCTTACAATTCCTACAAATGCAATTTTCCTCAGCCAATAACCCTTCACAGTGCCTCTGAGCTCCCTGTCTACCAGATCGCTTTCTGATACTCGCCTTTGCTCGTGTGATGTGTTGAACTTGAGATTCTACAAATCCATCCTCGCCATCAGAACCCATTCCAGATCCTTTCTCGACCTCTCTTGGACCCTCACCGAAACAGACTGTCCTGGTCAACAACAGGATTAACAGGAAAACCCGGAACGCAGTCTCTTGGGGTAAGTCCATCTTGTTAAGGGAAGAGAAGGGAAACAAGAAGGGGGAGAAAGAGAAGGAGAGAAGGAGGGTAGTGGGAGATGGAGAAAATAATAAAAAAAACTGGTGCGACAACCGCCTCTGGTCTTGTTGTTCTCCGCGCTCAGGTGCCGTCTCAACAGTCCTGCCTCTCAACCTTCCCGGAACAGACACTCATGTGATACGATGTTCTCTACACTCTGCTCTTTGTCACGGGTTCTCTCCGGGTAAGCGACCTTCTTACAGTGGGACGAGTGGACCCAAGTCTCTCTTTCGGCAACCTTTAATGCTGTCTTGCTGGTTAGCAAGACTTGGTACGGTCCTTCCCACCAGTCAATGAGGCAACCTGAGCGTAGAAAATTTAGAATCATTACATAATCCCCAGGTTCAATGTCATGACAATTACTGTTCGGTAGGTCAGGAATCACCAGCTTTAGATTTCTATTTTGATTACTCAGCTGCTGGCTCATCTTAACCAAATATTTTACAGTCACTTCATTATTGCATTTCAAATCATCCTGGGGGTCTATCATTACATGAGGTTGTCGGCCAAAAAGAATCTCAAAGGGTGATAGGTTAAGGGGGGACCTGGGAGTGGTTCTGATGCTGTACAATACTAGTGGCAAAGCTTCTGGCCACAACAATCCAGTCTCAGCCATCACTTTGCTCAGCTTGTTCTTAATAGTGCTGTTCACTCTCTCCACCTTCGCACTCGCCTGTGGTCGATACGGAGTATGCAGCTTGCTATAAATTCCCATCAGTTTGCACATAACCTGAAAGACTTCACCTGTAAAATGGGTACCCTTATCGCTTTCAATTATTCTAGGGATACCATATCTACACACAAATTCCTGCACAATTTTCTTTGCAGTGAAGGTAGCAGTATTTGTGGCAGCAGGGAACGCTTCTACCCAATTGGAAAACACATCAATACAGACTAACACATATTTTAAATTCCTACAGGGTGGTAACTGTATGAAATCAATTTGTATTACCTGAAAAGGGCCGTTTGTCAGAGGGATATGGGATGGTTCTGTTGGTATTGACTTTCCAATATTCTTCCTCAAGCAAGTAAGACATGTCATTGCTCTCTTACCCACATGAGAAGAGAATCCAGGCGCACACCAGTAGGCTCTCACCAGCTTACACATACCCTCTTTACCCAGATGAGTCAGACCGTGTGCCGCCTCAGCTAAGCTTGGAAGATATGCTCTGGGGGCCACTGGCTTACCCTGTCCACCTGTCCAGAGTCCTGAGGACCCCTGGCCATACCCCTCTGACCTCCAGACCGCCTTTTCCTGTGGAGAACACAAATTTTGCATTTCAATTAATTTTTGTGTGTTGATTGTGTTGAATGTCATCAGTGATGTGATGTTTGTTTGTATGGGTGTGCTGGCTGCTGATTTAGCAGCTTCGTCTGCCTGGCTGTTACCAAGTGAGATTGGGTCTTGGTTGTAAGTGTGTGCTTTGCACTTGATAACAGCCACTCTGCCTGGTTCTTGTATCGCTGTTAGAAGCCTTTTTATGTGGAACGCATGCGCTACAGGTGTGCCAGCTGCCATCATAAAATTTCTGAGGCGCCATAGGGCCCCGAAATCATGCACTACTCCAAAGGCATACCTAGAATCTGTGTATATATTGGCTGACTTACCCTTGGCCAATTCACACGCTCTAGTTAGGGCGACCAGCTCAGCAACTTGTGCTGAGTGCGGTGGGCCCAGGGGCTCAGCTTCTATGATACTTCTGTCGTCTACAACTGCGTACCCAGTGCACAAGTCTCCCGAGTCCGTCTGTCTGTGGTGACTACCGTCAGTGTAAAAAGTAAAATCTACGCCTTCCAGTGGGTTGTCACTAATGTCAGGTCTTGCAGTGAAAGTCTGGTTCAGGTATTCCATACAATCATGCGTATCAGTGTCTGCACTAAATCCTCCTTCACCATCATTCTCTTCCTCCACCCTTTGTGCCTGTCCAGGCACACTTGGCAGATAAGTTGCAGGATTTAGTGCGCTGCATCTCTTTATGGTGATGTTTACAGGGGCCATTAGTGCTAATTCCCACTTTGTAAACTGTGCCGATGAGACATGTCTGGTTTGGGCGGAGTTCAGTAAGGCTGACACTGCATGAGGTGTATGGATTGTCAGGTTATGTCCTAACACTACGTCTTCGCTTTTACTTACTAGCAAAGCTATCGCTGCAACACTTCGCAAGCATGTGGGGAGAGACCACGCTCCGGCGTCCAACTGTGCACTGTAGTAAGCTACCGGCCTGCTGGCATCACCGTGTCTCTGGGTTAGGACACCTGCCGCACACCCAGCACTTTCCGTACCGTACAATTCAAAGGGTTTCCCATAATCTGGCATGCCTAATGCAGGTGCCTGTGATAGGCACTGTTTGAGTCTCTCAAATGCCAGTTCGGACTCATCTGTGTGCGAGATCCAATCTGGTTTGTTCGAAGAGACCATCTCTTGCAAAGGTAAAGCCAGTATGGAAAACCCTGGGATCCAGTTTCGGCAGTACCCACACATTCCAAGAAAGGTGCGGATCTGTTGCTGGGTTTGTGGCAGAGTCATGTCGCGAATCGCCTGTATTCTATCAGCGGTGAGGTATCTAAGTCCTTGCATCAAGTAATGTCCCAAATATTTTACCCTTGTCTGGCACAGCTGCAACTTATCCTTTGAAACCTTGTGTCCCGTATTAGAAAGGTGAAACAGAAGCTGTTTCATATCTTTCAAGGACGATTCGAGTGAATCAGAACACAGCAATAAGTCATCGACATACTGTATTAATACTGATCCACTCTTAGGTTGAAAGGATTGTAAACAGTCATGCAAAGCCTGGGAGAAAATACTTGGGCTGTCAATAAAACCTTGGGGTAGGCGAGTCCAGGTGTACTGTACTCCCCTGTATGTGAATGCAAACAGGTATTGGCTGTCAGGGTGCAGAGGGACAGAAAAGAAGGCAGAACAGAGGTCAATGACAATGAAAAATTTAGCAGTAGGGGGAATTTGCATGAGGATGACAGCTGGATTTGGCACTACGGGGAATTGGCTCTCAACTATCTTGTTTATCCCCCTTAGATCCTGCACTAGCCTGTAACCCCTCCCCCCACTCTTATTCACAGGGAAGATGGGACTATTGGCAGTGCTGGACGTCCTGACTAGGGTGCCCTGTTGTAGCAAGCGCTCTATGACTGGGTACACTCCTAATTCCACCTCTGGCTTCAGAGGATACTGAAGGATTTTTGGAGCTATCCTACCATCTTTTATTTGCACTACTACTGGAGCTACATTCGCCATCAATCCAGTGTCTTGTCCATCTTTGGTCCACAGGGAACCCGGTATTCGTGGGATCATTTCCTCTACCTTTGATGGACACCTGTCTTTAACAGCAGCCTTTGTGGGGTGTCTAACATATCCTGCACTTCCTGAACGTGATTCTCGGGTATATCCAAGAAGACACCCTCAGGAGTACAATATATGACACACCTCATTTTACACAATAAATCTCTCCCAAGTAGATTAGTCAGAGCCGATGCAGCTAGCAAAAAGGAATGCTTGGTCTGCAAAGGCCCTATCGTAATCTCCGTAGGTCTACTCAAAGGGTAGTGTTGCACTATTCCTGTTACTCCCATTGCCGAAATTGTTTTAACCGTGGTTTTCATACCTACCGTCAAATTTAACACTGACCTGGCCGCCCCTGTATCTACAAGAAAAGGTAATGATCTACCAGCTACATCAACTGTGACCTCAGGTTCACTACCAAGGCAAGCAATCAACTTTACTGGCTGCAGACTACAGGTGTGGCCCAACCCCTATTGTATATTGTGACCCTCCCGCAGCGCACTGGCAGCTACAATATGTGAGGGAGGTAACTGAGAATTTTAGGAGGTCTGCCAGTCCCTCCTAGGTTGGTACCTCCTTGTTTCCCCTGCATGTGGCTCATAACTTCTCCTATGCGGTTCCTGATCCCAATTACGTGTATTATAGTGTGGTTCATATCCTGGTCTAGGGGGTCGGTATACATTATGTGTGTCTTTATACCTACAGTTCCGTGCAAAATGTCCTTCCTTCCGACAGTTATAGCATACTACTACATGCGACTTACCATCAGGGGTCTGGGGTTTTGGCTGATGTGGTTTTGTTGTAAGAGCATTTATAATTACTGTCATCATCTTATCCCCGTGAGACTCCCTGTGCTTAATGACGTTCCGGTCGTGATCGATAGTGGACTCTCTTAGTGCAGCCACCGAGATACCTCTCCAGTTAGGTAGAGTGGTTTGTACCCTTGTTCTTAATGTCTCTTTTAACCCGTCCATTAATACTGACACAGCTACCTCCCTGTGATGTATTGTCCTTAATGTCCTCGATCCCAGTGTATCTAGCCATTTCCTGCAGTGCTCAATGGAAATATTCTGATGCCATTTCACCTTCTTTTTTGTCTTATGGAAAAGATTTTATTCCATTTGACAACAGTAGGGAAATATACTCCTAATTGCAGATTGATTTGTCGTACATTCTCCTGTATATACTCATCAGTGAGAGGTACTTCTGCGTCTAATCTACAATCAGTAATGAATTTTGCGGGGTCAATATTGGAAGGTAAACATACTCGTAGCACTGTTCGCCAATCTTTGTTTGTGGGTTCGGTGGCATTACCTAACTCTTTAATTAACCTCTGGCATGCGACTAGATCCTTTCTGGGATCAGGAAATTCTGACATAATTGACCTCAATTCTGTCCGGGACCAGGGACAATGCATGGCAATGTTCCTGATGGGAGTGACTCCCTGAGCGTCAGTCCTCCCATTGGGGACTGCGATCACCCTGACAGGATTTAATTCAATTCGTCAAACGTCATTCTGAGTTGACTCCACAATGTGAGGTGCTATTGTCTCTGCATAATGTATGGTACCGTACTTACCTGTGGACACGACCTCACTTATCCCTCCGCTAGGGGGCCTTACTACTGCTCTTGCTGGTTGGGCCGTGCCCACCTGAGTATTCTGTATGGTGGCTGCTAGAGAGAGTGCCGATATCGTGCTGGGCTCATCTTCCTACTCGCAGTCCTGGGGAAAATTTAAAATGGGATACAACTGGCAAGGATTAGTGTTAGTACATTTATCACCTATACTTTTATCTGATACCAATATGCCATTGTCTGTAGCCACTTTCTCCCCCACAATATACGGTGGTGGTGGTGCGGTTGCCATCATTTTCCTGCCAGGTTTGGAACCTGCTGCGTGAGCTAATTCTCTTTGCATATCGCCCTCTTGCTGCCATAAGTTTAAACAATCTGTGTGTCTGACCCTTTGTTTTCGGGATTTTATCAGACATATCCTAATCCTTAAATTCTGCAATACCTCTGGTTCAAAACTGCCTACCTTAGGGAATGGTTCCCTATCTTACGCAGTCATACGTTCCCATTCATTGCATAAAACTTCTGTGTGTGAACCATACTTTTCACACATAATGAACCTCGCTGACCCCCTGGGCCGCGGTATGTCAACCTGAACCCTGGTTGAACGTCCCTTACTTGAGCAACTGGCCCCCATAATTTGCAGGTATTGCCCTTTCGGCTAATCCCACAAAAAAACAAAATACTCAATATAAGGCAACGGTGAAAGTTCTCCGAGTGCTTTCACCCACTCACGCCCACGTTGGCCAGTACTACCATACACTGTTGATAGCGAAGGCAATGTACCCAACCTAGGGCCCCTATGTAACCTCTACTTACTGGAAGTTTCTAGGAATAACTTACCCTTTCCAGTAAATATAGGCCGTTGCAGATTTCCTGAGAGAGACCAGCGAAAACTCCCTAAACCTTTATTATACACAAATCACGCTTGCGTATGCTACATACAGCGCTAATGATACCACGATTTTACGCAAAGCTCATAAAAAGGGTATCACGTTGCGCTAAATATTGCACCCACGAACGCACGGTCCAATCGCACAGCGTATAGGTACTTGTTACTTATCCGCCGTACGACCACTGGAATCGAATCATAAGCTGCGAAACCTCAGCCGGAGTATATAAAAAAAAACTATATGGGTAAACCTCGCTGACCCCCTGGGCCGCGGTACTCTAAACCTCACTGACCTCCTGGGCCGCGGTACTCTCCTACCTTGCTCCCTTGTTCAATCTATATTAACATGAGTCAGCTGCCTCACGCCTGTTAGGGTCTCCTGCCCTGTGCTGCCACGTCGTCATGGCAACCGGGAGACAAGTGCTAGCGGAGTGACCTGAGCGCAGCTGATACTCCGGTTCGGGTCTTTTGCTGTGCAGTGGTTATAGGCTCTGTGCATGGCAGGGGATCCGGTGCTGGTTTTTATGCTCACAGTCTGTGAGGTCTGAGTGGGGCGTGGACAGCACCTGCTTTATAAGGCCTCTTCTCAGGGTAAGCAGATGCTGCTGAATCTTTGTTGGTTAGTCAGTTTCTGAAAGTTAGCCAGTACTGTGTAGCTTTGTATTTGTTTGTTGCTTACTGCAAATAGGCCTGGGGATTTGGTATTACACTCTGCCAATCCAGACCTAGCAGTAAGACTGGAGTCAGTCGTTTAGCTTGCTGGGGTTCTGTTACTACTCTTTGAACTTAGCAAGTTTGCGGCTGTATTCTAAGACTTGCCTGTCTAATCCTGTCTCACTGTGCTAGGTGTCAGGGGTCAGTTTAGTGGCAGTAAGCTGAACCTGTGCACTGCAAGTGAGAATTAGGATTGTGGAGACTCTCCTTGTGTCTATCATTCCATCTCTGACCAAGGAGTTTACTGCCACACCCGTTGGTAACCCTTTAGGGTTTTGCTGTTGCCCTTAGCAACAGCATTTCGGGTTCTCTACGTATTAAAACACAACATCTTGCTTTTCCCATCTGAGCAGTTCTAATACAAGGGAGATATCCAGTTCCTTAGCCTCTGGGCTTCTCTGTTCACTTTGTGTGTATTTTGTTACCCTATCACCTTCTGTGTACGTTATGTCATATTCCCCAGTCTGTCTGTAAGTCCATTTGTTTTGCATAACAGTTCAAACACCAGTACATTCCTGCATGCACTGGAGTGCATAACAGTCCTGACACCAGTACTTTCCTGCAGGCACTGGTGTGCATAACATATTCAGCAGCCTAATACTCCTGTTGAAATTTTGTGGGAATATGGAGCATACCCCTCAAAATACGTTGCAACAGGTGGTCGATCAGGTGCAGGTCCTGACTCGACAATTTAATGATTTGTCTATTAAAATGCACACCTCCCAGGCTGCTGGCGGAGCTCCCGCAGCAGCAGCACCTGCAGGGGTTAAGGAGCCGAAAGTAAATCTCCCGGATCGTTTTTCTGGAGATCGCTCGCAGTTCTTTTGTTTCAAGGAGAGCTGCAAGCTATACTTCCGGCTTAGGCCTCAGTCTTCTGGGTCGGAGATTCAGCGGGTGGGCATAGTGATTTCCTTGCTACAAGGAGACCCACAGGTCTGGGCATATGGGTTGCAGCCTGACTGTCCGTCGCTTAAAAGTGTTGATGCTTTTTTTACGGCACTGGGCATGTTGTATGATGACCCTGACAAGACGGCCTCAGCCGAGGCTCAGATTTCGATCCTTAAGCAAGGGCGAAGGCCAGTTGAGGTTTACTGTACGGAGTTTCGGAGGTTGGCCCATGATACCCCGTGGAATGACCCAGCCCTGAGACACCAGTACCGAAGGGGTCTTTCTAACCAGATAAAGGACCAACTGGTACAATATCCCTTGCCTGATAGCTTGGATCAGCTCATGCAGTTATCCATCCGGGTGGATAGACGGCTGAGAGAGCGTAGGCTTGAAAGGGAGACTGAGATTTCCTTCCTTCCCAAGGGAACCTCAGACTCTGAGGAATTTGACGAGGAGCCTATGCAGATTGGGGCTACCCGCCTCTCCTCGCATGAGAAGACGCGGAGGAGACAGCAGGGGTTGTGTTTGTACTGTGGGAATAAAGGTCATGTGGTAGTATCATGCCCAGAAAAGCCGGAAAACTTCAGGGCCTGAGGGTGATGGGAAATATCCTGTCAGGCCAGAAGTCAGAATTTCCCAAGAAGACTTTTATCATTCCGGTGACCTTGAAGATCCTCGGTCAAACTGTCAAGACTGAGGCCTTTGTGGACAGTGGGGCCGACGGGGTTTTTATGGACCGCCAATTCGCCCTGAAACACTCTGTTCCCTTAGTACCCTTGGCATCGGAAATTGAGATTTGTGGGTTAAACGGGGAACCATTATCCCAAGGTAAAATTACCTCTTGCACTAGCCAGATTTCTTTGTTTATTGGAGCCACACACTCTGAAAAATTGTCCTTTTATGTGACTGTCTGTACTTTTGCCCCATTGGTGTTGGGGTTACCCTGGTTAAGGGCCCACAATCCTCAATTTGACTGGGTCTCTGGGGAGATTCTTAGTTGGGGTACTGATTGTTTCAGGAGTTGCTTGAGCCTTCCAGTCAGGCTCTCGCAGCTAAGTTTGCCAGGATTGCCAGGGTGTGATGCAGATTTTGCGGACGTGTTCTCCAAAAAAGTTGCAGAGGTACTTCCTCCCCATCGCCCCTATGACTGTGCCATTGATTTGTTGCCAAATGCTAAGCTTCCCAAGAGCAGGTTGTACTCCCTGTCACGTCCTGAGACTCAGGCTATGGCAGAGTACATTCAGGAGAACTTGGCTAAGGGATTTATCAGACCTTCACAGTCTCCAGTTGGGTCGGGGTTCTTCTTCGTGGGTAAAAAGGACGGTTCGTTGCGACCCTGCATCGACTTCAGGGAATTGAACCGTATCACGATTAAAAACTCATACCCACTGCCTCTCATTTCGGTCTTGTTTGACCAGCTTCGTACTGCCACCATTTTTTCTAAGATTGACCTACGCGGTGCGTACAATCTAATCCGAATAAGAGAGGGGGATGAATGGAAGACTGCCTTTAATTCCCACTCAGGGCATTATGAATATTTGGTGATGCCTTTTGAGCTCTGTAATGCCCCGGCAGTCTTCCAGGATTTCATGAATGATGTGCTCAGGGAATATTTGGATAGATTCTTAGTTGTATACTTAGATGACATCCTAATCTTCTCCCATTCCCTGGAGGAACATCGGAAGCATGTACGCTTAGTCCTCCAGAAACTCAGAGACCACCGGCTTGGGGCGAAGCTGGAGAAGTGCGAATTTGAAGTTCAGCAAATCGCATTTCTAGGATATATTATCTCCCCTGAAGGTTTCCAAATGGAGGGTTCCAAGGTACAGGCAGTCCTGGATTGGGTGCAGCCCACTAGTTTGAAGGCGCTTCAGCGTTTCCTGGGCTTTGCAAATTTTTATAGACGATTTATCGCTGGATTTTCGTCTATAGTGGCGCCCTTGGTGGCACTCACTAAGAAAGGGGCGGATGTTGCTCACTGGTCTTGTGAGGCTAAAGCGGCTTTTGCCCGTCTCAAAAGGGCATTTGTTTCGGCCAAGGTGCTGCGACACCCAGATCCAGAGCGTCCTTTTGTGGTGGAGGTGGATGCCTCTGAGATGGGTATTGGGGCAGTGCTTTCTCAGATGGGAGTGTCTGATAATCGCCTTCATCCCTGTGCTTACTTTTCCCGTAAATTTTCGCCTGCCGAGATGAATTATGACGTGGGTAACCGGGAATTGTTGGCTATTAAGGATGCACTCGAGGAGTGGAGACACTGGCTTGAGGGGGCTAAGTTTGTGGTCTCAATTCTCACTGACCATAAGAATCTGGCATATTTAGAGTCAGCGAAGCGTCTCAATGCCAGGCAGGCACGATGGGCTTTGTTTTTTGCTCGCTTTAATTTTTTGATAACATATCGCCCTGGGTCAAAAAACATCAAGGCTGATGCGCTCTCGCAGAGTTTTGCTCCAATCCAGGAGACCACCGAGGAGCCGTTGCCCATTGTTTCCCCATCATGTATTAAAGTGGGCATTACCCAGGACCTCTTATCATTAGTCCTTAGAGCACAGGAGCAGGCTCCTCCAGACCTTCCGGTAGGTCTTTTGTTTGTGCCTCCTAGGTTTAGACAGCGAGTGTTCCTGGAATTCCATGCCAAGAAGTCTGCAGGTCACCCGGGTATTGCCAGAACTCGGGAGTTGCTATCTAGGGCGGTGTGGTGGCCCTCGGTGGCCATGGATGTGGATCAGTGGGTTCGGGCATGTGACATCTGTGCCCGAAATAAGACTCCTAGAGGGGTTCCTGTTGGCCCATTACATCCACTCTCTATCCCATCTAAGCCATGGACCCACATTTCAATGGATTTTGTGGTGGACTTGCCCAAATCCTCGGGGATGACAGCCATCTGGGTTGTCGTTGACAGGTTTTCGAAGATGGCGCACTTCGTTCCACTGGTTGGGCTGCCATCGGCCAGACGCCTGTCTGAATTATTTATGCTGCATGTTGTGCGTCTCCACGGGTTGCCACTTGATGTGGTCTCTGACCGCGGATCCCAGTTTGTGGCCAAATTCTGGAGGGCATTTTGTTCCGATCTCCAGATTTCTGTCAGCTTGTCGTCGGGATACCATCCGCAGTCTAATGGGCAGACTGAAAGGGTGAACCAGTCCTTGGAGCAGTTCCTCAGGTGTTATGTCTCCAAGTGTCCGACTGACTGGGTTGCTCATCTGTCCATGGCGGAGTTTGCCTATAACAACGCGGCTCACTCTGCTACAGGGATCTCTCCCTTCCTTTGTGTGTATGGGCATCATCCTAAGGCCAATTCTTTTGACCCCCTGGACTCCACGCCTGGTGGTTCCTCTGTGGTTTCGGTCCTTAGAGGTATTTGGCGGAAAGTGAAGAAAGCCCTTGTGTCTGTGTCATTAGTGACCAAAAGGGTTTTTGATAAGCGGAAAAGACCCTGCAGCTTCAAATTAGGAGACTTCGTCTGGTTGTCTACCAAGAATTTGAAGTTGAGACAGCCATCTCATAAGTTAGGCCCCCGGTTCATCGGCCCTTATAAGATCACCAGGGTTATCAATCCGGTGGCATTTCAGTTAGATCTGCCCCGTTCTTTGGGTATCAATAAAACATTTCATTGTTCCCTTTTAAAACGGGCGATTAGCAATCCATCTTCCAGTGGAAGACCTTCCCCTCTTCTGATACGTGGCCAGAGGGAGTTTGTTGTTGAAAGGATTCTTGACTCCAAGGTGGTTCGGGGTCGGCTGTCATTTTTGGTGCACTGGAAGGGGTATGGCCCGGAGGAGCGGTCGTGGGTGCGCAGTTGTGATCTTCATGCCCCCAGACTGATACGCTCTTTCTTCTCGCAGTTCCCCGATAAACCCGGTGGTAGAGGTTCTTTGACCCCTCGTCAGAGGGGGGGTACTGTTAGGGTCTCCTGCCCTGTGCTGCCACGTCGTCATGGCAACCGGGAGACAAGTGCTAGCGGAGTGACCTGAGCGCAGCTGATACTCCGGTTCGGGTCTTTTGCTGTGCAGTGGTTATAGGCTCTGTGCATGGCAGGGGATCCGGTGCTGGTTTTTGTGCTCACAGTCTGTGAGGTCTGAGTGGGGCGTGGACAGCACCTGCTTTATAAGGCCTCTTCTCAGGGTAAGCAGATGCTGCTGAATCTTTGTTGGTTAGTCAGTTTCTGAAAGTTAGCCAGTACTGTGTAGCTTTGTATTTGTTTGTTGTTTACTGCAAATAGGCCTGGGGATTTGGTATTACACTCTGCCAATCCAGACCTAGCAGTAAGACTGGAGTCTGTCGTTTAGCTTGCTGGGGTTCTGTTACTACTCTGTGAACTTAGCAAGTTTGCGGCTGTATTCTAAGACTTGCCTGTCTAATCCTGTCTCACTGTGCTAGGTGTCAGGGGTCAGTTTAGTGGCAGTAAGCTGAACCTGTGCACTGCAAGTGAGAATTAGGATTGTGGAGACTCTCCTTGTGTCTATCATTCCATCTCTGACCAAGGAGTTTACTGCCACACCCGTTGGTAACCCTTTAGGGTTTTGCTGTTGCCCTTAGCAACAGCATTTCGGGTTCTCTACGTATTAAAACACAACATCTTGCTTTTCCCATCTGAGCAGTTCTAATACAAGGGAGATATCCAGTTCCTTAGCCTCTGGGCTTCTCTGTTCACTTTGTGTGTATTTTGTTACCCTATCACCTTCTGTGTACGTTATGTCATATTCCCCAGTCTGTCTGTAAGTCCATTTGTTTTGCATAACAGTTCAAACACCAGTACATTCCTGCAGGCACTGGAGTGCATAACAGTCCTGACACCAGTACTTTCCTGCAGGCACTGGTGTGCATAACAACGCCACCAAGTCTTCACTCACTTGATGTACCACTCGACGGGATCCCGAATTCCTGGGGTCCACTACGTTCACTGTTACGTTCGCTCACTCAAATACACTTTGGTTTTTCTGTACAGAAAATTATCTTTCATTCAGATAAACAGCTTTACTCCCAGAGGCAATACAGTAAAAAAGGTTTTATTTAAACTAAATCTTGGAAACCGAACAATTTGTGCTAATGTAGCGTGACTACTGTCCCGCCCCTAAACTAAACAATACTATTGTGTAATTTGTACTTAGCGGCCATACCCTTACGCACGTTGCGTAAACACACGACCGTGCATACATCTTTACGTTGCGTACGCAGTCCCGTATTTTGTCCGAGACACGTGTACAAAAACCGTACGTCCGCAATAGTACAAATCCCACACTTTTATAAATGTAAGCGATATTACCTATAATCGCTCACTTAACACAACACAGTTTCTTGCTGTATAAACCTTTTTAACTAGGCCAGACTGTGTTTGTGTTTTACGTTTACTTCCTTAATATTTATTCTAGATTTTAACTAAATAGCAACAAATTTCTCCGGCTTTTGCACAGGTCTAAATAAATCTAGTAATCAGTACTTATGGCAACAATGTGAGCGGGTATACAGAGTACAGGTGTACGCTTGTGTTGTGTGCGCATTAAGCGCCAAAACAGAAATTCGCAGACTTTTTTAAATAGCTTTGCATATTTACTTTATGGGTCCCACCAGCATCCCTACAAACCATGCAGAGCAGATGCCATCTAATCAGCAATAAAATAGGGTTTCCAGTGTATCCACCGGCCAGAAAAAGGTTTACGTAGGATACTTGTCCGCCCTTTGCTGATAGATAAAGTCTGCTTTAACCTGCTAGGCTGCGGGTATGTGGAAAAAACGGACGATGCCCCCAATTGATAATGTCGATTTTATCTTAAAACATAAAGCTATACCTTAAACACACCTTAAATACACTTTAAACCTTTAGCCGCTGCGGCCGCTATACTTAATACACACGCTACGTACTTTATACACTGTTTGCATACGGAGTCCCGTATCACTGTACGGACTTAGCGTACAAATGTCGCGCTGGGGGTACAAAGTACACACAGCGCGCACACACCCAGAGATTCACTTTAAACCTTATACAGCAATGTGATGCGTTACTAATACACTCTTAAACCATAGCAGGAAAAGGAAGACACAACACCGATTTATAGTTAATCACTGGGTTCCGACACCACAGAGTAATATTTCTGAAAGGGGGTTAACAATACAAATTATGCACTACAATACAACAGAGTAAATGGCTACAGTCAATGTACATACATGAGAATATTCGCGTGCGCCTCCCGGTCCGGTCCTCCGCTATCAGGTTGATAACGTTGAGAGTCTTGTGTCAGGCCGGGCTGCAGCAGGCTTTATTTATACAAGTCTTCCAAAAGCAATACAATGGATACTGTAATCCCGTTGTCCATTGGACACAGGAATGCACTTTTACAGTACAGGAGAGGTCATAGGTTGATTTGAAAAGGTAGGCGATGTCTTTCCCAACTGCTCTTGTGGGTGGTCTCCTCTGGATTCCCGCCACATACATAATATACAGTAAATACAGTTTATATCTATATTCTGCTTCTGCACCTAACTATCCGCAGGAACATGCGATCTTCCGCAAACCAACACCGGAATGTTACCCTTAAAATACCCTACAGCTGGATACCAAACACCACCTTATAACCTTAGTCTGTCCCCTCTTATCCTGTAAAGGTGAATCCCCTTGTTCTGGAATCATTTAAACTGTTGATACTTTCTGATGTGGTGCAGGGGGACTATGTGTACAATGTGCAGTATTTGGATTAAATATGTAATGTTTTGATAGCTCTCCATGCGTTCACAAACTCTGCCGTAAATACCCATACCACGCGCAGGAACGCTGGAGCGACCATACGCAAATTGCGGATATGTGCACGCACAGCGGAACAAGTGCATGCGCAGTGGGCATGTGTGTGCAGTTTATGCGTGCTGTGTGTTCTTCAATATTTTTCGACTTTGACACCATGCGCTAGCGAACTTAATAGATAATATCACTGAGATGTATGATGACACCTTCAGGTATACGGGAAGGGAGTTACAAGCCTACAAGAAGGAACTGATCCAGCACAGGATGGTCCTTAATCCCGTCACAGCCGTGACAGGTGGGTACTGTGTTACTCTGGCAACTCAATATGGTGTGAAGTGCTGTACATATATTACGAACAGCACTGACGACCCCATGGAGATAATCGATCAGAAGATGGATGAGATCTTGCAGTTGAAGTGGGAGCTCAGGCGGAAGCACAACCTTACCTTAGCGACTGTGGGTAATGAACTGACCGGCTGGGTCTCATGGTTGAACCCACGCAAATGGTTCTCAGGTTTAGGAGAGTGGGCTCAAAATGTCATTATGAGTGTGGGGAAGTTTCTCCTTTGTATCCTGGGAGCCATCATAATTATTGGTTTGATATTTAGGTGTGTTCAAATTCTAACGCGGCACAAGCACAGCACAAATTTGATGAGTCTAAGGAGTGAGGGCGCTGTTATAGCAGCAGATTTAATTTATGATCAATCCATAGAGACAGTGTTATGATAAGGATTGCAAATGAATTTCATGGCCTGTTTCTTTCACCCGTTTTTCTCTGTTTCCCCCTCTGCCCAGAATACATCCAACCGGAAAAGACGTCAGCCCTACCCAAAATGTTTATGTGAATGTATTTTTATATATGTGTCTTATCTTCATCTCTGCAACCTCCAGTTAATGGCACACATAGTCGACAGGTGATATCCACATATACTAGCACTCACGTACGTTCCCCCTCCATGTATCATCAACTAAATGTGCACCCTATTTGTTGAAACAAGAAGCCGAAAAGAGCTCGGTAGTGTTTGTTGGCCCATTTACAGACCCTTAATACGGGATGAGAAGGATTTAATGTATACTTCGCAATACCTCGAAGCTTATTTAGAACATATACGGCACGATGATACATACCCCTCAGACATTGGTTCATACATACATGCTTTTTACTATCCCACTAGGCCATGGGTCTTCAACCTGTGGCCCTCCAGCTGCTGTGGAACTACACATCCCAGCATGCCCTGCCTCAGTTTTAGCATACATTAATAGCAAAACTGTGGCAGGGCATGCTGGGATGTGTAGTTTCACAGCAGCTGGAGGGCCACAGGTTGAAGACCCATGCACTAGGCTATACATTTCCCACCTACATCTCTCCCCGATCATCCAAGCTTTTGTATATATTGTATAGGTAATATTTTTTTTTCCTGTTTATTGATTAGTTAGTGGCAGTTATTGATGACTGCCAAAGGGTGGACTGTCGAAGTCGGAAAATATTACAGTACACACATCACGTACAAACACCACATAGATGGCCTCCGTGTGCGTACTTATTCGGCCGTGTGTACACATATTCGCAATTTGCGTATGGTCGCTCCCGCGGTCCTGCGTATTAGCGCGTGGTATGAGTAATTACAGTGGAATTTGTACTCGCATGGAAAAGCCACAAAGACATATCATATATCTAATCCATATATTGCATAAATCACCCACTGTCTGCTTTCTCTTCTAATAGCATGAAGATGGGTCACACATAAATTGTACTCCCAGAGACTCAAATACAATGGCCTTATATACACAAAGCATTGAAATCCTATGAAGTAGGCAAATACCTTTGTTTACCCCTATTGTTCTAAGAGTAGTCCAGTATCTGTTGAAGACAATAAATACTGGGTTGTCATTGTCTTATCTGAGGACAGGACAAACAAGAAAGACAATATCCAGAAACCTAGGTTGGCTGAAGAGAAACTTAATTAGCAATAGCTAACAAAAATACAATCCAGATATTCAGAAATCTGAGGTAATAACATTCATAGTCTAAACTCTTGGAGATATATATATATATATATATATATATATGATTCCTAACAAATTGTAATAGCAGGAGTGTGTGTGTGTGTGTGTGTGTGTGTGTGTGTGTGTGTGTGTGTGTATATATATATATATATATATATGTGTGTGTGTGTATATAGATATATATGGATATATGTATATCTTGAGGATGGAAATAGATAATCATGTCATGTGTGGGATCATATTGTTCAGAGTCACGTAAACATTAATCTGGTGGGAATAAGAATATTATCATATAGTACAACATTAAGTTATTAATAATACCAGATTTATGTATGATTAATGTGATGGGTTTAACTGGTCATGGGGCCGGAACTCAGATGCAAATAACAAATCACATCTCAAGTCTTAGCCATCGCCCACCTCTTGAGCTGACCAATGATCTCTGGTGCACAGGATATGTCCCACCCCCGAACCAATGGAAGAAGAGCACACAGTGTCTATTGTATTATGTTTTGATCCACTGTATAAAAAGCCAGCTGCATGCCAGGTCACTATCACAGACTCTGAAGGTCATCTACCTTGATGACTGAGGACCAGACTGGGAAGCGCAGGCGAAACTAAAATGTATGTACCATTGACTGTAGTCATTTTTCTATTGTATTGTATTGTATTGTTTATATTGTAACCCCCTGCAAGAAAAGAACCGTTGGTGGGTTAGACCCCAACATAGTTTTGAATTTACAATTGGTGTTGTGTCCCATTTCCTTGCTAAGGTTTAAAGTGTATTTACAGCCACTCAGGCTGCTGCATTGTGCTAACAGCGTATAAGCCTGTGTACGCAAACTGTGTAGTCACTACGCCCTTTCGGCATACGTACGCAGAGTGCGTGCACTGTATGATCTTGTGTACGTAAGGTTTGTGAACAAAATAAGGGTGAAAGGTTAATTACAGTGGCCGCAGCGGCTCAATATTAAAGTGTATTAAGTGTGTTTAAAGTATAGCTTTTAGTCCTGTATGTAAACCAACGTTTACACAGCAATCGGTTGACGCTCTAGGTCAATGCACAGACCATCTCAACAATAAATTAGAGGAAGTAGTAAAATCCCACAACGAACTGATTACGCTTTATGAGGACCTTCAATCCGACCTGGCGGAGCTGAGACGGAAAACTGGTGACCAGGAAGACAGATCGCGGTTGTAAAATATTAAGATTCTTGGCATTCCTGAATCAGTGTCCAACTCTGACCTTACAGCCTTTTCACTGACTTATTCATGAAGCTTTTGCCAACCCCGTCTATTATTGACTTTCTTCTGGATCGCATTCATCGCCTTCCTAAAGCTAAGAAGGCCCAGCTGCTTGCCTCTAGGGATACCTTGATGCAGCTTCACTATTTCCATGTTAAGGATCAGATCCTACAAGCGGCAATGCCGTCAGATGCATCTTTAACTATCCTTAATGATCTCCAAGTATTTGAGGATCTTTCTGCTGCTATTTTGGCACTCTGGAGGTCCTTTTACCCTGTCACTAGTGTGCTACGCAAAGCTGATATACCATACCGCTGGGGTTTCCTGACAAAGCTCCTCATTAAATGGAATGGCTCAACAACTGTAGTTACGTCACCTGAAGCTGGTGTTAAGCTATTGGGTTCCTGGAATTTAGAGTCCGTTTCTGCAACAGTGCCTCAGAACCTGAGGGTGTCACAGGACTGGGTCCTTCCCGGTAGCTCGACCTAAGATCCATGATCCTCCACAGGTCATATATAATATGGCTTCTACTTTATATTGTTAAAGACTGTGAAAAAATAAATATTTTTGCATTGTCTTTGTTTGAACTGTTTTGCTGCTTTACCCCCTGTTCAGGTTATTAGGGCTATGGACTACGAAATGGCTGCTCTTAATGTAATGTCCTAGCGTATCCTTGGGTCTGATTCTGTGCTGTCTGGATGGCACATAGAACTGCATTACATACTGTGTTGTCTTCTCCTAGTGAATTTCACCTTTGACACATGACCGTATACTGACGGATGGGCTGTTATTTCTAGTTGTTCCTTCTAGCAGTATAGGCACTTGACCCAGACTACTTTATTCCTTTTTCTTATACTGTGACCTACATGTAGCTTATACCCCCTCAGGTGTTATGCGATTTGCCTTTCTCTATCATTTCTTGCACTCTTATTGTATGTATGTATGTTATCATGACTTATGTATTAGACTGTAGCCCCTTGTACAGCCAGTATCTGACAGATTACCACTGATGGAAGTTCTAGACATGTGAGCAGACCTCCTATATCTGGAGTTTTACTTAATCCGTGACCCAATTAAGATATGAGGTTGCCATGTTACTTTTTTTTAAGGAGTCCTCTGGCTATGATGGTATGACTGTTTATTGTTTTCTTCAGGAATTATTTTGAGAGTGTTTCAGTATTGCCTGCTCCCTTTGTGAGGTATGTCAGTTTCCCTCTGTTATAGGTTGCTCAGGAGTGTTGGAGGGTATCACCCTCCACCATGACCTTACTGTGTCACCCTTATTGGTGGCCTATGGTAACACCCATGTGGTGCTGTTTTTGTCCCCTCTGTCCCTTCTCTCTTGTTCTTTTTTTGTTTGTCATAGTTTTTCCTCTATCTGACCATGTTTACGGTCATATCCTCTATTTCCTAGTACACACTATATTATGCTTCTATGTCTCTAGTGCTCTTTGGTCCATTTTGTTTTGTAACTCATTTACCGTGATTTCTAATGGTTAATGTATTTTTGTTAAATGTCAAGGGCTTGAACTCACCTAACAAACGGAAGCTGGCCTTATCTCATTTTGCTAGGTGTAAAGCCAACATAATTGCCTTACAGGAAACTCACTTTAAGGCCTCAACCCCACCCTCGCTCTTTAATAGCAGGTTCCCACATTGCTACATGGTCAATGGCCCGACTAAGAAAGCCGGAGTTGCTTTTCTGTTTTTTAATAAATGAGATTTTGTTCTAGATAACCAGGTCTCGGACCCAGAAGGCAGATACCTGATTTTAGTGGGCAAGCTGGAGAATAGATCTACTACCCTTGCTGTTGTATATGCACCTAATACCAAACAAGTAACATTTTTGAGGAAGTTTTGTAAAGTTTTACAGAAGTGTAACTCGGGATCCCTCATGGTGTTAGGAGATTTTAATATGGTCCTAGACCCAGGTCTTGACAGGTCCTCAGCTCCTCGACCCAGTAGGGTTTGGCCAGTTCGTGATTGCTCCTGTGCCTTTAGACACATACTCCATGAATACGATTTCTATGATATTTGGAGAGCCAAGAACCCAGCCTGTAGGGACTATACTTATTATTCCCCAGTCCACGGCTCCTACTCTAGAATCGATCTTGCAGTCCCTGACAAATGGACTCTTCAAAGAGTGAAAGCGGATTCTATCCTGCCAGTATCTTGGTCGGATCACTCAGCACTTTCAATATGTTGGGACCTTAATTCTGTCAAAACCCCCCCTAGACCTTCGCGCCTTGGTGGGTACCTTCTTTATGACCCTGATGCTAAGCAAACCATATCTCAGGCACTATTCATGTATCTAGACACTAATGACCCAAGTAGATACTTCTCACTTTACCCACTGGTGTGCTCTCAAAGCGGTAGTTCAAAGTTCAGCACTTCAAGCTGTAGCTCATCTCCAAAGAGCATCCTGTAAACACCAGGCAGATATTGAGAAGCGATAAAGGAAAGAATACTGGCACCGGCTGTTAATCCAAATAATAAAGGGACAATTTTACCATTATCACAGTAAAATAAGCATACCATTTATTACACATTCATAAAATGAGGTTTTATATTCCTCAATCAATAAAAATGGAAATACTATAAAACATTTGATATCATATGCAAATATACCACTAGTTTTCCCTAAGTAGTTATTTTAAGCCACACAATCTGGCTAGGACTCCGTTCCACAGAAGCTCACAAGTTAATTTGAGTATGGAATATTACCAGATCTTTCAAGAGTAGTCCCCTAGGTATCTCAATTGAAGCAGAGATCCAAGTTGCAAATGGGGGTTGATCCGGATCCACAGATGCTTGTGTTGGTATTGTGCAGTGGATGCAAAAGAGTCCAAAAATAATGCCAGGGGTGTGGGTAGGAGGGTTCAACGCTTGTGGTCATATAGGATGTGGCTCAACATGTTTCGCTGGTCCAGTAACTGCCAGCTTCCTCAGGAGCATAAGTCCAGTGTCACCCTAATGTATTTATATAACCTTGTAATTAGATGATATAGTACATCAAAACATTAAAATTACTGACCCCTCGGCTATAGCTGACGCTTTTGTGAACTTTGCGAACTTCCTATATCATTTGAAGGAGGATCCATCAACTCCACAACCCACGCATGTAGGTATTGAGGACTTTTACGTGGCATTAATGTCCATTCCATTGATTCAGAAACCTGTAAGTTCCTTGAGCGACTATGGTCCCCCGAGGAAATCAGCAGTGCTATAGATTCCCTGTCACAGTATAGGGCACCTGGTCCTGATGGTTACACCAATTTAAACTATAAATGTTTTAAGGACTCCCTACTGCCAGTATTGGAGTCGGTTTTTCATGTGGCTTCGTCCTGCAGGACTTTTCTGGCAGAGATGCTAGAAGCCCGCATAGTAACCTTTCCAAAACCCGGTAAAAATCTGACTCTTATGTCTAACTACTATCCTATAGCTTTACTTAATACAGATGTGAAAATGTATGCAAAGCTTATAGCAAATAGACTTAACCCTTTGCTCCCATCTCTTATCCATCAGGACCAGGTGGGATTGGTCCTCGGTCGGCAATCCCCAGATAACACTAGGTGGGTTACTAATGTCTTGAATGCCTTCTCCGCCTCGAATGTACCCATATTATTGCTTTCATTGGATGCAGAGAAGGCATTTGATCAATTGCACTGGGGTTATCTCTATGCAGTTCTCCGGAAATTTGGAGTAGATGGGAGGGCTCTTTCTTCTATATTGGCACTTTACTCAAACCCCTCCAAGTGTTTGTGAATGGGATGCTTTCTTCAATCTTTCAGATTTCCAATGGTACTCACCAAGGCTGCCCCTTATCTTCTTGGGTGTTTGCTCTTGCTATTGAGCCCTTAGCTGAAAAAATAAGATCCACTGCTTCCATTAAAGGCCCGACTCTCTTTGGCAGGTCCTATAAGGTTTGCTTATTTGTGGATGACGTCCTCCTCACCCTTACTGAGCCAGAAAACTCTCTGTAGGCCCTGCATGCATTATTGGGAGAATATTCTAAGGTTTATTATTATAAGTTAAATGATTATAACACAGAAGCGCTCCCGGTTGGTTTCCCTCCTACTCTATTACAGTCCCTGAAAGCACACTATGCACATGTCAGCCAGGATAGAAGTCTCAAATACTTAGGGGTCCAGATCACCTCGAAAGTGGCCGATCTCGTTTCAGCTAATTATCCATCACTTTTACGTAAAATTACATTTTGCTTACGGAATTGCAGCTCTGAAAAGGATGATTCTGCCCAATTTACTTTATTTATTTAGGACTATCCCTATCTTACTTCCTAATCATTTATTGACTAACTTTAATTCTCTTTTTATTAAATATATATGGCGGGGTAGGAAAACTGAGGTTGGTGCGTAACACAATGTCCCTTCCCAAGTCGGAAGGAGGCTTGGCCTTCCCAGATTTGCGGTCTTATTAGCTAGCTTGTGTCCTTGCTCAGATGGGAGCGTGGACCGATCAAGATGAACCTAAGTCTTGTGTCCACTTGGAGCGAGGATTGCTATCCCCATTCCCTCTGGAGGATGTGCTGTGGCTTCCAGCAACTGAAGGGAAACATGTGGCTACTAGGTCAAGTATTGTGCAATCCGCACGTAAGGCATGGTTAGAACTAGTATACAAAATGACTGATGTCTCCCTCCCTTCCACTGACCTTTCACTAAGGGGTCTTGCCTGTCTTATACCAGATCTGCGGTTTGAAACATGGATGTCCAGAGGGGTGGTGTCTCTCCGTGAGGTGACCGTGGCGGGCTCTTTACTGCCTTTTATTCAAATACAATCACAATTCTCCTTGTCTAATAAGGACTTTTACAAATTTCTCCAATTAAGACATTGGTTGTCAGGAGCTACTCGGTCTCCTAGTGGAGTATCCACCATACCTAAATTTGTGCGTGATTTAGTTCTTATAAAAGGATAGCAGGGGGTGTATCACGTGATGGTATATTCTTGTGATTGGATCTCAATCCCTTAAGAATTTTAGTTACCAGGATAAATGGGAAGCTGATTTAGTATGTACTTTTTCAGATGACTGGAAATCGATCTTTCAAACTAGTTTTCGACTGTCGAGATGCTTGTCCCATGCTGAACAATTTTACAAACTTCTCCACCGTTTATATTTAACACCTTCTCACCTACATGCCATGCAACCCTCTACCTCTAACCTAACTAAGTGTTTACACTTCTCTCAAGGGTCCTTGGATTTTCAATGTCCCCTCATCCGAAGCTAGCTCTTCTCCATGTATACTTAGGCAACCTTATGCCAAACGAGCGATATGTAATGGGCCATATACTTATCGCAACAAAACTTCTGTTAGCCCACCACTGGCGTACACCAACCATCCCCACTATTTAAGCTATCGAAATTATGACCCAATCCCACTCTGGGTTTGAAAGAGCAGGGGCTACTTATTATTCTTCAGCCACTTGTCCCTAGCAGCGCTGGTTCCTGTGGAGCAATTATTGGTTAATGAGAGTCCCTGGGCCAGGCGGTAGACCTTCCTCATTGAATATGAACCAGTGATGGTATATTTTTCTGTGTATGCATCTGATCAAGCCAGTAACTTGACATTTTCTCTGGCTGGGTCCACAGGATTATCCACAGGATAACATTGGGATATTGTCGAGCGACAGCAAAAATGGCACCAACACGGTCACGAGGTTTCTGGCCTCCCAGGATGCATTGGGGCCTCCACTATATTGTCCCGCCCACTGACTCAGTCAGATCAGTTTTTTGCTTGGTGCGGCAGGAAGCCGCATGGTCACAGGGCTGCTGTGAATAAAGCAGCCTAAAGCTTTTATTATTTTATTTTTATAGACTTACTATATTTTTAGAGCGACTTATCTTAACAGCGTCTTAAACGCATATTAGAAAGAGTCGCTCAAACAACTCCCCACCGGGTCGCAACAACGCTTACCTTCGGGTATCAGTGCTGTCTCGATGGGCGTCTGTGTCGGATGTTCTAGCAGGTCCAGCAGACATAACCAGGCTGTGGTCGGAGCATGGGGAGACGGTGAGTCTATGGACTTCCTCTTACTAGAGGGGTCAGGACACAGCTACACTGATTTGGTGGAGACTACAAACAGTGTGTTGATGCGCCGAACATCTCGAGTGTGACAGCGCTACGCTCTGGGGATCATAGGCGCCAGGACTAGATAGAGGCCGCGATCCTGGGAGTTTAAGTCAACGGGGGGATTCAGACGCTCTCCTGGCCGTCCCTCCTCCGAGTTCATGGCCAGTTCCCGCGTGTCTCTCGTTTCATGAACTAAATGACCTCACTTCCGGCTCAGACGCTACCACGAGGGTACTCGGTCGCAGCTTAGACGCTGCGGTTGTGTACACTGGATATAAACCTGCCCAGACGGAGTCACAGGCCTTAGCGTCTGCATACCCGTGGAAGTCGCTCAGCGTCCGTGTCCGTTGGTGAGCGTCCTTGTCCGTTATCTGTTATCAAGAGCGGCAGTGTACACCAGTAGCGTCTGAATCCACTCAGCGTCTTACGAGCGTATTTGCTTGGATATGGAAGTGTGGTGAGTCTCCCTGTATCCCGCTCACTGGAGGCAGGGTATACAGTACTAGAAATTCTCTCTACTTCTTAGTATGCATTGTTAATTTTTAGTACCTATTGAGTACCTATGAGACTTGTATATTACTGTGTTTTCTGCATGTTATGTTGAAAATAGAACCAGTTAAAACAGAAGTACAATTTTCCTACTTATGTATAAGTTATTATGGAGGTTGTATTCTCATATGACAATGTCTAATGCTTTAACATGTGACTGACTGCTAGTATGTGTGCTGACTTTTCTGTGTAATGTCAGTCCTGTTCTGACCCTCAAATCAGGTGCACTGTGGTCAGATTGATCTCACCTCTATATACTGATATATAGGGTGTTCTTCAGTCACAAATTGTGTAGTCGATAACAGGTTAATACCATGTCTGTGAGCGGCAAAAGTGATGAGGAGAATTTATCAAGCACTCCTATAGCCCTAACATGCTTATCTTGTAAGTCAGGGGTAATTGATATGAATCAATTGGTCACTTATGAGGGTTTGTGTGCAAACTGTTTCGCTTTTCAGCGTAGTAAAAAACAGGAGTTGGTTCACCACCAACAGAGCCACCATGGAATATGTTCGCAAAGACTCTGTCTTCAATAGCGGACAGGTTAGCTCCAGTAGCACCACCTCAAGGGTTAGGTTACACTATGAACCCATACATGCAGCTCCCCTCCTATGGTTTGGTTCCAGTAGCCTCTACAAGCAACCAAGGGGCAGGTAAGACTAAGACAGATACGTCTGTGTGGCAGACTACACAAGATGATACATCGGATGATGATGAGGAAACAATAGATTCAACTCCGTATGATGATCAGTCGCAGAGCTTTAGTTCAGAAGATGTAGCTGAACTTATTAATGCCGTGAAGGCTGTGCTTTCTTTGGAAGAGTCAGCCAAGACAGCGTTAAAAGCAAAAGCACCTGTATTTAAATGAACAAAATCAGTGAAAGCTGAATTTCCAGCGTCAGATGAGTTGACGGAAATGATGGATGAGTCTTGGGCAGCGCCCAGTAAAAAGTATAAAATTCCTAAGAGATGGGATTCTTATTATTCATTTCCTGCTGGGGATTGTTCGAAGAGAGAAGTTCCTCCAAAAGTAGATGCACATGTTCTGTGACTCGTGCATAAATATGCTTTACCACTGTCATCTACCTATTTGAATGATGTCACAGACAGAAGGGTAGCGAGCCGTTTGAAAAATATTTTTTTTCTTGTAGGAGCTGTGGTAAGACCTGCTATGGCTTCGGCCTGGGTAGCAAAGGCTATGCGCGAATGGATAGAGGAACTAGAGAACAGCATCCCTTCTCCTACTGGGGAGCAAGAGGATCGTTTTTGCCATTAAATACAATCTGCCCAGTATTTGGAAGAAGCAGCAATTGATGTAGGTACAGTTGCTTCTAAAGCTTCAGCCTTGACAGTAGTCGCTCGTCGAGCAATTTGGCTACGTACCTGGAAGGCAGATGCGGAATCCAAGAAAGAATTGGAAGCATTGCCTTTTGTGGGTAATATATTATTTGGAAAACCTTTATCGGATATCCTAGAATCAGAGGCTGAATCGAAAAAGGTCAGATTTCCGGCTACCTATAACCCTAAGTCCAAGGGTTAAATTTCGCTCATTTCGCTGGCAAAGCAAAGCAAAAGCTAAAGAGGAGCATAAACAATCCCAGTTTAAATCCAGGGGTAGGAAGCAGTGGGCTAGCAAAAAGCCAGCTTCCAAACCTGAACAGAAACCCTCAGCCTGAAGAGACGGGCCTCCGCCTGGAGGATTCCAGGGTTGGGGGCCGACTCCTTTAATTTGCACACATATGGCAACAGTCAACAGCAGATGCCTGGGTGCAGAAGGTAGTATCTCAGGGGTATGGGTTCCCATTCAGGAGGCAGCCTCCTCAAAGATTTTTTTGCACCAGCCCATCTCGTATAGAGTCGACGGTCAATGCCCTGCAAGAAGCAGTCCAAAAATTACTGCAGTCAGGTGTGATTGTCCCAGTACCTCCATCACAAAAGGGACAGGGCTATTACTCCAATCTATTTCTAATCCAGAAACCAAATGGGTCATATCGACCAATTCTAAATCTGAAAATGTTGAACAAATACATATGGATCCCGAAGTTCCACATGGAGACGTTACACTCCATAATGTTGGCTATGGAACCGGGAGATTACATGGTATCTCTGGATGTACGGGATTCTTACCTACATGTGCCTATAGAACTGTCACATCAGTGTTACCTCAGGTTTGCCATCCTCCAGGAACATTTCCAGTTCCAAGCTCTGCCTTTCGGGCTAGCTACAGCACCCAGGGTGTTTACCAAGATCATGGTGGTTATGGCAGCTTGTCTGCGCAAGCAGGGGATAAGAATATTCCCATACCCTCGACGACCTGTTAATCTTATCACAATCGCAAGATTTACTGTTGAGCCATCTTCAACAGACGATAGTTTGTTTACAGAGACACGGGTGGCTCATAAATTGGGAGAAGTCGTCCATGAATCCGTCACAGCGGATGGTTCATTTGGGGGCCATATTGGATTCAGACCTACAGAAAGTTCTCTTACCAGAGAAAAAGATAGTCAAGGTGCAGGTCATGGCTCAGGAAGCGTTGCAAGCACAGACAATGTCAGTCCATGCAGCAATGCGACTGTTGGGTCTGATGGTATCAACCTTCGACATGGTGGAATATGCGCAATTCCACTCTAGACCATTGCAGCACCTTATTCTGACCAAATGAAACGGAAATCATCAGACGATAAAGAAGCAGATGATAAAGATTCCAATAAATGTAAAAAGGTATCTAGCGTGGTGGCTACAGAAAGACCATTTAAACAAGGGGAGACCCTTTTGGATAAAAGAGTGGCAAGTCCTGACAACAGATGCCAGCCTGCAAGGCTGGGGGGCGGTACTCGGAAGCCTATGGTTCCAGGGAAAATGGACCGCAAGGGAAAGTCGCCTGCCGATAAATCTGTTGGAGATCAGGGCCGTTTACTTGGCTCTAGTTCAGGCAAAGGACAATCTACAAGGAAGACCAGTCCAGATCCGCTCAGACAATGCGACGGCAGTAGCATACCTGAATCATCAAGGAGGAACTCACAGCAAGAGTCTGATGGAGGAAGTAACTCCCATTCTAAAATGGGCAGAACTCCATCTCCCGGCATTGTCAGCAGTATTTGTCCCGGGTGTGCTAAATTGGGAAGCGGATTTTCTCAGTCGGCACACCATTCAGGAAACCGAATGGGCACTGCACCCAGAAGTGTTTCAGACACTGGTGAACAGATGGGGTCTACCGGAGATAGACCTTATGGCGTCTCGTCTAAACAACAAAGTTCTGAGGTACGGATCAAGAACAAGGGACCCAGGAGCGGTCCTGGTAGACGCACTGTCAGTAGAATGGAGGTTTCAGCTGGCATATCTGTTCCCTCCAATATCTCGGTTACCCAGAGTAGTGTAAAAGATAAAACAGGCAAAAGGAGCAATCATTCTAATAGCTCCAGCTTGGCCAAGAAGGCATTGGTACACAGATCTGTTGAGAATGTCCGTGGAAGCACCGATACTGCTCCCTCAATGTCCAGATCTGTTAATGCAGGGTCCTTGTTATCACAGTCATCTGGATCGCCTATCTTTGACGGCGTGGCTGTTGAAACCTCTATCTTAGAGGCTAAAGGATTTTCGAAACAAGTAATCCAAACCATGCTTAGAGCAAGAAAGCCTTTTTCGGCCCGTGTGTATCATAGAATATGGCAAGCCTATATTCACTGGTGTACTGGGAAAAATTACAATCTGAGATCTTTTAAAGTAGCTAGGATTTTGGATTTCCTTCAGGCAGGATTGGATAAAGGGTTGAAAGTTGCTTCCTTGAGGGTGCAAGTCTCGGCGTTGACTGTATGGTTTCAGCAGAAGATTGCTGATTTACAGGATGTACGTACATTTTTCCAAGGAGTAGTACATATTCAACCTCCATTTGTTCCTCCTGCAGCTCCCTGGAATTTGAATTTAGTTCTTAAATTTCTCCAGGGTCCTTTGTTTGAACCCCTTGAGAGAGCAGATCTTAAGTGGTTAACGGTTAAAGTTCTTTTTTTACTGGCAATGGCGTCAGCCAGAAGAGTGTCAGATTTGGGAGCATTATCATGTAAGTCTCCTTTCCTAAGTTTTTTTCCAGACAGAGCAGTTCTCAGAACGAGATCTAGCTATCTTCCAAAGGTGGTATCAAAGTTTCACCTGAATGAAGAAATTGTAGTCCCAGATTTTCAGATATCGGGACTATATGCGGAAGAAGCGTCGCTGGACGTGGTCCGGGCTTTAAGAATCTACATAGATCGTACTAGTGCCATCAGGAAAACAGATTCTCTCTTCATCCTCTACGGATTCCATAGAAGAGGATGGCCTGCTAGTAAACAGACGCTGGCGAGATGGCTCCGAATGGTAATAGCAGAAGCTTATTCTCATGCAGATCTCCCTATTCCGGCTAATGTCTCTGCACACTCTACATGTAAGGTAGGTCCTTCTTGGGCAGCACAACAGGGTGCTTCAGCAGAACAGATATGTAGGGCAGCCACATGGTCTTCCATAAACACATTCATCAGACCATATGCCTTGGATACTTTTGCCTCTCATGACGCAGACTTCGGGCAAATGGTCCTCCTGTGCAATCAGGAGCGTCCCCACCACTAAAATGGCTTTGGGAATCCCAATGTTATCCTGTGGATAATCCTGTGGACCCAGCCAGAGAAATATACGTTATGGTAAGAACTTACCATTGATAACGTGATTTCTCTTATGTCCACAGGTATCCACACGCATCTGATTTGAGGATCTAGACAATCACTAAAACCTCTTCCTTCTTGTATGGAAGGGTGTGCATGTGTGTTCTTATCGCCTGTACAGGTCTCTACCTAATGTTCCTGCCTAAAATCGCTGTAGAAAGAACTGATCTGACTGAGTCAGTGGGCGGGACTATATAGTGGAGGCCCCAATGCATCCTGTGAGGCCAGAAAGCTTGTGACCATGTTGGTGCCATTTTCGCTGTCGCTCGACAATATCCCAATGTTATCCTGTGGATACCTGTGGACATAAGAGAAATCACGTTATCAACGGTAAGTTCTTACCATAACGTATATTTCTTATTCAATTATATTGTTATACCATTGTGTTACTATGTGAATTGATTTGGATGTGTTTCCATGTGATTTTCATCTTGGACCTAGACGCATTTGTATGTTCTTTGCTTAGTTGTGTGTACCTCCCAACCCCTTTCCCCCTGTCTCCCCTTCTTTTCTGTACCCCCCCATATCTGTTACTATTAAAACTCAATAAAAATATAATATGAAAAAACTAAAACACTATCTTCAAAACCAGGGATATTATAACACTTACCTTAGCAATTGGACAGTAGTGAGAGATGTTAAACACGCCAGCCAAAAGCAGTTCTATATGAAATTTATTCATTTCTACGAATCGAGACCTTTTGCGGCCGAGTTGAAGGTAATTCTGACCGCATTCATAAATACGAATCCTTGGTAAATGACTGTGTTGTATGAAATAACAACTGTATTTGACTGATGGTCTGTTCATTCGTATTTGTGTAGATGGCCGTGAAAAAAAATACGAATGGCCCAAACACTGCCGAGTTTAATGTTTAGTAAATTACCGAGATGCCACTTAGAAAAAACAACAAACTCGAATGGATTCGAATGGAATCGGGACCTTAGTGAATTTCCCTACACATGTTAGACAGACATTAGGTCGACAGGGTCAAAAGGTCAACATGAAAAAAAGGTAGACAGTACAAAAGGTCGACAGGGTCAAAATGTCGGCAGTGTCAAAAGGTTAACATGAAAATGTTCGACACTAAAAAAGGTAGACACCAATTTTCTTGCATTTTTGTTGTTTGTGTGGATAGTTTTGTCATCTGGGACCTCCAATTGTATAAAGGCATCCCCTCGCAGGGCTCGCTTCGCTCACCACGCTTCGGGCTTGGTGTAAAGGTTTATAACCAACTCTATGCCGACATGGATAGAGAAGGTATGAAATAGTCCACAAACATGTAAAGTAAAAAAAAACTGTCTACCTTTTTCATGTCGACCATTTTCATGTCGACCTTTTGACCATGTCGACCTTTTGTACCATGTACCTTTTTCATGTTGACCTTTTGACCCTGTCGACCTAATGTCTGTCTAGCATGTGGTGTCTATCTATTGACTTTCTAACTAGATACTGTCTATCTATCATCCGGATACCAACCAAGTACGGTAAAAATTATTTATCACAATGGAAAACACATACAGACTAGAACACAGGTGCAGATATACCTGAGAAAGCTGCATTATGGCCAGATACAAATGAGAATTGCTTGTTAAAGGGTGTTTGTGATTGCTCCACTGATACTGATAGTAGTCAGTCAGGAGAGATCTTGGAGTTCTAATCATTTTTTAAATCCAATGCTAATGTCCTCCTTTAAGCTTAAATAATTCTTCTTCTTCTTCTTCCTCTTCCTCCTCCTCCTCTTCCTCTTCCTCTTCCTCCTCTTCCTCCTCCTCCTCTTCTTCCTCCTCTTCTTCCTCCTCTTCTTCCTCCTCCTCTTCCTCTTCTTCCTCTTCTTCCTCCTCTTCCTCTTCTTCCTCTTCCTCTTCTTCCATTAACTTAATTTTAACACTATATATATCGTTTGCATTATGAAGAAGCTTCTAAGGAGTGCTCAGTGCCTAAAATTGATGTGGCTAATACACATTTGTCAGTTTTGATGCCTATAAGATTGTGGACTACTACTAAAGATCCCATGGATAAGAAAATGGATAGTTGTTTTACAGTTAATTGGGGTCATATTATCCATAAGGCTGAGGCCTAGGGGCCCTGCACTGAGACACTGTTACCTGCGTAATAGAGCTCCGGTGGTTAATGGCACTTTGCACTCTGCACAATTAGGGCTACCTAGGCACACTTTTAGCTGAGGTTTGTTTTGAATCAATTGGGAGGGGGGGCTGGCAGCGTCAGCAGAATTTTTTTCAACTTGGTGTCTGTGTGAATACTGAAAGTGTAAACAATAGCATAAGCTCTGTTTCCCAAACATCCACTGTAGTGTGGTGAAAGACTGGAGTGTTGGAGGGGGCCCAAAATACCTAAAAGCCTAAGGGCCAGACCATGGGTTAATACGACCCTGCAGATAACCATGTTACCTTGTAGATAGTACTGGTGTGGCTGTATCTTCGGTCTCCAGGAAGATTAGCATATGAACAAATACCCTCAATAAGGCTATGCAATGCAATAGAAATAGTAGATAGTATTTAAAAGTGTGGGCAAAACATGATTGCAATCTTTCATGAAGACTTATATTGATAATATACCTTCCTTTTTAAAAGAGTGGCGTTTGGGTCTATTTACTAAGTATTGGAGAGAGAAAAAGTGGACAAAGTTAAAGTACCAACTAACCAGCTGTCAAACACAGCCTATAACATGGCAGTTAGAAACTGATTGGCTGGTATGTTATCTCTCTCCAAGGCTTAGTACATAGGCCCCTTAGGAACAAAGTGGTGACAGATTCATACACATTTGTTTAACCACATTTCCATTTGTTGGCAAATATTTGTTTGGTGAATAACTAGATTTAATGATTCAGAAAGGCTCTAGAAGAAAAAAAAAACATAATTCACTACAAGACAAGAGAGCTAGTCTAGTCATTTTACTTAATCTTGACATTGCGAGCACTTTAGAGAAGCATAGAGCTATAAGCCAGGGAAGCATTATTTTAGGCATTTGGTGGTAAGCAGCAAAGAACTTCCATGAATGCGGATAATCACTGGTCAAGATCAATGAACTGGTGACACAATCAACAAAGGGTACAAATATAAGTATTACTCTTTATCTTTAGATAATATAAAGGGGGTTATTCAGATTTGTTAGCAAACCAAAAAAGTTAGCAATTGGGCAAAACCATGTTACACTGCAGGTGGGGCAGATGTAACATATGCAGAGAAAGATGTGAGTGGGTTATATTGTTTCTGTGCAGGGTAAATACTGGCTAATTTATTTTTACACTACAATTTAGATTTCAGTTTGAACACACCCCACCCAAATCTAACTCTCTCTGCACATGTTAGATCTGCCCAACCTGCAGTGCAACATGGTTGCTAACTTTTTTGGTTAGCTAACGCTGAATAAACCCCAAAGTATTGTTCTTCCCAGTGGAAATGGATGCATTATGGAAAAGCATGCATACTGTACTTTTCTGGAGGAAGTGATTTCTCCTACCTTTGGCACAGATAAATACCATATTCAATTCTATTTCCTAGTAGAAAAAGTATCAGGAGGCTTATGATCAGTTCTAAATCTGAGGAGCATCAATCAATGAATTTACTCAAGATATTATGGCATGGAGTCAGTCCATGCTCCAGGTGGCAGAGACAGTAGACCTCCTTAACTGCATAGATCTGCAAGATGCTTATTTACAGCTTAATTTATAGTTCAACATCATAATTTCTCCCATTTTCATGCTAGCTCATAATTTCCATTTCACCTTTCTCTCATTTGGACTGTCAACCTCTTTAAGGACTTGCATCTATATGCACTTCTTATGACAACTTTCAGGAAGCATGGATTACCTTATCTTGATGACGTTCTTATAACAAAAAAGTTGAAGCACGTCACCAAACCTAGAACAGCTCAGGTGACGATGTTCCTGCAGGAAGCAGTGACGTACCCCCTGGCACTGTGACAAGTGTAGTAGAGGGAGTGCTGTGGGAGCACAGGCAGGGATTTGTGTATCTGTTTGCACAATAAATCTGCATTCTCTGTACACCATCATGGCTTGGTTTCTTTCTTTTCTCCCCACTCCGGGCAAAAATAGACATATTCATAGTTATTAAAACACACATACAGTAGCTACTCATTAACACCCAACACCTTATCCCCTGACCCATTTACCCTGCAGCGCTGTATCAACCCTTCATATTGGTGTCAGGCATAGTCTATGCAGCAATTTAAATTGCATTTCCAAGTGGTTATACGTAGCATTTAGATATGTGATGAGCCGTAAGATATAGTGATTCCCATTGATGGATTGGAAATGTCACTTGCCATGAGTTTTAAAGTTACAGTTTTTTAAAGACAAAATCTGGTCGATTTTGTTTTGTTTCAAATATATTCATTGTGTGAATATGAATTGGTGCTACTTATGTGTATTTTGAAGAAAAAAAGACACACACACAGCTAAGATAGACTACTGTTATAGAATTTACTAACATTTAGTAGGGATGAGCGGGTTCGGTTCTCTGGGACTCGAACCCGCGCGAACCTGGAGATCTGCGCCCGTATCCGAGTCAGGCTCGGGTTTTCGTGCCTAACTAGTATCCGAAAAAAAGGCAAAATGTCATTATCCTCCTGATCTCGCGCCTTTTGTATTCTGTATAAGTCCCAGGTGATTGGCGCCATCTTCACTCCGGACTTGGAAAGTGCACAAGACGTGTTCCTTCTGTGCTGTTGTAGTTAGGAAAGGGGCAGAAGAGAGCAAAGGGGGCAGGAGAGAGTAAAAGGGGACAGAAGAGAGCAGAGGGGGGTAGGAGAGAGTAGTGCTGCTTGTGTAGGTGTGCTGAGTCAGTCACTGTGAAGGGCTCTGCACAGTACAGTAGTGCACTGCACTAGCATACTGTGGCTGTGTATAGGACGGACCAGGTGTTGTTCTCTGTCTATAAGGGATGTGTACTGCTGTACACTACTGCTATATATATCTGTGTGATCTAAAGCCAAACATATATTTAATTTAATTGGTGCGTCACTCAGTACTGTGCCTGCCATTCACTAACACTATTGCTATATCTGTGTGTGATCCAAAGACAAAAATATATTTAATTGGTGCATCACTCTGATTACTAGTACTGCAGCTGCTGTACACTACTATTATATATCCTCTGTGTGTGATGCAGAGCAAAAAATATATTTCTATTGGTGCATCACTCTACTAGTACAGCAGCTGCCGTATACTACTGCTAGATATCCTCTGTGTGTGATCCAAAGGCAAAAATATATTTTTATTACGTGTTTTAAAGGGGTGCTCTGTCTGCTGACCACAGTATATTATTTCCTACTCATAAACGCATTGTGCGATGATGTTGGTGTAGTCAACTGCAGTGTGTAATTATTATAAATATTTCTGATTCATTTGTGCGACACTGTAGCTGCTGGTGTGTGATATAAAAATACTTCTACATATTTTTTACTAATTTGTGCGACACTGTAATTGCAGTGTGTGATATAAAAAATAATACATATATTTTGATTTAAATTAATATTTTGTGCTGTGTCAACCCAGTGTACATCCAGGGACTGCAGCTGCTCTGTCCATCTAAGGGTGTTCTGTCAGTCCACCCAAAATAAAAGACATCTTTTTTTTCTTTTTTTTTTAAAGATTTTGTGCTGTATCCTCCCAGAATACATCCAGGCGTGCTATGTCCATTCCAGGGGGTGGTGTTTGTAGCTCATATTCTTATTATAACTTATTGTCCTATTTTCATAACTCTTCTTATCACCACATTGTAATTAATTCAAATTAATATTATTAATAATAATTATAAATTAGCTAAATTGAAATTAAATGAATAAAAAAAAAAAACTCATATACTGAACTTTCTGCATATCTAAGATATCTTGAAGGAAATGAAGAATTTGATTCCAATTAAAAAAAAATAATTAATTAATAAAAAAAATTACATTAAAATTAAATAAATGAAATCTAAAATATTATCTTCTTTTATTCTTCCTTGCCTTAATCATCTTTTTGTGAAGTGAAATCTTCAGACTTGCCTAAAGTTTATTTTTTTAAATACATTCTTATTTCTCTTACGTCCTAGAGGATGCTGGGTATAGGCGGGTCCACTAGGAGCCACTGGCACTTTAAGAGTTTGAGAGTGTGGGCTGGCTCCTCCCTCTATGCCCCACCTAGCAGACTCAGTTTAGAAAATGTGCCTGGAGGAGCCGCGGTCACAGCTAGGGGAGCTCCCAGAGCTTCTTTTGTTTTATTTTTTTCTAAGAGCTGTTTAGGCACAGGGAGGCTGCTGGCAGCAGCCTCCCTGCTTTGTGGGACTAAGGGGAGGGGATAGTGTCCGCCCGGAGGGGTCTGAGCCACTATCTCCGCTGACAGGACACTGAGCACCTGAGGGTGATGATCGTTAGCCGCCCCAGCAGCATGCCACCCCCCCCCCCCCCGCCCTTACAGAGCCAGAAGATTCCGGTGGCGAGTGAGTCACCGGCCCCCCTGGCAAGCGGGGAGCTGGTGTGAAGATGGCGGCAACGTGATAGGAGCGCAGTATTAACTGCACTCCGAAGGCTCAGCGGTACATAGTGCGGTGCTGTGAGGTGCGCCCTGAGCCAGCGCCTATACCCTACACTGGTCGCAAGCCTGTCAGAGACCTTGGTTACACTGCCAGCAACAATCCTCAGGCCAGTATAAAACACTGAAGAGCGGAAAGCAGCACCATGGTAAGGGGGCGTAGCTTCTCCTCAGAGCAGAACCAGCAGCGTTCATTGCCATTTTCCTGCCAGCAGATCCTCTACAGAGATGCTGACAGGGAAAGCTGTCCCTCCAAGCAACTCCAGCTATCCTGTGCGGTACCAGGGGGTTGTAGAAGGGGGGGGGGGGGGAGGCTGTGTAAATACTGTGAAGTCTATTAAGGTACACAGTAAGTGCCAGGTAGTGGTATTGTATCTACCTAGGAAAGCGCTGTGAGTGGGTTGGCTCCAATCTCTGTGTTTCTCTGTGGCATACTTGGGGGGAAACTGTGTCTGACATTTCCCTGTTTGTGTGGGTGGTTGTTGTCTCACATAGCCATGTCTAGGGACTCTGGCCCTCATTCCGAGTTGTTTGCTCGCTAGCTGCTTTTAGCAGCAGTGCAAATGCTAAGCCGCTACACTCTGGGAGTGTATCTTAGCTTAGCAGAAGTGCGACCGAAAGGATCGCAGCGCTGCTACAAAAAAAATTGTGCAGTTTCAGTTTCAGAGCAGCTGCAGACCTGCTCCTACCTTGCGAACACTTCAGACTGTTTAGTTCCTGTTTTGACGTCACAAACACGCCCTGCGTTCGGCCAGCTACTCCCCCGTTTCTCCAGCCACTCCTGCGTTTTTATCTTGCACGCCTGCATTTTTACACACACTCCCCAAAAACGGTCAGTAACCACCCAGAAACACCCACTTCCTGTCAATCACTCAACGATCAGCAGTGCGAGTGCGCCCCATATGCATGCACAGAACTGACGATTTTTTGCCTGATTGCTGCGCTGCGAACAACGGCAGCTAGCGATCAACTCGGAATGACCCCCTCTGTTTCTTTTGCTGCAGAAGACATTTCCTCTCAGGAAGAATCCATTCCATGTGCACAGGAATGCAATGTCTTATCTCAGATACCTATTAATGAGCCTGAATGGTTAACCTCTATTAAGGATATGATCTCTCAGATCTCTACTAGGGTAGCTCATACTGAGACTGAAACTCAGGTTTTAAAGAAATCTATGGCAGTTTGTTCAGGTTCTGTCCCTATTTCTTCAAAATCCCCTAGCTTATACCCACAGAAACGTGCACTTGCCCAGATTATGCAAGATGACACAGCAGACGGTGCCGGGGATGTGCTGAGGGGGGCGGTATCCCTTACAAAAGGGGGGCAGCTGGTGATTGAGGCCATAAGAGATGAGTTCAATATTACTGACACAACACCTGAGCAGGTTGAGGAGGCTTACTTCACAGACAATAAGAAAGCCTTGCTAACCTTCCCTGCATCTAAAGAATGAAACGCTTTATTTTAAAAATCCTGGGAAAACCCAGAGAAAAATTCCAGATCCCAAATAGGGTTCTGGTTGCTTTTCCCTTCCCTGAGGAAGATAGGAAAATATGGGAAAACCCACCCATGGTTGAAGCGTCTGTCTCCAGACTGTCGAAAAAGGTGGTTTTACCTGTTCCTGGATCTACCGCGTTAAAGGAACCGGCGGATCGTAAAATTGACACTACGCTCAAATATATATACACTGCTTCAAAGGTGGTGCTGCGGCCTACTATTGCTTGCACATGGATCTCTAAAGCTATAGTAAAGTGTTCAGGCACATTACTAGAGGATTTGTATTTACTGGATAGAAGTGACATTGAATTATTTTTACGTAACATACAGGATTCTGCAGGATTCATGGTGGAACCCATGAAGGACCTGGGTACGCTGACTGCAAGAATATCTTCCATGTCTGTCTCAGCTCGCAGCGGACTCTGGCTACGCCAATGGTCTGCAGATGCGGAATCCAGGAGAAGTGTGGAGAACCTACCCTACACAGGTCAGGCTCTATTTGGGGAAGCATATGATGTGTGGATTTCCACGGCAACCAAGGGTAAGTCATCTTTTCTTTCCTCAGCTGCGCCTTCTACGAAGAAACCTTTTTCTTCATTGGCATCGCAGTCCTTTCGGACTGCTAAGAGAAAAAAGTCCAAGCCTCCTACCACCTTTTTTAGAGGCGGGCGGGCAAAATCTAAAAAGCCTGCACCCGCAGGCACCCAGGACCAGAAGATTGCTTCTGGTACCACAAAATCCTCAGCATGACAGTGGACCACGCAGCCTGGAGGATGGGCTGGTGGGGGCGAGACTCAGACGTCTGGGTGATGTCCGACCTGTATCCCTGGGTACAGGATATTGTGTCCCAGGGATACAGACTGGAGTTTCAAGAGACCCCACCTCACCGATTCTTCAAATCAGGCTTGCCAGCTTTACTGACAGACAGAACTGTGCTACTGGAAGCTATCCAGAAATTGGAAAGGTCAGAGGTCATTGTCCCAGTTCCACCTCATATGCACAATGTGGGTTACTATTCAAACCTTTTTGTGGTACCAAAACCGGATGGTTCGGTCAGACCAATTTTGAACTTGAAATCGTTAAACCCTTATCTAAGGGAGTTCAAATTCAAAATGGAGTCTCTGAGAGCAGTGATCTCACGTCTGGAGGAGGGGGAGTTTCTGGTATCCTTAGATATCAAGGATGTGTATCTCCACATTCCGATTTGGCCTCCGAACCAGGCTTATCTCAGATTTTCATTGTTAGACAGTCACTATCAGTTTCAGGCTCTGCCATTCGGTCTCTCCACGGCACCAAGTGTGTTCACCAAGGTGATAGCAGAGATAATGGTTCTCCGCAGACAGGGAGTGAACATAATTCCATACCTGGATGACCTGCTGATAAAGGTGTCATCCAGGGATAAGCTCTTGCAGTCCATTGAACTCACAACTCATCTCCTCAGGGTCCATGGTTGAATGCTGAACCTTCCAAAGTCACATTTGAAGCCGAGAAGGAGATTGTCTTTTCTGGGGATGATCCTCAACACGGAAGTGCAGAGGTTGTTTCTACCGGTGGAGAAAGCGTTGGTGATACAATCAATGGTCCGGGATGTCCTGAAGCCAGCCTGGGTATCGATTTATCAGTGCATTTGTCTTCTGAGGAAGATGGTTGCCTCTTACGAGGCTCGGCAGTTTGGAAGGTGCTCGATCCTTCCAGTTGGATCTCCTAGACAAGTGGTCGGGTTCTCATCTACACATGCACCTGAGGATATGCCTGTCGCCAAAAGAAAGGATTTCACTCCTCTGGTGGCTTCAAATGCCTCACCTTCTGGAGGGCCACAAGTTTGGGATTCAGGACTGGATCCTTCTAACCATGGATGCAAGTCTCGAGGTCTGGGGCACAGTCACTCAAGGGGAAACCTTCCAAGGAAGGTGGTCAAGCTTGGAATCCAGTCTTCCAATAAACATTCTGGAACTAAGAGCTGTGTACAACAGTCTTCTACAAGTGGCACATCTTCTGAAAGATCAGGCCATTCAGGTTCATTCGGACAATGTGACGACAGTGGCCTACATAAACCAACAAAGGCGGGACGAAGAGCAGAGCTGCAATGTCAGAGGTAACAAAAATCATCCTCTGGGCAGATAAGCACGCGGTGGCACTGTCAGCAATCTTCATTCCGGGAGTGGACAACTGGGAAGCGGACTTCCTCTGCAGACACAATCTCCATCCAGAAGAGTGGGACCTCCATCTAGAGGTGTTCACGGAGGTGACAACTCTTTGGGGGGGTTTTCTCAAATAGACATGATGGCCTCCCGCCTCAACAAAAAACTTTGGAGGTATTTCTCCAGGTCAAGAGACCTGCAGGCAGTGGCGGTGGACGCCCTGGTAACTCCGTGGCTCTTCCAGTCGGTGTACATGTTTCCTCCACTTCCACTAATTCCAAGAATTCTACAGCTCATAAGGAGAACAGGAGTTCATGCAATCCTCGTTGCTCCGGACTGGCCAAGAAGAGCTTGGTACGTGGATCTTCTGGATCTACTGCTAGAAGAACCGAGGACTCTTCCTCTTCGGAAGGACCTGCTGCAGCAGGGGCCGTTCACTTATCAAGACTTACCGCAGCTACGTTTGATGGCATGGAGGTTGAACGCCAGATCTTAGCTCAGAAGGGTATTCTGAACAAGGTTATTCCTACTCTTATACAGGCTAGGAAAGGAGTAAAGTCTATACATTGCCATCGCATTTTGAAAAAGTATTTATCTTGGTGTGAGTCCAAGAAATTTCCTGCGGTGGAGTTTCAACTGGGATGGTTTCTCCTCTTCCTACAAGCTGGTGTGGATATGGGCCTGAGGTTGGGATCCGTGAAGGTTCAGATTTTGGCCCTATCCATTTTCTTCCAGAAACAGTTGTCTTTCCTCCCTGAGGTTCAGACTTTTTTGAAAGGGGTTCTGCACATCCAGCCTCCCTTTGTGCCACCTACGGCGCCCTGGGATCTTAACATGGTGTTACAGTTCCTCCAATCGGATTGGTTCGAACCTCTACCAAAGGTTGAGGTCAAGTTTCTCATGTGGAAGGCTGTCACTTTGTTGGCCTTAGCTTCTGCTAGACGTGTGTCGGAGTTGGGGGCTTTGTCTTGTAAGAGCCCCTACTTGATCTTCCATGAAGATAGAGCTGAGCTCCGGACACGCCAGCAGTTCCTTCCAATGGTTGTGTCGGCATTTCATATCAACCATCTATATTGGTGCCAGTTGCTACTGACTCCTCAATTTCACCAAAGTCCTTGGATGTTGTAAGGGCTCTGAAAATCTATGTGAAGAGGACTACTCATCACAGAAAATCGGACTCTTTGTTTGTCCTGTGTGATCCCAAGAAACTTGGGTGTCCTGCGTCTAAGCAGACTATCTCTCGCTGGATCGGGTACATTATCCAGCATGCGTATTTTATGGCAGGATTGCCGTGTCCTACATCAGTTAAAGCCCACTCTACTCGTAAAGTGGGTTCTTCCTAGGCGGCTGCCCGGGGTGTCTCGGCTTTACAGCTTTGCCGAGCGGTTACTTGGTCTGGGTTGAACACATTTACTAAGTTCTACAAGTTTGATACTTTGGCCTCTGAGGACCTGAAGTTTGGTCAATCAGTTCTGCAGGAGCCTCCATGCTCTCCCTCTCATCGTGGGAGCTTTGGTACATCCCCATGGTACTAATGTGGACCCCAGCATCCTCTAGGACTTAAAATAAAATAGGATTTTAATTACCTACCGGTAAACCCTTTTCTCGTAGTCTGTAGAGAATGCTAAGCGCCCGCCCAGTGCTTCATGATCCTGCTGTTGTTACTTAGTTCAGTACTGCTTTGTTCTTGGTTAAGTACTGTTTGTTACTTGGTTAAGTAGTCTTGTTCAGCCGTTGCTGAGTTTTCAAGCTGTTAGCTTGGTTTGCCTTGTATGTGTAAGCTGGTGTGACTCTCGCCACTATCTGTGTAAAATCCTTCTCTTGAAGTTGTCCGTCTCCTCAGGCACAGTTCCTATACTGAGTCTGGTAGGAGGGGCATAGAGGGAGGAGCCAGCCCACACTCTCAAACCCTTAAAGTGCCAGTGGCTCCTAGTGGACCCATCTATACCCCATGGTACTAATGTGGACCCCAGCATCCTCTACGAACTACGAGAAAAGGATTTACCGGTAGGTAATTAAAATCCTATTTTTTATATTTTGTCCTCCCATTATATACAGTTGGAGCCTCGTCATCTCACCTGACCAAGGTGCAGCATGAACTCCCGGCGTGGCTAGGCGATCCGTCCATCTAGTCAGGCCGGGTGTGTACAGAGACGCTCACATTCAGAGTGGCTCTGTCTGGGCGTGCAGACGGAGATGCTCTCCATTCAAGCGAATGGGGCGCATCTCTGTCCGGGCAAGCGTGCCCATCCAGACGGAGATACTCACAGTGACTAGGTGCGCCCAGGCGGGCGCACCTACTCACATAAAGTGCCTGAATAATGGAGGCTCCATCTGTACATCTAAGGGCTACCGCTGCTCCATCCAGCTACCTTGGTGCAACCTTTTTGCCTAAACTGGATATAAACTATACTGCTCAAAAAAATAAAGGGAACACTTAAACAACACAATGTAACTCCAAGTCAATCACACTTCTGTGAAATCAAACTGTCCACTTAGGAAGCAACACTGATTGACAATCAATTTCACATGCTGTTGTGCAAATGGAATAGACATCAGGTGGAAATTATAGGCAATTAGCAAGACACCCCCAATAAAGGAGTTGTTCTGCAGGTGGTGACCACAGACCACTTCTCAGCTCCTATGCTTTCTGGCTGATGTTTTGGTCACTTTTGAAAGCTGGCAGTGCTTTCACTCTAGTGGTAGCATGAGATGGAGTCTACAACCCACACAAGTGGCTCAGGTAGTGCAGCTCTTCCAGGATGGCACATCAATGCGAGCTGTGGCAAGAAGGTTTGCTGTGTCTGTCAGCGTAGTGTCCAGAGCATGGAGGCGCTACCAGTAGACAGGCCAGTACATCAGGAGATGTGGAGGAGGCCGTAGAAGGGGCAACAACCCAGCAGCAGGACCGCTACCTCCACCTTTGTGCAAGGCAGAACAGGAGGAGCAGAGCCCTGCAAAATGACCTCCAGCAAGCCACAAATGTGCATGTGTCTACTCAAACGATCAGAAACAGACTCCATGAGGGTGGTATAAGGGGCCCGACGTCCACAGGTGGGGGTTGTGCTTACAGCCCAACACCGTGCAGGACATTTGGCATTTGCCAGAGAACACCAAGATTAGCAAATTAGCCACTGGCGCCCTGTGCTCTTCACAGATGAAAGCAGGTTCTCACTGAGCACATGTGAAAGACGTGACAGAGTCTGGAGACGCCAAGGAGAACGTTCTGCTGCCTGCAACATCCTCCAGCATGACCGGTTTGGCAGTGGATCAGTAATGGTGTGGGGTGGCATTTCTTTGGGGGGTCGCACAGCCCTCCATGTGCTCGCCAGAGGTAGCCTGACTGCCATTAGGTACCAAGATGAGATCTTCAGACCCCTTGTAAGACCATATGCTGGTGCGGTTGGCCCTGGGTTCCTCCTAATGCAAGACAATGCTAGACCTCATGTGGCTGGAGTGTGTCAGCAGTTCCTGAAAGACAAAGGCATTGATGCTATGGACTGGCACACCCGTTCCCCAGACCTGAATCTAATTGAGCACATCTGGGACATCATGTCTCGCTCCATCCACCAACGCCACGTTGCACCACAGACTGTCCAGGAGTTGGCGGATGCTTTAGTCCAGGTCTGGGAGGAGATCCCTCAGGAGACCATCTGCCACCTCATCAGGAGCATGCCCAGGCGTTGTAGGGAGGTCATACAGGCACGTGGAGGCCACACACACTACTGAGCCTCATTTTGACTTGTTTTAAGGACATTACATCAAAGTTGGATCAGCCTGTAGTGTGTTTTTCCACTTTAATTTTGAGTGTGACTCCAAATCCAGACCTCCATGGGTTAATAAATTTGATTTCCATTGATAATTTTTGTGTGATTTTGTTGTCAGCACATTCAACTATGTAAAGAACAAAGTATTTAATAAGAATATTTCATTCATTCAGATCTAGGATGTGTTATTTTAGTGTTCCCTTTATTTTTTTGAGCAGTGTATATTTGAGCTGTGAGGTGTTCAGAATAGTCTAGAAATGAGTGGAAATGAATGTTATTAAGGTTAATAGATCCAAAACCAAAACCCGCAAGTGTGGTTTTGACAAAACCAATCCAGATCCAAAACACGAAGGAGATCCAGATCCAAAACCAAAACACAAAACCCGAAAAATGGCCCGGTAAACACACTTAATATTTAGTAATCCATTAATTAAATGCTCTTTTTGGTTGCAATTGATTACAAGTAAATCAACTTCTATTAAAAATAGTTCATTCATATTCATTTCCACATTTACGGTATCTCTAGCACTAGTGAGCCACCAGGTCCCGCACAGATGTGCTAGCGTCAGCCATCTTTTTTGTAAAAAATGCATCTTTGTCGCAATGCAATGTTACTGAGATGCACAAGCATACTGCTAATTGATTTGATCTGTGATACTTGTATATTGTGTATGATTGTGTCTGTTGTGTGAAGCACAATGGAACTTGCATGTCATGGAAACAGCCTTGTTTAGTGCACTGCCTGTGATGGACACGCTTGGCAAGCCAGATCGCTGGTAATCCTGAACTTCTGTCCAGCTGTTATCAAAGGCAGTGCTCCAAACCCAAAACTCTTGTCACGATCCGGGTATCTAGACGCCATTACTTGCCTTTCAGATGTCTCCTGAGGCTGGCTCAGCGTTCCAAGGCCGGATCTCATCTGTGTCCACATTCTGCATATCCCTCCTGTCACGCTGAGACGCTGTCACAGCGGCGCTATGTTTAAATCCTGCATGGCGTCTCCTGTCCTCTGCGTCCGGCGCCGCCATTACTGTTATGTTTCCACATGGTTTCCAAACCAGCTTTCCCTCCAAGTTCTAACATGGGCGCAGCCATGTTGGATCCAATCACATGTCTCAGTTCCACCAATCCACTGCCTCTGGAAATCTGCATAATTGCCCAGCCAATGCTTGCATTTCTGCAGGTATAAGTATCCTGTGCCTGGGCCAGGAAGTCGTCAGTGCTTTGTTTGTCATACCTTGTTCCAGTCTCTCTCTCCTGTGGTTGTTTTCCAGGTTCCAGCTCCTGTCTCCAGCATCCACTAAGAGATCCGCACCTGCCTACCATCCTGCGGTGCAGCCTGACTCTGCAGTCCTCCGTGGCTGTTCCAGCTTCCAGCTATTAACTCATCTGCTTCCAGCAGATTCCAGTATCCTTAAAGTGCCGGTGTTGTTCCAGCGGATTCCTACTTACCAGCAGTATCCACTACCACCGGTAACAATCCTTCAACTCCTCTGTTTCCACGCTCCCTAGCATCTTACAGTATTCACTCCGTGTTTCATCACCTGGCTGGTTCCATCCAGCATTCACTCAGTGACTTTATCACCTGGCTGATCCCATTCAGCATCCACTCCGTGTCTTACCACCTGGCTGGTTCTATCCAGCAAATACAACAGCTTACTCAAGTTACCAGCTTCATTTATTCCATCTACTGGCATGTTCCTTGGTTATCTGCACTACTACAGCCAGGCCTGGTAAGGTTTTTCCATCAAGGACTTTAACAGCTGTTCTTAACCTACCAGTGCTCTGTTACACCTTCCATGGTCAAAGTGTTCCAGGAATTATATTAATTGCCGTTGTCATCATTTGCTGTCTGTTACACGGAGTTTGTCAATAAACTTTTAATTTACTTTTACCTGGTTGTCATGGTCACACCTTCGGGTTTCCTTTAACACTTACATGTCCAGGGGTCTGATTAAACCTCCCCGGTTTAAGTTCCTCTCAGCCCCTACAACTGAGGCTTCCTCCTGTCAGCTAAAACCCTCAGTTGTGACAGTAAGCACTGACCATATGAATCCAGTCGGAGACCAGGATCAAGCGGCTAGGCCGATGCAAGAACTGGCAGCCCGACTTGAACATCAGGAGGCTGCACAAGGCCATATCATCTGCTGTCTCCAGGATCTCTATACGCGGCTGGATGGGATTCAAACGACCCTCCATGAACCTGACACGTCCGGTGCGTCCACCACAGTGACACCAGCTGTAACCCCACCCACCTTGCCCATTTCCATTCCACGTCTTCATCTTCCAACGCCAGCAAAATTTTACGGATCTCCAAGGTTCTGCAGGGGATTTCTCAACCAATGCGAAATCCATTTTGAGCTTCAACCTGGCAATTTCCCCTGTGACCGTACTAAAATTGCCTTGACTGGGCATCACCTTTATGGGAGAAGTCTGATCCCCTGCTGTCCTCCTATACTGACTTTGTGGCAACATTCAGGCGCATCTTCGACGAGCCAGGCCAGGTAACCTCTGCTTCATCCGAGATTCTCCGTTTACGCCAGGGAACACGTACTGTGGGACAGTATCTAATACAGTTCCAAATCCTGGCATCCGAACTGGCATGGAACGACGAGGCCCTGTATGCTGCATTCTGGCATGGCTTATCTGAGCGCATCAAGGATGAGTTAGCTACCAGAGACTTGCCCTCTAAGTTGGATGAGCTAATTTCATTATGCACGAAGGTTGATCTACGGTTCAGCAAAAGAGCAATTGAGCGGGGAAGGTCATCCACTCCAAAATCTTCTGCTCCTCCTCCTCGTCAACCGTCTCCGTCCGAAGATGAGCCCATGCAAATTGGTCGTTCCCGTCTATCCCCTGCTGAGCACCGAAGACGTCTTTCCGAGTTCCTCTGTCTCTACTGTGCAGCTCCGTCTCACGCAATCAATGCCTGTCCCAAACGTCCGGGACTTCAAGTCCTAGCTCGCCAAGGAGAGGGCCGGCTAGGAGTAATGCTCTCCTCTCCATCTCCTCGTGATTGTAATCTCCCAGTCTCGCTTCAAATTGCTCAACGTTACAGGAACGTCATTGCCCTCCTTGATTCCGGAGCAGCTGGGAATTTCATAACCGAAGCTTATGTTAAACGGTGGTCCCTACCCACCGAGAGACTTTCCTCGTCCATCTCCTTGACTGCCGTGGATGGCAGCAAGATATTTGATGCAGTTATTTCTCTAAGGACTCTACCAGTTCGTCTGAGAGTGGGAGTTCTTCATGCAGAATTTATTTCCTTCCTAGTGATTCCAAGAGCCACACATCCAGTGGTTTTGGGCCTTCCATGGCTCCGCCTCCACAATCGATCGATTGACTGGACGACTACACAGATACTAGCATGGGGTCCCTCCTGTGCTGAGACCTGTTTGTCTAAAGTGCTTCCTGTTTGTTCTTCTTTCCCCAGGTCATCTGATGTTCCACCTCCTCCATATCAAGACTACACGGACGTGTTCAGTAAAGCTTCTGCTGATATCCTTCCTCCTCATAGAGAATGGGACTGCCCAATTGATCTCATTCCAGGGAAGGTTCCACCTCGAGGCCGAACTTATCCGTTGTCTCTGCCTGAGACGCACTCCATGGAGGAATACATCAAAGAGAACCTGGCGAAGGGTTTTATCCGACCTTCTTCTTCTCCAGCTGGCGCAGGCTTCTTCTTCGTTAAGAAGAAAGACGGTGGTCTGCGGCCGTGCATCGACTACAGAGGTCTGAACAACATTACCGTCAAGAACCGGTATCCTTTACCCTTGATTACAGAGCTCTTCGATAGAGTCAGCGGAGCAACCATCTTTACAAAGTTGGATTTGAGGGGTGCCTACAATCTCATCCGGATCCGTGAGGGTGACGAGTGGAAGACCGCCTTTAACACCCGTGATGGACATTATGAGTACCTCGTCATGCCCTTCGGATTGAGTAATGCTCCAGCTGTCTTCCAGCATTTCGTCAATGAGATCTTCAGAGACATCTTATACCGCCATGTCGTGGTATATCTAGATGATATCCTCATCTTTACAAATAATCTAGAGGAACATCGTTTTTGGGTAAAGGAGGTTCTGTCCCGTCTCCGTGTCAATCATCTCTATTGCAAATTGGAGAAATGTGTTTTTGAAGTTAAATCCATTCCGTTTCTAGGTTACATTGTGTCCGGTTCTGGACTAGAGATGGATCCTGAGAAACTACAAGCAATCCAGAATTGGCAGATACCCTTAACCCTCAAAGGGGTCCAGAGGTTCTTAGGGTTCGCCAATTATTACAGAAAGTTTATACGAGACTTTTCCACCATTGTGGCGCCTATCACTGCATTAACCAAGAAGGGTGCTAACCCGTCCAAGTGGTCTGAAGAAGCTACGCAAGCTTTTCATCTCCTAAAGCAACGTTTCATCTCTGCACCAGTTCTGAAACAGCCCGACATCGACTCTCCTTTCACCTTAGAGGTGGATGCCTCCTCCGTTGGAGTAGGAGCGGTGTTATCCCAGAGGGCTAAAGATGGCCATCTACATCCTTGCAGTTTCTTCTCCCGGAAGTTCTCCCCAGCTGAGCGCAACTATGCCATTGGCGACCAGGAGTTGCTAGCCATCAAGCTCGCTCTAGAGGAGTGGAGATATCTGTTGGAGGGAGCTTCTCATTCAATTACTATACTTACCGACCACAAGAATCTTTTATATCTGAAAAGCGCCCAATGGGGTATATTTACTAAGGTCCCGATTTTGACCGAGATGCCGTTTTTTCATCAAAGTGTCATCTCGGTAATTTACTAAGCAATAATCACGGCAGTGATGAGGGCATTCGTAATTTTTTGGAAGTCCAAGAAAAAAATTACGAATGAATACACCATCGGTCAAAACGCGGCTGTTTAAGTATGAATCTCGGTAATTTACTAAGAAGTGCAAAGCAAAAAAAAATAAAAACACTGCCGTGAAAAATTACAACTTGTAAAAAAGTGCTAAAAAAAACAGACCTGCTTTGTTAATCCGTGATTGTATAGGCATGCAGGGATCCATGAGATCCGTGCATGTATATCAGTGGGAAGGGGTGGGAAAGTGGTTATTTTCTTTAAAAAAATTGCGTGGGGTCCCCCCTCCTAAGCATAACCAGCCTCGGGCTCTTTGAGCCGATCCTGGTTGCAGAAATATGGGGAAAAAATTGACAGGGGTTCCCCCATATTTAAGCAACCAGCATCGGGCTCTGCGCCTGGTCCTGGTTCCAAAAATACGGGGGACAAAAAGAGTAGGGGTCCCCCGTATTTTTAAAACCAGCACCGGGCTCTACTAGCTGGACAGATAATGCCACAGCCGGGGGTCACTTTTATATAGTGCCCTGCGGCAGTGGCATCAAAAATCCAACTAGTCACCCCTGGCCGGGGTACCCTGGGGGAGTGGGGACCCCTTCAAATAAGGGGTCCCCCCCCAGCCACCCAAGGGCCAGGGGTGAAGCCTGAGGCTGTCCCCCCCATCCAATTGGCTGCGGATGGGGGGCTGATAGCCTTTTGTGAAAATGAAAAGATATTGTTTTTAGTAGCAGTACTACAAGGCCCAGCAAGCCTCCCCCGCATGCTGGTACTTGGAGAACCACAAGTACCAGCATGCGGCGGAAAAACGGGCCCGCTGGTACCTGTAGTACTACTACTAAAAAAATACCCAAAAAAAGACAATACACACACACCTTGAAAGTAAAGTTTTATTACATGCATCCACACAAACATACATACATACTTACCTTATGTTCACACGAGGGTCGGTCCTCTTCTCCAGTAGAATCCATGTGGTACCTGTTGAATAAATTCTACTCACCAGATCCAGGGTACCAGGCTCCTCGGATAATCCTTTTGTAATCCACGTACTTGATTAAAAAAAAAAAACGGAGAGCCGAGCCACGCACTGAAAGGGGACCCATGTTTTCACATGGGTCCCCTTTCCCCGAATGCCAGAAACCCACTCTGACTGATGTCTAAGTGGGTTTCTTCAGCCAATCAGGGATCGCCACGTTGTAGCACCCTCCTGATCGGCTGTGTGCTCCTGTACTGACTGACAGGCAGCACGCGGCAGTGTTACAATGCAGCGCCTATGCGCTCCATTGTAACCAATGGTGGGAACTTTGTGGTCAGCGGTGAGGTCACTTTCGGTCAACCGCTGACTACAAAGTTCCCACCATTGGTTACAATGGAGCGCATAGGCGCTACATTGTAACACTGCCGTGTGCCGCCTGTCAGACAGTACAGGAGCACACAGCCGATCAGGAGGGTGCTACAACATCTCTTAAACACTATTTTTTTTTCATCTCCACTTTTTTTTTTTACTGTTTTCCATTGATTTACTCTTATACATTATACATTGCATTACCAATTACTTTACTGTGTTGAAAATTATCTCTTTCCACAGCTAGGCTATAGTATTGTGTTATGTAGCATAGTCTTTACTATTTGTATTGTAATACATAGTCGGTATTTTTTGTATTATATTGTATTGTTTTTATAAAGGTACAGGGAGTTAGAGTTTTTAGACAAAATGGGAGAGTCCGTGGTTGGTAATCTCACTCAGTGCATGTCGTGCATGATGTATGCGCACCTGGAGCAACCGGCCCAGTGTGAATACATCTGCGCGAGGTGTACACGAATGGTTGCCCTGGAAGCCCAGGTAAATGATCTAGAGCAAACCATTACGCGACTGAGGAGTATTCACAATCTCGAACTGAGCTTAGATAGAACGGTGGAGGAGTTGCAGGCAGAGCAACCGGTAGTCGAGGACGAGGACAATCAGGTAGCAAGCTGGGTTAGAAAGAAGAAGAAGAGGGGGAGGGGGAGACAGGACATCTCCGACCTGCCAAACCCCAATAAATTGCCCGACTGGGTGAAGATTCTGGGGTTAGCAGTGAGGAAATGATGGCACTGGAGGATACTGTCCCTCTAGCAACCAGAGAAGCGGTCCCGCCAGGACAAAGGGAAAAAAAGAAAGTGAGGTACCTAGTCAAATTGTGGTGGTAGGGGATTCTATTATCAGGAAGACAGATAGGGCAATCTGCTATCGGGACCGTGATCGCCGTACAGTCTGCTGTCTCCCGGGTGCTCGGGTACGGCACATTGCGGACCGGGTAGAAATATTGTTGAGAGGGGCTGAGAACGACCCGGTGGTCTTGGTGCACGTTGGCACCAACAACAAAGTAGGTGGGAAGTCCTTAAGAAAGATTATAGGGACCTAGGCCAAAAATTAAAGGCAAGGACATCTAGTGTAATATTCTCTGAAATATTACCTGTGCCACGCGCTAGTCCAGGAAGGCAGAGGGATATTAGGGAGGTAAATGTGTGGCTTAGAGACTGATGTAGGAAGGAGGGGTTTGTGTTCTTAAAACATTGGGCAGACTTCTCAGTCAGGCGCCATCCTTTTGGTCGATGGATTGCACCTGAATGAGGAGGGGGCAGCGGTGCTGGGGGGAAGGATGGTTAGAAGGTTGGAGGAGATTAAAAACTAGGTGCCTGGGGGGAGGGATTAGAAAGAATTAGTGGGACAACTAGAGAGCGAAGAATAGTGGGAAGGATAAAGTACAATGGGGGTGGAGAGGGGGGAAGGAGAAAAATAGTCAGTAATTGTAATTTAAGGGAAACCCAGGTTCCTAAGGAAATGTTATGTACAACAAAACTTGCGGATCAGGGAATTACTAAACTTAAGTGTATGATTGCAAATGTGAGAAGCCTAACAAGTAAAATGGGGGAATTAGAGGCAATTGCACTTAATGACCATTATGACATAATAGGCATTACTGAGACATGGTGGGACGATTCTCACGACTGGATGGCAAACATTGAGGGATACACTCTCTTCGGGAGAGATAGGAATTAATAAAAAGGGAGGGGGTGTTTGTCTCTGTTAAACCATTCTTAAAACCATATTTAAAGGAGGTCATTTACGAGGGGACTGGAGATAACGTAGAGTCATTATGGGTTGAGATTTCGAGTGGGGGTAAAGATACAAAAAACTTTTAATAGGGATATGCTATAAACTGGCAGATATTAGTGTGGCTGATGAATTTCAACTCTTGCAGCAAATCGAAAAAAACTGCAGGTATGGGGAACGTCATTATTGTTGGGGACTTTAATTACCCGGACATAAACTGGAACACTGAAACACTAAATACAGCTAGGGGTAACAGGTTCTTAAACATGCTAAAAGATCATTACTTGTCCCAGGTAATTGAGGAACCAACTAGGCAAGGGGCTATACTGGACCTAGTACTAACTAATAATGAGGAAATAATAACAAAGAATAAAGCAGGGGAGACCCTAGGAAATAGCGATCACAATATGATGACATTCGATATCAGCTTCCAAAAACAACAATATAAGGGTTTAACTAAGACTTTTAACTTTAGGAAAGCTAATCACATTGCTGAAACAAGCGATGAAGGAGATTAATTGGGAAATTGTATTTCATGGTAAGAATACTGCTGAAATGTGGGATGTTTTTACAACTGCACTCAATAAGTACACTAATTTATATATTCCCAAAGTCAGCAATAACAGAAGTAGGAAATTCAAACAGATGTGGCTTAATAAGAAGGTCAAGGAGCAAATGTGTAAAAAGAGACGTGCTTTCAAAGCATTTAAGTCTGACGGAATGGTGGAATCATTCCAGTTCTACAAGGAATGTACCAAAAAATGCAAAAAAAGCAATCAAAGCAGCTAAAATAGAAAATGAAAAACAAATCGCAAAGGAGATTAAAACAAACCCCAAAAAGTTCTTTAAGTATATAAACGGTAAAAAGTTAAAAAGAGAGAATATTGGGCCTTTAAAGGGCATGTTGGATGTCTTGATTAATGATGATAGGGAAAAAGCAGATTTATTTAATAAATTATTTTTATCAGTATTCACAAAAGAAGACATAAACTATAATAACGACCCGTTGCTTGGTACTTGGGTAAATGAGGGAGTAGTCTGGTAGAGACTAAGTCAGATTAAGATAAATAAATCTCCTAGGCCGGATGGACTCCACCCCAGGGATCTTATGGAACTCAACGTAGAGATATCAAAACCTCTATATTTGATCTTCAGCTAGTCAATTAGATCAGGAATGATACCAAAGGACTGGCATATAGCAGAGGTAGTCCCAATATTTTAAAAGGGTATTAAAATGCTCCCCGGGAACTATAGACAGATGAGCTTGACATCTATAGTGGGGAAAATACTAGAAGGTATATAAAGGTATAGCATACTAGAGTACTTGTATACCTCCAAGGTCATTACTAGGAATCAGCATGGATTTGTGAAGGACAGGTCATGTCAAACTAACTTAATAAGCTTCTACGAGAAAGTGAGCGATGATATTGATCAGGGTCAAGCCGTGGATGTGATCTTTTTGGACTTCGCTAAGGCCTTTGACAAAGTTCCACACAGGAGACTAATTCTCAAACTAAGAGAGATTGGGGTAGGAAACACCATTTGTACTTGGGTGAGTAATTGGCTGTTTAATAGGAAACAACGAGTGGGGATTACTGGGATGTACTCTGAGTGGGCTTCAGTACTCAGTGGAATACTGCAGGGCTCAGTACTCGGGCCATTGCTGTTTAACATATTCGTTAATGACCTAGGAGAGGCACTGCAAAGCACAGTGTCAATTTTTCGCAGATGATACTAAACTATGTAGAATAATTAATTCAGACAAGGATGTTGATTCTCTACAGAATCACTTATCTAGACTTGAGGTCTGGGCGGATAAATGGAGAATGAGGTTCAATATAGACAAATGTAAAGTTATGCACTTTTGGACCTTGAACAATCAGGCAGCCTATAAACTAAATGGGGTAAATGTAGGGATAACGGTAGTTGAAAAAGATTTGGGAGTGCAAATCGATAATAAACTTGGTAGCAGTACGCAATGTCAAAATACAGCAACAAATGCTAATAAGGTGTTAGCATGCATAAAACGGGGTATGGAGACAAGGGATGAGAGTGTAAGGATTACACTTCCTCTGTATAAATCATTGGTGCGGCCACACCTGGAATATTGTGTACAGTTTTGGGCACCATACTATAAAAAAGATATCTTGGAATTCGAAAGGGTTCAGAGGCGAACCACTAAACTGGTTAAGGGGTTAGAGGCACTGGATTATGAGGAAAGACTTAAAAGGCTTGATATGTTCACACTGGAAAAGAAGCGACTGAGAGGGGACATTATTAATATTTATAAATACATTAAGGGACAATACAAGGATTTATCAAACGATTTGTTTACCAAAAAAACACTACTTCGGACATGAGGACACCTCCTGAGGTTAGAAGTAAAAAAAATTGCATACTCAATGGAGAAAAGGGTTCTTCACAGTAAGAGCAGTAAGGATTTGGAATTCTCTGCCAGAGAAGGTAGTAGTGGTGGACTCAATCAATAAGATTAAAAATGGATTAGATAAATTTCTAGCAGAAAAAAATATCCAGGGATACAGCATTTAATTAACAGGAAAAAAAAAATTATAATATAGGTTGAACTCGATGGACATTTGTCTTTTTTCAACCTCTACAACTATGTAACTATGTAACATTTCACTCAACAGTTATCTTACAAATGGACATATTTGTCTATATTATTTAATTTTCACACAAATAATGTTAAAATGGTTGTTTTCATGCCCTGACTGTCATTAAATTATAACCAGCAGATGTGAGCAGTTCAATTAACTTTCTATGTTTTATGCCCATACCAAGCAGAGTTTCATTATTGATAATAAAGATGAGGAAGTCAAGCTTTGTTTAGACTAAACGTTGCAATAATCATCAATAATGCTTTTGACTCGGTAGAGTGGCCTTTTTTATGGGAGGTGATGCGGGCATACGGTATAGGTCCAGGCTTTATTAAATGGATCCAATTGTTATATATGGGCCCTAAAGCTCGGGTATCAGTTAATGGTTATGTTTCATATAATTTTCCCTGACTAGGGGTACAAGACAGGGTTGTCCATTATCCCCGACATTATTTGCACTAGCAATTGAACTATTAGCATGTGTTTTAAGATCCCACCTGGGTATATTAGGTCTTAAAGTTGGTAACAGTGTAGAAAATGTTGCATTATATGCTGATGATCTACTCATTTTTCTTTCAGACTATATTAAATCCATACCGGTAATTCTACAATTGATTCTTACTTATGGAATATATGTGGGTCTTAATATAAATTGGGGGAAATCACATATTCTTCTGCTTCGGGGCGTGTGCTCAAGGGTTCAACAGGTTAATCCTCCCCTGAAATGGGTTGATCAATTTAAATAGTTGGGCATTTGGATAACTAACTCACCTCAGGAATTTGTTCCTTTGAACATAAAACCTTTTTTTAGAATATCTTCATATAAAGATAAAATCCTGGATTAAATTACCTCTTCCTGTGACAGGTAGAATCAATCTGGTAAGGATGGTTGTTCTACTGAAAATTCTTTATATTTTTTGACATTCCCCTATTTATATTACAGACTCGATATTTAGGAAATTAAATAGTATAATATCATCATTGATCTGGATGAATAAGCGACCCAGAATTCAATTGAATACCCTGATGAGATCTAGGCAATGTGGAGGGTTGTCACTGCCAGATTTCAAGTTATACTATGTAGCTGCCCATATGGTTCATTTATGGACAAGGATTAAGGGGGAAGAGCTGACACCATTGATTAGGAGTTCAATCTCACAGGTTACACCAGAACACTCCCCTTTGCAAGCGATTCTCGCAAAAAAATATCATCACAAAGATCCACCTATATTTATTCAAGCAATTAAAATATGGAGATATGTAATAAAAATAATGAAAAATGAGTGATTAGACCCTGACACTCCACTATATGAATCTAAAATACTAAATAAATTGAGGGCACTGCAAATGTAACGAGTGTGGGGATCGAAAGGTATTCACACTGTATGGAAATTTTATGTTGGACACACCATGAGATACTTTATTCAACTGCAAAATGAATATGATTTACCTGCCTCATATTTCTTTAGATATCTTCAATTGAGACACACCCTTTTTATACAGTTTAAAGAGCTTCCAATACATATAGTAGATTTTACCAATTCAAAAATTTCTGTTGGGACTGGGGAAATACTTATCACTGTGAAGCTCTTCCCAGACTCAGGGATAAATGGGAAGCAGATGTCGGTACATTAACAGATGAGGCTTGGAATACCGCGATGGCTACACCTAAAGGGTCAACTAATTCAATTAGATTTCAACAGATACAGTTATTTATTTTTCATAGGACTTATCTCACCCTGGTTAGACTTAAGAGAATGGCAGGTAGTAGTACCGGGTGTAGTATGAGTTGCCGGCGGCCGGGTCCTCGGCGGCAAGCATACCAGCGCCGGGATCTCGGCCGCCGGCTTGTTGACCGCAGGGCGAGCGCAAATGAGCCCTTTGCGGGCTCGCTACGCTCGCCACGCTGTGGGCTACGCGTGCCACACTATCTATTCTCCCTCCAGGGGGGTCGTGGACCCCCAAGAGGGAGTAAAGGTGTTGATATGCCAGTTGTCAGGATTCTGACACTGGTATACTGTGCAGTGGGATACCAACAAGCGGTATACTGAATATCACCCATATTACTGATGTGTGCCCAAAATGTAAGGTAGATGTAGAAACATTCTGGCATCTCATATGGGAATGCTCAAGGGTGAGAAGCTTTTGGGATAAAGTAAAACGTATAATAATAAATACAGGTATACCCCCAGATATTATATCACCTAGACTGTGTATAATGGGAATTTGGGAATCAGATTTGCTAGATAAATACAGTAAGAAATATGTTATTAATATATGCTCAATTGCGAAAGTTAGCATTGCTAGAACCTGGATGGCATCTCTTGGACCAGATTTTGCCATTTGGATATCATTAGTTAACTCTACGGTTTCTCATGAAAAACATGTGTATGCTTCACGAAATACTAAGGCTATGTTTGAAAAAATATGGACTAGATGGATAAAATCTCAATATTTCCTGATATCAATGGAATGTCCATAATATAATGTGACTATAGTAAAGGGTAAACATAAGCAAAATATATAGCCACAAGGAAAACAATCGCAGTTAGAGTGTCTTTTTTATGTGATGTGTATGTTGGTTGTCTTTATTATTATCAAAAAATTTTTTTTTAGGGGGGGGATAATTGTGTGTTCTGATGGGCAAAAAAACTTTCTTGGAGAGGGATTCATATTGTATTGAATCAGGTACTTGGTCATGGACGTTCTCATTGTCTCGGGATGCTAGAAATAAGGATTATGATTAGTTACAAACTATAGGAAATATGTATAAATAATGAAGAGATTCTGAGAATAAGTTAAAGTGAAACAACTATGAGGATGGTATACTGCAAATGCTGCAAAGGTTAGAGGTGGATATGTGGTAATATATATTTTTAAAAATATATATATTTCTTTCTTCTCTCTTTTCATATGTATAAGCACAGAAGAAACAGTTACACATTATACCTACAAATAAAGAAGATTAACCACTAATTAAAAAGGTAATAGATACATAAAATTTTGGAATATTGCAGCACCAATGTAAAACATATCTTAAACACAAAATAATACACGTATAACCATAATATCCACAATATTTGATTTATGCAGCATGTTGTTAAATACAGCTGGAGACTGTTAAAGAAATGAAGCTAATAAAACGAAACAATAATATGATTGGTTCCTAGCGTTGGGGGGGCCAGCATTGAGCGTATATATAATGTGGTATTGTGCCTAATTGGTATACCTATCTTTGTGCACACTCTCCACATGTAAGATACGGGTTCTTTAAAATGGTTAATATATATATACATATATATATATATATATAAAAAATGAAGTATAAAAAGCGCCTAATAGTGTTGGTGAATCACTCTTTGTGAAAAATTGTGATAATAAAACAGACAAAGTATAACAACTTAGCTGCGGATATTTCTGGTGGATGACTCTTAGAAACCGGACATGTAAAGGAGAGATAAAATTGACATAGTGTGTACTGTTTTTAAATTTCCACAGGTGTTTAAAAAGCAGTTTATAGGAACTGTGCAGGTTCCAAATTTATAGTAAAAAACTATGTTTAGTTAAAAACAATAGTTTAATAAACACACTCCTGCCATACATGCAGGTTACATACATAGATAAAACAGCACAAAAGTTTTAAGGACATATATAGCAGCTGATTCAATTCTAAAATGCAGGTATTAATCGTACAATATTAAGAAGTATAGCAGGCTTATCTGTCCACATATATAGTTTTCGGATTAGATTTCATCCGTAAATGCAAGTATCAAACGTACAAGATAAAAGGTAAAAACATGGCTTATCTGTCCACGAATGGGAAGTCAAAGGGGTGAGCATCCAGTCCCTGTCCCAACGCGTTTCGTCCTAGTGTGAGGACTTCTTCAAGGGGATGACATACTGTGGGAGTCCTGGGATTTTTATACTAAAATATGTGGTCACATGTAAGGAAGTGATCTCACTTCCTGTGTATCCTTCCGGATTTTAGTGGAGTATAAGAATTTAAATATATATCATTTGTGGTCTATAGATAGCGAGGATAGTATAAATGGAACATATATATATCTTTATAGTGGAGAAAACAAGTGTTTAAAAAACAGTGTTGAACGATGCTTGGAACGCAAAAGCGTCACTTCCGGTTATCGCCGTGGAACGCATCGCGTCATTTCCGTTAGCGGTAATATTCAGTTCAAGTCATAGAGGACGGGAGAGACGGCGCAATCTTTAATAGAAACACGGGAGAGGTTCATTATGGCTCAATGTTCAGTAATATGTTGTTTTACATGAACCGCTGTAGCGCGACGTCACTTCCGGCCTGGAAGGTATAACAGAAAACGGACACTCCATTTCCGCCGACATCATATCCGGTTGTTGGAACGCACGGCCATCTTTGATGAATGGATTTAATCTGTAAATGTTGGAACGCAAATGTTCATAGATGCTTAATAAAACCTTATTTTTATATATATATATTTTTTTGTTTATAAGTGTTGATTATGCTAAAAGTGACTAATAAGGAACTAATAAGGAAACCGTGTTATATTTACGATTTATTCAATATTTAAAATATTTAAAAGTGAAGATTAGGTGCCAGATATGTGATATAAAAAAGGATATAAAAAAGATATAAAAAAGATAAAAAAGATAATAAGGAGAGAGCAGGGGAAGGGAATGGGTGAGGGTTTTTATAGAAAAGGAGCAATTTCGAATCCCTCGTTGAATCCTAGGGGTGCCATAGTTCTCAGCTCGAAAATCAAGAACATTTCTCTTTGTGACAGTTTATTCAAGATATCTCCGCCCCTTTCACCCAAGGTCACATTTTCTATACCTTTAAAGGTGAGGTTATCGGGGTTGGAGTTGTGTGCTTCTTGGAAATGCCTGTAAATCGCGTGCGTTGAAATTTTATTTTTTATATTTCTTACATGTTCTTGGATGCGTATTTTTAAACATCTCTTAGTTTTTCCAACATATCTCTGGCCGCACGTGCATTCCAACAGATAAATCACCATAGTGGAGTTGCAGTTAATGAAAGTTTTAATGGTATATTCTCGTGTATTGTCGCTGTTAGAGAACGTTTTTCTGTTTCTATGGACTAGTTTGCAAATTATGCAATTGCCGCATTTATAGCTTCCTTGACATTTCAATGTCGACGTAGGTTTTGTCGTTTTCAATAGACTTGGTGCTAAGATTTCTTTCAGGTTATTGCTTTTCCTATATACAATCTGTGGTTGAGGGGGGAGAATATCTTTAAGAATAGGATCCATCATAAGTATATTCCAATGTTTACTCAGTGATTGTTTGATGGCTGTTTCATGACAACTATAGGTTGTGACAAAAGGGATGAAGGGCCGTTGGAGAGCCTGATCAGTTTTAATTTGAGCATTCTGTGTTGAGTTTTTCCTGGTTTTCTCCAGGGCTTTTGAAATAATTTCTTCCGGATACTCCCTTTCCTCAAATCTCCTGGCGTACAGCTGTAGTTGGCAGTCCTGGTCTTCCTTTTGGCTGCAGTTTCTTTTTATCCGATGGAATTGTGAATAAGGGATGTTTTGCTTCCAGTTTTTTTGGTGACAGCTTTTATAATGCAGGTAGCTGTTTGTATCAACCTTTTTCACGAAGTTGCAAGTGATGATTTCTGTTTCTTTTGATGACAGTACTAGATCCAGGAATTCGATCTTATCTTTGTTATGCTTTTCTGTGAATTTCAGATTGTATTGGTTTAGGGATATCTTCTGAAAGAAGTCCAGGAACGAGGATTCTGTCCCTTCCCAGATGATAAGTATATCATCAATATACCTTTTGTAGATCACCAGTTGGTCGGCAAATGCATTATTCAAAAAAATGTTTTCTTCTTCCCAGCTGCCCATTAGAAGGTTGGCGAAACTGGGGGCAAAAATAGTCCCCATGGCTGTTCCGCGTGTTTGCAGGTAAAAAGACTCTTTGAATTTAAAATAATTGTGACTCAGAATAAATCTGATAAAATCACAAATGGCTTTTTTGTGTACAGCAGTTAGACCAGTATCCCTATCCAGGAATTTTTTACAAGCAGTAATTCCAGTTTCGTGTATAATGCATGTGTACAAGCTTTCTACGTCGATAGTAACCCATAAGTAGGTTTCTTTCCAAGTTGTATTTTTCACAGTTTCCAGTACACTGTTGGTGTCCTTTAGGTAGGAAGGTAATCCAATTACATATTTTTTCAAGAAGAGGTCGATGTATTCAGATAGGTGTGAAGTTAGGGAGTCAATGCCCGCAATAATTGGTCTGCCCGGGGGATTTGTCATATTTTTATGTATCTTAGGAAGATAATAAAAAATTGGAATAATTGGGGATGTTATCATCAAGAACTGGTACTCTTCTTTCTCCAGGACATAGCAGTGTAGGTAATGTATCAGCAAAATTCTCAGGTCTTCGGTGTACTGTTGTGTGGGGTCTTGAGACAGTTGTTTATAGGAGTTGATGTCACTTAGGAGACGAGTAGCTTCTTTCTCATATGCTGATCTGTCTAAAATGACTACTCCTCCTCCTTTATCAGCCTGCTTGATTACAATTTCAGGGTTGGTCTTCAGGTTTTTCAAGGCTTGCTTCTCATGATTCTTCAAATTATTCTGTTTTATGGGTGGAAGATCTTGTTCACATAAGTCTTTCTTAACCAAGTCTTGAAATATGGCGATATGGTGTCCTTTGGATTCCAGCGGGTAGTATTTTGATTTTCTTTTTAAGCCTGATTTCGATTCAGGAATAGGGTTCTTGTCAGTTTCCTTTTTTGCAAAATGTCTTTTCAATGTGAGGTTTCTAGTAAATTTGTTAAGGTCTATGAAGGTGTTGAACTTATTCATCTGATTTGATGGTGCGAATTTTAGTCCTTTGCTCAATAATGAAATTTCAGATTCGTTAAGTTTGTGTTGCGAAAGGTTAAAAATTCCATTAGACGTATTTTCTAGTTCTGTTGGTATTTTCTTTTCGCGTTTTGTCCGCCCGCTGCCTCGGGTGCCTCTTCTTCTACGAAGGTCCTTTTTATTGGTGATGGTTTCTTGAACCGTTCTCGGAAGAAAGTTTTTTTCTGTGACTCTGGGTTGGTGGTATATGGATCGGGGGATAAAAAATCCGAGTCACTGTTTGAATCCTGTCGTTGAAGGGCAGTGAATCTGTTGGTCATAGTGAGTTTCTTGTGTTGCGGTGTATATGTTCTCTGTATTCCCAGATTTTGTCTCATTCTGGGTTGGCGGGGTGTGATTTTCCAACCTCGCTTTCTTGGATCTTGGTAAATCGGATTTTTTTCTGTTCTGTTGGTAATAAATCTACTCCAATTTTTTACTCTGTTGTTGAGATAATCCTGTTTATCTCGTTGAAATTTTTTCTCCTTCCCTTTTATGACTTCTTCTTCGATTTTTTCAAGTTTCTTAGTGAGGGTCAGATCATTAGCCTTAAAGATTTCTTTATCTTTATGGGGTAGCAAGAGTGTTTCTTTCAGTAGTAATTCTTCTTCCAATTTCTGGAGAGTCTTAGATTTTTCAGAAATAATTAATTTCATTAAATTAGTAGAACACTCGTGTAGGATTTTGTCCCAACTGGATATAAATTCCTGATCTTCAATACCAAAAGTGGGGTTTTTTTGTATCCGGAGACCCCTGGGAACTCTGTTGGCTGCAATATAGTGTTCTAGTCCTTTTATTTCCCACCAAGTTTTAATTTCTTTGGTTAATAATCTCTCTGTTTCCCAAAACAATTCGTCTATGTCATCTGTTTGTAAGGCCGCCTGTTGGGCTGTTTGGTTGTCTTCATTGAAGATTTTTTGGCACAGATTATTTCTTTTATCTAGGCCTCTATGTTTCAACATGGCAGGGAGAGTCTAGGGAATAACCGGCAGCTATACAGTAATAAGTGATTTATGTAAAACAATAGAGGATAGCGCCTAGGTAAATTCAGTAAGACCCCCTAAAACAGAGGAATATAATGACTATATAGTCAGGCCTAACACTCCTCACAAGTAAGTAAGTGGCAGCTTTTAAACAATATGAAGATAAATATAAAAAATGAAGTATAAAAAGCGCCTAATAGTGTTGGTGAATCACTCTTTGTGAAAAATTGTGATAATAAAACAGACAAAGTATAACAACTTAGCTGCGGATATTTCTGGTGGATGACTCTTAGAAACCGGACATGTAAAGGAGAGATAAAATTGACATAGTGTGTACTGTTTTTAAATTTCCACAGGTGTTTAAAAAGCAGTTTATAGGAACTGTGCAGGTTCCAAATTTATAGTAAAAAACTATGTTTAGTTAAAAACAATAGTTTAATAAACACACTCCTGCCATACATGCAGGTTACATACATAGATAAAACAGCACAAAAGTTTTAAGGACATATATAGCAGCTGATTCAATTCTAAAATGCAGGTATTAATCGTACAATATTAAGAAGTATAGCAGGCTTATCTGTCCACATATATAGTTTTCGGATTAGATTTCATCCGTAAATGCAAGTATCAAACGTACAAGATAAAAGGTAAAAACATGGCTTATCTGTCCACGAATGGGAAGTCAAAGGGGTGAGCATCCAGTCCCTGTCCCAACGCGTTTCGTCCTAGTGTGAGGACTTCTTCAAGGGGATGACATACTGTGGGAGTCCTGGGATTTTTATACTAAAATATGTGGTCACATGTAAGGAAGTGATCTCACTTCCTGTGTATCCTTCCGGATTTTAGTGGAGTATAAGAATTTAAATATATATCATTTGTGGTCTATAGATAGCGAGGATAGTATAAATGGAACATATATATATCTTTATAGTGGAGAAAACAAGTGTTTAAAAAACAGTGTTGAACGATGCTTGGAACGCAAAAGCGTCACTTCCGGTTATCGCCGTGGAACGCATCGCGTCATTTCCGTTAGCGGTAATATTCAGTTCAAGTCATAGAGGACGGGAGAGACGGCGCAATCTTTAATAGAAACACGGGAGAGGTTCATTATGGCTCAATGTTCAGTAATATGTTGTTTTACATGAACCGCTGTAGCGCGACGTCACTTCCGGCCTGGAAGGTATAACAGAAAACGGACACTCCATTTCCGCCGACATCATATCCGGTTGTTGGAACGCACGGCCATCTTTGATGAATGGATTTAATCTGTAAATGTTGGAACGCAAATGTTCATAGATGCTTAATAAAACCTTATTTTTATATATATATATTTTTTTGTTTATAAGTGTTGATTAGGCGCTTTTTATACTTCATTTTTTATATTTATCTTCATATTGTTTAAAAGATGCCACTTACTTGTGAGGAGTGTTAGGCCTGACTATATAGTCATTATATTCCTCTGTTTTAGGGGGTCTTACTGAATTTACCTAGGCGCTATCCTCTATTGTTTTACATAAATCACTTATTACTGTATAGCTGCCGGTTATTCCCTAGACTCTCCCTGCCATGTTGAAACATAGAGGCCTAGATAAAAGAAATAATCTGTGCCAAAAAATCTTCAATGAAGACAACCAAACAGCCCAACAGGCGGCCTTACAAACAGATGACATAGACGAATTGTTTTGGGAAACAGAGAGATTATTAACCAAAGAAATTAAAACTTGGTGGGAAATAAAAGGACTAGAACACTATATTGCAGCCAACAGAGTTCCCAGGGGTCTCCGGATACAAAAAAACCCCACTTTTGGTATTGAAGATCAGGAATTTATATCCAGTTGGGACAAAATCCTACACGAGTGTTCTACTAATTTAATGAAATTAATTATTTCTGAAAAATCTAAGACTCTCCAGAAATTGGAAGAAGAATTACTACTGAAAGAAACACTCTTGCTACCCCATAAAGATAAAGAAATCTTTAAGGCTAATGATCTGACCCTCACTAAGAAACTTGAAAAAATCGAAGAAGTCATAAAAGGGAAGGAGAAAAAATTTCAACGAGATAAACAGGATTATCTCAACAACAGAGTAAAAAATTGGAGTAGATTTATTACCAACAGAACGGAAAAAAATCCGATTTACCAAGATCCAAGAAAGCGAGGCTGGAAAATCACACCCCGCCAACCCAGAATGAGACAAAATCTGGGAATACAGAGAACATATACACCGCAACACAAGAAACTCACTATGACCAACAGATTCACTGCCCTTCAACGACAGGATTCAAACAGTGACTCGGATTTTTTATCCCCCGATCCATATACCACCAACCCAGAGTCACAGAAAAAAACTTTCTTCCGAGAACGGTTCAAGAAACCATCACCAATAAAAAGGACCTTCGTAGAAGAAGAGGCACCCGAGGCAGCGGGCGGACAAAACGCGAAAAGAAAATACCAACAGAACTAGAAAATACGTCTAATGGAATTTTTAACCTTTCGCAACACAAACTTAACGAATCTGAAATTTCATTATTGAGCAAAGGACTAAAATTCGCACCATCAAATCAGATGAATAAGTTCAACACCTTCATAGACCTTAACAAATTTACTAGAAACCTCACATTGAAAAGACATTTTGCAAAAAAGGAAACTGACAAGAACCCTATTCCTGAATCGAAATCAGGCTTAAAAAGAAAATCAAAATACTACCCGCTGGAATCCAAAGGACACCATATCGCCATATTTCAAGACTTGGTTAAGAAAGACTTATGTGAACAAGATCTTCCACCCATAAAACAGAATAATTTGAAGAATCATGAGAAGCAAGCCTTGAAAAACCTGAAGACCAACCCTGAAATTGTAATCAAGCAGGCTGATAAAGGAGGAGGAGTAGTCATTTTAGACAGATCAGCATATGAGAAAGAAGCTACTCGTCTCCTAAGTGACATCAACTCCTATAAACAACTGTCTCAAGACCCCACACAACAGTACACCGAAGACCTGAGAATTTTGCTGATACATTACCTACACTGCTATGTCCTGGAGAAAGAAGAGTACCAGTTCTTGATGATAACATCCCCAATTATTCCAATTTTTTATTATCTTCCTAAGATACATAAAAATATGACAAATCCCCCGGGCAGACCAATTATTGCGGGCATTGACTCCCTAACTTCACACCTATCTGAATACATTGACCTCTTCTTGAAAAAATATGTAATTGGATTACCTTCCTACCTAAAGGACACCAACAGTGTACTGGAAACTGTGAAAAATACAACTTGGAAAGAAACCTACTTATGGGTTACTATCGACGTAGAAAGCTTGTACACATGCATTATACACGAAACTGGAATTACTGCTTGTAAAAAATTCCTGGATAGGGATACTGGTCTAACTGCTGTACACAAAAAAGACATTTGTGATTTTATCAGATTTATTCTGAGTCACAATTATTTTAAATTCAAAGAGTCTTTTTACCTGCAAACACGCGGAACAGCCATGGGGACTATTTTTGCCCCCAGTTTCGCCAACCTTCTAATGGGCAGCTGGGAAGAAGAAATTTTTTTTTTGAATAATGCATTTGCCGACCAACTGGTGATCTACAAAAGGTATATTGATGATATACTTATCATCTGGGAAGGGACAAAATCCTCGTTCCTGGACTTCTTTCAGAAGATATCCCTAAACCAATACAATCTGAAATTCACAGAAAAGCATAACAAAGATAAGATCGAATTCCTGGATCTAGTACTGTCATCAAAAGAAACAGAAATCATCACTTGCAACTTCGTGAAAAAGGTTGATACAAACAGCTACCTGCATTATAAAAGCTGTCACCAAAAAAACTGGAAGCAAAACATCCCTTATTCACAATTCCATCGGATAAAAAGAAACTGCAGCCAAAAGGAAGACCAGGACTGCCAACTACAGCTGTACGCCAGGAGATTTGAGGAAAGGGAGTATCCGGAAGAAATTATTTCAAAAGCCCTGGAGAAAACCAGGAAAAACTCACACAGAATGCTCAAATTAAAACTGATCAGGCTCTCCAACGGCCCTTCATCCCTTTTGTCACAACCTATAGTTGTCATGAAACAGCCATCAAACAATCACTGAGTAAACATTGGAATATACTTATGATGGATCCTATTCTTAAAGATATTCTCCCCCCTCAACCACAGATTGTATATAGGAAAAGCAATAACCTGAAAGAAATCTTAGCACCAAGTCTATTGAAAACGACAAAACCTACGTCGACATTGAAATGTCAAGGAAGCTATAAATGCGGCAATTGCATAATTTGCAAACTAGTCCATAGAAACAGAAAAACGTTCTCTAACAGCGACAATACACGAGAATATACCATTAAAACTTTCATTAACTGCAACTCCACTATGGTGATTTATCTGTTGGAATGCACGTGCGGCCAGAGATATGTTGGAAAAACTAAGAGATGTTTAAAAATACGCATCCAAGAACATGTAAGAAATATAAAAAATAAAATTTCAACGCACGCGATTTACAGGCATTTCCAAGAAGCACACAACTCCAACCCCGATAACCTCACCTTTAAAGGTATAGAAAATGTGACCTTGGGTGAAAGGGGCGGAGATATCTTGAATAAACTGTCACAAAGAGAAATGTTCTTGATTTTCGAGCTGAGAACTATGGCACCCCTAGGATTCAACGAGGGATTCGAAATTGCTCCTTTTCTATAAAAACCCTCACCCATTCCCTTCCCCTGCTCTCTCCTTATTATCTTTTTTATCTTTTTTATATCCTTTTTTATATCACATATCTGGCACCTAATCTTCACTTTTAAATATTTTAAATATTGAATATATCGTAAATATAACACGGTTTCCTTATTAGTTCCTTATTAGTCACTTTTAGCATAATCAACACTTATAAACAAAAAAATATATATATATATATAAAAATAAGGTTTTATTAAGCATCTATGAACATTTGCGTTCCAACATTTACAGATTAAATCCATTCATCAAAGATGGCCGTGCGTTCCAACAACCAGATATGATGTCGGCGGAAATGGAGTGTCCGTTTTCTGTTATACCTTCCAGGCCGGAAGTGACGTCGCGCTACAGCGGTTCATGTAAAACAACATATTACTGAACATTGAGCCATAATGAACCTCTCCCGTGTTTCTATTAAAGATTGCGCCGTCTCTCCCGTCCTCTATGACTTGAACTGAATATTACCGCTAACGGAAATGACGCGATGCGTTCCACGGCGATAACCGGAAGTGACGCTTTTGCGTTCCAAGCATCGTTCAACACTGTTTTTTAAACACTTGTTTTCTCCACTATAAAGATATATATATGTTCCATTTATACTATCCTCGCTATCTATAGACCACAAATGATATATATTTAAATTCTTATATTCCACTAAAATCCGGAAGGATACACAGGAAGTGAGATCACTTCCTTACATGTGACCACATATTTTAGTATAAAAATCCCAGGACTCCCACAGTATGTCATCCCCTTGAAGAAGTCCTCACACTAGGACGAAACGCGTTGGGACAGGGACTGGATGCTCACCCCTTTGACTTCCCATTCGTGGACAGATAAGCCATGTTTTTACCTTTTATCTTGTACGTTTGATACTTGCATTTACGGATGAAATCTAATCCGAAAACTATATATGTGGACAGATAAGCCTGCTATACTTCTTAATATTGTACGATTAATACCTGCATTTTAGAATTGAATCAGCTGCTATATATGTCCTTAAAACTTTTGTGCTGTTTTATCTATGTATGTAACCTGCATGTATGGCAGGAGTGTGTTTATTAAACTATTGTTTTTAACTAAACATAGTTTTTTACTATAAATTTGGAACCTGCACAGTTCCTATAAACTGCTTTTTAAACACCTGTGGAAATTTAAAAACAGTACACACTATGTCAATTTTATCTCTCCTTTACATGTCCGGTTTCTAAGAGTCATCCACCAGAAATATCCGCAGCTAAGTTGTTATACTTTGTCTGTTTTATTATCACAATTTTTCACAAAGAGTGATTCACCAACACTATTAGGCGCTTTTTATACTTCATTTTTTATATTTATCTTCATATTGTTTAAAAGCTGCCACTTACTTACTTGTGAGGAGTGTTAGGCCTGACTATATAGTCATTATATTCCTCTGTTTTAGGGGGTCTTACTGAATTTACCTAGGCGCTATCCTCTATTGTTTTACATATATATATATATATATATATATATATATATAGCGTCCTGTCGGCGGCACTCCGGTATCACAAAGACACAACAGCAGGCTGTTGTGTCTTTGTGATACCGGAGTGCCGCCGACAGGACGCTATATATAACCCGTTGCTATACGGGTTTAGGAAGGCACCGGACTGTTGCTGTTTTAGTTTGGGAGTGCTGCCAAAATTCCCTGGTATATATATATATATATGCTACTTAGGTGAAGAAGTTCCCAACGCCATAAGACGTTAGCAAATAATAATGGCTGATGTAGAAAATATATCTCAGGACATATGTACAATATGATAATACTGTAGATTGTGAGTGTAAGTTAAAAGAACGTATTGGGAAGTAATGCAGGTTGTAAATGCTGTGTATATCATTTGTGCTTATGTGGTATTAATTATATATATTTTTATTATTCTACACTTTATCTAATTTATTTTTTTTATTTTTTATTTCTTTCTTCCTCAACACTGGCCACTAAAAGTAGAGGAAATAATTGTAGGGGGAGGAGAAAAGATGAGGTATTAAGAGAGAAAAATGGCACAATATACACAATAAATATAAATATTACACCTATTGCCATATTATCCACAGTCTATGATATATATATATATATTTATGAAGTATATTGCTTAATATAACTATATTCTGGCAAGAAATTATTAATGAAAAATGTAAAATGAAATTATAACAAAATTGGCTCCAAAGGCTAATTTGCCAGGTTTGTTTGTTTTTTGTTTTTTTCGTTTGTACAATATATTATTTATCTATATAATGACTGCATTCAGGCACTTTTGTATAAGGCACTATGGCACTTTAGTTGGGTGTTCCCCTGAAGACGGATAAGCATCGAAAACGGCTGTTTGGGAAGTCACCAGTGTTTTGTCCTGCATCTGTACGATGAGTATAAGCTGAGCCTTGCATTTGTTCATATTCTGGTATATGGAGTAAAAAGCACTTTGAAAATTTTGCAGTGTGCTGGTTCTATCTAAACTGCTAACTGTGATGTTGCAGGATGGATATGAGACTATATATTTACATTCGTTAACCGGACACCTGCAATCCATCTGAGAGTGTCAGTGCAGCTTCCCAGGACTTTGTTCTGTGATTACTGTATATAATGTATAGCATAAACATATTTTAGTTATTTGTAATTGTATTGTTATTTTAGGCTAAGGCCACACATAGCGGTCAAGCGGGTCCCACTGGATGCGACCCACTTGGCCGGGAGGGAGGTTCTGTGTTCATACGGATCCTGTTCTGCGGGATGTCGCAAAACAGGATCTGGCCAGTGACACACAGGATTTCAATGGAACACAGTGCGGCACAGCGAGTAAATTGAGTACACCACCGTGCTCATTATTTAAGTCAAACATAAACATTTTGGTTAAACCAAGGTTACTTATCCTGCATTTTAACATTAGTTTATTGGTAAAGGTAAATTGTATTGGGCAAGTTGTTTATTGTAAATAGTTGTGAAGAAAACACAACAGTTAATTTAGTGCTATAAGTATATTGTAACCTAGGAGTAATTTGACATTGATTTATGAGTTGTATTTGTTGTTAAACTGAATGTTGTATGGGGAGGCAGTCAATTTTCCAGTTGGCGGGTTCCCGGCTGTAAGGAGACTGACGCCGGAATCCCGACACCCGGTGAAATACTGCCGAAATCCCCACTTGGGTGGTGGTCCACGCCACCACCTGAGGGGGAATATAACCCTGTGGAGACTGAAGGTGGCATGCGCATGCGCAGAGGGCCCGCGAGGGGACATGTTGCGCCCGCTGACCGTATTCCGGCTGTTGGGATCCCGGTGTTAGTCTAATGACCGCCAGGATCCTGACAGCCGGCATATCATACTAATCCCATTGTATGCACTTACCTGTTTGTATTGTGGGAAAGGTTGACATCTGCTGAGTCATTCATGTAATATTTAAAATTTAAATTGTTTGGAACAATTGCATTTATTTAACAATTACATTGTTGGGCAGATTGGGCTATGGTTGCAAAAGCAGGGGTTTGTCTAACATACTGTATGTCTTAATTATTTTTCCTGGAATACTAGAAGTTATGTTAATTTCTACCTACTGATTTGCACAGTAGCTGCATTGGTGCTGCAAGTCTGATCAGAGCATGCCAGGCTCAGTCTACCCAAGTATTTTGTAAAGTATGCATATGCAAGTGTTAGAAAACAGTGCATTAGTGCACTGTCTGCTTACTGTGCTTACATGCTTGGCACTAGGACCCAGGGAGATCTATTCTCCAATCTGATGTATTGCTGCATATGTGCTGTAGCCATCATCTGGATCCATCTTTAGTAGAGATGTACTGTGTGAGAAGAAACATGGTAGAGACCTGTATTATAAAGCTGTTCCAGTAACCCTGTACCACTTCCTGCAAGCTGTATGGAACCCCACTATGCTGAAGTTTCGATCCACTAGAACCGGGATGCGATCGTTAAGTCGACACAGCTTAGGTCGACAGTCATTAGGTCGACCACTGAAGGTCAACATGCATTAGGTGACATGGTCAGTAGGTCGACATGGTCATTAGGTCGACATGTACTAGATCGACAGGTCGACATGTTTTTCAATTTTTTATTCATTTTTTGGATTTTTTCATATCTAACGATCCCCGTGGACTACGATTGGAATGGTAACCTGTGCCGAGCGAAAAGTGAAGCGAGCCATGCAAGGGGACACGGTGCACTAATTGGGGTTCCCCGTCACTTTACAAGGAAAACGACGCCAAAAAAATAAAAAATGTCGACCTTTTGACATGTCGACCTAGTACACGTCGACCTAATGACCATGTCGACCTATTGTCCCTGTCGACCTAATGCATGTAAACCTTCCATGGTTGACTTAATGACTGTCGACCTAAGTTGTGTCTACCCAACGACTCATACCCCTAGAACCAGTGTAACTGGGCTACTCATAGCTTGAGACATCTGCTTGTGTGTGCTTATAAAATTGCAAACAACACCTGCACAGTGTGCGCACACATCATTCTCACAACAAAAGATATGACTTATTTAAAAAAGCTAAGCAGGATCCCTGACTGTCTGATATTATCTTGTAATACAGGTGGTATATATTTGTTTCTTTATACATACTGTAGCTAGCTTTGGCCTGCAGCTTCGCTCACACGGATGTCTTCCGAAAAAATGTTTTTTGTCTCCATAATTCATAAATAGTCCCGAGAAGTATATTTCTTCTCAAAAATGTATATTTATATACATACAGTATAGTCATTTTGGACTTCAGAGCCTGCACACTGCACGCTCTGTCACGAGTGTCAAGTGTCTGTTTATTACTTTATTGCTTGTCACTCTGATGTCACATCGAGATCATACAGTACATACGTGCCTCAGTTCCTCTCTAGGGCACTAAGCTATTCAATAGTAAAAAAGCCAACCAAATTCATCCAATAGTTTTTGTGTGATGCTGGAACTAATAGGCAAACAAAAATTACAACTTTATTATATATGTATCAGGTATGTCCAAACTGCGGCCCTCCAGCTGTTGTGAAACTACATATCCCAGCATGCCCTGACACAGTTTTGCAGTCAGAGAATGCTAAAGCTGTGTCAGGGCATGCTGGGATGTGTAGTTTCTCAACAGCTGGAGGGCTGCAGTTTGGACATGCCTGATATATATATTATTATATGCAACTTTATTTAATTATATATAGCAGATTATCATGTACTCAATTATACACAAGTAAAATGAATGTAGTTTAGTAACAAAAAAGTAAGTGGCATCAAACACACAATATGTCCACCTGCAAAAATCTCTTTAAGGTGATTGCATTGTACTGAACATGCTGATCAAAATCAAAAGGAAAATAGCTTATTCCCAAGAAAGTAATGGAGGTGCTTCAAATTCCTGTAATAAAATGAAGAAACTACAGAATAAGACTGGAATCCACAAGCAATGTGTTGAATAACCCTGACCAGGAACACTTGTCTTAATATCATATACTGATGCTTTAACTGAGACTGGAGAATTGTCTTTGAATACAGCAATGGCGTTTATCCTGAAGGATACATAACATTGCACAGCGGTTCAGTCTAAAGGGAAATAAAGTACCAGGTTTAATAAAGAGGATACAGAAAAGACCTTCGAAACCTAATCTCCTTTGATTTCTGTTGTGTAATATCAACACAGATGAGGATACTGGTAATAAAATTCTTTTTGTAAATTGACAGGCAACAGTCTCATCTAGGGTTAGGAGATGATCTTCTTATTTGCAGCACCTCTATGACCCACCGAGATGTTAAATGTAATTAAAAAAATTCTCCCCATTTCTCTTTTCTTCGTTCATTTTCTGCTAAATCTTTTTCTGTTTTTTGTCTTTCTTTAAATTCTTTTTGCTCCTTTTCACTGTCAGCAACGTGACAATGTGACATCATGTGTGATGTCATGTGCACTTCAAAGAAAAGGGAGCCTGGAACAAAAAGCAAGGCACAGGCCTTTCTTCAGGAGTCATTTTCATGACACTGTGCTGATCATTAGGGCATTGGGCACATGTTAAGTTGTCCTTTGAACTGTGTATAGATGCCTCCATGGCAGCATCTGTTGAGCCACTTCGGTCTACCGCAGAGCCGGCCATGACCTATTTGGTGCTCTAGGCAACATTTTGTCAGATGCCCCCCCATCCCATGCCTGTTGCATGAGTGCATATGAAAAAGGTGCATGGCCTAACGGAAGGAGCATGGTCTCACTTAAGGGTGTGGCTTCATTGTGTTGTGCTCCTCTTTGAACACAGCCTCTCCCCCATGTGTCCTAGTCGACACAAGTGTCTCCCCAGCTCCAGAACACTGTTAAATTAAAGTGTCTCCCCAATGTTATAACATAATATTAATGCACATTAATATTATGTCTCAAACAACTTGAATAAATACCTTCAGACTCCAGTCCCAACCTACACAAATATCTCTCCAGCCACCACACCTACCTTCTTTGATGTCCTCTGAACAACGACTGTTGTCTTTTGTCTGCCCCCCACCTCTGCTCCTCTGCACTGCTTGTCTCAGCTGTGCTGTATGATTTCATGATGTCATGCATGCTGCACTGCAATAACAAGAAAAAAGTTTATTGCACCAGCAACCACCAGCGCAATAAAGCTCAGTGACTATAGCAGTGTAATAAAGTTACAGCCCTAAATTGCTTATTAGAATGTAAATGTCCAGCATGCCTAGATGTGGGAGCAGGGGTTTCTTGGTTTTTCAAGGTTTTGGCAGGGTGAGGCTGTGCTGTAAGAGAACCGCTGTGACCCAAACACAGTATTATTCAGGATTTTGCTTCATTTTTAAAGAACGAATCCTCTAAAGCACAATGGAAAGATGTTGGATGTGCTCCTCTATTGTGCAACCCCGTACTAGTATATCAATACAGTGAGTTTGCATAGATAGCCCTCTAACAAATGTTTCATGCAACATTGGATGCCCTCATTGCCAGTGCAGATGCCATAGGGCATATTTAGGAGTGCATATATTTCAATTGGATTCATAAAGGTGGTGAAAATTGTGGAGTCTTTGTCCAAAATGTTCTGACCACATTTGACATCCAGAGTTATGTATATTTTGGCATTGGGCATATCTACAATTACAAGTTTCACAGTCTTATGAAGGTGGTACAGTCTCATAAGCACTTTGCTTAGGTTTACTGGGTCAAAATATATGCGGACAGATCCATGTTCCTTAACAGCAGCCAAAAGTAGCAGACACCCACTGGGTGGTTTCTTCCACAGTGTGGTCATATAATTATGCCCAGCAATCACTTTGTCTTTCTTGGCCTACTGGGAGAACATACAGTATGGAATTGACTCATCTAAGCACAGGTGGAATTAACTCATCTAAACACATGTGATATGTAACAGGCAGCTTCCCAATGGTACTGTTGTCAAATAGGCAGGCAATATCTTTGAGTTCTGGAAATTCCTACTGGATTATGGGCCTAATTCAGGGTTGATTGCAAAAGCAAAATCTTCCTCTAATGGGCAAAACCATATACGCTGCAGGAGGGGGCAGATGAAACATGTGAAGAGAAAGATGTGCATGGGTTATATTGTTTCTGTGAAGGGTAAATGCTGGCTGTTTTATTTTTACACTGCAATTTAGATTTCAGTTTGAACACACCCCACCCAAATCTAACTCTCTCTGCACATGTTATATCTGCCCCACCTGCACTGCACATGGTTTTGCCCGTTAGAGGAAGATTTTGCTTTTGCGATCAACCTTGGAATAAGCCCAATGTACAGCACCCAGTGTAATGAGGTCCAGTCTCATTCTGTCTGGTAGATCCCATCACAGTCCACAATATGAATTTGTAAAGTAGCACTTGTAGAGTTAACAGCCACTATGGACATAGTCTTGATTACTTGACCCCTGTGAGCAAGATGATTTATGGTGTGAGTGCGGTCAATCAGAATCTTTAGGTTTGTGCAGTGGAGGATGTTCACTGACATGACAATACACTATGGAACTCAGTGGAAGGTATTACATCTGATGTGGACTCAATAACGTTAACCCTTGTAGTGGAATTACAAACCACAGTGCATGGAACTTTCTTGGGTTTGGACCTGTAGCCCTTGGCAACATTATTTTCCTTCCCACAAAGCTTACAGAATTTGTTAAATGCAGGGCATTTGTGACGCTCATAGGAATGGCGACTGCTGCAATTCATATACTGTAGTAGTTTCAGTGGTTGAAATGAGATGTCACACACACACACTGTCTTCATGCCTTAGCTCTTGCATACTTTTATCAGACTGTTCATGCAGCATACAGTATATATCATATGTCTAAGTGTTTGCCAGTCTCTTTTCTCATAAAAGGTGTCGGTTTGCTACACAGTTGTGGATCCCACAAACAATTGTATCTACAGTATGATAAATTAATTTGTAAGCACAATACAGTATAATCTTATTTTCTTGCAAGCAAATTGAGTTGTGCAGCATATGACTGTAAGTTTTCACTGGGGTCTTGCACTGCTGAGTTAAATATATGCTTGTACAATCTTCCGTTGTCAGACAAATCTCATCATATCTCATCAAACTTTCTAATGAGAACCTCAGGATCATCATTATCTTCCCCCTCTGAATAACAAAAGTCTGTTTGTCCACAGCATCAGCACCAACCTGGTTCATCTAAGGCTGTACCACTTTGTTAAATAGACCAGTACAGCAGTAGATGCGTCACTCTCTGCAGAACATCAGCCAGGCAGCCACAAAGTTTTCATGAAAGACAAGCAGATTGATACTGCAGAGACCCTGCGCCATCACTTCCACTCCTCTGATACCATGTAAGTTCATTTGGTATGAATCAATAATGAGCCAACACAGAAACTGCTGTGAACTTGTCTTTACTCTCAAACTCCATTACCATATGGCTGCCAGGCAAACTCCTGGGGCAAAGACAAACAAACATGAGGTCACTTACAGTGACACACAGATGCATCTACCGGCAATTCCATGTAAATCTCCCTTTTTTCTTTATTTCGTTTCTTTACTCACAAGTAAACAAATACAAAGATACAGGATGGCAGACATGTTAAAATGAACTAACCAAGATTGGTAGCAAATTGGAAACAAAAATGTCACTGTGCAATTATAACAATAAATTGCCACCCATATTTGTTAATGAAAATGGAGGCTTGGCTTAAATGTAGGTAACTGGAGAAACAAGAGATTTAGGAAAGTGAGAGCTGTGCAATAGGAGTGCTTAGAGAGAAGAGGCCAACTCCTAAAACAGATTCAATTAAATTTAATAGAAAACAATTTAGATAAGCTCAATGAGAATACTGTAAATAAATCAAGTAGATCCCAACTCTTTATAACCATATGTAGAGACCATAATTTCAAGTCAAGAAAATTGGGACAGAGTTCTCTAAAAAGCCAGTCACTCTATCTTGTACTGTATAAATTACAAGGTTAACAGTAGGTGGTTGTGATTACCACAAATCAGAATCAGTGGACAGTCATCTCCCCTCTGAATCCTCCTTCACTGGTTCCCTATACCACTCATAATCCAGTTTAAACTCCTCACCCTTACATACAGTACTGTGTAAAAGTTGTCGGCAGGTGTGGAAAAAATGCTGCAAAGTAAAAATGCTTTGAAAAATAGAAGTGTTAATAGTTTAGTTTTATAAATTAACAAAATGCAAAGTGAATAAACAGAAGAGAAATCTTAATCAAATCAATATTTGGTGTGAGCACCCTTTGCCTACAAAACAATATCAGTTCTTCTAGGTACATGCAAACAGTTTTAAAGGAACTCGTCAGGGAGGTTGTTCCAAACATCTTGGAGAACTAACCACACATCTTCTATGAATGTAGGCTTTGGTCAAATCCTTCTGTCTCTTCATGTAATCCCAGAAAGACTTGGTGATGTTGAGATAAGGGCTCTGTGGGTGCCATATCTCTTCCACTCCTTGTTCTTCTTTACACTGAAGATAGTTCTTAATGACATTGGCTGTATGTTTGGAGTCATTGTCTGGCTGCAGAATAAATGTGTCACCAATCAGATGCCTCCCTGATGGTATTGCATGATGGATAATTGCTTGCCTGTATTTCTCATTTTGTAGACTTTTAACCACTCCACCCTCCACCTAAATTTCCAACCTCATCTATGTCCATAGTCCCTCCTTTCCCCCTCCTCCCACCACCACATCACATTTAACTACCATCCTCAAAATTTGTTCGACAGCACCCTCCTCATTGGAAAGCTCTCCTTGACCCAATTTTACCAGTTTCCCCAGCTTTAAATGTGCTCTTACAAAACACCTATTCACTAGAGCCTGCCAATTCTCCACTTAAATCCTCACTTATTCCCTCCTCTTTGCTATCTTGTCATATCCTAGTTCAACCTCTAACTGTTTTCCGTATCCTTGTAGAATGTAAGTTCTCAGATATGGACCTCTTTTCTTATGTTTTATCCTTGCATTATCAGTTTTATCTCCTTCTCCCCTTCAGTGACTCTGACACTGTCTTCTCCCCCATACAGTTGGTACAGGATCATTAAGAGCTGACGTGTCTTTCCTTGTGAATCACCACTGCCTGCTGATTCCAATGAGTTGCTCTACCCCTTCTTCTTCCCATACTGCTCACCCCTTCTTTGTAGTTTTATTACAATTTTTGTATTTATGCTTTGTACTGCTGCAGTGGTTCACTGTTGTGCATTGTATTTATGTTTTTTACTGTATTTGTTTTTATGTCTACCTCTTGTATGGAGCTGCATCCAAATAATAAGTAGATAGGTCCATGCATCTTATTTCAATTAATATTCAAACCTTAGATTCTGGAAAAATTGTGATGCAAGATGATATATCTTGAAGTCTGGCATTGATGCCTTTTGCTGAATATTTGGAAATGTTCTTCAATAGTGACCACTTGTAAACAAAAATCCTGCATATGCAATACAGTTCTTACCATCTATCCTTACTTTCTGTGCAATTTAAAATAACATTTATTGAGGATGAGTATTTTAAATGCAAAAAGCATGATGTGTTCTAGGAAGAGCTCCGGCTCTCTAGGGAGGAATCAGAAGATTCCCTCCAGCCATGCTATCTCTATAGAGGAAAACATTTAAATGACATCTCCAGGTGATGTTAGTAAGATAGCCCTATAATGCCATTGCCATAGAAAACTGTTGGGATGACTACTGCTATTGTTTGCCAAGTAGGAGAAATCTCAGTTATGTCCTGTTATATAGCATTATTAAATACGGGTGATACCTAATTTAGCTGTTTCCACATTTTTAAAGAAAACAATTATTTGATATTCAACCCAGAGATTAGAAACCTCTGTTGGGTAACTGTCAGGTTCCCTTTAGGTATACGGAGATGTATTAATACTACAATAATATGATTAGAAATAGATGTAGTTCTCTCTGTTTTATTGATTTGAAATCACTTTATATGTTGCTCAATTCACATCTCGTCTCACGAAACTTTATCCACACAAAATAGCTATCAACTGTATGACTCTACAGGTTATACTTAAAATTAAATTATAGATAATTTGCTAGTGGTGTTCCTTGAGATTATTTGAGATGTGAGATTAAAGATAAGAGTATTGACATTTGTACACAGTGTTCTTTTAGCCGATGGAACCATAATTATGTAGATATTTTGCTGAGAAAATGTAACACGTTCACTAAAAAAATATGTATTGAAAAGTAGAGAAAAAAAATTATTTCATTTTTATAATTCACCCTATTCTACATTTGGATGTAAAATTTTGCATATTTTGGAATTTGATCTGAAGTTTGAACTCCCCACCGATTACATTTAGATTAGAATGCACTGACTGTGTTGGTCTCAGTAGCTGATTTTAAATTCGGAGAAAACCATCTATAGTGATGACATTTCATGGAATGGTAAAGCATACTCAGAACTTAAAGATTGATTCACCTGCTCATCTATATTCATTAGAATGCAGCTGATGATTGTCACTAATTTCTGCAAATAGGTAGAATTCTAAATTCAGCTAAATATTTATGCAGCCCCAAATTTCTGTATCCACTATGTGTAAATGGACTTTAAATTATACTTACCTAGGATGTTCAGTTGACTCCAAATTTGGGGCATCTTTGTACACTTCTTAGAAAAGAGGCCATGCTCCTGGATAATGGAAATTTCTTTCTCATGAGTGCGAATTGCATAATCGTACAACATTGGTCAGGGCATAATGATGCAACTTGTGTTATCATTAACCTGTTCCCATTGCTTGATGTCTGAATTTGCATCATTGCACAGTATGGGAGGATGGAGGTGGCACTAATTGCATCATCACATCATAATGTCCCCTTGATTAGCCCCTTGGACCTTTACTTCAGGATCTACCGTGGTGTACATCCAAAAGTAGGCATGTATGCTTACTGCAGCTTGGTGGACAGCTCCATGATGTACAGTACAGTAAGATAAATATACAGTGGCATCAGAAGGTGGGTGCGGGGGGTGCGGCCCGTCGAGGGGTGACACCAAAGTGACGGCTCCTGCTCAGTGACATGAGCAGGGTGCTGCACTGTAATATTACGTGCAGCAACCCGGCTCCTGTCACCATGTTGAAGCCAGCACTGAAGAAATTCCAGTCTCTGGGCCTAGGCCGCATCTCCCGGACCCCTGATCTGTCAAAAAAACGGGGGTAAGGACACGAAGCCATGCCCCGACCCACGGAGCCATGCCCCCATCCCGCGAAGCCATGACTATTTTTCGGCCAGCCGCCTCGTGTGTTTGAGAGGTGAGTGACACCTCTGTAAATATATATTTAGGGGCATCAGCATTTATTTCTATCCATCTCCTATGTGGTAAACCACTGTGTTTGTTGTATTTTTTTTATTTATTTTTTAACGAAGAATGAAATGGAAATCTGCTCCTACTCTTAAAGCAGGCCCTGGCCTGGATGCAGCCTAAGATAATACCCTTTGCTGCCCAGGAGTGGCATAGTTAATATTTATTAATGCATAGATATATATATTTAAGCCTGTAATAGGCCATCCTCCTACTCATTCTGCCCACTTATGCTCCATGAGATACAGTAGGGTTTACTACTCACCTTCTATTGCATCTATCTACAACAAGAGCTTGTGATGATCTTTCATTAAAAATTAAATGGAGTAACATTGTTTCCGCACAAATGTGCTGCTTTACTGAAAGGATATAAATAGCACTATTTTCTATGTTGATTTACAGTACTAACCTGAAAAAATATGGAGCGTATTCAATAATATCCACATAATATACTATATATGAAAAGTGACTAGGGTTTCTAGTCCTTTTATGCAGATTGTGTTGCTTGGTGAATGAGTTAAAAAGCTGTTAAGGAACAGAAGATGCCTTTGTGTAACAGGAGAATAGAATGTATCTCCAGCAGGAATATTTATTAAACTGCAATTATCAAGTCGCTAGGTATCCTCACTGAGACTCCCCAGGTCGGAACAGCTAATTAACCTTTTTTAACACAATCCAGAGATGCTGTAATCAGTAATCAGAAACTACAGAAATAAAGGCACCTTACGTATGTCACAAGGAATATAACTTAATATATTCTTTCTTGTTAATTAACAAGGTCATGACTCAGTTCTATCTAATAATTGGTGCATTTGTACTATGAAGATTCATTAGACACTCTTTTTTAATATCCCCTGGATTGCAGTGTGAGTAGTGGAGTAATCAACAATTTGGCAGTTCTTTCCTGTGTGTCCGCCTTACTCTATGCATTAGTGACTGGCGCTTTAAAACACCCATTGCCTTGATATCAAGAATTTATACTTTGGAGAAAACATACTTTGCTCACTCCTGACAAGCTATTTCATTGCAGCATAGTAAAATGTCCTAAAGGAATGTGATACAGGTCAAACATTATTGTTACTGTATCATTACTTACCTTGCTTATGTGTGTGATTTAACCAACCTACATAGAGGATGTCATTTAGAAAGCACATCTGAGAGCCCTACAAAATATATCAGCTTTTCCAGAGTGCACTTTAATGGTCTACAAATAGTATTGCAACAGAGGTACACGCCTCCACTCCACTCAGCGGCAGAATCCAACAACTAAAAGTGTATATAAGCAGAAAAGGGCATTTAAGTCCATTGCGCTGCCATTATAGTATCGGGTTATGTGACCGGCAGTCAGGAGACCACCGGTCAAACCCATAGTATCACATCTTTCAAATGAATCATTCTTTTAGTCACCTTAGATAAATCTTGATTTAGCCCTTTTTATGGTTTAAATTTCTAAACTCTCTTACAGTTGAAGGCTTTCACTTGCCACCCTCCCTTAATGAATAACTAACAATTTAAACCCTTAAATAAATAATGACATCATCTGAGAACTGGAGTTGGCATTTAAAAATCTATGAACTTAATTGTTTAGATCTATTTTGTCTATAAATTGTTATTATAGTGGCCAAAAACAGAATGGAAAACAAGACAATAGCCAGCATACAGCAACTCAGTCATTGGTGTTCAATTCTCTCCCAATCCACAAAGCATACACGGATGAGCAGAGGCCAATTTCTCAGTTGGGAAAATAATAGCTTAACATTGGGGACTGTTTAAGAGAGGAGGGGGCATGTATGCAGGCTCTGTGTTTGCGCCCCCCCCCCCCCCATATCTTGTGGGGCATTAGACTCTGGCTGTGTGCCAGAGTCTGCTGCATATGCACAGGTCTCCTGGAACATGGCACCTGCACCTTGTTCCCAGGGGACATCTCTAATTTGCATACACAAATCACCTGTAAAAATGGCAATGGTGGCCATTTTACAGGTGATTTTAACAGCTGCACCCAGAGCACGTGTACACCGCACACCCTACACCCATTGTATATACAGAGAGAGTGCACCCAACAAATATAAAAAAAACATATACAGTACACAAATAAACATATGTTCTTTTCACCTCCCACAATGACAAAACAAACAAACAAACAAACAAACAAACAAACAAACAAACACAATAGGGAGGGAAGGATGGAATATCCAGAAGACAAGATAAATGATTCAATTTGTTAACCCCTAATAACACTTCTAAAACTCTACCCATCACATATATAGTAGTAGGCTCCCTTGTCACTAGAAGAAAAAAACAGAACACCTAAACAGGTGTGGCTAACTGATTAAGGGGGTGTGGCAGAGAGTATTACATTGCCTTCCATATTATACAGAGAGCGTCTCATTGATCACCTTATAATTCAGGGAGAATCATAACGAGCAATGCAGTGACTACTGTATAATGCAGGAAGTGTCACAGTGCCCACCATATTATGCAGAAAGCATCACAGTGACCCACATAACATAGATAGTATTAATACACCGTCACACACAAACACATTAATACACCCTCCCATCCACCACAGACACACTCCAACCCCCATGTAAAAAAACAAATATACCCCATCCCATTGTAAAAATACTGTATAATACCCAGCTAGGTAACATTAAAACATTCTCACACCTCCACTGACACTTACTTGTCCAGAGGAGCATCTAACTGGTCCCTACTAAGCTCCAAAGTGTCCTGTGTCTGCAGTTCTCTGTTGCATGACGAAAACAGAGACAGCCTGGAGTAGAGAAAAGGGTAGGTACTCAGGGGTGCGGTCAAATGTATGTATAGGAGGGAGAAACTGAATAGACAAACAAGGGGTGGGATGCATCAAATGTAACGTTGCCACCAAACCTCCACAATATTCAGAGGTTTAGCTGCTTTTCACATATGCATCAAGCTCCAGAATGCATTACATTCCAGAGCTGGACCCGGTGAGTAACGTGATGTTTAGATGGCATTTCCCAATTGAAGCCTATGGACTTTTTTTGTGTTTTGCACTGAGAGGGACAATCAGATCCCTCCCAGTGTCTCCAGTGGCGCGTGCATCATACGATACTTGTGCAGAAGACCTCCTGGGTCACAAACCCAGAATCCCTATACTGCAAAGGACAGCTCTTATCGGAAGAGGTGTCCTTTGCTTAAATCTTCATACATACAGTGTTATTAAATGCTGATATACAATCAATTAGAGGTGGGATGCATCACATTCACATTCCATGGTGGAGGAGAGGAGGGGTTGGGTGATGGGGTAGAGTATCATGGAGGAGAGGGAGCACTTTGGCATCCACAGCTCAGGTGCTGGCAGCTGGTTCTTCAAAGTACAAACCAGCTGCCAGTAATTAATTAGTTCACCAACAGGGCCCCTGTGCTCTTACACTGCCGGAAAATGCTGGGCAGTGCAACCCCGCTAATCCACCCCCATCTCATATCGCTACCCACTAAGTCCTGCTACTCACAGAAAGGCCATTACTATGAAGCAAGGGTTCAACTGGGAAATTAACAATCTCCACGGCCGTCCAGTCCTTTCCCAAGGTCCATTTGAACTCCAAATTATTATGTTTCATATTTGTGTGAGTGAATCTTTTAATTACACTGCATAGAGTGCAGCTAGAAATAGATTTTTCAGGCAGACAGAGGCCTACACATTTAATATGCATGTAATAAAATAGTTCCAATCTACTGTGTCGAATACTGTGACTGAGGCAACCTGCTGACGGCCTAACAGTTATGTGTGTGCACTACGGGATAGTACGTATATTATGTATACATCCAATAAGCAAAGGGTTCTCATATTCACTAGTATAATATGAAAGCATAACAGAATCCATTTTGATTCTAGCTAGATGATATAGCAAATTCATCTTGAACTTTATACACACCCTGAGAGAAAAACAACTTTGTTGGCTAAGTATTGTTTCCAACTACGCACTTTCTAAAAGCTCATAGAGACCAGATGTAATTCCTAATATGGACACAGTTGAATATCACGAGTGTTAGGCGCCGGGGTCCGCTCGTCGGTGCGGCCCGGCGCCTAGCAACCAGGGACGCCGTGCGCGTACAGCCGCCGGCTCCCTGGCAACGCTAGACGCCGGGCGCACGGAGCCGCTCTGACCCTAGCAACGGGGACGCCACGTTCGGGCCGCGTTCCCCGTTGCTGGGTCTGTTCTAATTATTTTATGGTGTGCTGGCCGTGCAGCTTGCAAGCTGCACGGCATTCATTGTGATTACCCAGTCTGGCTCCTGATTGGGGAGCTCTCTGTTATAAGCACCCTTTGGACTTCCCACAGACGCCGGTGATAGCTTCCTGTTTGCCTGTGTCAGTTGCAGAGAGTTCCAGTCTTGCTCAATCCGGTTGTTCCTGTCCTCAGTGGTCCTGTACTCGGAAAGTTGTCATCATTCCTGGAGTCTGACCGAGCACCTTTAACATCCTGTGGTGTTCGTGAGTCGCGGCGCAGCCGTGTGTTGCGGCTTGTCCGCTTACTGTTTATTATTAGTATATTTGTGTTCTGGAGCTTTTGCGGAGGATTCCGCTCCCACAGATCCACTCTGGTATCCAGCGGTGCTGGATAGGAGTAACGGATCGGTGGATCCTTGGTTGTCCTTTTCCCTGGCGGCTAGTCCGCACATACCTTTGGTTTAAGTTAGTTAGCTTGTAACCCCTGGCCTGGTTGCTTAGTCAGAGGGCCCCTTGTTATCACCCTGTCTCGGATTTCCCTTTGTCTCCCATTAAGACCTGAGGGGGCATCGGGGTTGGGCAGACATAATCCGCCCTTCGAACGCGGCTGCCATGGGCTCAAGCAACCATAGTCTCGCAGGGGATTTCTGATAACACGGGCGAGACAACGGAGTTAGGGCGCCAGGGGTTACTAGGCTCTCCTGCTCCCACTACCAGCAGATCTTCCCTGTACTCAGACCTCTGCCATAAGATCTCCTCTGGTCTGGAGTTCGGGAATCATAACATTATCACCGGCCAGACAAAAAAAAAAAAAATTAAAAAGGAGTTAATTTTTTTTCACTTATTCAGTTGGGAGATTTTGTCGGCCTCATGAATCCCACCGGTGTTGGGCCAAATCCTGGCCAACTTCTAGTTAGTCAGATTCAAGAACTTACTCAGATGGTTCAGGATCTGTCCCTCCGGGTGAGGTCACAGGAAGATCTGTTACGGACTTCCCCGAGGGTCATCCCTGAACCAAAAATGCATCTGCCTGACCGTTTTTCTGGGGATAGAAAACAGTTTTTTAATTTTAAAGAGTCTTGTAAACTTTATTTTCGTTTAAGACCAGTCTCCTCAGGTACGGAGGCTCAGCGGGTTGGAATTATTATTTCTCTGCTTCAGGGGGATCCTCAGACCTGGGCTTTTGGTTTAAAGACAGACGATCCGGCCTTATTGTCTGTAGACGCCTTTTTAAAATCTTTAGGGCTATTGTATGACGACCCTGATAGAGAGGCGTCCGCTGAGAGTCAGTTGCGTGCTCTCAGACAGGGTAGGAATCCCGCAGAGATTTATTGTACGGAGTTTCGCCGTTGGTCGAACGACTGTGGATGGAATGACCCAGCCTTACGCAGTCAGTTTCGCCTCGGCTTATCTGAATCTATAAAAGACAGTCTCCTTCAGTATCCCGCTCCTGAGACTCTCGATAAACTCATGGAGCTCTCTATTAAGATAGATCGTCGGCTCAGAGAGCGGAGGGCTGAAAAAGGAGCATCTGTCGGATCTACTCCTTGTGTTTTTTCCATTCCTGTGGACATGGAGGAGCCTATGCAGATAGGTCTCTCCAAATTGTCTCCTGAAGAAAGAACCAGGAGGCAAAATTCTGGTCTTTGTTTATACTGTGGAGGTAAGGGACATTTTGCCCGTAGTTGTCCGAACAAGTCTGGAAACTTCCCGACCAAGTGAGTTGTGAGGGGGTTCACTTTGGTCTGCAGCTTATCTCCTCAAATAATTCACTGTTAGTTCCTGCTAAAGTTTCCTTTGGCAGCCTCTGTTCCTCGGTCTCTGCTTTTGTGGACAGTGGAGCTGCAGGGAACTTTATGGATTTAACATGGGCCAAGGCCTTAGGTATTCCTCAGTTAACCTTGGGTAGGTGTGTCACCATGCATGGTTTAGATGGGAGTCCCTTGTCCAATGGGGTTATTTCTCTCTGTACGCCTCCTGTTTTACTTTCGGTAGGAGCTCTGCATTCTGAAAAGATTGAGTTTTTCCTTACCCATTGTCCAGCAGTTCCTGTGGTTCTGGGTCACCCTTGGCTGGCCTTTCATAATCCCATCATTGATTGGCAGTCGGGGGAGATCTTACAATGGGGTACCATCTGTAATAAAGAATGTATTACGCTTCCTATCCGAGTAGCTGCCGCCGTTCCCGCACCCATTCCTGTGGAATACCAGGATTTTGTTGATGTATTTTCCAAGGGCAATGCGGATATTCTGCCTCCCCATAGGCCTTATGATTGTGCCATTGAGCTAATTCCTGGTGCCACGTTGCCTAAAGGAAGGTTATATGCATTGTCTGGTCCTGAAACTGTGGCCATGAATGAGTATGTGAAAGAAAGCCTTGGGAAAGGATTTATCAGGCCATCTAAATCCCCTTTAAGTGCAGGTTTCTTCTTCGTAGAGAAGAAGGATGGTTCACTTAGACCCTGCATTGACTTTAGAGCTTTGAATAAAATCTCAGTAAAGAATACTTACCCTCTGCCGCTGATCTCTGTCCTCTTTGATCAGCTACGTTCGGCTGTGATTTTTTCTAAGATTGACCTGAGAGGAGCATATAACCTCATCAGAATCAAGTCAGGGGATGAGTGGAAAACGGCATTCAGTACTCAGTCAGGCCACTATGAGTATCTGGTTATGCCATTTGGCCTGTCTAACGCTCCGGCAGTTTTCCAGGATCTCATTAACGATGTGCTCCGTGAGTTTCTTGGAAGGTTCGTTGTAGTCTACTTAGACGATATTTTGATTTATTCTGACTCTGTAGAACAACATGTTACCCAGGTGCGTCAGGTTCTAAAAAAATTACGTGAAAATCACCTATATGCCAAGCTTGAGAAGTGTGAATTTCATGTCACGGAGGTATCCTTTTTAGGGTACATTATTTCCCCTCGGGGATTCTGTATGGAACCAAAGAAGCTCCAAGCCATCCTTAGTTGGGCGCAACCCACCAACTTAAAAGCAATTCAGCGCTTTTTAGGGTTTGCGAACTACTATAGAAGATTTATTCACTCCTTCTCTGACCTAGTTGCTCCCATTGTGGCACTGACTAAGAAGGGAGCAGATCCTACCAATTGGTCACGTGAAGCTGAGTTATCTTTTCAGGCCTTGAAACAAGCCTTTGTCTCAGCCCCTGTCCTCAGACATACCAACCCAGAATTGCCTTTCATTGTTGAGGTTGATGCCTCGGAGGTTGGAGTAGGGGCTATCCTATCTCAGAAGGATCCGGATTCCCTCGAATTACATCCTTGTGCCTTTATGTCCAGGAAATTCTCAGCTGCAGAATCCAACTACGATGTTGGTAACCGGGAATTGCTGGCTATTAAATGGGCTTTCGAGGAGTGGAGGCATTGGCTTGAAGGAGCGACTCATACCATTTCAGTTTTGACTGATCACAAAAATCTTCAATACATTGAATCAGCTAAACGACTGAATGCCCGGCAGGCTCGTTGGGCTTTATTTTTTACTCGTTTCAAATTTATTATCACCTTCAGGCCAGGTTCCAAGAATACTAAGGCAGATGCCCTGTCACGCAGTTTTCTTCCAGTTCAAGACAACAGTCCTGTTACTCCCATACTTCCGTCTTCAGTCATTCGGGCAGGCCTCACACAGGATGTATTTACCCAGTTAAAGCTGCTTCAACATCAAGCTCCTGGAAATACTCCTGCTGGTCGTCTTTTTGTCCCTGAGTTTTTGAGAGGAACTGTTTTGACGGAGTTTCATGATAGCAAAGTTGCCGGGCATCCGGGAATCGCTAAGACTTTGGAATTAGTCTCCCGCTCTGTATGGTGGCCTGGTCTTTCCAAAGACATTAAAGAGTTTGTTTTTTCGTGTCAGGTCTGTGCACAGCATAAAGTTCCTCGTTCTTTGCCTATCGGTCAACTTATGCCCTTGAATGTTCCTCTTAGGCCATGGTCGCATATCTCCATGGATTTTGTGGTGGACCTCCCTCTGTCAGCCGGATGCCGAGTCATATGGGTGGTAGTGGACCGTTTTAGCAAAATGGCCCATTTCATTGCTCTTCCCCGATTGCCATCTGCCCAGGGATTGGCAGTCTTGTTCCTCCGCCATGTTTTCAGACTCCATGGCTTACCCACTGATATTGTTTCTGATCGGGGTCCACAATTCATTGCACAATTTTGGAAGTCTTTTTGTGCTTCAGTAAAGATGAAATTATCTTTAACGTCTGGCTATCATCCCCAATCCAATGGGCAGACTGAGCGAGTTAATCAATCTCTAAAACAATATTTGCGTTTGTACTCGGCCAAACTCCAAAATGACTGGTCTGAGTTTCTTCCATTGGCGGAGTTTGCTTATAATAATGCCTGTCATTCTTCCACCAATGTGTCTCCATTTTTTGCAGTTTTTGGTTTTCACCCCAGGGCTAATTCATTTTTTCAACATTCCTCTGTCTCCTCACTGGCCCTGACCTCTCATCTTAGACTCATTTGGAGAAAAGTACACCTGGCTCTCAGAAAAGCGGCATTCCGGGAAAAAAGATTTTCTGACAGGCTCCGGCGGCCGTGCACTTTTAAAGTAGGAGATAGGGTGTGGTTGTCGACTCGCAACATTAAACTTTGACAAACCTCAGCCAGATTGGGTCCTAAATTTATTGGACCATTTCACATTATCAAAAAAGTCAATCCAGTTGCTTTCCGGTTACGTTTACCAAAAACTTTACGGATCGGAAATACCTTCCATTGCTCATTGCTGAAACCATATGTTTCGTCCAGTAGATTTCCTCGTAAAATATCTCAGGGGAGATCACCAATAAATGTACAGGGTCAGCAGGAGTTCCTGGTTGAGAAGGTTCTCGATTCCAAGTTTTCCCGGGGTCGGCTTTATTTTTTGGTACATTGGAGAGGTTATGGGCCAGAGGAAAGGTCTTGGGTCCTGGATGAGGATCTTCATGCCCCGAGGCTCAAAAGGGCATTTTTTCGAGAATTTCCTCAGAAACCTGGCTTTAGGGGTTCCTTGACCCCTCCTCAAGGGGGGGGTACTGTTAGGCGCCGGGGTCCGCTCGTCGGTGCGGCCCGGCGCCTAGCAACCAGGGACGCCGTGCGCGTACAGCCGCCGGCTCCCTGGCAACGCTAGACGCCGGGCGCACGGAGCCGCTCTGACCCTAGCAACGGGGACGCCACGTTCGGGCCGCGTTCCCCGTTGCTGGGTCTGTTCTAATTATTTTATGGTGTGCTGGCCGTGCAGCTTGCAAGCTGCACGGCATTCATTGTGATTACCCAGTCTGGCTCCTGATTGGGGAGCTCTCTGTTATAAGCACCCTTTGGACTTCCCACAGACGCCGGTGATAGCTTCCTGTTTGCCTGTGTCAGTTGCAGAGAGTTCCAGTCTTGCTCAATCCGGTTGTTCCTGTCCTCAGTGGTCCTGTACTCGGAAAGTTGTCATCATTCCTGGAGTCTGACCGAGCACCTTTAACATCCTGTGGTGTTCGTGAGTCGCGGCGCAGCCGTGTGTTGCGGCTTGTCCGCTTACTGTTTATTATTAGTATATTTGTGTTCTGAAGCTTTTGCGGAGGATTCCGCTCCCACAGATCCACTCTGGTATCCAGCGGTGCTGGATAGGAGTAACGGATCAGTGGATCCTTGGTTGTCCTTTTCCCTGGCGGCTAGTCCGCACATACCTTTGGTTTAAGTTAGTTAGCTTGTAACCCCTGGCCTGGTTGCTTAGTCAGAGGGCCCCTTGTTATCACCCTGTCTCGGATTTCCCTTTGTCTCCCATTAAGACCTGAGGGGGCATCGGGGTTGGGCAGACATAATCCGCCCTTCGAACGCGGCTGCCATGGGCTCAAGCAACCATAGTCTCGCAGGGGATTTCTGATAACACGGGCGAGACAACGGAGTTAGGGCGCCAGGGGTTACTAGGCTCTCCTGCTCCCACTACCAGCAGATCTTCCCTGTACTCAGACCTCTGCCATAAGATCTCCTCTGGTCTGGAGTTCGGGAATCATAACAACGAGTGTCTTTTTAGTATTCTTGACAATTGTCCCAATATTGCATAACAATATTGCCTAACACTGTATTCCTGAGGTATGAAATCATATGGGAGGAATATACAAAAGGGGCGTAACTGTGTATTATATAAAACTCATTGTTGATACGTGTATGTTGTGGTTAAATGATTTGACACAGGACGAGAGAATGCTACCTCTCCCCTGTATACGGGCGTGGCCCTTTGAATAAATAATAATTGATTTTTATAAATCCATTTTCAATTCATTAATTTTACCTAACAACCCAAACAGCAACAAGATGGTTAATTTAGTTAATCCAAGAGAATTCAACAGATGGGGGCTCGCAATCGTTGGAACTATAGATCTCGATCTCTTCATCAAATTCTCAAAGGGGTGTGCCAGCCAGCCAGCAGCTGATGATGGAAGGAACATCCCAAATCATTACAGCACTGGTAAGTATAGAATACCATGGTATGTGCTGTATTCCAGTACATGCTGTTTCTATACCTGCCAGCTGTCTGTGTGATTGTATTTTTTATAATATGAGAATTATAAGTGGAGAGATTGACAAACTAGTAAAATAACTCAGGGACCTGTTTGTTGTTGCTTGTTTGTAAAATTAATACCAAAATTATGTCCAAATCGGTTGAAGGACCAAGTAACTCGGAAATGATGATTGACAGATGCTGTTGCATGTAAATAAGAATACGAAAATTAATTCAAAGTTGGTATTTGGGCAAAGAAACAGTAACCGGGTTTTTTTTTTCACTCTATGAATGATTGCGTGAATAAGTGCTTTGGACCAAGGGCCAAATAAAGTAAAAAGCACATAGATCACCTCCCCTTGTTAGTCAGCTACACGTGTATAAGAAGGGTACATTAGAAAATAAATAGAGTGAACAACCCGAGGTTATAGGGATTATATGTAATTGAGTGTAATAATATATTGCAATACTGAGCTACTAAGAGCTGCTGGTTGTTTTAAGCATAACATGGCATGTTGCTTTATGATTGTAGTTGTGATAAGAGGATCTACTGCAGCTTCCCAGTTGACAGACGTGTCGCGTGTGTGAAAAATTGCAGGGATTGCGAATTTTTCTAGCGTATGGGAAGGGCAGGGAGGATTAACCCTAAGTGTGCATATCATGTATGGAAGAAATATTCCATAGAAGCACTAATTTTGTATAGTACTGTGACAAAGGGTACAGTCTATGTTTTGCATTTCAATCATGCTGTATAATATTGGCCTGATCAACCAATACTAAGCGTATTTTGAAATCGGCAAAACTGTTGAAATCTGCAAGAAATTGAAGTTTGCAAACTGTATTTAAAAATGTTTTGTGTTATGGTTTTGTGTGTGGAACATAATGTTCAGTAAGTATATTCTCAGATCTGGGTCTAATGGAAACCTTATGTCTGTGATTGGCATGGTTACAAGTTTTGAAATAATAAGGTTTATATATATATATATATATATATTTGTGAACGGAGGAAACAAAAGTTGATGTCCGTGTTCAAATGGCTTTTGGCAGATCTGTAGTTAAAAATATGTGTTTATCTAATGTTACTATCTAACTATGAAGTGAAGTTTCCATATGGTATTGTTTAATACGCAAATATTCTTTAATGCAATATATTGTGAGAAAGTCTGCCAGCAGAAAGAAAAAAAAAAAAGAAAACCCCTTCAGTTTCCAATGCTGTGAAGCACAGAGAGAACAGAGAGTTTTAACAGCGCAGAAACGTGCCCCCTCCTTTCCAGCAGCAGTGTAAGCCATGTCGCAGTAAAGAAAAAAAAAAGGGTGTTCAGTGAGCTTTAATTTTTTTCATCTAACAAGATGGATCATAATAAGCATAAGTCAGTGGTTCCCAATTTTTTTTAATCATGTGGCCCTAGAATATCAGAATTCTTTTCACAACACCCCTAGGAAAAAAATGTATTATTGAGAAATGTAAAAATAGATATTACATTAAGTAGATGGCGTTTATATGCCATCCTTAGAGTCAGTTGTGTGGTGAGGGATATTTGCTTCTGTTTGGCCACATATTTTATGACTGGCAGCCACCAGCACTGAATAATTTGAATTGGTACTAGACCATCAACCCAGGGCACCCCTGAAAGTGTCCTAGGCACCCCAGGTAGCTACGGCTCACAGTTTGGGAACCTCTGCATAAGCAATACTCTAGAAATGTTTGTTATACAAACTATCTACTCTAGTTTTAATATAAAAAGCTAATATCTTTACCAGATAACCTGTAGAAAATGCTGCCAATTTCTTTCTACAGCATAACTGTAATCAGAAAATATAAGAACAAAAAAAATCCCAGCAACAGATATGGGCTAGAGATGTCAGCGCTAACAGGGTTAACGCTAACAGATCTGCATCTGGCAGACAGTCAAGAAGACAACGCCCTATCTCTGGTGAGCTAAAGTTTTCAAGGCAGCAGAAGCAGCAGCTAAAATCATAGGGAAAGATAAAGGAATACGTATTCTTTAATGTATATGCTGTAAATCAAACATTGCGACAAGCAATTAATCACTACAATTCCAGTATTAACATACTTTTAGACAATTCTTCAAAGTTATTTGGAAGAAACCTAATGTAAAAGTTACAGTGTAAAATCATACTACATCACGGATTAGGTATTTCTAAAGATTCCAGGAAGAATAAAGTAGGAACAGATTAAGTTGGATGCATAGCATATCTATATATCACTTACCCTGGGTTCGTGAGGTAAAAAAAATATGCTTGCTAAAATCCATCTCATTGTATAGGCATCGATATAATACATTGCAAAAGTTCTTAGTGGACTGCACAATATGCAGTGATGAACCAGGTTCCGTAGCCAGGAAGTGTGGGGATATGATTGTATAGAATAGTTATACAGAAAATAGGAGCGTTGTTAAGTTTGTAAGTGATTTTTCAGTGAATATGTATATGTGCCAAGACATTCCATAGGATGGACACAGTCCAAGAAAAGTTTGCTTGGAAGCACATAATTGGTGTGCATGAGAAATGTACAGTTTGTGTGGACTGGCCAGTCTGAATGATATGTTGAGATAAGTAAAGAAATGTAACCAGTATGTGGATGATATACCTTTGTGCTATAAATTATTTGAAGTATTGGTGTCAGATACTAAACAGTTGTGTTTTTTTACAGAAAAGACCACAAGGTGTCGCAAGACAAAAGTCAACGGTGTGCTGACATAGTTAACTACCTAGATCATTATTTGGCGCTAGGCCAAAGATAGTTAAAACCCTTAGAGGGTGAAGCCTTGGTATACATTTATTGATAGATAGATATGTATGACCAGATGATAAATCTCTAGATACAGTAATTTTTTTTTGGAAGTGCTATATGCATACATTCAAGTTCATAACCAAAAAAATTATAGAAGGTAATACAATATTACACTTTATCATGAATAAAACATTATAGATACACAGTCAGAGCCAAACCATCCACTTATGCATAAGCAAGAACATATATGTTTAATACTGAGTATATAGGTTTAATACTGAGGTTAAGCAGTAGATTTTATATGATGTGTACATTTTACCTCTGACAGTATACAACTTAGATATAATATAGCAATAGTGTAGCTTACGGAAGGATTTCAGATTTAAAGATATATCCCTTCACTCAATAGGGGATATATGAACCAACAGGGAAATTGTAACAAAAGATTTGTTCCATGAAAAATGTGTTTATTAGGACACATAAACTCACTGACATACTACATACATAAAGTGCATGGGTGAATCTGGACCAGTTAAAGTGACCGTGTGATAGATGTAAATCTCTCACCATATAATGGGATTGCGGTGGGCTAGCTTAAAGAAGCAACTTGGGTCTGAGGCTGAAAATAGCCTAGGCACCACCACAGATGGTTTATTCAGCGTATCAGTCTTTTTACTTGCTTCACTGATCCTCGTCACCCGAGTCCCCTGTCCAAGAACCTATCCTGGTAGGGTTTCCTCTGGTGGCACAGTGATGCCCAGCTCAGAGTGTTTCCTGCTGATGAGTCACAGGATCCACCACAACTTAGATACAGCTGCATACTTGTCTTCCTCACCCCCAAAAGTGGGGAGTATAAGGAATATAATGTGGATGAGTAAGACAATTATAATGATTACATCGCATTTCACATTGCATTTAAAGGAATTGAAAAAAAACAAACAAACAAACTGATTAACAGGAGAATAATTTCTTGAGCATCCATAGGGGATAATGGGATGGTGAATTAGTGAATTAGTATTATTAATAATAAAGTGTTGTTGAAATAGATTCACAAGCTTTCTATAGTGGGATGAAGTTTAATGGAGAAGTGTACATTGTGTTTTGGCATGGGACCAAAATAATTTATGTGATAATAAGAGGGATCGTGATGGTGATAAAGAAAGCTATAGCATGTTACTGCAGATGGTTGGGTTGATTAAAAACAACATTGTTTTAATACAACATAGTTTAATGCAAAAAAAAAAAAAGGAACTATAGTATGTGTAACAGGTGTTAAGGGGTTATTTGAGAAATGAATAATAAGGCCAGAGGTGTGAGATATTGTTTCAAAGACAGTAAAGTTTCTTTACTGATAGAAAGAGTTTATAGGAGTTTGAAAAATATTTTGTGTTTAATATGTGTAATGTTGAGAATAAAAAGTCATAATGTGACAAGGAAAGTTTAAAGAATTAAGCATTATTAATCTACAAAAGAGACAGGAAAGGCAGAATTTGAATCATGGCATGGTCCAATCGTTGGTTCAATAGTGGTAGAATTACACCTAAGCCTCTGCTTTGTCTCTCTTCTATATCATTTTTTGTTATTCTTTTTGGAATCCAGCAAAGATATGTTATCCAGCAAAGATATATTATCCAGAGACTGATTCAAAACTACAAAATGATTTGACGATTCAAATGTGTCACACAAATTATTTAAACAGTTACAAGAATATCAAAAGCTGCAAGAACCTTGGAAAGATATTTAACCAACACGAAAACACACAGTCCAGCACAGGACAATCACTAAAGAGAGTGAAGACGGTGTTATGGTGAGAAGTTGCTTATGTTTTGGTTCCATTACAGATCGCATAGGATGGTCCTTGGCAAGTACCGCTGACTCTGATACAGCCGTTGCAAAGGCTGCAGAAGAAGGACACCTAGATCCATGAGCTTGCAATGAAATGAAAAGGTCAGAGACCAGAGCTTAAAGGAACCTAACACTAAAAACAATTGTATGGAGATACAATACAGAGACTGTTACTACTGTTACTACCACAGAGTTGTATTTGAATGAACCCTTCAATCAAGATAGAGATGATTATGATCATTGATAATAGACTATGTGCTTATAAGCTAATATCCTACAGAACTTTTAACTTTTCTAAAAGTATACGGTAGCGACGTTATTTATAACAGCATTAGGACTTAATTTATTTATTTTTCTTTGAAGAGAGAGCGAGCAAACGTGTGGTGTAGGTATGAGTACTCATCCATTATTGTGGATGGGAATTATTTCAATAAGACCCTTCCTTCCTCTTTTCTTTTCTAAGCAGGAAATCCAGAGGGATTTATGACTGGTGTAACGAACACACACTTTGAAAAACGTGGTTGTGAGTATTATACTCCACTTGAAGACAGATGTATAGATTAATGCATGGGTAATTTAAATAATTTAGGATATTATTCTGAGGAGTATCCAGTCCAGCAATACCATTAATTGTTGGAAAGATTTTAAGTACTGCAGCTATATAAATTGTATTGCTAATCATTATTTAAGACCATTATAATTGTTAGATATGTATACATAGACACTAGCAGGCCAAAGTTCTCTATGCAATTTACATTTGATGTGATTACCAAAACTTTATAGAGTCGTGACTCGTGATAATAGTGAAACACGGTACATGTGTATAGATACAACAGTATCTCAAGAAAGAACCACTGGTGATAATATTAGCTACACATATCGAGTGTATTTCAGTTAGTGGAAATAAAATAGGTCAATAATACAGAAAAAAAAAAAAATGATCTTATGTAGATAGAAAAGGTTGATTTAAGGGAATGTGAAAGGATTGTTACAATATACTAACCTAAGGTTTCTAGATGTGCTAGATATAATGAGTTAGGTATATATATAGTAATGGTTACATATGATGTTCATTAAAGTTTATGATTTAATAAATGTATTTTACTAGGAGTAGATTCAAAGGTTAAAAGAAGATATCATACATAACGGGGAATGGTAGTTGTCACCATGTCCTTAGGATATGATATATAATTGGTTACCCATTAATTCTAAAAATGTTTGTTATTTAAGAAGATTGATTTAGCAATTTTATACAAAAACACATAATAACTTGAGAAAAGTTTTCTTGCAGGATGAACTATTCCTAAAAAGAGTAATTGACTCAGTAATCAGGAAACATGTTCCTGCCACCAGAGTATCAATAAAACCTCGAAGTGGTAAAGGTGGCTAATAAGTTCTCCTATGGCTAATGAAGTCGTGTGATTAATCAACTGGAAGTTGACGTTTTATTTCAATTAAATTATTGATAACATGATTGGTCTTTATGATAGGATATTCCAGAACTGTGGACATTTATGATGATTCCAGGACATTGGACATGAACTATTACGATACCATATTGTTCTACATTTTTTTTAATACCACAAATTGGAGGATATTGTTGATTTCAGGAAACAGCACTTTGAGTTCACTGCTGTGCTTATTTGACCAAAGACATTACGGATCCTGATACGTGTATTGCCAAGTATATAAAGGAGGTCCATGATATAAAAGAACTTTAACCAAGGCATTATGATATGGACTGAAAAAGATAAATGTTTAAATCCTAGTATTCAATTTTCAGGATTAGGAAAATGTTTTTTAAGTATATTGTATGTGATTGTATGTGATGATGTATTCTGTGATGAGGTTTATTCTTTGGTAACCCCGATGTGATTATAGACAGTCATTTGATGTTCACCGCATACAGGTGCGGCCTATGTTGTATTTAGAAGGCTACTGTCAAATGCAGAATAGCAATACTACATGAAATGATTATTAGCGAACTATACGTTCCCAGAAATTCTCCTGAGATGACAGGGCACATGGATAATGTCCCTGATCAAAGGGTGGAGCTGTCGAATACTGTGACTGAGGCAACCTGCTGACGGCCTAACAGTTATGTGTGTGCACTACGGGATAGTACGTATATTATGTATACATCCAATAAGCAAAGGGTTCTCATATTCACTAGTATAATATGAAAGCATAACAGAATCCATTTTGATTCTAGCTAGATGATATAGCAAATTCATCTTGAACTTTATACACACCCTGAGAGAAAAACAACTTTGTTGGCTAAGTATTGTTTCCAACTACGCACTTTCTAAAAGCTCATAGAGACCAGATGTAATTCCTAATATGGACACAGTTGAATATCACGAGTGTCTTTTTAGTATTCTTGACAATTGTCCCAATATTGCATAACAATATTGCCTAACACTGTATTCCTGAGGTATGAAATCATATGGGAGGAATATACAAAAGGGGCGTAACTGTGTATTATATAAAACTCATTGTTGATACGTGTATGTTGTTGTTAAATGATTTGACACAGGACGAGAGAATGCTACCTCTCCCCTGTATACGGGCGTGGCCCTTTGAATAAATAATAATTGATTTTTATAAATCCATTTTCAATTCATTAATTTTACCTAACAACCCAAACAGCAACAAGATGGTTAATTTAGTTAATCCAAGAGAATTCAACAACTGTTATTAGGAAATTACTCATTTCCAAAAATGCTAAACAGACAGGGAGTATTTTTTCAAAATAACAGGTGGATCTCAAACTTTTTACTTTAATCATCATCCACAACACAGAGTTATGGTCTTATCTTCTTCATGTCCAGTGGCATATGATTGTGACTGACTGCCATTCCAGTTCAACTTCTTATTTGATACTTGGTATACTTTTTAAGGGACATAGGGGCAAATACCAATGTATTAATGCAGATATACTGTAAATCCTCAAAAAAATGGATTTCAGCATCAGTAAAGATTTCACTATGTATGAACAGGGATCCTCAGTAGATGTCCCTCTATTTTTTCTTTAACAGAGTAGTCCCCATAGAATGTTTGTGATTGGCAAATGTGTCAAGCTACGAAAAGCTTAGGTAATGCCATCCCACACATTTTTAAAGAGAAATCCTTTGGATCCATCTCTTTTAGTTGTCACGTTCGCATTAGCAGCCCAATGGCTGTGGACCTAACTACAGTATATTAGATCCGAAACCATGGAAGTAAATACTGTACTTCACAGGGACATCTTACTATCAGAGAATTTCTACCGACAACATCATATTGATACATACAGACGGGCTGCTTGGGGCGTCAAGATAACTGGAAAAGATCACTTTTGCATTTGAAGAGTTTGGTCCTCATATTTTGATCACACACAAAAATCAACTTTGCATCTGTTATGCCTTTTAGGAGATTTATGGGTATACTCTGAACAGTTTGCAGACATGTCAATGTCTTACATGTTATTCCAAGGCTTTGTAGTGAACTGTCAGGTATTCATGGAACCAAATCAAAGTCATCATAACTGGAAATGTGGGAGGATGATGCTTTCCACTGGGTTTCCTTGCTTTCCTTTCATTCTGATTTTCAATATTGTCTCTCACAAACAGAATAAAATATTAAATCTTTTTTTCAAGGGCTGTATCTTATCTTAAAGCACCGCCTCATGTCAACAGCACAGTCTGCTCTTTTCAGTACGATTGCTTGTTGATGAGTGTGTTCATACCATGCGCGGTGAAAACATCAAATGACCTTCAGTCCATTTGGTTGGCTGCTTGGAGTTTAAATTTCCATACTCTTTCTAAGAATGAAATCATTGCATTTTCTGTTGTGGGGATTGGCTGTGGATATAAGGTTCTTCAGTGTACATTTAGGTACTGAAGATTGTTGTTGTAGTTACAGTGTTTTGCTTTAATCTAATGAAAGTTTATTTTTAGCCTGTAATCTGAATGATTTTCTTAGTTATAGAAGGGTATATGTTCGTAGCTACTAATGAACAGGGCGTCTCTAAAGGCTTTTGGGTCAAAGAGAACAATGAGACACTACTCCAGTGAGTGTCTGCATTGGTTGGCTTCACAAAATGTAATCTTGTGATATTGGTGGAAATTTTAGCCTAACATTCATTGTTTGCTGTGTTGTTGCTGCCATTGTTTTACCCTCCATCGCGTTTGGACAACACTGTGATGATATGCAAGTACAGTTATGTATGCCGATTTCCAGATGTTAAATAAGCCACATATTAAAAAACTGAATATGAATAGGTGGAAATTATTTTAGGTGGGTGTGGTGTACATGGTCGACTGTTATTAGGTTGACAGCGTCAACTTCAATCCCAAAAGGTTGACATGCAGAAGGTCAACATCTACAAAAGGTCAATATGGGAAAGGTCGACACATGAAAAGGTCAGCATAAGTTTTGTAGTTAATTTTGGTGTCATTTTCTCTATATGAACATGTGGAACCCCAATAAGTGTACCATGCCCCCTCGCATGGCTCGCTTCACTCACCATGATTTGGGCAAGGTGCATAACTCCGCTACTGCTGCACTTGGCACAGGTTACTGTTCCCAATCGTAGTCCACATGGAAAGCGGTTAAAATACCGCTAATCGGGATCCCGGAGGTCACAATGCCGACACAGGGATCCCAACTAGCTGTGAAATTCTGCCACCGGAATACCGGCGCCACAGGCTATTCTCCCTCTGTGGGTGTCCACAACACCCATAGAGGGAGACTAGAAATTGCAGCGAGACACCATGCCCACAAAGGGGCTTTCTAGCGCTTGCCCCGCTGCCGGCATTACGACAGATGGGATCCCACTGTCGTGATCATGACAGCCGGATCCCGTCCACCAGCATTTCATACTGATCCTGTCCATGTGGATGGTAAAGTATAAAAAAAGTGAAAAAAAAATAAAAAAAACTCACATTGACCTTTGCTGCGTCGACCATTGTTATGTCAACCTATTCACTGTCAACCAAGTAACTGTCCAGATCCCATTTTATATTACTAAAGAATTTCCTGCACTGATTCGTAATAGGTCCAAGCCACTGTGAAATGCAATTGGCTGAATACACGCATCTCTGTCTCAATACAGACACATGAATGGAATGACAAGGTTGGCAAAGGACAAACTTTCCATGCAAAGGTACTCTACATAGACATAGAGCTATTCAGAACATCCCCCTACAGTATAGCACTTGTGTCTATTTTGTTAATTATTGTATTGTATGGATTTTAATAGAAATATACATTGTGCAGTAAGGATTGCTTGAGTAGACTGCACATTATGAAATGCATTATTATTAGTGATGAGCGGGTTCGGTTCCTCGGAATCCGAACCCTCCCGAACTTCACCCATTTTACACGGGTCCGAGGCATACTCAGATTCTCCCGTACAGTGATATATGATGGGGGATAACACAGTTCCCAGCACACACTGGTATGTGGTATTATTATATAGGGGAGAGGGGACTGTACAGTGAAATATGATGGGTAATAACACAGCTCCTGGCACACACTGATATGTGGTATTATTATATAGGGGACAGGGGACTGTACAGTGATATATGATGGGGGATAACACAGCTCCCGGCACACACTGATATGTGGTATTATTATATAGGGGACAGGGGACTGTACACTGATATATGATGGGTAATAACACAGCTCCTGGCACACACTGATATGTGGTATTATTATATAGGGGACAGGGGACTGTACAGTGATATATGATGGGGGATAACACAGCTCCCGGCACACACTGATATGTGGTATTATTATATAGGGGAGAGGGGACTGTACAGTGATATATGATGGGGAATAACACAGCTCCCGGCACACACTGATATGTGGTATTATTATATAGGGGACAGTACACTGATATATGATGGGTAATAACACAGCTCCTGGCACACACTGATAAGTGGTATTATTATATAGGGGACAGGGGACTGTACAGTGATATATGATGGGGGATAACACAGCTCCCGGCACACACTGATATGTGGTATTATTATATAGGGGAGAGGGGACTGTACAGTGATATATGATGGGGGATAACACAGCTCCCAGCACACACTGGTATGTGGTATTATTATATAGGGGAGAGGGGACTGTACAGTGATATATGATGGGGGATAACACAGCTCCCAGCACACACTGATATGTGGTATTATTATATAGGGGAGAGGGGACTGTACAGTGATATATGATGGGGAATAACACAGCTCCCGGCACACACTGATATGTGGTATTATTATATAGGGGACAGGGGACTGTACACTGATATATGATGGGGGATAACACAGCTCCTGGCACACACTGATATGTGGTATTATTATATAGGGGACAGGGGACTGTACAGTGATATATGATGGGGGATAACACAGCTCCCAGCACACACTGGTATGTGGTATTATTATGTAGGGGAGAGGGGACTGTACAGTGATATATGATGGGGGATAACACAGCTCCTGGCACACACTGATATGTGGTATTATAATATAGGGGACAGGGGACTGTACACTGATATATGATGGGGGATAACACAGCTCCTGGCACACACTGATATGTGGTATTATTATATAGGGGAGAGGGGACTGTACAGTGATATATGATGGGGGATAACACAGCTCCTGGCACACACTGATATGTGGTATTATAGGGGACAGGGGACTATACACTGATATATGATGGGGGATAACACAGCTCCCAGCACACACTGGTATGTGGTATTATTATATAGGGGAGAGGGGACTGTACAGTGATATATGATGGGGGATAACACAGCTCCCAGCACACACTGGTATGTGGTATTATAATATAGGGGACAGGGGACTGTACAGTGATATATGATGGGGGATAACACAGCTCCTGGCACACACTGATATGTGGTATTCTAATATAGGGGACAGGGGACTGTACACTAATATATGATGGGGGATAACACAGCTCCCAGCACACACTGATATGTGTTGTTGTTGTTATTATTATGTAGGGGAGAGGGGGCTGTACAGTGATATATGATGAGGGATAACACAGCTCCCGGCACACACTGGTATGTGGTATTATTATGTAGGGGAGAGGGGACTGTACAGTGATATATGATGGGGGATAACACAGCTCCTGGCACACACTGATATGTGGTATTATAATATAGGGGACAGGGGACTGTACACTGATATATGATGGGGGATAACACAGCTCCTGGCACACACTGATATGTGGTATTATTATATAGGGGACAGGGGACTGTACACTGATATATGATGGGGGATAACACAGCTCCTGGCACACACTGATATGTGGTATTATTATATAGGGGACAGGGGACTGTACAGTGATATATGATGGGGGATAACACAGCTCCCAGCACACACTGGTATGTGGTATTATTATGTAGGGGAGAGGGGACTGTACAGTGATATATGATGGGGGATAACACAGCTCCTGGCACACACTGATATGTAGTATTATAATATAGGGGACAGGGGACTGTACACTGATATATGATGGGGGATAACACAGCTCCTGGCACACACTGATATGTGGTATTATTATATAGGGGAGAGGGGACTGTACAGTGATATATGATGGGGGATAACACAGCTCCTGGCACACACTGATATGTGGTATTATAGGGGACAGGGGACTATACACTGATATATGATGGGGGATAACACAGCTCCCAGCACACACTGGTATGTGGTATTATTATATAGGGGAGAGGGGACTGTACAGTGATATATGATGGGGGATAACACAGCTCCCAGCACACACTGGTATGTGGTATTATAATATAGGGGACAGGGGACTGTACAGTGATATATGATGGGGGATAACACAGCTCCTGGCACACACTGATATGTGGTATTCTAATATAGGGGACAGGGGACTGTACACTAATATATGATGGGGGATAACACAGCTCCCAGCACACACTGATATGTGTTGTTGTTGTTATTATTATGTAGGGGAGAGGGGGCTGTACAGTGATATATGATGAGGGATAACACAGCTCCCGGCACACACTGGTATGTGGTATTATTATATAGGGGAGAGGGGACTGTACAGTGATATATGATGGGTAATATCACAGCTCCTGGCACACCCTAATATGTGGTATTATAATATATGGGAGAGGGGGCTGTACAGTGATATATGATGAGGGATAATACAGCTCCCGGCACACACTGATATGTGGTATTATTATATAGGGGAGAGGGGACTGTACAGTGATATGTGATGAGGGATAGCACAGCTCCCAGCACACACTGATATGTGGTATTATTATTAGTGATGAGCGGGTTCGGTTCCACGGAAACCAAACCCCCCCGAACTTCACTCGTTTTACACGGGTCCGAGGCATACTCGGATTCTCCCGTATGGCTCGGTTAACCCGAGCGCGCCCGAACGTCATCATCTCGCTGTCGGATTCTCGCGAGATTTGGATTCTATGTAAGCAGCCGCGCATCGCCGCCATTTTCACTCGTGCATTGTAAATGTTAGGGAGAGGACGTGGCTGGCGTCCTCTCCGTGTATTGTTGATGCAAATATTTGTGCTTATTGCTTCATTGTGGGGACTGGGGAGCAGCTGTATTATATAGGAGGAGTACAGTGCAGAGTTTTGCTGACCAGTGACCACCAGTATACGTTGTCTGCCTGAAAAACATTCCATATCTGTGCTCAGTGTGCTGCATATATCTGTGCTCACACTGCTTTATTGTGGGGACTGGGGACCACCAGTATATTATATAGGAGGAGTACAGAGCAGAGTTTTGCTGACCAGTGACCACCAGTATACGTTGTCTGCCTGAAAAACACTCCATATCTGTGCTGCATTGTAGTATATAGTAGGAGTACAGTGCATAATTTTGCTGACCACCAGTATATAATATATAGGAGTACGGTACAGAAGGCCACTGCTGTACCTACCTCTGTGTCGTCAAGTATACTATCCATCCATACCTGTGGTGCATTTAAGTTTTGCACAGTTTGCTGACCACCAGTATATAATATACAGCATTACGGTACAGTAGGCCACTGCTGTACCTACCTCTGTGTCGTCAAGTATACTATCCATCCATACCTGTGGTGCATTTAAGTTTTGCACAGTTTGCTGACCACCAGTATATAATATATAGCATTACGGTACAGTAGGCCACTGCTGTACCTACCTCTGTGTCGTCAAGTATACTATCCATCCATACCTGTGGTGCATTTAAGTTTTGCACAGTTTGCTGACCACTAGTATATAATATATAGCATTACGGTACAGTAGGCCACTGCTGTACCTACCTCTGTGTCGTCAAGTATACTATCCATCCATACCTGTGGTGCATTTAAGTTTTGCACAGTTTGCTGACCACCAGTATATAATATATAGCATTACGGTACAGTAGGCCACTGCTCTACCTACCTCTGTGTCGTCATTCGTCAAGTATACTATCCATCCATACCTGTGGTGCATTTCAGTTGTGCGCAGTATATATAGTAGTAGGCCATTGCTATTGATACTGGCATATAATTCCACACATTAAAAAATGGAGAACAAAAATGTGGAGGTTAAAATAGGGAAAGATCAAGATCCACTTCCACCTCGTGCTGAAGCTGCTGCCACTAGTCATGGCCGAGACGATGAAATGCCATCAACGTCGTATGCCAAGGCCAATGCCCAATGTCATAGTAGAGCATGTAAAATCCAAAAAACAAAAGTTCAGTAAAATGACCCAAAAATCAAAATTGAAAGCATCTGATGAGAAGCGTAAACTTGCCAATATGCCATTTACGACACGGAGTGGCAAGGAACGGCTGAGGCCCTGGCCTATGTTCATGACTAGTGGTTCAGATTCACATGAGGATGGAAGCACTCATCCTCTCGCTAGAAAAATGAAAAGACTTAATCTGGCAAAAGCACAGCAAAGAACTGTGCGTTCTTCTAAATCACAAATCCCCAAGGAGAGTCCAATTGTGTCGGTTGCGATGCCTGAACTTCCCAACACTGGACGGGAAGAGCTTGCGCCTTCCACCATTTGCACGCCCCCTGCAAGTGCTGGAAGGAGCACCCGCAGTCCAGTTCCTGATAGTCAAATTGAAGATGTCACTGTTGAAGTACACCAGGATGAGGATATGGGTGTTGCTGGCGCTGGGGAGGAAATTGACAAGGAGGATTCTGATGGTGAGGTGGTTTGTTTAAGTCAGGCACCCGGGGAGACACCTGTTGTCCGTGGGACGAATATGGCCATTGACATGCCTGGTCAAAATACAAAAAAAATCAGCTCTTCGGTGTGGAATTATTTCAACACAAATGCGGACAACAGGTGTCAAGCCGTTTGTTGCCTTTGTCAAGCTGTAATAAGTAGGGGTAAGGACGTTAACCACCTCGGAACATCCTCCCTTATACGTCACCTGCAGCGCATTCATCATAAGTCAGTGACAAGTTCAAAAACTTTGGATGACAGCGGAAGCAGTCCACTGACCACTAAATCCCTTCCTCTTGTAACCAAGCTCCTGCAAACCACACCACCGACTCACTCAGTGTAAATTTCCACCTTACACAGGAAAGCCAATAGTCCTGCAGGCCATGTCACTGGCAAGTCTGACGAGTTTTCTCCTGCCTGGGATTCCTCCGATGCATCCTTGAGTGTAACGCCTACTGCTGCTGGCGCTGCTGTTGTTGCTGCTGGGAGTCGATCATCATCCCAGAGGGGAAGTCGGAAGACCACTTGTACTACTTCCAGTAAGCAATTGACTGTCCAACAGTCCTTTGCGAGGAAGATGAAATATCACAGCAGTCATCCTGCTGCAAAGTGGATAACTCAGGCCTTGGCAGCCTGGGCGGTGAGAAACATGGTTCCGATATCCACCGAGGCAACTAGAGACTTGATTGAGGTACTGTGTCCCAGGTACCAAATACCACATAGGTTCCATTTCTCTAGGCAGGCGATACCGAAAATATACACAGACGTCAGAAAAAGAGTCACCAGTGTCCTAAAAAATGCAGTTGTACCCAATGTCCACTTAACCATGGACATGTGGACAAGTGGAGTAGGGCAGACTCAGGACTATATGACTGTGACAGCCCACTGGGTAGATGTATTGCCTCCCGCAGCAAGAACAGCAGCGGTGGCACCAGTAGCAGCATCTCATAAACGCCAACTCGTTCCTAGGCAGGCTACACTTTGTATCACCGCTTTCCATAAGAGGCACACAGCTGACAACCTTTTACGGAAACTGAGGAACATCATCGCAGAATAGCTTACCCCAATTGGACTCTCCTGGGGATTTGTGACATCGGACAACACCACCAATATTGTGCGTGCATTACATCTGGGCAAATTCCAGCACGTCCCATGTTTTGCACATACATTGAATTTGGTGGTGCAGAATTATTTAAAAAACGACAGGGGCGTGCAAGAGATGCTGTCAGTGGCCCGAAGAATTGCGGGCCACTTTCGGCATTCAGCCACCGCGTGCCGAAGACTGGAGCACCAGCAAACACTCCTGAACCTGCCCTGCCATCATCTGAAGCAAGATGTGGTAACGAGGTGGAATTCAACCCTCTATATGCTTCAGAGGATGGAGGAGCAGCAAAAGGCCATTCAAGCCTATACATCTGCCCACGATATAGGCAAAGGAGGGGGAATGCACCTGACTCAAGCGCAGTGGAGAATGATTTCAACGTTGTGCAAGGTTCTGCAACCCTTTGAACTTGCCACACGTGAAGTCAGTTCAGACACTGCCAGCCTGAGTCAGGTCATTACCCTCATCAGGCTTTTGCAGAAGAAGCTGGAGACATTGAAGGAGGAGCTAAAACAGAGCAATTCCGCTAGGCATGTGGGACTTGTGGATGGAGCCCTTAATTCGCTTAACCAGGATTCACGGGTGGTCAATCTGTTGAAATCAGAGCACTACATTTTGGCCACCGTGCTCGATCCTAGATTTAAAACCTACGTTGTATCTCTCTTTCCGGCAGACACAAGTCTGCAGAGGTTCAAAGACCTGCTGGTGAGAAAATTGTCAACTCAAGCGGAACGTGACCCGTCAACAGCTCCTCCTTCACATTCTCCCGCAACTGGGGGTGCGAGGAAAAGGCTAAGAATTCCGAGCCCACCCGCTGGCGGTGATGCAGGGCAGTCTGGAGCAAGTGCTGACATCTGGTCCAGACTGAAGGACCTGCCAACGATTACTGACATGTCGTCTACTGTCACTGCATATGATTCTCTCACCATTGAAAGAATGGTGGAGGATTATATGAGTGACCGCATCCAAGTAGGCACGTCAGACAGTCCGTACGTATACTGGCAGGAAAAAGAGGCAATTTGGGGGCCCTTGCAGAAACTGGCTTTATTTTACCTAAGTTGCCCACCCTCCAGTGTGTACTCTGAAAGAGTGTTTAGTGCAGCCGCTCACCTTGTCAGCAATCAGCGTACGAGGTTACTTCCAGAAAATGTGGAGAAGATGATGTTCATCAAAATGAATTATAATCAATTCCTCCGTGGAGACATTCACCAGCAATTGCCTCCAGAAAGTACACAGGGACCTGAGATGGTTGATTCCAGTGGGGACGAATTAATAATCTGTGAGAAGGGGGATGTACACAGTGAAAGGGGTGAGGAATCGGAGGATGATGATGAGGTGGACATCTTGCCTCTGTAGAGCCAGTTTGTGCAAGGAGAGATTGATTGCTTCTTTTTTGGTGGGGGCCCAAACCAACCAGTCATTTCAGTCACAGTCGTGTGGCAGACCCTGTCGCTGAAATGATGGGTTCGTCAAAGTGTGCATGTCCTGTTTATACAACATAAGGGTGGGTGGGAGGGCCAAGGACAATTCCAACTTACACCTCTTTTTTCTTTCATTTTTCTTTGCATCATGTGCTGTTTGGGGACAATTTTTTTGAAGTGCCATCCTGCCTGACTCTGCAGTGCCACTCCTAGATGGGCCATGTGTTTGTGTCGGCCACTTGTGTCACTTAGCTTAGTCACACAGCGACCTTGGTGCGCCTCTTTTTTTCTTTGCATCATGTGCTGTTTGGGGACTATTTTTTTGAAGTGCCATCCTGCCTGACACTGCAGTGCCACTCCTAGATGGGCCAGGTGTTTGTGTCGGCCACTTGTGTCGCTTAGCCATCCAGCGACCTTGGTGCACCTCTTTTTTTCTTTGCATCATGTGCTGTTTGGGGACTATTTTTTTGAAGTGCCATCCTGTCTGACACTGCAGTGCCACTCCTAGATGGGCCAGGTGTTTGTGTCGGCCACTTGGGTCGCTTAGCTTAGCCATCCAGCGACCTTGGTGCACCTCTTTTTTTCTTTGCATCATGTGCTGTTTGGGGACTATTTTTTTGAAGTGCCATCCTGTCTGACACTGCAGTGCCACTCCTAGATGGGCCAGGTGTTTGTGTCGGCCACTTGGGTCGCTTAGCTTAGCCATCCAGCGACCTTGGTGCACCTCTTTTTTTCTTTGCATCATGTGCTGTTTGGGGACTATTTTTTTGAAGTGCCATCCTGTCTGACACTGCAGTGCCACTCCTAGATGGGCCAGGTGCTTGTGTCAGCCACTTGGGTCGCTTAGCTTAGCCATCCAGCGACCTCGGTGCAAATTTTAGGACTAAAAATAATATTGTGAGGTGTGAGGTGTTCAGAATAGACTGAAAATGAGTGGAAATTGTGGTTATTGAGGTTAATAATACTATGGGATCAAAATGACCCCCAAATTCTATGATTTAAGCTGTTTTTGAGGGTTTTTTGTAAAAAAAACACCCAAATCCAAAACACACCCGAATCCGACAAAAAATTTTCAGGGAGGTTTTGCCAAAACGCGTCCGAATCCAAAACACGGCCGCGGAACCGAATCCAAAGCCAAAACACAAAACCCGAAAAATTTCCGGTGCACATCACTAATTATTATTAGTAATTATTATAGCATAGAAATGTATTGGAAAAACTAGAAAGCTTCACCAAAGAGAATAAGATAATTTTAAGACAATTCTTTGCAGAGAATTAAAAAATACACTAATTCAAATGATGCCTAGGAGCCTTATATATAAACATGGAAAAGTAAGATAAGTCTATTATTATTATTCTTTCTTTCTGTTGTTATGCAATGAATGCTAGCATTACTGTTCGCTGTAATTGGCATTGCCAAAGCCTGCTGTGTTTATACATTTCTGTAAAAATGTATTTTAGGGCAGATGCCGAATTGTTGGCAAATTGGGCATAAATGACAAAAAAAAAAAAGCATGAAAACTAGTGTACTGTATAATGCCACATCCTAGCTCTCCAGATGTATGGAGTCATAATTGTATTGTGCATGTGTTCACTTGATCATGTGCAAAGCCAAATCATGCAATATATGCTATGCAAACTGGTATAGTGCTTACACTGCAGCAGCCACTTTCTGTACAGCATTCTACTGCCCAAAAATAACCAACATTCAATTTACTCATTACGCTGCAGAACGATCTAAACCAGACAACAAGCGGGAGGGATGTTTTATCTATATTAAGTGTTTTAAACTTGCCATACTGTTAATTGAAACCTATAAATCATTTACTCCTCTTATGAAAGTATTGCAAGTGGTAGGATATTTTTCAAAATACTGTTGGATAGTTGACTATTATCTGAAAGCATTTGTCACATCAAGGTACTCAGGGTTCTTTCCTTGTTATCCCTAATCGGGAGTCCATCTTGTAAAAGTTTAATGCATTTAAATATGTGAAATTTATGGAAATAGAACAAGTAGTGTTCCAGACAACATAACATACGGTAAAAGAAAACAGCCAATCTGTTTGAAAACATAAGAAACAAATATTTCTAGTGGGGAAAAAAAAACATTTTGGGTGGTGACAAAATGTATTTAGAGTTAGATGCATTTTGCAATCCTAATGTTTGTATGAAAAGGATGTTGAAAAAAAAAAGGATATGCATACATATGGCTATAACAATGTATATAGTACTAATAAGACTTTGACCTGTTAGTATAGAATCAGTGGCGGTTTTAGCTGCGGGCTTAGAGTACGGCAGCAGTCACGCAGTCTACACCATCTGATTTGTGTGTGCCCGCCACAAGCTGATTGGAAGTGAGGCACGAGCCACCTGCAGCCAAAAGTAGGAGAGATGGTCAGGAGCCAGGGGACCTCCTGCTGTGACCGGACCCAGAGAACTGGTGAGTCATGGGGACACAGGCAGTGGCAGTGGGGTGGATGGCACACACACAATCACACACTCTCTCTCTCTCTCTCTCTCTAGAGGTGCTTTACCTGGCATAACGTGAAAAGGGCTCTACCTGGCGTAACTTGTGTACAGGGCCATCTTTTCATATGGGCTCAATGGGCAGTTGCCCAAGGGCCACATGAGTATAAGGACCCTCTGAAGATAGCTGAGGGTCCCCTTTTTACAGGGGTACCAGAATTTTGAAAATCGGCCCTGGGGAACAGGAGATATCTGACTTCAAAGCAGTAGTCCCCATCCAAGCCTGTTAATTGCTCTTTCCATCCAGATATCTTGGGTTCTGTGTAAGTTAGAGTTTTTATGAGGTTATACCCCCAAAGCAGGGACTCTCCCCTTTTGGTGGACAATGGCATATTGTCTTTACTATGCACAGAACCAGAGATATAAGCCTTCCAGCAGCTGGTCCCAGCTCCAGCTCCACACAACTAGTATGCAGTTTTATATTTTCATCAGTGGATTGCTCTGGCTCCTGAATTCTGATCCTCATGTCCCCAGTACCTTCAGAAAGGTGGGGCTCTCTAGATTTTTATCCCATTGAATGCTAAGAAATCTATTTCCAGGAACTGAAGATACTGTATCTGCAGTCAAGCAAGCTGACATCAAAGCTGCTGCTGAGAGCACCCCTCACCCCTACTGCTAGAGGATGGGTAGGGACCCCAGTGCATTGCTTTGCCAAGGGGCCTACACTGCTGTTAAGATGACCCTGCTTGTGTAAGGGGCTCTACCTGGCATAATGTGTATAAGAGGCTTTACCTGGCGCAATGTGTATAATGGGCTCTACCTGGCACAATGTGTCTTAGAGGCTATACCTGGCATAACGTGTGTAAGGGGTTCTACATGGCATAACATGGGTTAGGGGCTTTACCTGGCATAATGTGTGTAAAAGGCTCTACCTGGCATAACATATATTAGGGGCTCTACCTGGTGTAACATTTGTGAGGGACTCTACCTGGTGTAACTTGTGAAAGAGGCTCTACCTTGCGTAACATGTATTAGGCAATCTACCTGGAATAACATGTGTAAAGGGCTCTACCTGTCATAATGTGTATAAGTGTCTCTACCTGCCGTAATGTGTGTAAGGGGCTCTACCTGGCGTGATGTGTGTAAGAGGCTCTACGTTGCATAACGTGTACAAGGGGCTCTACCTGGCATAACATGTGTAAGGGCTCCTGGTGTAAAGTGTATAAGAGGCTCTACCTGGCCTGACATGAATAAGGCTCTATCTGGCAGAAAGTGTTTAAGGGGCTGTACCTGGCATAACGTTTATAAGGGTATCTACCTGGTGTAATGTTTATAACAGGGGTTCTACCTGTCATAATGTGTATAAAAGGGGCTCTACCTGAATAATGTGTATAAGGCTCTACTGTAGTATAATGCATGTAAGGAGATTTAATATGACATAATGTGTATAAGAGGTACTATGTGGTGTAATGGAACTGGTGGAAACTACTGTGCGGTGTAATATGAATTATTACTATTCTGTGGCCATGCTCCTTCTCTGTGAAGTAATTTCCATATATTTTTGATGTGCGCCTATGGAGCTCACTGTCCCTCTTCGAGTGTGTGTGTGGGGGGGTGGGGGGGGGATTGGTAAAGGAAGTGTTTGCCCTGGGTGCCACAAGGTCTGGAACTGTCCCTGTTTAGAATCTTAGGGGTCTATTTACTATGCTTTGGATGGAGATAAAGTGGACGATGATAAAGTACCAGCCAATCAGCTCCTATCTGCCATGTCACAGGCTGGGGGCAGATGTATTAACCTGAAGAGGGGATAAAGAAGTGATAAACCAGTGAAAAGTGCAAGGTGATAACGCACCAGCCAATCATTATGGATTTTAAAAATGACAGTTAGGAGCTGACTGGCTGGTGCATTATCACCTTCCACTTATCACTGCTTTATCATTTCTTTAACCCTTTTCCAGGCTTAATACTGTACATCTGCCCCAGTGTTTGAAAAGTGACAGGAGCTGATGGCTGGTACTTTATCTCCATCCATTTTATCTCCATTCAAGGCTTCATAAATAGATCCCATAGAGAAAATAATGTTTTAGCTGAATTATTAGTAAATGCAATAGTCACATTCTGATTTAATATATGAAATAATCCAAACACCCAAATCCGTTATTTACCACTTTAAAAAAATTCTATTGGAATCTATTATTTCCTGCAGTTATTCACTTGCTACAATTATACATACAGTACAAGCTCTAATCAGTGAAGTTAATTAGAAGCTGAGGGCAAGAAGTGCCAATGTCACGAGAGTTGCTAAAACACCCACTCATGACAGCCACCAACATTGCCAATGTTCCCTTGCGCCCCATATACAGTAGATGAGAGAAAAAATATGCGATGAAGACCATACTGTACAAATAGGGTCTTTTCATAAAGATTGTTCTGTTGGAAGAGATATTATCATACAGCTTCGCACTGTGGGGTCTATGCATGCAGATTTGTATTATGAATTGTTAATTTTCACTATATATCGCATCGGTTTGATACAATATATACCTGGGTTAAGTAGGAATTCATGTATTCTTACCTTTCCAGTGAAGCAATGCAAAATTCAGGGCTCCCATGATGCAGTCTTCAGCTCTGGAGATGGTATGCAGAATCCTGTGTGCACATGCGCTGCTGAGTTTTGCATGGGGGAGCGGCACAAAGCAAACCGAATGCAGCAGGGAGTAAGCAGTCTGATGTGACAGGACATATGCCGATGGTGGTGTGTGTGTGTGTGTGTGTGTGTGTGTGTGTGTGTGTGTGTGTGTGTGTGTGTGGTGTGTGTGGGGGGGGGGGGGGGTGGTAGCAGAGTGCCCCATAAAGAAAATCCCTGTATTGTATTGAAAAATAAAAAAAAGTATGCAGTGATTCATGTAAGCTCACTCCTCCTGTGATATGGAATGGAAACCCTGTCTTCTGTGAAGCAAGATGTGCTCTGCGTAATTTATAGTGACCTTTCACTCGCCCTCACAGTGCAGTCCAGAGAGTTCCATCTGCGTTACAGCCAGTATACCACTCCTCACAACGGAGAGGCGATCTCCAGACCCCAGAATGGGTGCTGTCCTTACTGTACCCTGCTGTTGATTTATGCAGCTAGAGGCCTATGCACAGTGGGATCTGCACTGCTGACCAGCATCAGGGCTGTGCATTCAGATTAGCCAAGGGACCCAGGTGATGAGGCAGTTGTGCAGCCATGACACAGTCATGACATGTATTGTGCGGATATCACAGTATTTCCCTTACCCATCTGGACTTTGGGGGGTGGGGGGGATTGGGGGCTGCTCCGGGCTGCCCCAGTGTTTCCTCAGCACAGAACTGATGCCTGCTGTTGCTACCCTTCCCCCACCTTCACTCTGATACACCCTACAGCCACCTCCACTCTTGGGCACATCTGATTGGCTGGTGTCAGTGAAAGGGGCAGGGAGAGCAGGAATAAGACAGGGACTACTGTCTTCACTACTCTTCTACCGTCAGCAGCCTCCTTCTGCCATTGTTAGATGGCAATTATTTTGAAGAAGTGAAATGAAAAGCTCTGCTTTCCCTGCTTCAATGAATTGTTCTCCCCACACTACTGTATGGAGAAGCAATATTACACTAAACAGGGGCACTGTTGGGGAAATCTGAGATTTCTCCACAGTAACCACTACTGTGAATAGGTCGAAGCAGTGTAAAGCTCTGTTATCAATAACAATAGACTCCGATAACAGTTAGTGATATGCGCTGCTGATAACGGAATTTCACCCATTGTGTACTTACTGTAGTTACTGTACATTGCTTACCCCCATTCCAGCTCTCTTACACAAATTACACATTATTCTACATGCATACTCATTTTGCAGGAGGCATATGCAGAAGGTAAATTTGTATATCTAAGCTTCAAAAATTCATCTACAGCTATCCTATTTAGGAAGCACAAGGTTAATTAAAATGTCTACATTTCTGTGACTGCTGTATATTTTATAACTTTTGCCTATACTACTTAGCAAAACAAACAAAGATAAACACGTTTTTCAGACGCTTTATACGGAAGGGAAAGAGACCATCCATAGCACTGTTAAAACTACAACAAGCAAAATTTCACGGAAGAATCAATTTCCCGAATATACAATATTACAACTACGTGGCCTTATTGAGATTTCTGAGAGACAGGTTAAATGACAGTGAAATACTGTATATGCTAACACACAATTAGAAAAACAATTATTTAAAAAACAAGTAACTTGATTACATTTCCCCATTGCCTGGAAGCTGCAATAACTAATAACTCAGGATCTAAATAACTAATAACTCAGGAACTAAAGGATAATCATCTGTTCTGGACAGTTTATTGCTTATGGCACACTCTTAGACACTCTAGAACGCTGTGGGCCCACAAGTCCCTGTTTCTGACATTCTTGGGAAATCGTTACTTTCAGCATGAGGAGGTAGACTTTCCTTTTATATAATCATGAAGGATTAAGGGACACAGGCCCTCATTCCGAGTTGATCGCTCGCTAGCTACTTTTAGCAACCGTGCAAACGCATAGTCGCCACCTATGGGGGAGTGTATTTTCGCATTGCAAGAGTGCGAACGCCTGTGCAGCCGAGCGGTACAAAAACATTTTGTGCAAAACAAGACCAGCCCTGTAGTTACTTATTCTGTGCGATGATTGCTGCGACAAAGGTCCCGGATTTGACGTCAGATACCCACCCTGCAAATGCATGGACACACCAGCGTTTTTCAAAACACTCCCAGAAAATGGTCAGTTGACACCCATAAACTCCCACTTCCTGTCAATCTTCTTGTGATTGGCTGTGCGAATGGAATCGTCGCTAGAAGCAGTGCAAAACAACAATGCTCTTTGTACCCGTATGCCGCGCATGCGCATTGCGGCCCATACGCATGCATACTTTTGCCGTTTTTTTAAATGATCGCTGCGCAGTGAACAATTGCAGCTAGTGATCAACTCGGAATTAGGGCCATAGAGAGCTTGGTTGGCCATGTGAATGTACAACCTATGACAATTGCACAGGCAAAACAATCCTTCACTATTCAGTGGTATGCGTTGGTATTTTTGTCAAATGCAACATTATGTTAGCACAGTAATTAAAACTCTATCAGAATTAGATCTGGCAAAAAGTCTGGATGGGATGTTGATATCTCTGCTTGCCACAAATAGCTATATCCATACATTATAGACTATTTAGTTCACCTTTGGATCACTCCACTACACAGTTGGGTATGAACCAATAGTTATCTGACTTTCCGACACTCACCTGTGAGATATTACTCAAAAACCTAACAAGCTCTTGCAGATCATTATCCTCCACACAATGCAATGAAATGTTCTTTAACATGACTCACAGAGCATATTATTTACCAAATAGATAATACTTAGCGGGAATGACCGACTCTGAATGCCGTAAATGTTGTACCCCAAAAGCTGATTCACTCCACTGCTTTTTGACTTGTCCACTGCCATAGGGCCTCATTCCGAGTTGATCACTCGCTGGCTAGTTTTAGCAGCCGTGCAAATGCTATGCTGCCGCCCACTGGGGAGTGTATTTTAGCTTAGCAGAAGTGCAAACGCATGTGCAGCCGAGCTCTGCAAAAACAGTTTGTGCAGTTTCTGAGTAGCTCTGAACCTACTTAGCGCTTGCGATCACTTCAGCCTATTCGTGTCCGGATTTGACGTCATGCACCCGCCCAGCGAATGACCAGCCACGCCTGCGTTTTTTCAGACATGCCTGTGTTTTTGCAAACACTCCCTGAAAACGGTCAGTTGACACCCAGAAACGCCCCCTTCCTGCCAATCTTCTTGCGGCCGTCAGTGCAACTGAAAACTTCGCTAGAACCAGTGCACAACCACAATGGGCTTTGTACCCATACGTCGCGCGTGTGCATTGTGGGGCATATGCATGCGCAGAAATGCTGATTTTTAGCCTGATCACTGCGCTGCGAAGCTAGCGATCAACTCGGAATGACCCCCTTAGTCTTGATGCACATCTGAGATGATCGAAGCACTTATTCTGTGTCACAAAGACTGGAGCAAAATATATAAAAGACCTATGTGTAAGAAGTACACTTTTGTATGTGACAATATTTACATGTCTTGATTTTGCATTCTTGGACTATTGGACCAAAATAATGTGAATTCTACTGTGTTCATATTTTGTGTAAACCCAGTGGGGTGAATTTACTAAAATACATGTTACTGGAGTGGGAACATGTGGTCTGCAGTAATCTGCAAGGTTAATTGAGGTCACCCACAGGAGTGACCTCAATTAACCTTGCGGTCTACCGCAGACCGCAGGGTCCCACCATAGGCGATAATGGGGATATAATTCCCCATTCCTGCCTATGGACTCCGCTTAATTGGGGGACCGGGAGCGCACAGTCAATCAGGAGAGTGCTATGACATGGCGCTCCCTGGTTGGTTGGCGGGTCCCCAAGTGACAGGAGTCAAAAGGGGTCCCGGCATTCGGGGGAAAGGGAAACCGTGTGTACACATGGATTCCCTTAAGTTGCGTGGACTGGATTTTTTGTGATTTCGTTTTTTTAACCCCTGGATGCCTACATGGAACAAAGAGGACTGATCTACATTGAATTTAATTAGTATATTTTTTTTATTTATAGATACACCGTGGATTATACTTGACAAGGGGACCAAGGTGCTCCTTGGGACACTAGGTAAGTATGTGTGAGTGTGTAAGTGTGCATGTATGTTTAAATAAAAATGTACTTTCACATGTGTGTGTACTGTGTTTTTTTGAATATTTATTTTACTGTGGAACCACAGGTACCAGTGGGCACTTTAATGCCCTGCATGCTGGTACTTGTGATTCTCAAAGTACCAGCATGTGGGGGAAGCTTGCTGGGAATTGTAGTTCCACAGCAAAAGACAATTCTTATTTCTATTTTTACACTAAAGCTATGAAGTCGACGAGTGGTGACGGCCATAGCCCTGGGCTTTATGCCTGACACTTGGGTGCCTGGAAGGGGGGTCCTCTTTATTGGGGGGGTCCCCACTCCCCCAGGGAACCCTGGCCAGGGGTAACTAGTTGGGGGGGGGGTAATTCCACGGCTACAGGTACCTACTGTATATAAATGTGTCCCCCGACTGTGGCATTATCTCCTTGACTAGTGGAGCCCGATGCTGGTTTAAAAAATATGGGGGACCCCTATGTCCTTTTCCTGCAGTATTTTTGGAACCTGTCCCAGAGACCGGTGCTAGTTTTTAAAATACTGGGAACCCCTACGCATTTCCCCCAATATTTTAACAACCAGCCCCGGCTCAAAGATCCCTGGGCTGGTTATGATTAGGACTCCACACATTTTTTTTTAAACTCTTTACTACATTTTTTACATAGAGAAGCATGCACAGATCTTACTGATCCATGCATGATTCTCCAAACACGCCAGCCAAAAGCAGGTCTTTTTGAAATTTCTATTTGTGTACGAATTCCATGCTTTCTGGCAGTGTATGGCTATTGTTGGCAGTGATTTAGAATACGAATTCTTAGTAAATTCCTGTGTTGTATAAGGTTTATGTGAACAAACAACCGTGTTTGGCCAATGGTCTATTGATTCATATTGTGTGGACCGCAGTGTATCTCAATATTAATTGGCCCAACACTGCCTGAGATTTGTGTTTAGTACATTTCCAAGTTGCATTTTCATATGAAAATGCAATCTCAAATCAAATTGGGACCTTACTAAATTTCCACCGTTGTCTTGTTACACACTGCTTAAAACAATTGTGAAGTATAGTGAAGTTAAAAAATAAATAAATTGATCTACATCTAACTCCAAAAGACCCTTTGCATTATACAGTGCACAACACTCATATATAAATGCTATATATACAGGAATTGCAAGAAGCTAATTTGGTTGCCAACTCAGGCAACAGAAAGGCTAGAAACACCCTTGTTTGTGGGCACAGGTGCAAAGTACAGGTATAAGTAATTGCAATAATTAAAATTCAGTGATTTTTGTCCAAACATTACATAGTATAATTTTTTTTATGATACAGCTCTCTTAACAAATAATAATTCTTAGTTTGTAGATGAAAGGGAAATAATAACCTGAATTAGACTGCTGATTTTCCAAGAAAGGTTTCTTCAAACTCCCCATGTCACTCACATTGTGCAAAGCCACACACAGCCCTTATTCTATACTGCCAAGCTGGTCTCCCATTATTCAGTCTTTGTATAGCAATACAAACAAAGAGCAGTGAGGTTAACAAACCATGGCAGAGAAATTGTGTACTCAGCATTAAGCCCGTATTGGTCCTACTCAATAGGAAGTGAGTCTTCTAATCATGGAAAAAGCTTAGTTCAAAATGAAAAATTGCAAGCACAACATTTCCTGGTATTTCATTCTCTATCCAACAGAACAAGTTGGGATTAAAGCCTCAGGAGTTTAGTGAAACCCCACCGCTTTTTGTAGGTAAGCTTTGAGATATTTCACAGCAGTGAACAGCACATTGGCATGTGTCATAGTGAGAGCAGCTTACATTTTACTGTATATCTAAGGCTGATCACAAAGAGGTTAGACTGGTAAAGTTTTGGGGACGTAGGAGCTATGATCACAGCCTGGCAGAGATCAAAGGAAGAATTATATGAAGCACTCATCCGATTCTCTCTCTGTGCTCACTGAAAATTTCAAAGTGTTTTTAAAAGTGTCAAATATAGTAGGTGGCAACATTGTAAAGCAAACTCTGTATTCCCACTACAGCCCACAAATGTGAAATAATGTCTTCTTATGAAGAGATCTGCAATCTAATCTGTGTAGGAGTGATGTGTGTAACGTCATACAGTGAAACAGGGGGAAATGCCATAACAGAATGAAAATCATCTTATTTCCATCTTATTTTTTTTCCCTCTGAATCAGTGGTTTTACTGAGATACTGCTTTTATGAAATCCCTGCTACTAAATCAGAAATTATTTATCAGGAATATACAGCTACAGTGAACTCTCTGTACAACGTAGAACAAAAACAGTGAGAGGATAGATCAAAGGCGATAACAGAGCAAATAAAAAAAATAATGAATATACGTCACATGTTATGAAGTCCTTCTCTGAATGGTCACTCTTTAAATCGTCTCACAACATCCAGATATTAGACATGAAAAAAAGGGAGACAATGCACATACATGGGTGGTATTGCATAAATACTAATTAAACAGCCCGTAAGTGTCCAGGAATGGAAAGCCTAAAGTGCCGGACCAGATTTGATAGAAGATGAGGATAGTGTCTCGCCACCACTCCACTATATTCGTGAACGTACCGAAACTCACATAAAATTGGTAAGAACAGATGTATAAAGGTATCTTTTAATGCTATATCCCACGTGATATAGGGCAGAAAGGAGGCTAATAGAAATAACGTACCCCACTCACTTATGGAGGGGGATTATTCCCACATATCAAGGTATCTTTCAAACCAGGATCAGGAATGGCATCCAGGATAATTCAATAGGTTTATTTTTTTATTTTTTTTAAAAAAAAGTCCATAAAACAACAATCTGATATTTTTTCTATGTTACTTTCACTTACTAGTTTGTACAAAAATATGCAGGTCAGATATAGTAGACAAAAAACTGATGTAATCCGGTTTTACACCAGTACTGTCATGCTGCGCACACTTCCAGAGTGGTATCCCATGAAAAGAACAGAATGTTTAGATAAAAAGGTGATAAAAACTCACTGCCTGATTTCACCAACGACGTTTCGACCACTTGGGTCTTTTTCAAGGTGTGGATCCAGGCAGTGATAGCACATATATTTATACTCCCAGACAGGAAATAGTATTGTCCTAAGGCATGATGGGTACATTTTTACAAATAAATCACAGAGTAAAGAACAAAAACGCTAAATACATTCTTATACCAATAACATCCCACTTCTTGGATGTATATAGAACTCCTGTGTGAACATAGATAGTGCTCATATTACTTAAATGGTGCTGGGAATCGCAATGACAGACGCCATGCGCTCCATCATGCGTTCCACCTGACCGGAAGTGGAACGCCGTGCGTTCCACGCTGTGTTCCGCTTACCGGAAGTTGTTTGGCGGTACTTCCGTGTAGCGGTAATCACAATGACGGACGACTTTAGTTCCGTCATGCGTTCCACCTAACCGGAAGTGGAGCGCCATGCGTTCCACGCTGCGTTCCACTTTCCGGAAGTTGTTTGGCGGCACTTGCATGTAGCGGTGGGAGATCTATTTCTATTATCCTAGAAATGTTCTTTAATAACCAATAAACCACTTGTTAGTACCATTATTTTGTACAAAACACAAAGTAATAATAAATATTACCATCTAAATTTTAATCAACCAGATATACAGAGAGAAAATTGAATTAATTGAAGAGAGAAAATTGGTTATTAAAGAACATTTCTAGGATAATGGATGACTCCATATAATAAGGTTCCCTCCGATTCTGGGTAATTTTGAACACAAAACCACAAGCCACATATTAAATTAATTAGTACTATATATATATATATATATATATATAGAGTCACATGCCAAACACTCAAGATGAGGGTTAAGACAGAACCAGCACTCTGCGTGATTTTTCAAGATAAATTTTACTCCAAGCAGTGTTTCCAAACAACGGTAATCACATCGACATCAGCATAAGGAACAAAGGCATATACTCATCACTGGTAACATCCCTATTGTTACCAGTGATGAGTATATGCCTTTGTTCCTTATGCTGATGTCGATGTGATTACCGTTGTTTGGAAACACTGCTTGGAGTAAAATTTATCTTGAAAAATCACGCAGAGTGCTGGTTCTGTCTTAACCCTCATCTTGAGTGTTTGGCATGTGACTCTATCCATGAATTTAACCGGACACCTGCTTTTTAATTAATGGAGAGTGTCAGTGCGGCTTCCCGGGACTTTGTTCTGTGACTTTGCTATATATATATATATATATATACAAATCTTTCTGAATTGACTGTGGTATGTGCAAAATCCGATTAAAGATTGGTGGGAGGAATAGTAGATCTCCCACCGCTACATGCAAGTGCCGCCAAACAACTTCCGGAAAGTGGAACACAGCGTGGAACGCATGACGCTCCACTTCCGGTTAGGTGGAACGCATGACGGAACTCAAGTCATCCGTCATTGTGATTACCGCTACACGGAAGTACCGCCAAACAACTTCCGGTAAGCGGTACACAGCGTGGAACGCACGGCGTTCCACTTCCGGTCAGGTGGAACGCATGATGGAGCGCATGGCGTCCGTCATTGCGATTCCCAGCACCATTTAAGTAATATGAGCACTATCTATGTTCACACAGGAGTTCTATATACATCCAAGAAGTGGGATGTTATTGGTATAAGAATGTATTTAGCGTTTTTGTTCTTTACTCTGTGATTTATTTGTAAAAATTTACCCATCATGCCTTAGGACAATACTATTTCCTGTCTGGGAGTATAAATATCTGTGCTATCACTGCCTGGATCCACACCTTGAAAAAGACCCAAGTGGTCGAAACGTCGTTGGTGAAATCAGGCAGTGAGTTTTTATCACCTTTTTATCTAAACATTCTGTTCTTTTCATGGGATACCACTCTGGAAGTGTGCGCAACATGACAGTACTGGTGTAAAACCGGATTACATCAGTTTTTTGTCTACTATATCTGACCTGCATGTTTTTGTACAAACTAGTAAGTGGAAGTAACATAGAAAAAATATCAGATTGTTGTTTTATGGACTTTTTTTTTTTTAAAAATAAAAAAATAAACCTATTGAATTATCCTGGATGCCATTCCTGATCCTGGTTTGAAAGATACCTTGATATGTGGGAATAATCCCCCTCCATAAGTGAGTGGGGTACGTTATTTCTATTAGCCTCCTTTCTGCCCTATATCACGTGGGATATAGCATTAAAAGATACCTTTATACATCTGTTCTTACCAATTTTATGTGAGTTTCGGTACGTTCACGAATATAGTGGAGTGGTGGCGAGACACTATCCTCATCTTCTATCAAATCTGGTCCGGAACTTTAGGCTTTCCATTCCTGGACACTTACGGGCTGTTTAATTAGTATTTATGCAATACCACCCATGTATGTGCATTGTCTCCCTTTTTTTCATGTCTAATATCTGGATGTTGTGAGACGATTTAAAGAGTGACCATTCAGAGAAGGACTTCATAACATGTGACGTATATTCATTATTTTATTGATTTGCTCTGTTATCGCCTTTGATCTATCCTCTCACTGTTTTTGTTCTATATTGTTTGATCTGTTATTTGGAGGGATCTGTTGAGGATTTAGATTGGGCTGACAACCTGTTGCGCCAGAATTTACACCATTGTGTTCTCTTCTCTGTACAACGTGTCACAGTTGGCAACTGTCCATAATTTCCAGGCTCAGTCCCAATAAGTAGGAGCAGAGGCAGAACTCTGGGAGGCAACAGAGTCATCTGCCGCCGGGCTCCTGCTCTGAAGGGGGGCACCTCTCCTCCCATTCTGTGACACCATTGAATTAAGTTAATTGATAGCTATCGCTGTCTTTTCAGTGGCCGACTTCCTCACTGGTCCCTGCATCTTACACATCACACCCTCTTTATTATACTGAATATACACATTTTACAAGTGTCACACCCAGGATTAGAAACCACAACCTATTACACTGGAAGCAGACACCTTACTGATAAAGCTATTTGCTCCTGTATAGGAAATATGAGAATTTTAACTATATGAAGATACTTCTCTGACAATTACACGTAACTTCATATAGTTAGAATTCTCATGCTTCCTCTACAGGAGCAAATAACTCCATCAGTAAAGTGTCTGCTGTTAGTGTAACAGGTCGTGGGTTCTAATCCTGTGTATGACTGCTAAGAATTGTGTGATTTAAATAAAAGACAATGAAATGTATAAATACAGTATATACATTTTTTTCAGAACACTACACACACACACACACACACACACACACACACACACACACACACATATACATATATATATATATATATACACACGCACACATACATACATATATTTATCTTAATATAGGAAATAGGGGGGCACCAATATTTATCTTGCCTCCGGGCAACTGTGACGAACTTACGCCACTGAGTAGGAGTAGTTGTCCATACCTGCAGCAATGGTATACAATAGTTTTATTTCTCATATTATTATTATTATTATTATTATCATCCTTTATTTATATTAAGGGTTCTGAAGTTCCTAAAAAGATACATAAACAATTGAGCAAAACAAGAAAACAGCGACTTACAGTACAAGACATTGCAGGACAAGTACTTGGTATATCAACGTTGCTACATCAGTGGTCATAACACTGAAGAAAGTATAAGAGTGGCAGAGACTGAGGGTTAGGTGCCATTAAAAGAGGTGTGCAATAAATGATAGTATAAGAGAAGGGGAGAGAGTCCTGCTCACGACAGCTTAAAATCTTAAAGATGTTACATTATAAAGATTTTATATCCTATATAATCTCATTTTAATTGGATAAATTAAAATTGCTAATGATGGCTATTTGTGCCCTTGTAATCATGTTTAATAAACTGAACATGACATGATGGGGATTATAATGTTTACAAATCTGAATAGACCAGGCCAAGAGGGAGGAATTGGACAGAAACCAATTGCTGGACATCACTAAAATGTATTTAAAGAGAGATGTCATAATCATGGAAGACTTGATACTACCTGATGTAAATTGGGAGGGGTCTTTACAGGGAGCATCCCTCAAGCAATTGATGAAGGAGAACCCACTCACAAAGATGTAGTATTAAATTTAATACTCACAAATGGTGACAGGATATCAAACATATATGTGGGTGAGAACCTAGGATCCCGTGATCATCAAGCAGTAAGGTTTAGTATAAAGACAGGGTCCAACGTCTGTCATACATAAACAAAGTTGTTGGAGTTTAGGAAGGCTGACTTGAATGGGCAGATGTGTAAGTGATTCATTGGCGGATTGGAGGAACTTGAAAGGGGAGCAGGAGAGGTGGTAAAAAACTAAAAAGTGCAATACTGAACAGACCTTTGTATCAAAAGGGTTAGGAAAACCACCAGGCTAAGGTAGCCAGTGTGGTTTACTAAAGATGTATTAACTAGTATGAAAGCAAAAAATACATATAAGCAGACTTAAATTAATAACAATAAAGAGGTATTTCTTGCTAGATGTAATAAGGCTAAGAAGGTGATCAGGTGCGCAAAGGCAGAAGCAGAGGAAAAAATGGTCCTTTCAGTAGATAAAGGCGCGAAACTTTAAGTATAGAAATGAAAGGAGAAAATCAAATGGAGGAATAATAAGACTCGAGAGGGAGTGAGAGTTTGGCTGAGGGAGACAAGGCAATAGCAGATCACCTAAATAGTTATTTATGTTCAATCAATATTCACTACAGAAGGAGAGGGAAAGGGGACACAGTTAAGCTACAAAGATATTCATAAGAACAAGGTACAGTAGATAGAAGTATATTTACAGAGAAGAAAGTCTTAAAAGAACTCTCAAAGCTGAAAGTGGATAAAACAATAGGGTCAGATGTGATACACCCAAGGATACTAAAAGAGCTTAAAGATATGCTGGTAGCACCAGTAACAGAATTATTCAAACAATCACAATCTACAGGTGCAAATCCAGAGGACTGAAAAAGAGCGAATGTAGTACCACTGCACCAAAGTGGAAACAAAGAAAAAGCAAGTAATTACAGACCAGTAAGCATTACAATAGTAGTAGGGAAAGTAATGGAAACACTATTAAAAGAAAGAGTTATGGAATATCTTAAATCAAACAACTTACAGAATCCCAAACGCATGGATTTACTGGGAGGAGATCATGCCAGACTCATCTTTTTGACCTTTTTGACTGTGTGACTAAAATAATAGATCATGGGGGCCGTAGATGTAGCATATCTAGACTTAAGTAAGTAATTTGACATGGTTCCACATGCAGGGCTGTCATAACAGCAGTGTAGGCCCCCTGGCAAAGCAATGCACTGTTGCCCCTACCCATCCTCCAGCAGTAGGGGTTGGGGGTGCTATCAGTGGCAGCTTTGATGTCCTGTGGGTGGTAGGGGTTGTCCTATCTTCCAGTCAGCATGTAGGACCTGAAGCAGTAATTTTTGCTAATTACACCTTTACTGCACAGATGGTGCGAAATGGCACGGGAAGCAGAACACTAAACTGTAGAAGGGGACATTGGGCTGAATGAAGGGGCTTGACTTCCAGGGTGGTAGGGGGTGTTTAATACGCAGAGGAGGGGTGGGTAGCGGAATGTGCTTAATAGTCATCATTTTCTGGTGGGAGGGCAGCTTGCTTGACTGCAAATATCTCCAAGCTGTAGCGGGTATTTCTTAATGGAATCCTCTGGCTTATAGGTATGCAGGGTAACGTGCAGGAGGTGTGTGAAACCCTTTACGCGTTTCTCCATTAACACATACTGTACAAACAGTTTCATCAGAAGGTGGTCCAGTGCATTTAGAGTCCATATTTAAATCTTCAGGTGACCAATCAGTATGAAGCTATAATTAATTAGTTTAATGGAATTGTTCACATATGTATGCAAATTAGGCACCACATACTAGACATACTTGTATAAATAAATAAATATGGATACTTAGTCGATTCATATCAATGGCAACATTTCACATCGGGACCAGACTGGAACGAGTGGTGAGCACAGCCTTGGAGGTGAGGAGGTAGTAGCATCAGGTTTGGACTGGCCCACAGGGGTACAGGGGAAAACACTGGTGGGCCCCACTGCATGGGGGCCCACCTGCTTCTCTAAGGATCAGGTTCCAGACTGTGCACTTGAATTATACTTTATACATATGTTACCTTATACTGGACTATGATGTATTTTCTACAATGTATTGCTGTTATTAATCTGTTATTAATCTGGTACAGTATCATGCATGCAGCAGCTGAATTTACTGTATATATTTATGAAGGGGCCCAAAACGTTGCACTCGCTAATGGTTAGTCAAACCAATGAGGTGGCAGGCCACACCCCATCTGCAGACTGGCAACACCCCTAACATGGGCCCCTACCACAGCATTTCCCCGGTGGGCACTACATGCCCCAGTCCGACATTGAGTAACATATCGCATGCTCTGCGGGCTATGCTGAGTTAAATAGCATTACAACACTCTGAAGCTCAACATGGACAAAACTGAACTCATCATCTTTCTCCCATCCAGAGCAACAGCCCTGACCAATATCTCTATCATTGTTGACAACACCACCATTTCCCCTGATCCCCAATTCTGCTACTTGGGCATCACTCTTGACTCCTCCCTCTCCTTTGCACCCCACATCCAAGCTGTGGCACAATCCTGTTGGTTCCAGCTACTCAACATTGCTCGTATCAGGCCATTTCTCTCCCAGAGTGCAACTAAACTTATCATCCACTCACTGGTCATCTCACGACTCAACTACTGCAAAGTTTTCCTCACTGACCTCGCTTGCTCCCATCTTGCTCCCCACCAATCTGTCCTGAAATCCGCAGCTAGGCTTATCTTCCTCTTCCGCTGCTCCACATCTGCCACTCCCCTTCAACAAAATCTACACTGGCTCAGATTCCCCTACAGGATCCTCTTCAAACTCCTCACCCTCTCATTCAAGGCCATCTCTAATTTTACTGCTCCCTACACCTCCAACCTTCTCTCCCTTCATACCCCCTCCCGCCCCCTACAGTCGACCAATGACCGTCGTCTCTCCACCGCCCTTGTCACTGCTTCCCATGCTCATGTTCAAGACTATGCCCGTGCTGCACCCCTTCAGTGGAACGCACTCCCCCACTCCATTAGACTCTCCCCTACCTTGCAAAGCTTCAAAAGGGCACTAAAAACCCACCTATTCATCAAAGCATACCCTCCCGATGCATAAACTAGTCCTGAGGCCGCTCCTCCATCCCCCTGCCTCATGCTTTGAATATCTCAGCTTTACTTGCATACTGCCATCATGCTACCTCCCGCTTGCTTGCACCTCATGTCATCTGTCAACCCTTCCCACTAGATTGTTAGCTCTTCAGAGCAGGGCCCTCTTTCCTCTTGTTAACTAAGCCCTCTTCTCGACACATTTCACTCACAGCTCTCCCCTACTCAACGACCATCTTTACCCGCTATTTCTCCTGCTGGTAAAGGCTCATCTCCATCTATGGCCACCAGCCCCTAGTAGTACGATGATCACTCCCTCACTACTCACATCTTAGCTGTATTATCTCTTGAGAATGTGTGGTGCTCCTTGTTACCTGTACTCTATTTCTGTTATTTATTTACTGTAATGCTAACTTTTGTCTCCCTGTACTGTCCCTTGGATATGGCGCTGCGAAACACTTGTGGCGCCTTATAAATAAAATGTAATAATAATAATAATTATCAACAAATACCTTTGGAATTATTGTTGGGATACCTCCAAGCTCATTGCTAGCACAAATACCCAGTGGAGCTCCACACGAACGTTATATGCACCAGATGCGGACTGTACACTTGCTCCTTGAGGTGGTAAATATTTGTACAGTGCGGTGGTGAAAATCAGTGTCAAAAATAGTTTTTATATATCTTATATATATTTTAGAATTGCCTAGCGATCTGGTCTGACTTACCCCCCATATCTTCAGAAGGATGTAAATATTTATAGAGCGTACAAAAAAAGGGAACTAAAATGATGCTTGGTCTACATCACAAAACTTACCTGGAAAGACAAAAAGATCTTAACATGTGTAGTTTGGAGTAGAGGAGATGGAAAATTAGAAAAACTTTCAAAAATACCAAGGGTTTTAATGAGGTACAGGAGGGAAACACTTTTCATGGGAAGAGAAATATCAGAACTCAAGGACATACACTGAAAATTTCAGGAGGTAGGCTGAGGGAAAATTTCAGGAAAAAATCCTTCACAGAAAGGGTAGTGGGTTAGTGGAATAGCCTCTCCTCAGAGGTGGAAGGAGCTAAGACAGTATAGTAATTTAAACATAGATGGGATATGTATATGAATATCCTTACAAAGAAGTAAGGATCAAATAGGGTTGTGGTTACATAAACAATAAAATATCGGACACACTAGATGGGCCAAGTGGTAACTATCTGCCGTCAAATTCTATGTTTCTATGTTAGATAACACCAACTATGATATTCTAAAACATACCTGTCCAGCAGCAAATTGTCTAAAAGATTTAATTCAGATATCATTCAGATGTTGGAGAGTAAGCTGTGTGATTACAAGATACAGTATATCATATTATTAGCCAGGGTACACAGAACTTTCTTTATTCTGTGTAACCATTTGTCTTACCCCATAAATATAAAGGGCAATCCAATTATCCACAATTGCATATTTCTCTTCTTAATTCTAAAGGCTGGGTAGGAAGATCTGTGATGTTGGTGGCCACAAGTTTCTTGAGAAACAGTCTGAAAGCTGCCATTGCTAGGAACTGACTTCCCCAAAGGATCACAGACTGGCAGCCTGTATAAAAAGAGGTTCTGTTTATGCAGAGGTGTACATACTGGAGTACACTGTCAGAACTACCCAGAGGAAAATCTCCAATCTGCTTAGCGAATGTGATTACATTTCAGAGTACAAGTGTTGTTACCACTCTTGGACATTCAGATCTGCAGTAATTAATTTGGTTGAAAGAGTATTTATTAGCTGTTCTACCTGTTCTTCACACATGAGTTTTTAATTTACACGGTTGTAAATATAAATTAGTGTTAAAAATTTGGTAAATCTCTAGAGATGTAAATTTTAGACGTCTTAATTTAAGTAAATATTAATCCATGGTTCTTGGTGTTACCCGAGGAGCAGCCGTAGCAGAAACGGTAAAAAGTAACAGAACCATTTTTGTAGTTTATTAAGTTCTACACACTGGAGGTGCAATCCAAATTTTGATCCGATTGTCCATTTAAACGTTCTCATTCACACAACGCAAGACACGCATTAGTAATGACGTCATTATGTCAACCCCCTTTTCATCCCCTTAGGGGAGGTTTATTAAAATTCTAATTGCGTTGTTTTCCTTTTTCCCACCTGAAGAATACCTATGTTAAATTTCAGCTTCCTAACATATCAGGACGTAAGAGAATGAAGTGGACATGTACTAAGCATTGATAAAAATGGAGAAGTGAGCCAGTGGAGAAGTTGCCTAATGCAACCAATCATCATTGACGTAACATTTATAATTTGCATACTATAAACATATATAAAGCAGCTTTTGCACATATATATATATATATATATATATACATATACAGAGAGAGAGAGATTTATCACTTCTATAGCACCTATCATAGTAGTAGGACACTAGTGATAAGGACAATGTCCAAATAATGTTAAACTTACCCAGATTAAGTCTAGTACATTCATATTTCTTCAGCGTGTCTTATACCTGTAAACATTCATGGTTGAAAATTGGGACTAAGGTCAGTAGGTCATGCTCCTTTAATGTTGAGAAAACTCAGGCTGTTGGCAGATGTGGTGGCTGTTCTCTGAGATTCATCCTCTTAACCCTTGGGAGAGTATACCGTACATTATAAACAAAGATATACCTTTGTCTTGAAGATGCACATCCATTTGTTAATTAAAAAAGACAGAGTAGCTATAACACATCTTTGCTACAAGACACCGGAATTCTAAAGAGTGTCTTGGGAATTCTACGAATGTAAAGTGATGTGAGAATCAGGATGTGTAGCTAGAAGACTACTCTCTTTAAGAGAGCAGTTGTTCTTGTGGTGGAATTAAGTACTGTTAAGTGACACAGGACAGGAGTAATTGAATCTTGTTAGATTTTCTGCAAGATGTTACAATGTATCAGCTTGGCTTTTAGTGCCCATTGCTGATATCCCTAAGGACTTTAATGGAGTCTTACTGTATGTTTCTCCAAGGTTTTAGCTTTGTTGATTGACCATAAAAGCTCCAGAATCTTGCATGAAGGTCAGCGACATACAGTATAAACAGTATGCAATATTTATGTCACTTAGCAACAACTAAACAGATTTTTTAATCATATTTTATTTGGAACTGAAGGTGAATTAGCTGTAACATCTGTACCATGATGCACTACAAGAAACGCAATAAAATCTACTCCATCTTTACAGTTTACTTAATCTTACAGATATTATGGCTCCACATACAGAATAATTAAATAGTACGATTCAGAGGTGACAAAAATACTGTAGGCCTAAACAAACATTGCTATAAGTATAACGTTTCTATGATTAGCCTGTGTTAAGCCTCCTCTATCATTATTCACCTGCTTTCTACATCTTGGAGCTCTGCTTGTCTCTGGGATCATATGAAGCACTGAAGCTTTTGAGAAGCAGTATCTTGTTCAGACAAGCAGCTGAGTACAATAATCAATCATATCCTTATTGTAGCCTATCTTCTTCTGCAAGCTCCATTTATTGCACAGAAAGCCAAATTGCTTTAAGTAGCTTTTCCCATTGCTCCAGCCAGTCACCCAGAAACGCAAGAGGCCGATCTGCTAAAATGTTAATTCAGCCTGAACTTTTGAAGTCTTCTCTAATCTAACATATTTATCTGCTCTTTCAAACTATGCTGTGGTGATTTGTTATGTGCTGCAGAGAGAATCCCTAATAATACTATCAGACCACATTTGCATACAAATATACTGTACTGTATTCCTTATTTAGATGAAGTGTTGAATATAAGATCATTTAAGCATAGTATCAGGCATGCTTAAAGACCATGGCATGGGTTTTGAGTGTGACCTGCATGAGCTTGCTTGGGAGGTTGAGCTGGGGGAATTGTTGGATGATGATGATGATGATGATGATGATGATGATGATTGGATGGAGATTTGAGAGAATGCTGGCTCCAATCTGCATTAAAAGAAAAGAAAATATGTACAAACTCCTTTATACAGTAAATAATTAAATGTGCCAACTTGAGTAAAACAATCCATCCAGATACTTAAGGAAAGAAGTGCTCCAGATTGTGCATTCAAAGGCACTTCACTCACATTTGGTTATACCGCCTCAAACTCTCGAGTCTATGGCAAGTTATAATTGATTTAATTTCAAACACCTTCTACTTTGCCATCCCCTGTGACCCCAAACTCTTTTGTTTTCCTTTAGGACTCCCACCAGCTGCCTGACATCAAAATAAATCATTACAGCATGTTGTCACTGCCAGCACCTGTCAGCTGGCAGCCTACTGGAGGAAGCCTGACCCTCCATCTCTTCAAACTGTAATCTCTAGTATTTGGTATCTCTACCGTACAGAGAATAATTATTAAATAATTCTACTAAATAACTCCTCCAAATAGCTCTGCTCTTGCACAGTATATAAACCATCTAAGATTGGAGTCCATGGCTTTTTATTACATAACTCTCACTCTCCATTTGAGTAATATTGAGATACTGTACCCTAGTTATTTGATATAGGCCCATCTGCTGAGTGCTTTCTCTTTCTCTTCTTCTTTGCTGTTTTTCTTCTCTCAATCCCTGTCACCTGTCCCACATCTCTCCATATAGTTCTTAACACTGTTTCTGTTAAGATATGGTGCGCTCTGTACCTGTTTCCTTCCGTGTATCAGTCTATGGGTGCATGCCCTAATGTTAGACCTCTAGTGCCAGGAGTCACTCGGATGCGCAGTTATATGATGTAGTTCCTGTTCCCCCATCTCAAAGAGAGAGTGAGGAGAGTGTGACATACAGAGAGACTGAGAGACAGAGTCCTGGTGTACAAGTGTGCAGAGCTGAGACTGGGAGCAGATCTCAGCTATAGAAACTCACAGTATTCCAGTGCATGCATCATCTTCTCTACAGTGGGAGTCAGACTGCACAGCTGTGCAGTCCCCCATGCTTCACCACCACAGACATCTCCTGATAAGTACCACTACCTAATGCTGTTAACTTGTGTGGTATATGGGCTCCTGATTACCACTATCAGTGTTACATGTGAATCACCTGTGTACACTAAATAAACCTGTCATCTAGTGTGTGGACTGACGTCACTGCACCAGATAGCCCAGAACACTCTACCAACAGTTTCTTCCTTTTCCCCTCCCCTTTCCTTTGTTAATATAAAATTGATCTCCCTAATGGATTTTCGATTATGGACTCTATAAAAATAAAATCATTGTCAGTCTGCCTCTGATGTGCCCCTCTCCCAGCCAAAGTCCCCTGCACAGGATACAGAGGTGAAGACCGGTTTGTTGGAGTTACTCATAAGCAAGTGTACACAGCAAGCAAAACCTCTGCTGAACAATTAAGACAGTGATCACATGCAATGATACATGCATGGATCAAAATCTATTATCAGAGGTAATGCCAGGGCAATAAGTAGGGCGATGCGGTCGGTGATGTTACACAGGATATAATGGCCTGGTGGCAGTACCAGCTGTACTCACCCTCCAATGCATCCCGCGCTGTACTCTGGCTCACAACTCCAGCACTGTGTGGGGAGAGACATTATAACTTCTACCACACCGCCATGGTATCTGTTCTGCCAATCGGCTCTAGGATGCTCCGAGCAGCAGGCTAATGCTCCAGAGAAGGCACAAATGTCCACCCAAACTGTAGGGTGCTTAGATTATGATGTATTAACTGCCTCTAAGTGTGGAAGTGCAGCACAAGGCGCAGCGGTGTCCTGTTACGGAGCTGGGTAATACAACTATAACTTTCTAAAATTAGTGCAAAATTACCCTCACCACCAACAACACCATTTAATGTATAATGGACCTTTTTCAGATTGAATCGCTATTGAGACAGAAAATGCAATTTTCTCAATTCTGCTTCTGCTAAATAATGTATGTGATGAGCTGCCCAGAAAGGTAAAAGACACCCACCGATGCATTTGCAAAGTTAATACAACCACTCCTGGCAACCGCCATGTTACCTCCCATAACGGACAGTTCCTGGCAATTGTTATGTGATTACAGATTGCTGGCCCTATGATCACATTGCATTTCAGCCTTTGCACATGCACAATGCGGTCACAGCTCATGTGCAATCATCTGATAATTGGCTGATTTGCGATTTTGCTAAATTACAACTGAAGATGAATAAGGTCCTACATTCCAAAGTAATATACAGGTACAGTGCCGTAAGACATAATAGATAAGCATACAATGGTTTTATATAAACTTGGCTTGTGCCCCATTCTCTTCATTTAATGTACTGTAGTTGCACATAAGATATGCCCTGCTACTGACCATTGAGAGGTACATCACCTTGAGGGCTGGCTCAAGTACATAACTTGCATTTTAATGTTTCCATGTGTTTTATATGCTTTGTACTGCAAGCCTGATTGTAATTTAAAAGATTTATCTCCATGGGGACATTGAATAATACATTTGATTAATGGCTAACAGAATAAAAACTGTGAAAAAGACATATTAGAATATTCATCATGAGCAAGAGGACATTGTGAATGTTTCTTGAATGCTCTAATGCTTTTTCAAAATACACTGCTTGTTGAACAACGACTCTCAGCAATCTCTTATCTTCACTCACATCTAGGTACAATCGGTGACATATTGAATGAGTATTCCTCAAAATATGATTCAATATGTATTCTAAAAATGATTTAGAGTTTTGTGATTGGTTTAATCAGAAGAAAAAAATTGCTACATTTACGCACAGAAAAATATACAGAGGTACTGTACATCTCGGGGAAATTCAGAGTTACATGCAATCGGATGGAATCTCACTCATACAACTTTAATTAAATAAAATGGGGTTATAGGTCCATATGCCAAACTGCACATATCTGTGTGACCTATATCTATCTATCTATCTATCTATCTATCTATCTATCTATCTATCTATCTATCTATCTATCTATCTATCTATCTATCTATCTATCTATCTCCTCTTACGCTAGCATCTATACACCATATGGTAAGAGAGACTCCCGGTGAGACTGAGGCTCTCCTAAAGGAGTCACACACTATATATTTTTTTACATTTTGTGTCTGAAACACATCGCAGAAACAGCCAAAAGCCACATGCAGTACAGTTAGGCTGAAACTGTAACTGCATAGGAATTGGTTTCACATATGTACAAAGTCACAGATGAAGCACAACGGAACATAGCATGAGGAAATATGCAGCTATTCATATCAGAGCCCTTTTTTGCACTGACTCATTCTCACACTGATGTACAATTGTTACACATCACAGTGGTACGTGTACTCTAGCAAAACAGTAGTTTTATTTGTGAATCTACGACAGAAGCATAGCAGACCCCATAGGATTCTATGGAGTTGTGATATGCCCTAATGCAACAAGCTCTAGAAAGCAGCCTCTAGCTGCCCCTTTCCAACCCCACATGGCAGCAGCCTTTAATTCTGGACACATTAATTAAACAGGTTCTGTGGCTGATTAAAACCAGGTGAAATGGAGTCTTGAAGTCAGCCAGCCACAGAACCTGTGTAATTAATATGTGTCCAGAATGAAAGGGATGAGGTGGTAACCCTAGCTGTGGCTCAGTGAGCGGTGCAAGCAATCGTGCAGAGAGAGAGACCCGCACATGCACGGCAAAGATCCTGCGCATACACAGGTTTGAAAACATTGGAGAGGCATGCAAACCACTAGGTATGTATTAATACTTGAATTAGTCTTATTATTTGCAGAGATGTGTGGTTCGTTTTTCCAGAAATCCAAATCCATACGACTTTTGTGAATACAAACTGAACCAAAATCCGGTCCGGATCAGAACGGCATCCCGATTCGGATTTTCTCATGGTTCCGAATTCTGATTTCAAATATGAATTTAGGGTGTTGGGTTGCAAACATTACATGATTTTAGCTGTTTTTATCGATTTTAATAAATGATTATTGATTTTTCACCGAAACAAGAACCAACACTTGAGGGTGGTTTTGCCAAAACATAATGATGAATTCAAACCAAAACCAAAACACAGAGGGCCGCACACATCTCTAATTAGTTAATTGCATCACACTTTTTGTACATATGTTCCATCAGGTACTATGTGCCAAGCACCTGAGTGTTCACGGTCCTTTCTAGTTATGGATGCCTTAACCAGCAGAGGAGAGAGTGAGGGAGTGTACTGTCATGCACTCACCTGATACCTCAAGTAAGTGCATGATAGTATCAATAATGTTCACAGTTAAATTGCAGTGTGTTGCATTACGAAAGACAGTTAGACATTATTTACTTGAATTATTTAGATAGCACTTCACAGTGATATACCCATATACAGGGTATAGTAGGTATTGTGTTTTTTTCATGGCCATTACCTGATACAGTACATTAGCAACACATTCTAAATACTATTGTTCAATGCCTTAGGACCTCTATGTGTGTCTTATGCTAATTTTTAGTTTTTCTCATGTAAAAGCGTGCCGCTTTAAAAATACGAAATATCAGGCCTTGGTAGACTTGGATGGAATTACATATAGAATGTAAGCACTCACGAGTAGGGCCCTCTTCCCTCATATGCTTATACTTTTCTTACTTTAATATTCCTCAACTGCCCAAATCACGCAGATTTTTTGGCCACCTGGAACTTATCTCTGTCATTTACTGGTGTAGTTATGCTTAGTTACCCTGTACTTGTCCTATATTGTCTTCAACTGTAAGTCACTGTTTTCCTGTTTTGATTATGTGCATATGTACTCTGTAATTGGGCGCTGCAGAACCCTTGTGGCGCCATATAAAGGCTAATAATAATAATAATAATAATAATAATATAACCCAAAGTGTTAATTGATATTTTGATCATTTTCATTTATCAAAGTAATTGATGTAAATAAATACCTTAACGATAACAGAACAGGTAATGTGGTGTCCGCTTTGATATTTGTTAAATAGGTTCACCTGTGCAAGGTTTTGGAAATCTCCTCAAGAAATCCTGGATTTGTCTATTTATAATTTATTGAAATTAATTGTCAGTTACTGACTGTTATTGTAAAAGATCAGCCAATTCATTGATGGTTTTACAGATTTAAGTGACTGAATATATCTGCATAGCGCTGTGGAAAATGTGTGCGCACTATAGAAATAAATGGTAATACAGGTTGAGTATCCCATATCCAAATATTCCGAAATACGGAATATTCCGAAATACGGACTTTTTTGAGTGAGAGTGAGATAGTGAAATCTTTGTTTTTTGATGGCTCAATGTACACAAGCTTTGTTTAATACACAAAGTTATTAAAAATACTGTATTAAATGACCTTAGGCTGTGTGCATAAGGTGTATATGAAACATAAATTAATTGTGTGAATGTAGACACACTTTGTTTAATGTACAAAGTTATAAAAAATATTGTCTAAAATAACCTTCAGGCTGTGTGTATACGGTGTATATGTAACATAAATGCATTCTGTGCTTATATTTAGGTCCCATCACCATGATATCTCATTATGGTATGCAATTATTCCAAAATACGGAAAAATCCAATATCCAAAATACCTCTGGTCCCAAGCATTTTGGATAAGGGATACTCAACCTGTAACAATAATAATATTATAATAATAATAATAATCAGATCATCAAAAGTATTTCAGATGATGATTGTACTTATCCTGAGAGTTGCAATCACCTGTCCACTAATTTGATTGTATTGGCAAAGTCAGTGTTGTATGTTACAAAGAACGGTGGCACTGACTCAGAGGTGGACACAAGTAACACATTGGTCGGAAGCTTGCGTCCCTGCCGGCCAATGGTCACTGCTGGTTGATGCAGATCGGAACTGCTTAAAATCCATGCAATTCCAATTAGTTCCTTGGCAGTGAGAAGGGGGGAGGATGGCTCAAGTTGGTTGGTATGTTGGCAAGCATGTCAGGGCGTGTCATCAGGGAATGCGTCAAAAGACATATGGGTCTATTTACTAAGCCTTGCAGAGAGATAAAGTGGAAAGAGATAATGTACCATCCAATCAGCTCCTAATTTCCAAGTTACAGGCCGTGTTTGGAAAAATGACAGTTTGGAGCTGGTTGGTTGGTACTTTATCTTTTTCCAAGGCTAAGAACATGGACCCCATAGTTCCTCTGACACCAGCAGCCAAATATCATCAGACATTCAGAGCACCCATAGGGTCCACTCGATGGTGTTCTTTTGTGCTCACTAAGACAGATTAGAGCTGCAACTGGTGGGCGTCTCATGAGGCAGCCCATCAGCTGCAGCATTAGCATAAGATTGCAGTAACGGCTGTAACAATAGTCACAGCTGCTACTGCTTAGGGTCCCACTCTGAAACAGGCCCAGTGTCATGATTTGAAGAGTGAATGCAAGCAGGTCACCACAGATGTTACATTAGAGCAAGTAGCACAATCCCCTTAGTAGTATCTGATATGTCAGGCTACAGTGGTAAAGTGAGAAAGGTTAATTACATGGCTGGAAGCCACTTCTGACTCTGAGTGAGGCAGGGGAATAAAGCCAAGACAGCAGTGCTCTCGTGTTTGACCTAATGTGGAGAATAACTATGCAGCATGAGATTCCAAAATCTGACTCCTGAATTCATACCATATTCGCATACATCCCAACATGACCCTCTCCAGGAGGGACAAAATGCTCTGCTTCTGGACTTTTCTCTTTCTCTGTGATTGCCGGCACCTGTGTTGTACAGGTTACTGGATAAGAAAGGTGTTTCAGCACAGGTGATGGCAATCATACATTAAGAGGGAAGTCCAGAAGTAGAGCATTCTGTCCCTCCTAGGGAGGGTCATGTTGGGAGGTATGTATTCGTGACATGGAAAAGAGTAAAGATGGAGCCTGGACAGCTGTCATGCACTGTGTGGGCCCCCGAGGACCGAGTTTGAGAACCTCTGCTATAGGCCATATTCAGGTCGCATTGCACAGCAATGTGGCCTATATACTGTATTAAAAGAGAATAGTATTTGATGTAGTGAGGAAAGAGACCTAATTATTTATGAATTATTCTAAGCATTGCCATGAAAAGAATTCAGCTATTTGATCTAGCTTCAGGAATTTTGAACACATTCATATTTGTTTTAGTTTGGTATACTGGAGTGATAAAATTTCCAGTATCCACATCTGGTAGAACATGATAATCTGAAAAAGGCTTAGCGTGCTATCAGCATCTCAAATATAAATTGCTGCTTTAACCAGAAGTTAATTGCTGCATTGCTGTCAATCTCTCTGCTCATTACAGAGCAGCCACTACAAGTAATGAGTCTCCTCCACACGGCATTTCATTTTGAACAATGGCAGATTGTTATCCTGTGGTTTAAACATCCCCTTCTTCGCCGCTCCTGACACAAGTGTGAGACACACTAGACATGATATTAGTATTACCTGGGTGTCTGTAAAATTATTTCTCAATCAGGCCAGGCATCCACGTAACTAATCCGCTTTGTTGCTAGCATAAAAAAGAGGAAAGCACGTGACGAGTCTTTGAACAAAGTATCAAATGGAGAAATCCTGAAATGTAATTATATTTTCACAAACTCAGGAGAAAACGCTCCTAATGCAGGGCATGAATCAAGTTCCTGTGAATGCTTATATTGTATTGTACAGAAAAAAGGAAGCTTTATGAGATTTACAGATTGGGGTGACACAGGACAATAGGAGGTTAAATGAATCAATGACAGGACTTTATAGGTAATGGTTCTATAGAGCAGTCAGAGGACACATAATCATTTCACCAGTAATTCATAAAATATCTTGAATCCTGTAAGATTTCTAGAAATACTCTGAGAGAGGTCAGAAATAAAGGTTGCATAATCTGGACCATGGTAAGGTTGGTGAAAGTAGTGTTTGACATTATATGTAGATCTGCTACATTTAAACCACTATTAGCTTCAAGGCGCATGAGGTAGAACATGAGGTATATCCACTTAGCTAGTGCACGTAACCTTATTATTTCTCAATCAATCCAGTCTCTGAAATAGCTGCTCCGCTTTCTGCCTGACTTTTAATAAAGGAGGCAGTGATTCTGAGAGCATTTATGAAATAAGTTCTGGATGAGCGACTAAGTTATGTATTTAAATGTCAGACTAAAACAACACAGCTCGTACAGTAGAGAAACACACACCAGAGCAGATGTAAAGTGCACTAGGGTGTGCCGACTTCTGTTTTTATATATTACAGTTTTATATAAAGTATAGTATTCATTTAGAATAAATCACAACAAACCCTAATAATAGTTAGTAACGTTTTCTTTTTCTTTTCTATTTAGGTTTAATGAAATGATCAGACAAGAAGTAAATCACATATACTGGGAATTCTAATAAAGATATCATAGTTCTTGTCTTTTCATATATTTTTACTTGTCTATTAGGCTATGTCCTCTCTACTGTGCTTATAGCCTTATCCCATGTCAGCAACATTCTTTAAGAAAGGCCCAGATTTCCTGCATAGCCTGAGGGTTATTCAGATGGACAATGTTCATGCATGTGATCACACAATCATACAGGAGGCAGCAGCAGATCAAAAAAGTATGTAGGAGGCAGCAGCAGATAACACAAGCATACAGGAGGCAGCAGCGGATCACACAAGCATGCAGGAGGCAACAGTGGATTACACAAGCATGCAGGAGGCAGCGGCAGATCACACAAGCATGCAGGACACAGAAGTGGATCACACAAGCATGCAGAAGGCAGCATATCAAATAAGCATGCAGGATGCAGCAGCAAATCACACAAGCATGCAGGAGGCATCAGCGGATCACACAAGCATACAGGAGGCAGGAGCATATTAAACAAGCATGCAGGAGGCAGCAGTGGATCACAAAATCATGCAGGAGGCAGCAGTGGATTACACAAGCATACAAGAGGCAGTAGGGGGCCACACAAGCATACAGGAGGTAGCAGCGGATCAAACAAGCATGCAGGAGGTAGCAGCGGATTACACAAGCATGTAAGAGGCAGCAGCGGATCACACAAGCGTGCAGGAGGCAGCAGTGGATCATCATCAGTGGATTACACAAGCAGGCAGGAGGCAGCAGCGGATCACATAAGCATGCAGGAGGCAGCAGTGGCTCAAACAAGCATGCAGGATGTAGCAGTGGATCACACAAACATGCAGAATGTAACAGTGAATCAAACAAGCATGGAGGAGGTGTTTATTTTCAAAGACGCAGCTGCTGTACGTGCTGCTTCCTTTGGTCACATTGCACCATCAATATCAGTAATTGTTTATGCAGTAGACTTTGCTTTTTCAGAAAATAGCATTTGTTTGCTTACTGTACATTTCCTGAAATGTATTTTCATTTTTAAGTGAAAGTGCAAGAAAGTAAATTGCAGTATACTGTAAGTAAATTTGCCAAACTCAAAGAGACTGGGCAAATTCATTAGACTGACAGATATTTAAGCTGCTGGACATGCAACATTTGTGATTATATTGTGATACTTTTTTTTTTTCTAAATATATTTTTATTGCTAAGAGAAAAACATATACAAACATTTTCACAGAAGGAACATTCATGTATACAGGTCAACACATTAGCGGTCATATACATATATAGAAACATATATTTCGAGCTCCACATAAGGATAGTGTGTGTATAAAAATTAACTAGTAAGTGATGTAGATTAAATTGCTGTCTCACCAAGAGGACCAATATTATGAGACAATTCGGTTTATGTCTTATGAGTATTAACAATCATTGAAATAATTGACAACTTAAAAAGGTGGGGATCCCCTCTCTAGTGTTGTCATATTATACCAAGAAGTATGGCGGACTATGCCACGGAGAAACTCTTTACCTTCTACCGACAGGGTCAGTATATATGGAAGCATACATAAAAAAAAATTGGAGATCTAGATTCTAAATCTAGCGCTCATTCTATCCACTCCATCTTGTACACATGAGCCAATCTCGGCAGCATGAGGGAAATAGGGATAGGAGCGGAGAAGAGTGAATCCACTGAGATAAAATGTTTTTTTTAGACACTGCTGCTACTTTAGCCAGCAGTAGATCAATGCCCTTGGGAAGTCGCCTTGAAGGGGATTGGGGACTATCATTCCATAATACCCACGACGAGGATATGGAGAAGGGAATATGTAACACATCATTCACATAAGATTGGACATTTGACCAAAAAGATTGAACCACTGGGCAGGACCATATACAGTGAAATTTGTCGGCATCGGAGGAGTTACATTTAAAACAATTAGAGTTATCAGCTGCTCCAATAAAAAATCTAAGTTTTGGGGTATAATAAGCTTGATGGAGTGTCTTATATTGCATTTCGGCAAATGAAGAAGACAGTAGTTGCTTATTCAATATGGCCGAGAGTTTTACTATAGTTTGTAGAGAGAGGTCTGGAAAAGAGTTCCTCCGCTTGGCCATACCTGTAGATAGATTAGCAAGATAATTTTTTTCCCTAACCTGTTCATATAAATATGAGGTAGGAAAGGGGGTGCCTAAACCAAGTTTTATCAAGGAGTCAAACATCATGGGATGATTTGAAGTTTTCAAATCCAGTAGTAACTTTGTTGCAAAACTACGGGCCTGGAAAAAGGCAAAAAGGGGTATTTGGGTATCTGAGAACATTTCCCTGAGCCGTGTTAAGGTGTGGGTGGCAGAGAGATCCTCATCTAACAAGTGATATACCAGACGTAATCCATGGAGATGCCAAGTTCAGAAAATTGTATGGGGCTTACCTCTCTGAAAATCATTAATATATAGTAATGGCGAGAAAATAGTATGAGTATATGACAATCCAAGTCGCTTACGGGTGACACGCCAGGCCATACATGTATTACACAGTAATGGGTTAGACTTGTCTAGTGAGGGCATAGAAATTGGTGGAGTGTGAAGAATGGAAGTTAGAGAACAGTCAGTAAGTAAGCTTTATTCAATGTCTAAATTTACAAAAGTTCTAAATTAACAAAAGTGGAGGCCTCGCCAATCCAGTCCTGAGCATATCGTAGGTTAGATGCAATCGCATAGGCCTGTACGTTGGGAAGATTTATACCCCCCAGCAAGGCTGGTTGTTGTCATTTGAAAAGTGATATTTGAGGGCACTTACCTGCCCATATAAATTTGGATAAGGCCTTGTTAATAGAGGCAATATCTTTGTCAGTTAATAAAAAAGGTAGCATCTGAACCGGATATAGCAACCTCGGGTAAGAGATCATTTTAAATAAATGACCCCTTCCAATATATGATAGTGGAAGATGTCTCCACCTCTCAAAACTTTTAACATTTCTGTTATAATTATATGAATAATTAATAGTGTATAATTTGGTTAAATCACTAGGGAATCTCAGACCCAAATACAATAAATTATTCTGGGCCCATCGAAAGGGAAAGGAAGAGCCCCAGCCAAGCTTGGCTGTAGGATGTAGAGCTAGAGCTTCTGTTATTTGAAAATTAACTATAAAACCAGATACCTGTCGAAAATCATTCAATATATTTTGAATAGAAGGGAGCGCCTGTTTTGGGTTACTAAAATATGAAAGGAGATCATCTGCGAAAGCCGAAACTTTGATTTCTGTGTCACCAAATTTAACTCCCTGCCACATCGTATCTTTAACAAATACTCAAATTAAGGGGTCTAACACCAAATTAAATAACAATGGTGGAAGGGGGCAACCTTGGCGGGTAGTCCGAGATAATGTGAAAGATTTTGAATTTAGCCCATTAACAGTTAAATAAGTAACTGGGTGTGAATATAACATGTCAAAAATCCCCATAAATTTCGAGCCAAACTGTTGGGCTTGGAGTATACATGAAATATGTGTCCAGGAAACCCTGTCGAATGACTTATCAGCATCGCAGCTAACTATAATGGCATTCTTGTTGTCATTTTGGCGATCGCGGTGCATCGCTGCTACAAGCATGCGTATATTATGAACCAAACTTCGGCCTTTTACAAAACCATTTTGAGCTGGATGTAATATCCTGGGAAGAAAGCCTTGCATGCACTGTGCCAGTAATTTAGTAGTTTCAGGTCCTGATTTAATAAGGATTTGGCTCTATACGACCGGACCAACTTAGGGTCCTTACCAGGTTTCGTGAAAACTATAATCCTCGCCTCCGTAAATTGTGAAGGGGGTCACCTGAAAGCAAAGAGTTAAATAAGATAGTCAGATGTGGTAATAGACATTGTAAGAGAAGTTGATAGTATTCAGCTCCAAAGCCATCAGGTCCTGGGGATTTGCCTTTGGCTAGCGATTTTATCAAAGAGGTCAACTCTGCATCTGTTACATGCGCAGTTAGTAGATCTCTTTCCTCTTCCGTCAAAAGGTAAATCAGCCGTAGTGAGGAAATGTGCACCATCAGATGGATTATCCGGTGGAGAGGTATAGAGCGATTGGTAATATTCCCTAAAATGGTCAGATATGACAGTTGAATCAACAACTGGAGGGCCAGTTGTCGGGTTGTTTTGTAATATACAGGAAGGGGCATTGGGGGTGATTCTGAGTTGATCTCAGCCAGCAACTTTTTGCTGCTGGTGCGATCAACTAATCCCCGTCTATGGGGGAGTGTATTTTTGCTTAGCAGGGCTGGGAATGCTTGTGCAGCCCTGCTAAGCATAAAAAGTTTTCCGCAACATAGGAGTAAGGCTGGAGCTACTTCCACTTGTGACGGATCCATCAACATTCCTCCCGGCTTTGACGTCAGACATCCACCCTCCGTTTGCCTGGACACGCCTGCGTTTGGACGACCACTCTCGAAAAACGGCATCCAACTGTGAGTATCCGCCCTGGAAAGCCTCTCCACTGTCAATCTTCATGCGATCGGTGCTGCATCTTTTTTTCGCTGTGCGCGTCGTTGCTCAGCGACTGGCATCATCGGGCAATAACGCGCGTGCGCAATGCGTACGCCGCACATGCACAGTTCTGACTCATTCGCACCGCAGCGAAGAACTGCTGCATGCGAACAGGTCAGAATGACCCACGTTATGAGAGCGTACTAGATTAGCAATCAATCTTCCCAGTTTATTACACCTATAAAAATATATACTACGTTGTATATCATTGGCAAATTGAACACACTCTGTACAGAGAGTATCATAAGCGTGTTTAGAGTCCAGATATTGCTGACGAGATGTTAAAGAGTCAGAATGTAACATGGTATCATAGGCTAATGTCAGCAATTTGCTGTGTTCTTCAATTATTTTCAAAAGCTTCTTTCGTTTCCTAGCCACATATTCCATCATCTGACCCCCATCCCCCGGTTTTGCTGCCGCCAAAAACAACTGAATATCATCAAGATGGCTTGCATTATCCTGTTCATAATTATGAAATGCTGTTTCCAGATCTTTACGAAAATCAGTAGACTTAGCTAAATAGGCCGGAAATCTCCAATTATATAAAGTAAGTAGGGGGTCTTTAATAGAAAGTGTCACCCAAACCGGTGAAGGGTCTGAAAGAACAATAAGGCCAATAACTGAGTCAACCACTCTATTATATAACGTATCTGAAAGTAGCCAGAAATCAATCCTAGAAGAGGTGTGGTGGGCATGAGAATAGAATGCATACTCTCGTGAGACTGGATGTTGGCACCTCCATGGATCGAATAGCTTCAATCAGTCAATCAGTAAGGCCAACGAGGATACATCACCCTCCACACCCCGACCTGAGGAGCGGTCAAGTCCCTTGGATACAACACAATTAAAATCACCACCCTGGATTATTTCCCCTTCTGCCCAATCTTGCAGTTTAGCATATAGTGCTGTGAAGAAAGGTCTGGTCGAACCTGTTGGCGCATATATCGCAGCTAAAGTGTACACGGAGCCCAGTATGGAAAGTTTTATAAATAAAAAGTGGCCATCTGTGATTGTGTAAGGCAGTGGTTTCCAAACTTTTTTGAATAACGGCGCCCTAGAATATCAGAATTTTTTTCACGGCACCCCTAGGCCAAAAATTTCTTATTGAGAAATTTAGAAAGAAATATTACATTAAGTAGATTGTGTTTATATGTCATCCTTAGGGTCAGTTATGTGGTCAGGGACAAGATTTGCTTCTGTTTGGCCACATATTTTATGACTGGCAGCCACCAGCACTGGTTTTGCCTATTATATTGACCATGAATAATTTGAATTGGTCCTGGACCACCAACCCAGGGCACCCCTGCAAGTGTCCCGAGGCACCCCAGGGAGCCACGGCACACAGTTTGGGAACCTCTGGTGTAAGGTATATGTTTCCTAAACAGTATCAGAACCCCCTACGTTTAGTGGTAAATGAGGCCGTTCTAATTTCTCCCACCCATGATCCTTTGAGTATATTCGGGTCCTTTATATCCCAGTGAGTCTCCTGTAAAAATGCAATGTCCGGCTTAAGACGTTTCAGATATGTTAATATTTTGCGTCTCTTGATATGGGAGTTAAACCCCTCCACATTCCGAGAGACAAATTTCAGAGAGGATTGAATCTTGGAGGAGCTAGTAGCTGGAATAGTAATTTTATCCTATATCTACTCTAGGTCAAAAAATGAGGAAAAGAATAGAAAAAGCTAGTGTCCAACCCGTCCCAGCGAGTGGGTGGAGACATGCATATGAGAACCTAGAGTATCGTGTTAGACCTGTACATATATGCCACAAATTTAAAACAATAAACCAAATATTTAAACTTCTTTTCTGAACCCAAGCGGGCAATCTTTGAGACTGCCAAAATCTACAACAGTAACCATAGGGCCATAGGGGGAGGGACAGGGAAAACATCATGGAACACCATAACATTATCAGTAAAACGGTATTGAAATAGAAAAAGAGCAAAAACAGCGCATAACCATATATATAGTTGAATCAATAAAAGTGCAATTAGTACAGAACATGACTCAATTATATCATAATAAAATCTCTCAAATAGCCACATCTTTGCGGTCAGAAAAATATAGATGGTAACAGAGGCCTTAATGGCCAATAGTAATTTTAGAGACCTGAATGGGAAAAAAAAGAAAGATTATGTTGCGAACAAATTTACTCATCTTTAGTTCTTGTCCAATCCTCGTGCCATGGAACCTGAAGAAAGTGAGTCCGCAAAGTTCTTGGCACCTTGAGGTGATTCGAAAAAACTGGGGTTTGCCATTATTAAAACCCCTAAGTTTAGCCGGATATATTAACGAGAATCGGCATCCCAATTCAAACAATTTCTTGCACATTGGGGCAAATTCACATCGTTTCATGGCCACCAGGTATGAGAAATCTAGAAACAACAAAAGCTTTGCACCTTGATATCGTAGGTCGGTACTTTTACAGTAAGCTTCTAGCAGACGTACTTTGTCGGCATAGTTCAGGATCCATGATAAAACTGGGCGAGGGCGGTCTCTTGTTGTCTGTCTGTCCAGGCCTACACGATGTACCCTCTCCACCAATAATGAGGCACCAGCTGGAATGCATCCTAATTCCTGCAACAACCACTCAGAGACCAGTTGCATTAAATCTGCATATTGGACTGTTTCGGGGTGGCCGATGATATGGACATTATTTCTATGATTTCTGTTCTCCAAATCTTCTAATTTGTCCGCCATTGTTAACACCAATTTCTCCTGGTCAGATAAAGTGGCCCTAGCCATAGTGAGTTCGTCCTCCAAATTCGGTATGCGCTGTTCCGCCTCTGAGAGATGTTGATCTTGTTTTGTAAGCTGAGTAAGTGCAGAATCAATGGAATCTTTTAATGCCCACTAGGCCACGCCCCATATTGTGATACTTTTAACTACAGTATAGTGAGTTCAGTTAACATTTATTCACTGATTTGTGGTTTTGTTTTGTTTTTGGGACACCTGTATACTGTTACTGTTGTATGATTTAAAATACCTCAAATATAGTATAGACTATTGCTCAAATGCATAGACAAGTGCAGGCCCCTAAATGTTTGTCCATCCATCTCTTTCCCCTTACTCCCACCATAAAGATATTTGCTGTATATTTAATACAAAATTTATACTAAATTTAGCACATCTACAATCAGTTTCAAAGACATATGAGGGGACGCCCAGCACAGGGCTAGACCGCCCTGCATGTCTAGCTCTGCCCCCCCCCCCCCCCCCGCACAAGTACAAAATGCATGTCTAGCTCTGCCCCCCCCCCCCCCCCCGCACAAGTACGAAAGCATTGCATGGCGGCAGTGCTTTTGTACCTGAGGAGTAGCTCTCTACGGGCCTAATTCAGACCTAAGCACTAGGTTGCATTTTCGTACAGCAGGCAATCAGGTCTAAACTGCACATGCAAGTGGATTGCCAGTCAGCGATGGATTTGTGTGAAGAATCCATTTGCATGGGTGTTCGCAAGGAGATTGACAGGAAGAAGCCGTTTGTGGGTGTCAACCAGGGATGTGCGGTGAGATAAATGGCTCAGGAGACACTGGCTAGCACCAGAGCCAGATTTACATGCAACATATGAGCCAAAACGTACATCTGGGCATTATATACAGGTGCAGCAGGATTAACTCCTGGAAATTTGGTGAGTTTTGATAGCAGATGTGCAGAAAAGTTAGCCAGGGGAGGGACTGCCTCATCTGCCATAGACTTTTTACTCCAGAGTTTTAGCTATAAAAATTATTAGAATAATGCAAAGAAGATATTTCAAACATATTCTTTGTATTTTTCATATACTTTATGCAGTCAAAACTCTGGCGCAAATGATAGTATGACAGGAAAGGCTCTGCCTCACCCCACCGCACGTCACTGGTGTCAACTGACCGTTTTATGGAAGTGGTTGGAAAAACGCAGGCGTATCCATTTACAGGAAGGGTTCCTGACGTCAATTCCAGTTCCGGACGTCAATTTCAGTCCACGCCTGCGTTGCCCGGACCACGCTCCCAAAACTGACTAAACGCCGCCGGCCCGCTCCCTCCCACCCAGCGAACACCTCTGCCTGTCAATCAGGCAGAGGCAATCGCTGGACTGAGATGCCGATAACATCTCTGGCATGCGAAAACACACGGCAGCAATCAGGTCTGAATCAGGCCCATTGTCACAACAAACTGACAGATCTGATGTTTGGAGCATATTTTGCTGTAGAGTGCAACATATGCACATGGAAGTGAAAATAAAATGAAAGATACAGAAATTGGTTTAGAGTTGTCAGGGGACATGGCCTATCCCAATTCTAAAATTCAGTGTAAAAGACAGACCTTCACAGTATCTGTGTGCTGCATGCAAGAGCATGTAGTATTTCCGTGCATGCAACAATTGTCTGCAATTGCAGTACAGCAAAATAATTTTACATACAGAAAAATATGCTTCAAATGAGGCCCATACATCTGCAATCAATTGGGGCCACAGTCCAGCAGTCTGTGAAAAAATATGAACAAGATTGCAGATACTAACAAAAATGGTACTGTATGTAGGGGGTCATTCCGAGTTGTTCGCTCGTTGCCGTTTTTCGCAATGGAGCAATTAGGTGGAAAATGCGCATGCGCATGGTACGCAGCGCCAGGGCTGGCCCGACGCATACGCGGGCTACGCAGCCGCGTTGAGCGCCGGGCCGTAGAGGGCGCTGCTGCAGAGAGTGAGTCACAGTGACTAACTCTCTACAGCAGTGGTGGCTAGCAAGCGGCTCGTCCCGCTCCCAGCCACCGTTGCCCAGCGCGCACTGACGTCTTCAGCAGCGGTGTGTATCTGAAATTCGGCGCCGGCCCTTGAGCCAATCAGAGCTCGCGGACGGGCAGCTGAGGCTCCTGATTGGCTGCCGGACCGCGAGCTCTGATTGGCTCACGGGCCGGCGCCGAGTTTCGGATACATACCGCCACTGGAGATGGAGGGGTAGGTGAGGCGCGCGCTGCCCTCTCCTCCCCTCACAGCAGCAGCAGCAGGTGAGCAGCACTTTTTTTTTTGCTGTGGGGGCATATCTGGCATTGTGGGAGGCACAGTGGGGGCATGTGTATCAACACTGGGGGCATATCTGGCGCTGTGGGAGACACTGTGGGGGCATGTATCAGCCTGGGGGCACTGTGGGGGCATATATGCCACTGTGGGGGCATGTATCAGCACTGGGGGCATATCTGGCGCTGTGGGGGCATATCTGGCACTGTGGGAGTCACTGTGGGGGCATGTGTATCTGCACTGGGGGCATATCTGGTGCTGTGGGAGGCACTGTGGGGATGTGTATCAGCACTGTGGGCATATCTGGCACTGTGGGGGCATGTGTAGCAGCACTGTGGGCATATCTGGCACTGTGGGGGCATATCTGGCACTGTGGGAGGCACTGTGGGGGCATGTGTAGCAGCACTGGGGGCATATCTGGCGCTGTGGGAGGCACTGTGGGGACATGTATCAGCACTGGGGGCATATCTGGCGCTGTGGGAGGCACTGTGGGGACATGTATCAGCACTGGGGGCATATTTGGCGCTGTGGGAGGCACTGTGGGGACGTGTATCAGCACTGTGGGCATATCTGGCATTCTGGGGGCATGTGTAGCAGCACTGGGGGCATATCTGGCACTGTGGGGGCATATCTGGCACTGTGGGAGGCACTGTGGGGGCATGTTTATCTGTACTGGGGGCATATCTGGCACTGTGGGGGCATGTATAGCAGCACTGGGGGCATATCTGGTGCTGTGGGAGGCACTGTGGGGACATGTATCAGCACTGGGGGCATTTCTGGCATTGTGGGAGGCACTGTGGGGACGTGTAGCAGCACTGGGGGCATATCTGGCACTGTGGGGGCATGTGTAGCAGCACTGGGGGCGGCACTGTGGGGGCATATGTATCTGCACTGGGGGCATATCTGGCACTGTGGTGGCATATCTGGCACTGTGGGGGCATGTGCATCTGCACTGCACTGGGGGGTATATCTGGCACAGTGGGGGCATGTGTATCTGCACTGGGGGCATATCTGGCACTGTGGAGATATGTGTATCTGCACTGGGAGCATATCTGGCATTGTGGGGATATATGTATCTGCACTGGGGGCATAGCTGGCACTGTTGGGATATGTGTATCTGCACTGGGGGCATAGCTGGCACTGTGGGGATATGTGTATCTGCACTGGGGGCATAGCTGGCACTGTGGGGATATGTGTATCTGCACTGGGGGCATAGCTGGCACTGTGGGGATATGTGTATCTGCACTGGGGGCATAGCTGGCACTGTGGGGATATGTGTATCTGCACTGGGGGCATAGCTGGCACTGTGGGGATATGTGTATCTGCACTGGGGGCATAGCTGGCACTGTGGGGATATGTGTATCTGCACTGAGGGCATAGCTGGCACTGTGGGGATATGTGTATCTGCACTGGGGGTATATCTGGCGCTGTGGGCACATGTGTATCTGGCACTGGGACATCAGTCATCCACTATCTCAATGTCACCCTGACTCAGTCACCCATTATCTCCCTGTCACCCCTGCCTCACCAGTAATCTATTATCTCCCTGTCACCCACTATCACCCTGTACCACGGGGAGTACAATTGTGTAGCCACACCCCTTTCTTGTAAGACCACACCCCTTTTATCCCATGAAGGGGCGCCAAAATAGATTTTTGCTAACTAAAAGAAATAAGCTTGGGCCGTCCCTGCGCAGCGCGCATGCGTTAAGTAATTTAACACAAAACTTTGTAGATTTACACAAGCTCGAGCGACGTTTTCTCATCACTCGAGTGATCGTAGAGTGATTGACAGGAAGTGGGTGTTTCTGGGCGGAAACTGTCCGTTTTCAGGGAGTGTGCTAAAAAATGCAGGCGTGCCAGGTAAAAACGCAGGAGTGGCTGGAAAAATGGGGGAGTGGCTGGCCGAACGCAGGGCGTGTTTGTGACGTCAAACCAGGAACTAAACGGACCGAGGTGATTGCAATCTAGGAGTAGGTCTGGAGCTACTCAGAAACTGCAAGGATTTATTTAATAGCAGTTCTGCTAACCTTTCGTTCGCTATTCTGCTAAGCTAAGATACACTACCAGAGGGTGGCGGCCTAGCGTTTGCAATGCTGCTAAAAGCAGCTAGCGAGTGAACAACTCGGAATGAGGGCCGTAGTCAGCTTCACAGTGCAGCTAATTTGTTGCTCTATAAACCTGCAAACCAGATTTTACATTAAACAGATGCAATGCGATTGAGCATTACAAAAAAAAAAAAAGTCAAACAAAAGTTTACAGTACTTTTAAGGGGTCTAACTTGAGAGAATTTTAAAAGAAAGACCTGAACATGAAACCTGTAGGCTCAAACAATGGGGGTATATCTATGAGATTGCAGGAAACCCAGGTGGGAGAAAACTGGTGGAATAACTGGGGCAAGAAGATGGGAAAATTTTATGGGCAGGGCCAGTGCCAGATTACCAAATAGGCAGAGTTGGCACTGGCCCATGGCTCCGTGCCTTTTAGGGGCCCGAGACAATGGATCAAAATAATATTAATTTGATCTTAAAAGAAAATTTACAATCGAGCTTTCTTAAATTGTTCCCAAAAGATAAAAATGAATCAACTCAAAGAAACAAAAACATTACATTAAAGACTTTATAGAGAACATACTGTATTAATGTAATATAACCATTCACAACTTAAAGTACATAAACCAAAGACATCAAATTCACTGCCTAGGTGCCTAGGGGCCTCCACAGGGTTTAATCCGACACTGGGCAGAGTCAGTTTCTCGAGCTGCGTAGGCCTGAGCCTGTATGCTCTGGTGGCCTAGTAGGGTAGGTCCCAGACACCAAAAGGCCACTCACTGATTATGACAGTGGCATATTACTGAATGTGAAGACACATTTACTAAGTCTTGGATGGAGATAAAGTACTAGTTGTCTGGATTTGTGATGTGGATGTCTCTGAACCTTTGTCAGTGCTGCCAGTGACTGGAGTAGCTTTGTGCTGAAAGCTAGGAGGTTTGATGTAGTTCCTTCTCATATGAGTTACAGTATGAGTAGTCCCAATACTGAGAAAGGTCAAAAGGATACTGAAACTAACACCAGGTAATTGACTAGACCCAGACCAGGGGAGCGGAGGCTTACCCCGCTGGCGGTCTTCTCCAGGGAACCCCGCAAGTGAATTCAGGGTTCGCTGCACCCGGCGGGACAGTCGCGGCCATCTGTCTGGGTCACTTAGGTTAGCAATAGAGATTGAGACTGAAGATAACTGTAGTATTGGATTGGAACCAATGGTATTTGTAGAATCGTACTGGAGCTGATGGTATCTGTAATATAGGACTGGAGCCTATAGTATCTGTAATAGCATACTGGAACCGATGGTATCTGTTATATCGAGCTGGAATCTATTGTGTCTGTAATATCGGACTGGAACCGATGATGTTACTGAATGGGACCGAAGTGCTGACCATGCTGGATCTGGAATGATGACACTGGATGATCCCTTGGAAATGCAGATGGTACTGCAGGTAGCAAATAGGGAAGCTCAGAGAATGTAGGTACTGTGTGCAGCTACAAAGCTCACACACAGAGCTGTGTGACTTATGGCACTGGCAACCTGAGCCTTGGAGAGCAGGAAGATTTATACTCATGGGTGATACGGGATTGATTGTGAGCGTCAGCTGACACTCAGGCTGCATGGAATTGGTCAGAGACTGGTCAGCTGACACTAAGCAAGATAGTGTTGTCCATGCTGCCAGGCCAGCAGAAGCATTGCACACATAGGACCCAGCACAAAGCACTATGACTACTGTGGGCGTGCGAATAGCATGCCGCTGGAATGCCAAGCAGCCTGACTGGTAAGAAATAGGGACTGACTTTAGCAGCCTCCCCATGGGTCGTGACACCAGCCGATCAGCTCCTTACTGCCATTCACAGGCTGGGTATGAAAAAGGGCAGTTAGGACTGATTTGCCAGTAGTTTATCTCCATCCAAGGCTTAGTAAATAGACCCCACAGTCTAGTGCCATCCTTGAAAATGGTATCCGGAAGGTAGATAGACAGTGTCTAGTTAGACAGTCAATATACATGTTAGACAGACATTAGGTCGACAGGGTCAAAATGTCGACATGAAAAAGGTAGACAGTACAAAAGGTCGACATGGTCAAAAAGTAGACAGGGACATAAGGTCAACATGAAAATTGTCGACATAAAAAAGGTAGACACGGTTTGTTTTTTATATTACTTGTTTTTGGACTTTTTCATACCTTCTCTATCCATGTCGTCATAGACTTGGTTGTAAACCTTTTGGTGAGCCACTGAGCCCGAAGCGTGGCGAGCGGAGCGAGTTCCATGAGGGAATGCCTTTCTAAAATTGGGGCTCCCAGATGATAAAACTATCCACACAAACCCCAAAAATACAAAAAAAAAATTGATGTCTACCTTTTTTATGTCGACCATTTTCATGTCGACCTTTTGACCCTGTCTACTTATTGACCCTGTCTACTGTTGCCATTTCGACCTTTTGACCCTATCAACCTTTTGACTGTCTCACATGTGGTGTCTATCTATTGACTTTCTAACCTGACACTGCCTATATATTATACCACACCCCTTGATAATAGCAGCACCAAGGCTGACATGCTGTGATTTAAGCTTGGTGCAGCCTTGGCTGAGACTGATTCCTAAGGCTGTTCTGTCTGGATGTCTAATGTGTGGCAACAAGAGTAGAATCAGCGGTGCAGGTGGGAGGGTACGGGTGGGTACGGCGTACCCTTAAGAATTTAGCCGTGGGTACGCCGTACCCACCGCCGATGGGCCGCAGCTCCCTCCCACCCTCCGCTGCTTGTCACCGCTGCTGCAAGGGGAGGAGAGCTCAGCGTGCGCCTCTCCTGCCCCTCAGTGTCTACCTTCAATTCAGCGCCGGCCTGGATCGGCGCTGATTTGAAGGTAGACAGCCGCACCGCCGCTGGAGACTCAGGGGCAGGATAGGCGCACGCTGCACTCTTCTCCCCTCACACACAGGACAGCAGCAGCAGCAGTGAGCAGCAGGGGCATGTTTATCTGGCACTGTGGACATATCTGGCACTGCGGGGACATGTGTATCTGGCACGGGGGGCATATCTGGCACTGGGAGCATATCTGGCATTGTGGGGGCATTTCTGTATCTGGCACTGGGGGCATATCTGGCACTGGGGGACATATGTATCTGGCACTGGGGGCATTTCTGTATCTGGCACTGGGGGGGCATGTGTATCTGGCACTGGCGGCATTTCTGTATCTGGCACTGGGGGCAGATCTTGCACTGGGGGCATATCTGGAACTGTGGGGGCATTTCTGTATCTGGCACTGGGAGGCAATGTATATCTGACACAATGGGGGCATTTGTGTATCTGGCACTGTGAGGCACTGTAGATCTGGCACTCTGGGGGCATTTGTGTATCTGGCACAGTGAGGCAATGAGTATCTGGCACTATTGGGGTCATATGTGTATCTGACCCTCCCTCCATATGTGTATCACGCCCCCATTTTCATTGGTCACACCCCATGTGGCAATTGGCCGCATCAATTTTTTGGGCGCACGCACCTTAGGCACACAGTACCTGTAAGCATTGGCGTGCGCAGCACATTTTATTAGGGGGTGCACCGTTGGAGGGGTGTGTCTAGCACCACCTTTTGGGCGTGTCTAGCACCATCTATTGATGGTCAACGCAATATAAAATATCCACCCTTGTACCAATCCTAATAAAGCAGATGCATTGTCAGATGTTGTGGTGTTCACCAAACAAACACCCCTGATGGCACTCACTGCAATTACACTGCTCCTCCTCAGCCTGGTCTGGCTACCCCTCTCTTTCCACTGCAAGCTCCAGCAGCTTACTTACAAGTCTGTAACTCACTGACACTGATAGTCGCAGACTAGTACTGCTGCTGCTGCTGCTGGAAAAACAAGTGACGTGTCAATGCTGCTGCCAACCGCCTGCCAGTATTGAATTTGTCTTCCTAAGAGGAATGCTGGCTGCATGCTGCTCCTCATCAGTGGCTGGCATTGGCATAGAAAATAAGAAGAGATGTGGGCGTGTGGCGGGTGTGATGGGTGGGCGTGCGAGCAGCATGACGTCATCACGTCACATCACGCAGTTTTTGTACATGGAGATGTAGCCGGGAGTTTGAAAGTGGGTGGCAGTGGCACCTTTGATTAACCCAGGCGTCCGGTCAGTACTGCAGTCCTGACAGGGTGCAACACAGAGGGGACAGTAATCAGCCTGCTCGGCGATCGCTGCATCAGGCATGTGAGATTGGGGTGCCAGACATTAGGGGGTGCCTGTGCGCACCAGGCACCCCCCCTGCGCACACCTATGCCTGTAAGACATTTGTTCTACTTGCACCACTGAGTAGAATAGACCTAATTCCTCACACACAAAGAGGTCCTAGGTTAGAGGCGTGATCAACTATGTTCCTTGTTTGAACTAGTTAATAAACAGTTAATAAATTCCTACAACAAGGTCATTTTTAATCCCATGGGCTATACCACAGAAGCATACAGAATCCTTCTTACTATTGGAGAATACAGACACAATGAATATTCTTTTCATGGTAGCTCTATGGTAAAAATACTGCAGGCTCTGACAATATGATTTATTGGGGAATCAAAACAAAACAAGCAAAGACTGGAGCACAAAACAGTTATTCCACTGTCTGATTGTCTTTAATAAATAGGAAGAGAGAATAAATCTAGCGAATGAGATAAGGGTCAGTGTGTCTCTGATAAGAGAGAATTGTTATGGACTGTGAGTATTACATCCATTCTTTAGCCATATTTTGTTTACTTGTGTGGTGCACTCTACACTGCACAAGGGCAAATGTTTAGGCACTGCCACCTACGTAGCTACTGCAGATAAGTAGCAATATACTGTAGACTAGATGTTGGAGAAGTATGCAAACTGCATAAAACATGAGTAAGGGAATACCTTGTTATTGAAGAGTGCTTCAGTATACATTTGCTAGTTTATGATAAGAAAGGGCACCAGAAGCCTTAGAATTAATGTGATATGTTAAATATTCTGACAAATAGCAATAGTTATCTGATGAAAAGCAAAACTTTTACACTGTGAAAACAATATGTGGGTTGATGCAGAGACAAGACTGAATGAAATAATGAATCATTTTGAGAGGGAAAGAGATACATGTAAAGAAATGGTTTCTAACTCTATTCTACAACACACAGGAACACATACTGTAGTTGCTGGGGATGCAGTCAAGATCCCGCCGGATGGGAACTAATTCTGCAACAAGGAGCTTATATTCTTTCGATATTTGTGTGGGCGCACCACACTACTGTATATTTATTTTTATGGCATTATCAGAGAAAACTTTCAGAGATTTAAATCTGTAAAACCCCCAGTGTAAATGCAATTTTGTGGCCATTGAGAGATCAACAGGGTCTGGGTACTGGGGGCACGGCCAAACCCAGGGTAGAGTTGCCATACCCCCTCATCAATAAAAATAACGTTGATAAATACAATAAAGTTGTCCTATTCAGCAACTGGCCTGGACTAACGGCGGGTCCCTCCGGCTCCAACAGGCCCTGCGAGCCAAGTAATCAGTAAGCATTATCCCTCATGTCAGGTCTCTATAATTAGACATTATTTTCTGTCCATTCACTTAGCTCGTCACTAAGACAAAGTTTTGCAGATCAGGACATTCAAAGTTAATTTACAGCTTTGTTTGCACAGGACAATTTTGTTCTGCATCGCCATATAAACATGAAGTTTTGTGTTTTTAGATTATGGGGCATATGTAACAGGGTCCAAGTTTGCTGGCGGTGTGGGATACTGGCCGATCGCTGACATTTTTTTAAAGTGGCAATCATTTACAAGACATGGTTTTACTTAGTAAATGATTGCCACTTTAAAAATACCTCCGAGATAAGCCCGGCATCCCGCACCTCTGGCAAACTTGGACCCTATGACATATGCCCCCATATATTTAATTTAACTACAAGTGGGATGATCATATATGGCATTTCTGTAGAACCTTTTTTTCTTGTAAAACTACAATACTTGATTTAAAGACGTCCTCAGAGGTTACTGAGGTCTGGTTTGGCCTATACCTTTAAAGTGACTTATTTTGCTTTATTAAGGTATTATATCGGGAAACATCAATACAAATTTACCAACAAAATGAAAACATTAACCATAAAAAATGTGAAACATTAAATAAATACAGTCTTAATTTCTCCTTACTATCATTACTTTTTTAGGTTCCAAAAGAGGAGCAACCCCTTTGGGAATCAAAAATGAAATTGCAATTAATTAATGGAAATATAATATATATATATATATATATATATATATATATATATATAGTAGTACAGCATAGAGTATTTAAAACTATTACTTTTCTGCTAAACCCACTTTCCTCCACCAAGAAGTGCCCACCTCCAAACCACTGCCCACCAAGACATTGGCTAGTCAGCCGAAATCTTGGTGTTCATTCTTTCATCTGAGCAAGATAGCCAGAATAAAACACTATTCCCTCAGTAGATTACCCTACACTCAAACTGTACAGCCTCACACTTGCACTACTGCATTGTGCACACCTCCCAACTGTCCCGATTTTCGCAGGACAGTCCTATTTTTTGGGGACTGTCCCACTGTCCCACCTGCAGGCTGCATGCGGACAGCGTCTATTCAATGGAGACAGAGTGACTGGGGGCATGCCAGGAGCTCACAGAGCGCTGGGCATGGCCCCTTAGTGATAAAACAGGGGGCGTGGGTTGCAATAGCGACACTTCCACAAAGCCATGCCCCCTTTCACACAGACCATTCCCCCTTTCCAGCCATGTGTGCTACGCACGCAGAAGTCCCGTTTTCAAACATTGAAATGTTGGGAGGTATGCATTGCGCTCTACCTAGGTCACCCAGCAAAATAATAGCACTGCTTGCAGATGGTACAAAATTCAGCAGTCAGTCTATTAACTAATAAGCACAGTTCCTGCCACATAACAGTCATTTTATTCCAGTTTACTTGTTGCCTGTAAGAAAGGGAATCTATTTCAAGATTGGCTTACTGACTTAGAAAGCCTTACATAACTACGGCCCAGGATACTTAATGCAACTTCTGATTAATTACGCTCCCACTAGCTTATTATAAGTAGTGCAGGATCTATAATCTCGCATACTTTATTTAAGAGTCTGTGTTTTAGTGTTGCAGCTCCTACTGTCTGCAAGGGGTGGTCTTCTGTTTGCCGGCGGCCGGGCTCCCGACGACCAGCATACCGGCGCCGGAATCCCGGCCGCCGGCATACCGACATCTTTTGTCCCTCTTGGGAATCCACGACCCCCCTGGAGGGAAAATAGATAGCGTCGCGCGCCACCGTGACCACAAGGGGCTCATTTGCGCTAGCCCAGCTGTCGGTATGCCGGTGGTCGAGATTCCGGAGCCAGTATGCTGGTCGCCGGGAGCCCGGCCGCCGGCATACCCTACTACACCCGTCTGCAAGTCACTGTCTCAACTCTAGAAGCCTTCAAAAACAGATTCAACACTTACCTGTTTACTCAACCATTTCATTAATGTTCTTAAAAAAAGCTTAGCTCTCATTTTCTGAAGATCGTAAACCACTAGCTTGGCATAGGTGCATCAGATGCGACCATGCTAAACCGGGCTTCCTTGATGTGGTCAAAGCTGATGCGAGTGTGTCAGATATGCCCTCCGGCTGATGATCTTCCAGCAACCACCAGACTCAAGAGGCAGTGCTTGCTCCCTGGCACATTCAAAATCCTTTGCAGTCTCCTCATTCCTTCCCAGGCACAGTGTGAGGATTGCAGTCATGGCTGCAGGAAGACAGCCTCCCTGCAGACCAACCTCATGGTGCTCAGGGTAGCCTCTCTCCATCCAGACTGCAATTGTGATCCTAATCATTTTTATGATAAAACACAGCTTCAATTTTAGGGACATTTTTTTGCTAAAATATTAACCACTTAAGTGTTAAAGATTATATTGCATTTCTCTATCTGCAAATGTAAAGCATTATACTGTATCTCTAATTAGGAGAAAAGTGTCAAATAAATAACATTATTATTATTAGACTGTACTATGGGGGTCATTCCGAGTTGATCGCTAGCTGCCGTTGTTGGCAGCGCAGTGATCAGGCTAAAAATCGGCATTTCTGCGCATGCATATGCACCATAATGCGCACGCGCGACGTATGGGTAGAAAGTCCTTTGTGGTCTTGCACAGGTTCTAGTGACATTTTCATTTGCACTGGAGGCCGCAAGAAAATTGACATGAAGTGGGCGTTTCTGGGTGTCAACTGCCCGTTTTCAGGGAGTGCTTAGAAAAACGCAGACGTGCCAGGGAAAACGCAGGCGTGGCTGGGCGAACGCTGGGCGGGTGTGTGACGTCAAAAGCCAACCCTCCAATGTTAGAATCATCGCACATGAAGAGTAAGTTTAGGGCTGGTCTTGTTTTGCACAAAATGATTTTGCAGGCGCTCTGCTGCACAGGCGTTCGCACTTCTGCAAAGCGAAAATACACTCCCCAGTGGGCGGCGACAATGCATTTGCATGGCTGCTAAAAACTGCTAGCGAGCTAACAACTCGGAATGACCACCTATGTTACCTATTTCATTACAGATTGCTGTTATCTAGGAGGCAATGAGAACATTTTCCATTTAGGGCTTTAATTGCAGTGTAATTGGCATTGACTGTCAACAGTTATTCACAATTTGTTAATTCTTTTCTGGAAGGATGATCCATAAGGGATATCTCATTTGTTAGTTCTCTGTATAGTAATATTGTTACTCACATAGGGGTCAAAGGACCTTATTCAGTAAGGATTCCAGAATATGCTTTTTATCAGAATCTGCAATCCTTGCTATCACATGCTGGGGGCCGCCCATCCCAGGACAAGGCCACCCAGCATGTGACACACAGCCCACCCACTGCAATCACGCTGGAATTGAGATCACACTGCAGTTACAGCGTGGTCGCAGAAACTGTGGAAGGCCCTCCGCCATTTTTTTCATCGGAGCGGCTGTGTGTGACAAGACGCAGCCAACTCTAATATGCCACAGACATGCCACAGTTTCCCCGGTGCCACCCCGAAAATTACAACCCCACCCACCTCGCGAACGCCTTGGCCTATCAATCAGGCAGAGGCGTTCGCAGTTAATGCAATCCAAGGGCCTAACTCAGACCTGAACGCTGTGCTGCAAATTACACTGTCCTGTGATCAGATAGTCGCCGCCCAGGGGGAGTGAATATTCGCCTCATGCAAGTGTGTGATTGCATATGTACGCTGTGCGAAAATTCCCTTCAGTCAGCAGACAGCTGCAAAACCGTTCGCATCACACTCACCATCTAATGTCTTTCCATACTGTGCAGTGTGTGCGTACTGCGTAGCCCAGGACTTACTCCTACAGTGCAAGCCAAACAGGCTGATCGGCTTCGGAGCTGACATCACACCCGCCCCAAAAATGCATGGGAACACCTGCATTTTTCCTGACACTCCCAGAATACGGTCAGTTACCACCCACTAGCGTCCGCTTCTTGTCAATCACCTTGCGGATTTGCAGCTGTCCGCTGTCTGGCGGAATTTTCGCACAGCGTACACATGCATTCACAGTCGATTTGCATTTGGAGATTTAGTAAAGCCAAAATGTAATGTAAAATCAAATATAAAACCAAATATAACTAAATGGGGGTTACTCAGAGTTTTTAACAAGCCAAAAAAAGTAAGCAATTGGGCAAAACCATGTTGCAATGCAGGTGGGGCAGATATAACGTGCAGAGAGATTTAGATTTGGGTGGGTTATATCATTTCTGTTCATGGTAAATACTGGCTGCTTTATTGTTACACTGCATCCGACCGCTCAACTCGTCGGCCATCGAGGATTCTTTTGGTAGTGAGTGAAGCATTTTGTTGTTGCAGTGTCTTGTTTCAGTATGCAGGTTTTGTGGAGTGCTTTTTGAAAAGTACTTGTTACGCACACCAGTGCTAACAGGAGTATACCGGTGTATGAACAGAGAGGGATGCGAGGCAAAACGAACTCACAGACAGTATAACACAACATACACAGGAGGTGATGGAATAACTAATAAACACAAAATGAACGGGGAAGCCCAAAGGCTCAGGAATTGGGTGTCTCCCTAGTGTCAGGAATGCTCAGATGGAATAGAGCGGACAATGAAGCGAGATGTAGTGATTTAACATGTGGAGCACCCAAAATGATGTTGCTAAGAGCAACAGGAAAAACCCCAAAGGGTTACCAACGGGTGTGGGAATAAACTCCTTGGTCAGAGATAGAAATATAGACACGAGGAGAGTATCCACAATCCTAACCCCCACTTGCAGGGCACAGGTTCAGCTTACTGCCACTAAACTGACACCTGGACGCCCTGCACAGTGAGGGAGGATTAAGCAAGCAGGTCTGAGAGTACAGCCGCAAACCTGCTGGGTTCACAGAATAGCAAAAGAACCCCAGCAGGTTAAACAACTGACTCCAGTCTTACTGCTAGGTCCGGATTGGCAGAATGAAGTACCGAATCCCAAGGCCTATTCGCAGTAAGCAACAAGTAAATACAAAGTCACACAGTACTAGCTAACTCTCTGGAACTGACTAACAAACAAAGATTCAGCAGCATTTGCCTAGCCTGAGAGGATGGTTTATATAGCAGGTGCAGTCCACACCCACTCAGACCTCACAGACTGTGAGCACAAAACCAGCGCCGGATTCCCTGCCGTGCACAGAGCCTGTAACCACTACACAGTAAAAACCCGGACCGGAGTATCAGCTGCGCTCAGGTTACTTCGCTAACACTTGCCTCCCGGTTGCCATGGCGACGTGGCAGTACAGAACAGGAGATCCTAACAGTACCCCCCCTCTGACGAGGGGTCAAAGAACCCCTACCTCCGGGTTTATCGGGGAACTGCGAGAAGAAAGAGCGTATCAGTCTGGGGGCATGAAGATCACAACTGCGCACCCACGACCGCTCCTCTGGGCCATACCCCTTCCAGTGCACCAAAAATGACAGCCGACCCCGAACCATCTTGGAGTCAAGAACCCTTTCAACCACAAACTCCCTCTGACCCCGTATCAGAAGAGGAGAAGGTCTTCCACTGGAAGAAGGATTACTAACCGCCAGTTTTAAAAGGGAACAATGAAATGTTTTATTGATACCCAATGAACGGGGCAGATCTAACTGAAATGCCACCGGATTGATAACCCTGGTGATCTTATAAGGGCCGATGAACCGGGGGCCTAATTTATGAGATGGTTGTCTCAACTTCAAATTCTTGGTGGACAACCAGACGAAGTCTCCTAATTTAAAGCTGCAGGGTCTTCTCCGCTTATCAAAAACCCTTTTGGTCACTAATAACACAGACACAAGGGCTTTCTTAACTTTCCTCCAAATACCCCTAAGGGCCGAAACCACAGAGGAACCACCAGGCGTGGAATCCAGGGGGTCAAAATAATTGGCCTTAGGATGATGCCCATACACACAAAGGAAGGGAGAGATCCCTGTAGCAGAGTGAGCCGCGTTGTTATAGGCAAACTCCGCCATGGACAGATGAGCAACCCAGTCAGTATGACACTTGGAGACATAACACCTGAGGAACTGCTCCAAGGACTGGTTCACCCTCTCAGTCTGCCCATTAGACTGTGGATGGTAGCCTGACGACAAGCTCACAGAAATCTGGAGATCAGAACAAAATGCCCTCCAGAATTTGGCCACAAACTGGGATCCACGGTCAGAGACCACATCAAGTGGCAACCCGTGGAGGCGCACAACATGCTGCATAAATAACTCAGACAGGCATCTGGCCGATGGCAACCCAACCAGTGGAACGAAATGCGCCATCTTCGAAAACCTGTCAACGACAACCCAAATGGCTGTCATCCCCGAGGATTTGGGCAAGTCCACCACAAAATCCATGGAAATGTGGGTCCATGGCATAGATGGAATAGAGAGTGGATGTAATGGGCCGACAGGAACCCCTCTAGGAGTTTTATTTTGGGCACAAACGTCAAATGCCCGAACCCACTGATCCACATCCCTAGCCACCGAGGGCCACCACACTGCCCTAGACAGCAACTCCCGAGTTCTGGCAATACCCGGATGCCCTGCCGACCTCTTGGCATGGAATTCCAGGAACACTCGCTGTCTTAACCTAGGAGGCACAAACAAGAGACCTACCGGAAGGTCTGGAGGAGCCTGCTCCTGTGCTCTAAGGACTAATGACAAGAGGTCCTGGGTAATGCCCACTTTAATACATGATGGGGACGCAATGGGCAATGGCTCCTCGGTGGTCTCTTGGACTGGAGCAAAACTCAGCGAGAGCGCATCAGCCTTGATGTTTTTTGACCCAGGGCGATATGTTATCAAAAAATTAAAGCGAGCAAAAATCAAAGCCCATCGTGCTTGCCTGGCATTGAGCCGCTTCGCTGACTCTAAATATGCCAGATTCTTATGGTCGGTGAGAATTGAGACCACAAACTTAGCCCCCTCAAGCCAGTGTCTCCACTCCCCGAGTGCATCCTTTATAGCCAACAATTCCCGGTTACCCACATCATAATTCATCTCGGCAGATGAAAATTTACGGGAAAAGTAAGCACAGGGATGAAGGCGATTATCAGACACCCCCATCTGAGAGAGCACTGCCCCAATACCTATCTCAGAGGCATCCACTTCTACCACAAAAGGACGCTCTGGATCTGGGTGTCACAGCACCTTGGCCGAGACAAATGCCCTTTTGAGACGGGCAAAGGCCGCTTTGGCCTCACAAGACCAGTGAGCAACATCCGCCCCTTTCTTAGTGAGTGCCACCAAGGGGGCCACTATAGACGAAAATCCAGCGATGAACCGTCTATAAAAATTCGCAAAGCCCAGAAAACGCTGAAGCGCCTTCAAACTAGTGGGCTGCACCCAATCCAGGACTGCCTGTACCTTAGAACCCTCCATTTGGAAACCTTGTGAGGAGATAATATACCCTAGAAATGCGATTTGCTGGACTTCAAATTCGCACTTCTCCAGCTTCGCCCCAAGCTGGTGGTCTCTGAGTTTCTGGAGGACTAAGCGTACATGCTTCCGATGTTCCTCCAGGGAATGGGAGAAGATTAGGATGTCATCTAGATAAACAACTAAAAATCTATCCAAATATTCCCTGAGCACATCGTTCATGAATTCCTGGAAGACTGCCGGGGCATTAGAGAGCCCAAAAGGCATCACCAAATATTCATAATGCCCTGAGTGGGTATTAAAGGCAGTCTTCCATTCATCCCCCTCTCTTATTCGGATTAGATTGTAAGCACCGCGTAGGTCAATCTCAGAAAAAATGGTGGCAGTACGAAGCTGGTCAAACAAAACCGAAATGAGAGGCAGTGGGTACGAGTTTTTAATCATGATACGGTTCAATTCCCTGATGTCGATGCAGGGTCGCAACGAACCGTCCTTTTTACCCACGAAGAAGAACCCCGACCCAACTGGGGACTGTGAGGGTCTGATAAATCCCTTAGCCAAGTTCTCCTGAATGTACTCTGCCATAGCCTGAGTCTCAGGACGTGACAGGGAGTACAACCTGCTCTTGGGAAGCTTAGCATCCGGCAACAAATCAATGGCACAGTCATAGGGGCGATGGGGAGGTAGTACCTCCGCAACTTTTTTGGAGAACACATCCGCAAAATCTGCATAACATCCTGGCAATCCTGGCAAACTTAGCTGCGAGAGCCTGACTGGAAGGCTCAAGCAACTCCTGAAACAATCACTACCCAACTAAGAATCTCCCCAGAGACCCAGTTAAATTGAGGGTTATGGGCCCTTAACCAGGGTAACCCCAAAACCAATGGGGCAAAAGAACAGACAGTCACATAGAAAGAAAATTTTTCAGAGTGTGTGGCTCCAATAAACAAAGGAATTTGGCTGGTGCAGGAGGTAATTTTACCCTGGGACAATGGTTCCCCGTTTAACCCACAGATCTCAATCTCTGATGCCAAAGGTACTGAGGGAACAGAGTGTTCCAGGGCGAATTGACGGTCCATGAAAACCCCATCGGCCCCACTGTCAACAAAGGCCTTAGTCTTGACAGTTTGACCGAGGATCTCCAAAGTCACCGGAATGAGAAAAGTCTTTTTGGGAAAATCTGACTTCTGGCCTGACAGGATATTTCCCATCACCCTCAGGCCCTGAAGTTTTCCGGCTTTTCTGGGCATGATACTACTATATGACCTTTTTTCCCACAGTACAAACACAAACCCTGCTGTCTCCTCCGCGTCTTCTCACGCGAGGAGAGGCGGGTAGCCCCAATCTGCATAGGCTCCTCGGAATATTCCTCAGAGTCTGAGGTTCCCTTGGGAAAAAAGGAAACTGCGGTCTCCCTTTCAAGCCTACGCTCTCTCAGCCGTCTATCCACCCGGATGGATAACTGCATGAGCTGATCTAAGCTATCAGGCGAGGGATATTGTACCAGTTGGTCCTTTATCTGGTCAGAAAGGCCCCTTCGGTACTGGTTTCTCAGGGCTGGGTCATTCCACTGGGTATCATGAGCCAACCTCCGAAACTCCGTACTATAAACCTCAGCTGGCCGTCGCCCTTGCTTTAGGACCGTAATCTGAGCCTCGGCTGAAGCCATCTTGTCAGGGTCATCATACAAAATGCCCAGTGCCATAAAAAAAGCATCAACACTTTTAAGCGACGGACAGTCAGGCTGCAACCCATATGCCCAGACCTGTGGGTCTCCTTGTAGCAAGGAAATCACCATGCCCACCCGCTGAATCTCCGACCCAGAAGACTGGGGCCTAAGCCTGAAATATAGCTTACAGCTCTCCTTGAAACAAAAAAACTGCGAGCGATCTCCAGAAAAACGATCCGGGAGATTTACTTTCGGCTCCTTAACCCCTAAACTTGCCGCTGCTGCTGCGGGAGCTCCGCTAGCGGCCTGCGGGGTGTTCATTTTAATGGACATCTCATTAAATTGTCGAGTCAGGACCTGCACCTGATCGACCACCTGTTGCAAAGTATTTTGAGGGGTATGCTCCATATTCCCACAAAATTTCAACAGGAGTAGGGCTGCTGAATATGTTACGCACACCAGTGCTAACAGGAGTATACCGGTGTATGAACAGAGAGGGATGCGAGGCAAAACGAACTCACAGACAGTATAACACAACATACACAGGAGGTGATGGAATAACTAATAAACACAAAATGAACAGGGAAGCCCAAAGGCTCAGGAATTGGGTGTCTCCCTAGTGTCAGGAATGCTCAGATGGAATAGAGCAGACAATGAAGCGAGATGTAGTGATTTAACATGTGGAGCACCCAAAATGATGTTGCTAAGAGCAACAGGAAAAAACCCAAAGGGTTACCAACGGGTGTGGGAATAAACTCCTTGGTCAGAGATAGAAATATAGACACAAGGAGAGTATCCACAATCCTAACCCCCACTTGCAGGGCACTGCCACTAAACTGACACCTGGACTCCCTGCACAGTGAGGGAGGATTAAGCAAGCAGGTCTGAGAGTTCAGCCGCAAACCTGCTGGGTTCACAGAATAGCAAAAGAACCCCAGCAGGTTAAACAACTGACTCCAGTCTTACTGCTAGGTCTGGGTTGGCAGAATGAAGTACCGAATCCCAAGGCCTATTCGCAGTAAGCAACAAGTAAATACAAAGTCACACAGTACTAGCTAACTCTCTGGAACTGACTAACAAACAAAGATTCAGCAGCATTTGCCTAGCCTGAGAGGATGGTTTATATAGCAGGTGCTGTCCACGCCCCACTCAGACCTCACAGACTGTGAGCACAAAACCAGCGCCGGATTCCCTGCCGTGCACAGAGCCTGTAACCACTACACAGTAAAAACCCGGACCGGAGTATCAGCTGCGCTCAGGTTACTTCGCTAACACTTGCCTCCCGGTTGCCATGGCGACGTGGCAGTACAGCACAGGAGATCCTAACAGTACTCCGGTACACAACATTTAATCCCTTGTGTGCTCCTTGCCAGCAGACCCAAAAACCTGTAGGCTTACGACACTCCAGTCATATCAAATGCTTTACATGTTCTTCTTAGAGGAGTGTGGGGACAGTTAAAACCATTGAGATTTCAAGCAGATTTTGTTAATTGCATACCTCTCACCTGTCCTGATTTTGACAGGACAGTCCTGATTTGAGGACCAAAAGTTTGTCATCTGTGCAAATCAGGGCAGGTTTTGGCCAGAAAAGGGTGGGACTTGGGTGTGGCTTGTTATGACCTGCTTTTGCCTGTCTAAATATTGAGAGGTACTGTATATAACTGCACAACCAATATATAAATGCTAGTTTCTCAACTCCATCTAGATCTGCATTTGTAGATTTCATAGTTTCATTTTAGAAAGCACTCTGTTAATTATTTGGATGGAGTTTGTGGGACTGAATAGAACAGAGAACGTGATGAAAGATGGAGGGCAATGTTGACATTATCTGGAATCAGTTCAGTTCAGATCCTTCTTTCACCCAACATCAGAATATGCATCCTATACTTGATCTATTATGCACATGTACATTTGGCAAAACAGAAGACTTGAGTAAGCAGATTGTAAATCAGCCTTAAGACAGACAGGATCCTCATTCGTTATCAGCATGTCTTATCCTTCTCTGTCATAATGGGATATTTAGCCAAGTGAAAATGAAGTGTTTCTCTCGGACTGTCACTCCGTCATGTTCCGAGCCTCAGATTTGTGTTGTTTATTCATTAGATTCTTAATACTGTATGCGTACGGAATATACATCACCATTTACTGCTGCCCTGGTCTGCTGCGAGCTCTGTTTATTACAGACATATAAAACATTGAGGAGTGTGGCATTCACTTGGTTATTACAGTTTTTTGTACAATGTATAGTTACAAACAGACGCTGACTTCTTAGCTTGGCTCCTCACCATAAAAAAAAATACAAATGTTGGAATTAAATTGACGGTGGAAAAGCGAAGGCGAGAACACGCAAAGTTCAACAAACACTGAATAAATATACATTTGGTATGAAGAATAAAAAAGAAAGCATATTACCCTTATGCTAATACTCTGTGGTGTTGAGCTATTCCAAAACTGTAGAACCCTACAGCTTATGGACATTATAATGAAAAAAGGCAAACATTTTCAAAAATATATTTATTGTGGACCTTTTTGTATAATAAACACTCCTGTTGTTGAGAGGTACTGTATTGCCTTCAAAGAGTAATTTGTAAATTTTAAGTATTTCACAATGAAATATTTAAGGCCATCGCTCAAAGGTACAGAGATGGAGTTACTCGAGGGAACTAATCAACAATTTGCTTTGATGTTTCTAATAACCTTAAGAAGGAAAGAAAATGTCTAACTCATTACCAGTATCCGATTATCCTTCAGTTGGGAGGTGGGGAACCTACCACGCACCATGTCCATAAAAATACGTTTAATTTTCTTACATAAAAACTGAAGTGGAGTCCAAATTCAATGGTACAGGGGTGGAGAGAAATCAAGATCACAACACTTAACCCACATCCATCTGAAGGGTGAGAGAAAGCAGCAGAGGGAGTCCTTGTAACTAAGGGTCTAATTCATGTGTGTACGCAAATGCAATTTCGATTTTCTAGGCTATGGAACTGCTAATATTAGCAAGTGTAGCTGCCATCCAGAAATGAAAAGAGATGCCCACCGGAGCGTTCGCAAACTCATTCGGAATTGTGTACACATTCGCAATCTATATGCAAAAATCAGCAACTTTGAGGTTCAGTGTAAACCTATGGCTGTGCAGACTGGACACAGCAGTAGCGACACAGGTGCCATGTTTTTGTAGATACATGCCCTGAAAATGTCAATGACACTCCTGCATTTTTGCAACCACTCCCCGTTAACAACTCCAAATGGTCACTTCCTGTCAACCACTATCCCATTATATCTTCCTTGCGAGCGGGATTGCACTGGCACCTTCATGCATGCGTAGTGCAACTGCAGCACATGTCCAGTCTGCCGATGATTTCTCACTTGTGTGAACATCAGCCATAGTGCACAAACATGAAATAGGTCCTTAGTCTCAAACTCATTGCGAGTAGCAGTGGTGGGTACTAAAGAACTGGTCCAATTCAACATTGCTTCAGTGCGGGGACAGCTGATCCAAAAATAATCTGTCCCCACAATCTCTCTGCTATGTCAGTAGCAGTAAAAGTTACCACTGCAGAGTCTGACTCAGCAGTGTTAATGTAAATGTGTGACCTGTGTTCATGCATGTACACAAGATTCCTACATCATAGAAAGGAATCCAAATCCGAAAGGATCCCTTTTCACAACCTGAACCTCCTTCCCATAAGAAGGAGAGGGTATACAGGAACTAACGCCATCTGAAGATGGCATAGGTTCCCGCTGACATGTTCTGAAAATGTTGTATTTTAGGAGCTTGATGAATTTGGGTCCACATACTATTACATGGGAACACTGGGCCAGGTTGGAACTGAAAGGTAAGCTGGAGGTAGCCTTGATAGCTGTTGTATTACTTTTGTAATGAATGGCCCTGAAGCTGTATTTCTACAAATGTTAATTTTCTCCCAACTTGTAGAAATTAAGGGATAATGATTAGACCACTTAATCTCAATCACATTAAATTGAACCAGGGTCTTTACCAGGGTTTGTCAGAAGTGCTGCAAGCCTGGATGCAAGGCCATGGAAATAAAACCGTCACTCGACAAGTGACACCTGTTTTTTACTTGAAGGCTGTCTTAAACGGCATCTTTCAGCCCAGAGAGCCACCCCTGAGGGCCAATCAGCCCATTCTGCTACCTGGACCTGGCCCCCTTTTCTTGGGGTCCTGATATCACAAGGGAGGTGGGTTCCGCCCCAAGCTGCTTTAGTGCGCTTCTAAATGATTTAGTGCACTGCTACAGGACTGGGTTGAGGAGCAGTTGTTGGAGTAGGGTGTGTCGAACCCCGATTGGAGAAGCTCAATACTCTCAAAGCTCAATGTTCTGCTGACCATTGTTACTCACTCTAATGTTAGTGAGACTCAATGTCAGGATAGTGGCTAATTGCTTTTTGGTCATCTTCTAATGTCATATGAATGCTGCAGTCATATAACTGGTGTATCCCAAAAAACAATTATGACATTAGTTACTGGGTTTGAACACTGAAGAGGAGAACTCTTACATTCAATGGTTGATTTTACCTATGGACTGCATCCCCCCTGCCAGTAAAATCTGCCATCTCAGGTAATATAAGTTACTTTTGAAAAAGCCACCCATAGAGTGGCGAAACATGTTGAACTGATTGCCTGTTCTCCTGGGAGGAATTGGAAGCCACACTGCACATTTTGGCTTACTATCAGCATACCAGCTAACATCACCATTTGGCACTGAGCATCTGACAGTTCAGATCCAGCACACTGTCTCCGCTGTTAATTAACCAGTGATAGAGTGGTGCTGGCTGCACCTGACACAGCAGCATTACACAGGATCCTTTATCAGTCAGCTGTTTCCTCCGGTAATCAGGCGGAGTCGAGGGGTGCCCACCGCACCTGGATGCGCTGCAGCAACTAGATCCACAGCTACACACTATCTGCTTTCCGGTGGCCGGCCGGTATTGTGACAACGGGGACAATGCTCACAGACTTTACAGCAAGGTACCTCTGAATTCCCCAGTACGCTAGCATCAGCGACCATCCTCACATACCCGCAAGGGACATTGTGATCTGGGGTCATCCCTGCTGGGACCTTGCTAAGTCTCAAGTTACTAGACCCCCACCGTACAGTGTTACAGGTACTCTATTTACACACAGGACATCACTGTGGATTTATCATACAGTTAGTAAGGAGCGGAGTATCGTAATGATCTGTACATGTGAGTCTATCTGAGCAGACCCAAATGGAAGTCACTAAGCCATCTGCAAAAAATGTTGCACAGATTGCCCTGCACCATCCAGTTGAAAATGACCCCAGTGTCTCATATTGTCACAACTCATGGTTGGATATCATGGATGCTGACCCATACTTTGGGATTGGATACCCAAAACAGAGTCTAATGTGCTGGTGGTTTTAACCAGGGACCACCCCGCAAGGAGGTTTGGGCTTTGCTGTGTTTAAGGGGGCTGGCAGGGCTACAGCCTGGGGCACTGTGTCCTGAGGGCACAGCCAGCTCCTCTGTCTCCCCACCAGCTCCTCTGTTATATGGGGAGGACCTAGTGGCACTAGGAGGACCCAGGCACCATATGCAGCTGACAGGCTCCAAAGGAAGGTAGCTCATTGGAGAGAATCTCATCAGGGCTGACTGTAGAGGAAGTACGGCTATGCACCTGGACCACAAATGGGATCTGCACAGACATACCTGGCGTTGTCTCCTGGGATCCAGTCTTCCATCCACTCCCAGGAGAGAGGACACCGCACCGACCACCAAGCCCTGCAGTGCAGATAGGGGCCCACCCTCCGCGCCCTTGGCTGCAACTGAGAAAGGACCCGCATCAACCACCTTCGGCTGCAACACCGCGAGGCCCCGCACCGACAACATGCCATGCAGCCTGCAGCACCACTCCTCTGATTGCTGTCCCCCGCCCTGCTACCCCACCAGCATAGTGCAGTACCGACATTGTGCTGAATCTTCCCGTTGCCTCCAGGTCCCATCTTTTTGGCTCCTGCTGGTGGCTTGTGCACATGCTCCACGTGGTCCGGCACCCAATGTTTGGTGCACTGGTCTCCGTGGGCAGTTGCGGCTTCAACCCTTTGGCTCACCAGCTCCACTGTCAGCTGGTGTCCTTCATGAGGCTACAAGGGGCAGCTATGTCTCCCACACAGACTGTGCAGCCTGCAATTCTTGGCACAGCCGCAGCCTCAGTTTTGCTGCAACTTCAGACCACCTCCTACAGCTCTAGAGATGCATCATCTGCCGGTACAATTGCCTGGTGACCTCTCCTTATCTATGCCAACCAGACTGAACCCCATTGCTTATTTCAAGGGGGAGCAGCAGGTCAGGGCCTACACCAGCTCCGGGACCGCCCATCCAGCTGAAAACCCCGGGATGGCCTGTGGGCCTGCACAACCATCTCCACAGAGGAATTCCTGAACCCTTCCTTAAGGCCCCCGCTGCCTCCTCGCATCCACAGGGGTCTCCACCACTTCCTAGCAGCTGACAGTGTCTCCAAGGGATTACCCCAGGTTCCTGGTGACTTACCTCTAGAGATGAGCAGAGGGGGAATTCACCAGGATCAGGTCTCAGCCGCCACCTTTCTGCATGGGGGGAGGGGGGTGCCAAATGAAATTTTTGTCCTGGACTCCACTTGGTCTAGAACTGGCCCAGGCTGTGCACAACAAGCAGTTCACATCCCTCTGTCTAGATTCCTAAGTATGGAGCTGGTACACATTGGGGCTGGAACTGATATGCACCGAGTGGAGTGTATAGCGTAGTGGTAAGATTTGGTTGGGGACCGGATGGAAAACATGGGAACAGGCAAATACAGGGAACAGGCAAGCACCAGGCTAGTAACAGAACAAATGAAAACCAGGAAACATGAACTGAAAAACAGCTTCAAAAATGCACTGGGAAGTACCAAGGCTTGGATGCTGGAGTACGATACAGGAGCCTATACTCTGGCACCTGTCAGTGCTCAAAGACTGCCTTTCATAGGAATGAGTGTATAAATCTGAAGTAGAGTGGTGCACATGTCCTTATGGAAGCCACAGCCGCCTGTTCATACCCCTATGTAGAGAAGAAACAGGCAATCAACAACCTCCGCCCACACACACACCAGCCAAGACTACCTCTGTGGGTGTCACCCACCAAGGAGTCCCAGTAATGCCCTGGGATCAGTGCTGCCGGACCCAGTAAGTTAACCACAGGTTTGCCACACTGTATACCTGCCAACTTTTCAAAAGTGTAAGGAGGGACCTTTTCGATGCGCCCAAAAAGGTTGTGTGGCCTATATGAAAGAGGTGTGGCCTCACAGCAGAGCGAGTCATGCCCCTTTTACCATCACTAAGGGGGCATGCCCAGTGTTCTCTATACATGTGCACAGCGTCTATTCACCACTGCTCTAGCAGAGCAGTAGTGACAGGAGCCTTCCAACTGCCCCCTCCCCCACCACGGGACACTGTGGCCCGTGGGTGGGACAGCGGGACAGTCCCCAAAAAATCGGGACAGTTGGGAGGTATGCACACTGTGACACACAAATAAAGAAATAAAAATTGATATTACTTGCATTACCCAGAAAACCAGCAGTAATAGGGTTGCATAGCATAGTGCTGGAGTATACGCTATTATAGTGTATAATTATTACATACTATCTACTGTATTTTAACTAACTACTTCCATCCCATCTCTAATGCACGCCCTAATCTTTCTTACAGTCAAGCAGCAATATTACAATTTTCAAGGTGATTTTCCGACTCACTAAGTCCTGGAGAAATACATTTCTACCTCTGCTGGTTCCCCCATCATGTTCCTATCTTTGAGAGCTGACAAAGGAGGAATATACAGTATGCACCCACTATTCCATGTTAAAAGGCCGTTTCATCTTTGCAGAGAGGTGACAAGTACTCTGCTCTTCACAGTTTACAGATTAACCACTGTATTGCCAGAAGGATGCTGTGTGCTGCATTCTCAAGAGATAAAAATGATATTCCTCTTATTATTCCTTGTTCCGAAAAAGGAATTTCTCTGCATATATACTGTAGTATGCTAGAGAAATATAGGTCTGTTTCACAAAATGTTGATTTAAAGCATTATGTATTTTAAGCAAGATTTTTAAGGTGTCATATATTTTTATACTGTAATTTCCCAAATTAATAGCAAACTCTAAAAATTCCAGTATAAGACCCTGGAGGGCTGTTGATAAGATATCACCTGTCGCCCGTACCGAACCCATCCTGGATTATTTAACGCATATTAATGTTAGCATTATATTGGTAATGCCTAAAATAACTGTAGATTTCCAGTCAAGGTAGCCTCCCTCCACAATGTACAGTGCATCCGGAAAGTATTCACCGCGCTTCAACTTTTCCACATTTTGTTATGTTACAGCCTTATTCCAAAATGGAATAAATTCATTTTTTACCTCAAAATTCTACACACAATACCCCATAATGACAATGTGAAAAAAGTTTTTTTTTGAGATCTTTGCAAATTTATTAAAAATAAAAAACTAAGAAATCACATGTACATAAGCATTTACAGACTTTGCCAGGAAGCTCAAAATTGAGTTCAGGTGCATCCTGTTTCCACTGATCATCCTTGAGATGTTCCTACAGCTTAATTGGAGTCCAATTGTGGTAAATTCAGTTGATTGTACATGATTTGGAAAGGCACACACCTGTCTATATAAGGTCCCATACTTGATAGTGCATGTCTGAGCCCAAACCAAGCTTGAAGTCAAAGGAATTGTCTGTAGACTTACGAGACAGGATTGTCTTGAGGCACAAATCTGGGGAAGGGTACCAAAAAATAACTGCTGATTTGAAGGTCCCAATGAGCACAATGGCCTCCATCATCCATAAATGGAAGAAGTTTGGAACTACCAGGACTCTTCCTAGAGCTGGCCGGCCCTCTAAACTGAGCGATAGGGGAGAAGAGCCCTAGTCAGGGAGGTGACCAAAAACCTGATGGTCACTCTGTTAGAGCTACAGCATTCCTCTGTGGAGAGAGGAGAATCTTCCAGAAGGACGACTATATCTTCGGCAATCCTCCAATCAGGCCTGTATGATACAGTGGCCAGACAGAAGCCACTCCTTAGTAAAAACCACATGGCAGCCCTCCTGGAGTTTGCCAAAATGCACCTCAAGGACTCTCAGACCATGAGAAACAAAATTCTCTGGTCTAATGAGACAAAGATTGTACTCTTTGGCATGAATGCCAGACGTCATGTCTGGAGGAAACTAGGGACCACTCCTCACCAGGCCAGTTCTATCCCTACAATGAAGCATTGTGGTGGCAGCAGCATCATGCTGTGGGGATGTTTTTCAGTGACAGGAACTTGGAGACTAGTCAGGATAGAGGGAAAGATGAATGCAGCAATGTCCAGAGTGTCGAAGTCGGAAAAAGAAGACAATACAAACTACACACAGACTGGCGCTTCTCAGTGGTAGCGTAAGGACGCAATTGACGTGTATGGATGCACCATGCTTCTTTACCGTACATCATGCATAGAGTCGCACGGCATGGGTGTTGCAGCGTGGTGGGTGTATATACGGTAAAAGGCACAATCACTGAGAAATGCCATAAAGACACACACAGACACTTATTTCATACAACACATAAATTACACATAAATTAAACATGTCAATCACCAGACATTATATGGTATTTATATAATATAGTGTAAAACCAGATTTATATGTATTATTGGGATGGAACAAGTTAATTATATCATGCTTAGTTTCAAAATGATCAGGAGAATGTGTGGATTAATTTGATAGCTATGGGTAAATTGTAGCTCATTGCAACAATTAGTTATGATTGAATTTATGAATATGAAGCCACATTCTAAAGTGAACAAAATAATCTCCTGAAAGAAAGCATGTGGGCAGGAAACCAGTGGCTAACCCCTCTTCAAGGCTGGATGTTGCTTGCATATGAACTGACCAAAGACACATCATGAATGAGATATCTCCCTCCCCTGGTCCAATAACAGGAGACTCAGTCCCAGACATGAACTTCTCCCCAATACACACAATATAGGTGATTCCCCTCACCCAAAAACTTCTGTTTGCTGTTCTGTTTAGCTGCTGTTGAGGCAGATTCAAAGATGGAGAGGACTGTGCATTGAGGGACAGGGTAAAGTATGCTGGCTGTGGCTGTAATTGATCCTTAATATAACTACAACTGCTTCTTGTGTAATTGTAACTCTGTAACCATATATATACTGTACATGTGTTATATTGTATGCAGACCCTTTTAATATCAAATAAATACATCTCTGAGCGTTGGACCTCAGCTTACAATGTGTGCGAGTACTTGTTTTCTCTTAAGGGATGTAGTGTTTACGACGTACAGCGCACTTTTATCGTATATGGTAAAAAGATGCGCTGTGCTTCCGCAGCATATATTAACGCTGGCATTTTAAATATTTACTAAGAAATAATCAGAACTTCTCAAGAGACATCCTGGATGAAAACCTGCTCCAGAGCTCTCTATAACTCAGAATGGGGCGACGGTTCATCTTTCAGCAGGACAATGACATTAAGCACAGAGCCAAGATATCAAAGAAGTGGCTTCAGGACACTCTGTGAATGTCCTTGAGTGGCCCAGCCAGAGCCCAGACTTGAATCTGATTGAACATCTCTGGGGAGATCTGAAAATGACTGTTCACCGACGCTCTCCATCCAACCTGATGAAGCTTGAGAGGTGCTGCAAGGAGGAATGGGTGAAACTGCCCAAAGATACAGTAGGTGTGCCAAGCTTGTGGCATCATAATCAAAAAGACTTGAGGCTGTAATTGCTGCTAAAGGTGCATCAACAAAGTATTGAGCAAATGCTGTGAATACTTACATACATGTGATTTCTTAGTTTTTTATTTTTAATAAATTTTCAAAAATCTCAAAAAACTTTATTCACATTGTCATTATGGGGTATTGTGTGTAGAATTTTGAGGGGAAAATTAATTTATTCCATTTTGGAATAAGGCTGTAACATAAAAAAATGTGAAAAAAGTGAAGCGCTGTGAATACTTTCCGGATGCACTGTATTTCATAACTACTGTACCTATGTATTGTATGTCAGAGAAATAATTAAATTTGTAGTCCCCAAACCCAAAAATCACCTATTCATTAACGCTCTAGTAGAGATGAGGACTCTATCAGAGAGACCTTGTCCAGGTGAGTCTAGATCTAGTCCGAATAGAGGTGAGATCCAGCCATGGGCCAATATTTACTAAGAATTCGAGATTGTGCGATTTGTGTTTTTTTTTCTAAGTCCCAATCCGGGAATTCACTAAGCACCAATCTCGGCAGTGTTTGGACTATTCGTAATGGTTTGATTTGCAAAGTTCCGAAATATGAATGAATAGACCATCGGTAAAAACGTGGCTGTTATTTCATACAATACGGGCATTCACTATTCATTCGTATTTGGGTGTTAGTTTCTGAGTGCTCAAGTGCGGGTCTGTTTTTTTTTCGATTCGTTAAAAAAAGCAGCAAAAAAATAGACCTGCTTTTTCCTGTCGAGTTTGGATAACCATGCACGGATCAGTGAGATCTGTGCATGGTTATCTATGGGAAAGGGTCTGTTTAGTGTAAAAACTGAAAAAAAAATTGCGTGGGGTCCCCCCTCCTAAGCATAACCAGCCTCGGGCTCTTTGAGCCGGTCCTGGTTGAAAAAATATTGGGGGAAAAATGACAGGGGTTTCCCCATATTTTATCAACCAGCACCGGGCTCTGCGCCTGGTCTTGGTTCCAAAAATACGGGGGACAAAAAGCGTAGGGGTCCCCCATATTTTTGAAACCAGCACCGGGCTCAACTAGCCAGGTACATAATGCCACAGCCGGGGGACACTTTTATACTGGTCCCTGCGGCCCTGGCATTACATACCCAACTAGTCACCCCTGGCCGGGGTACCCTGGAGGAGTGGGAACCCCTTAAATCAAGGGGTCCCCCCTCCAGCCACCCAAAGAGCCCGAGGCTGGTTGTGCTTAGGAGGGGGGACCCCACGCAATTTTTTTCAGATTTTTTAAGACTTTAATCAACTTTTTAAGGTACACAGTGAAGCCCTGCACGGATCTCACAGATCCGGCCGGGATTCCTTGTGTTTTGTCAGGCAGTGTTTTACTCATCACTCCCGTAAAACACTGCCTGATATTACGAATCACATCGACATTGGAAAAAACGATTGTGCAAAACTCGGCAGCTTAGTGAATAATTGTATCAGGATTCAAAAAGTTGCAGTAAAATGCACCCGATACCATTCGAGTTCAAACACCCTTCAAAACGGCCAAAACACAAATTTTTGTAAATATACCCCATGGAGTTCAGAGGTAGTCCAGACACATTCACGGTATTCAGCTAGACTCCATTCAGCTCAAGTATCCAATACTCATCAGTGTGTTTAGAGGAAATATGGAGTCATTCTAGTTAAAGTTATAGCAGAGCGCTTGTGTGAATTGTAGACGCATTACCTAAAAAGCAAAAAGTGGGTTAAACAATATAATGTTTACACTCTTTTTAAGAGTCTTTATGTGACAGGACTTTTGCAGTTGGAAAGTGCGGGGCGTCCAAGTTGGTGCCGACAATTTGAGGGGTTAAAGCCGCAGCTCTAGATGTTAAGCTGTTTGAGAAAATATCTCTTCCTAACTTTCCCTACCTGCTTCCAAGCAGTTTTCTGTTCTCCGTCCTCAGTGCTGTGATACGCTGCTCCCCGGTGCCGTGTAGTAGCGCTGCCCGGTGACTTGAGCTAGCGTCTCTGTCCTGATGCCATAAAGTCGTAAGCACGCTCCAGGACGGAGACGCTAGCTCAAGTCACCGGGCAGCGCTACTACACGGCAGCGGGGAGCAGCGTACCACAGCACTGAGGACGGAGAACGGAGGCTGCCAGCTGGGAAACTGCTTGGAAACAGGTAGGGAAAGTTAGGAAGAGATATTTTCTCAAACAGCTTAACATCTAGAGCTGCGGCTTTAACCCCTCAAATTGTCGGTACCAACTTGGAAGCCTCGCACTTTCCTCACTGCAAAAGTCCTGTCACATAAAGACTCACAAAAAGAGTGTAACATTATATTGTTTAACCCACTTTTTGCTTTTTAGGTAATGCATCTACAATTCACACAAGCGCTCTGCTATAACTTTATTTGGTGCACTTTTACTAATCAGAGCAGCTGAAATCCACTATTTAACCCCAGCGCAGCCCTACTCATTTTTTTCATTAGGGTCATTCTAGTTGTCTACGGGATGTCCTGATTTGCCTTCTCCAGAAGACTGCATGTTATACTACTTCTAGTGCTGAAGTTGGTTATTTGTTTAGGGGGCTGTGGACATGCTTTTTTATGTATTTATTTATTTTTTATGGTTCTTGGTGCATAATTGCTCACGCCAAGTTTATAGCCCTGGCTGCATCAATATGCTGTATTTTAAGTTGTACAGTACATATACAGTATTAGTATCTGGTGATATAGAATCCGCATGTAAAAATACAAATATTCAGATGCATTTTATTATCTACATCTGTTTAAAATTTTTACATACTGTATAACACTATTTAATAAGAAGATAGTCTTATTTAAAATATCTGTTATACATGAACATTTTATTTTGCATAGTGGACTTGTATTGATCCCCAAGTACTATATTGAATCTGATAACACTCTAGACTTGAGAAGCAAACACTGTACCACTGAGTAGACGAGGGGTAGGATTTTTCTTATTATGTATCTGATGAAGCCACTACAAGCCGGCAATCCTAATTACCATCATAATATATGATATTAATATAGTCTGTTTGATTCAAACAGCCCTTTGTATTTCAGAGAGTCCTGTCCTGTTGAATAATAATGATGAGCCCTAAGGCAGTGTACCTGAGGGATATAACGCTGTGCACAGGCTCTACGGGCTCATTCCAAACATTTGTAAAACATTCCCAGAATCAAAGAAATTCTTCTTGTACGAAAAGTAAAACACAAAGTGTGATTTATTTCCCATATGAACTGGATCTTATCCATTTCTCCCTGACTTATTGTCACTTCAAGATTATTTACACTGACAGTAATGCCTTAAATGAGTCCAAAGAGCTGTTAAGTAGAGTTTAGTCCCTCCCATTGCGCATGCATTGTGAATTAGAAAAATGTCAGCATTAACGAAGCCTGTATAGGAAAAATTCAGCTTAGAATGTTCAAATATATATTTTTTTAGAGATGAGCGGGTTCGGTTTTACTCGGATTTACCCGAATCTCCTTATTGGCATACGGACGTCATGTGTTTTGGTTAGCCAACAAGAAAAATCCAGAAAAAAAGAACTTGCGATAGTTCTGGAGTTAAGAACCGAGTAAATACGAACCCGCTCATCTCTAATATTTTTAAAACAGCACGTTTTTCACTGTTGTAACATTGTCATGAAACAGCGCTTAGCACCTATTTACAAATTTCATGAGTAGCTTGTGGAACCGCATCGGGGCGAGTGTCCCTGACTGGCCACATTACTTCCCAGTAATGAGGTGCTGCAATGTCTTACTCCTAGTTAATACAGTTTCACATTGGGCCCACAGCATCTGCAGGAATTTCCAGAAATGGTCAACTGACTGCAGAAATAACAAGCAAGATATGAAAGATTGGTCTGATCATATAAAGTACAATCTGGTAGCAACAATCTACCAGAGTGTTCGTTTACGTATCTAGCTCCATTACTACTGATCCTAATTGTTTGCCAACCCAACCCGTATACCAGCTTCTACAAGTTCTTTGGCCTTGCACCTTAGCTTGTTGTCCCGACCTGTCTGTCTGTATCTTAAAACCTTAACCTGTGACTGAGACCCTTTGCTTCATTTGACTATTCTTATGATTTCAGGTCTGTAGTATACTATTGGTTACAAGTTTGCTCTCCCAGCTTAGTCACATGTTGGGGGCAATTAAAGAAGCCCATACTATCTTGCTGAGGTTCTTGGTGAAGACCAGGGGCCAGTTACACTCTACTCATCAACACTGCCAGCATTCACACTCTGTTGGCAAACACAAATGCAACAATACCAATCCTGACAGTATACTCTGGCCACTAGATTCTACTGGAAGTGGCTATTCCAGTGGTTCCCAAACTGTGTGTTGTGGCTCCCTGGGGTGCTTCTTGACACTTGCAGGGGTGCCCTGGGTTGGTGGTCCACAATAAATTAAAATTATTTATGGTCAATGTAATAAACAAAACCAATGCTGGAGATAAAGCAATCTTCTTCTGAAAAAAAAATCTGGGTATTCAGACCCCTCCCCCCCCCCCCCCCCATGCATTACTGAAATCTACGCACCTGAAGGAACTAAAAGTCGTCTGAGCATCGGCAGCCAAATCAACCCAACAAATATGAAACAATGTGCCACCATAAATAAAATAAGTATTGTAACTATAGAAGTAGACTGTCAGACTCAGGACCTGTTGCACCCGAACTAGGGTTAGTACCAGGAAATGGATGCTGAAGCCTTGGAGTAAAGCAGGGAGGTTTAATGCAACTTCTCTGCATATAGAATATGAAAGGAGAGGAGAATCATAAACAAATGTCTTATTAATAGTTCTTGACAACGGGTGTGTGGCTGATGGACTAGATAGTCGGAACATGACTCCCTGAACACAGATGCACAATAAAGCTGAGTTGATGAGATAGCTGGGACACAACTTGATACTTGAGTACTGATGTACAATATAACTGGGTAGCTGAGATAGCTGGAACACGGCTGGATGCTTGACCACAGGTTTGCAGTAGAACTGGGTAGCTGGATAGTTGAGATAGCCGGGGCACTGCTTGATGCTTGACCACAGGTGCACAGTAGAGCACGGTAGCTGTCAGGCAATGCAAAGGACACTGGTTACACCAGAATCTCTATGTAGATGTCAGCTGAGTATTCTCCTGATGGAGCAAGCTGCAGACCTGCAATGATAACAAAGCACTGACATTGGAGAGACTTCCCCTCCTTTAGACCCTGGAGTGTCTGTGAATTGGCTGAATATATCACATGATTGCAAAGAGAGCTCTGATTGGCAAAAAGACCAGTCAGCTGATCAAAGTGTCATGGCTGCATCCATGAATTAGACTGGCGGGAGAGTTAGCATGCAGAGGACAAAGACCTGGCAACAGCAATAGCACCTGGCGGATTTAGAAGTTAATCACCACTGCCAGCGGTCACAAACCTGGCAGTGCTAGTCTATCTCCGGAGGGTGTGGAACCGTGGAACAAATGAGACAGGATGCGACCAGGAAAGTTAGTATGAGCCCGATTTGTGACATAGACTTAGCAAACTAAATATAAATAAAACCACAAAGATATTATACCCCACTCAGTATGCCATACAGTGGCTGAACTACCACCAAAGCCAGCGCGGCATGTAATAAGTTAAATTCACTCATTACATCCCGTCTGCCGCTGCAGGCCAGAGGAGAGGAGCAGCAGGACGCAGCCACGGGGAGAAGGCGGAGGAGGGACGGGGACTCGGGAGCCACAGCATCGCAGTATTACTGGTGGTGGCGCTGCTGCAGCTGTCCCTCTCCTTCCACATAGGCTGGCCACTGCCGATGTGCATGCTGGGATACGCTTCCCTCATCACAGCAGTGGCGGCCAGCCTATGTGGTAGTAGAGGGACAGCTGCAGCGGCCCCGCCACCAATTACACTGTACTGCTGCGAATCCAGTCCTGAGTCCCCCTCCCTCCTCTTCCTTCCCTGCCTGCCCGGGATCATCATCTGCCTGACTGCCTGCACCGATCTGCCTGACTGTCTGAGCCAGCGGAGACAGTAAGTATCATCTGTTCTCTTTCTTTCTTTCTTTCTTTCTTTCTTTCTTTCTTTCTTTCTTTCTTTCTTTCTTTCGTAATGTGTAAAAAGGGGCACTGTCTGCCATAATGTGTAAAAAGGGGGCCTGGCTGCCGTAATGTGTAAAAAGGGGGACTGGCTGCCATAATGTGTAAAAAGGGGGCGCTGTCTGACGTAATGTGTAAAAGGTGGACTCTGTCTGCCGTAATGTGTAAAAAGGGGACGCTGGCTGCCGTAACGTGTAAAAAGGGGAATCTGGCTGTCGTAATGTGTAAAATAGGGGACGCTGTCTGCTGTAATGTGTAAAAAGGGGAATCTGTCTGCCGTAATGTGTAAAAAAGGGGACACTGTCTGCCGTAATGTGTAAAAGGTGGACTCTGTCTGCCATAATGTGTAAAAAGGGGATGCTGTGTGCCGTAATGTGTAAAAGGTGGACTCTGTCTGCCGTAATGTGTAAAAAGGGGAATCTGTCTGCTGTAATGTGTAAAAGGGGCTCTACCTGGTGTAGTGGCGCTACTGTGCAGCATAATTTAAATAAAGGAGACTACTGTGCACCATAATATGAATTGTTATTATTTTGTGGCCACACCCCTTCCCCATTAAGCCACATCCCTATATTTTTTGCACGCGCCTACGGCGCGCACTGTCCCTGTTTTACATGAAGGGGCGCGCCTATGCCGTTTCTTGCACACAGCGCTAAAATGTCTAGTTACGGCACTGTTGCAAGGTATCCATTTTCCTGGCCCTGAGCAGGTCCCCCTCACCAGATCCTCTCCAGGGGTGAGGGGGTGGAATTGGACGGGATGGGGGGGGGGGGGCAAAGCATTTTGTTGCACCTGGGCCCACCGCTCGTTAGTTCCACCACTGATGCCATACCTCAACTATGGCACAGCTGGATCCCTAACAACTAGCTACATCTACTTATATGCCCAAACTACCATCCACCCTGTATGACAAACACAACTTACTCCCTAACAACCAGCAACCCACTAACTATGGAAACACCCCACTCTACCATCCCGAATCTAAGACCTGAAATTATAAATTTGTGAAAGCTACAAATTATCTTAAAGCGAGGAACTCCTGAGCAATAAAACACCTCAGTGAGAACACTGTGAAGCACAATTAAATGATAAAATGTGATCAGCCCTGAAAAAAACATCAATAACATTTTTTAAAAATATCTACAAGACAGGAAGAAAGAATTGGCAGTTATTCAGCTTTCTGACACAAGCCTGAAGTCAGATGGGGAGATTGTGGTCATCACATATATATCCAGATTTGGGCACCCAGGCACCTTTCTGCTGGAACAAATGTGGCACTTTTTAGTAGAGATGAGCGGGTTCGGTTTCTTTGAATCCGAACCCGCACGAACTTCACTTTTTTTTCCACGGGTCCGAGCGACTCGGATCTTCCCGCCTTGCTCGGTTAACCCGAGCGCGCCCGAACGTCATCATGACGCTGTCGGATTCTCGCGAGGCTCGGATTCTATCGCGAGACTCGGATTCTATATAAGGAGCCGCGCGTCGCCGCCATTTTCACTCGTGCATTGAGATTGATAGGGAGAGGACGTGTCTGGCGTCCTCTCCATTAGAATAGAGATAGATAGATTAGATAGAGAGAGATTGTGCAGAGTCGCAGACAGAGTTAGTTTACCACAGTCAGTGACCAGTGCAGTTGCTAGTTAACTTTTATTTAATATAATATATCCGTTCACTTCTCTCTGCTATATCCGTTCTCTGCCTGAAAAAAAAAACGATACACAGCACAGTCAGTCACACAGTGTGACTCAGTCTGTGTGCACTCAGCTCAGCCCAGTGTGCTGCACAGTCATCAATGTATAAATTAAAAGCTTATAATTAATTGTGGGGGAGACTGGGGAGCACTGCAGGTTGTTAGCAGGAGCCAGGAGTACAATTATATTAATTAACAGTGCACACTTTTGCTGCAGGAGTGGTGACCAGTGCCTGACCACCAGTATAGTATTGTTGTATACTACTAATATCTCTTTAAATATCAACCAGTCTATATTAGCAGCAGACACAGTACAGTGCGGTAGTTCACGGCTGTGGCTACCTCTGTGTCGGCACACGGCAGGCAGTCCGTCCGACCAGAATTGTATTATTTATTATTATATACCTACCACCTAACCGTGGTTTTTTTTTCATTCTTTATACCGTCATAGTGTCATCCTAATTGTTACGAGTATACTACTATCTCTTTATCAACCAGTGTACAGTGCGGTAGTTCACGGCTGTGGCTACCTCTGTGTCGGCACACGGCAGGCAGTCCGTCCGACCAGAATTGTATTATTTATTATTATATACCTACCACCTAACCGTGGTTTTTTTTTCATTCTTTATACCGTCATAGTGTCATCCTAATTGTTACGAGTATACTACTATCTCTTTATCAACCAGTGTACAGTGCGGTAGTTCACGGCTGTGGCTACCTCTGTGTCGGCACACGGCAGGCAGTCCGTCCGACCAGAATTGTATTATTTATTATTATATACCTACCACCTAACCGTGGTTTTTTTTTCATTCTTTATACCGTCATAGTGTCATCCTAATTGTTACGAGTATACTACTATCTCTTTATCAACCAGTGTACAGTGCGGTAGTTCACGGCTGTGGCTACCTCTGTGTCGGCACACGGCAGGCAGTCCGTCCGACCAGAATTGTATTATTTATTATTATATACCTACCACCTAACCGTGGTTTTTTTTTCATTCTTTATACCGTCATAGTGTCATCCTAATTGTTACGAGTATACTACTATCTCTTTATCAACCAGTGTACAGTGCGGTAGTTCACGGCTGTGGCTACCTCTGTGTCGGCACACGGCAGGCAGTCCGTCCGACCAGAATTGTATTATTTATTATTATATACCTACCACCTAACCGTGGTTTTTTTTTCATTCTTTATACCGTCATAGTGTCATCCTAATTGTTACGAGTATACTACTATCTCTTTATCAACCAGTGTACAGTGCGGTAGTTCACGGCTGTGGCTACCTCTGTGTCGGCACACGGCAGGCAGTCCGTCCGACCAGAATTGTATTATTTATTATTATATACCTACCACCTAACCGTGGTTTTTTTTTCATTCTTTATACCGTCATAGTGTCATCCTAATTGTTACGAGTATACTACTATCTCTTTATCAACCAGTGTACAGTGCGGTAGTTCACGGCTGTGGCTACCTCTGTGTCGGCAGTCGGCAGGCAGTCCGTCCATCCATAATTGTATTATTATTATAATATATACCACCTAACCGTGGTTTTTTTTTCATTCTTTATACCGTCGTCATAGTGTCATACTAGTTGTTACGAGTATACTACTATCTCTTTATCAACCAGTGTACAGTGCGGTAGTTCACGGCTGTGGCTACCTCTGTGTCGGCAGTCGGCAGGCAGTCCGTCCATCCATAATTGTATTATTATTATAATATATACCACCTAACCGTGGTTTTTTTTGCATTCTTTATACCGTCGTCATAGTGTCATACTAGTTGTTACGAGTATACTACTATCTCTTTATCAACCAGTGTACAGTGCGGTAGTTCACGGCTGTGGCTACCTCTGTGTCGGCAGTCGGCAGGCAGTCCGTCCATCCATAATTGTATTATTATTATAATATATACCACCTAACCGTGGTTTTTTTTCCATTCTTTATACCGTCGTCATAGTGTCATACTAGTTGTTACGAGTATACTACTATCTCTTTATCAACCAGTGTACAGTGCGGTAGTTCACGGCTGTGGCTACCTCTGTGTCGGCAGTCGGCAGGCAGTCCGTCCATCCATAATTGTATTATTATTATAATATATACCACCTAACCGTGGTTTTTTTATACCACCTAACCGTGGCAGTCCGTCCATAATTGTATACTAGTAAACTATCCAATCCATCCATCTCCATTGTTTACCTGAGGTGCCTTTTAGTTCTGCCTATAAAATATGGAGAACAAAAAAGTTGAGGTTCCAAAATTAGGGAAAGATCAAGATCCACTTCCACCTCGTGCTGAAGCTGCTGCCACTAGTCATGGCCGAGACGATGAAATGCCAGCAACGTCGTCTGCCAAGGCCGATGCCCAATGTCATAGTACAGAGCATGTCAAATCCAAAACACCAAATATCAGAAAAAAAAGGACTCCAAAACCTAAAATAAAATTGTCGGAGGAGAAGCGTAAACTTGCCAATATGCCATTTACCACACGGAGTGGCAAGGAACGGCTGAGGCCCTGGCCTATGTTCATGGCTAGTGGTTCAGCTTCACATGAGGATGGAAGCACTCAGCCTCTCGCTAGAAAACTGAAAAGACTCAAGCTGGCAAAAGCACCGCAAAGAACTGTGCGTTCTTTGAAATCCCAAATCCACAAGGAGAGTCCAATTGTGTCGTTTGCGATGCCTGACCTTCCCAACACTGGACGTGAAGAGCATGCGCCTTCCACTATTTGCATGCCCCCTGCAAGTGCTGGAAGGAGCACCCGCAGTCCAGTTCCTGATAGTCAGATTGAAGATGTCAGTGTTGAAGTACACCAGGATGAGGAGGATATGGGTGTTGCTGGCGCTGGGGAGGAAATTGACCAGGAGGATTCTGATGGTGAGGTGGTTTGTTTAAGTCAGGCACCCGGGGAGACACCTGTTGTCCGTGGGAGGAATATGGCCGTTGACATGCCAGGTGAAAATACCAAAAAAATCAGCTCTTCGGTGTGGAGGTATTTCACCAGAAATGCGGACAACAGGTGTCAAGCCGTGTGTTCCCTTTGTCAAGCTGTAATAAGTAGGGGTAAGGACGTTAACCACCTCGGAACATCCTCCCTTATACGTCACCTGCAGCGCATTCATAATAAGTCAGTGACAAGTTCAAAAACTTTGGGTGACAGCGGAAGCAGTCCACTGACCAGTAAATCCCTTCCTCTTGTAACCAAGCTCACGCAAACCACCCCACCAACTCCCTCAGTGTCAATTTCCTCCTTCCCCAGGAATGCCAATAGTCCTGCAGGCCATGTCACTGGCAAGTCTGACGAGTCCTTTCCTGCCTGGGATTCCTCCGATGCATCCTTGCGTGTAACGCCTACTGCTGCTGGCGCTGCTGTTGTTGCCGCTGGGAGTCGATGGTCATCCCAGAGGGGAAGTCGTAAGCCCACTTGTACTACTTCCAGTAAGCAATTGACTGTTCAACAGTCCTTTGCGAGGAAGATGAAATATCACAGCAGTCATCCTACTGCAAAGCGGATAACTGAGTCCTTGACAACTATGTTGGTGTTAGACGTGCGTCCGGTATCCGCCGTTAGTTCACAGGGAACTAGACAATTTATTGAGGCAGTGTGCCCCCGTTACCAAATACCATCTAGGTTCCACTTCTCTAGGCAGGCGATACCGAGAATGTACACGGACGTCAGAAAAAGACTCACCAGTGTCCTAAAAAATGCAGTTGTACCCAATGTCCACTTAACCACGGACATGTGGACAAGTGGAGCAGGGCAGGGTCAGGACTATATGACTGTGACAGCCCACTGGGTAGATGTATGGACTCCCGCCGCAAGAACAGCAGCGGCGGCACCAGTAGCAGCATCTCGCAAACGCCAACTCTTTCCTAGGCAGGCTACGCTTTGTATCACCGCTTTCCAGAATACGCACACAGCTGAAAACCTCTTACGGCAACTGAGGAAGATCATCGCGGAATGGCTTACCCCAATTGGACTCTCCTGTGGATTTGTGGCATCGGACAACGCCAGCAATATTGTGTGTGCATTAAATCTGGGCAAATTCCAGCACGTCCCATGTTTTGCACATACCTTGAATTTGGTGGTGCAGAATTTTTTAAAAAACGACAGGGGCGTGCAAGAGATGCTGTCGGTGGCCAGAAAAATTGCGGGACACTTTCGGCGTACAGGCACCACGTACAGAAGACTGGAGCACCACCAAAAACTACTGAACCTGCCCTGCCATCATCTGAAGCAAGAAGTGGTAACGAGGTGGAATTCAACCCTCTATATGCTTCAGAGGTTGGAGGAGCAGCAAAAGGCCATTCAAGCCTATACAATTGAGCACGATATAGGAGATGGAATGCACCTGTCTCAAGTGCAGTGGAGAATGATTTCAACGTTGTGCAAGGTTCTGATGCCCTTTGAACTTGCCACACGTGAAGTCAGTTCAGACACTGCCAGCCTGAGTCAGGTCATTCCCCTCATCAGGCTTTTGCAGAAGAAGCTGGAGGCATTGAAGAAGGAGCTAACACGGAGCGATTCCGCTAGGCATGTGGGACTTGTGGATGCAGCCCTTAATTCGCTTAACAAGGATTCACGGGTGGTCAATCTGTTGAAATCAGAGCACTACATTTTGGCCACCGTGCTCGATCCTAGATTTAAAGCCTACCTTGGATCTCTCTTTCCGGCAGACACAGGTCTGCTGGGGTTGAAAGACCTGCTGGTGACAAAATTGTCAAGTCAAGCGGAACGCGACCTGTCAACATCTCCTCCTTCACATTCTCCCGCAACTGGGGGTGCGAGGAAAAGGCTCAGAATTCCGAGCCCACCCGCTGGCGGTGATGCAGGGCAGTCTGGAGCGACTGCTGATGCTGACATCTGGTCCGGACTGAAGGACCTGACAACGATTACGGACATGTCGTCTACTGTCACTGCATATGATTCTCTCAACATTGATAGAATGGTGGAGGATTATATGAGTGACCGCATCCAAGTAGGCACGTCACACAGTCCGTACTTATACTGGCAGGAAAAAGAGGCAATTTGGAGGCCCTTGCACAAACTGGCTTTATTCTACCTAAGTTGCCCTCCCACAAGTGTGTACTCCGAAAGAGTGTTTAGTGCCGCCGCTCACCTTGTCAGCAATCGGCGTACGAGGTTACATCCAGAAAATGTGGAGAAGATGATGTTCATTAAAATGAATTATAATCAATTCCTCCGCGGAGACATTGACCAGCAGCAATTGCCTCCACAAAGTACACAGGGAGCTGAGATGGTGGATTCCAGTGGGGACGAATTGATAATCTGTGAGGAGGGGGATGTACACGGTGATATATCGGAGGGTGAAGATGAGGTGGACATCTTGCCTCTGTAGAGCCAGTTTGTGCAAGGAGAGATTAATTGCTTCTTTTTTGGGGGGGGTCCAAACCAACCCGTCATATCAGTCACAGTCGTGTGGCAGACCCTGTCACTGAAATGATGGGTTGGTTAAAGTGTGCATGTCCTGTTTTGTTTATACAACATAAGGGTGGGTGGGAGGGCCCAAGGATAATTCCATCTTGCACCTCTTTTTTCTTTTCTTTTTCTTTGCATCATGTGCTGATTGGGGAGGGTTTTTTGGAAGGGACATCCTGCGTGACACTGCAGTGCCACTCCTAGATGGGCCCGGTGTTTGTGTCGGCCACTAGGGTCGCTAATCTTACTCACACAGCTACCTCATTGCGCCTCTTTTTTTCTTTGCGTCATGTGCTGTTTGGGGAGGGTTTTTTGGAAGGGCCATCCTGCGTGACACTGCAGTGCCACTCCTAGATGTGCCCGGTGTTTGTGTCGGCCACTAGGGTCGCTAATCTTACTCACACAGTCAGCTACCTCATTGCGCCTCTTTTTTTCTTTGCGTCATGTGCTGTTTGGGGAGGGTTTTTTGGAAGGGCCATCCTGCGTGACACTGCAGTGCCACTCCTAGATGGGCCCGGTGTTTGTGTCGGCCACTAGGGTCGCTAATCTTACTCACACAGCTACCTCATTGCGCCTCTTTTTTTCTTTGCGTCATGTGCTGTTTGGGGAGGGTTTTTTGGAAGGGACATCCTGCGTGACACTGCAGTGCCACTCCTAGATGGGCCCGGTGTTTGTGTCGGCCACTAGGGTCGCTTATCTTACTCACACAGCGACCTCGGTGCAAATTTTAGGACTAAAAATAATATTGTGAGGTGTGATGTGTTCAGAATAGGCTGAAAATGAGTGTAAATTATGTTTTTTGAGGTTAATAATACTTTGGGATCAAAATTACCCCCAAATTCTATGATTTAAGCTGTTTTTTAGGGTTTTTTGAAAAAAACACCCGAATCCAAAACACACCCGAATCCGACAAAAATAATTCGGTGAGGTTTTGCCAAAACGCGTTCGAACCCAAAACACGGCCGCGGAACCGAACCCAAAACCAAAACACAAAACCCGAAAAATTTCAGGCGCTCATCTCTACTTTTTAGCTGGACAGACCTATGAAGAGTATTCAACAGAACACTGCTTGGAAATGTGGCAGATGATTGTACCAATTCCCAAGAAGATGTATAGATTTCAGCTTTCCATATGTTCTCCTCCAGCAGGTGCAGGTCATACCTTATGCAAGGCATATCCACTTGCAGCTCCGCAAGTTTATCAAATGATAGCCATAGTTATTCTTAGTGATGAGTGGGTTCGGTTCCTCGGAAACCGAACCCCCCCGAACTTCACCCATTTTACACGGGTCCGAGGCATACTCGGATTCTCCCGTATGGCTCAGTTAACCCGAGCGCGCCCGAACGTCATCATCCCGCTGTCGGATTCTCGCGAGATTCGGATTCTATATAAGCAGCCGCGCGTCGCCGCCATCTTCACTCGTGCATTGGAAATGTTAGGGAGAGGACGTGGCTGGCGTCCTCTCCGTTTATTGTTGAACTTGATTGTGCTTTATTGCTTAATTGTGGGGAGGACTGGGGAGCAGCTGTATAATATAGGAGGAGTACAGTGCAGAGTTTTGCTGATCAGTGACCACCAGTTTTATCCATTCTCTGCCTGAAAAAAAACGCTCCTTATCTGTGCTCAGTGTGCTGCATATATCTGTGCTCACACTGCTTAATTGTGGGGACTGGGGAGCAGCTGTATTATATAGGAGGAGTACAGTGCAGAGTTTTGCTGACAGTGACCACCAGTATACGTTGTCTGCCTGAAAAAAATGCTCCTTATCTCATCTGTGCTCAGTGTGCTGCATATATCTGTGCTCACACTGCTTAATTGTGGGGACTGGGGAGCAGCTGTATTATATAGGAGTACAGTGCAGAGTTTTGCTGACAGTGACCACCAGTATACGTTGTCTGCCTGAAAAAAACGCTCCTTATCTGTGCTCAGTGTGCTGCATATATCTGTGCTCACACTGCTTAATTGTGGGGACTGGGGAGCAGCTGTATTATATAGGAGGAGTACAGTGCAGAGTTTTGCTGACAGTGACCACCAGTATACGTTGTCTGCCTGAAAAACACTCCATATCTGTGCTCAGTGTGCTGCATATATCTGTGCTCACACTGCTTTATTGTGGGCACTGGGGAGCAGCTGTATTATATAGGAGGAGTACAGTGCAGAGTTTTGCTGACAGTGACCACCAGTATAAGGTTGTCTCTCTGCCTGAAAAACACTCCATATCTGTGCTCAGTGTGCTGCATATATCTGTGCTCACACTGTTAAATTGTGGGGATTGGGGAGCAGCTGTATTATATAGGAGGAGTACAGTGCAGAGTTTTGCTGACAGTGACCACCAGTATACGTTGTCTGCCTGAAAAACACTCCATATCTGTGCTCAGTGTGCTGCATATATCTGTGCTCACACTGCTTTATTGTGGGCACTGGGGACCATCAGTATATTATATAGGAGGAGTACAGTGCAGAGTTTGCTGATCAGTGACCACCAGTATACGTTGTCTGCCTGAAAAACACTCCATATCTGTGCTGCATTGTAGTCAGGGCCGGTGCTAGGGTGTTCGGCGCCCTCCTGCAAACTATCAATTTTGCTCCTTTTTACAAATATAAATGTGAACGATCTCATCCTCAGAGCTGTAACTACACATTTTGGTGCCCCCCCTCAAGATCCATAAACATACGGTCATAAAAAAATTACCTAAAATATAGGGGCGTAAAATAATTATGTTGCACAGTGTTCTCCATTATTCAAAATTACACCACACAATAGTATCACTTACATACATTACGCCAGGTAGTGCCCCTTATATTCATTACGCCAGATACAGCCCCCTTTTACGTATTGCACCAGGTAGAGCCAGTGACACATTATTCCAGATAGAGCACCCTTTTACACACTGAGCCAGGTAGAGTTCCCTCTTACACTTTGCGCCAGGTAGAGCACCCTTTTACACATGCCACTTCCCCCAAAAGGAGGAAGAGCCAAAAATATAGGGGCCGCAGAATAGTAGCAATTCACATTACACTGCACAGTAGTGTCTGTTAGTCACATTACACCGCACAGTAGTGTCCGTTAGTCACATTACACTGCACAGTAGCGTCCGTTAGTCACATTACACCACATACTAGTGTCCGTTAGTCACATTATACCAAACAGTAATGTCCTTTAGTCACATTACACCACATACTAGTGTCCGTTAGTCACATTACACCGCACAGTAGTGTCAGTTAGTCACATTACACCGCACAGTAGTGTCCGATAGTCACATTACACCGCACAGTAGTGTCCGTTAGTCACATTATACCGCACAGTAGTGTCCGTTAGTCACATTACACCGCACAGTAGTGTCCGTTAGTCACATTACACCGCACAGTAGTGTCCGTTAGTCACATTACACCGCACAGTAGTGTCCGTTAGTCACATTACACAGCACAGTAGCGCCCGTTAGTCACATTACACCACACAGTAGCGTCCGTTAGTCACATGACACCGCATAGTAGCGTCCGTTCGTCACATTACACTGCACAGTAGTGTCCGTTAGTCACATTACACTGCACAGTAGTGTCCGGCTGGTCGTCCTTGAGCATGTGCAGAGGTGAACGCAGATCTGGCTGCGTATGCAGTGATCTGCGTTCATCTCTGAGTTACCCCCTATGCCAGGTACAGCCTTCATTCCCACCACAGTGCGGCCCCGGTACCTGCAGGAGGTCCCGACTCGGGCGCTGCTCATCCGCTCCCTTCTTCTCCGGTTTCTCACAGGCTCCGTTACTCCAGTGGCTCTGTAGGATGTTGTCAGTGACCCCGAGAGGGGGCGGAAGCGGGAACTAATTACCCGGGCCTGGGACTGATGGAGGGGCCCTGGTCCCCTGCACTCCCAACCCCCTCCCACCTTACTGGGCAGCAGCAGCTCTCATCTTGGCAGCACAGCACATGCTGCAGTGTGCTGTTCTGCAGTGGGGCAGAGAGGCTGCTGCTATTGTTATTGTTCATGTATGGGTGGGTGAAGGTAGTGTGATCACAGTGATCGCACTCCCCCCTCGAATTGACCCTGGCTGAGGGGCTCAGGGGCTGAGTGCTGGGGGCTCAGGGATCAGGGACTACACCTACCCTGCTCTGTACAGCCTAGACTTTTTTTTAACAATGATTTTCCCCATAAAGGGGCGTGGCCACAGCTCCCGCGATTAGGCCACGCCCCCAACCCTCTAGGCCTCTCGTGAATGGCAGCGGCACTGTGTGTAGGCTGAGGCCACACAGGCACACACTGTGTGCACACTTTCTGGGGAGGAGGGGGAGCCGCCGCGCTGCAATCTGCCAGGGCCGCTACCTGTCATCCAGGGTGACAGGCGCAGCGGCAGCTGGCAGCAGCAGGGATGCAGAGCAGGGAGAGGCTGAGTGCCTCTTCAGTTTGGCGCCTCCCTGCACTGCATCCCTTTGCTGAGCGGCTAGCGCCGGCTCTGATTGTAGTATATAGTAGGAGTACAGTGCATAATTTTGCTGACCACCAGTATGGTACAGAAGGCCACTGCTGTACCTACCTCTGTGTCGTCAAGTATACTATCCATCCAAACCTGTGGTGCATTTCAGTTTTGCACAGTTTGCTGACCACCAGTATATAATATATATAGCAGTACGGTACAGTAGGCCACTGCTGTACCTACCTCTGTGTCGTCAAGTATACTATCTATCCATACCTGTGGTGCATTTCAGTTTTGCACAGTTTGCTGACCACCAGTATATAATATATATAGCAGTACGGTACAGTAGGCCACTGCTGTACCTACCTCTGTGTCATCAAGTATACTATCCATCCATATCTGTGGTGCATTTCAGTTTTGCACAGTTTGCTGACCACCAGTATATAATATATATAGCAGTACGGTACAGTAGGCCACTGCTGTACCTACCTCTGTGTCGTCAAGTATACTATCCATCCATACCTGTGGTGCATTTCAGTTTTGCACAGTTTGCTGACCACCAGTGTATAATATATATAGCAGTACGGTACAGTAGGCCACTGCTGTACCTACCTCTGTGTCGTCAAGTATACTATCAATCCATACCTGTGGTGCATTTCATTTGTGCGCAGTATATATAGTAGTAGGCCATTGCTGTTGATACTGGCATATAATTCCACACATTAAAAAATGGAGAACAAAAATGTGGAGGTTAAAATAGGGAAAGATCAAGATCCACTTCCACCTCGTGCTGAAGCTGCTGCCACTAGTCATGGCCGAGACGACGAAATGCCATCAACGTCGTCTGCCAAGGCCGATGCCCAATGTCATAGTAGAGAGCATGTAAAATCCAAAAAACAAAAGTTCAGTTAAATGACCCAAAAATCAAAATTAAAAGCGTCTGATGAGAAGCGTAAACTTGCCAATATGCCATTTACGTCACGGAGTGGCAAGGAACGGCTGAGGCCCTGGCCTATGTTCATGGCTAGTGGTTCAGATTCACATGAGGATAGAAGCACTCATCCTCTCGCTAGAAAACTGCAGTGCCACTCCTAGATTGGCCAGGTGTTTGTGTCGGCCACTTGGGTCGCTTAGCTTAGTCTCACAGCTACCTCATTGCACCTCTTTTTTTCTTTGCATCATGTGCTGTTTGGGGACTATTTTTTAAATCTGCCTTCCTGTCTGACACTGCAGTGCCACTCCTAGATGGGCCAGGTGTTTGTGTCGGCCACTTGTGTCGCTTAGCTTAGTCACACAGCGACCTTGGTGCGTCTCTTTTTTTCTTTGCATCATGTGCTGTTTGGGGACTATTTTTTTGAAGTGCCATCCTGTCTGACACTGCAGTGCCACTCCTAGATGGGCCAGGTGTTTGTGTCGGCCACTTGTGTCGCTTAGCTTAGTCACACAGCAACCTTGGTGCGCCTCTTTTTTTCTTTGCATCATGTGCTGTTTTGGGGACTGTTTTTTTGAAGTGCCATCCTGTCTGACACTGCAGTGCCACTCCTAGATGGGCCAGGTGTTTGTGTCGGCCACTTGTGTCACTTAGCTTAGTCACACAGCGACCTTGGTGCGCCTCTTTTTTTCTTTGCATCATGTGCGGTTTGGGGACAATTTTTTTGACGTGCCATCCTGCCTGACACTGCAGTGCCACTCCTAGATGGGCCAGGTGTTTGTGTCGGCCACTTGGGTCGCTTAGCTTAGCCATCCAGCAACCTCGGTGCAAATTTTAGGACTAAAAATAATATTGTGAGGCGTTCAGAATAGACTGAAAATGAGTGGAAATTATGGTTATTGAGGTTAATAATAATATGGGATCAAAATGACCCCCAAATTCTATGATTTAAGCTGTTTTTGAGGGTTTTTTGTAAAAAAAAACCGAATCCAAAACACACCCGAATCCAACAAAAAAATTTTCAGGGAAGTTTTGCCAAAACGCGTCCGAATCCAAAACACGGCCGCGGAACCGAATCCAAAACCAAAACACAAAACCCGAAAAATGTCCGGTGCACATCACTAGTTATTCTATAGTTAATCAAGACCAGTTCCCCTCATGTAACTTCAGGTACATGAGGGGAACTGTGTCCCTGAGGTGGCTGGGAGGTCTGCTGGAGCGGGCCCTTTATAGCAGGTATAACAGAGATAAGTTGGTGCAACCTGCCCGCCACAGATCCACAGTCAGTGTAGGTTTATGGGAGGTGAATAAAACAGCAATGGAACCACAATGGTCACCAGAATTTAATAAAAGGGCTTCAGCAAGATGGGGATCACAACAGAGATTGTCTTCAACACTCAAGATTGCCATTATGAATCATTTATGAAGCCTTATTGCTTCAAAAATTGACCGGCAGTACTATATGTCTGAGCTTCAGCAACAAATTTTTTAGTTATCTTCTGTATAATGTTGAGGTCATACACATGGATGATACTGTATTTTAATATTTTCTCAATCCTTCTCATATCACAGGGCTCATGTCAATGAAGTGCACACACACATTTGAGAAAATTAACTACATTATTTTGTAATATACAGAAATGATTGAACAACTCTCAGTTCTTGTCAGATTCAAAGTTTGATTTTGTCTCTGGACTGGGACCACTGGACAGGACTGGTTAGAACTGGAGGGAAATAAAGTTTGGTGGTCTAATGATGCTTCTCCTCATTCACTGCTACCTTCTGAATTATTAATAAGCAGGAAGAGGAATAGATACAATACTATGCTGAAAGACTGGTATGCTACCCTGCAATGGAAGCAGACAGTAGCTGAAGCTTTGAACACTGGTATAAGAATACTGCATACTATATCGATGATGCGTGTTAGTGATACTGAGATTGCACAAAAATTGGTATGGGCAACAAAGGAATGTATGTACACTCTGCAGGATAAGAATGATAATGCATGATAGAATTAGCTGCTTACTCTGCAGGCTGTGGATAGTAATGCACACTGGTATTGGATGTTCACTATGCAGGCTATACCTGGTACTACACACTGGTAGTGGATGTACTGTACACTGTGCAGGCTGAGTGGTTGTACACACTGTAGAGAAAGAATAGCACTGAGTACTCTTCAAATGCAGGGAGCATCAGGAATCTAAAGCACAAAGTTAGGAGAACTCAGGAATTCTGATGTGCACAATGAAGTGTGCACTACACTGAAACAATCAGGAACCAAGAAAAGAGCATCTGACACTGAAGCCAGTATCAGATAAGGTACAAGTTGTAGTTTCAATGAGCAAGTGCAATTGAGGTGTTTAAATAGGGTGCTCTCATCAGTCTTTGGTGTCTCAAGCCATGGTGGAACTAACTCTTCATCGACTGGACAACCCCGGAGTGTTCTGACAGCGGAAGCACACCAGCCAATGAACTGACAGGATCGGGTACTGCAAAAGAGTCTCAGAGCCTGTTAGGTACTGGTCTTTGAATGCATCACAGGAAGTTGAAAGTAATATAGAAATGGCCCCAGCCCACAAGGCTGAAGGCTACCCAATGATTTCTCCCTTCTCAAATCTCTATGGCAGTTCATTAAAGGCTACTATACTCTTGTGGCTCTGATAACTCAGAAGTCTTCCAATCCCAAAATGTGGCCTGTAATGGCAGAATAAGTTTTCAATTAGTTCAAAAGGTTTTTTTATTAGCACCCATCCTCAACCAACCAAAATCCTCTTTACCACTCTTTACCATTCTACTTTAGAAGTTGATGTCTAATCTGTTGGAGTGGGGGTGATATTGTCCCAAAAACAACCATCAGTGAAATAATACCCACCCCCCAAAAAATTTTTTTGCTCCAGCAAAGAATTGCAGACAAACAATTATTAATTAAACTGGCCTAAAAGAATGGAGACATAGTTTAGAAGAAACCCTTCGTGACCATCTTCACTAATCACAAAAATGTATATGCCCAAACAGCTCAATGTCTTCATCAGGCTAGCTTGTCTATTTTCTTCTAATGATTCAATCTTGTTTTTAAGAATAAATCAATGCCTTGTGTCAATCATTTTATTCTTCAGATACAGAAAATCCCAGTGAACCCCAAAAGATTTTTAGTTGTAATTATCTAGTTTTAGCTGATATCACGTATTCAGCTCATACTCCGCCTCCTGCAAAAACATAATTTTCTTTCTGCCCTTCATCTTAAACTCCACTTCAGGTCATATAACTCTCACTTTGACAGACATTCTGTGGTCAAAAAGACTCTCAACCTGTTATGTAGAAATTACAGTTGTAATTAGTGATGAGCGGGTTCGGTTCCTCGGAAACCGAACCCCCCCGAACTTCACCCATTTTATACGGGTCCGAGGCATACTCGGATTCTCCCGTATGGCTCGGTTAACCTGAGCGCGCCCGAACGTCATCATCCCGCTGTCGGATTCTCGCGAGATTCGGAATCTATATAAGCAGCCGCGCGTCGCCGCCATTTTCGCTCATGCATTGGAAATGTTAGGGAGAGGAAGTGGCTGGCGTCCTCTCCGTTTATTAATGTTGATGCAAATATTTGTGCTTATTGCTTAATTGTGGGGACTGGGGAGCAGCTGTATTATATAGGAGGAGTACAGTGCAGAGTTTTGCTGACAGTGACCACCAGTATACGTTGTCTGCCTGAAAAACACTCCATATCTGTGCTAAGTGTGCTGCATATATCTGTGCTCACACTGCTTAATTGTGGGGACTGGGGAGCAGCTGTATTATATAGGAGGAGTACAGTGCAGAGTTTTGCTGACAGTGACCACCAGTATACGTTGTCTGCCTGAAAAACACTCCATATCTGTGCTCAGTGTGCTGCATATATCTGTGCTCACACTGCTTAATTGTGGGGACTGGGGAGCAGCTGTATTATATAGGAGGAGTACAGTGCAGAGTTTTGCTGACAGTGACCACCAGTATACGTTGTCTGCCTGAAAAACACTCCATATCTGTGCTCAGTGTGCTGCATATATCTGTGCTCACACTGCTTAATTGTGGGGACTGGGGAGCAGCTGTATTATATAGGAGGAGTACAGTGCAGAGTTTTGCTGACAGTGACCACCAGTATATGTTGTCTGCCTGAAAAACACTCCATATCTGTGCTCAGTGTGCTGCATATATCTGTGCTCACACTGCTTAATTGTGGGGACTGGGGACCAGCTGTATTATATAGGAGGAGTACAGTGCAGAGTTTTGCTGACAGTGACCACCAGTATACGTTGTCTGCCTGAAAAACACTCCATATCTGTGCTCAGTGTGCTGCATATATCTGTGCTCACACTGCTTAATTGTGGGGACTGGGGAGCAGCTGTATTATGTAGGAGGAGTACAGTGCAGAGTTTTGCTGACAGTGACCACCAGTATACGTTGTCTGCCTGAAAAACACTCCATATCTGTGCTCACTGTGCTGCATATATCTGTGCTCACACTGCTTAATTGTGGAGACTGGGGAGCAGCTGTATTATATAGGAGGAGTACAGTGCAGAGTTTTGCTGACAGTGACCACCAGTATACGTTGTCTGCCTGAAAAAAACGCTCCTTATCTGTGCTCAGTGTGCTGCATATATCTGTGCTCACACTGCTTTATTGTGGGCACTGGGGAGCAGCTGTATTATATAGAAGGAGTACAGTGCAGAGTTTTGCTGACAGTGACCACCAGTATACGTTGTCTGCCTGAAAAACACTCCATATCTGTGCTCAGTGTGCTGCATATATCTGTGCTCACACTGCTTAATTGTGGGGACTGGAGAGCAGCTGTTTTATATAGGAGGAGTACAGTGCAGAGTTTTGCTGACAGTGACCACCAGTATACGTTGTCTGCCTGAAAAACACTCCATATCTGTGCTCAGTGTGCTGCATATATCTGTGCTCACACTGCTTTATTGTGGGCACTGGGGACCACCAGTATATTATATAGGAGGAGTACAGTGCAGAGTTTTGCTGACCAGTGACCACCAGTATACGTTGTCTGCCTGAAAAACACTCCATATCTGTACTGCATTGTAGTCAGGGCCGGTGCTAGGGTGTTCGGCGCCCTCCTACAAACTATCAATTTTGCACCTTTTTACAAATACAAATGTGAACGATCTCATCCTCAGAGCTGTAACTACACATTTTGGTGCCCCCCCTCAAGATCCATAAACATACGGTCATAAAAAAATTACCTAAAGTATAGGGGCGTAAAATAATTATGTTGCACAGTAGTCTCCATTATTCAAAATTACACCACACAATAGTATCACTTACATACATTACGCCAGGTAGTGCCCCTTATATTCATTACGCCAGATATAGCCCCCTTTTACATATTGCACCAGGTAGAGCCAGTGACACATTATTCCAGATAGAGCACCCTTTTACACACTGAGCCAGGTAGAGTTCCCTCTTACACTTTGCGCCAGGTAGAGCACCCTTTTACACATGCCACTTCCCCCAAAAGGAGGAAGAGCCAAAAATATAGGGGCCGCAGAATAGTAGCAATTCACATTACACTGCACAGTAGTGTCTGTTAGTCACATTACACCGCATAGTAGTGTCCGTTAGTCACACTACACTGCACAGTAGCGTCCGTTAGTCACATTACACCACATACTAGTGTCCGTTAGTCACATTATACCAAACAGTAATGTCCGTTAGTCACATTACACCACATACTAGTGTCCGTTAGTCACATTACACCGCACAGTAGTGTCCGATAGTCACATTACACGGCACAGTAGTGTCCGTTAGTCACATTACACCGCACAGTAGTGTCCGTTAGTCACATTACACCGCACAGTAGTGTCCGTTAGTCACATTACACCGCACAGTAGTGTCTGTTAGTCACATTACACCGCACAGTAGTGTCCGTTAGTCACATTACACAGCACAGTAGCGCCCGTTAGTCACATTACATCACACAGTAGCGTCCGTTAGTCACATGACACCGCATAGTAGCGTCCGTTCGTCACATTACACTGCACAGTAGTGTCCGTTAGTTACATTACACTGCACAGTAGTGTCCGGCTGGTCGTCCTTGAGCATGTGCAGAGGTGAACGCAGATCCGGCTGCATATGCAGTGATCTGCGTTCATCTCTGAGTTACCCCCTATGCCAGGTACAGCCTTCATTCCCACCACAGTGCGGCCCCGGTACCTGCAGGAGGTCCCGACCCGGGCGCTACTCATCCGCTCCCTTCTTCTCCGGTTTCTCACAGGCTCCGTTACTCCAGTGGCTCTGTAGGATGTTGTCAGTGACCCCGAGAGGGGGCGGAAGCGGGAACTAATTACCCGGGCCTGGGACTGATGGAGGGGCCCTGGTCCCCTGCACTCCCAACCCCATCCCACCTTACTGGGCAGCAGCAGCTCTCATCTTGGCAGCACAGCACATGCTGCAGTGTGCTGTTCTGCAGTGGGGCAGAGAGGCTGCTGCTATTGTTATTGTTCATGTATGGGTGGGTGGGGGAAGTGTGATCACAGTGATCGCACTCCCCCCTCGAATTGACCCTGGCTGAGGGGCTCAGGGGCTGAGTGATGGGGGCTCAGGGATCAGGGACTACACCTACCCTGCTCTGTACAGCCTAGACTTTTTTTTTACAACGGTTTTCCCCATAAAGGGGCGTGGCCACAGCTCCCGCAATTAGGCCACGCCCCCAACCCTCTAGGCCTCTCGTGAATGGCAGCGGCACTGTGTGTAGGCTGAGGCCACACAGGTACACACTGTGTGCACACTTTCTGGGGAGGAGGGGGAGCCGCTGCGCTGCAATCTGCCAGGGCCGCTACCTGTCATCCAGGGTGACAGGCGCAGCGGCAGCTGGCAGCAGCAGGGATGCAGAGCAGGGAGAGGCTGAGTGCCTCTTCAGTTTGGCGCCTCCCTGCACTGCATCCCTTTGCTGAGCGGCTAGCGCCGGCTCTGATTGTAGTATATAGTAGGAGTACAGTGCATAATTTTGCTGACCACCAGTACGGTACAGAAGGCCACTGCTGTACCTACCTCTGTGTCGTCAAGTATACTATCCATCCATACCTGTGGTGCATTTCAGTTTTGCACAGTTTGCTGACCACCAGTATATAATATATATAGCAGTACGGTACAGTAGGCCACTGCTCTACCTACCTCATTGTCGTCAAGTATACTATCCATCCATACCTGTGGTGCATTTCAGTTTTGCACAGTTTGCTGACCACCAGTATATAATATATATAGCAGTACGGTACAGTAGGCCACTGCTGTACCTACCTCTGTGTCGTCAAGTATACTATCCATCCAAACCTGTGGTGCATTTCAGTTTTGCACAGTTTGCTGACTACCAGTATATAATTTATATAGCAGTACGGTACAGTAGGCCACTGCTGTACCTACCTCTGTGTCGTCAAGTATACTATCCATCCATACCTGTGGTGCATTTCAGTTTTGCACAGTTTGCTGACCACCAGTATATAATATATATAGCAGTACGGTACAGTAGGCCACTGCTGTACCTACCTCTGTGTCATTAAGTATACTATCCATCCATACCTGTGGTGCATTTCAGTTTTGCACAGTTTGCTGACCACCAGTATATAATATATATAGCAGTACGGTACAGTAGGCCACTGCTGTACCTACCTCTGTGTCGCCAAGTATACTATCCATCCATACCTGTGGTGCAATTCATTTTTGCGCAGTATATGTAGTAGTAGGCCATTGCTATTGATACTGGCATATAATTCCACACATTAAAAAATGGAGAACAAAAATGTGGAGGTTAAAATAGGGAAAGGTCAAGATCCACTTCCACCTCGTGCTGAAGCTGCTGCCACTAGTCATGGCCGAGATGATGAAATGCCATCAACGTCGTCTGCCAAGGCCGATGCCCAATGTCATAGTAGAGAGCATGTAAAATCCAAAAAACAAAAGTTCAGTTAAATGACACAAAAATCAAAATTAAAAGCGTCTGATGAGAAGCGTAAACTTGCCAATATGCCATTTACGACACGGAGTGGCAAGGAACGGCTGAGGCCTTGGCCTATGTTCATGGCTAGTGGTTCAGATTCACATGAGGATAGAAGCACTCATCCTCTCGCTAGAAAACTGCAGTGCCACTCCTAGATGGGCCAGGTGTTTGTGTCGGCCACTTGGGTCGCTTAGCTTAGTCACACAGCTACCTCATTGCACCTCTTTTTTTCTTTGCATCATGTGCTGTTTGGGGACTATTTTTTAAATCTGCCATCCTGTCTGACACTGCAGTGCCACTCCTAGATGGGCCAGGTGTTTGTGTCGGCCACTTGTGTCGCTTAGCTTAGTCACACAGCGACCTTGGTGCGTCTCTATTTTTCTTTGCATCATGTGCTGTTTGGGGACTATTTTTTTGAAGTGCCATCCTGTCTGACACTGCAGTGCCACTCCTAGATGGGCCAGGTGTTTGTGCTGGCCACTTGTGTCGCTTAGCTTAGTCACACAGCGACCTTGGTGCGCCTCTTTTTTTCTTTGCATCATGTGCTGTTTGGGAACTATTTTTTTGAAGTGCCATCCTGTCTGACACTGCCGTGCCACTCCTAGATGGGCCAGGTGTTTGTGTCGGCCACTTGGGTCGCTTAGCTTAGTCACACAGCGACCTTGGTGCGCCTCTTTTTTTCTTTGCATCATGTGCTGTTTGGGGACAATTTTTTTGAAGTGCCATCCTGCCTGACACTGCAGTGCCACTCCTAGATGGGCCAGGTGTTTGTGTCGGCCACTTGGGTCGCTTAGCTTAGCCATCCAGCGACCTCGGTGCAAATTTTAGGACTAAAAATAATATTGTGAGGTGTTCAGAATAGACTGAAAATGAGTGGAAATTATGGTTATTGAGGTTAATAATAATATGGTATCAAAATGACCCCCAAATTCTATGATTTAAGCTGTTTTTGAAGGTTTTTTGTAAAAAAAAACCGAATCCAAAACACACCCGAATCCAACAAAAAAATTTCAGGGAGGTTTTGCCAAAACGCGTCCGAATCCAAAACACGGCCGCGGAACCGAATCCAAAACCAAAACACAAAACCCGAAAAATGTCCGGTGCACATCACTAGTTATTCTATAGTTAATCAAGACCAGTTCCCCTCATGTAACTTCAGGTACACGAGGGGAACTGTGTCCCTGAGGGGGCTGGGAGGTGTGCTGGAGCGGGCCCTTTATAGCAGGTATAACAGAGGTAAGTTGGTGCAACCTGCCCGCCACAGATCCACAGTCAGTGTAGGTTTATGGGAGGTGAATAAAACAGCAATGGAACCACAATGGTCACCAGAATTTAATAAAAGGGCTTCAGCAAGATGGGGATCACAACAGATTGTCTTCAACACTCAAGATTGCCATTATGAATCATTTATGAAGCCTTATTGCTTCAAAAAATGACCGGCAGTACTGTATGTCTGAGCTTCAGCAACAACATTTTTAGTTATCTTCTGTATAATGTTGAGGTCATACACATGGATGATACTGTATTTTAATATTTTCTCAATCCTTCTCATATCACAGGGCTCATGACAATGAAGTGCACACACACATTTGAGAAAATTAACTACATTATTTTGTAATATACAGAAATGATTGAACAACTCTCAGTTCTTGTCAGATTCAAAGTTTGATTTTGTCTCTGGACTGGGACCACTGGACAGGACTGGTTAGAACTGGAGGGAAATAAAGTTTGGTGGTCTAATGATGCTTCTCCTCATTCACTGCTACCTTCTGAATTATTAATAAGCAGGAAGAGGAATAGATACAATACTATGCTGAAAGACTGGTATGCTACCCTGCAATGGAAGCAGACAGTAGCTGAAGCTTTGAACACTGGTATAAGAATACTGCATACTACTATATCGATGATGCGTGTTAGTGATACTGAGATTGCACAAAAATTGGTATGGGCAACAAAGGAATGTATGTACACTCTGCAGGATAAGAATGATAATGCATGATAGAATTAGCTGCTTACTCTGCAGGCTGTGGATAGTAATGCACACTGGTATTGGATGTTCACTATGCAGGCTATACCTGGTACTACACACTGGTAGTGGATGTACTGTACACTGTGCAGGCTGAGTGGTTGTACACACTGTAGAGAAAGAATAGCACTGAGTACTCTTCAAATGCAGGGAGCATCAGGAATCTAAAGCACAAAGTTAGGAGAACTCAGGAATTCTGATGTGCACAATGAAGTGTGCACTACACTGAAACAATCAGGAACCAAGAAAAGAGCATCTGACACTAAAGCCAGTATCAGATAAGGTACAAGTTGTAGTTTCAATGAGCAAGTGCAATTGAGGTGTTTAAATAGGGTGCTCTCATCAGTCTTTGGTGTCTCAAGCCATGGTGGAACTAACTCTTCATCGACTGGACAACCCCGGAGTGTTCTGACAGCGGAAGCACACCAGCCAATGAACTGACAGGATCGGGTACTGCAAAAGAGTCTCAGAGCCTGTTAGGTACTGGTCTTTGAATGCATCACAGGAAGTTGAAAGTAATATAGAAATGGCCCCAGCCCACAAGGCTGAAGGCTACCCAATGATTTCTCCCTTCTCAAATCTCTATGGCAGTTCATTAAAGGCTACTATACTCTTGTGGCTCTGATAACTCAGAAGTCTTCCAATCCAAAAATGTGGCCTGTAATGGCAGAATAAGTTTTCAATTAGTTCAAAAGGTTTTTTTATTAGCACCCATCCTCAACCAACCAAAATCCTCTTTACCACTCTTTACCATTCTACTTTAGAAGTTGATGTCTAATCTGTTGGAGTGGGGGTGATATTGTCCCAAAAACAACCATCAGTGAAATAATACCCACCCCCCAAAAAAATGTTTTGCTCCAGCAAAGAATTGCAGACAAACAATTATTAATTAAACTGGCCTAAAAGAATGGAGACATATTTTAGAAGAAACCCTTCGTGACCATCTTCACTAATCACAAAAATGTATATGCCCAAACAGCTCAATGTCTTCATCAGGCTAGCTTGTCTATTTTCTTCTAATGATTCAATCTTGTTTTTAAGAATAAGTCAATGCCTTGTGTCAATCATTTTATTCTTCAGATACAGTAAATCCCAGTGAACCCCAAAAGATTTTCAGTTGTAATTATCTAGTTTTAGCTGATATCACGTATTCAGCTCATACTCCGCCTCCTGCAAAAACATAATTTTCTTTCTGCCCTTCATCTTAAACTCCACTTCAGGTCATATAACTCTCACTTTGACAGACATTCTGTGGTCAAAAAGACTCTCAACCTGTTATGTAGAAATTACAGTTGTAATTAGTGATGAGCGGGTTCGGTTCCTCGGAAACCGAACCCCCCCGAACTTCACCCATTTTACACGGTTCCGAGGCATACTCGGATTCTCCCGTATGGCTCGGTTAACCTGAGGGCGCCCGAACGTCATCATCCCGCTGTCAGATTCTCGCGAGATTCGGATTCTATATAAGCAGCCGCGCGTCGCCGCCATTTTCGCTCATGCATTGGAAATGTTAGGGAGAGGAAGTGGCTGGCGTCCTCTCCGTTTATTAATGTTGATGCAAATATTTGTGCTTATTGCTTAATTGTGGGGACTGGGGAGCAGCTGTATTATATAGGAGGAGTACAGTGCAGAGTTTTGCTGACAGTGACCACCAGTATACGTTGTCTGCCTGAAAAACACTCCATATCTGTGCTCAGTGTGCTGCATATATCTGTGCTCACACTGCTTAATTGTGGGGACTGGGGAGCAGCTGTATTATATAGGAGGAGTACAGTGCAGAGTTTTGCTGACAGTGACCACCAGTATACGTTGTCTGCCTGAAAAACACTCCATATCTGTGCTCAGTGTGCTGCATATATCTGTGCTCACACTGCTTAATTGTGGGGACTGGGAAGCAGCTGTATTATATAGGAGGAGTACAGTGCAGAGTTTTGCTGACAGTGACCACCAGTAAACGTTGTCTGCCTGAAAAACACTCCATATCTGTGCTCAGTGTGCTGCATATATCTGTGCTCACACTGCTTAATTGTGGGGACTGGGGAGCAGCTGTATTATATAGGAGGAGTACAGTGCAGAGTTTTGCTGACAGTGACCACCAGTATACGTTGTCTGCCTGAAAAACACTTCATATCTGTGCTCAGTGTGCTGCATATATCTGTGCTCACACTGCTTAATTGTGGGGACTGGGGACCAGCAGTAAAATATAGGAGGAGTACAGTGCAGACTTTTGCTGACAGTGACCACCAGTATACGTTGTCTGCCTGAAAAACACTCCATATCTGTGCTCAGTGTGCTGCATATATCTGTGCTCACACTGCTTTATTGTGGGGACTGGGGACCACCAGTATATTATATAGGAGTACAGTGCAGAGTTTTGCTTACCAGTGACCACCAGTATACGTTGTCTGCCTGAAAAACACTTCATATCTGTGCTCAGTGTGCTACATATATCTGTGCTCACACTGCTTTATTGTGGGGACTGGGGACCAGCAGTATTATATAGGAGGAGTACAGTGCAGAGTTTTGCTGACAGTGACCACCAGTATATATAGCAGTATGGTACGGAAGGCCATTGCTCTACCTACCTCTGTGTCGTCAAGTATACTATCCATCTAGATTCTATACCTGTGGTGCATTTTAGTTTTGCAGTTTGCTGACAGTGACCACCAGTATATATAGCAGTACGGTATGGAAGGCCACTGCTCTACCTACCTCTGTGTCGTCAAGTATACTATCCATCTAGATTCTTTACCTGTGGTGCATTTTAGTTTTGCAGTTTGCTGACAGTGACCACCAGTATATATAGCAGTACGGTACGGAAGGCCACTGCTCTACCTACCTCTGTGTCGTCAAGTATACTATCCATCTAGATTCTATACCTGTGGTGCATTTTAGTTTTGCAGTTTGCTGACAGCGACCACCAGTATATATAGCAGTACGGTACGAAAGGCCACTGCTCTACCTACCTCTGTGTCGTCAAGTATACTATCCATCCATACCTGTGGTGCATTTCAGTTGTGCGCAGTATATATAGTAGTAGGCCATTGCTATTGATACTGGCATATAATTCTACACATTAAAAAATGGAGAACAAAAATGTGGAGGTTAAAATAGGGAAAGATCAAGATCCACTTCCACCTCGTGCTGAAGCTGCTGCCACTAGTCATGGCCGAGACGATGAAATGCCATCAATGTCGTCTGCCAAGGCCGATGCCCAATGTCATAGTAGAGAGCATGTAAAATCCAAAAAACAAAAGTTCATTAAAATGACCCAAAAAACAAAATTAAAAGCGTCTGATGAGAAGCGTAAACTTGCCAATATGCCATTTACGACACGGAGTGGCAAGGAACGGCTGAGGCCCTGGCCTATGTTCATGGCTAGTGGTTCAGATTCACATGAGGATGGAAGCACTCATCCTCTCGCTAGAAAAATGAAAAGACTTAAGCTGGCAAAAGCACAGCAAAGAACTGTGCGTTCTTCTAAATCTTAAATCCCCAAGGAGAGTCCAATTGTGTCGGTTGCGATGCCTGACCTTCCCAACACTGGACGAAAAGAGCTTGCGCCTTCCACCATTTGCACGCCCCCTGCAAGTGCTGGAAGGAGCACCCACAGTCCAGTTCCTGATAGTCAAATTGAAGATGTCACTGTTGAAGTACACCAGGATGAGGATATGGGTGTTGCTGGCGCTGGGGAGGAAATTGACAAGGAGGATTCTGATGGTGAGGTGGTTTGTTTAAGTCAGGCACCCGGGGAGACACCTGTTGTCCGTGGGACGAATATGGCCATTGACATGCCTGGTCAAAATACAAAAAAAATCACCTCTTCGGTGTGGAATTATTTCAACACAAATGCCGACAACAGGTGTCAAGCCGTGTGTTGCCTTTGTCAAGCTGTAATAAGTAGGGGTAAGGACGTTAACCACCTCGGAACATCCTCCCTTATACGTCACCTGGTCCGCATTCATCACAAGTAGGTGACAAGTTCAAAAACTTTGGATGACAGCGGAAGCAGTCCACTGACCACTAAATCCCTTCCTCTTGTAACCAAGCTCCTGCAAACATCACCACCAACTCCCTCAGTGTCAATTTCAACCTTACACAGGAAAGCCAATAGTCCTGCAGTCCATGTCACTGGCAAGTCTGACGAGTCCTCTCCTGCCTTGGATTCCTCCGATGCATCCTTGAGTGTAACGCCTACTGCTGCTGGCGCTGCTGTTGTTGCTGCTGGGAGTCGATCGTCATCCCAGAGGGGAAGTCAGAAGACCACTTGTACTACTTCCAGTAAGCAATTGACTGTCCAACAGTCCTTTGCGAGGAAGATGAAATATCACAGCAGTCATCCAGCTGCAAAGCGGATAACTCAGGTCTTGTCAGCCTGGGTGGTGAGAAACGTGGTTCCGGTATCCACCGTTAATTCACAGGCAACTAGAGACTTGTTTGAGTTACTGTGTCCCCGGTACCAAATACCATCTAGGTTCCATTTCTCTAGGCAGGCGATACCGAAAATGTACACAGACGTCAGAAAAAGAGACATCAGTGTCCTAAAAAATGCAGTTGTATCCAATGTCCACTTAACCACAGACATGTGGACAAGTGGAGCAGGGCAGACTCAGGACTATATGACTGTGACAGCCCACTGGGTAGATGTATTGCCTCCCGCAGCAAGAACAGCAGCGGCGGCACCAGTAGCAGCATCTCGCAAACGCCAACTCGTTCCTAGGCAGGCTACGCTTTGTATCACCGCTTTCCATAAGATGCACACAGCTGACAACCTCTTACGGAAACTGAGGAACATCATCGCAGAATGGCTTACCCCAATTGGACTCTCCTGGGGATTTGTGACATCGGACAACGCCACCAATATTGTGCGTGCATTACATCTGGGCAAATTCCAGCACGTCCCATGCTTTGCACATACATTGAATTTGGTGGTGCAGAATTATTTTAAAAAACGACAGGGGCGTGCAAGAGATGCTGTCGGTGGCCCGAAGAATTGCGGGCCACTTTCGGCATTCAGCCACCGCGTGACGAAGACTGGAGAACCAGCAAACAGTCCTGAACCTGCCCTGCCATCATCTGAAGCAAGAGGTGGTAACGAGGTGGAATTCAACCCACTATATGCTTCAGAGGATAGAGGAGCAGCAAAAGGCCATCCCTCCTTTGCCCACGATATAGGCAAAGGAGGGGGAATGCACCTGACTCAAGCGCAGTGGAGAATGATTTCAGCATTGTGCAAGGTTCTGCAACCCTTTGAACTTGCCACACGTGAAGTCAGTTCAGACACTGCCAGCCTGAGTCAGGTCATTCCCCTCATCAGGCTTTTGCAGAAGAAGCTGGAGACATTGAAGGAGGAGCTAAAACAGAGCAATTCCACTAGGCATGTGGGACTTGTGGATGGAGCCCTTAATTCGCTTAACCAGGATTCACGGGTGGTCAATCTGTTGAAATCAGAGCACTACATTTTGGCCACCGTGCTCGATCCTAGATTTAAAACCTACGTTGTATCTCTCTTTCCAGCAGACACAAGTCTGCAGAGGTTCAAAGACCTGCTGGTGAGAAAATTGTCAAGTCAAGCGGAACGTGACCCGTCAACAGCTCCTCCTTCACATTCTCCCGCAACTGGGGGTGCGAGGAAAAGGCTAAGAATTCCGAACCCACCCGCTGGCGGTGATGCAGGGCAGTCTGGAGCGAGTGCTGACATCTGGTCCGGACTGAAGGACCTGGCAACGATTACTGACATGTCATCTACTGTCACTGCATATGATTCTGTCACCATTGAAAGAAGGGGTGAGGAATCGGAGGATGATGATGAGGTGGACATCTTGCCTCTGTAGAGCCAGTTTGTGCAAGGAGAGATTGATTGCTTCTTTTTTTGGTGGGGGCCCAAACCAACCAGTCATTTCAGTCACAGTCGTGTGGCAGACCCTGTCGCTGAAATGATGGGTTCGTTAAAGTGTGCATGTCCTGTTTATACAACATAAGGGTGGGTGGGAGGGCCCAAGGACAAATCCATCTTGCACCTCTTTTTCTTTCATTTTTCTTTGCATCATGTGCTGTTTGGGGACAATTTTTTTGAAGTGCCATCCTGCCTGACACTGCAGTGCCACTCCTAGATGGGCCAGGTGTTTGTGTCGGCCACTTGTGTCGCTTAGCTTAGTCACACAGCGACCTTGGTGCGCCTCTTTTTTTCTTAGCTTCATGTGCTGTTTGGGAAAAAAAAATTGAAGTGCCATCCTGTCTGACACTGCAGTGCCACTCCTAGATGGGCCAGGTGTTTGTGTCGGCCACTTGGGTCGCTTAGCTTAGTCACACAGCTACCTCATTGCGCCTCTTTTTTTCTTTGCATCATGTGCTGTTTGGGGACTATTTTTTTGAAGTTCCATCCTGTCTGACATTGCAGTGCCACTCCTAGATGGGCCAGGTGTTTGTGTCGGCCACTTGGGTCGCTTAGCTTAGTCACACAGCGACCTCATTGCGCATCTTTTTTTTTTTTTTTTTGCATCATGTGCTGTTTGGGGACTATTTTTTTGAAGTGCCATCCTGTCTGACACTGCAGTGCCACTCCTAGATGGGCCAGGTGTTTGTGTCGGCCACTTGTGTCGCTTAGCTTAGTCTCACAGCGACCTTGGTGCGCCTCTTTTTTTCTTTGCATCATGTGCTGTTTGGGGACAATTTTTTTGAAGTGCCATCCTGCCTGACACTGCAGTGCCACTCCTAGATGGGCCAGGTGTTTGTGTCGGCCACTTGTGTCGCTTAGCTTAGCCATCCAGCGACCTCGGTGCAAATTTTAGGACTAAAAATAATATTGTGAGGTGTGAGGTGTTCAGAATAGACTGAAAATGAGTGGAAATTATGGTTATTGAGGTTAATAATACTATGGGATCAAAATGACCCCCAAATTCTATGATTTAAGCTGTTTTTGAGGGTTTTTTGTAAAAAAACACCCGAATCCAAAACACACCCGAATCCGACGAAAAATTTTCAGGGAGGTTCTGCCAAAATGCGTCTGCGGAACCGAATCCAAAACAAAAACACAAAACCCGATAAATTTCCGGTGCACATCACTAGTTGTAATACACTATTTAGAATGGTAATTACTCTGTGTCCAACCATTCAACATAAGATTTTGTCTCAAAAGCCTTTTGGTCCTCTAGTCCATTGGTTCCCAACCTCGATCCTCAAGTACCCCAACAGTTCATGTTTTCCAGGTCTCCTCACAGGATTGCAAGTGAAAAAAATTGCTCCACCTGTGGGTCTTTTAAAATGTGTCAGTGAGTAAATGAACATGAACTGTTGGGGGTACTTGAGAACCGAGTTTGGGAACCATTGCTCTAGTCCATCTTCCTGTTTTAGAGAATCCCTAGGGTCACGTGTCAATCATCCATTCTCTAAAGACTACAACACTATTAGGATAGTAAACGTTATTCCATATAAAGGTTAACCATCAGCTCACATTTTAGCAACTTTATTTAGACAAGGCGTCTTCAGACTTTTCTCAATTTACATCTAATTTCTGGCAATACCCCCAAACCAATGGGCAGTCAGAAAGTGTCAATAAAGATCTTGCAAAATTTATGAGAATTTATATTTCTGCAAATCAGGACAGTTGGCTGGGCCTTTTACCCTGGGCTGAATTTGCCCATTATACCAACTATACCATTCTTCATTGTTTATGAGGATCATTCTCATTAGCTATTCTTGTCTTTGATTCCTCCTTCAGAGGACTTATATCAAAATATAAAACAGAAGTGTGCTACAATCAAAAAGTTTTTCTCTGGCAGCTGTGTAGGTGTGAGTCAGCCTCGGGGCCGGCCCGTTGCATATGCAAGGTACGAGGCTGCATTAATATCCAGTCTGATGAGGGTGCTGCGTCTGTGTGGTAGGAATCAGAGCTGCCTGACAGTGAAACCGGACTCAGAGCTGACAGAGCCGTGGAGAAGGAGGGGGGGGTCACATTGCAGGGCTGAACATGGAAGTTTTGTGGGGCACTGTGCTTCTGCTGCCTGCTCCCAGTCCAAGGTGAGTGCCCGCTGCCTGCTGTGTGTATCTGCAGCCGCACTGAGAAGCACAGATTATGGGTATTGCACCTCACCCAGAGAGGCGAACAGGCCATATCTAACCTCAAGACTGGCATCCACAGTCACCCCTTCCTCAGTCACCCAATATTTCCTGTCACACCTGCCTCAGTCACCCATTATCTTCCTGTCACCCCTGCCACAGTTACCCACTATCTTCCTGTCACCCCTACCACAGTCACTCACTATCTCCCGTGCCAGAACTATATCTTTCTGTCACCCACTATCTACCTGTTACTCCGGCCTCATCAGTCATCCACGAACTACCTGTCACCCATGCCTCCCCAGTCACCAACTATCTATGTGTCATCTCTGCCTCCCCAGTTACCTACTCTCTCCCTGTACCATTAGGGGTACATTTGTGGGGAAACACCCCTTTGTAGTGTGACTACAACCCTTTTTGTAGCACTCACCTTTAGCATACTCGTTCCCTCAAAGAAGTTTATCCCATCATGGAGCGCCAAAATGTATATTTGATTTGCCCCAAAAATAAGCTTGTTCCGGCCCTGGTCAACCTTCACAAATATAGAATTACAAAAGGAAGATAAAACAGTAAACATGGGCCGCAGACCCAGAAAATTGAAATAAATATATAGTTATTGCAGAAAAGGTGCATAGAAAAAAAGTATTTACCAAAAATATGATATATTAAAAATATGTTGTCTTTGACAGTTCATAAGGCACAGATGAAGAAACTTTTTGTAAATGAGTATATAAATAAATTAGTAGTTGGGATTAGTTGGAGCTCCTTACCTGTCTGGCTGTGGAAGGGGGGGGGGGGGGGGATGGGGTGGTGTCTGCATAATGGCTTCAAAATGTGTATGGCCCATTATAATGGTTGAGTATGTCCAGCTTTAAAGCATGGTATTACTAGCTTCATGATGCTGTAGATGGGGTGCCAAATAGCAATGAATTTCGATGCACAGCCAGTGGTTTTTCATTTGAACACAATAAACAAACTGAAGATTTCAATGGAGAATATGGATCCAATCAAAGGAAAGTTGGAGGTCCTTAAAAAGATCTCTGATGACTCTCACTACAACAAACTGGCATCTCAGGGGGGTGGGGATTGCATAGGATGCATTTGAGACCTGTTACAGCTCCAATAACATGTTTTGTCCTGTATATTCAGATAGACAAATTTTACATCTGGATGCAATTCAGTAAAAAAGTGCAGCTACAGTATGAGAGCAATTGTGTCATTAGACTGACATCATTAAACCTTAAAATTAAAGGGTTTGTGTACAGTTGGATGTGTGCAGCTTTTTTAGTTAAAATACCCATTTCCCTTCCATGCATGAAGGTAGCTCTGGACACATATACCGAGAGCTGGTCCTAGGCATAGGTAAACTAGGCAAATGCCTATGGCATTTGGAATGCCTAGGGGCACAAGCAGCTTCTGCTGATTAAAATGAAATGCAGCATGCCTATATGTGTGACTGCGGCTCTATCTGCGTACGAAATGCATTACTAATGTGCGGCATACAGTATGTGTATGGGACATTATGTGTATAAGGGAATTAATAATGTGCGTCGTGTAAGGGGCATTACTGTGTGGTATTATGTGTATAAAGGCATTACTAATGTGTGGCATTGTGTATAAGCTGTACTGCTTTGTGGCGAAACATATAGGAAGGGGACTACTGTGTGGTCTAATGTGAATAAAGAGCAATATGGTGTGGTGTAATGTGAATAAGGGGCACTACTGTGAGGAGTAACGTGGTACTACTGTGTGATGTAATGTTAATAAGAGACACTATTGCATGACATAATTTGAATAAAGTTGCAGTACTGTGTAGTGTAATTTCAACTGGGAGTATTATGGTGTAGCCATGCCCCTTCCCAGCAAGAACACGCCCCATTTTGGGCTGCCCACGAATGTGCACACTGTTCCTATTTAAAATATAGGGGGTAGGAGCACCAAAATGAGGACTGCTATGGGTGAGGGGTGCTGGGAAAGGAGTACAGGGTCAGAGGCGGAACTAGTGTCTGTGCTAGGGGGCACCAGCCAAAATCTTGCCTTGGGCATCATATCGGATAGGGCTGGCTCTGCATATACACCTGTCTTAAGGCAGGGCCGTAACTAAGGGGGGGGGGGGCGCTAAGGGGGCATGTGCCCCGGATGCAGGATTTGAGGGGGTGCAAAGGAGTTACAGAGGAGCAGGGTTTTTGTTGTTTTTTTTACTGGCAGTGCTGTACTGCTCCAGTGAGACAGCAGACAGCTCCCAGGGCAATGTCTCTAACCCACCTGTCTGCTCACAGCTGGCTCCGACACTGTGCAGGTGAACTCCAGTACCTGGGATCTCTCCTATGTCGGCTACTGTCTTTAACTCTCTTCTTTGCCATGCAGTGCTGCGACTAGCATGCTGTGCACTGTACAAGCTATAGAAGCCCACTGTGCTCCCAGTTAGCAGTATCAACCTCCGCTTTGCCTTCCAGATGGAGGGATTTGGTGTAGCTTATGGGGATGTAGTGTAGTGATGTAGTGTACCATATAGGGTATGTAGTGTAGTAATGTATAGCAGTATAAAGGGGCATGTAGTGCACTGATGTGGTGTAGCATATAAGGGGATGTAGTGTAGTGATGTAGTGTAGCATATAGGGGATGTAGTGCAGTTCATAGGGGCATGTAGTGCAGTGACTTAGTACAGTGTGTAGGGGATGTAGTATAGTGATGTATTGCAGTGGATAGGGAAATGTAGTGCGGACACATAGAGGAGCATGTAGTTGAGCATGCTGGCAGGGCATGTGACACATAGGGCATTTGAGGTACATAGGGTAATATTGTCCAATAGTATCTTCCTTTTTTCTAATTTTTTGATAATCTGCTTATTTTAGTCTGACAGGGAAGGGGGGTGGGGTGCCCAAATTACTGCCCTGCCTTGGGTGATGAAAATCCTAGTTTTGACCCTGCTTAAGGAGTATCTCTTCCTGAATCTCAACCCCTGATTCCATATACCCAGTGATGATGATCTGCAGCCACTTCTAATTGGCTAGTGTTACATTGACACCTCCCACTGATAGTATATAAATTATTTGGGTGGTTGTTATATTACACTATATGAAGTCATGGGCATCTGTTTGCATTATGTAATTAATATTTGCAGTGAGTCAGGAAAAACATTTTCCAGCGATTTTCAAGGTAGAATGCAAAAAATATTTGTATTTACTGTAATTGAGTTTGGTTTGTACATTTGTTGTCCCATGGGAGTTGGTGTGGGCAGAGATTAATTAGGTCCAGATTGTACCTTGTTTTTACTGATCACAATATGGCAAGATCAATAGTTCCATTGCTTATTTGAATATGTTTTATATGTTGTTAGTGCAATAAACTTTTTTTTTTGTCTAAAGAGAAGCCAATTTTGTGATTCATGTCTGTGAACAGGTGTTGTATAAATACAGTTATATTCACCAACTTCACTACTCACCAATGCAATTCCAGTATTTTAATCCTTGTTTTTGCAAACTACAAGCCTATAGAGCAAGCATCTTCTTGATCTCAGTAACTTGCTGCAAGAGAGAATTAGGTTTTTATATATTTTATTTTTAGATTTATTGTTTTAGCACCAGGATTGGGAGATTTTTAATCCCCACTCTGTTTTCAATTATGTTTTAACATTATCGCTGCTGTCCCAGGCAGCTCATTATTTGAGTAATTCTTGATACCTATGCAAAAATAAGTGAGACTTTTACAGTGCTGCTACACAATGTTCTAAATAATGGAAACTATTAATAAAAAGTTCCACATAACAACATTGTATCCAAGCAGTATGTCAATGTGTCCGTTTGTAACATATATCTAAAGACGTAGAGCACACAATGCACCAAAAAACTTTCATATATTAATAAAATAAAAGTTTTATTCCAATAAAAGGTCTTTTTAAAAAAAACTCATGTATTGCCTAAGAGCACAGAACACAAATGGTCTTTAGAACATTTATACTGGTTTCCAGCACAGAACATACAGCTAAGTAAAAGCGCTTGAGTTGAGCTCCTAATTATTGTGTAACAAGATTTCTTGACCCTGTTCACAAATGTGTCTGATTTTAAATGTTATGGAGATAGAAAAACTAGGATAGATAATAATGTAAATTCTCTTCAAAATTATTATTCTGAGTACCTTACAGTTGAGATGGCAGCTCCATCAGATCTTCATTCCTGTCTGGCAAGGACTTCTTGTGCTTTGTCCAACTCAGGTGGTAGCAGAGAGGCTATACCCATACACACAGTAAAATAACATAACATGACAGCTTTGATAAATAGAATTATCAAGTAGATTTATTAAATAGGCGTAAGAGGATGTGAGCTCAGGGAAGGTACTGTATGATAAAAAATAATGATCACCATACATATTACAGTAAATTGCAGCACACATAATATATGGCATATATAAAACAGTAGTTTGCAATATAGTGGTAATTAGGCAATAGGCAAATACTTAGTTAAAAAGCTTGACTGGCCTTTCTATCTTACCTGCTGCATCACCTCTTTATCTACAGTATAACTAGGGAAAATGCAGTCTCTTAATTACTTCAAAATTCTACATAGCTTCTAAACACATGATAACCTTCACAAAACACACGTTATGAAATAGCACAATTGATTATTTAGCAAAAACCCCAAACTGATCACTTATTTACATTAAAGTGAACACAAAGTTCTGCCATTGGAGTACTCTGTTACTGGGCAGAAACTGTCTATAACATGCATGTATTTGTAATCTACAATAGACAAGTAGTAGGACTAACAGTAGTTAGATCTAATGCTGGTCTTTCATGATTCCAGGGAAAAAATAATTTTGGCTTTCCAATAATAACAAAGTAATTGTGAAACATGCAATATCACAAGAGAGCGCTAGATACTGATCATTACTATATAAACATTTTATTCAATCACATAATAAAAAATGCAATGCATATTTTCATAAAAGAATTATTCTCACTGCTGATATTATTTACACGCTGCCATATACTGTATCCCAATTGTATATTGCACAGATGTCCACATCCAAAAGACCAGTGTGGTTGGTTTGCTCCAAATCAAATTATAAAGTCCCAATTTGTTTTAGGGAATGTGAATGGTGTTCACTAGATGGTGAATGTTCAGCTGTATAAACGATGGGCGCTATGCTACTACCTCCCCCGACCGCCAAACAATTTTGTGCTCACCACTTATTCCTTAGAGTCTCATGTGAGGCTGGCTGTCAGCATGCGGAATCCGTTGTGGTTGGTAGGAGCGGCGGTGTTCTATTCAGTTCACCGGGGTAGGAGGGCGCCGTTCGTAGCTACAGAATTCAGGCAGTTTGCTGTGTGCTGGAGTCCGGACTGTGGTGCTGTGCTTGTGTAGATCTCAGGGAAAAACAGCAGCGTGAGATGTCCTTAAGCTCCTCTTTTACACAGTTATCTTCAGCATTTCATAGTATCAATAGCCCATTCCCAAAGTGCTTTTTAAACAGCTTATGATTCTCTCACAAAATGGGTTCCTCTCTTTAAACTGTTAAACATGATCACTAATTCAATAGTAGCTCAAACAAAGTATATATCACACTCTATGCACATTCAGATCTTTAGATCAGTCTCTTGAACAATTTACACAATACTTTAGTATGTCTCAGTGGTTCCCAATATCTCTCAATAGTGCTTAATAGTTCTCAATCTAAAACCTAAAATTCGGATTTAAAATACGAATTCAAAACTATAGGAACATCTGAACTGGTACTTGGTTCACATTGGATCTCCTTGGGAGATCCAGACTGGGTTTTGGTTCAGTTCGGATCTAAAAAATTTGTGTGGATTCAGATTTCTTGGGAACCGAAACACACATCTCTATATTATTCATTTAGGAAATTACCTTTATGAAAACGTGTATCAGTAAATGAACACAATTGTTAACAGCAATGTGAACTACTGTAGACAAGCCATAGTTACCATAGGTGCAAGGTGCCCAAATTCCTTGTCATAGTTACTAGAGTTATATCTACGTAGTTCACTATTGGGAGGCACATAGGGGCTCTTACAAACTTTTGCCTTGGGTCCTGCAATATATCTAAGTATTCCCCCAACCTGCACATTGTAATGCTCAGAGCGGGCCTTACCTACAGTATAGGCAGGCTAAGCATTTACCTATGGCATCCAAGCATGTCTCTACAGGATCTCATGCTGGGAGGGACAGTCTGCAAACTATCTGTTACTTTACAAATTTATTCAGTCAGTACTTGTATACACTGTGGTTACATTTGTCAAGTATATTGAAGACAGTCCCTTAAACTCTCTCCTAGCATTAGATCCTGGCAACATGCTTGAATGCCCCTGACTTGTGAGACCTCAGACAGCCAAAGCCCAGTAACTGCAATTCCTGGACCTGTGACATTTTCACTGACTATATAAGATTATCACTGGATGGCTCCTTATGAAACCATATGTGTAATTTGGAAGACTGTTCCACATAATACCAAAAACACCTATATTGCTTTTGGTTAAAGTGTGTACATGAGGTAATAGAACCTTGCCATCCTGTGTGTGTCCCTTATCCCTGTGCAAACCCCAGGTGTCTGCAGGGATTTAACATAGGCAGTGTTCTACCCACACTTTATTTCTCAGTCAGTCAATGCCGTAAAATTCCCCTGTCACCCAGCACTGTAACATGGTCAGTAAGTTGCGTTGCGCTATTTCTATATGAAACACCAGTGCAGTGTGACTTTTGGAGGCATCAGACTGGAGAGCAGAGCATATTTCTCCTGCATTTTAAAATAAAGGGCATGCAGTTGCCAGGAGTAACAGACACCAGTAAACACACTAAACATGAGAATGGTCAGTTGCTAAATGGTCGTTATTGGTCTGTTTGTATAACCAACAAGTATGGCAGTATCTGGACATTGCTGCCATCTGTGTCCATCCAGCAAGTTGGGCTGGCTATCTGTGTCCAACTAGCAAGCAAAAATAAAGGGTGAGGCATACCCTGTGAGGTCACATCCCTTGTACAGGTACCCCTTTAACAGGTGCGAGAGCAAGCATGCACCCACCCGTCCTGCCACCCCCATCTCACAAATCGCAGTCACAGGTCCAGGGAGCTGCATGGGCGCATACACTGACTGCCAGCAAGCAAAAGTAAGTTTTATAAACAAGCTACTAGCATTACTAATGTGGGGCATATGTGTAAGGTGCATTATTGTGTGGAATTATGTGTATTATGGTCATTACTAATGTGGGGCATATGTGTAAGGTGCATTACTGTGTGACATTATGCAGGATTGAACTGGCCCACATGGGCATAGGGCAACCCCACGATGGGCCCATCTGCCTCATCGTTGCTGGGTCAGATGCAGAACTATCAGTGGTGCTAGGGTCACCAGCCAAAATTTTGCCTAGGGCATCAAATTGGCTAGGGCCAGCTCTGGTTGCGGTATAAAATGGGGACACTGTGATGTGGCATACTATGAAGTGGATGCACTATAGTCTGGCATAATATGACCTGGGGCCACTGTTATGTCATACAATATGATGTGATGGCACTATAGTGTGGCATAATATGAACAGGGGGCATTGTAATGTGGCATCATATGAACTGGAGCCCTGTAATGACAGATGATATGATCTGGGGACACTGTATGTCATAATGTGAATTGGGGGTACTGTGTGGCATAATGTGTACTGGCAGCCCTACAATATGACATACAGTAATGTGAACTACTACTATGGTACATAAAATAAACTCGGGCAATACTATGGGGCATAATATTTAAATCACTTCTGAATCCTCCCTCACCTACCCCACCAGCCACTATCAAGGCACAACATCTTGCTTCCTACTTCAAGGAGAAGATTGATAAGACCCGAGATGAAATGGTATGCTCTTCGGCAGCCAGTTACCTGCTCAGTTCTTTACTTGAACCCTCTGAGACTCTCTCTTCATTTGATCCCACAAATGAAGATGTAGTATCATCACTCTTCTCATCCTGCTTCTCTACTACCTCTCCTCTTGATCCTTTACCCTCACAAATAAGTAAAGCTCTGTCTCTGGTGCTCATCCCTACCTTAACTAACATCTGTAATCTCTCTCTCTCTACTGGTATTTTTCCTTCACTCTTCAAGCATGCAGTGTTTACTCCCATTTTGAAAAAAACTAAATTCTGACCCTAACTCTCTCTCAAACTACTGCCCTATCTCTCAGCTTCCTTGTCTCTCTAAGCTACTTGAAAGATTTGACTACACTCGACTCATAAACATTCTTAACACACACAATTTATTGGACCAACTTCAGTCAGGCTTCCGTTCCCAACACTCCACAGAGACAGCACTGACTAAAGTGGTTAATGATTTGGTCACTACGAAGTCTAAAGGCCATTACTCACTACTTATTCTTCTAGATCTATCTGCTGCCTTTGACACTGTTGACCACTCTCTTCTCATACAAACACTACTCACTCTAGGTCTTAAAAACACAGCCCTTTCTTGGTTCCTATCCTACTTATCTAATCGCTCCTTCAGTGTTCGCTTCTCTGAATAAACCTCCTCTTCACTACCTCTATCAGTTGGATTACCACAAGTCTCTCTCTTGGGTCCTCTGCTTTTCTCTATCTATACCTCATCTCTTGGTAAACTAATCAGCTTTTTTGGATTTCAGTATCATCTGTACGCAGATGATACTCAAATCTACCTATCCTCCCCTGATTAGTCCCTGTCGGTACTGGGCCGTGTCACTGAATGCCTATCTGCCATTTCATCTTGGATGACATCTCGCCACCTTAAACTTAATATTTCAAAGACAGAGTTAATTATATTTCCACTGGGTAATAGTCGGTACCAACCTGATATCTCTATCACTGTTGAAAACTCCACAATCTACCCTACCCCACAAGCTCGCTGCCTAGGTGTCATCCTTGACTCTGATCTGTCCTTTGTTCCCCACATTAAATCTGTCTCAAAATCATGTTACATGCATCTAAAAAACATATCCAAAATATGACCATACCTTACACAAGACTCTGCCAAAACTCTAATCCATGCTCTCATTATCTCCCGCATTGATTATTGCAATAGTCTCCTAACTGGTCTTCCCAAAACGAGACTCTCACCACTACAATCCATTCTGAATGCATCTGCGAGGCTAATCTTCCTCACTAGATGTTCATCGTCTGCAGATCCACTCTGCCAGTCCCTACATTGGTTACCTATATTTTACCGTATTCAATATAAAAACTTTTACTCACACATAAGGCCATTATCCAAACTACACCAATGTACATCACTCGCTTATCTCAAAATATCTCCCAACCTGACCTCTTCGCTCTTCACAAGATCTGCGTCTCTCATCCACACTCATTACTCGCTCCCACTCACGATTGCAGGATTTTCATCAGGCTGCACCCACTCTGTGGAATGCCCTACCACGTACAATAGGACTCTCCTCTAGTCTCCAAACCTTCACGCATTCCCTGAAAACTCATCTCTTCAGGAAAGCGTATCTAATTCCAGAACTGCCCACATAACTTTCATAAACATTCCTAACAAATTGCATACACTCGGCACAGTCCACACATGTCTTCTCATCCTTCCTCTCGACCCCGGTTCATCATTGCTGTATGGCCATATCATACAGCCCACCAAGAACCTTTGCAATCTGGTGGACAACTATGCAATAGATAGCACCTATCCTTGTGTATCCATGCCTATTTCCCTATAGATTGTAAGCTTGCGAGCAGGGCCTACCTACCTCTATGACTGTTTGTTATTACCCAGTTTTGTTAAATCATTGTTATTTCCAATTGTAAAGTGCAATGGAATTTGCTGCGCTATATAAGTAACTGTTAATAAATAAATAATAATACTGCACTACTATGGGGTAAAACATTAGCCAAGGCTCTATTATACTGTAGTTCAGAAAATGAACTAGGACATTATTATGGGACATAAAATTAACATCTGCTGCAAAGAGGTGTCTCTCTAGAAGCATTGGGACATGAGGCCCTTCAAGATGTTGCTATAGGGCCCACAAAGTTCTGGCTACACCATTAACTGTAGACTTTAACCTTGAGACACCTCAGAAGTGTAACGGCCCCATACACTACAACGATATGTCCTGAGGCTGAAGTTGGAGGCGATTTCCCTTGAACTCTCCCGGGAGTGGTTCCATACGATTCCATATGATTTGGTACATTTTGCATGCAATATATCGTATGCAATCCCAGCCACGCCTGCGGGAACCGACATATCACGAGTGCAGCACTAACGATCTAGGGGAGCCGATCCGACACTCACGGGAACGCACATCAAATCGGAACGGAAACACCTCTAAAATGCCCGATTTCAACCAATATATCGTCCCAAATGACCGAAATTGGATGAAATCGAGCATTATCGTTCTAGTTTATGGGGCCCTTAAGAGTGTGTGATGCTCGATGTGGGAGGAGATTGTGAGGAAGATTTGCATCCGTAGCTTGGGCAGAATAAGTGAGACATATTCCAAGCTCAATAAAACAAACAGATTCTGTATTGAGATGAGCAGAGAGAATAAAATATATTTGTACGGAAAAAGGGAGATAAGAACAAGAGCAAGAAGGAACAAGAGAAGCTTATGTAAGAGATATACAGTATGCTGTACAGATGTAGCCGCACTCAGCTTCTCATATAAAATGAGAATGAAGCAAAAGCCAGTGCTCTCTAACATAGGGACAAGAGTAAGGCAGACTCTACGATTGCTTGGTTGATAATGTAGTTAAAGTTGCGCATGATTAAAGAGTGAGAAACCAAGGACTTGAGTGTATGCAAAAGTGAGATCATATGTCAGCAGAAATTCCATGCTACTGTTCCTTCATGAAGAGATTTTTTTAAATATCTTTTGACTACGCACATTCTGAGACCATTTAGTAAACCTGTAAATGATCCCCTTAATATACTGTATAGAAAGGATACATAAATATATCTAATTTATCTATTTAACAATGATGACCATTTTTTCATCAGTGGCTACTAACTATGCATTACAGTACATAACACACTGCATCTGCCCAGTTTAGGTACAATAACCTGACAGTCACAATACCAGGAGCAGAATCCCAATAGTCAAATAGCTATGCAGCTCTCTGCATACAGATTGTCCGGGGGAATCTGCTGTCTGTACATGCTTAGCCACAGCAGCTCTCTCCGTAGTCACAGTTCTATCAGTCTGCTCTCAGCCAGAGCCGGATTAAGAGGGGGGGCCCCGGGGGTAAGTACCCCGGGCCCCCCATTTTAAAAGGGCCCCCCGCTGCTGCCACAGATCGGATCTCTAGTCCGATCTGCGGTGCTGCGCTCCCGGCTCCCGGGAGCATGCACGGCGGCTCCACATGCAGGGCACCTGATCCATGGCTGTCCCCACTCCCGTGGCGGCTGCTCAATACTGCATTAAAATGCTGGCGGCGCCGCCGCCTCACGCAGAGAGTGTGCACAGGAAGGACAGCTGAGCGACGGCTCAGCTGTCCAATTATCTGTGGAGCAGCAGCCTGTGGCTCAGCTATTGGCTGGGCGCGCAGGCTGCAGGGAGCGGGGAGGACAGCGTGTGGAGCCAGCCTGCGCCCAGCTAGTGTATATATACATGTATATATATATATATATATATATATATATATACACACACACACATATATATAATAAACTAAGCCATTTGGTTTTAATATGTATTATGATATTGTATTTATAATATGTTTCAGTGTTGTGTATAAATGCTGTTTACGCTGCTGTTACTGTATATTTTTAACTATGTATGTATATTGCATCAATTATGCTGCTTGGATATAAATTGTGTGTTGTAATGGTGCTAGCCACACCCCCTGATGAAGTCTTGTGACGAAACGCGTTGGGCGTGGCCAGCAGGACTTGCGACGTGAATCTAGTGCCCGGATGATCGGCGTGTGAGGTCCGTTTGTAGTCCGTGCGGCTGGATGTCCACAGCGGCTGTTGGTATCCCTAGAGCAACATTTTACATCGGTGTATGCTATCCGGAGGCTACACGAGCTGTCTACACGGCGCTGGTTACCTTTTACTTTTAATGTATGTGAGTGAATACTTTGCCAGTAAATTACTTTTGATTATTACACTCACCATTGCGCCCTCCATTGTTTTCTTTTTCACATGTGCTGAGGAGTACTGGTTTACTCCTGAAGGAGGACTGCAGCAATAATACATTTGGACTAATATATTTGAGAGACTATATTGTTTTAATGCGCAACTTTATTTTTTCTATTTTTTCTCATATATATATATATATATATATATATACATACATACACACACATACGCACAGTGGTCGAAGTGGGGCGGTATACGGTGGTATGGTATACCGCCACTTCTTCCACTGACTCGGAAATGAGCCCATGAAAGTGCAGCAGGAGGCGAGGGAAGTGGCCATCCTGCTGCACATGGTGTTCCCCGTCCCTGCGCGGCGGCCGGCGGCTGTGTAGAGCACTGTAGTAGCTCACAGCCGCTCACCGCTGCCTGCCGCCCGCACACACCGCTCACCAGCCTCCTGCCGCCCGCCACCAGCCGCCTGGTGCCAGCCACTAGCCGCCCAACGCTGCCAGCAGCTAACAGCTCACTGTTGCCAGCAACAAATGAGGTAATGTTCCCCTGCTGTCACTGTCGTCACTCTCCCTATCGTCACTGTCGTCACTCTCCCTGTCGTAACTGTCGTCACTCTCCCTGTCGTCACTGTCGTCACTATCCCTGTCGTCACTGTCGACACTCTCTCTCTCCCTGTCGTCACTCTCTCTCTCCCTGTCGTCACTCTCTCTGCCCCTGTCGTCACTGTCTCTCTCCCTGTCGTCACTATTTCTCTCCCTGTCATCACTCTCTCTCCCTGTCGTCCCTGTCGTCACTCTCTCTCCCTGTCGTCACTCTCTCTCCCTGTCGTCCCTGTCATCACTCTCTCTCCCTGTCGTCACTCTCTCTCTCCCTGCCGTCACTGTCTCTCTCTCCCTGTCGTCATTGGCTGCCCCTGCTGTCACAATTTCAGCTCATTCAGTGTGCTACAGTGTGAATTTCAGCTCATTTACTGTGCTACAATGTGAATTTCGGCTCATTCAGTGTGCTATAATGTGAATTTCGGCTCATTCAGTGTGCTACAATGTGAATTTCGGCTCATTCAGTGTGCTACAATGTGAATTTCGGCTCATTCAGTGTGCTACAAAGTGAATTTTGGCTCGTTCAGTGTGCTACAAGGTGAATTTCGGCTCGTTCAGTGTGCTACAAGGTGAATTTCGGCTCATTCAGTGTGCTATAATGTGAATTTTGTCTCATTACCGTTTGCTATAATGTGAATTTCGACTCATACCGTGTGCTATATTGTTAATTTTGTCTCATTCTGTGTGCTATAATGTGAATTTTGGCTCATACCGTGTGCTATAAAGTGAATTTTGGCTCATTCTGTGTGCTATAATGTGAATTTCGGCTCATTCTTTGTGCTGTAATGTGAATTTTGGCTCATTCTGTGTGCTATAATGTGAATTTCGGCTCATTATTTGTGCTATATTGTGAATTTTGACTAATACCGTGTGCTATAATGTGAATTTCGGCTCATTCTGTGTGCTATAATGTGAATTTCAGCTCATACTGTGTGGTATAATGTGATTTTCCGCTCATTCTGTGTGCTATAATGTGAAAGGGGCACTAGTACTAGGTAGCATAAGGGGTCCTACTATTGTGGTGCATAATGTGTATAAGGGGTATATGGTGTGGTAAACTACACTGAAGGATACGCTTCCTTTTTTAGTGGCCACGTCCCCTTCCCTGGAGGCGCTTGCATAATTGCAACCTTCACTTTTCCATACCCCTACTTCAAAATTTCCGCTTCGACCACTGTACATAGGTAATATATATATATATATATATATATATATATATATATAATATATATATATCTGCCTATTGCTATCTGCACCTATGAAAATCATCTATATTCCAAATGTATGTTCAAATCATTTGTTAGACAGTTTTGTGATTTATGCTTTTGTTTGTAATTTAAAATACCTGTGTTTCAAAGCTTGGTCAGTGCCGCATATTTAATTAAGGCTGACTGGGCTGGTGTTTGTTTAGTCAAACACTGTGTAATGTAACACCTTTGATTAGTGGGACATTTGCCTCAGCTGTAGTTGGGTCAATTTCCCATAGTATATCTGTAACTTCAACCATGCACAGCTGTGCATGTCAGCTGTGCGTTCCAATACTCAAAGCGTTCCTTTCTCTAAGCATTTTGAAAATGAACAGTTAAAAAAACAGTTGACCAAACATTGAACAGCATCAAGAAAGAAATCTGGAACATTATGTGGCCTCTCCTCACCTCTGCCATGAGAACACCAGGACCAATGCCTACTACTTCTCTGTCCAAGAACATCATGACTGCCCCCGGGACTACCCCTCAAGCTGAGCAGGGAACTGAGGGACGTGCGCATCAGGACCAGACTTTGCTGGGTCAGTTCCATTGGACATTAGTGTGCACCCCACATTCTCACACCCACCCGCACTGCTCTCATGAGACCAGGACATTTATCTTTTTAACAAAATAATGTTAGTACAGTTTTCCTGCAAATGTGTCTTTCTCTTCTCTTTCTTCTTACACGGTACTTCCACCCCACTGTGTGCTATTCCCGTAATGTGTACCTCCATTGGTTGCACACCCTGCCAGCAGTAATCTATGCAGTGCGCCCCACATGGCTGCCTCGGATGGTTCCTCCGTGGGCGGGGTGTGCTTCATTTGGATCTTTCCATGCAGGGTATAGCATACTCCTACACACGTGTCAGTTCTCCCATACATGCATTTGGCCCCTGTATGGCTCATCTCCCACTGTGTAACCTTTATAGTGCGCCCAACATGGCTGCCTTATCTGGTGCGCTTGTGGATGGGATGAAAAATGTGTGGACCTGATGTTTTTATTGGAACCCTACTCTAAACTTAAGGACTCTGCAATCTCCCCATTTTGTGTTCTCTTCTAGGGGTGGACTATTCCACCCTGGGTAATCCTATGCAGTGCGCCTAAGAAGGCTGCCGCACTTGGTGCCTTGTGAGGGTGGAATACACAACCCCTGGAGGTTATTACCCAAAATGCCTACACCAATCATGCATTATTCTTTCTGTGAAACACCTTTTCTATCCATTAACCTGTTCAACACAGGTGCCGGCAATAATACAATAATAAAAAGTCCAGAAGCAGAGCATTGTGTCCCTCCTGGAGAGGGTCACGTTGGGAGGTGTGTGTGTGTGCGTGCGTGCATGCGTGCGCCTTTAGGTATGTGTTCAGCGCACGGAGACTTTGCTTCTGACGATGATAAGCATCCAGAAAGGGGTGTGGGGATGTCAGGACCACTGATCCTGTACTGCTATGAACTATGCTGATGGGATCCTTTACTGCTGTAACAAAGCTGTATGCTGTTTTGAGACCTGCCTAATAACTAGGGATGTGCACTTGAAATTTTTCGGGTTTTGTGTTTTGGTTTTGGGTTCGGTTCCGCGGCCGTGTTTTGGGTTCGACCGCGTTTTGGCAAAACCTCACCGAATTTTTTTTGTCGGATTCGGGTGTGTTTTGGATTCGGGTGTTTTTTTCAAAAAACACTAAAAAACAGCTTAAATCATAGAATTTGGGGGTCATTTTGATCCCAAAGTATTATTAACCTCAAAAACCATAATTTCCACTCATTTTCAGTCTATTCTGAATACCTCACACCTCACAATATTATTTTTAGTCCTAAAATTTGCACCGAGGTCGCTGGATGACTAAGCTAAGCGACCCTAGTGGCCGACACAAACACCTGGCCCATCTAGGAGTGGCACTGCAGTGTCACGCAGGATGGCCCTTCCAAAAAACACTCCCCAAACAGCACATGACGCAAAGAAGAAAAAAAAGAGGCGCAATGAGGTAGCTGTGTGAGTAAGATAAGCGACCCTAGTGGCCGACACAAACACCTGGCCCATCTAGGAGTGGCACTGCAGTGTCACGCAGGATGGCCCTTCCAAAAAACACTCCCCAAACAGCACATGACGCAAAGAAGAAAAAAGAGGCGCAATGAGGTAGCTGTGTGAGTAAGATAAGCGACCCTAGTGGCCGACACAAACACCTGGCCCATCTAGGAGTGGCACTGCAGTGTCACGCAGGATGGCCCTTCCAAAAAACACTCCCCAAACAGCACATGACGCAAATAAAAATGAAAGAAAAAAGAGGTGCAAGATGGAATTGTCCTTGGGCCCTCCCACCCACCCTTATGTTGTATAAACAGGACATGCACACTTTAACCAACCCATCATTTCAGTGACAGGGTCTGCCACACGACTGTGACTGAAATGACGGGTTGGTTTGGACCCCCACCGAAAAAGAAGCAATTAATCTCTCCTTGCACAAACTGGCTCTACAGAGGCAAGATGTCCACCTCATCATCATCCTCCGATATATCACCGTGTACATCCCGCTCCTCACAGATTATCAATTCGTCCCCACTGGAATCCACCATCTCAGCTCCCTGTGTACTTTGTGGAGGCAATTGCTGCTGGTCAATGTCTCCACAGAGGAATTGATTATAATTCATTTTAATGAAAATCATCTTCTCCACATTTTCTGGAAGTAACCTCGTACGCAGATTGCTGACAAGGTGAGCGGCGGCACTAAACACTCTTTCGGAGTACACACTTGTGGGAGGGCAACTTAGGTAGAATAAAGCCAGTTTGTGCAAGGGCCTCCAAATTGCCTCTTTTTCCTGCCAGTATAAGTACGGACTGTCTGACGTGCCTACTTGGATGCGGTCACTCATATAATCCTCCACCATTCTTTCAATGGTGAGAGAATCATATGCAGTGACAGTAGACGACATGTCCGTAATCGTTGTCAGGTCCTTCAGTCCGGACCAGATGTCAGCATCAGCAGTCGCTCCAGACTGCCCTGCATCACCGCCAGCGGGTGGGCTCAGAATTCTGAGCCTTTTCCTCGCACCCCCAGTTGCGGGAGAATGTGAAGGAGGAGATGTTGACAGGTCGCGTTCCGCTTGACTTGACAATTTTGTCACCAGCAGGTCTTTGAACCCCAGCAGACTTGTGTCTGCCGGAAAGAGAGATCCAAGGAAGTTTTTAAATCTAGGATCGAGCATGGTGGCCAAAATGTAGTGCTCTGATTTCAACAGATTGACCACCCGTGAATCCTTGTTAAGCGAATTAAGGGCTCCATCCACAAGTCCCACATGCCTAGCGGAATCGCTCCCTTTTAGCTCCTCCTTCAATGCCTCCAGCTTCTTCTGCAAAAGCCTGATGAGGGGAATGACCTGACTCAGGCTGGCAGTGTCTGAACTGACTTCACGTGTGGCAAGTTCAAAAGGTTGCAGAACCTTGCACAACGTTGAAATCATTCTCCACTGCACTTGAGACAGGTACATTCCACCTCCTATATCGTGCTCAATTGTATAGGCTTGAATGGCCTTTTGCTGCTCCTCCAACCTCTGAAGCATATAGAGGGTTGAATTCCACCTCGTTACCACTTCTTGCTTCAGATGATGGCAGGGCAGGTTCAGGCGTTTTTGGTGGTGCTCCAGTCTTCTGTACGTGGTGCCTGTACGCCGAAAGTGTCCCGCAATTCTTCTGGCCACCGACAGCATCTCTTGCACGCCCCTGTCGTTTTTTAAAAAATTCTGCACCACCAAATTCAAGGTATGTGCAAAACATGGGACGTGCTGGAATTTGCCCATATTTAATGCACACACAATATTGCTGGCGTTGTCCGATGCCACAAATCCACAGGAGAGTCCAATTGGGGTAAGCCATTCCGCGATGATCTTCCTCAGTTGCCGTAAGAGGTTTTCAGCTGTGTGCGTATTCTGGAAACCGGTGATACAAAGCGTAGCCTGCCTAGGAAAGAGTTGGCGTTTGCGAGATGCTGCTACTGGTGCCGCCGCTGCTGTTCTTGCGGCGGGAGTCCATACATCTACCCAGTGGGCTGTCACAGTCATATAGTCCTGACCCTGCCCTGCTCCACTTGTCCACATGTCCGTGGTTAAGTGGACATTGGGTACAACTGCATTTTTTAGGACACTGGTGAGTCTTTTTCTGACGTCCGTGTACATTCTCGGTATCGCCTGCCTTGAGAAGTGGAACCTAGATGGTATTTGGCAACGGGGGCACACTGCCTCAAGAAATTGTCTAGTTCCCTGTGAACTAACGGCGGATACTGGATGCACGTCTAACACCAACATAGTTGTCAAGGCCTCAGTTATCCGCTTTGCAACAGGATGACTGCTGTGATATTTCATCTTCCTCGCAAAGGACTGTTGGACAGTCAATTGCTTGGTGGAAGTAGTAAAAGTGGGCTTACGACTTCCTCTCTGGGATGACCATCGACTCCCAGCAGCAACAACAGCAGCGCCAGCAGCAGTAGGCGTTACACGCAAGGATGCATCGGAGGAATCCCAGGCAGGAGAGGACTCGTCAGAATTGCCAGTGACATGGCATGCAGGACTATTGGCATTCCTGGGGAAGGAGGAAATTGACACTGAGGGAGTTGGTGGGGTGGTTTGCGTGAGCTTGGTTACAAGAGGAAGGGATTTACTGGTCAGTGGACTGCTTCCGCTGTCGCCCAAAGTTTTTGAACTTGTCACTGACTTATTATGAATGCGCTGCAGGTGACGTATAAGGGAGGATGTTCCGAGGTGGTTAACGTCCTTACCCCTACTTATTACAGCTTGACAAAGGCAACACACGGCTTGACAAATGTTGTCCGCATTTCTGGTGAAATACTTCCACACCGAAGAGCTGATTTTTTTGGTATTTTCACCAGGCATGTCAACGGCCCTATTCCTCCCACGGACAACAGGTGTCTCCCCGGGTGCCTGACTTAAACAAACCACCTCACCATCAGAATCCTCCTTGTCAATTTCCTCCCCAGCGCCAGCAACACCCATATCCTCCTCATCCTGGTGTACTTCAACACTGACATCTTCAATCTGACTATCAGGAACTGGACTGCGGGTGCTCCTTCCAGCACTTGCAGGGGGCGTGCAAATGGTGGAAGGCGCATGCTCTTCACGTCCAGTGTTGGGAAGGTCAGGCATCGCAACCGACACAATTGGACTCTCCTTGTGGATTTGGGATTTCGAAGAACGCACAGTTCTTTGCGGTGCTTTTGCCAGCTTGAGTCTTTTCAGTTTTCTAGCGAGAGGCTGAGTGCTTCCATCCTCATGTGAAGCTGAACCACTAGCCATGAACATAGGCCAGGGCCTCAGCCGTTCCTTGCCACTCCGTGTGGTAAATGGCATATTGGCAAGTTTACGCTTCTCCTCCGACAATTTTATTTTAGATTTTGGAGTCCTTTTTTTACTGATATTTGGTGTTTTGGATTTTACATGCTCTGTACTATGACATTGGGCATCGGCCTTGGCAGACGACGTTACTGGCATTTCATCGTCTCGGCCATGACTAGTGGCAGCAGCTTCAGCACGAGGTGGAAGTGGATCTTGATCTTTCCCTAATTTTGGAACCTCAACATTTTTGTTCTCCATATTTTAATAGGCACAACTAAAAGGCACCTCAGGTAAACAATGGAGATGGATGGATACTAGTATACTTATGGATGGACGAGCGACTGCCGACACAGAGGTAGCTACAGCCGTGGACTACCGTACTGTGTCTGCTGCTAATATAGACTGGATGATAAGGAGATGAAATTAATATATATATATATAATATCACTAGTACTGCAGCCGGACAGGTATATATATTTATTATGTAATGACTGATGACGGACCTGCTGGACACTGTCAGCTCAGCAGCACAGCAGACTGCTACAGTAAGCTACTATAGTAGTATGTATAAAGAAGAAAGAAAAAAAAAACCACGGGTAGGTGGTATACAATTATGGATGGACGAGCGACTGCCGACACAGAGGTAGCTACAGCCGTGGACTACCGTACTGTGTCTGCTGCTAATATAGACTGGATGATAATGAGATGAAATCAATATATATTATATCACACTAGTACTGCAGCCGGACAGGTAGATATATTTATTATGTAATGACTGATGACGGACCTGCTGGACACTGTCAGCTCAGCAGCACCGCAGACTGCTACAGTAAGCTACTATAGTAGTATGTATAAAGAAGAAAGAAAAAAAAAAACCATGGGTAGGTGGTATACAATTATGGATGGACGAGCGACTGCCGACACAGAGGTAGCTACAGCCGTGGACTACCGTACTGTGTCTGCTGCTAATATAGACTGGATGATAATGAGATGAAATCAATATATATATATATAATATCACTAGTACTGCAGCCGGACAGGTATATATATTTATTATGTAATGACTGATGACGGACCTGCTGGACACAGTCAGCTCAGCAGCACCGCAGACTGCTACAGTAAGCTACTATAGTAGTATGTATAAAGAAGAAAGAAAAAAAAAAAACCACGGGTAGGTTGTATACAATATTATATATATATATTATATACAATTATATATATAGACCCATCAGAATAAGGAGGCACTCAGAGACTTTCCATCACAGCAAAAACTTTTTAGTGAAAGTACTGCAGTTTAAGACATGATCAACGTTTCGGGGCCCGGAGCCCCTTCTTCAGGATACCACATAGTGACAAAAACCAACATTTATAAGGTGCACTCACCCCTCCGCGAAGTCCCCCTCAGGTTGCCGCCGCCCCCGTGTCCCGGGCCCGGCGTCCGTCTCCACGAGCGGGATACTTCCGCCGGAAGTGACGTCCCGGGTCCCGCCCACGTTGCCGCGGCAACCCTATAAACAAAACAGAAGAACAAAAACTGGATAAGAGGAAGCCGGTCTGTGCGGCAACATGCTGAGCCTGCTATAAAGTGCGTTGTGTTAAATATGCATAAAATGGTATCATATTAAAGTGCTGGTGCCTAGCTCATAAATACCAGAGCTCCTTAAAAAAACTCCTTAACACACACCTCGCTCCGGGAGGCGTCAGTGACAGTCTTATAGTGTCACAACAGGGAGACCTTGCCAGGTCATCCGTGTGAATAAAAGCAAAAATATTAATGTAAAATATGGCCTATAAGTGAAAAATGTGCCACCACAAACGTTGAAAAAATTCTGAATAATACAGTGTCAATGAAAAACTATATAAAAAAATATGTGAAGAAAAACTATAGGCAAATTATAGCAAAAAAGGGGGGGCTAACGTCATCTTCCTCATAGCAACCATATCGCCTCTCACAGATCGCTCCCTCTCCCCATATATACCCAGCAACATAGTGACATACATTAAAAAATACAGTCCATAAATACAAATCAACATCTGACATGTATACATTAAAACTTAAAAACAAGGAGAGTACATATAAACTCCACATAGTTGTTAGTAGCAATTAAGAAAAAACGAGGGCAAGAGAGACAGAGCATCTTAACAGGCCTCCAAGGGCTCTCTAACATAAATGATGGCCTAACAGAAAAATGTCACTCCCATGTAGCGAAGAGGTATGTATATATATATTTTCCCCTATGAGGAGCCCCAGGTACCTAGCTGTATCTATCCACCGTAATGGTACGTAGACCTATTGTGTGGGAACCGAACCTTCTTATAAGCAATTGCTAAGCCCCAGAGATTCATTAAGTCCCCTGGGCCTGATGGTGTCGAGTCTAAAAATCCATCGGGATTCCAACTGGAGTAATTTCAATGCCCTGTTGCCACCCCTAATGGACTCCGGTATCTGATCAATAATACGGTATTTCAAAGTTGCCATCCCATGCTTAAGGTTGGCAAAATGCCGTGCCACCGGTTGTTCACTCTGACCTGAGGTCAATGCCGCCCTGATGGCCTGTCTATGCTGGGCCATCCTGATTTTAAAGGGACATTCCGTCTTGCCCACGTAATACAGGCCACAAGGGCACATGATGACATAAATTACAAACTTTGAATTGCACGACAGGGGCCAGTTGATGGTATACTTCTTAGCCGAGTGAGGATGTAAAATGCTGGACCCTACAGACATATAGCTGCACGTCGTGCAGCCAATGCACCTGTAGCATCCATTGGGTCTACTCAAGAAATGTTGGGGAACTGGTTTTTTAAACTTGCTGAGATCAGTTTTAACCAGCATATCTTTAATATTCCTTCCCCTTTTATAACTTGGCATAATTTGTGTGTTTTTTAATGTCTTGAGTTCCGGGTCTGTGGTGATGATAGGCCACAGTGCCTTCGCCCGTTTGTTAGTATACCGGCTATTGGTGTCATAGGTATTGACCCACGGTAATTTATTTTGTTTCTTGTTAACCTTAGTTTGGGTCAGTAGATCCACTCTATTTTGTGCACATGCTTTACTCCTGGCCTGTCTTAATAGGGACATAGGGTACCCCCTCTCCACAAACTTCTTTTCCATTTTATCTAGTTGTATCTCCAGGTCTGTTGCAGTATTTGTAATCCTGCAGACCCGCAGAAATTGGGAGTACGGCAAACCCTGTATAGTTGGGGTGGGATGAAAGCTATTGTACCTCAATAACATATTCCTATCCGTGGGTTTGGAGAATAAATCCGTAATGATCCTCCCCCCGCTGATACGGATAGAGATATCCAAAAAATCCACATGGGAGTGGCTACATTTCATGGTAAGTTTGATGGTACTCACTGAGCTATTGTGCTTCGCTACAATGTCGCATAGAGACTGTTCATCCCCTGTCCAGAAGATGAGCAAGTCGTCTATGTAACGGTAGTACAAAAAAATATGCTTGGAAACCTCTGCGTTTTCGTAAAAAAGCCCCTTTTCTGTCTCCCACATAAAAGTGTTAGCAAAGGCCGGAGCCACTGCCGACCCCATCGCACAACCAGTCGTCTGTCTGAAGAACTTGTCCTCAAACAGAAAATAGTTGTGCGTAAGGGTAAACTCCAGCAGTTCAATGAACAGATCCACGTCGGGGCCCTTATACGCCACATTCCCTGTGATAAGCCTCCTCACAGCCTGTAGGCCCCCTATGTGCGGGATACATGTGTAGAGGCTAGTGACGTCTATGGTAGCCATTAGCAAATTCGGAGGTACCTGTTCAATGTGTAACAATTTCACCAACAGCGTGTTAGAATCTTTAAGATGTGTGAAGGTTTGTTGGATACACGGTTGTAAATAAGCATCAAGAAAAATAGCCAATGGTTCACACAGCGAACCCCTGGCTGACACAATCGGTCTTCCAGGGGGTCTCTGTGCATGCTTGTGTATCTTAGGAAGTGTATAAAAGACCGGTACAACCGGACACGGATTCAATAATTTCTGCACCAAACCTTTGGATATCATACCTTGCTCACAGGCTCTATTCAAAATGCCAGTTAATTCCTTCACATAAATCCCTGACGGGTCTCTATCCAGAGGACAATATGTATTCAAATCACCCAGCAGTCGTTGGCATTCGGCCACATAATCTTTAGTATCAAGGATAACTATGGAGCCCCCTTTATCCGCCCCTCTTATGATGATATCCTGCCTCTTGCTCAGCGCCTTTAAGGCCACACTTTCATCTTTAGACAGATTGCTGTACACAGGGGGACCAGGGCCCATACCTGCTGCCTCCAGCAATCTGCTAAAGGTCTTCACTGAGGGGTTATTGGATATGGGATCAAATTTAGAAGGAGGACCCAATTTCAACACTCTAGCAGGTACATCACTAAGTTCCGGCAAAGCAGCGTCTTTCGAGAAATGTTCTTTTAATTTCAAAGTGCGGTGCAGTCTGAAAGAGTCTAGTTTCCATTGAAACCTATTGGGTTTATTGGTCGGGACAAACGTCAAACCTTTTTCCAGTACGCTTACCTCGGCAGGGGATAACACGCTTGTGGAGAGGTTGAAAATCAGGTCTTCTTTGCCCTCGGGGGGCGACCTCTTCGCCTGCCTTCTTGTTTGCCCACCTCGTCTGGTAGGTCTACCTCTCGGGCAGTTGGAATAGCCCGAGTCTTTACCCCTAAAGGGGTCATGTGAGCCGGTCCTCGTCTTCCCGGCCTCGTCTGGTCGTCCGAGTCGCTGGCTGATGTAGTTCCACTGCGTGTCATCGGTATTCTGCGTCGGTATCTGGGTACCCTGTTCATGGACCCGCTGTTGTTCGTATTGCCCAGCAACGGGTACACCCGGTGTTGAACATAATCCTGCTGCACCTTTAATAATTTTTCTCGTTTGAATTTAAGCAAGTCAGTGCGGTATTTCTCCACTTGCTCGGTCAAGGTAGACATTTTCACTGTTTCTACTGCCAAAAGGTCATGGTGTTCTGATTCATAGGCATTGATCTTTTCCAACGTAGCCTTATGTTCACGTGTGGTCTCCTCAATGACCAGCAAGAGGAGGTCCATCGAGCATTTATTTAGCACCGCTATCCAACGTTTACAAAAGTTGATATTGAATCTCCCAATGGTAGGGGCATTATGGATGCGGAACCCCCTGGGGATCTGTTTAGCCCGGTGGTAGTCCGACAGCGTACGACTATGGTACAGGAAATCCACGGCCCTCTTTTTCAATTTAAATAATTCTTTAAAGGCATCCTCGTTGGTCGTGACCCCCGTGTCTTCAAAGGCAGATTCCTTATGCAAAATGCCCTCAGCCTCCAAATCAGAGAAACTGAGGGTATCCAGAGTATCACACTGTAACAAAAAAGAAGTCGTCTCATCGCCCCTTCCTTGTGAAGTGGCCATTTAAGGTTGCTACAAGCCTGTTCCCACAGGTCCAACCACATATGTCAAAGTGCTGTGCATACACCGTGCAAAATAGTGTAAGACGGTGAACACAGAGACAACAAGAGTTCCTGAGGAAGTTCAAAGTGCACAGTAAAAAATAATGTCCGGTGCCTTGCCTCTGCTTACCCCTTTGCAGACAGGAGCCCAGCAGCAAATATCCACACCATCGATGGCCGGCACTCGGGAAGCCTCCCTGGGCTTACTGGCTCAGGTGCCATCCTTTGAGATTTCCATCTCTATGTATAGACCCATCAGAATAAGGAGGCACTCAGAGACTTTCCATCACAGCAAAAACTTTTTAGTGAAAGTACTGCAGTTTAAGACATGATCAACGTTTCGGGGCCCGGAGCCCCTTCTTCAGGATACCACATAGTGACAAAAACCAACATTTATAAGGTGCACTCACCCCTCCGCGAAGTCCCCCTCAGGTTGCCGCCGCCCCCGTGTCCCGGGCCCGGCGTCCGTCTCCACGAGCGGGATACTTCCGCCGGAAGTGACGTCCCGGGTCCCGCCCACGTTGCCGCGGCAACCCTATAAACAAAACAGAAGAACAAAAACTGGATAAGAGGAAGCCGGTCTGTGCGGCAACATGCTGAGCCTGCTATAAAGTGCGTTGTGTTAAATATGCATAAAATGGTATCATATTAAAGTGCTGGTGCCTAGCTCATAAATACCAGAGCTCCTTAAAAAAACTCCTTAACACACACCTCGCTCCGGGAGGCGTCAGTGACAGTCTTATAGTGTCACAACAGGGAGACCTTGCCAGGTCATCCGTGTGAATAAAAGCAAAAATATTAATGTAAAATATGGCCTATAAGTGAAAAATGTGCCACCACAAACGTTGAAAAAATTCTGAATAATACAGTGTCAATGAAAAACTATATAAAAAAATATGTGAAGAAAAACTATAGGCAAATTATACACAGGCTGTCCGGACCGGCACTCCCCCTCCACAATTCTACTGCTTTGGTGCCATCTCAGGAATGGATAGGTAGGTGAAGCATGAAATAAGCGGCACTCAAAGTCTGGTGAAGAAGTCAAATATATTTCACCCACAAAGGTGAACCGACGTTTCGGGGACCAAGCGCCCCTTTTTCAAGGTGAACAACAGTGTAAATAAGAAAACTCATACCTTTTAAAGAAAGAGAAAGACCGCCAAGTGCTCCAAAACACGCCCGCCCGGCCGTTCGTGGTCCGTCTTCCGTTCCGGCTCATCTGGATGATGTCGTGTTCAATGCGCCCTACGTGCGCGTCATTGCTATGGTTACCCGATGCTACCCTCGGCCGGGCTGCGGCGCTGATTGTAAAAATGTAAACAGTGTGAAACAGTAAATATTACAGAACCAACCACCATTAAAAACTAAATCAAATGCTGCAATTAAGTGATACTTAGGAGAATGTGTATTATATACAGGCCCTCCACAACTTTGTGTGACTAATTTGAATATTTAAAACATGATGAATGCACATTGGAGCCCCATATGGAAAGATGTCTACTTTTAACAGACTGGTGCGGAATAGATAGAATGCAAGAGATCACTAGTTTTATGGCAGATCTTTGGTATTTTGTAAAGGATCTCTGGTATTTCATAAGGATCTCTGGTATTTTATAAAACAGTGGGGCCGTTATCATGGGTACTGAGACACTGTAAAGATCGAAGGGACTATTAGACTAATTGAAACGCCCCCTACTGGACCAACTCCATTGTCACCAGGTATCACCTTAATTGCTGCTGGATACAAATGCTCTATAGAGAAGAATGTGCATTAAATTGAGTCACTACTTCATAAGAACGGTCATAAGAATTGGACCCCCGTTCTTATCTTTGATTTTATGGAATTGTTACTAGAAAATGTTCCAATTTAATCTCTCGTTCAAGCCATGGGGATTTGTTGTTTTCAATTCAAAAATCCATTTGGTTTCTAAACGCAATAATTTGCCATCCCTGTCTCCCCCTCTAATGTGCTTGGGAACATGATCTATGATCATGTGTTTCAAGTCATTCATAGAGTGTTTGGCCAGCGCAAAATGTCTTGCCACCGGTTGCTCCGACTCCTTTCCTGCCAAAGCTTGCTTAATGGCAGACCGGTGGAGGGCCATCCTCTCCCTGAAAGTCCTAACTGATTTTCCCACATAGTGAAGGCCACGTGGGCATTTTATAAGGTAGACTATGTGAGTGGTGGTGCAGGTGAGAACATGGTTGATTTTATATGTTTTGTCTCGATGGGGGTTGTCAAACCTTGAGCCAACTATCATGTTTTCACACGTAGTGCATTTGATGCACTTGTAGCACCCGGGCTGTCTGGTCAGGAAAGTGGATGAAGACTGTTCCTGTTGTTGGAACCCCGTAATGTCTGTATGGACTATTACGTCCTTGATGTTCCTGCCCCTTGAAAAACACATCATTGGTCGTGTCCCCCTAAAAGTCGGTAACGACTGATCCGAAGCGATGATGGGCCACAAGGCTCTGGTCGCTCTCTGTACTACCGGACTTGTGGTGTTAAATCTGGAGATGAAAGGGATGGCCTGGCTATTTACGCGTTTACTGGGTTGGAGAAGGGCCTCTCTGGACAATTGCATCACCTCCTGCTTATGTTTTTCAAGGAGCTGACAATTATATCCCCGTTCCTTGAATTTTAGAATCATCTTATCAAGCTCTTCCTCCAGCTTGTCTCGATCGCTGATCAGGCGTGATACCCTGATCATTTGGGAGCGAGGCAGCCCATTTTTAAGGGCTTTGGGGTGGTGGCTGTTGGCTCTCAACAGAGTATTTCTGTCCGTTGGTTTCGTATAGACCCCTGTCTGCAATGCACCCTCCGTGATGGAAATCTGTACATCCAGATAGTGAATGGAGCTTGTGCTGGTCTGGTAGGTGTATTTGACACCTTCCGGTCTAGCGTTGGTAAGGTGCATCAGCTGATCAAAACTTAAACAACTAGGCGGATATAGGGACATAATCATCCGTCCCGCGGACAAGGGGGGAGGGGTGGTAATACTTGACTTGGAATATTATGTGAAGGACATACAGTGTCAACTTGCGGATGACAGCGTGTATGAGGAATTAGCCCGTGACTCTACTGTTGAATACCAAAAAGCACTAAAAAGCACTTTAGATGCAGCCAAGGACAGTGGTAAATTAACCACAAAACTGCACAGAGCACTCCTTCAGAAAAATCCCCTAGTGCCCATTTTATTTACGGTACCCAAATTGCACAAGAACCAACATTCCCCACCAGGCAGACCCATCATAGCTGCCAGAGAATCTATCTTCCAACCAATTTCAGTCTTTTTAGACAGTATATTGCAACCATTGGTCCTAAAGCACAAGCACTTTATTAAAGACACCACCAGTTTTCTCAACCGGTTGAGAGCCATCCAGCAGGTACCGGAGGGAACCCTCATGTGTGTGGTGGATGTAGTTAGTCTATATACTAACATACCACATGAGGCAGGATTAACAGCCATGGAAGCCTTCTTGAAAAAAGAAAACATGGACAAATTGGACATCCCATTGTTCATGAACCTCCTCCGCATGACCCTAGAAAAAAACTTCTTTTTATTTAATGGCAAATTCTATCGCCAAAAGATGGGGTGTGCGATGGGGAGCAATGTCTCCCCATCATTTGCAAACATTTATATGTTCCATGAAGAGGAGAAGGTGTTTTTTCAAGAGAAGCCAATCTCTCAACATATTTTATTCTTTTCCCGTTATATAGATGACCTCTTCCTCCTGTGGACAGGGGGCACGGAAAGTTTTGATCAGCTGATGCACCTTACCAACGCTAGACCGGAAGGTGTCAAATACACCTATCAGACCAGCACAAGCTCCATTCACTATCTGGATGTACAGATTTCCATCACGGAGGGTGCATTGCAGACAGGGGTCTATACGAAACCAACGGACAGAAATACTCTGTTGAGAGCCAACAGCCACCACCCCAAAGCCCTTAAAAATGGGCTGCCTCGCTCCCAAATGATCAGGGTATCACGCCTGATCAGCGATCGAGACAAGCTGGAGGAAGAGCTTGATAAGATGATTCTAAAATTCAAGGAACGGGGATATAATTGTCAGCTCCTTGAAAAACATAAGCAGGAGGTGATGCAATTGTCCAGAGAGGCCCTTCTCCAACCCAGTAAACGCGTAAATAGCCAGGCCATCCCTTTCATCTCCAGATTTAACACCACAAGTCCGGTAGTACAGAGAGCGACCAGAGCCTTGTGGCCCATCATCGCTTCGGATCAGTCGTTACCGACTTTTAGGGGGACACGACCAATGATGTGTTTTTCAAGGGGCAGGAACATCAAGGACGTAATAGTCCATACAGACATTACGGGGTTCCAACAACAGGAACAGTCTTCATCCACTTTCCTGACCAGACAGCCCGGGTGCTACAAGTGCATCAAATGCACTACGTGTGAAAACATGATAGTTGGCTCAAGGTTTGACAACCCCCATCGAGACAAAACATATAAAATCAACCATGTTCTCACCTGCACCACCACTCACATAGTCTACCTTATAAAATGCCCATGTGGCCTTCACTATGTGGGAAAATCAGTTAGGACTTTCAGGGAGAGGATGGCCCTCCACCGGTCTGCCATTAAGCAAGCTTTGGCAGGAAAGGAGTCGGAGCAACCGGTGGCAAGACATTTTGCGCTGGCCAAACACTCTATGAATGACTTGAAACACATGATCATAGATCATGTTCCCAAGCACATTAGAGGGGGAGACAGGGATGGCAAATTATTGCGTTTAGAAACCAAATGGATTTTTGAATTGAAAACAACAAATCCCCATGGCTTGAACGAGAGATTAAATTGGAACATTTTCTAGTAACAATTCCATAAAATCAAAGATAAGAACGGGGGTCCAATTCTTATGACCGTTCTTATGAAGTAGTGACTCAATTTAATGCACATTCTTCTCTATAGAGCATTTGTATCCAGCAGCAATTAAGGTGATACCTGGTGACAATGGAGTTGGTCCAGTAGGGGGCGTTTCAATTAGTCTAATAGTCCCTTCGATCTTTACAGTGTCTCAGTACCCATGATAACGGCCCCACTGTTTTATAAAATACCAGAGATCCTTATGAAATACCAGAGATCCTTTACAAAATACCAAAGATCTGCCATAAAACTAGTGATCTCTTGCATTCTATCTATTCCGCACCAGTCTGTTAAAAGTAGACATCTTTCCATATGGGGCTCCAATGTGCATTCATCATGTTTTAAATATTCAAATTAGTCACACAAAGTTGTGGAGGGCCTGTATATAATACACATTCTCCTAAGTATCACTTAATTGCAGCATTTGATTTAGTTTTTAATGGTGGTTGGTTCTGTAATATTTACTGTTTCACACTGTTTACATTTTTACAATCAGCGCCGCAGCCCGGCCGAGGGTAGCATCGGGTAACCATAGCAATGACGCGCACGTAGGGCGCATTGAACACGACATCATCCAGATGAGCCGGAACGGAAGACGGACCACGAACGGCCGGGCGGGCGTGTTTTGGAGCACTTGGCGGTCTTTCTCTTTCTTTAAAAGGTATGAGTTTTCTTATTTACACTGTTGTTCACCTTGAAAAAGGGGCGCTTGGTCCCCGAAACGTCGGTTCACCTTTGTGGGTGAAATATATTTGACTTCTTCACCAGACTTTGAGTGCCGCTTATTTCATGCTTCACCTATATATATATATTTATATATATATATATATATATTAAACTGGTGGTGACTGGTGGTCAGGTCACTGGTCACACTATCAGCAACTTGCAAGTAGTACTCCTAAGCAGACAATCACAATATATATTATACTGGTGGTCAGTGTGGTCACAATGGCAGTGTGGCACTCTGGCAGCAAAAGTGTGCACTGTACGTTATATGTAGTATGTACTCCTGAGTCCTGAGTCCTGCTCTCAGACTCTAACTGCTCCCCACTGTCAGTGTCTCCCCCACAAGTCAGATAATATACAGTCACACTATCTATCACTTCAGCAAGTAACTAGTACTCCTCCTAATGCTCCCCAAAATTACTACTGTGTCTCTCTCTACTGTCTCACTCTCTTCTCTATAAACGGAGAGGACGCCAGCCACGTCCTCTCCCTATGAATCTCAATGCACGTGTGAAAATGGCGGCGACGCGCGGCTCCTTATATAGAATCCGAGTCTCGCGATAGAATCCGAGCCTCGCGAGAATCCGACAGCGGGATGATGACGTTCGGGCACGCTCGGGTTAACCGAGCAAGGCGGGAAGATCCGAGTCGCTCGGCCCCGTGTAAAAAAACATGAAGTTCGGGCGGGTTCGGATTCCGAGGAACCGAACCCGCTCATCCCTACTAATAACCTGAACTGCAAGCCTGCTGTAGATGCTGTGACCTGCCTTTATTGGTAATAAAGTGTGTTGGACTTTTAGCCGGTATATGTGATTTCTTGTCACAATATATATAATATAATATAAAGTATATACATACATACATATATACATATAGTACATATATACGGTACATATGCACATACATACAGTATATACACCCATGGAACCCCCCTGAGTAAATTCTGTGTTTGCATCTGCCCCCCAACCCCCCTCTCCTGCAGCCTAACCCTAGTCCTTCCCCTAATGACTAAGCTTAAGCCTAATATTTACCACTGGGATTCATCTATATTCTGCAGCCATGATCGGGACTGTCCAGATCCTGACCACACCTCCATCTGCACTACTGTACTGTATGTCGGTTTTCTTATTATCCAACCTAGAGTACATGTTTATGGACACCTTCTTACTGGGTGTCACCCACAGTATCCTGAACTAAGAGAAACTAATCAACAGCACAATGTTTGACCTACAGCATCATAGGTGCAAGAGATCCAGCCACTATGGGGTCCACAGCTGAGGGTAACCCATCCTCCCTGGTAAAGGGGGTCATTCTGACCTGATCGTTTGCTACAGTTTATCTCAGTGCAGCGATCAGGTCAGAACTGCGCATGCACCAGCACCACAGTGCACCGACGCATGGCTGACAGCCGACGGCTGCCGTTGCCTAGCGATTCTATCAGGCAGAGGCATTCGCTGTGCAAGAGGGGGCGGCATGGTGGTGTTCGGCTGCCATTTTGTGGGCGAGGTCCGGCCAATGCAGGCGTGGCCGGACAGCGCTGGGGGCGGGCCGCAGCGGCTGCGTGATGTCACACACTGCCGCTGCGACCCAGGGCAGTGAGGAGTAACTCACGACCAGCCACAGGAGCTGCGCTGGTCAGGAGTTACTCTTCTAGTATACAGGTTGATTATCCCTTATCCAAAATTCAAAATCCCACATTTTTGGTTCACCTACTGAGATAATGACACATATATGTGTATTATACTATATATACGGTATATCTCTATATAATATGTCTATATATATACATAATATATATTATATATGTCATTATCTCAGTAGGGGACCCAAAAATGTGGGATTTTGAATTTTGGATAAGGGATACTCAACCAGTATAAGCATAGCCACTGTGCGATGCTTTTGTACTTGTGCGGGGGGGAGGGGGGGCAGCCTGACATGTGGGGCAGACTAGCCCTGTGCTGGGCGTCCCCCCGCATGTCAGTGTAAATGATCGGAGCTGTGCTAAATTTAGCACAGCTACGATCAGGTCGGAATGACCCCCAGAGTTCCATGTGTCATACAGAATTTTCACCATTGAGTGGTGTGGCAAATGGGACATTCATTTGTGTCCAGCTATATTAGACTTGTATGTAATGTCTACGTGTATATTGTAATGGAGTCTGTGACACAAAATTGTTGCCAACCTGTCCTTTAAATGAACCCATAACTAGATATGGGAGTAGAGGACACTGATGTATAGTGGGAGAGTCAGAGGTTAGTTTATGGCTCTTACCTTATCTAAGAAGCTATAAACGACATTACAAAAAGCCAGGCCAGGCCAAGAAACCTGACCTCTTGAAACTTAAAAGGAAGACAGCTGTTAAAAGTGAAACCAAATGAAATCTGGTTTCTTACTGCCCAGGTACACAGCATTGAAAGAGTTAAGGAAAGGGTGGGGGGCCTGCAGCTATGAGGGGGCTATATCTGTCCCTCACACACACACTGTTTTGTTCATTTTCTGAGGGGACAGCCAAGAGCTGAGAATGCACCATATATCTTACCTTGTGAGATCCCTCCACACAGAAGGCTAACTGAGGTTGAGTAAGTTAGGCTTCTGAAATTATTCTCTTTTTGTTTATTGAGACTGCTAGTAACCTGTATATCTTTTTTAAATGCCTTATATTCTTTGTAATCTTTTTACCGTTGTAAACCCGAAGATATTTCTTAATTATAATAAACATATAATTAGATCTGACTGCTGTGTTCTTGAACCCAAGTCAAGCCAAGTGAAGTTCGTTACCTATTGTTTTCATGAGATATAGAGATTGGTGATTACAGGTGTAGCTAAAGACACCTGCAATGTTCGTAATACATTGAAAAGTCTTTGCTGGTGGCAGCGGAGATTCGCACGGCGCTGGCGCAACTCTCGGATTGGTGTATCCGGAGAGTGGGGCGGCCGGGGTCTGTGACAGGTGGTACATTAGGCAGTTGCTTAGGGGATAGTATCGGGATTCCGGCGTTTAGTACGCCGGTGGTCAGAATAAACAGCAGCATCCTGACGTGCAGGATCCAGACATCTGTTAGGTAAGTGTTCTAACCATAGCCCCCTAAACCTCCCTTCAAGCAGCCTGACCCTAACCATCCCCTGCACAGCTTAACCCTACCATGTGGTGCCTCACCCTAACCCTCCCTCCTCACAGCCTAATCCTCCCACCTTAGTGCATAACCCTAACCCCCTCCCCATTCTTAGTGCCTAAACCTAGTCTTTTCTCCCTGCAGCCTAACCCTAACACAGCTAGCTGAAGAGTGACACTGTAGAGCAACTCATTTAGACAGCTTAAATTATACACCACCACACCACAAAGCAGCCCCCAGTGGTGCAAGTATGGTGGTATGGGGCGGTACTGCATACCGGTAAGAAATTGGCAGCCAGTACGCAGTACCGCCGGGTCGCCACCTTGCAACCATTGTGTCAGGCAGAGGAAAGCGCAGCATCTCCTCTCCTGCCCAGCAGTCAGTCCGGTCTCTCTTCTTTTCCTTCAGTAACAGCAGCGGCGTGTATCACAATCAAACGCCAGTTCATGGGCCAATCAGAGCTCGCAGACTGCAGGCAATCAGGAGCTGCCGCTGCCAGACCACAAGCTATGATTGGCTCATGAACCTTCATTTGATTGTGATACATACCACCGCTGCCGCCGAAGGAAGAGAGTAGAGACCGGACTAACTGGGCAGGAGAGCAGAGCCGCATGTTGCGGCTCTCCTTGACATAGTGACACTGCAGAGCCGACTCCAGGCAGCAGAAGCAACTGTGAGTTACACTGCTGGGGGCGTATGTGTATCTGGCACTACATTACTGTGGGCATTGGTGTATCTGGCACTATTGGGCGGCATATGTGTATCTGGCACTACACTACTGGGGGCATATGTGTATCTGACACTGTGGGGGCATATGTTTATCTGGCATCGTATGGGCATGTCTGGCACTGTGAAGGCATATCTGGCACCGTAGGGGCATATGCGTATCTGGCACTGTGGGGGCATACTGTATGTTTATCTGGCACTGCACTACTGGATGCATATGTGTATCTGGCACTATTGGGGGCATATGTGTATCTGCCACTGCACTATTGGGGGCATATGTGTATCTGCCACTGCACCATTGGGGGCATATGTGTATCACACACACCCATATGTGTATCATGCTCCCATTTTCATTGGCCACACCCCATGTGGCATGTGGCCACCCATTTTTTTTTGTGCACACACAGTACCACTAAGATATTTTTTTTACTTGCACCATTGGGAGCCCTCCCAAGAGGCTAAATTGGCAGTGTGTACAGGGCTGAGCAGCTAAGAGGTATGTCAAAGTATAGTGTGCTAAAAGGCTCTCATCTGTTCCTCATGGTCCATGAGTCATATAGGAGAAAAAAACAGTCAGAGTAAGCACAGGGGTCAAGACTCCTAATGAGTGAATGGCACCAACTGAATGAGCCTCGATTTTGCCCAATGTTGGCAACTACAGTACAGTATGTCATTGTAATGTCACTTTTTCAAGATACTGTGCAAAGACTAATCTATACTGTTACATGCAAGCCCAAGAGTTTACTCTCCAGCAACCTGTTGTTTAAATACAAAGTAGTCCTTCTTCATCAAGAACTAAAGCTTGCTTACAGCAAGATTAGTGTAGATTAAAATGCTTTATTTGCAGCCATACTGTAATAAAACCCTGATTATTGGTATTCTGCAAGAGAAGATCACACTTTGGAAATAGACAAAAATCCAGACATGCTGAGATGTTTCTGACTAATTGGCAGGTTTGATCTAGAAGCAACAGCATGTTTGCAGTTATCAGTGCTACCTACAGCAAATGCTTCCCTGCTTGATGCTGAGACATTCTGTAATAATCTCACACGTATCATTTATTTGACTTTTGAACTTTCTTCATATACAGTAAATTATATTTATATTTTGTTCCTACTAGAAAAAAAAGATTAAAAATATAATCAATGGCTGAAGTTCAGTGCAGTCTTCTTATTGGACATATTTACAGTACAGCTACTGGGGATTTAGGCAGGATCTCAGCAGTCAGGATCCCGGCAGTTGGTATACCAACACCGGAATCCCGACAGAACTAGAAATGCCGGTGCCGGGATGCAGTTTAGAAATGTACTATATGGAGGAAATTTACTAAGAATTGATTTTGGCAGAGCGTACAAATCGACCATAATCGCACCTAATCGCCGGAGCAAAAATAACTAATTACTAACAAGCTGATGATATATATGAGTGAATTTTAGTGTGTGTGCTTTTGCAGCTTTCAAATGTGAATTTGCACATGAAAGCGCTATAAGTCACATTACAAAGCCTCAGACTTCGCATTCCAACTCAAACAAACTCATGCCTCAATTTTCACCACAGGTTGCACTTCAAGTCGCACTACAAGTTGCAGTAAAGTGATAGTATCGCCAGGGCCATCCTGAGACTAATTGTTTTGGTAACTGAATATACAGATGGGTCCACGGTTATCTTGACTAGTTTTCTGCGCCTAGGCACAACATGATTTATTAGCATAAACCCTTCATCTATTGTTCTCAGCTGCAATACAATACAGAGAACAATACAGCAGGGGATTAAGTCATTACAGCAGGGGATTAAGTCCGACTGGCCAGTCTCAGTTTATCCTATTAAAGGTCAAGATAAACGTGGACCCATCTGTATATATTGGCGCCCCTTAGTGGAATATATAGGGACGTAGTCACAGAATAGTACCAATTCTCATTACACCACTTAGTAATGTCCGCTATTCACATTACACCACCCAGTAAAGCCCCTGATACATGTTACACCACAGTAGTGCAGCTTATACAATATATGTTACGCCACAGTATAGCCCCTTTTACACATTATACCATGGTAAAATCCTTTATATATGTCACACCACAGTAGAGCCGTTTCTGCACGTTACACCACAGTATGACTGCTTGTACATGTTATGACACTGGCCAATTCAGACCTGATTGCTGCTGTGCATTTTTGCACAGCGGGCAATCAGGTCTGAACTGTGCATGTGTATGCACTGCAATGCGCAGGCGTGATGGATCAGGTCTGAACTGTGCATGTGTATGCACTGCAATGCGCAGGCGTGATGGTCCGCAGCGCCGGGGAGCACAGGGAAGCGACATGATGGTGCGAAAAATCCCATCGCACAGGCCAATGCAATGAGATGGACAGAAAGAGGGCGTTTCTGGGTGGCAACTGACTGTTTTTTAGGAGTGTCCTGAAAAAACGCAGGAGGGACCAGACGTTTGGAGGGAGGATTCCTGATGTCAGCTCCGGCCCCAATCATCGCAGCGGCTGAGTAAATCCTGGGCTGTGCAGAAGCTGCACAAACTTCTGTTTGTGCAGCTCTCAAGCACATGCGATCGCACCCCTGCACAGTGATTTTCCCCTCCCCTGTAGGCGGCAACTACCTTATCGCAGGTTTTCAAAAAATGCACCCTAGCGATCAGGTCTGAATTAGCCCCACAGTATGGCCACTCATGCATGTTACATCACAGTGGAGCCCCTTATACACATTATGCCATGGTAGAGCCCCTTGTACATGTTACACCACAGTAGAGCCTTTCATACACATTACGTCATGGTAGAGCCCCAAATACACATTAAGCCACAGCAGAGCCTCTAATATACATTATGACATGGTAGAGACATTGCGCATGGGGCACGGGACAGCTTTAGCACTTCTGCTGTAATGTATATTAGCAGTAGTGCATCTGGCAGAGGTGGAGCTGGACGCACTGCTACTATTATACACTGCTCAAAAAAAATAAAGGGAACACTTAAACAACACAATGTAACTCCAAGTCAATCACACTTCTGTGAAATCAAACTGTCCACTTAGGAAGCAACACTGATTGACAATCAATTTCACATGCTGTTGTGCAAATGGAATAGACAACAGGTGGGAATTATAGGCAATTAGCAAGACACCCCCAATAAAGGAGTTGTTCTGCAGGTGGTGACCACAGACCACTTCTCAGCTCCTATGCTTTCTGGCTGATGTTTTGGTCACTTTTGAAAGCTGGTGGTGCTTTCACTCTAGTGGTAGCATGAGACAGAGTCTACAACCCACACAAGTGGCTCAGGTAATGCAGCTCATCCAGGATGGCACATCAATGCGAGCTGTGGCAAGAAGGTTTGCTGTGTCTGTCAGCATAGTGTCCAGAGCATGGAGGCACTACCAGGAGACAGGCCAGTACATCAGGAGACGTGGAGGAGGCCATAGGAGGGCAACAACCAAGCAGCAGGACCGCTACCTCCACCTTTGTGCAAAAAGGAACAGGAGGAGCACTGCCAGAGCCCTGCAAAATGACCTCCAGCAAGCCACAAATGTGCATGTGTCTACTCAAATGATCAGAAACAGACTCCATGAGGGTGGTATGAGGGCCCGACGTCCATAGGTGGGGGTTGTGCTTACAGCCCAACACCGTGCAGGACGTTTGGCATTTGCCAGAGAACACCAAGATTGGCAAATTCGCCACTGGCGCCCTGTGCTCTTCACAGATGAAAGCAGGTTCCCACTGAGCACATGTGACAGACATGACAGATTCTGGAGACGCCAAGGAGAACGTTCTGCTGCCTGCAACATCCTCCAGCATGACTGGTTTGGCAGTGGGTCAGTAATGGTGTGGGGTGGCATTTCTTTGGGGGGCCGCACAGCCCTCCATGTGCTCGCCAGAGGTAGCCTGACTGCCATTAGGTACCGAGATGAGATCCTCAGACCCCTTGTGAGACCATATGCTGGTGCGGTTGGCCCTGGGTTCCTCCTAATGCAAGACAATGCTAGACCTCATGTGGCTGGAGTGTGTCAGCAGTTCCTGCAAGACGAAGGCATTGATGCTATGGACTGGCCCGCCCGTTCCCCAGACCTGAATCCAATTTAGCACATCTGGGACATCATGTCTCGCTCCATCCACCAATGCCACATTGCACCACAGACTGTCCAGGAGTTGGCGGATGCTTTAGTCCAGGTCTGGGAGGAGATCCCTCAGGAGACCATCCGCCACCTCATCAGGAGCATGCCCAGGCATTGTAGGGAGGTCATACAGGCGCGTGGAGGCCACACACACTACTGAGCCTCATTTTGACTTGTTTTAAGGACATTACATCAAAGTTGGATCAGCCTGTAGTGTGTTTTTCCAGTTTAATTTTGAGTGTGACTCCAAATCCAGACCTCCATGGGTTAATAAATTTGATTTCCATTGATAATTTTTGTGTGATTTTGTTGTCAGCACATTCAACTATGTAAAGAACAAGGTATTTAATAAGAATATTTCATTCATTCAGATCTAGGATGTGTTATTTTAGTGTTCCCTTTATTTTTTTGAGCAGTGTACATTGCAGCGGCTAGCGTCAGTGACAGTAGCACTGATGATAATGGCAAAACTGGCTGTAATACCTGCAGAGGCTCCTATGGGTCCTGGAGTCCAAAGGTTCTGTTAGTGTGATTCTGTGTTTATGGCAGTTTCTGGAGCTCAAGGGGTTCTCGCAACTCAGGAGAAGGACTTGGACTAGATGGCAACCACCAAAAGACATGTCACAGGTAAGCCTGGTCAGCCAGATGTGATCAGCCATAAGTCAGGGACAGGGAAAGGCACGTCTGGGATTGGCGAAAGAATGAAGTGCACCAGTATAAAGCTCGGCTCCGGGAGGCATTCTGGTTAGCCTCTGAAAAAGCTATTGCGAAACGTGCATCAGGTGTCCCTGCGCATGTGGCGTCCGCTTGTGCAGTTATACATTAATGTAGTTAAAACTCTTATAACATGTGGTCCCGAGAGGGTTTAAATTAAGCAATGTGTGCCTGGATAGCCTGGCCTCAATACTGACACGCTATATTAATGTATTTGGAGAGAATATGTTGAGATAGCAACAATGTATAATGATTGATAGCTGCACATGAGTTATACAGGAATGAGCTTATACCCTAATGAGAAGGGAGCATTGAGTCTGTGCAACTATATGTTATTAAATGCAATAATATATCCTTGGATGTGCAAACTATTTGTATCTAAGTACTGGTTACATAAACCAAGCAGTAATAGCTGGAGCTAACAAACCCAGAAGGGCATCTCTCCAAAAACGGTACATTTGAAACAGTGTGTGCCCAATTAATATGAAATTATAACATAGACACACACTCTGATATGTTATGAGCCACGGCAGTGGCTCATTCCTGTTTTGCATTTTGGTTATGTATTTTATGTTATACTTCTGTTTCTGTTCCCCGTGGGTGTCATGGGGTGTCCGGAGCCCACCCTTAAGGAGAGGGTACTGTTATGAACCAGAGGTAGTGGTTCATTCCTGTTTTCCGTTTATGTGTTTTGTTATAGTTCTCTTGCAGGCCAGGATTTCCCTTTGCTCTGGTTTAGAAGATTCTTGTTTGCTGCCGGTGGTGAGCCTGTGTAATTGCAGCCTGTTTCCATGTGTTTGGCCTCACCTGTCTGTTAATTGCATCTTGTCAGTTTGGGGTCGTGCAACAGGGCAGCTGCACGACATAATTAATTAGTGCTCTGTTATATTCTGGCTCAGTGCAATACACAGAGGCCGGTAATAGTTCTGAGCTAGTTCCTGCCAGTTCATGAGTTTCTGAGATTCTGTCTAGCAGCTTCTGCCTAGCTGCTTCCAGCCTTGATCCAGTGTCTGATCCAGTGTCTGATCCAGTGTCTGATCCAGCGTCTGATCCAGTGTCTGATCCCGTATCCTGCCGTGAATCGTTCCTGTCCAGAAGTCCTGTGGCTTTGTCTGTGCCTGGTCGAGTATCTGGCTTCTTGGTGTCCACCGGTCTGTCGTTTGGGACTCTGCCTGTCCTGCGGTTCTGAGAGCCTGTGTCGGCTACATTGGGGGTTCCTGTCCGATTGCCAGTATTTGTACCGCTTCCGTGAGTAGCGGCTTTGCCGCGTCCGTCGGCCTAGGCCGCTGTATTCTTTAGTTATACTTGTTACTGGTGTTTTGCAGAGGGTTCTGCATATGCTGTCACCGCCGGTACACAACAGCATTGTGTCGGCGTGTGGACAGCATTTCCTTTGTTGTTGTTTATCCTGGCGGCTGTGCCGCACATACTTTATTTAAGTTCTGTAGCGCCCCTCACTCTGTATTTCTGTCTTTAGTTAGAGGTTCCCCTTGTCATCTCCCCGTCTCGGTTCACGCCTTGTCTCACATTAAGACATGGGGGCATCGGAGTTGGGCAGACCTAATCCGCCCTTCAAACGCGGCTGCCGAGGGCCCAAGAAACCATAGTCACGCAGGCGTGGTCTGACAACGAGGGTGAGACAATGGAGTCAGGTTTCCGTAGGGGTTGCTGATGAGCTCCGTATCTATTGCAGCTTTACGTTCCTGTACTTGGGGCTCATCCGCCCAGTTCCAGGAGTACCAAGTACAGTGAACGTAATATGATACTGGTCATATGAACCAAGCAGCATTATTAGTTTTTGCAAATAAACATAGAAGGACCTCCTCTATAAAAACTAAAATCTATCTGAAATAATGTGTGTTCAATCAATGTGAAGTCATATCATTAACATGCTGGATGAATACCTGGGATGGTAACAGTGTTTAGTTACTAATATTTGTGCATGGATTATGCACAGTTACAGAAAGGTGTCTGACATTGGGCACATTTGTATAATCCCTGATTATATTCAGCACATAGACTAAAGTGGGGGAAACACTGGGAAGATGGAGAGTATAATCTATCCAACAGTCCAATATACTGGTGATAAATTGTGACACACAGACCCTTACATGAGACTGTGATTAGTGATATTATATATACTGATTTTTCAGCTTCTTAGAAAGTATTGAATTAATATGAGTTTAGCATAATCCGTGATAGATACAAGTATAAAACCCTACAAAATAGTAGGAGTGATTTACATGGAGAGTATTATATAGATAGATCTAACAAACCTTATGGGGACACGGATCAAATATGTGCAATGCTACTGTATATACTCATTGTAGGCACCTCATATAGGATAGCAATACCAGTATTTTCCCCACCCACTCAAATGATATAGAGTGACAGCTATATTTAAGGAGGAGGAAGTGTGGGATTATCTCCTACTTCCCATTATACTATTCTGTCTATTCATGATAATTAATTGGATACATACAGTGCACTGTGAGAGATATATATTATTAGACAGATATCAAACTAAATACACACTGCTACTTGTTGTATGTTTATTGAGGGCCAGCGTGGCAATACAGCATAATAAAGACAAATGTAAGAATAAGGTTGAGACTGCAGAGAATTTATAGTCATATATATAGGCATTCACATGCTAATATGTGGTACTAAGTGTACTATTATTTCTGCACCCAGCGGATGTCCTGCATGCAGGGAGTCATATTTGAAACACCTTTTCTAACTTTCCACTTCTTTGTATCTTTTATCCTATATTTCGCAAGTTTTTATATATTATATCAATTAAAAGTTATGTTTTATAGGTAATATTGTGCATCGCTATAAGGCAAATATATCTTTCTCTCTCTGTACATGTAATTAACCCTATTTTGCCTAGGTAGTACCCCCTATACAGAATATTTATATTTATACACTATTTGAAATTTGAGGGGGGCTTTTTCCCCCTGTAAAATTAGATGACTAGTGTGACCTTTCTCTTGTGCATTTTCTAAACCTTAGTGAGTTTCTCTCACTCCTTTTCTCTGGTCAGCACAGTCCTACATTAGTCAGTCAATGACACCACAGTGTGGGGACAAACTTTGAGATTACAAGTAAATATAATATACAATTTGTTTTGTTTTAAGACCAGGTTGCCTTTTGCATCCGATCTATACATTATCTTCGATAATTGTAGCAAATCCCAGAATATCACAATCAAACAGGAGTGGATTTAGCCTGAGTAAGGAACTGAATGACAGACAGTCTAGACTACAGGGTAATGCGGAAATGCTGTTTGATACAGAAATGGCAAATGCTGATGTATCCAGAGGAGACTGGATGAATGATCTATATCAGTTGAAACATTTACTGATTTCCTTTGTTCGAACTGGCCACAGAGACACTTAAACAGGAATGGGAAAAAACTTTGACAACATGCTCCCTTAGTTTAATTAATATTTAGATTAAACATGATGAAATAATGTTGGATAACTACAGACAAGAGATCACAACCATAGGAGAGAGGCTTAAGAGTCATGAGAATTTGGAGAAATTCTAAAAAAAATGTACGATAAATACAAACAAGAAATAGAGACCATTGAAAAGGAAGTAATTAATAGGAAGAAATCTAAACTACAGAGAGATAAAAGTGACTTCCTTTCAAAGTCAGTTTATAGATGGAATCATATAAAAAAGAGGAATGTAACAGACCAACATGATGGGTATACCACCTCGGAATTAGACTCATCAGAGAACGAATCCGCCAGTGGGCAATTCTCGTTCAGGAACCAACAGAAGGATTTTTTAGGGGTCACTCCAAGAGAGATTTGAGACACCATAGGATGAAATATAAGAGGATCAGAAGAGGAAAGAAGAGGCAAGAGAGGCCCATGAGAATGGAGAGAAGACCGCAGGGACTACAGACGCTACGGGAAGTGACAGAGATCGACTCCCTGAAGATCATCAATTTAACTGACCATGTCCTCACACCCCCTCAAATTGAAATATTAAACAAAGGACTCTCTTTCTCACTCACCCAATCCTTTGATCGATTCAATTTAGAAAAAGATTTGAACCTCTTTGCTCGGAAATTACTTTTGAAAAAATGTTTTGCCAAAAGGAAGGGCCAAGACATCTGGGACCCCATTTCTTACAATCTTACGCAAGAGGATTCTGAAGATCTAGTTATCTTGGTGGAATTGGAAGATCCACTTCATGAAGTACAGGAAATTACAGGTGGAATGCCGATGCAGGCACCATCAAGAACTAGGGAAATCATGCTGAAGAAAATATCTACTTTCTTCCCAGATTCTACCATTTGCCCACAAGTAAAGGTCTTTGTGGACCTTGTGAGCAGGGATCTAGACAATCTTGAACAGAAAAAAAACAGGTATTAAATACCGACAGAATCTGAATAAGGAACAGAAGAGAGCCCTGAGTGAAATTCAGCGTTGGGATAATACCGTTATCAAACCTTCAGATAAAGGGGGGAATGTGGTACTCTAGTCCTGGGATAAATATGTGAAGGAATTGAACAAACAGTTGAATAATAAATCCTGTGTTAAAAAAAACTTACTTTCAATCCTACCAGTGATTTCCTGAAACGATATAAGAAAACAATACAGAGAGCAAAGGATAATGGAACTATCTCTAAAAAGGACTTTGAATTTTTGGTGACTGAATTCCCCAAGGTTCCAACCCTGTACCTCCTTTCAAAAATCCACAAAGATGAGAAAACCCACCCGGTAGGCCGATCGTCTCAGGTATTGGAAGCTTAATGGAAAAGGTGAGCACTTTTGTGGATGCACATTTAAGGAAATATGTGATGAGCCTACCCTCCTATACAAGAGACACCTTAGATGTCCTGAATAAGATCCAAGATGTAATCTTGAATACTGATATCTACTTGATAACCTGCGATGTAGAGAGCCTATATACAAGCATCAAACATGACTATGGCATCCAGGCGGCCAAGTATTTTTTAAGCGTGGATCACCCCTCAGAATTCAATAACTTTCTTCTGATGCTTTTACAATTTGTATTAACAAAGAATTACTTTGTCTGTAATAACAGCTTCTACCTCCAGGTACAGGGCACAGCTATGGGGACTACATGTGCCCCAACGTATGCTAACCTGTACCTGGGGTGGTGGGAGAGAGAGCTGGTCTTCTGCGAAGAGAATGACATCTACACTACACATGTAGTTATGTGGTTGAGATACATCGATGATCTCCTCATTATATGGGAAGGAGATGTACAAACCTTCAGAAATTTTATGGAGAAATTAAACTCAAATGATCTGAATCTCAAACTAACATATGAGATGGATAGGAGGCAGGTGAATTTTCTAGATGTAACACTCACACTAGAAGAGGATGGTCACATCTCCTCAGATCTTTTTCGCAAAAAGACTGCAACTAACAGCATACTCCATAAAGACAGCTCCCATCATCCACCTGTTTTGAGAGGACTGCCTAAGGGAGAATTTCTACGGATGAGGAGGAATTGCTCCAAAGAGGAAACCTTCCTCATGAGAGCATAAGAACTCGGTGGAAGACTCGAATTGCGAGGATACAGCAAAAGGTCCATCAAACATGCCTTCAATGAGACTAGAAAACACACTAGAGATGAGCTATTAATCCCAAAGATCACCAACAAAGAAACAGACAAGATCCGCTTCATAGGGACTTTTTGTCAGGAGTGGCAAGATATTTGAAAAATACTGTAAACACACTCCCAACGTATTGAATACGGATCCAGATCTGGCTATAGCGTTGGGCAAACGTATCGATATTAGTTGGAGAAGATCCAAAAATCTGAAGGATTTATTAGAGGAAAGCCATTTTGGCACCCCAAAATCAGTCTATAGAAAGAAAGGCTCCTACAAATGTGGTACATGCAAAGAATGTGCCACGATGACACCCATGACACAGTACACAGACAGATTCAACAAAACTTGGCTGATAGGGGAATACATAAACTGTGATACATCAGCAGTTGTCTATAATCTCACATGTCCATGCAACAAGAGCTACATAGGTAAAACCAAGAGACCATTTAAGAGGAGGATTTTGGAACATATTGGCAGTATCAGGAATGCCGAACGTGATCAGGGATTATTTAGACATCTTACCCCCATAGCACGTAATTTTCTGAAATATCATCAATCTGACTCCAGGGGTCTCCCAGCTTTCGGCATGAACAGGATAGTCCTCAACATCAGGGGAGGAGATATAGATTGTGAATTATTGAAACAGGAGATGAAATTAATCTTCCTGATGGACACCCTCAAACCAATAGGTTTGAATGAAGAAAATTCATATATTCCCTTTCTAGAGTGAATGTTTGTTGAGCATATATCTGAACACTAAATCTGTAGTAAGCTCATTATGTCCTCCCAACATTGTATCATTACTGAAATGTGTGCAGTGGGATGTTCCTGATATCCACCAAGGAGCTGTGGAATGTGCAGATGGGAAAATACGATCCCCAATACTAAATATCCGATGCGTCATGCCCCTCAGCACGCAAATATTAGTGAATATGGATACTGGATCTTCTGATTAATATTCTCGAAATGAGAACTACAAATGGAGTGAAGATGCACAGATTACACTGTAGAGACCGTAGCGCCTAATTGACCTTTAATCCTTATTATCATGTTATAAGCCTGTTCATTTCCCTCTTGCGTTGAAAGACTTAAAATCTAGTAGAGTACATTTTAACACTCCTGACAAATAATAGAATAATTGGACACGTAACTGTGAATATTAAGATCAGAAATGTCATACAATACCATATACTGTAACATCATTCAACTCAATAGTGTGCCATAGAAGTAATATTTTCCTCCTATTCTTTAAGTAGAATCTACCTACCCTACCCTTTCTCTTATTTGTGGCTTAATACTATAAGAGTAAGAAATAAGCTTTACTTTTTGGATATCTGAAGAAGAGAGTAATACTTAAAATAGAAGTTCCGAATAGGAATTCCAATTAACACTGTGTATCTGATCATGTGGTGAATAACTTGCAGTCTCCTCAGTAACATCTTCCAGTAAATAACTGTTCACTAACATTATTATTATGTGTGCTATGGAATAATATTCTCCATGTTCTGATCTCTATTTTTAAACATTAGATGTATGACCTGTTTACCGTACTATTCTTTTTCCTATTTGTAGATCAGTATCACAAAAACAAGATATATTTCCTACATTACTTTGGATACCCCCCAAAAAAACCTTCAACACTTACCTGGGAATATTTTCGAATAAGAATCCCAACTAAATAGCATGTACTTGATTGTGTGCTTAATGTCTTGCAGTCTCCTCATTAACACTTTTTTTTATTGAGTAACATGTTATTACTATGCTATTATTATTTTTACCAATGTATTGTCTCCTTGGATACTAAATGAAGAGTCTAATACTTATCTGGAGCTGTTTTTAATAGGAATCCTGAATAGCAATATATATTTGGACAGCGGTGAATATCTCGCAGTCCTCTCATTAACACTTCAAAGCAGGTGACTGGCTATCCTTATTAAATATGTTATCTGTAATCGATCCTTGACCCTCATTATTTTAGATTAGAACTTTACATAACATTACAACAGTCTTCATGTATGTATGATTTGTAGAAAAATTATTTATATTAGTCAAATCACATTTTTGGGATATTTACACATTCTTTTTTTTTTTTTTGTTTTTTTTTTTTTAATGTCACTTTATTTCACACTTTTTTACATCTATCACTAGATATAAAAACAATATTGCACAATACTGCAACACCAATAGGACCTTGATGGAATGTAGCAACTCCTACGTATATCTGTAAATATTATAAGATATTTCATAAACCCTTGTTAGGCACATGTCACGATCCGGGTATCTGGACGCCATTACTTGCCTTTTAGATGCCTTCTGAAGTTGGCTCAGCGTGCCAGGGCCGGATCTCATCTGTGTTCCTGATGTCCACACTCTGCATATCCCTCCTGTCACTCTGAGACGCTGTCACAGCGGCGCCATGTTTGAACCTTGTGTGGCGTCTCCCGTCCTCCACGGCCTCCGCCGCCGCTCCTGTGTTCCAGTATGCAGGTTGTCAGAGTGGTGCCCCATGCCTGCCGCGGCCTCCGCTGTCATCCATGTGTCTCAGTGTGCAGTTGTCAGTTTGGCGTCTCCTGTCCTCCGCGGCCGGCGCCGCCATTGCTGCTATGTTTCCACATGGTTTTCCAAACCAACTTTCCCTCCAAGTACTAACATGGGCGCAGCCATGTTTGTTCCAGTCACATGTTCAATCTCCACCAATCTGCTGCACTGTGAATCTGCATGATTGGCCAGCCAATGCCTGCCCTGCAGCAGGTATAAGTATCCTGTGCCTGAACCAGGAAATGGTCAAACCTTGTTCCAGTCTCTCTCTCCTGTGGTTGTTTCTCCAGGTTCCAGCTCCTGTCTCCAGCAGCCACTACGAGACCCGCACCTGCCTTCCATCCTGCGGTGCAGCCTGACTCTGCAGCCCTCCGTGGCTATTCCAGCTTCCAGCTATTAACCCATCTGCTTCCAGCGGTCAGCTTCCAGCAGTATCCAGTTTTCTTCAAAGTGCCGGTGTTATTCCAGCGGATCCCTACTTACCAGCAGTATCCACTACCACCGGTAACTCCTTTTCAACTCTTCTGTTTCCACGCTCCCTAGCATCTTACAGTCTTCACCACCTGGCTGATTCCATTCAGCATCCACTCCGTGTCTTCATCACCTGACTGGTTCCATCCAGCATCTACTCCGTTTCTTCACCACCTGGCTGATTCCATTCAGCATCCACTCCGTGTCTTCACTACCTGGCTGATTCCATTTCAGCATCCACTCCATGTCTCTACCACCTGGCTGGTTTCATCCAGTATCTACAACAGTCTGTTCAAGTTACCAACTACATCTACACTTCTACTGGCGTGTTCCTTGGCTATCTTCACTACTACAGCCAGGCCTGGTAAGGTTATTCCATCAAAGGACTTTAACATCTATTCCTTAACCTACCAGTGCTCTGTGATACCTCCCATGGTTTTAAGTGATCCAGGAACTGTATTATTTGCCATTTGCTTTTATCAACTGTGAATACTGTTGTTTCTACACGGAGTCTGTTAATAAAAGTTTTATTGACTTTTAACCTGGTTGTCATGGTCACACCTTCGGGTAATCCTTCTACACTTACATGTCCAGGGGTCTGATTAAACCTCCCAAGTTTAATTTCATTTCACCCTCTACAACTGAGGCTTCCTCCTGTCAGCCTAAACCCTCAGTTGTGACAGTAAGCACTGACCAAATGAATCCAGTCGGAGACCAGGATCAAGCGGCCAGGCCGATGCAAGAACTGGCAGCCAGACTCGAACATCAGGAGGCTGCACAAGGCCACATCATCCGCTGTCTCCAGGATCTCTCTACCCGACTGGATGGGATTCAAACGACCCTCCGTGGACCTGACACGTCCGGTGCGTCCACCACAGTGACACCAGCTGTAACCCCACCCACCTTACCCATTTCTACTCCACGTCTTCATCTTCCAACGCCAGCAAAATTTGACGGATCTCCAAGATTCAGCAGGGGATTTCTCAACCAATGTGAAATCCATTTTGAGCTACAACCTGGCAATTTCCCCAGTGACCGTACTAAAATTGCCTATATTATTTCCCTTCTCAGTGGCTCAGCCCTTGACTGGGCATCACCTTTATGGGAGAAGTCTGATACCCTGTTGTCACTGCTACTTGTTGTATGTTTATTGAGGGCCAGCGTGGCAATACAGCATAATAAAGACAAATGTAAGAATAAGGTTGAGACTGCAGAGAATTTATAGTCATATATATAGGCAGAGAATTTATAGTCATATATATAGGCATTCACATGCTAATATGTGGTACTAAGTGTACTATTATTTCTGCACCCAGCGGATGCCCTGCATGCAGGGAGTCATATTTGAAACACCTTTTCTAACTTTCCACTTCTTTGTATCTTTTATCCTATATTTCGCAAGTTTTTATATATTATATCAATTAAAAGTTATGTTTTATAAGTAATATTGTGCATCACTATAAGGCAAATATATCTTTCTCTCTCTGTACATGTAATTAACCCTATTTTGCCTAGGTAGTACCCCCTATAGAGAATATTTATATTTATACACTATTTGAAATTTGAGGGGGGCTTTTTTCCCCTGTAAAATTAGATGACTAGTGTGACCTTTCTCTTGTGCATTTTCTAAACCTTAGTGAGTTTCTCTCACTCCTTTTCTCTGGTCAGCACAGTCCTACATTAGTCAGTCAATGACACCACAGTGTGGGGACAAATTTTGAGATTACAAGTAAATATAATATACAATTTGTTTTGTTTTAAGACCAGGTTGCCTTTTGCATCAGATCTATACATTATCTTCGATAATTATAGCAAATCCCAGAATATCACAATCAAACAGGAGTGGATTTAGCCTGAGTAAGGAACTGAATGACAGACAGTCTAGACTACAGGGTAATGCGGAAATGCTGTTTGATACAGAAATGGCAAATGCTGATGTATCCAGAGGAGACTGGATGAATGATCTATATCAGTTGACACATTTACTGATTTCCTTTGTTCGAACTGGCCACAGAGACACTTAAACAGGAATGGGAAAAAACTTTGACAACATGCTCCCTTAGTTTAATTAATATTTAGATTAAACATGATGAAATAATGTTGGATAACTACAGACAAGAGATCACAACCATAGGAGAGAGGCTTAAGAGTCATGAGAATTTGGAGAAATTCTAAAAAATGTACGATAAATACAAACAAGAAATAGAGACCATTGAAAAGGAAGTAATTAATAGGAAGAAATCTAAACTACAGAGAGATAAAAGTGACTTCCTTTCAAAGACAGTTTATAGATGGAATCATATAAAAAAGAGGAATGTAACAGACCAACATGATGGGTATACCACCTCGGAATTAGACTCATCAGAGAACGAATCCGCCAGTGGGCAATTCTCGTTCGGGAACCAACAGAAGGATTTTTTAGGGGGTCACTCCAAGAGAGATTTGAGACACCATAGGATGAAATATAAGAGGATCAGAAGAGGAAAGAAGAGGCAAGAGAGGCCCATGAGAATGGAGAGAAGACCGCAGGGAGTACAGACGCTACGGGAAGAGACAGAGATCGACTCCCTGAAGATCATCAATTTAACTGACCATGTCCTCACACCCCCTCAAATTGAAATATTAAACAAAGGACTCTCTTTCTCACTCACCCAATCCTTTGATCGATTCAATTTAGAAAAAGATTTGAACCTCTTTGCTCGGAAATTACTTTTGAAAAAATGTTTTGCCAAAAGGAAGGGCCAAGACATCTGGGACCCCATTCCTTACAATCTTATGCAAGAGGATTCTAAAGATCTAGTTATCTTGGTGGAATTGGAAGATCCACTTCATGAAGTACAGGAAATTACAGGTGGAATGCCGATGCAGGCACCATCAAGAACTAGGGAAACCATGCTGAAGAAAATATCTACTTTCTTCCCAGATTCTACCATTTGCCCACAAGTAAAGGTCTTTGTGGACCTTGTGAGCAGGGATCTAGACAATCTTGAACAGAAAAAAACAGGTATTAAATACCGACAGAATCTGAATAAGGAACAGAAGAGAGCCCTGAGTGAAATTCAGCATTGGGATAATACCGTTATCAAACCTTCAGATAAAGGGGGGAATGTGGTACTCTGGTCCTGGGATAAATATGTGAAGGAATTGAACAAACAGTTGAATAATAAATCCTGTTATAAAAAAACTTACTTTCAATCCTACCAGTGATTTCCTGAAACGATATAAGAAAACAATACAGAGAGCAAAGGATAATGGAACTATCTCTAAAAAGGACTTTGAATTTTTGGTGACTGAATTCCCCAAGGTTCCAACCCTGTACCTCCTTTCAAAAATCCACAAAGATGAGAAAACCCACCCGGTAGGCCGATCGTCTCAGGTATTGGAAGCTTAATGGAAAAGGTGAGCACTTTTGTGGATGCACATTTAAGGAAATATGTGATGAGCCTACCCTCCTATACAAGAGACACCTTAGATGTCCTGAATAAGATCCAAGATGTAATCTTGAATACTGATATCTACTTAATAACCTGCGATGTAGAGAGCCTATATACAAGCATCAAACATGACTATGGCATCCAGGCGGCCAAGTATTTTTTAAGCGTGGATCACCCCTCAGAATTCAATAACTTTCTTCTGATACTTTTACAATTTGTATTAACAAAGAATTACTTTGTCTGTAATAACAGCTTCTACCTCCAGGTACAGGGCACAGCTATGGGGACTACATGTGCCCCAACGTATGCTAACCTGTACCTGGGGTGGTGGGAGAGAGAGCTGGTCTTCTGCGAAGAGAATGACATCTACACTACACATGTAGTTATGTGGTTGAGATACATCGATGATCTCCTCATTATATGGGAAGGAGATGTACAAACCTTCAGAAATTTTATGGAGAAATTAAGCTCAAATGATCTGAATCTCAAACTAACATATGAGATGGATAGGAGGCAGGTGAATTTTCTAGATGTAACACTCACACTAGAAGAGGATTGTCACATCTCCTCAGATCTTTTTCGCAAAAAGACTGCAACTAACAGCATACTCCATAAAGACAGCTCCCATCATCCACCTGTTTTGAGAGGACTGCCTAAGGGAGAATTTCTACGGATGAGGAGGAATTGCTCCAAAGAGGAAACCTTCCTCATGAGAGCATAAGAACTCGGTGGAAGACTCGAATTGCGAGGATACAGCAAAAGGTCCATCAAACATGCCTTCAATGAGACTAGAAAACACACTAGAGATGAGCTATTAATCCCAAAGATCACCAACAAAGAAACAGACAAGATCCGCTTCATAGGGACTTTTTGTCAGGAGTGGCAAGATATTTGAAAAATACTGTAAACACACTCCCAACGTATTGAATACGGATCCAGATCTGGCTATAGCGTTGGGCAAACGTATCGATATTAGTTGGAGAAGATCCAAAAATCTGAAGGATTTATTAGAGGAAAGCCATTTTGGCACCCCAAAATCAGTCTATAGAAAGAAAGGCTCCTACAAATGTGGTACATGCAAAGAATGTGCCACGATGACACCCATGACACAGTACACAGACAGATTCAACAAAACTTGGCTGATAGGGGAATACATAAACTGTGATACATCAGCAGTTGTCTATAATCTCACATGTCCATGCAACAAGAGCTACATAGGTAAAACCAAGAGACCATTTAAGAGGAGGATTTTGGAACATATTGGCAGTATCAGGAATGCCGAACGTGATCAGGGATTATTTAGACATCTTACCCCCATAGCACGTAATTTTCTGAAATATCATCAATCTGACTCCAGGGGTCTCACAGCTTTCGGCATGAACAGGATAGTCCTCAACATCAGGGGAGGAGATATAGATTGTGAATTATTGAAACAGGAGATGAAATTAATCTTCCTGATGGACACCCTCAAACCAATAGGTTTGAATGAAGAAAATTCATATATTCCCTTTCTAGAGTGAATGTTTGTTGAGCATATATCTGAACACTAAATCTGTAGTAAGCTCATTATGTCCTCCCAACATTGTATCATTACTGAAATGTGTGCAGTGGGATGTTCCTGATATCCACCAAGGAGCTGTGGAATGTGCAGATGGGAAAATACGATCCCCAATACTAAATATCCGATGCGTCATGCCCCTCAGCACGCAAATATTAGTGAATATGGATACTGGATCTTCTGATTAATATTCTCGAAATGAGAACTACAAATGGAGTGAAGATGCACAGATTACACTGTAGAGACCGTAGCGCCTAATTGACCTTTAATCCTTATTATCATGTTATAAGCCTGTTCATTTCCCTCTTGCGTTGAAAGACTTAAAATCTAGTAGAGTACATTTTAACACTCCTGACAAATAATAGAATAATTGGACACGTAACTGTGAATATTAAGATCAGAAATGTCATACAATACCATATACTGTAACATCATTCAACTCAACAGTGTGCCATAGAAGTAATATTTTCCTCCTGACCGCCATCTTTAAGTAGAATCTACCTACCCTACCCTTTCTCTTATTTGTGGCTTAATACTATAAGAGTAAGAAATAAGCTTTACTTTTTGGATATCTGAAGAAGAGAGTAATACTTAAAATAGAAGTTCCGAATAGGAATTCCAATTAACACTGTGTATCTGATCATGTGGTGAATAACTTGCAGTCTTCTCAGTAACATCTTCCAGTAAATAACTGTTCACTAACATTATTATTATGTGTGCTATGGAATAATATTCTCCATGTTCTGATCTCTATTTTAAACATTAGATGTATGACCTGTTTACCGTACTATTCTTTTTCCTATTTGTAGATCAGTATCACAAAAACAAGATATATTTCCTACATTACTTTGGATACCCCCCAAAAAAACCTTCAACACTTACCTGGGAATATTTTCGAATAAGAATCCCAACTAAATAGCATGTACTTGATTGTGTGCTTAATGTCTTGCAGTCTCCTCATTAACACTTTTTTTTATTGAGTAACATGTTATTACTATGCTATTATTATTTTTACCAATGTATTGTCTCCTTGGATACTAAATGAAGAGTCTAATACTTATCTGGAGCTGTTTTTAATAGGAATCCTGAATAGCAATATATATTTGGACAGCGGTGAATATCTCGCAGTCCTCTCATTAACACTTCAAAGCAGGTGACTGGCTATCCTTATTAAATATGTTATCTGTAATCGATCCTTGACCCTCATTATTTTAGATTAGAACTTTACATAACATTACAACAGTCTTCCTGTATGTATGATTTGTAGAAACATTATTTATATTAGTCAAATCACATTTTTGGGATATTTACACATTATTTTGATTTTTTTTGTTTTATTTTAATGTCACTTTATTTCACACTTTTTTACATCTATCACTAGATATAAAAACAATATTGCACAATACTGCAACACCAATAGGACCTTGATGGAATGCAGCAACTCCTACGTATATCTGTAAATATTATAAGATATTTCATAAACCCTTGTTAGGCACATGTCACGATCCGGGTATCTGGACGCCATTACTTGCCTTTTAGATGCCTTCTGAAGTTGGCTCAGCGTGCCAGGGCCGGATCTCATCTGTGTTCCTGATGTCCACACTCTGCATATCCCTCCTGTCACTCTGAGACGCTGTCACAGCGGCGCCATGTTTGAACCTTGTGTGGCGTCTCCCGTCCTCCACGGCCTCCGCCGCCGCTCCTGTGTTCCGGTATGCAGGTTGTCAGAGTGGTGCCCCATGCCTGCCGCGGCCTCCGCTGTCATCCATGTGTCTCAGTGTGCAGTTGTCAGTTTGGCGTCTCCTGTCCTCCGCGGCCGGCGCCGCCATTGCTTCTATGTTTCCACATGGTTTTCCAAACCAACTTTCCCTCCAAGTACTAACATGGGCGCAGCCATGTTTGTTCCAGTCACATGTTCAATCTCCACCAATCTGCTGCACTGGGAATCTGCATGATTGGCCAGCCAATGCCTGCCCTGCAGCAGGTATAAGTATCCTGTGCCTGAACCAGGAAATGGTCAGTGCTTTGAATGTCAAACCTTATTCCAGTCTCTCTCTCCTGTGGTTGTTTCTCCAGGTTCCAGCTCCTGTCTCCAGCAGCCACTACGAGACCCGCACCTGCCTTCCATCCTGCGGTGCAGCCTGACTCTGCAGCCCTCCGTGGCTATTCCAGCTTCCAGCTATTAACCCATCTGCTTCCAGCGGTCAGCTTCCAGCAGTATCCAGTTTTCTTCAAAGTGCCGGTGTTATTCCAGCGGATCCCTACTTACCAGCAGTATCCACTACCACCGGTAACTCCTTTTCAACTCTTCTGTTTCCACGCTCCCTAGCATCTTACAGTCTTCACCACCTGGCTGATTGCATTCAGCATCCACTCCGTGTCTTCATCACCTGACTAGTTCCATCCAGCATCCACTCCGTTTCTTCACCACCTGGCTGATTCCATTCAGCATCCACTCCGTGTCTTCACTACCTGGCTGATTCCATTTCAGCATCCACTCCGTGTCTCTACCACCTGGCTGGTTTCATCCAGTATCTACAACAGTCTGTTCAAGTTACCAACTACATCTACACTTCTACTGGCGTGTTCCTTGGCTATCTTCACTACTACAGCCAGGCCTGGTAAGGTTATTCCATCAAAGGACTTTAACATCTATTCCTTAACCTACCAGTGCTCTGTGATACCTCCCATGGTTTTAAGTGATCCAGGAACTGTATTATTTGCCATTTGCTTTTATCAACTGTGAATACTGTTGTTTCTACACGGAGTCTGTTAATAAAAATTTTATTGACTTTTAACCTGGTTGTCATGGTCACACCTTCGGGTAATCCTTCTACACTTACATGTCCAGGGGTCTGATTAAACCTCCCAAGTTTAATTTCATTTCACCCCCTACAACTGAGGCTTCCTCCTGTCAGCCTAAACCCTCAGTTGTGACAGCACAAAGTTGAAATATATACAGTCTTGTCAGACTCACAATTTCATTATCCCCCCCCCCCCCCTGTTTCTTTGATGTTCACTATTGCACATTGGCATCACTTTACACAATAGGAACGATCACATATTATCAGGGAGGTCTGGAGGATGACCAATACATTATATTATTATCATATAAAGCTACAGTATATTAAACATATACTGTTAGAAAGGAGATATCCATAAGACAGCACAGATATATTGATCTGGTGTGCATAGATTATACCAGAAGTAGACTATAGGAGAGATAATATGGAATTCATTATGGGCAGTATAGCCTATTGAATGCAACTGAAGGATCAACCCAGTGGGGACATATTTATCAATTAAGCTGTATTTATGAGTGAAGACCGCGTAATTCGAAATAATAAATTTCTATAGTAATTGTTGTGTAGAAACATCTAACACCAAATATATCCGAATGTAGAAGGAATAACACGATAGTAGTGTACAGATCTTGGATGGAACAAGGCAATAAAGTATACTGTCCCATTGAACAAGATCAGTAAGCTGATTAATTTCATTGTGACATGTACACACATCCATCCTTTATAAGGGATGGACCAGACACATAGGAATGTGAATAGAGAATATAAATGACAGATCTGCACACCAATGAATGGGTACTCAGCAATCAATTAGATTGCCTTGTGCGGCCCTGCGAGATCTCCGTGAACCTGTTGGTCACATGATTGGAGAGAACGCCGGACAGCAGAGCACCGCACAGGTAAGACGTCATTAAAGCACGTCTGGGATTGGTGCAAGAATGAAGTGCACCAGTATAAAGCTCGGATCTGGGAGGCATTCTGGTTAGCCTCTGAAAAAGCTATTGTGAAACGTGCGTCAGGCATCCCTGCACACGTGGCGTCCACTTGTGCAGTTATACATTAATGTAGTTAAAACTCTTATAACATGTGGTCCCGAGAGGGTTTAAATGAAGCAATGTGCCTAGATAGCCTGGCCTCAATACTGACATGCTGTATTAATGTAATTGGAGAGAATATGCTGAGATAGCAACAATGTATAATGATTGACAGCTGAGTTATACAGGAATGAGCTAATACTCTAATGAGCAGGGAGCATTGAGTCTGTGCAACTATACTGTATGTTATTAAATGCAACAATATATCCTTGGATGTGCAAACTATTTGTATCTAAATACTGGTTACATAAACCAAGCAGTAATAGCTGGAGCTAACAAACCCAGAAGGACATCTCTCCAAAAATGGTACATTTGAAACAGTATGTGCCCAAGTAATATGAAATTATGACATAGACACAAACTCTGATACTGGTCATATGAACCAAGCAGCATTATTAGTTTAAGCAAATAAACATAGAAGGACCTCCTCTATAAAAACTAAAATGTATCTGAAATAATGTGTGTTCAATCAATGTGAAGTCATATCATTAACATGCTGGATGAATACCTGGGATGGTAACAGTGTTTAGTTACTAATATTTGTGCATGGATTATGCAGTTACAGAAAGGTGTCTGACATTGGGCACATTTGTATAATTCCTGATTATATTCAGCACATAGACTAAAGTGGGGGAAACACTGGGAAGCTGGAGAGTATAATCTATCCAACAGTCCAATATACTGGTGATTATTTGTGACACACAGACCCTTACATGAGACCGTGATTAGTGATATTATATATACTGATTTATCAGCTTCTTAGAAAGCATTGAATTAATATGAGTTTAGCATAATCTGTGATAAATACAAGTATAAAACCCTACAAAATAGTAGGAGTGATTTATACGGAGAGTATTATATAGATAGATCTAACAAACCTTATGGGGATACGGATCCAATATGTGCAATGCTATTGTATATACAGTACTCATTGTAGGCACCTCATATAGGATAACAATACCAGTATTTTCCCCACCCACTCAAATGATATAAAGTGACAGCTATATTTAAGGAGGAGGAACTGTGGGATTATCTCCTACTTCCCATTATGCTATTCTGTCTATTCATGATAATTAATTGGATACATACAGTGCACTGTGAGATATATATATATATATTATTAGACAGATATCAAACTAAATACACACTGCTACTTGTATGTTTATTGAGGGCCAGCATGGCAATACGGCGTAATAAAGACAAATGTAAGAATAAGGTTGAGACTGCAGAGAATTTATTGTCATATATACAGGCATTCACATGCTAATATGCGGTACTAAGTGTACTATTATTTCTGCACCTAGCGGATGCCCTGCGTGCAGGGATTCATATTTTAAACACTTTTCCTAACTTTCCACTTCTTTGTATCTTTTAGCCTATATTTCGCAAGTTTCTATATATTATATGAATTAAAAGTTATGTTTTATAGGTAATATTGTGCATCATGTCGAAGTCGAAAATATTGCAGTACACACATCATGTACAAACTACACACAGATGGCCTCCGTGCGTGTACTTTTTCTTCCGTGCATGCACATATTTGCAAGTTGCGTATGAACGCTCCCGCGGTCCTGCGTATTAGCGCGGGGTATGAGTAATTATGTTAGTATTTGTAATCGCACAGAGAAGCCATCAAAAGCCATATTCAATATTTTATCCATATAATGCATAAATTACACACTGATTTATCCTTCTAGTAGTTAGTTACAGTTCACACATAAATTATCCTCCTAGAAACTCTAGCACAATGTACCAGACTGCCTTGTTTACGCAAAGCTTTGAAATCCTATGAAGAAGGCAAATACCTTTGGTTACCCCCATTGTTCTAGAGTTGTCCAGTATCTGTCGAAGACAATAAATACTGGATTGTCATTGTCTTATCTGAAGACAGGACAAACAAAAAGACAATAGCCAGGAACCTAGTTTAACTGGAGAGAACTCAATTAGCAATAGCTGACAAATTACATACCAGACATTTAGATATCTAAGGTAATAACATTCATGGTCTGAACTCTTGGAAATGTGTGTGTATATATATATATATATATATGTATCTTTAAATCATCCGGCACTCCTGATATGGGAAAAAGAACAGTGGCCTGGGTGCCCTTGCTATGTTTAAATAGTCCCTCTATTGCTGAATAAGCAAATGGCACGTCACTCCAGGTTACTGAAAAAAGGATTTTAATCCATGACAAAATTACATGGTCAGGCAATGGTTAAATGTGCAGCATGGCAAATTCTCAACGGCTCGTTTCAAGACCTTGTCTCGTCTTCAGGATTTATTGCCGCTGCTTGTGTGCTACATGGCTGAAAAAAGCATAAAATGCTGCAGAAAGCAAATTCTGAGACAAGGTCTTGAAACGAGCCGTTGAGAATTTGCCATGCTGCACATTTAACCATTGCCTGACCATGTAATTTTGTCATGGATTAAAATCCTTTTTTCAGTAACCTGGAGTGACGTGCCATTTGCTTATTCAGCAATAGAGGGACTATATATATATATATATATATATATATTTCCTTAAAACATTGTAATAACATGAATATGTATGTGTATGTGTGAATATATATATATATATATATATATATATATATATACTGGAAAGACGAGGCGGCACTCAGAGGCTTGTAACTGCAATCATATATTTGTGCAAATGGTGCAAATCATATCAACGTTTCGGGGACCTAGTCCCCTTCTTCAGGATAACACAAGTGCCAAACAGTGAATGTTTAAATAGACAAAACACTTACCCCCTGACCCCACTCACTCCACAGCTGCAGCGTGTCTGTATGGCCGCCCCTTCACACAATTTTTTCATTTTTGATGGGAGGTTTTACAGGCAGCGAACGGGGTGTGCCATGGGGTCTTCCGTGGCACCCTCGTTCGCTAATGCCTTTATGTGGGAGACTGAGCGTGAATTATTTTTAGCCAATAGGATCATTGCTGACAGATTGTTCATTTACTATAGATATATAGATGACGTGCTGATTTTTTGGCGAGGTGATATACAGGAATTGGGCGCACTCATCGATTCACACAATCAGTCAGAACATCCAGCTAGACTAACCATGACCAGTAGTCCAGTTGAGATTTGTTTTTTAGACATTTCTATTAAAATCCATGACGGGAAAATCCTGACATGTCTCTATAGAAAACCCACCGATCGCAACACCATCTAGCTTCCATCCTAGATCCACTGTGAGAGGCCTTCCATACTCCCAGTTTTTGCGAGTGTGTAGGGCCAACAACAGTGATTCAACAAGGGCTTGTCAGTTGAGAGAAATGGAGGATAGATTTTTGGCCAGAGGCTATCCTCGGTCACTAATACGATCAGCTCGCCAGAAAGCAGAGACAACACAGAGGGATGATTCGGTGAGATCCAAACAGTCCAAAGACATGTCCCGAATCATTCCGTGGGTCTGTGAGTATGATGTGACAAGCAGTGAAAGGCAACGGCAAGTAAAGCCTATGATAACATCAGACCCGGAGCTGAAGATGCTACATGACAAACGTATCATGCCCAGTTATAAAAAAGGAAAAAGCATCAGGGACATATTAGTGAAAACCGACATGGCAAAATTGAGAGTAAACCCCACACATTTCCTCACCAGGCGCAATGGTTGCTTTAAGTGCACCGGCTGCACCAGGGACCACGATAGCCCACCCTTTTTCAGGCAAGTCGTTTAAGATACAGTGGCCCCTCACATGTAGCACGAAGTTCGTTGTTTACGCCATCATCTGCCCATGCGGGCGATATTACATTGGCAAAACAGAGTGCCAGTTCAAAATCAGAATGGCACAGCATAGACTGGCCATTCGAAATGCTCTGGCATCTGGCAGTGGAGATCAACCTGTGGCCAAACACTTCGTAACCTTTAGACACTCCATGGCCACGTTTAAACACTGCATCATCGATCACGTCCCCGAGTCCATACGGGGGGGTGATCGAGGTCGCAAACTATTACAGCTGGAGTCCATGTGGATCCATAGGCTCAACACATTGAAACCTGGGGGGTTGAATGAGAATTTAGGACTAATTAACTTTCTGTGAGGTTAGTGCGGCCCTGATATAAGGATGCCGCACATAATGAGAGGCAGGTTTTGAGCGATTTTTGCACATATTATTATCTGAGAAAAGATGTGTTCAGCAGAAGGCATTTACTTCAGAATAAGCAGCCAGATAGCTATTGCCCGTTATGATTTTTTCATCATAGTCAGCAGCCCTTTGGTATAATAACAAAAGGGGCTTTGTTGTGCAAATTTTTCTGTGTGCACCTTCCGATGTTTTTAAATTGTTTTTAAATTGTTCTTAGCACTAGCACTTTACATTGATGTACTATTGACGGGTATACATCATCTTAAGTATCACTTTAGCCATTGTTTTATTTATATGTAATTTGTTACACAGATTGCAGCGTCACCATGGCAACATCAGGGTTTTCCCAGCCAGGCTCAGTGATCTCGCGGGACCTGGAGACGCTCTGGAGGTAACTCGAGCGACGCGGCCAGGGAGCGACAGCTGGGCGGTGAGTACGAGCTGTAGCCATGGCAACGCGGCTCGCACCCGGGACGTCACTTCCGGTCCCGCTGAGACGCACAGCCGGGCGGAAGCCATGAAGGGGCGGCCATACAGACACGCTGCAGCTGTGGAGTGAGTGGGGTCAGGGGGTAAGTGTTTTGTCTATTTAAACATTCACTGTTTGGCACTTGTGTTATCCTGAAGAAGGGGACTAGGTCCCCGAAACGTTGATATGATTTGCACCATTTGCACAAATATATGATTGCAGTTACAAGCCTCTGAGTGCCGCCTCGTCTTTCCAGTATATATCACCGGTTCCCGGTTGGGGAGGGCACCAGAGCAGCATCAGTCCAGTATCGGACTAAGTGGAGTGCCGGAGCATCTGCTCACCTTATATATATATATATATATATATATATAAATATGGATATCTTGAGGGGGGAATGGAAAATCATATCATTTGTGGGATCATATTGTTCAGAGTCACATAAACAGTAATCTGGTGGGTATAAGAATATTGTCACATATTGCAACAATAAGTTATTAATAATACCAGATTTATGTATGATTAATGTGAGGGATTTAACTGGTCATGGGGCGGGAGCTCAGATGCAAACAACAGAAATCACATCTCAAGTCTTAGCCATCGCCCACCGCTTGAGCTGACCAATGATCCCCGGTGCACAGGATATGTCCCACCCCCGAACCAATGGAAGAAGAGCATACAGTGTCTATTGTATTGTGTTTTGACCAAATGTATAAAAAGCCAGCTGCAGGCCTGGTCACACACAATCTCTGAAGAGCATCTACCTTGATGATTGAGGACCGGACTGGGAAGCGCAGGCGAACAAACGTATGTACCATTGACTGTAGCCTTTATCTTTTATTGTATTGTGTTATTATTGTAACCCCCTGCTTAGTAAAATAACCATTGGTGGGTTGGACCCCAACATAGTTTTTCAAATACAATTGGTGTCATGTCTCTCCCTGCTAGATTTGTAAGTGTATTTCAGACACACGTGAAGCTGCATAGTGCTCACGGTGTGTCGTTGTTTGTGTATGCACCGCATGTACTTTGTACGTCCGTCGCGGCATTTGTACGCAAAGTGCGTACACGGTACGGGACTTTGTACGCTAACTGAGTAATAAGTACATAGGTTAAGGATTGCATACAGCGGCCGCTGCGGCTCAATTTTAAAGTGTATTTTAAAGTATTGCTTTTAGTCCTGTAAGTAAATCAGCATTTACAATTGGGAGCTCGATCCGGTTTTTCACATGCTCACAGGCTAGCAGATCATAGCAGACTTTAATGTATCAGCAAAGGGTGGAAATACATCTTTAAGTTAATCCTTTTTCTGGTTGCTTGGATGTTTTAAAACTCTATTTTTGTGCTGTTAGATTGCGTCTGCCCTGTCTGGTCTGCAGAGGTGCTGATAGAACCCGAAGGTAAACAGGAAAAAAGCTATTTAAAAATCTGTGTAATTTTCTTTGGTGCCAAAAGCGTAACAAAGCGTACCAATATTTTGCATACTCCCCCACATAGTTTTGCCATAGGTTATTAGTCATTTCTAAACCTGTGTGAAATCGGATACATTTGTTTGCTATACAGTTAAATTTGAAATAAATGTATTTAAGGGAGTAATTATAAAAACACAAAACGCAGTTCTGGCCCAGTCGTAAAGGGTTATACAGAACAAGTGTGGGTTGTGTTTGTGAGCGATTATAGTTGGTATTGCTCACATTTCTAGAGATTGTGTGATTTGTTTTATTGCGGATGCACGTTTGTACACGTGGTCCGGACAAAGTACAGGAGAGCGCTCGTGGCGTAAAAGGCACGCTGGTCGCGTGTTTACGCAAGGTTGCGTAGAAATACGGATGCTAAGTACAAAGCACACAATTTTTTTTCAATTAAAGGTGGGATAGTATACATTTAATACAATAGCACATAACTATCCGATTTCAAAAACAGGTTACCTTAAAAATTTAGTTTAAAAACTGTAAGTACCTCTGGGGTAAAGCGGCCAACCTAAGGGAGTAAAAATTTTCTGTACAGAAAAGAAAAACAAGGTGTATTTGAGTGAGTGAAAGTGGAATGAGAGGATTTGAACCCCGGAAATGCAGGTCCCGTGGGTACACCAAGTAAGTGGAGGCTTTGTGGCATGAGGTGGCTGACTTACGTTAATATAGATAGAGATAATACGCAAATCGTGAGGAGATTTGTAGAGGAGCGTGATATAGAATTGTGCATTGTGCAGAAGTAAAGAAATTGTGAATTGAAGTTTAAAGGTTTTGTATTACGCTCCAGCTGAGGATCGCAGCTTGTATATTCAATTACAGTGGTTGTAGGGCGGATAGGTAACAAGTACCTATACGCTGTGCGATTGGACCGCATGTTTGTGGGTGCGATACATAGCGCAACTTGATACCCCTTTTATGAGCTTTTGCGTAAAATCACGGTATCATTAGCGCTGTGTAGAGCATACGCAAGCGTGATTTGTGTAAGTCAAAAAGGGAAGTTTTTGCTGGTCTCTCTCAGGAAAATCTTCAACTGTAGCTATTCACTGGAAAAGGTAAGTTACTCCTAAAACTTCCAGTGAATAGAAGCCAGTTAGGGCCTCACTGGGTACGCGGTGGTCACTATTGGAGTGAGTCGTGGTACGTCAGTGGAGAAGTAGCGAGTGAAAGCGTTAGGTGTCTTTCACCGTCTATTGTGTTGTGCATTTGGGGATTGCGTTTATAGGCAAAAAGTCCGCAATGGGATCCAATTGCACAAGCTGTGGGTGTTGGGTAGCTAGAGTTCAGGCTGAAGAGTTGGGACCGAGAAGGTCAGAATTGCGGCTGAGAGGTTCAGCGAGGTTTATTATGTGTAAGAAATATGGTTCACACACGGAGGCTTTTTGCAATGAGTGGGTACGTATGACTGCGGAAGATAGGGCCCCATTCCCAAAGGTGGGTAGTTTTGAATCAGAGGTGTTACAGAACATACGGATTAAAATATGTCTCATTAAATCCAGAAAACAAAGGGTCAGACATACAATTGTTTAAACATGTGGCAGCAAGAGGGGGAGGTGCAGAAGGAACTGGCTTGCACAGCAAGTTCCAAATCTAGTAAGAACGTGATTGCGAGTGCACCACCATCACCATATATTTATGGGGAGAAATTGGCTACAAGCAATGGTGCATCAGTAAAAGATAGGAAAGTGATAGATAAATGTGTTAACCCTAACCCTTGCCAGTTGTATCCCATCTTAAATTTTCCCCAGGATTGTGAGCAGGAAGATGAGCCCAGCACGATATCGGCACTCTCTCTATCAGCCACCATACAGGACACCCAGGTGGGCACGGCCCAACCACCAAGAGTAGTAGCGATGCCACCCAGCGGATGGGTGAGTGAGGTTGTGTCCACTGGTAAGTACGGTAACACACACTATGCAGAGACAATAGCTCCACGCATTATAGAATCAAGTCAAAATTATATAGTTGAACTAAATCCTGACAGGGTGATTGCAGTCCCCAATGGGAAGACTGACAGTCAGGGAGTGACTCCCATCAGGAACATTGCCATGCATTGTCCTTGGTCCCGAGCAGAGTTAAGGTCAATTATGTCAGAATTCCCCGATCCCAGAAAAGATCTAGTCGGATGCCAGAGGTTCATTAAAGAGTTAGGTAATGCCCACGAACCCACAAATAAAGATTGGCGAACAATGCTACAGGTGTGTTTACCCTCAAATATTGACATCATGAAATTCATAATGGATTGTAAGTTAGATGCTGAGGTAACTCTCACTGATGAATACAATCAGGAAAATGTACGGCAAATCAACCTGCAATTAGGAGTGTATTTCCCTACTGTTGTTAAATGGAATAAAATTTTCTCCATTAGACAAAAAGAAGGTGAAATGGCATCAGAATATTTCCATTGAGCACTGCAGGAAATAGCTAGCTGGGATCAAGGATATTAAGGATAATGCACATCACAGGGAGGTAGCTGTCTCTGTGTTAATGGACGGGTTAAAGGATGCACTGAGGACAAGGGTGCAAACTTCTCTACCTAACTGGAGGGGTATTTTGGTGGCTGCGTTGAGAGAGTCCGCTGTTGAGCACGATCAGAACATCAGTAAACAAAGGGAGTCGCAAGGAGATAAGCTGATGACTCTGTATACAGGCTCTTACAGGAAAGTCCTATCAGCCAAAACCCCAGACCCCTGATGGTAAGTCACGGTCAATAGTATGTTTCTATTGTAATAATGAAGGACATTTTGCAAGGGACTGTAGGAATAAAGGAACACATAACGTATACAGACCCCTAGACCTGAATACGAGCCACACTACAATTCACATAATTGGGATCAGGGACCATATAGAAGAGATTACGAGCCACATAGAGGGGAAACAAGGAGGTACCCACCAAGGAGGGACTGGCAGGCCTCCGAAAAATCACAGCTACCTCCCCCCCACATATTGTACTGCCAATGCGCTGTGGGAGGGGGCCACTACACAATAGGGGTTGGGCCACACCTGTAGTCTGCAGCCAGTGAAGCTGATTGCTAGCATTGGTAGTGAACCTGAGGTCATGGTTGATGTAGCTGGTGTACCATTACCTTCCCTTGTAGGTACAGGGGCGGCCAGGTCAGTGTTGAATTCCACATCAGGTGTAAAAACCACGGGTAAAATGAATTCGGCAATGGGAGTAACAGAAACGATGCAACAATACCCCTTGAGTAGAACTGCAGAGATTACGATATGGCCCTTGCAAACCAAACATTCTTTCCTGTTGGCTGCATGGGCTCCGACTAATCTACTCGGCAGAGACTTATTGTGTAAAATGCGGTGTGTCATATACTGTACTCCTGAGGGTGTCTTCTTGGATATACCTGAGAACCATGCTCAAGAAGTGCAAGATATATTAGACACCCCTCAAAGACTAATGTCACACTCTACTGTTATAGACACGTGTCCATCAAAGGTAGAGGAAATGATCTCGCAAATACCGGGTTCCCTTTGGACCAAAGATGGACAGGACACTGGATTGATGGCGAATGTAGCTCCAGTAGCAGTACAAGTAAAAGATGGCAAGATAGCTCCAAAAATCCCTCAATATCCTCTGAAGCCAGAGGTAGAATTAGGAGTGTACCCCGTCATAGAGCGGCTGCTACAGCAGGGCATCCTAGTTAGGACGTCCAGCACCGCCAATAGTCCCATCTTCCCTATGAATAAGAGTGTGGGGACGGGTTACAGGCTAGTGCAGGATCTAAGGGGGATAAACAAAATAGTTGAGAGCCAATTCCCCGTAGTGCCCAATCCAGCTGTCATCCTTATGCAAATTCCCTCTATCGCAAAATTCTTCACTGTCATTGACCTCTGTTCGGCTTTCTTTTCTGTCCCTCTTCACCCTGACAGCCAATACCTCTTTGCCTTTACATACAGGGGAGTACAGTATACCTGGACTCATCACCCCCAAGGTTTCATTGACAGCCCGAGTATTTTATCCCAGGCTTTGCATGACTGTTTACAATCCTTTCAACCTGAGAGTGGATCAGTGCTAATACAGTATGTCGATGACTTGTTGTTGTGTTCTGACTCACTCGAGTCATCCTTGAAAGATACTAAACAGTTTCTGTTTCATCTTTCCCAGACAGGACACAAGGTTTCAAAGGATAAGTTGCAGTTGTGCCGGACCAGGGTCAAATATTTGGGAAACTGCTTGACACAAGGACTTAGGCACCTGACCGCTGATAGAATACAAGCGATTCGCGACATGACTCTGCCACAAACTCAGCAACAGATCCGCACTTTCCTTGGAATGTGTGGGTACTGTCGTAACTGGATTCCGAGGTTCTCCATACTGGATTTACCTTTGCAAGAAATTGTCTCTTTGAGCAAACCGGAATGGATCTCTCACACAGATGAGTCTGATCTGGCATTTGAGAGGCTAAAACAGTGTCTGTTACAAGCACCTGCATTAGGTATACCAGACTATGAGAATCCCTTTGAATTGTATGGAACTGAAAGTGCTGGGTGCGCGGCAGGAGTCTTAACACAGAGACATTGTGATGCCAGCAGACCGGTAGCTTACTACAGTGCACAGTTGGACACTGTAGCGTGGTCTCTCCCATTTGCTTGCGAAGTGTTGCAGCGATAGCTTTGCTGGTAAGTAAAAGCGATGACATAGTGTTAGGACGCGACTTGACCATCCATACACCTCATGCAGTATCAGCCTTGCTGAACTCCGCCCAAACCAGACATGTCTCATCTGCTCGGTTTACAAAGTGGGAATTATCACTGATGGCCCCTGTAAACATCACCATTAAGAGATGCAGCTCACTAAATCCTGCAACCTACTTGCCAAGTGTGCCTGGACAGGCACAAAGGGTGGAGGATGAGAATGATGGTGAAGGAAGATTTAGTGCAGATACTGATACGCATGATTGTATGGAATACCTGAACCAAACCCACTGGAAGGAGTGGACTTTACCTTCTACACTGACGGTAGTTGCCACAGACAGACGGAATTGGGAGACTTGTGCACCGGATATGCAGTTATAGATGACGAAAGTATCATAGAAGCTTAACCCCTTGGCCCACCACACTCAGCACAAGTCGCTGAGCTGGTAGCTCTGACCCGAGCATGCGAGTTGGCCAAAGGTAAGTAAGCTAATATATACACAGACTATAGGTATGCTTTTGGAGTGGTGCATGATTTTGGGGCCCTATGGCGCGTCAGAAATTTCATGACCGCAGCTGGTACACCTTTAGCGCATGCGTCCCACATCAAAAAGCTTCTGACAGTAATACAGGAACCAGACAGAGTGGCTGTTATCAAGTGTAAAGCACACACTTACAACCAAGACCCAATCTCACTTGGTAACAGCCGGGCAGCCGAAGCTGCTAAATCAGCAGCAAGCACCACCATACAAATGAACATCACACCACTGATGACATTTAACACGGTCAACACACAGCAGCTAATTGAAATGCAAAATTTGTGTTCCCTACAGGAAAAGGCGGTCTGGAAGGCGAAGGGGTATGGTCAGGAGTCCTCAGGACTTTGGACAGATGGACACGGTAAGCCAGTAGCCCCCAGAGCATATCTTCCAAGACTAGCTGAGGTGGCACACGGTCTGACTCATCTGGGCAAAGAGGGTATGTGCAAGCTGGTAAGAGCCTACTGGAGTGCGCCAGGATTCTCTTCCCATGCAGGTAAGAGAGCAATGACATGTCTTACTTGCTTGAGGAAAAATATTGGTAAGACAATACCAATAGAGCCATCCCATATCCCTCCTACAGACGGGCCTTTTCAGGTAATACAAATCGACTTCATACAGTTACCACCCTGTAGGAATTTGAAATATGTGTTAGTATGTACTGATGTGTTTTCCAACTGGGTAGAAGCATTCCCTGCTGCCACAAATACTGCTACGTTCACTGCAAAGAAAATTGTGCAGGAATTTGTGTGCAGATATGGTATCCCTAGAATGATTGAAAGTGATAGGGGTACCCATTTTACAGGTGAAGTCTTTCAGGTCATGTGCAAACGGATGGGAATTAATAGCAAGCTACACACTCTGTACCGACCACAGGCAAGTGCGAAGGTAGAGAGAGTGAACAGCACTATTAAGAACAAGCTGAGCAAAGTGATGGCTGAAACTGGATTGCTGTGGCCAGAAGCTTTGCCACTAGTGTTGTACAGCATCAGAACCACTCCCAGGTCACCGCTTAACTTATCACCCTTTGAAATTCTTTTTGGTCAACAACCCCATGTAATGATAGACCCCCAGGATTATTTGAAGTGCAATAATGAAATAACTGTGAAATATTTGGTTAGGACGAGCCGGCAGCTGAGAAATCAACAAAGAAATCTAAAGCTGGTGATTCCTGACCTACCGAACAGTAATTGTCATGACATTGAGCCTGGGGATTATGTGATGATACGAAATTTTCTACGCTCAGGTTGCCTCATTGACAGGTGGGAAGGACCGTATCAAGTCTTGTTAACCAGCACTACAGCATTAAAGGTCGCCGAAAGAGAGACTTGTCCCACTGCAAGAAGGTCGCTGTCCCACTCGTCTCACTGCAAGAAGGTCGCTGACCCGGAGAAAACTTGTGACAAAGAGCAAGGTGGAGAGAACCTCTATTCCAGGAAAGCTGAGAGGCAGGACTTTTGAACGGCACCTGAGCGTGGAGAGCAACAATATCAAGGACAGTTGTCGCACCATTTTCTTTTTTCACCCCCCACTGCATTTTCCTTTCTTTTCTCCTCCTTATTTTCCTTCTTTCCCCTAACGAAATGGATCTATCACAAGAGACTGCGTTTCGGGTTCTGCTAGTAATATTGTTTTTGCTCAGGACAATTTGTTTTGGTGAGGGTCCCAGAGAGGTCGAGCAAGGATCTGGAATGGGTTCTGATGGCGAATACGAATTTGTAGGATCTCAGGAGCAGCACATCACTCGAGTAAAGGATGGTATCAGTAAGCGCTCTGGTTGTCATGGAGCTCGGAGGCAATGTGAAGGGTTATTGTCTGATGAATATTGTATTTGTAGATATTGCAGGAACATAGTCGAAGATGGCTGCATCCAGAGATGAAAAAAGGAGAGCAAAGAATGTCTCTTTGTTGGCGCACATTGAATAATTTTAAAATTTAACTTTTAATAAGTTCATTAAGATTGTTCCAAAAAAGACGAAATATTTGACAATACAATACAACAAATACTAACTGTGAGTGAAATAACAAAATAAAGTGAATTTCTTAAAACCAAAGGCTCGCTACCTGTGTCATGTATTATATTATTCTACTTGATTAGTATAGTAAGAAACACTTACGGATCTAAATGTTCTGTTATAATTGATCTGTGGGATTATGATCAATTCATAGGTTCAGTATCTGCGCAAATGTCCAATGTGTTCCTGAAGGATTACTGTATTACGGTTATTATGGTATAGTAGCCAATATGATCACTTATATGATGGTATTACATAGTTACAGTAATTGTATATTATCTTTATTATCAGTAGTGTGTAACTGTAGCTGGAACCCTTAAGAGTCAATATTTTCAGCAAATAACTGTTTTATTACTGACAGGTAAACACAATGGATTATGTGACTATGATTGGGTAACTCGAGAGCAATTGCTCTTGATAGTAAACTATAACAATATACAATGTAACTGTAATAAGAGAAAATCATCAAATAATGTAGTGCGTTAGTGTAGACACGCCCTGTTAGTAATATCATACATCAACATTAAGTACAACACTGGTGAATGCTGTAGCTGACAAATATTGTATTCTACAGCATTTCTTTGAGTATTATATAGTTGTAATAATTATATGTTGCCCTTATGGTTAACGGCTCAGCCAAACAGGGGTATACCACTGTAGCTAAATCACTTAGGAGCAGATACTCTCTGCAGATAACTGTTTTTATTGCTGACAGCTAAACACAGTAAGGGCATACCTCCCGCACATATATTTTCTTATATAATAACATTGTATGATTACAGTAATTGTATATTACCTCTATCACTATGTTAGTTAACAGTATGTAACTGTAACTGAATCGACAGCTACATATAATATGTAGCTGTAGCTACTTAATTGATTAGCAATTAATAATGATTGATAATTTGATAGCCACACTAAATTGGTGTATTAATGTATACAATAGGTATCTTTCTCAAAAGTTACCAAAAAGACTGTCTATTTAAATCTTGTACTGGATCCATAAATATCAAAATATCTAGCCTGTTTTATTATTGGCAGTTGTATCAAATAAAGGTGTGTAGTAATAATTGGATCACTTAAGAACGAATGCTTACAATAAATGACTGTCTTATTACTAACAGCTAGACACCATATGAATATGTCATTGTAACTTAGCTTGAGAGTAAATGTCTTTGACAAGAAGCAGTGTTAACTGCTGTTGCATACAGTGTAGCTATTGAAATAAATGAAAACATCAGGTGGTATAGTATGTTAATATAAGTACATCCTGTCGGTAGTATTCCACAGCAGCATTGGATATAATACTATTAGATACTGCAACTAACGTGGATTGGCTTGAGAACAAGTGCTTTTAGCAGTATTATGTGTCTTCCACTTATTTAGATACAGTGTAACAAAAAAGTTTTTAATAAATGAAATCACCAAGTGGTGTGATATGCAGCACTAGTGGACACTGCAGTTATCAATCATTATATTCTAAAACGTTCTTGCTAGCAGCTGAACATCATGTGGAAGTGTAACTGTAACTATCTGAAGAGTAAATGTTTTTAACAGGAAACTGTATCAGTTTCTATTGCATACAATGTAGCTATTGAGATAGAGTGAGAACACCAGGTGGTGTAGGATGTTAATATGAACACATCCTGTCAGCAGTATTCTGCAGCAGCATTAGATATAGCACTATTAAGTACTGCAGCTATTGGGTTATAACATTCTAGAGCATTTCTAACACACATAGCATAGCACTAACTGATAGCGTGGAGCTCCTAATTCAAAACCACATTAAATTAGTGTATCAGTATATTCATTAGGTAGCTCTCACATGGATTGACACAGACACTATCTATTTTCATATTGTACTAAGTCCGTAAGTGTCAGAGTGTTTAATCTATTAAATGCAAATCATTATGTTTGGACAAGTCAGGTAGCGGCCATTGCACCGCCGACACGTGTTTCGTCTTTTTAAAAAAAAACTTTTTAAAAAAGACGAAACACGTGTCGGCGGTGCAATGGCCGCTACCTGACTTGTCCAAACATAATGATTTGCATTTAATAGATTAAACACTCTGACACTTACGGACTTAGTACAATATGAAAATAGATAGTGTCTGTGTCAATCCATGTGAGAGCTACCTAATGAATATACTGATACCAGAGGCGTCACTAGGGTTGGTGTCACCCGGTGTGGTAACTCACGGTGTCACCCCCCATGCCACCCTCCCGTATCACAATACACGGAACCCTTAGTTATGTTTTTGTACTAGTTTTCACATTATAACACACAGAATGAGTCAAAAATCACATTATAGCACACTGCATGAGCCAAAATTCACATTTTAGCACACGGCATAAGCCGAAATTCACATTATAGCACACTGAATGAGCCGAAATTCACATTATAGCACACGGTATGAGCCGAAATTCACATTATAGCATACTGTATGAGCCGAAATTCACATTACAGTACACTGAATGAGCCGAAATTCACATTACAGCACACGGTTTAAGCCGAAATTCACATTATAGCACACTGTATGACACAAAATTCAGGGAGAGTGACAGCAGGGACAGGGACAGAGAGACAAGGAAAGTGACAGCAGGGGCAGGGAGAGTGACAGCAGGGACATAGGGACCGGGAGAGTGACAGGGAAAGTGACCGCAGGGGCAGGGAGAGTGACAGCAGGGACATAGGAACAGGGAGAGTGACAGATTGACTGGGAAAGTGACAACAGGGACAGGGAGAGTGACAGATGGACAGGGAAAGTGACAGCAGGGACATAGGGACAGAGAGAGGGACAGCAAGGGCACATAGTAGGGACTAGGGCGAGAGAAAGGCAGCAGGGTAAGATTACCTATTTAGCAGCGGCGGTGCTGAGGATGCTGTGGTCTGCGGGGCGGTGGATGAGATGGCTGTGATTGGCATGGTGCAGAGGAGGCGGAGGTGCAGAGAAGGACTGAGGGCAATGGTGGGGTGGCTGAGGGCAGCGCCGGTGTAGTGGAGGAGGATGCAGAGGGCGGCGGCGGTGCAAGGAGGAGGAGGCTGTGGTCGGCAGCACTGCAGCTCCTATGACCGCGGCGCTACTATTTTGCGGACCGGCAGCCAATCAGGAGCGGCCGCGTGGCAAGAGCTCAATGTGGCGGCGGAGGTATTCAGACTCATACATACATACATATATATATATATATATATATATATACACATATATGTATATATATATATATATATATATATATACACATATACATATATATATATATATATATATACACACACACTCAAAACATTTTTTTTTATTCAAAACATTTTTTTTTACTCAAATAATAATGGTTTATAATGTAATCGTAAACTGTAAAACATTGAATCAAACATACACACCCTCTCTCAGCTGAAACAGCTCACAGCCAGCCAGAGAAGAAGGCAATGAGGTGCGCACTTTAGTCCCTGCAGTACAGCTCCCTCTGGTAACGGCCGTCCTCCCTGCCCAGCAAAGTCTCCTCCCATTCTCCCTCCCAGCAAGGCATGCGGTGCAGGCGTGCGTATGACGTCACTCGTGACGTACAGCACCCGGCAACAGTTTATAGCTCATCACCATGGTGATAGTAGTACGGACCCGGTCACCGTGGCGCCGCGGCGGTGTACAGGCGGGCCGGTGTGTATATCACCGCTGTCCGGTGATGAAGTCGGCGGGGGTGCGGTGCTGGGGAGGAATAAGTGTGGGTGCAGCCGCAGACGTATCTGTGGATCGGTGTGCGGGTGTGCAGCTCTTTTTGGTGTCACCCCATTGAAGGGTGACACCTGGGTGCGGGCCGCACCCCCCGCACCCCCCTCATGACGCCTCTGACTGATACACTAATTTAATGTGGTTTTGAATTAGGAGCTCCACGCTATCAGTTAGTGCTATGCTATGTGTGTTAGAAATGCTCTAGAATGTTATAACCCAATAGCTGCAGTACTTAATAGTGCTATATCTAATGCTGCTGCAGAATACTGCTGACAGGATGTGTTCATATTAACATCCTACACCACCTGGTGTTCTCACTCTATCTCAATAGCTACATTGTATGCAATAGAAACTGATACAGTTTCCTGTTAAAAACATTTACTCTTCAGATAGTTACAGTTACACTTCCACATGATGTTCAGCTGCTAGCAAGAACGTTTTAGAATATAATGATTGATAACTGCAGTGTCCACTAGTGCTGCATATCACACCACTTGGTGATTTCATTTATTAAAAACTTTTTTGTTACACTGTATCTAAATAAGTGGAAGACACATCATACTGCTAAAAGCACTTGTTCTCAAGCCAATCCATGTTAGTTGCAGTATCTAATAGTATTATATCCAATGCTGCTGTGGAATACTACCGACAGGATGTACTTATATTAACATACTATACCACCTGATGTTTTCATTTATTTCAATAGCTACACTGTATGCAACAGCAGTTAACACTGCTTCTTGTCAAAGACATTTACTCTCAAGCTAAGTTACAATGACATATTCATATGGTGTCTAGCTGTTAGTAATAAGACAGTCATTTATTGTAAGCATTCGTTCTTAAGTGATCCAATTATTACTACACACCTTTATTTGATACAACTGCCAATAATAAAACAGGCTAGATATTTTGATATTTATGGATCCAGTACAAGATTTAAATAGACAGTCTTTTTGGTAACTTTTGAGAAAGATACCTATTGTATACATTAATACACCAATTTAGTGTGGCTATCAAATTATCAATCATTATTAATTGCTAATCAATTAAGTAGCTACAGCTACATATTATATGTAGCTGTCGATTCAGTTACAGTTACATACTGTTAACTAACATAGTGATAGAGGTAATATACAATTACTGTAATCATACAATGCTATTATATAAGAAAATATATGAGCGGGAGGTATGCCCTTACTGTGTTTAGCTGTCAGCAATAAAAACAGTTATCTGCAGAGAGTATCTGCTCCTAAGTGATTTAGCTACAGTGGTATACCCCTGTTTGGCAGAGCCGTTAACAATAAGGGCAACATATAATTATTACAACTATATAATACTCAAAGAAATGCTGTAGAATACAATATTTGTCAGCTACAGCATTCACCAGTGTTGTACTTAATGTTGATGTATGATATTACTAACAGGGCGTGTCTACACTAACGCACTACATTATTTGATGATTTTCTCTTATTACAGTTACATTGTATATTGTTATAGTTTACTATCAAGAGCAATTGCTCTCGAGTTACCCAATCATAGTCACATAATCCATTGTGTTTACCTGTCAGTAATAAAACAGTTATTTGCTGAAAATATTGACTCTTAAGGGTTCCAGCTACAGTTACACACTACTGATAATAAAGATAATATACAATTACTGTAACTATGTAATACCATCATATAAGTGATCATATTGGCTACTATACCATAATAACCGTAATACAGTAATCCTTCAGGAACACATTGGACATTTGCGCAGATACTGAACCTATGAATTGATCATAATCCCACAGATCAATTATAACAGAACATTTAGATCCGTAAGTGTTTCTTACTATACTAATCAAGTAGAATAATATAATACATGACACAGGTAGCGAGCCTTTGGTTTTAAGAAATTCACTTTATTTTGTTATTTCACTCACAGTTAGTATTTGTTGTATTGTATTGTCAAATATTTCGTCTTTTTTGGAACAATCTTAATGAACTTATTAAAAGTTCAATTTTAAAATTATTCAATGTGCGCCAACAAAGAGACATTCTTTGCTCTCCTTTTTTCTTCTGTATGATATCATTGTCTCAGGGTGCACCCCCAAATATCCAGTAAACACTGATTGTCTTATTGAAGGATATTGATTGGGGCCGTTTTCTGCAAGTTAACATTGTCAAAGCTGGTGCAGAGCATATCCCATTTTCCCCATCCCTTTTATGCATCCAGAGATGTTAGTCCAACTTTAATATCGACCTGGACCGACATCCCTTGAGTGATTACCACTCATTAGTGGGTAAGGTCTTAAATCAGACAGAATGTTGGGTGTGCTCACAGGTACCTCAAGGACAGAGTAAGTCAGGATTAGTACCATACCCTTTAGCAATAGATGAGGTACTCAAATTATGGGGTGGGAGACCGGTGGACAAGAAATTCAATATATCTAGGCCCCCTAGCTTGAAGCTCCACCAGTACAATGTAGATAGGTCCCTGTTGTGTTTTAATATTTCCAATTTCCGAAAACCAGGAAATTGGGAAGTGACTTGGAATAACCAGACAATGACCTTTTCACACAGAGCTGATAGGATACCTATTGACTCTGAACTTGTACGCAAGATAGCCAAAGTGGGAGGTATTTTCGGTATAGTTATACACGTGGGAGCAAGACCATGTGGGTTGGAAAAGTATCGCCAGGGTATTGTGGCCATATCATCCAGCCCGATACTTGTACTGAGCAAATGAGAGAACTAGGGATTGGTTTCTTTACCTGGAAGGTTTGCAATATGGTGATGTTACATTTTGTCCCCTATGTTCTCCCAGAGGATGCTTGTTTCATTTGTGGGAGGAAAGCGTACATGTGGCTAACTCCGAGCTCTGAGGGATTGTGCTATATTGGGAGAGTACTAACAGAGGTCATGACCATAACCCATGAGAAAATAAAAAACGTTCACCGCAGCGCTCAGACTCCTTATACTCATACCCACTAACACATCATCAAGAGACACCTCATAGATAGGGCAGAGCATGCAGCCTCTGATTTGATCCACAAATCCACCGGGATTCAGTTCCTTCTCGCATTAGATATCACCCATACTGCCAGAGGAACTATAAATTATAGGTACATCCATGTGCTAGCGAACTTCATAGATAATATCACTGAGATGTATGAAGACACCTTCAGGTATACAGGAAGGGCGTTACAAGCTTACAAGAAAGAGCTGATCCAGCACAGAATGGTCCTTAATTACGTTATAGCTGTGACGGGTGGGTACTGTGTTACCTTGGCAACTCAATATGGCGTGAAGTGTTGTACGTATATCACAAATAGCACTGACGACCCCACGGAGGTCATCGATCAAAAGATGGATGAGATCTTACAGTTGAAGTGGGAGTTCAGGAGGAAGAACAATCTTACGTTGACGGCTGTGGGTAATGAACTGACTGGCTGGGTCTCATGGTTGAACTCACGCAAATGGTTCTTAGGGTTAGGAGAGTGGGCACAGAATGTTATTATGAGTGTGGGGAAGTTTCTCCTTTGTATCCTGGGAGTCATCATAATTATTGGTCTGATATTCAGGTGTGTTTAAATTTTCTAAAGTGGCGCAAGCACGGCACAAATTTGATGAGTCTAAGGAGTGAGGGTGTTGTTACAGCAGCAGATTTGGTTTATGACCCATCCATAGAGACAGTGTTATGATAAGGATTGCAAATGAATTTCATGGCCTGTTTCTTTCACCATTTTTCTCTGTTTCCCCCTTTACCCAGAAACATCCAACCGGAAAAGACGTCAGCCCTACCCAATGTTTATGTGAATGTATTTTTTTTTAAATATATGTGTCTTATCTTCATCTCTGCAACCTTCAGTTAATGGCACACATAGTCGACAGGTGTTATACACATATAGTAGCATTCACATATGTTTCCCCTCCATGTATCATCAACTAAATGTGCTCCCCATTTGTTGGAATAAGAAGCCAAAAAGAGCTCGATAGTGTTTGTTTGCCCATTTACAGACCCTTAATACGGGATGAGAAGGATTTAATGTATACTTCGCAATACCTCGAAGCTTACTACATATACGGTTTGATGATACATGCCCCTCAGACACTGATTCATACATGCATGCTTTTTACTATCCCACTAGGCTATACATTTCCCACCTACAACTCTCCCCCGATCATCCAAACTTGTATATATTGTGTAGATAATATTTTCTGTTTAGTAGTAAAGTGTGGCAGTTATTGATGACTGCCAAAGGGTGGACTGTCGAAGTAGAAAATATTGCAGTACACACATCACGTACAAACTACACACAGATGGCCTCCGTGTGCGTAATTTTTTGCCGTGCGTGCACATATTCTCAAGTTGCGTATGACCGCTCCCACGGTCCTGCGTATTAGCGCGAGGTATGAGTAATTACGGTAGTATTTGTAATCGCACGGAAAAGCCATCAAAAGCCATATTCAATATTTTACCCATATAATGCATAAATCACACACTGATTTATCCTTCTAGTAGCTAGTTACAGTTCACACATAAATTATCCTCCTAGAAACTCTAGCACAATGTACCAGACTGCCTTGTTTACGCAAAGCTTTGAAATCCTATGAAGAAGGCAAATACCTTTGGTTACCCCCATTGTTCTAGAGTTGTCCAGTATCTGTCGTAGACAATAAATACTGGATTGTCATTGTCTTATCTGAAGACAGGACAAACAGAAAGACAATATCCAGGAACCTAGTTTAACAGGAGAGAACTCAATTAGCAATAGCTGACAAATTACATACCAGACATTTAGATATCTAAGGTAATAACATTCATGGTCTGAACTCTTGGAAATGTGTGTATATTTATATATATATAAATATATATATATATATATATAGATATTTATACACACAGAGAGAAAACCACAGCACTCGCCACCCCAGAAGCGGGGTACAGCTATGCACTTACCACTCACAGGGTGGGGTGCATGTAACACAGCACTCTCCACCACAAAAGCAGGGTATACAGCTGTACTTACCACTCACAGGGCGGGGTGCATGTAGCCCATGACAACATCGCTCAAATAAATACAAACAAAAAACCCAGCACTCACCAAAGTAAGCTCACTTATCCTCCGCAATTCAATAAATAAATGATGGGGGTTTAGTTAGTGGATTGGCCAATGCACGGTAGCCTGCATACCGATCTCCAAGGTACCCCACCTTCATGCAGGTCCTACACTATCACAGAGTCTTAAAACCTGACTACTTCACTGCTGTTACACACATCATCTGCCTGATAGTGTAGGACCTGCAAGAAGGTGGGGTACCTTGGAGATCGGTATGCAGGCTTCCGTGCATTGGCCAATCCACTAACTAAACCCCCATCATTTATTTATTGAATTGCTGAGGATAAGTGGGCTTACTTTGGTGAGTGCTGGGTTTTTTGTTTGTATATATATATATATATATATATATATATATATATATATATGTGTTCCCTAACAAATTGTAATAACAGGAATATGTATGTCTATGTATATATATATATATATATATATATATATATATATATATATATATCTTGAGGATGGGGATGGAAAATCATATCATGTGTGGGATCATATTGTTCAGAGTCACATAAACAGTAATCTGGTGGGTATAAAAATATTGTCACATATTGCAACAATAAGGTATTAATAATACCAGATTAATGTATGATTAATGTGAGGGGTTTAACTGGTCATGGGGCGGGAACTCAGATGCAAACAACAGAAATCACATCTCAAGTCTTAGCCATCGCCCACCACTTGAGCTGACCAATGATCCCCAGTGCACAGGATATGTCTCACCCCCGAACCAATGGAAGAAGAGCATACAGTGTCTATTGTATTGTGTTTTGACCAAATGTATAAAAAGCCAGCTGCAGGCCCGGTCACACACAATCTCTGAAGATCATCTACCTTGATGATTGAGGACCGGACCGGGAAGCACAGACGAACAAACGTATGTACCATTGACTGTAGCCTTTATCTTTTATTGTATTGTGTTATTATTGTAACCCCCTGCTAAGTAAAATAACCTTTGGTGGGTTGGACCCCAACATAGTTTTTCAAATACAATTGGTGTCGTGTCTTTTTCCCTGCTAGATTTGTAAGTGTATTTCAGACACACGTGAAGCTGAATAGTGCTCACGGCGTGTCGTTTTGTGTGTATGCACCGCGTGTACTTTGTACGTCCATCGTGGCGTTTGTACGCAAAGTGCGTACATGGTACAGGACTTTGTACGCTAACTGAGTAATAAGTACGTAGGTTAAGGATTGCATACAGCGGCCGCAGCGGCTCAATATTAAAGTGTATTGTGTGTATTTTAAAGTATTGCTTTTAGTCCTGTAAGTAAATCAGCATTTACAATCACTATAAGGCAAATTTCTCTTTCTCTCTCTGTACAGGGAATGGAAGTCCAGACAGTTCAGGATAGCATGAGGAAACAGACCGCAACAGCAGAATCAACCATGGTGGGACCCACTCATAAACTGAGGCTGCATAAGTATAGGCTGCAGTGGTGATCGAGCACCGGGAACCCCTTTCCCCTCCCCTCCCCGCAGCTGCCACCAGCGGGACCGGGAGAGAGGGTAAAAGCCTAGAGGAGAGTCACAGCTATGTTACCTCCAGCGTGGCTATAGGCAGCGGGATGCGGGTACAGACTCACTGTTATTGTGAGTACTCACTATACTGACTGCAGCAGCACCCTTGTCAGCCTGGCGCTGTACGCATCCGCATCCCCAAACACATTCCGACTTGCTGGTTCCACTTTTCTGTTTCTTCCTCCTGGGCCCTTTCAGTAAGTCAACTGGTGCATTCCACAGGATATTGCTGTCCGCATCCAGGCTACTCCAAAACCTGGCTCTGCCATGGCTGAGAGCAGAAAGTGAGTGCTGCAGGTAATGTGGTGGGTTTTTACTAGCATTCTGATTGGTTAAGTCTTAATTATATGGTTTTCACATGTTGCTTTTTGGAAGTGGTGAATTGAGGTGCATTTTTTGTGCAATTTTAGGGCTTTTAATGGGACTTAGGGTAAAAATGGTTCTCACATGTCAACACGTTGAAAAAAAAGTACATTTATTTTGTTAGTTGAGATGCGATTTTGACTCAAATTCCTACGCATTTGCAAAGATGAATCAAAGTAAATCCGCGATTTCCACTGATACCAATGTTATTTTGACGATGTTTGTACTGATGTGATTTGTTACAATGTGGAGTGCAAAGTGGCATTTGACATGCGGCTTCCATGTGCATGAATTCTTGGTAAATTTGCGATTAGCAGAATCGTGGCTTATTCTTAAAAGAACTGCAAATCTACCAAAGTTGACCATTAGTAACATACCTCCCAACTTCTTAACAGCACATAATGGGACCTTGTTGTTGCTCAAAGTGCTCGTTCCTGTCTGAAAATGGGGCGTGGTCTGTGAAAGGGGTGTGGCCTTGCTGCAGAGTCACACCCCTTTTACCATCACTGAGGGGACATGCCCAGCGCTCTGTGAGCTGCTGGCATGCTCCCTCTCCCTCTATCACCTGTGGAGCAGCAGTGACAGGAGCCTCCCAACTGCCCCCCTTCCACCGCGGGACACTGCAGCCCGCGGGTGGGACAGTCCCAAAAAAATGGGACTGTCCTGTGAAAATTGGGACATTTGGGTGGTATGAGTAAATTTCCCCCCAAGGAGTCTTAGAGTGGTTTAACATTGCAAGCAGGCCTGGCGCTACCCTCTCAGCAAAGGGATGCAAAGCAGGTAGGTGCTGGACCGGAGAGGCGCTCGCCCTGCTTTGCATCCATGTGCTGTGCCTGGCCTCCCTGCGGCCGGCTGCTGTGCCCGGGATTTCCTGATATATGGGTTTCCAGGGCAGAGTCATCTGTTTTTGATGGTGGCATAGCTACCCAAGTGATAGGCCGGGTTGTGTGGGTTAGACTAGGGACCACTGGAGCCTATCAATAGTCTGCTATGCTGAGAGTGCCTGTATGCTACTGCCTGTAATACCTACTGCATATGGATTTAACTTGCTATGTAGTGACCTGCTGTTCAAAATAAACACCAAAAGTGTTCATCTGAGTCCCCGTGTTTGTGATCCTTGTCACAAGTGGTGGAGAATGCGAGCAAGGACACGGTGTACAGCAGAAACTATTGGTCAGCATACCGGTGTTTAAACTGCAAGTTTCCCCTTTTCTTTTCTTCTTCTCTGGTTATGCAGTGCAGGTGGCAGCCTTAAAGGGCCATAGCATTATAGGCAGACTATTTGCTGTTATGTGCTAAATAGCCAGCAAAGCAGGCGGGTGTCGGCTTGTACTGTTTGATAAGCCTGGCACATTATATTAAACCTCCTAGATTTGTCCTTAAAGGGGCCACGCAGGGCAATATGGAGGAGTTACTAAAACAATTTGCTGAAATTGCAGCTGGGCAACAAACCCAGATTCAAATGTTACATGAAGGGCAACAAACCCAGATTCAGACGTTACATGAGGGGCAACGAACCCAGGCTGAAAGACGGCAAACTCAAATTTAAATTTTGTGCGATGAGTTAAAAGCCTGGTTGCAGCCGGATAAAAACTATGCAGTACAGATTGTGGAAGTAGTTGCACTGGACCAGGCTATGCGGTGTTAGACCACTTGGTGCAGCAGTGGGCCCTTCAGGCTGACCCCCAGACATTTGAGGAGTTGGCAGTGGTGACTGAGCAGCACCTGACGCTGGGAAAGCTGAATAAAGCCAGGTCAGGATATGGACCACCACCTAAACCCAGAACTCAGGTCCCAGTGGTTAAACCAAAGGCTTCGCCCCTCTTGGTGTGATTTGAGTGCGGCGAGCCTGGTCATGTGCGGCGGGACTGCCCGAAACAGAGCAAGCCGATGGATTGCAATGCCCTGTTGGATACCGGCAGTGAGCTCAACATTGTCGCGGCCAACATGGTTCCTCTGGGAGCTGACAAGGTCCAGCCTCCTGTCAGGGTGTTGTGCATCCATGGCGATGTGGAGGAGTGCCCACGTGTCTACTTACCCCTGACCGTTCAAGGTCGGTCATTAAAGGTGGTAGCAGCGGTGACCTCCAGACCCCCGTATCCGCTGATCCAGGGCTGGCACTTTCCGTTGCTGCAGGAGCTGGTTACCTGAATTGCTACCAACAAACCGTCAAACCTCGAAACAACTCAGATGCCAGAGACCATAGACTACCAAAGTTTGGCATCCAGGAGAGAGGCTGCCGGTCCCAAACCACCCCAAGAGACTAAGTCCCATTGGAACCCAGTTGGTGAGAAGATATCACTGCAGGACTTTGGGAGAGATCAACGTGATGACAACAATTTGGCACACGCCTTTGAGACTGTTAAAGTAGTTAACGGCAGGGTAGCTGATGCTTTACCATCAGAGGGTATACCATATTTTGTTTTGGAAAATGATTTGCTATATCGTGTTACTACTTTACAAGGGAAAAAGGTAGATCAACTCTTGGTTCCCCGAAAACAGGAGCGGTTGGTGTTAGAAGCTGCCCATATGCATTTGTAGGGTGGCCATCTAGGGGAGGAGAAAACACTCCAATGCATTCAGTTAAGGTTCTTTTGACCTGGCATCTATGCTTCCATTAAGAGGTATTGTCAGGAATGCCCAGTCTGCCAGAGGTCAGCCCCTCGGCCAGAGTTTAGAGCTCCACTGGTACCCCTCCCTATCATTTCCATACCTTTTGAGCGGATTGGTATGGATCTGATAGAGCCAGTGGAAAATTCTGCTCAAGGGCACCAATACATACTGGTGATAACTGATTATGCCACCAGGTACCCAGAGGCTATACCCCTGCGCAATATGAAATCTGGCAGTATTGCCAGAGAACTACTAACAATGTATACCCGCTTAGGAATACCGAAAGAGGTTTTAATGGACCAAGGTACACCTTTCATATCTAAACTCATGAAAGATTTATGTTGGTTGCTAAACGTAAACAGGATTGCTACCTCGGTGTACCACCCACAGACAGATGGCCTGATAGAAAGATTTAATAAAACCCTTAAGCAAATGATAAAGAGGGCAGTGTCACAAGAAAAACGAGATTGGGATATGCTCCTACCTTACTTGATGTTTGCGGTCAGAGAGGTACCCCAATCCTCTACAGGGTTTAGTCCCTTTGAGCTCTTCTATGGGAGACAGTCCAAAGGAATTCTAGGTCTCTTAAAAGAAGGGTGGGAAGAACAACCATGCCAGGACCCTAATGTAATTCAGTTTGTGGCCCAGTTATATGGCCGTCTAAGGCAGATTGCGCCACTACTGAACGAACACATGGAAAGGGCCCAACAACGTCAGAAACAGAGGTATGACGTCACCTCAGTAAACCTGTTCTTTAATCCAGGAGAGTGTTAGTGCTGGTGCCCACCACAGAAAGCAAGATGTATGCACAATGGCGGGGCCCTTATGAGATCATCGAGGCAGTGGGACCGGTCAATTACAGGGTCCGACAGGATGGTAGAAGGAGGGAGGTACAAGTCTACCATGTAAACCTGTTAAAACCCTGGAAGTTAATTGCAAATCGGCCCACTTTGGTAGCTAAAAAGATTTCATTGTTGTTTTTGGGTTTTTATTTATTAGAAAATATGTGCCTACACGTTAATTAATTGAATACATGTTATTTCTATTGAAAAAAAATGAGCCTGGCTCCTATGCCTGCTGTTCGGGGGGATATGCAAGCTACTTCCATGGAACCCTGTTATATATATATATATATATATATATATATATATTTGCATGTCATGAAACCCCCTCAATGCAAATCCTACATTTTTCCAGTGCCTCAAACCGCACTCTCCCTCCCCCCAGACATCACAGCTGACACCAACAGGAAAGGGGACTCTGTGCATTGCTTTGCCCAGGAGCCTATACTGCATTATCTATAAGGGGTACTACTGTGTAGCGTAACTTGTATAGGGGGCACTACTCTGTGGTACTGTGGGCGTTGGGTGTTATTATTGGTACTACTGTGTAATGTAACTTGTATAAGGGTTACTAATGTGTGGCAAGATATTTGTAAGGGACACTACTACATACCACCCAACTTTGTTCTTTTGTGGAGCGGGACACTCTCGCGGCTTCGCCGCGCGCGCTCCCGAAAACGGGGTGTTGCCTATGAAAAGGGGGTGTGACTTCGCGGGAGGACCCGTGATCGCGAGCCACGCCCCGTTTTCATCACTGAGGGGGCATGCCCAGCGCTCTGTGAGCCGCTGGCATGCTCCCTCTCCCTCTGACTCCACTGAATAGACGCTGTGCGCTGCGCACAGCGTCTATTCACCGCTACTCTGCTAAGCAGTGCAGAGATTGACAGGGCCTCCCAACTGACCCCCACACCGCGGGACACTGTGGCCCGCGGGTGGGACAGCGGGACAGTCTCCAAAAAATGGGACTGTCCCGCGAAAATTGGGACAGTTGGGAGGTATGCTACTATTTGAACTGGAGGTAATATTGTGTGACATCGCTCCTTCCTTGTGAGACAACACCCCTTTTTTGTGGCAGCTTTGTCCCTTTTTCAGCTATGGGAGGGAGCAAAATTATAGTTTGTAGGGGGGCGCTGAACACCCTAGCACCAGCCCTGATTGCAAGGCCTCTGCAAATTGTGGTCTTTCTAAGGTACCTATTGTGCGTTCTATTCTGAAAGGGTAGAAGAAATTTACAGATACTATTTTTTACAATAGTGTTGATGACTAATACTTTACTCCTCTGTGAGTACATTAGTACAAGTTTATATTTCTCATCAATAACTGCACAGAATATTCCACTTACATTTGTTTTCCCCTTGAACTCTAAACATTCGCTTTCCCTTCATCCCTACATAAACGGTACCTGCTCCAGCACATTAATTTGCTGTGTTTTGTTCTCTAAACACATACAACAGTTGTGTTGTCAAAAGGGTGACTGTGTATTGGAGGCTAGAGGATGAGAGAGAAACCTTGGCATTTTAGTATATGCATTCCCAGGCTTCCTCTCAAATGCATTAAGCCACAAACCACACTGAATACAGTAAAACAAAAAGGATAAAGTCATACATAAAAATATTCTGAACCTTAAGCCATACAAAACATAGAAGCGTTATTTCATTTTGCTATCTAAACGCTTAATGGACTTTTCAACAAAAGAGTCTGTTTTCTCTGTCAGTACAATTAAATTTCAACGTGTTAAACTGTATTAATTTAGCAATGCATCATTCTCGGGTGTCACTGTACATTTATCATTTTTTTATCAGCTATTGTGCAATGTAACCCATTCTGTGCTGCAGCCAAGCTAAGCCAGATTCTTCAGGAACCGCAGATGTTAAATAACGGAACACCTTTTGCCTATAAAGGTTACTTGGATATATTTGTAGATGACAGTTCATATGTCACATTGAGCAGTACTCTAGGATGTAATCAGACAGGGGTTACTAACACTGGCAGAGCTAAGGTAGGGAGTCTACCAGAACCCCTCAGTTTTTACCAAGTAGCGGCAAGCATGCAGTGTGGATGGACTCAGCTGTCGTGGATCCACAAGTTATGACGCTCTCACTGACAATATCTGCAAATAAAAACTAAAAAAATCAGAATGTAAGCTATATTTTAAAAGTTGGTTGCACCACTTTGCACAGGCTGAAGAAATAAAAATATAATGGCCTGTCTGATTTAAAAATGTGCGGCGGGCACATTTCGCGTTTTGTGTTTTGGTTCTGGATCCATGCTCGTGTTTTGGATCTGGATTGGTTTTGCCAAAACCACCATTTCGTGTTTTGGTTTTGGATCTGGATGATTTTTGATAAAAACAGCTAAAATTACAGAATTTGGGGGTAATTTTGATACTACGGTATTATTAACCTCAATAACAATAATTTCCACTAATTTCCAGTCTATTCTGAACACCTCACAATATTGTTTTTTAGGCCAAAAGGTTGCACCGAGGTGGCCGGATGGCTAGGCTAAGTGACACAAGTGTGCGGTATAAACACCTGGTCTATATAGTAGAGATGAGCGCCTGAAATTTTTCGGGTTTTGTGTTTTGGTTTTGGGTTCGGTTCCGCGGCCGTGTTTTGGGTTCGAACGCGTTTTGGCAAAACCTCACCGAATTTTTTTTGTCGGATTCGGGTGTGTTTTGGATTCGGGTGTTTTTTTCAAAAAACACTAAAAAACAGCTTAAATCATAGAATTTGGGGGTCATTTTGATCCCAAAGTATTATTAACCTCAAAAACCATAATTTACACTCATTTTCAGTCTATTCTGAATACCTCACACCTCACAATATAATTTTTAGTCCTAAAATTTGCACCGAGGTCGCTGTGTGAGTAAGATAAGCGACCCTAGTGGCCGACACAAACGCCGGGCCCATCTAGGAGTGGCACTGCAGTGTCACGCAGGATGTCCCTTCCAAAAAACCCTCCCCAAACAGCACATGACGCAAAGAAAAAAAGAGGCGCAATGAGGTAGCTGTGTGAGTAAGATTAGCGACCCTAGTGGCCGACACAAACACTGGGCCCATCTAGGAGTGGCACTGCAGTGTCACGCAGGATGGCCCTTCCAAAAAACCCTCCCCAAACAGCACATGACGCAAAGAAAAAAAGAGGCGCAATGAGGTAGCTGTGTGAGTAAGATTAGCGACCCTAGTGGCCGACACAAACACCGGGCCCATCTAGGAGTGGCACTGCAGTGTCACGCAGGATGTCCCTTCCAAAAAACCCTCCCCAAACAGCACATGACGCAAAGAAAAAAAGAAGCTTTTTACTGATATTTGGTGTTTTGGATTTGACATGCTCTGTACTATGACATTGGGCATCGGCCTTGGCAGACGACGTTGCTGGCATTTCATCGTCTCGGCCATGACTAGTGGCAGCAGCTTCAGCACGAGGTGGAAGTGGATCTTGATCTTTCCCTAATTTTGGAACCTCAACATTTTTGTTCTCCATATTTTAATAGGCACAACTAAAAGGCACCTCAGGTAAACAATGGAGATGGATGGATTGGATACTAGTATACAATTATGGACGGGCTGCCGAGTGCCGACACAGAGGTAGCCACAGCCGTGAACTACCGCACTGTACTGTGTCTGCTGCTAATATATAGACTGGTTGATAAAGAGATAGTATACTCGTAACTAGTATGTATGTATAAAGAAAGAAAAAAAAACCACGGTTAGGTGGTATATACAATTATGGACGGGCTGCCGAGTGCCGACACAGAGGTAGCCACAGCCGTGAACTACCGCACTGTACTGTGTCTGCTGCTAATATATAGACTGGTTGATAAAGAGATAGTATACTCGTAACTAGTATGTATGTATAAAGAAAGAAAAAAAAAACACGGTTAGGTCACTGGTATATACAATTATGGACGGGCTGCCGAGTGCCGACACAGAGGTAGCCACAGCCGTGAACTACCGCACTGTACTGTGTCTGCTGCTAATATATAGACTGGTTGATAAAGAGATAGTATACTCGTAACTAGTATGTATGTATAAAGAAAGAAAAAAAAACCACGGTTAGGTGGTATATACAATTATGGACGGGCTGCCGAGTGCCGACACAGAGGTAGCCACAGCCGTGAACTACCGCACTGTACTGTGTCTGCTGCTAATATATAGACTGGTTGATAAAGAGATAGTATACTCGTAACTAGTATGTATGTATAAAGAAAGAAAAAAAAACCACGGTTAGGTCACTGGTATATACAATTATGGACGGGCTGCCGAGTGCCGACACAGAGGTAGCCACAGCCGTGAACTACCGCACTGTACTGTGTCTGCTGCTAATATATAGACTGGTTGATAAAGAGATAGTATACTCGTAACTAGTATGTATGTATAAAGAAAGAAAAAAAAACCACGGTTAGGTCACTGGTATATACAATTATGGACGGGCTGCCGAGTGCCGACACAGAGGTAGCCACAGCCGTGAACTACCGCACTGTACTGTGTCTGCTGCTAATATATAGACTGGTTGATAAAGAGATAGTATACTCGTAACTAGTATGTATGTATAAAGAAAGAAAAAAAAACCACGGTTAGGTGGTATATACAATTATGGACGGGCTGCCGAGTGCCGACACAGAGGTAGCCACAGCCGTGAACTACCGCACTGTACTGTGTCTGCTGCTAATATATAGACTGGTTGATAAAGAGATAGTATACTCGTAACTAGTATGTATGTATAAAGAAAGAAAAAAAAACCACGGTTAGGTCACTGGTATATACAATTATGGACGGGCTGCCGAGTGCCGACACAGAGGTAGCCACAGCCGTGAACTACCGCACTGTACTGTGTCTGCTGCTAATATATAGACTGGTTGATAAAGAGATAGTATACTCGTAACTAGTATGTATGTATAAAGAAAGAAAAAAAAACCACGGTTAGGTGGTATATACAATTATGGACGGGCTGCCGAGTGCCGACACAGAGGTAGCCACAGCCGTGAACTACCGCACTGTACTGTGTCTGCTGCTAATATATAGACTGGTTGATAAAGAGATAGTATACTCGTAACTAGTATGTATGTATAAAGAAAGAAAAAAAAACCACGGTTAGGTCACTGGTATATACAATTATGGACGGGCTGCCGAGTGCCGACACAGAGGTAGCCACAGCCGTGAACTACCGCACTGTACTGTGTCTGCTGCTAATATAGACTGGTTGATAAAGAGATAGTATACTACTAATATTATATACTGGTGGTCAGGTCACTGGTCACTAGTCACACTGGCAGTGGCACTCCTGCAGCAAAAGTGTGCACTGTTTAATTTTAATATAATATTATGTACTCCTGGCTCCTGCTATAACCTATAACTGGCACTGCAGTAGTGCTCCCCAGTCTCCCCCACAATTATAAGCTGTGTGAGCTGAGCAGTCAGACAGATATATAATATATATAGATGATGCAGCACACTGGCCTGAGCCTGAGCAGTGCACACAGATATGGTATGTGACTGAGTCACTGTGTGCTGTGTATTGCTTTTTTCAGGCAGAGAACGGATTATAAATAAAAGTGGTGGTCACTGGTCACTATCAGCAAAACTCTGCACTGTACACTACTGAGTACTCCTAATGCTCCCCAAAATTAGTAAATCAAGTGTCTCTCTAATCTATTCTAATTCTAAACGGAGAGGACGCCAGCCACGTCCTCTCCCTATCAATCTCAATGCACGTGTGAAAATGGCGGCGACGCGCGGCTCCTTATATAGAATCCGAGTCTCGCGATAGAATCCGAGCCTCGCGAGAATCCGACAGCGTCATGATGACGTTCGGGCGCGCTCGGGTTAACCGAGCAAGGCGGGAAGATCCGAGTCGCTCGGACCCGTGAAAAAAAACATGAAGTTCTGGCGGGTTCGGATTCAGAGAAACCGAACCCGCTCATCTCTACTATATAGGAGTGGCACTGCAATGGCAGACAGGACGGCACTTAAAAAAAACCAAACAGCACATCATGCAAAGAAGAAAAAGAGGTACAATGAGGTAGCTGTATGACTAAGCTAAGCGACACAAGTGTGCACCACAAACAACATGGGACGTGCTGGAATTTGTCCAGATGTAATACACGCACAATATTGGTGGAACAGGAGAGCGTACCCCTAAACTACACACACACACGGAAAAGCCTGTAAAATTAATTTGGATAATAACACTTTTATTTGGAGCTATTATAATAATATGCAGCACAGGACAGCGTACCCCTACACCACACAGGGCACACCCTGTAAAAATTATTTGGATAATAATATAAGTAATGTATATAACCCTTTTATTTGGAGCAAATAATATACAGCACAGGACATCACCACTGAACTGATGCAGCACAAGACAGCACCACTGGACTGGACTTATATGGCAGTACCCCCTGGAGTTGTACGGCAGTGTCAGACAGAATGGCACTTTAAAAAACTAGTCCCCAAACAGCACATGATGTAAAGAAGAAAAAGAGGGGCCCTCCCACCCACCCTTATGTTGTATAAACAGGACATGCACACTTTAACAAACCAATCATTTCAGTGACAGGGTCTGCCACACGGCTGTGGCTGAAATGACTGGTTTGTTTGGGCCCCCACCAAAAAAGAAGCAATCATTCTCTACTTGCACAAACTGGATCTACAGAGGCAAGATGTCAACCCCATCCTTCGATTCCTCACTCCTTTCAGTGTGTAAATCCTCCTCACAGAGTATTAATTTGTCCCCACTAGAATCCACCATCACAGGTCCCTGTGTACTTTCTGGAGGCAAATGCTGGTAAAGGTCTTCCCGGAGGAATTTATAATTCATTTTGATGAACATCATCTTCTCCACATTTTGTGGAAGTAACCTCCTACGCCGATCGCTGACAAGGTTACCGGCTGTACTAAACACTCTTTCAGAGTACACACTGGAGGGGGGGCAATGTAGGTAAAATAAAGCCAGTTTGTGCAAGGGCATCCAAATTGCCTCTTTTTCCTGCCAGTATACATACAGACTGTCTGACATGCCTACTTGGATGCTGTTACTCATATAATCCTCCACCATTCTTTCAATGGTGACAGAATCATATGTAGTGACAGTAGACATGTCAGTAATCGTTGGCAGTTCCTTCAGTCCGGACCAGATGTCAGCACTCGCTCCTGGCTGCCCTGAATCACCGCCAGCGTGTGGACTAGGAAATCTTATCCTTTTCCTCGCAGCCCCAGTTGCAGGAGAAAATGAAGGGGGAGCTGTTGATGGGTCATGTTCTGCTTGAGTTTTTCTCACCAGCAGGTCTTTGAACCTCTACAGACTTGTGTCTGCCGGAAAGAGAGATACAACGTAGGCTTTAAATCTAGGATCGAGCACAGTGGCCAAAATGTAGTGCTCTGATTTCAACAGATTGACCACCCTTGAATCCTGGCAAAGAGAATGAAGGGCTCCATCCACAAGTCCCACATACTTAGCGGAATCGCTCAGTATTAGCTCCTCCTTCATTTTCTCCAGCTGCTTCTGCAGCAGCCTGATGAGGGGAATGATCTTACTCAAGCTGGCAGTGTCTGAACTGACCTCACGTGTGGCGAATTCGAAGGGTTGGAGAACCTTGCACAAGATGGAAATCATTCTCCACTGTGCTTGAGTCAGGTGCATTCCCCCTACTTTGCCTATATCGTAGGTGGATGTATAGGCTTGAATGGCTTTTTGCTGCTCCTCCATCCTCTGAAGCATATAGAGTGTTGAATTGCAACTCGCTACCACCTCTTGCTTCAGGTGATGGCAGGGCAGGTTCAGGAGTGTTTGCTGGCGCTCCAGTCTTTGGCACGCAGTAGCTGAATGCCGAAAGTGGCCCACAATTTTTTTGGCCACCAACAGCATCTCTTGCACGCCACTGTCATTTTTCAAAAAATTCTGCACCACCAAATGAATTGTATGTGCAAAACATGGGACGTGCTGGAATTTGCCCAGATGTAATGGACGCACAATATTGGTGTCATTGTCCGATATCACAAATCTCCAGGAGAGTCTAATTGGGGTAAGCCATTGTGCAATGATGTCCCTCAGTTTCCGTAAGAGGTTGTCAGCGGTGTGCCTCTTACGGAAAGTGTTATTACATAGCATAGCCTGCCTAGGAACGAGTTGGCATTTGAGAGATGCTGCTATTGGAGCCGCTGCTGTTGTTGCTGCAGGAGGCCATACATCTACCCAGTGGACTGTCACAGTCATATAGTCTTAGTCTGCCCTGTTCCACTTTTCCACATGTCCGTGGTTAAGTGGACAGTGGGTACAACTGCATTTTTTAGGACACTGAGGACACTTTCTGACGTCTCTGTACATTCTTGGTATTGCCTGCCTAGTGAAGTGGAACCTAGATGGGATTTGGTACTGGGGACACACTACTTCCATCAATTCTCTAAGTCCCACTGAACTAATGGCGGATACCGGACGCACGTCTAACACCAACATAGCTGTCAAGGCCTCAGTGATCTGCTTTGTAACAGGATGACTGCTGTCATATTTCATCTATCTTACAAAGGACTGTTGGACAGTCAATTGCTTAGTTGAAGTAGTACAAGTGGTCTTCCGACTTCCCCTCTGGGATGACGATCGACTCCCAGCAGCAACAACAGCAACAGCAGCAGCAGTAGACGTACAACTCAAGGATCCTCCGGAGCAATCCCAGTTAAGAGAGGACTCCTCAGTCTTGCCAGTGACATGGCCTGCAGGACTACTGACATTCCTGACTGAAGAGGAAGTTGACGTTAAGGGAGTTGGTGGTGTGGCTTGCAGGAGTGGACTGCTTATGCTCTTACCCAAAGTTTCACAACCTGATACTGACTTCTGATGAATGCGCAGCAGGTGACGTATAAGGGAGGATGTTTCTAGGTGGTTAACGTCCTTACCCCTACTTATTACAGATTGACAGAGGCAAAACATGGCTTGACACCTGTTGTCCGGATTGGTGGAGAAATAATTCCACACTGAAGAGGTGGCTTTTTTGGTATTTTGACCAGGCATCACAATGGGCTTATTCATCCCACGGACAACAGGTGTCTCCCCTGGTGCCTGATTTAAACAAACCACATCACCATCAGAATCCTCATCATCAACTTCCTCCTCAGTACCAGCAACACCCATATCCTCATCCTGGTGAACTTCAACAATGACATCTTCAATTTGAATATGAGAAACTGGACTGTGGATGCTACTTCCAGACACTTGCAGAGGGCGTGCAAATGGTGGATGGAGCCACCTCTTCCCATCCAGTGTTGGGAAGGTCAGGCATCGCAACCGCCAACACACTTTGACTCTCCTTGGGGATTTTTGATACCATCTTAGAACACACAGTTCTTTGCTGTGCTTTTGCCAGCTTAACTCTTATCGTTTTTCTAGTGGGAGGATGAGGGCTTCCATCGTCATGTGAAGCTGAACAACTAGTTGTGAACATAGGCCAGGGTCTTAGCCGTTACTTGCCACTCCATGTTGTAAATGGCATATTAGCAAGTTTACGGTTCTCCTTAGACCATTTAAATTTATTTTTTGGGGTCTTTTTACTGAACTTTGGCTTTTTGGATTTTACATGCCCTCTACTATCACATTGGGCATCGGCCTTGGCAGACGACGTTGATGGCATTTCATCATCTATGTCATGACTTGTGGCAGCAGCTTCAGCACTAGGAGGAAGTGGTTCTTGATCTTTCCCTATTTTATCCTCGAAATTTTGTTCTCCATTATTTTTCTGGAGTTAGATAACAATGGGGGTAATTCAGAGTTGATCGCAGCAGCAAATTTGTTAGCAGTTGGGCAAAATCATGTGCACTGCTGGTGTGGCAAATAAAACATTTGCAGAGAGAGTTAGATTTGGGTGGGTTATTTTGTTTCTGTGCAGGGTAAATAGTAGCTGCTTTATTTTTACACTGCAATTTAGATTTCAGTTTGAACACATTCCACCCAAATTTAAGTCTCTCTGCACATGTTACATCTGCCCCCCCCTGCAGTACACATGGTTTTGCCCAACTGCTAACAAATTTGCTGCTGCAATCAACTCTGAATTAGGCTCAATATGCTGTACATGAGAGTGTACCTCTACACCACACAGGGCAAACCCTGTGAAAATTATTTGGATTAAATATTAATAACCCCTTTATTTGGAGTAAATAATATACAGCACAGCACAGCACCACTGAACTTATATGGCAGCACAACTGGACAGGACTTATACGGCAGTACCACTAGAATAATACGGCAGTATCTCTGGACTTACAGTATATAGCAGTACCACTGAACTAGATTTATACTGCAGTATCACTGGATTTATATGCCAGTAATACTGGAATTATACGGCAGTATCACTGGAAATATACGTCCGTATCACTGGAAATATATGGCAGTATCACTGGAATTATACGGCAGGACCACTGGACTGGATTTATATGGCAGTATCAGTGGATTTATATGCCAGTACCACTGGAATTATATGGCAGTATCACTGGAATTATACGGCAGTATCACTGTAATTATACGGCAGTACCACTGGACTGGATTTATACGTCAGTATCACTGGACTTATACGCCAGTACCACTGGAATTATATGGCAGTGTCACTGGATTTATATGCCAGTACCACTGGATTTATATGGAGGTACCACTGGAGATATACATCCGCATCACTGGATTTATACGGCAGTACCATTGGACATATACAGCAGTATCACTGGTATTATATGGCAGTACCACTGGACATATACGGCAGTATCACTGGATTTATACGGCAGTACTGCTGGACATATACGGCAGTATCACTGTACATATACGGCAGTATCACTGGACATATATATGGCAGTTCCACTGGACATATACAGCAGCACATGGACACCACCACTAGACTGATGCAGGACAACACAGCACCACTGCAATGGACTGTACTTATACAGCAGAACTGGACATATGGCAGCAGAGGACACCACCACTGGGACTGGACTAATGCAGCACAAGACACTACCACTGTACTGATGCAGAACAACACAGCATCACTGCAATGGACTGAACTTATACAGCAGCACTGGACATATGGCAGCAGAGGACAGCACCACTGTGACTGGACTGATGCAGCACAATATACCACCACTGAACTGATGCAGTACAACACAGCACCACTGTATTGGACTTATACAGCAGCAATGGACATATGGCAGCAGAGGACACCACCACTGTGATTGGACTGGTGCAGCACAATACACTACCACTGAACTGATGCAGCACAACAGAGCACCACTGGACTGGACTTATACAGCAGCACTGGACATATGGCAGTAGGGGACACAACCACTGTGACTGGACTGATGCAGCACAAGACACTACCACTGTACTGATGCAGGACACTGAGGACAGAGACACGTCCTCTCGCTACACTCTCCAATGCCGGAGTGAAAATGGCGGCGACGCGCAGCTCCTTATATGGAATCAAAACCCTGCGAGAATCCAACATCGGGATGATGACGTTTTGACTCGTTCTGGTTTCCGAGTCAGGCAGGAAAACTCAAGCCTGACTCGGATCCGGGCACGGGTAGTGAAGTTCGGGGGGGGGGGGGGGTTGGTTCTCAGGGAACCGAACCCGCTCATCTCTAGTCTGAATATGTTATACAGTATAAACACTAAAGCTACAACATTCACAAATGTATTGATGGATGCAGGGTAGAGGCCTCTCCTGACAAAACTGTGAATAATTTCTCCCCTCTGCAAGTGGCACCTCTTGCTAAGACTGGATGATATCTACTAAATATTAACTTTAAAAAGATTTAATTATCGTTACACATGTTTTAAAGTTATACTAATGCAGCTAAAATATTGTAACTTATGCTTAATTCAATGAAACTTCAACTCTTTGTATAAGGTGTACGTGTAGCAACTTTGTGCTGCTTCTTTACAGGAAAAAATGGAAACATGTTCCAACTATAAAATCCTGTCAGATAGCTTGCCATGATGCAGTTGTTTCCTATCTCAAGTCTTTTAACCAGCAGTCCTGTACACCAGTACTTTTATGTTAATCTCCCAGTTTTCATATTTGCGCATATTATTTAATCTATTTGCCCCCCTATTGTCCTCTGTTGACAATGCAGGTGATGGAGATGCACAACCATCACATTAGCTGAGGAGGAAGGTTGAGGTGGGGTCAGAGTATATAGATTGTAAGCTCCACTGGGGCAGGGACTGATGTGAATGGGCAAATATACTCTGTAAAGCGCTGCGGAATATGTGTGCGCTATATAAATAACTGGTAATAAATAATAATAATAAATAGGTAGTGATGAAAAAGGGGACACAGGTGCACTATGTAAACATTACTACCCAAAATTAAATATCATATAAGAGGTTGTTAGTATAAGTTTGGCAAAAGATATGGGCTTGCCCACCATCGGCAAGGTCATTTCTTTGTCGAGCTAGTCCCTAATACTCTGGGGATCACATCTGGGGTGTAGGGCACTCAAAACCAGCCCAGGCGCACACCCCACCCAGGTTGCCACACAAATGAAAGATAGCAGTGAAGTGTTGCAGAGAATCAGATGTGTGAAAGCAGCTACTCATTGTTAAAGTATTACAAGATTAAAAAATGTGTGAAAAAATAAATGTATAAAAATCATACAAAAAAAGTAATATAAAATGTGAAAGTAAGTGTTAAGTGGTGATGCCCTGAAGTGACCCAGCCAAAATAGTTCAGGGGGCCCCACACCAGCTATGCCTAATTAAATGTGCAGTCTGATGATAGGTCCTTGCTTAAAACAGTTAGAAGGAGGGGGCGTGGTTTGGACGCTGTGCTGAGCAGACGTGCTGCTCGGGAGCTCCGGAGAAAAGTGCCCTCAGAGCTGGCTTAATTACCCCCTTTTGGCCCCTGCTGCAACCCAGGGAGCTGCTAGCGGCAGTGGGTTAATTGGGACAGTGTACAGTGCTGCTGTGGGCCCCCTTCACGCCGCTATGGGATCGCGGCCTACTCCGTGTCTGGAAGCCGGGGACTGGAGTTTGGAGGCGTCCCGACGGTGAGCTCCGGGACCCAAACGCGGCCGCGGTGGGACCCGGCTGGCTTCCTACAGGCGCCCCCCACATCATATGCTCAGCGGGGACCCGCTCCAGACCCCCAGGTACCTTAAAACGGCCGGAAATCACCCTCCAGTGTCCGGGACAGCAGGTACAAACACAGCCTCCTCATATGTAAAGCTGGCGGCGGCCATCTTGAAAAGCCCTCACTGATAACACTGTCACAGGCAGCATACAACAGAGACACTGTACAGCGGCTCTCTCGCTGTCTCTTAGCCTCACAAAACCAGCCGGCTGTACATCTGCACGTGCTCTTAGTACACCAAAGACATATTATACATTACTGGCTCCTGCTGACACAGCCCGCTCTGCCATCTAATCGTGCCCTCTCACACTAACCCACGACTGATCCCCAGCTCTGTCTGGGGCCTCCTCCCGGCATTATCAGGGTTTGAGAAGGCCATCACCTCTACACTCCTACAGCTCGTTGAAATGTGATCCCTAATATGTGCCTTTTCCACCTGGGGTCTTATCGCTAAATATGTGATTACGTTCAACACCCAGCATCCTGTTTAACTTATAACGCATCTGCCTGGAAGTATCCATCTGCCGAATCACTCACCGGTCATTTATCTTCCTCTGTTGTTTTTTTTTTCTTCCGCCTCCCCATTATGGCGCCTAAAAAAGCAAAAGGCACACTACCTCCTAAGGTATCCTTCCCAATCCGAAAACAACCTCAGGCATCTCCGCCATCTCGAGGAGTGTCGGCTCCTTCCACGAAAAGCCCTTATCCGAAGGACCTGGTCGGCTCGCTTTCTGTATCAGGCGTGGACCCTAATTCTGATGATCCCCTTACTGTGAAGACCTTATGTCAGGTCTTGAAGGCCTTCAAATCAGAACTGACCCACGACCTCACAGCTGCTCTACGCGAAGTCAAGGTCGAGCTGACAGCTATTGGGGACAGGACCGACTCTTTAGAGCGCAAATTGGAAGAACTGGTGACGTCACATAACGAACTTATTACAGCTCATGACCAGCAACAAAGTGACTTGGATACATTCAAAAACAAAATGGCGGATATAGAGGACCGCTCCAGAAGGAACAATATTAAAGTACGTGGAATACCTGACTCGGTAGATAACGCGGATCTGCTGGAATATGCTATGACCCTGTTCCGTAAACTTCTACCAGGTGTACCCGATGCGGAACTGTTAATCGACCGGATTCATCGCCTTCCTAAGCCTCGATTTCTCTCCAACACCTCACCCAGAGATACGCTACTTCGGGTGCACTTCTTTACTGTTAAGGAACGTATCCTCCAAGCAACTCGCGGTGCAAAGAACCCTGACACTCTGGGAGGATTGCAACTGTTTCCGGACTTTTCCGCAGTTACCCTTTCTAAAAGGCGCAGCTTAGCTCCGATCACCTCCGCCCTCCGTGCTCAGGACATTCGATATAGGTGGGGCTTCCCAGTGAAGCTGATTGTCTCCTACGATGGTTCCTCGTTTATAATATCAGAGCTGGAGGCTGGCGTGAAACTGCTTGAAGATTGGGACATCTCAGTAAAACTCCCATCCCCTCCCGAGAGGCATCCTCCACCACGTTCGGAAGGGTCCACTACTTGAACGTCCTCCGCAGTTAATATTGGTTTTGATATGTTCTAATATGCTATTCTCTACTCTGTTAGAGATATTGCTCTTATTATCTATATGTTTATTGCTAAAGTTCTGTTTATTATATTCTTCTAGGTGAGTTACATTTGCTCTCTGCTGATTCCTATAGTGCATGCTCTCCTGCGTATAGGTGGTTGCTAAGCTTACACCCTAGTTTCTTTGTTTATTGGCCTATCTTTTTGGCACACGCTGACCATAGAAGAAGGATGTGTCTTCTTTAGTAACATATGCCGTACCATTTTGTGCCTACCTTTCTCTTTCTTCTTTCTTCAATATATATATATCTCTCGTGTGCCACTTATGTTTAATTGGAGATGTGCTTTTACTCTCTTTATGCATAGGTTTATTTTATTTTTTTCTTGTTATCTCACTGACCCTGGGTGGATTGAAGAGTCCGCCTGCCCCTTGATTATCTACTGCATTCATTTTTCCCCTGCAGTAGCTATGCAGACCCGATGTACTGGGTTGTTTTGTTTTTCCCTTCCCTTTGTTACTATATTTCTGAGTCTGTTGTCCCTTCCTGTTTTTTCTATCCCCCCCTCCGCCCCCTTCCTGATGGGATGCCGTCACCTACATGGCATTATAACTGAATAATTATGGTTGGTATTCTCTCATTGAATGTTAAAGGTTTAAACTCCCCCAATAAACGTAGATTAGCCCTGTCCTCTTTCCATAAGTATAAAGCCGATATAGTCGCCCTACAGGAAACTCATTTTCCTCCAACAACCCCCCTGTATTGAAAGACCACAGATACCCCATAGGATATTTCGCTAACGGTCCCTTTAAAAGAAACGGAGTAGCTCTGTTATTCGGGGATAATGTTCCTTTTACCCTCCACTCCCAAACTGCAGACAAAGCAGGCCGTTACTTGATTCTCACGGGTCTTTTGGAAAATAAATTTGTTACTATAGTCTCATTATACGCGCCTAATTCGAACCAAGTAGCCTTTATTCGGAAGCTATGCTTGCTTATCCAAAAAGTTCGGGTCAGCTCCCTAATTCTCCTAGGAGATTTTAATTTGGTATTAGATCCCAAACTAGATAAATCGTCCCAGACTCCCTCAGCCGCATCCACAACCCGCCTTGGCCCTTCATTAGCGCTACGTAATGTGTTAGCGGAGTTCGATTTATATGATATCTGGCGCATCCGCAATCCTACCGGGAGGGACTATACGTTCTTCTTATCGGTCCATAATTCATACTCAAGAATTTACCTTGTGTTATGCGATAAATGGACCTTACAAGACTCCGATACAGTTGATATCCTACCCATCACCTGGTCCGACCACGCACAGTTATATTGGAAATGGAACATTAAGTCTGCTTCCAGGCCTCCTAGACCATGGCGATTATCTCCACATCTCTTGCATGACCCGTTAGCAACAAAAATTATCTCTGATTGCATCTCTAGCTACACAGAAACTAATTCCCCATCAGATACCTCATTGCCAAACTATTGGTGTGCGTTTAAAGCGGTTGTCCGCAGCTCCGCAATTCAGGCTGGGGCTACGCTTAAAAAACAAGCCAAACAACTCCAACTAGATCTAGAACATAGACTTAAAATAGCTGAGGATAAAAATAAAAGGCACCCCACCCGACTCTTGCGTAAGGAACTTTCGGACATTCGCAGCCAGTTACAAAAATTTTTAGTCTTCAGAACCCAAGTAGCTCTCAATAGGTTACGACAGAAATTTTATCTGGTGGGTAACAGACCTGGTAAAATGTTAGCTCGCAGACTTCGTGTCCAACGCGCTCGCAACAGAATTAAATTCATCCTTTCCCCTACAGGCTCTAAGCTTGCAAACCCTCTAGATATTGCTAATCAATTTGCAGACTACTATACTAAATTGTACAATTTACACTCATCCTCTCACGTATCAGCCTAGCCCTGACACTATACAAGAATTTCTTTCCTCTGTTAACCTCCCCTCTCTGACCCCCGACCAGTTAGATACCTTGAATGCCCCTTGGACCACACTTGAGGTCGAATCAGCGATTAAGTCCCTCCCTAGGAACAAAGCCCCTGGCCCTGATGGGTTTATTAACGACTTCTATGCCACCTTTACGGACCGTCTCTCTCCCATCTTAACCGACCTATTCAATGATATATCCAGTACTGGTGCTTTCCCTAGGGAAATGTTGGAGGCCCAGGTGGTAGCCATCCCCAAACCTGGGAAAGACCCTGCTCATTGCCAAAATTATCGCCCAATTGCATTGCTTAATAGCGATATTAAGCTATATGCTAAAATGATAGCATCCCGACTTAGCGTATACCTGCCCTTGTTGATCCACCCTGACCAGGTTGGGTTTATATCTGGCAGGCAGGCCTCTGACAATACCCGCAGGGTCTTTAATTTGATAGACAGGGCCTCTGACACCGAGGGATTTCTGTTACTCTCATTGGATGCTGAGAAGGCGTTCGACAGATTAAATTGGCTATACATGCGTACTGTTTTAGCTAAATTTGGCTTCTCGGCCCAGATTTCGGAGTCAATCTTGGCACTATATACCCTACCCTCAGCGAGGGTATTTAGTAATGGATTCCTGTCGGACGCCTTCCCAATTACTAATGGAACCCGCTAGGGTTGCCCTCTCTCACCTTTGATATATGTACTTGGCATTGAACCCTTAGCAGCTAAAATCAGATCGGAGGATGCATTCCCTGGCTTGACCCACAGGGGACTCTCCCATAAGCTTTGTCTCTTTGCAGACGACGTCCTTTTCTTTGTATCTCGCCCTTCCTTTTCCCTCCCTCACCTACACTCGATACTACACGGCTTTAGCAAGGCCTCATACTATAAACTGAACACAACTAAAACTGACGCCTTACCTGTTCACTTACCAGATACACTCACAGCTGCTTTACGAACTCAATACTCATACAACTGGAAAATTAAATCACTTACATACCTTGGGATACATATTCCCCCTTCCTCCTCTACTGTTTTCGATTTGAATCTTCCTCCCCTGATACTAACTCTCCAAACCCTGACATCCTCTTGGCTTTTATATGAAATATCCTGGCTGGGTCATTTATCTGCCTTTAAAATGTCCTTACTACCTAAACTTATGTATTTATTTCGCACCATACCCTTTTCTTTTCCCAAACCTTATCTAGATAAATGCAGAGTTGTTTTGGCAAAATACCTGTGGAAATCACACACCCCAAAATTGGCGCACGCTAGAATGGTACTCCCTCGACACAGAGGAGGCCTCGCACTACCTGATTTGCAGTTATATCAAGAAACTTGTTTGCTTGCTCAGCTTAAATCCTGGAATCTCTCCAACTCCACATCCATATGGGCCCACATTGAAAATGTTGGATGCATAGACTACCCCTTAGCAGATCTGCTGTGGACTCCAAAAGCCCTGAGCCCCAGCGATTTGGCCATTCTTCCCTCTACGGTCTCCTCTCTACGAGTGTGGGATAGTTTGACGAGTAAACTCCCTGGCTTTACTACCCTCTACACTGCCCTTTCGCTTAAAGCTGTGAGTAAATGAATTCCCAATTTACATGTTTCTGCGTGGAATGCTTGCAATATTCATACCCTAGGAGACTTATTAGATGGAACTGCCTTTCTTTCATTTGCCCAGTTACACGACAGATTCTCCCTCCTGCATACTGAACTATTCCATTATTTTCAAATCAGACACTGGTTTAAGAGCTTGCCCATTGTACGAACTCCCCCTAGCTCCATAGCTCAATCTGTCCTATCCCGGGTGGTACTGCTTACATCAACACACTCGTCTCAATGGTCCCATACCAGAAGTCTAATGCCCAGAAGCGTTGGGAGAGGGATTTAGGCATTCCCATTGCAGAGGCACAATGGGAGAAATTGTATCGTTTAACATTCCGCATGTCACGCTGTTTAAATCATTCAGAAATGCATGTTAAATTACTGAATAGATTATACTTGACCCCAGATAGGCTGCACACATTCTGGCCCTCCTGCTCACGACTTTGTTGGAGGAACTGCGGTGAAATAGGGCATTTATATCATATTTTTTGGACATGTCCCCATCTCCAAACCTTTTGGTCAGAAGTATTTCAGCTGATAAATAAAGTTTTATGCCTATCTTTAAGCCCATCCCCCACTCTGGCTCTCCTCCATCTGTATCCCCTGGAGGTCTCAGCCTCCCAAAGATACATATTGGGACACATCTGTATAGCAGCGAGGGCAACTTTGGCCCAGGCCTGGAAGCAAGCGATAGTGCCTCCCGTTCTAAAGGTATTCCATAAAGTTAATTTTCACTACACCATGGAAACTGAGGCCGTGCCTTATTCCCCCTCTGTTTCCTCCCCCATTATGCAATGGTTCCATTGGCACGAGTACGTCACGGAGGGAGAGGGCTCTGCTCTTGTCCCACACCCGGGGAAGACATCCCCTTTACAATTTAGCCTGAATGAGAAGCCTACTACCTCTTAAATGTCCCATTTCTCACTCTTTTTCTTTCGGTTCATACTGGTTGCTATGTCTGCAGTAATGTCAGTCCTGCCCTCCTCTGCTACTAGGGCTGGAGTTGGTACACCCTATTGACCTAGCTATGTACATTCTTATATGTCAATATGATTATGATACCTGAATACCTGCTCAGTCGATTTGTTACCTGATTCATATGTGTGTTTGATTTCATTGACGTGTGCATCCCCCCCACCCTATTCTTTTCTGTACCCCCCCCCCTCTTTATTTTTGCATTTGATATAAAATCCAATAAAAAATATTGATGTTAAAAAACAGTTAGAAGGAGGAAGGTTCGCATAGTGCACCTGAATTCCCTTTTTTTCTATGCGTAGTACTATAAATCCCAGGAGGGTGGCACCTCTCATTATAAGCAGCTTGTGTATGCAGTCTAGAGACCCTCCCCCTTGCATATTATGTGTATATTTGTACATATGAAGTTTAAGATTACCTCAGTCTTGGGGTAGATCATGTCAAACAAATCTTATTGATTTTTCTCATACGTCCTAGAGGATGCTGGGGATGCTTAAAGAACCATGGGTATAGACGGGATCCGCAGGAGACATGGGCACACTATAAGACTTTGAATGGGTATAAACTGGTTCCTCCCTCTATGCCCCTCCTCCAGACTCCAGTTAGATTCTGTGCCCAGCGAGACTGGATGCACACTGAGGGGGTTCACTACGATATGCCGGCGGCCGGGCTCCCGGCGACCAGCATACCGGCGCCGGGAGCCCGACCGCCGGCTTACCGACAGTGTGGCGAGCGCAAATGAGCCCCTTGCAGGCTTGCTGCGCTTGCCACGCTACGGGCACGGTGGCGTGCTATGCGTGCCACACTATTTTATTCTCCCTCCAGGGGGGTCGTGGACCCCCACGAGGGAGAATAAGTGTCGGTATGCCGGCTGTCGGGCTCCCGGCACCGGTATGCTGGTCGCCGGGAGCCCGACCGCCGGCATACTGAAGACCACCCCACTGAGGAGCTCTCCTGAGTTTCTCAGAAAAAGACTTTACTTAGGCTTTTTATTTTCAGGGAGACCTGCTGGCTACAGGCTCCCTGCATCGTGGGAGTGAGGGGAGAGAAGCAGACCTACTTCTTAAGAGTTCAAGGGCTCTGCTTCTTAGGCTACTGGACACCATTAGCTCCAGAGGGTTCGATCACTACGGTACGCCTAGCTGCTTGTTCCCAGAGCCGCGCCGTCAACCCCCTCACAGAGCCAGAAGATTGAAGCCGGGTGAGTATGAGAAGATCAGAAGACTTCAGTGATGGCAGAAGACGGCATTTGAGGTACCACGCAGTGTTTGCGCTGCGCGCCATGCTCCCACACTGATCACGGCACTACAGGGCGCAGGGGGAACCTGGGCAGCATGGGGGGGCCTCAAATAGCACTGGCATAGAGTTTAACAGTGCCCAGGCACTTGTTAAGGGAACCCCGCCAGTATAAAGAATTTTGAGCGGGACCTAAGCGCGCCATGTAGGGGGCTGGGCTTAACAGCATAGCTCTAACCAGCGCCATTTCTCTCTCTTCACAGAAGGCTGCAGAGACGCTGGCCCTGATCCTCCACACGGCTGTGCAAGTAACAGGGTGCAAAACGGGGGGAGGGGGGGGGAGGCACTAGTGTTTGGTGAATTATTGTATATGATAAAAGCGCTAATAGGTCTGGGCAGTCTTGTTACTGACTTCAGAACCGGGATAGGCGCTGGATGTGAGCTGGCTGAAATCTCTCTGTGTCTTTCTTAGAGATGAGCGCCGGAAATTTTTCGGGTTTTGTGTTTTGGTTTTGGGTTCGGTTCCGCGGCCGTGTTTTGGGTTCGACCGCGTTTTGGCAAAACCTCACCGAATTTTTTTTGTCGGATTCGGGTGTGTTTTGGATTCGGGTGTTTTTTTCCAAAAAACCTAAAAAACAGCTTAAATCATAGAATTTGGCGGTCATTTTGATCCCAAAGTATTATTAACCTCAAAAACCATAATTTCCACTCATTTTCAGTCTATTCTGAATACCTCACACCTCACAATATTATTTTTAGTCCTAAAATTTGCACCGAGGTCACTGTGTGAGTAAGATAAGCGACCCTAGTGGCCGACACAAACACCGGGCCCATCTAGGAGTGGCACTGCAGTGTCACGCAGGATGGCCCTTCCAAAAAACCCTCCCCAAACAGCACATGACGCAAAGAAAAAAAGAGGCGCAATGAGGTAGCTGTGTGAGTAAGATTAGCGACCCTAGTGGCCGACACAAACACCGGGCCCATCTAGGAGTGGCACTGCAGTGTCACGCAGGATGTCCCTTCCAAAAAACCCTCCCCAAACAGCACATGACGCAAAGAAAAAAAGAGGCGCAATGAGGTAGCTGTGTGAGTAAGATAAGCGACCCTAGTGGCCGACACAAACACCGGGCCCATCTAGGAGTGTCACTGCAGTGTCACGCAGGATGTCCCTTCCAAAAAACCCTCCCCAAACAGCACATGACGCAAAGAAAAAAAGAGGCGCAATGAGGTAGCTGTGTGAGTAAGATAAGCGACCCTAGTGGCCGACACAAACACCGGGCCCATCTAGGAGTGGCACTGCAGTGTCACGCAGGATGTCCCTTCCAAAAAACCCTCCCCAAACAGCACATGACGCAAAGAAAAAGAAAAGAAAAAAGAGGTGCAAGATGGAATTGTCCTTGGGCCCTCCCACCCACCCTTATGTTGTATAAACAAAACAGGACATGCACACTTTAACCAACCCATCATTTCAGTGACAGGGTCTGCCACACGACTGTGACTGATATGACGGGTTGGTTTGGACCCCCCCCAAAAAAGAAGCAATTAATCTCTCCTTGCACAAACTGGCTCTACAGAGGCAAGATGTCCACCTCATCATCACCCTCCGATATATCACCGTGTACATCCCCCTCCTCACAGATTATCAATTCGTCCCCACTGGAATCCACCATCTCAGCTCCCTGTGTACTTTGTGGAGGCAATTGCTGCTGGTCAATGTCTCCGCGGAGGAATTGATTATAATTCATTTTAATGAACATCATCTTCTCCACATTTTCTGGATGTAACCTCGTACGCCGATTGCTGACAAGGTGAGCGGCGGCACTAAACACTCTTTCGGAGTACACACTTGTGGGAGGGCAACTTAGGTAGAATAAAGCCAGTTCGTGCAAGGGCCTCCAAATTGCCTCTTTTTCCTGCCAGTATAAGTACGGACTGTGTGACGTGCCTACTTGGATGCGGTCACTCATATAATCCTCCACCATTCTATCAATGTTGAGAGAATCATATGCAGTGACAGTAGACGACATGTCCGTAATCGTTGTCAGGTCCTTCAGTCCGGACCAGATGTCAGCATCAGCAGTCGCTCCAGACTGCCCTGCATCACCGCCAGCGGGTGGGCTCGGAATTCTGAGCCTTTTCCTCGCACCCCCAGTTGCGGGAGAATGTGAAGGAGGAGATGTTGACAGGTCGCGTTCCGCTTGACTTGACAATTTTGTCACCAGCAGGTCTTTCAACCCCAGCAGACTTGTGTCTGCCGGAAAGAGAGATCCAAGGTAGGCTTTAAATCTAGGATCGAGCACGGTGGCCAAAATGTAGTGCTCTGATTTCAACAGATTGACCACCCGTGAATCCTTGTTAAGCGAATTAAGGGCTCCATCCACAAGTCCCACATGCCTAGCGGAATCGCTCCGTGTTAGCTCCTCCTTCAATGTCTCCAGCTTCTTCTGCAAAAGCCTGATGAGGGGAATGACCTGACTCAGGCTGGCAGTGTCTGAACTGACTTCACGTGTGGCAAGTTCAAAGGGCATCAGAACCTTGCACAACGTTGAAATCATTCTCCACTGCGCTTGAGACAGGTGCATTCCACCTACTATATCGTGCTCAATTGTATAGGCTTGAATGGCCTTTTGCTGCTCCTCCAACCTCTGAAGCATATAGAGGGTTGAATTCCACCTCGTTACCACTTCTTGCTTCAGATGATGGCAGGGCAGGTTCAGTAGTTTTTGGTGGTGCTCCAGTCTTCTGTACGTGGTGCCTGTACGCCGAAAGTGTCCCGCAATTCTTCTGGCCACCGACAGCATCTCTTGCACGCCCCTGTCGTTTTTTAAAAAATTCTGCACCACCAAATTCAAGGTATGTGCAAAACATGGGACGTGCTGGAATTTGCCCATATTTAATGCACACACAATATTGCTGGCGTTGTCCGATGCCACAAATCCACAGGAGAGTCCAATTGGGGTAAGCCATTCCGCGATGATCTTCCTCAGTTGCCGTAAGAGGTTTTCAGCTGTGTGCGTATTCTGGAAAGCGGTGATACAAAGCGTAGCCTGCCTAGGAAAGAGTTGGCGTTTGCGAGATGCTGCTACTGGTGCCGCCGCTGCTGTTCTTGCGGCGGGAGTCCATACATCTACCCAGTGGGCTGTCACAGTCATATAGTCCTGACCCTTCCCTGCTCCACTTGTCCACATGTCCGTGGTTAAGTGGACATTGGGTACAACTGCATTTTTTAGGACACTGGTGAGTCTTTTTCTGACGTCCGTGTACATTCTCGGTATCGCCTGCCTAGAGAAGTGGAACCTAGATGGTATTTGGTAACGGGGGCACACTGCCTCAATAAATTGTCTAGTTCCCTGTGAACTAACGGCGGATACCGGACGCACGTCTAACACCAACATAGTTGTCAAGGCCTCAGTTATCCGCTTTGCAGCAGGATGACTGCTGTGATATTTCATCTTCCTCGCAAAGGACTGTTGAACAGTCAATTGCTTACTGGAAGTAGTACAAGTGGGCTTACGACTTCCCCTCTGGGATGACCATCGACTCCCAGCAGCAACAACAGCAGCGCCAGCAGCAGTAGGCGTTACACGCAAGGATGCATCGGAGGAATCCCAGGCAGGAGAGGACTCGTCAGAATTGCCAGTGACATTGCCTGCAGGACTATTGGCATTCCTGGGGAAGGAGGAAATTGACACTGAGGGAGTTGGTGGGGTGGTTTGCGTGAGCTTGGTTACAAGAGGAAGGGATTTACTGGTCAGTGGACTGCTTCCGCTGTCACCCAAAGTTTTTGAACTTGTCACTGACTTATTATGAATGCGCTGCAGGTGACGTATAAGGGAGGATGTTCCGAGGTGGTTAACGTCCTTACCCCTACTTATTACAGCTTGACAAAGGGAACACACGGCTTGACACCTGTTGTCCGCATTTCTGGTGAAATACTTCCACACCGAAGAGCTGATTTTTTTGGTATTTTCACCAGGCATGTCAACGGCCATATTCCTACCACGGACAACAGGTGTCTCCCCGGGTGCCTGACTTAAACAAACCACCTCACCATCAGAATCCTCCTGGTCAATTTCCTCCCCAGCGCCAGCAACACCCATATCCTCCTCATCCTGGTGTACTTCAACACTGACATCTTCAATCTGACTATCAGGAACTGGACTGCGGGTGCTCCTTCCATCAATTGCAGGGGGCGTGCAAATGGTGGAAGGCGCATGCTCTTCACGTCCAGTGTTGGGAAGGTCAGGCATCGCAACCGACACAATTGGAGTCGGACTCTCCTTGTGGATTTGGGATTTCGAAGAACGCACAGTTCTTTGCGGTGCTACTGCTTTTGCCAGCTTTAGTCTTTCCATTTTTCTAGCGAGAGGCTAAGTGCTTCCATCCTCATGTGAAGCTGAACCACTAGCCATGAACATAGGCCAGGGCCTCAGCCATTCCTTGCCACTCCGTGTGGTAAATGGCATATTGGCAAGTTTACGCTTCTCCTCCGACAATTTTATTTTAGGTTTTGGAGTCCTTTTTTTACTGATATTTGGTGTTTTGGATTTGACATGCTCTGTACTATGACATTGGGCATCGGCCTTGGCAGACGACGTTGCTGGCATTTCATCGTCTCGGCCATGACTAGTGGCAGCAGCTTCAGCACGAGGTGGAAGTGGATCTTGATCTTTCCCTAATTTTGGAACCTCAACATTTTTGTTCTCCATATTTTAATAGGCACAACTAAAAGGCACCTCAGGTAAACAATGGAGATGGATGGATTGGATACTAGTATACAATTATGGACGGGCTGCCGAGTGCCGACACAGAGGTAGCCACAGCCGTGAACTACCGCACTGTACTGTGTCTGCTGCTAATATATAGACTGGTTGATAAAGAAATAGTATACTCGTAACTAGTATGTATGTATAAAGAAAGAAAAAAAAACAACGGTTAGGTGGTATATACAATTATGGACGGGCTGCCGAGTGCCGACACAGAGGTAGCCACAGCCGTGAACTACCGCACTGTACTGTGTCTGCTGCTAATATATAGACTGGTTGATAAAGAGATAGTATACTCGTAACTAGTATGTATGTATAAAGAAAGAAAAAAAACCACGGTTAGGTGGTATATACAATTATGGACGGGCTGCCGAGTGCCGACACAGAGGTAGCCACAGCCGTGAACTACCGCACTGTACTGTGTCTGCTGCTAATATATAGACTGGTTGATAAAGAGATAGTATACTCGTAACTAGTATGTATGTATAAAGAAAGAAAAAAAAACCACGGTTAGGTGGTATATACAATTATGGATGGGCTGCCGAGTGCCGACACAGAGGTAGCCACAGCCGTGAACTACCGCACTGTACTGTGTCTGCTGCTAATATATAGACTGGTTGATAAAGAGATAGTATACTCGTAACTAGTATGTATGTATAAAGAAAGAAAAAAAAACCACGGTTAGGTGGTATATACAATTATGGACGGGCTGCCGAGTGCCGACACAGAGGTAGCCACAGCCGTGAACTACCGCACTGTACTGTGTCTGCTGCTAATATAGACTGGTTGATAAAGAGATAGTATACTCGTAACTAGTATGTATGTATAAAGAAAGAAAAAAAAACCACGGTTAGGTGGTATATACAATTATGGACGGGCTGCCGAGTGCCGACACAGAGGTAGCCACAGCCGTGAACTACCGCACTGTACTGTGTCTGCTGCTAATATATAGACTGGTTGATAAAGAGATAGTATACTCGTAACTAGTATGTATGTATAAAGAAAGAAAAAAAAACCACGGTTAGGTGGTATATACAATTATGGACGGGCTGCCGAGTGCCGACACAGAGGTAGCCACAGCCGTGAACTACCGCACTGTACTGTGTCTGCTGCTAATATAGACTGGTTGATAAAGAGATAGTATACTCGTAACTAGTATGTATGTATAAAGAAAGAAAAAAAAACCACGGTTAGGTGGTATATACAATTATGGACGGGCTGCCGAGTGCCGACACAGAGGTAGCCACAGCCGTGAACTACCGCACTGTACTGTGTCTGCTGCTAATATATAGACTGGTTGATAAAGAGATAGTATACTCGTAACTAGTATGTATGTATAAAGAAAGAAAAAAAAAACACGGTTAGGTGGTATATACAATTATGGACGGGCTGCCGAGTGCCGACACAGAGGTAGCCACAGCCGTGAACTACCGCACTGTACTGTGTCTGCTGCTAATATATAGACTGGTTGATAAAGAGATAGTATACTCGTAACTAGTATGTATGTATAAAGAAAGAAAAAAAAACCACGGTTAGGTGGTATATACAATTATGGACGGGCTGCCGAGTGCCGACACAGAGGTAGCCACAGCCGTGAACTACCGCACTGTACTGTGTCTGCTGCTAATATAGACTGGTTGATAAAGAGATAGTATACTCGTAACTAGTATGTATGTATAAAGAAAGAAAAAAAAACCACGGTTAGGTGGTATATACAATTATGGACGGGCTGCCGAGTGCCGACACAGAGGTAGCCACAGCCGTGAACTACCGCACTGTACTGTGTCTGCTGCTAATATATAGACTGGTTGATAAAGAGATAGTATACTCGTAACTAGTATGTATGTATAAAGAAAGAAAAAAAAACCACGGTTAGGTGGTATATACAATTATGGACGGGCTGCCGAGTGCCGACACAGAGGTAGCCACAGCCGTGAACTACCGCACTGTACTGTGTCTGCTGCTAATATATAGACTGGTTGATAAAGAGATAGTATACTCGTAACTAGTATGTATGTATAAAGAAAGAAAAAAAAACCACGGTTAGGTGGTATATACAATTATGGACGGGCTGCCGAGTGCCGACACAGAGGTAGCCACAGCCGTGAACTACCGCACTGTACTGTGTCTGCTGCTAATATAGACTGGTTGATAAAGAGATAGTATACTCGTAACTAGTATGTATGTATAAAGAAAGAAAAGAAAACCACGGTTAGGTGGTATATACAATTATGGACGGGCTGCCGAGTGCCGACACAGAGGTAGCCACAGCCGTGAACTACCGCACTGTACTGTGTCTGCTGCTAATATAGACTGGTTGATAAAGAGATAGTATACTCGTAACTAGTATGACTATAAAGAAAGAAAAAAAAACCACGGTTAGGTGGTATATACAATTATGGACGGGCTGCCGAGTGCCGACACAGAGGTAGCCACAGCCGTGAACTACCGCACTGTACTGTGTCTGCTGCTAATATAGACTGGTTGATAAAGAGATAGTATACTACTAATATTATATATACTGGTGGTCAGGTCACTGGTCACTAGTCACACTGGCAGTGGCACTCCTGCAGCAAAAGTGTGCACTGTTTAATTTTAATATAATATTATGTACTCCTGGCTCCTGCTATAACCTATAACTGGCACTGCAGTGCTCCCCAGTCTCCCCCACAATTATAAGCTGTGTGAGCTGAGCACAGTCAGATATATATATACATTGATGCAGCACACTGGGCTGAGCAGTGCACACAGATATGGTATGTGACTGAGTCACTGTGTGTATCGTTTTTTTCAGGCAGAGAACGGATATATTAAATAAAACAAACAACTGCACTGTCTGGTGGTCACTGTGGTCGTCAGTCACTAAACTCTGCACTCTCTTCTACAGTATCACAGCCTCAGGTCAATCTCTCTCTCTCTCTCTCTCTCTCAACCCTAATCTAAATGGAGAGGACGCCAGCCACGTCCTCTCCCTATCAATCTCAATGCACGTGTGAAAATGGCGGCGACGCGCGGCTCCTTATATAGAATCCGAGTCTCGCGATAGAATCCGAGCCTCGCGAGAATCCGACAGCGTCATGATGACGTTCGGGCGCGCTCGGGTTAACCGAGCAAGGCGGGAAGATCCGAGTCGCTCGGACCCGTGAAAAAAAACATGAAGTTCGGGCGGGTTCGGATTCAGAGAAACCGAACCCGCTCATCTCTAGTCTTTCTAACAGGCTCTGCTGTGGGTCTGTCTCCTATAGCCCCAGTGTGTTTGTGGCTGTCGGTACGTGTGTGTGTCGACATGTCTGAGGCGGAATGCTCTGCCCAGGAAGAGGCTGGCGTGGGGACAGACAGTTCTGTGAGAGTGGCAGTGTCGCCTCCGCCGACAGATGATTGGGTCAATATGTTGAGTGTTTTAAATACAAATGTGACTAAGTTGGCTAAAAACCAGACATGGAGGAAATCCATGGAGGATGCTTTGTCACAGGTCCAGACCCCTTTGGGGTCTCAGAAACGTGAATTTGCCCAGATAGTAGATACAGATACCGAAACGGACTCTGATTCCAGTGTCGACTATAGTGATGCCAGATTACATCCAAAACTGGCAAAGAGTATTCAGTACATGATTGTGGTGATAAAAGATGTTTTACATATAACTGAGGATCCTGCGGTTCCTGATACGAGGGTCTGTATGTTTAAAGGAAAGAAACCTGAGGTAACGTTTCCCACCTCTCATGAACTGAGCGCACTTTTTGAAAAAGCTTGGGAAAATCCTGACAAAAAGATACATGTTCCCAAAAGAATTCCCATGGCATATCCTTTCCCCTCTGGGGACAGGGACAGCTGGGAGTCAATCCCCACGGTAGACAAAGCTTTATCGCGTCTATCCAAAAAGGTGGCGCTTCCGTCCCCTGACACGGCGGCCCTGAAGGATCCTGCGGATCGTAAGCAGGAAAATACCCTGAAATCCATTTATGTCACTACAGAGTCGCTACTCAGGCCCGCTGTTGCTGCGGCATGGGTGAGTAGCGCTATTGAGAAGTGGGCGGATAACTTGTCCTCTGAAGTAGATACCCTAGACAGGGATAGTGTACTTTTGACTTTAGGTCACATCAAGGATGCTGCAGCATATTTAAAAGAAGATGTGAGGGATATTGGCCTTTTGGGGTCAAGGGCCAATGCCATGGCAGTCTCAGCTAGGAGAATATTGTGGATTCATCAATGGAATGCTGATGCTGACTCTAAGAAGGCGATGGAGTCTCTACCGTTTAACGGTAAGGTCTTGTTTGGTGACGGCCTCACTGACCTGGTCTCTACGGCTGCCGCGGATAAGTCATCTTTTTTACCTTATATTCCTGCACAGCAGAAGAAATCGCCTCACTATCAGATGCAGTCCTTTCGGCCCAACAAATTCAAAAAAGGACGTGGGTCCTCCTTCCTTGCTGCGAGGTGGAGAAGAAGGGGAAAAAGGTCATAGGCTGTGGCAAGTTCCCAGGAGCAGAAGTCCTCTCCGGCTTCTATCAAATCCACTGCATGACGCTGGGGATCCGCTGCGGGAGTCCGCACCGGTGGGGGCACGTCTAAAACTCTTCAGTCAGGTCTGGGTGCACTCGGACCTGGATCCTTGGATAGTAGATATGGTAACCCAGGGTTACGAGTTTCAAGACGTGCCCCCTCACCGATTTTTCAAATCGGCCTTGCCAGCTTCTCTTCCAGAAAGGGAGATAGTAAGAGCTGCGATACTAAAGTTGTGTCAAAATCAGGTGATTGTTACGGTTCCCCTGTCTCAACAGGGGGAAGGTTTTTATTCAAGCCTGTTCGTGGTCCCGAAGCCGGATGGCTCAGTCAGACCCATTCTAAACCTCAAATCCCTCAATATCTTTCTGAAAAGATTCAAGTTCAAGATGGAGTCTCTACGAGCAGTGATCTCCAGTCTGGAGGAGGGGGATTTTATGGTGTCTGTCGACGTAAAGGATGCCTACTTACATGTCCCCATATATCCTCTGCATCAGGCTTACCTGAGATTTGCTGTACAGGATTGTCATTACCAATTTCAGATGTTGCCGTTTGGTTTGTCCACGGCTCCGAGGATTTTTACCAAGGTTATGGCAGAAATGATGGTTCTCCTGCGCAAGCAGGGAATCACAATTATCCCATACTTGGATGATCTCCTCATAAAGGCGAGGTCCAAGGAGCAATTGTTGAAGAATGTTGCTCTTTCGCTGATGATTTTGCAACAACACGGTTGGCTCCTAAATTTACCAAAATCACAGTTGGATCCAACGACACGGCTGTCGTTCCTGGGTATGATTCTGGATACAGAATTGCAGAGGGTTTTTCTTCCAGTGGAAAAAGCTATGGAAATACAGAACATGGTAAAACAGATTCTGAAACCGGCAAGGGTGTCAGTTCTTCACTGCACTCGGTTGCTGGGGAAGATGGTGGCGGCCTACGAGGCCATTCCGTATGCGAGGGTGTTTCAGTGGAACCTGCTGGACCAGTGGTCCGGGTCTCAACTGGACATGCACTGGAAAATAATTCTATCTCCCAGGACCAGAATTTCTCTTCTGTGGTGGCTGCACAGTTCTCACCTTCTGGAGGGATGCAGGTTCGGGATTCAGGATTGGATCCTGGTGACCACAGATGCAAGCCTCCGAGGCTGGGGAGCAGTCACACAGGGAAGAAACTTTCAGGGAAAGTGGTCAAGCCAGGAAGCTTGTCTGCACATAAACATTCTGGAATTAAGAGCCATCCACAACGGCATACTGCAAGCAGAACATCTTCTTCGAGGTCTGCCGATCTTGATTCAGTCAGACAACGTGACAGCAGTGGCGTACATAAACCGCCAAGGCGGAACAAAGAGCAGAGCGGCGATGGCCGAGGCCATGAAGATCCTTCGCTGGGCGGAAAGACATGCCAGCGCTCTGGCAGCGGTCTTCATTCCAGGAGTGGACAACTGGGAAGCAGACTTCCTCAGCAGACATGATCTCCATCCAGGAGAGTGGGGTCTTCATCAAGAGGTCTTTGCAGAAGTGACAATTCATTGGGGAGTTCCTCAAGTGGACATGATGGCATCCCGCCTCAACAAGAAACTTCAGAAATATTGTACCAGGTCAAGGGACCCTCAGGCGATAGCGGTGGACGCCCTAGTGACACCGAGGGTGTTTCAGCCTGTGTATGTGTTCCCTCCATTTCCACTCATTCCGAAGGTGATAAAAATTATAAGAAGAACAAGGGTTCAGGCGATCCTCATTGTTCCAGTTTGGCCAAAAAGGGCCTGGTATCCAGATCTTCAGGAGTTGCTCATAGAAGATCCCTGGCCTCTTCCTCTTCGGGAGGACCTGTTACGACAGGGGCCGTGCGTGTATCAGGACTTACCGTGGCTGCGTTTGACGGCGTGGCGGTTGAGCGCCAAATCCTAGCCCGAAAGGGTATTCCCAGTGAAGTCATTCCTACACTTCTTCAAGCTAGAAAAGAAGTAACGGCAAAGCATTACCACCGTATTTGGAGGAAATATGTGTCTTGGTGTGAATCCAAGAAGGCTCCTATGGAAGAGTTTCACCTGGGGCGTTTGCTCCATTTCCTACAAGCAGGTGGGGATGCGGGCCTAAAGTTAGGCTCTATTAAAGTACAGATTTAGGCCTTGTCGATCTTTTTTCAAAAAGAATTGGCCTCCCTTCCAGAAGTTCAGACCTTCGTAAAAAGTGTGCTGCACATCCAACCTCCCTTTGTGCCCCCAGTGGCACCATGGGACCTTAATGTAGTGTTGCAATTCTTGCAATCACATTGGTTTGAACCTTTGCGCAAGGTTGAGTTAAAATTCCTTACTTGGAAAGTGGTCATGTTGTTGGCCTTGGCGTCTGCAAGGCGAGTGTCTGAGTTGGCGGCTTTGTCTCACAAAAGCCCCTATTTGATTTTCCATGCTGATAGAGCGGAGTTGCAATTTCTGCCAAAAGTGGTATCATCATTTCATGTTAACCAGCCAATCGTGGTGCCAGTGGCTACTGATGCCTTGGCGGAGTCAAAGTCTCTCGATGTGGTCAGAGCTTTGAAGATCTATGTCGCCAGAATGGCGCAGATTAGGGAAACAGAGGCTCTGTTTGTCCTGTGGGCTCCCAACAAGATTGGGGCTCCTGCTTCTAAGCAGACTATTGTGCGCTGGATTTGTAATACGATTCAGCAGGCTCATTCATCGACAGGATTGCCGTTACCGAAATCGGTGAAAGTCCATTCTACCAGAAAGGTGGGCTCATCCTGGGCGGCTGCCCAGGGAGTCTCAGCGTTACAATTTTGCAGAGCTGCTACGTGGTTGGGTTCAAACACCTTTGCGAAGTTTTACAAGTTTGATACCCTGGCTGAGGAGGACCTCTTGTTTGGTCAATCGGTGCTGCAGAGTCATCCGCACTCTTCCGCCTGTTCTAGAGCTTTGGTATAAACCCCATGGTTCTTGAAGCATCCCCAGCATCCTCTAGGACGTATGAGAAAATAGGATTTTAATACCTACCGGCAAATCCTTTTCTCTTAGTCCATAGAGGATGCTGGGTGCCAGTCCCAGTGCGGGCTGTATCTGCAGTTTGGTTATAGTTAAGCTCAGGTGGCATTGAGATCAGTCAATCTGTGACTGTTGTTGGTCATGCCGTTGCATGCGTTGTTGTTGAATGCCATGTTGTACGGCGTGTTAGTGCTGTGAGCTGGTATGTATCTCACCTTAGTTTAAGTTACTTAAATCCTTTTCCTCTAAATGTCCGTCTCCCTGGGCACAGTTCCTATAACTGGAGTCTGGAGGAGAGGCATAGAGGGAGGAGCCAGTTCACATCTATTCAAAGTCTTATAGTGTGCCCATGTCTCCTGCGGATCCCGTCTATACCCCATGGTTCTTGAAGCATCCCAAGCATCCTCTACGGACTAAGAGAAAAGGATTTACTGGTAGGTATTAAAATCCTATTTTTTGACTAGGTAACTAAAATAAATTAATAGATTAAGGAGGGTTGGATTTTAAGTAGAGATGAGCGGGTTCGGTTCGTTGAGATCCGAACCCCCCTGAACTTCACCTATTTTACACGGGTCCGAGGCAGCCTCGGATCTTCCCGCCTTGCTCGGTTAACCCGAACGAGGCCGAACGTCATCATCCCGCTGTCGGATTTTCACGAGATTCATATTCCATATAAAGAGCCACGCGTCGCCGCCATTGTCACTCATGCATTGGAGATTGAACGGAGAGGACGTGGCTACATTCTCTCCCTGAAAAGCTCCGTATCTGTGCTCAGTGTGCTGCAAACATCTGTGCTCAGTCTGCTGCAAATATCTACATTCTCTGCCTGAAGAGCTCCATATCTGTGCTCAGTGTGCTGCAAATATCTACGTTCTCTGCCTGAAAAGCTCCATATCTGTGCTCAGTGTGCTGCAAATATCTGTGCTCAGTGTGCTGCATTGTGGAGACCACCAGTATATAATTATAGTAGTACAGTAGAGTAGGCCATTGCTGTATCTTGCAGCTCCGTGTCAGACTCAGTTCTTGAAAGTATCCTAATCATCAGTGCTCAATATCTGCTGCATTGTTGTGTGACCAGTATATACTATATATATATTATATATAGTAGTACAGTGCAGCATTTTGGTGACCACCAGTATAGTAGTACAGTACAGTAGTCCATTGCTGTATCTTGCAGCTCCGTGTCACTTCAAATGTCCATATCTGTGCTGCATTGTTGTGAGCAGTATATTAGTAGTACAGTGCAGCATTTTGGTGACCAACAGTATATAGTTGTACAGTACAGTAGTCCATTGCTGTATCTTGCAGCTCTGTTTCACTTCAAGTATCCATATCTGTGCTGCATTGTTGTGAGCAGTATATTAGTAGTACACTGCAGCATTTTGGTGACCAACAGTATATAGTTGTACAGTACAGTAGTCCATTGCTGTATCTTGCAGCTCCGTGTCACTTCAAATGTCCATATCTGTGCTGCATTGTTGTGAGCAGTATATTAGTAGTACAGTGCAGCATTTTGGTGACCAACAGTATATAGTTGTACAGTACAGTAGTCCATTGCTGTATCTTGCAGCTCTGTTTCACTTCAAGTATCCATATCTGTGCTGCATTGTTGTGAGCAGTATATTAGTAGTACACTGCAGCATTTTGGTGACCAACAGTATATAGTTGTACAGTACAGTAGGCCATAGCTGTATCTTGCATCTCCGTGTCACGGCAAGTATCCATATCTGTGTTGCATTGCTGTGAGCAGTATATATAGTAGTACAGTGCAGCATTTTGGTGACCAACAGTATATAGTTGTACAGTACAGTAGGCCATTGCTGTATCGTGCAGCTTCGTGTCACTGCAAGTATCCATATCTGTGCTGCATTATTGTGAGCAGTGTATATATAGTAAGACAGTGCAGCATTTTGGTGACCAACAGTATATAGTTGTACAGTACAGTTGTCCATTGCTGTATCTTGCAGCTCTGTCTCACTGCAAGTATCCATATCTGTGCTGCATTGTTGTGAGCAGTATAAATAGTAGTACAGTGCAGCATTTTGGTGACCAACAGTATATAGTTGTACAGTACAGTAGTCCATTGCTGTATCTTGCAGCTCTGTGTCACTGCAAGTATCCATATCTCCATATCTGTGCTGCATTGTTCTGAGCAGTATATTAGTAGTACAGTGCAACATTTTGGTGACCAACAGTATATAGTTGTACAGTACAGTAGTCCATTGCTGTATCTTGCAGCTCTGTGTCACTGCAAGTATCCATATCTGTGCTGCATTGTTGTGAGCAGTATATATAGTAGTACAGTACAGCATTTTGGTGACCAACAGTATATAGTTGTACAGTATAGTTGTCCATTGCTGTATCTTGCAGCTCTGTGTCACTGCAAGTATCCATATCTGTGCTGCATTGTTGTGAGTAGTATATATAGTAGTACAGTGCAGCATTTTGGTGACCAACAGTATATAGTTGTACAGTACAGTAGGCCATTGCTGTATCTTGCAACTCTGTGTCACTGCAAGTATCCATATCTGTGCTGCATTGTTGTGAGCAGTATATATAGTAGTACAGTGCAGCATTTTGGTGACCAACAGTATATAGTTGTACAGTACAGTAGTCCATTGCTGTATCTTGCAGCTTCGTGTCACTGCAAGTATCCATATCTGTGCAGCATTGTTGTGAGCAGTATATATAGTAGTACAGTGCAGCATTTTGGTGACCAACAGTATATAGTTGTACAGTACAGTAGTCCATTACTGTATCTTGCAGCTCCGTGTCACTGCAAGTATCCATATCTGTGCTGCATTGTTGTGAGCAGTATAGATAGTAGTACAGTGCAGCATTTTGGTGACCAACTGTATATATATGTACAGTACAGTAGGCCATTGCTATTGATATAATAATATTACTGGCATATAATTCCACACATTAAAAAACGGAGAACAAAAATATGGAGGGTGAAATAGGGAAAGATCAAGATTCACTTCCACCTAGTGCTGAAGCTGCTGCCACTAGTCATGGCAGAGACAATTCAATGCCATCAACATCGTCTGCCAAGGCCGATGCCCAATGTCATAGTAGAGAGCATGTAAAATCCAAGAAAGAAAACTTCAGTAAAATGACCCAAAAATCTAAATTAAAAGCGTCTGAGGAGAAGCATAAACTTGCCAATATGCCATTTACGACACGGAGTGGCAAGGAATGGCTGAGGCCCTGGCCTATGTTCATGGCTAGTGGTTCAGATTCACATGAGGATGGAAGCACTCATCCTCCCGCTAGAAAACTGAAAAGAGTTAAGATGGCAAAAGCACAGCAAAGAACTGTGCGTTCTTCTAAATCACAAATCCCAAAGGAGAGTCTAATTGTGTCGGCAGTTGCGATGCCTGACTTTCCCAACACTGGATGGGAAGAGGTGGCTCCTTCCACCATTTGCACGCCCCCTGCAAGTGCTGGAAGGAGCACCCACATTCCAGTTCCTGATAGTCAAATTGAAGATGTCACTGTTGAAGTACACCAGGATGAGGATATGGGTGTTGCTGGTGCTGAGGAGGAAATTGACAAGGAGGATTCTGATGGTGAGGTGGTTAGTTTAAGTCAGGCACCCGGGGAGACACCTGTTGTCCGTGGGATGAATATTGCCATTGACATGCCTGGTCAAATTACAATAAAAATCACCTCTTCGGTGTGGAATTATTTCAACAGAAATGCGGACAACAGGTGTCAAGCAGTGTCTTGCCTTTGTCAAGCTGTAATAAGTAGGGGTAAGGAAGTTAACCATCTAGGAACATCCTCCCTAATACTTCACCTGGAACGCATTCATCAGAAGTAATTGACAAGTTCAAAAACTTTGGGTGACAGCTGAAGCAGTCCACTGACAATTAAATCCCTTCCTCTTGTACCCAAGCTCCTGCAAACCACACCACCAACTCCCTCAGTGTCAATTTCCTCCTTAGACAGAAACGCCAATAGTCCTGCAGGCCATGTCACTGGCAAGTCTGACGAGTCCTCTCTTGACTGGGATTCCTCCGATGGATCCTTGAGTGTAATGCCTACTGCTGCTGGCGCTGCTGTTGTTGCTGCTGGGAGTCGATCGTCATCCCAGAGGGAAGTCGGAAGACCACTTGTACTACTTCAACTAAGCAATTGACTGTCCAACAGTCCTTTGCAAGGAAGATGAAAAATCACAGCAGTCATCCTGTTGCAAAGCGGATAACTCAGGCCTTGGCAGCTGTGTTAGTGTTAGACGTGTGTCCAGTATCCACCGTTGATTCACAGGGACTTAGAGAATTTCTTGAGGTAGTGTGTCCCCGGTACCAAACCCCATCTAGGTTCCACTTCTTTAGGCAGGCGATACCGAGAATGTACACAGACGTCAGAAAAAGAGTCACCAGTGTCCTAAAAAATGCAGTTGTACCCAATGTCCACTTAACCATGGACATGTGGACAAGTGGAGCAGGGCAGACTCAGGACTATATGACTGTGACAGCCCACTGGGTAGATGTATTGCCTACCACAGCAACAACAGCAGCAGCGGCACCAGTAGCAGCATCTCGCAAATGCCAACTCGTTCCTAGGCAGACTATGCTTTGTATCACCGCTTTCCATAAGAGGCACACAGCTGACAACCTCTTACGGAAACTGAGGAACATCATCGCAGATTGGCTTACCCCAATTGGACTCTCCTGGGGATTTGTGACATCGGACAACGCCACCAATATTGTGTGTGTATTACATGTGGGCAAATTCCAGCATGTCCCATACAATTAATTTGGTGGTGCAGAATTTTTTTTTAAATTAGAGGGGCATACAAGATATGCTGTTGGTGGCCCGAATTATTGCAGGCCACTTTCGGCATTCAGTCACCACGTGCCGAAAACTGGAGCACCAGCAAACACTCCTGAAACTGCCCCTCCATCACCTGAAGCAAGAGGTGGTAACGAGGTGGAATTCAACCCTCTATATGCTTCAGAGGATGGAGGAGCAGCAAAAGGCCATTCAAGCCTATACATCTGCCTACGATAAAGGCAAAGGAGGGGGAATGCACCTGACTTAAGCGCAGTGGAGAATGATTTCAACGTTGTGCAAGGTTCTGCAACCCTTTGAACTTGCCACACGTGAAGTCAGTTCAGACACTGCCAGCCTGAGTCAGGTCATTCCCCTCATCAGGCTTTTGCAGAAGCAGCTGGAGAGATTGAAGGAGGAGCTAAAATGGAGTGATTCCGCTAGGCATGTGGGACTTGTGGATGGAGCCCTTAATTCGCTTAACCAGGATTCACGGGTGGTCAATCTGTTGAAATTAGAACACTACATTTTGGCCACTGTGCTCGATCCTAGGTTTAAAGCCTACGTTCTATCTCTCTTTCCAGCAGACACAAGTCTGCAGAGGTTAAAAGACCTGCTGGTGAGAAAATTGTCAAGTCAAGCGGAACGTGACCCGTCAACAGCTCCTACTTCACATTCTCCCGCAACTGGAGCTGCAAGGAAAAGGCTAAGAATTCCGAGATCACCCGCTGGTGGTGATGCAGGGCAGTCAGGAGCGAGTGCTGACATCTGGTCTGGCCTGAAGGAACTGCCAACGATTACTGACATGTCGTCTACTGTCACTGCATATGATTCTGTCACCATTGAAAGAATGGTGGAGGATTATATGAGTGACCACATCCAAGTAGGCACGTCAAACAGTCCGTACGTATACTGGCAGGAAAAAGAGGCAATTTGGAGGCCCTTGCACAAACTGGCTTTATTTTACCTAAGTTGCCCCCCCTCCAGTGTGTACTCCGAAAGAGTGTTTAGTGCAGCCGCTCACCTTGTCAGCGATCAGCGTACGAGGTTACTTCCACAAAATGTGGAGAAGATGATATTCATCAAAATGAATTATAATCAATTCCTCCATGGAGACATTCAGCAGCGATTGCCTCCAGAAAGTACACAGGGACCTGAGATGGTGGATTCCAGTGGGGACGAATTAATACTCTGTGAGGAGGGGGATGTACACAGTGAAAGGGGTGAGGAATTGGAGGATGATGATGAGGTGGACATCTTGCCTCTGTAGAGCCAGTTTGAGCAAGGAGAGATTGATTGCTTCTTTTTTTGGTGGGGGCCCAAACCAACCAGTCATTTCAGCCACAGTCGTGTGACAGACCCTGTGGCTGAAATGATGGGTTTGTTAAAGTGTGCATGTCCTGTTTATACAACATAAGGGTGGGTGGGATGGCCCAAGGACAATTCCATCTTGCACCTCTTTTTTTTATTTATCTTTGCATCATGTGATGTTTGGGGCCAATTTTTATAAGTGCCATCCTGTCTGACACTGCAGTGCCACTCCTAGATGGGCCAGGTGTTTGTGCCATCCACTTGTGTCACTTAGCTTAGTCATCCAGCGACCTCGGTGCAAATTTTAGGACTAAAAATAATATTGTGAGGTGTTCAGAATAGAGTGGAAATGAGTGTAAATTATGGTTATTGAGGTTAATAATGCTATAGGATCAAAATGACCCCCAAATTGTATGAGTCAAGCTGTTTTTGAGGGGTTTTTGAAAAAAAACACCGAATCCAAAACACACCCGAATCCGACAAAAAATTTTCAGGGAGGTTTTGCCAAAACGCGTCCGAATCCAAAACACGGCCGCGGAACTGAATCTAAAACCAAGACACAAAACCAAAAAAATTTCCGGTGCACATCTCTAATTTTAGGATGGTTTAATGGCTATAACTTGGTTGAAGGATAGGAAACAGAGCATTGGGACAAATTCAGACTTGATCGTAGCAGTGCAAGATTTTGGGCCTAATTCAGAGTTGATCGCAGCAGCAAATTTGTTGGCAGTTGGGCAAAACCATGTGCACTGCAGGGGTGCAGAAATAACATGTGCAGAGAGAGTTAGATTTTGGTGGTACTAAGAGGGTGACAGGGAGAGGGGGACATGGAGAGGCAGCGGGTGACAGGAAGAGGCAGTGTGCAATGCCAGTGAGAGGCAGTGGGTGTCTCCAGGGAGAGGGTGACAGGAGAGGGTGATGGGAAGATGCAATTGGTGACAGGCAGTGGGTGAGGAAGAGGGTGACAGGGGGAGGCAGAGGGTGACAAATGGGAGGAGCATAGTATGAAAAGGAGACAGAATGACAGGTGCGAACAGGTGACGGGAATATGTTGATGCATGAGAGAGGCAGAGGATCGGGGGCAGAGGGTGAAGTATTGGGTGACAGGGAGAAGAAAAGGGTGACTGGGATAGTGGGAGATGAAGAGGCAACAGGGGAGGGTGATGGGAAGAGGCGCAGTGACACTAGAGGGTGATGGATAGAGGCAGTGGGTGACAGGAGAGGGCGATGGGGAGAATCAGTGGGTTATAGGTGATAATGTCAAATATTATATTTAAACATAAAGCTATACACTATTACCGTTGAGCCGCTATGGCCGCTAGACAACGTGCACGTGCTATGCACTTTGCACGCTATTTGAGTACAGAGTACCGTACGTGGTACGCACTTGGCGTACACGCGCTGCACTGAGTGTACGGAATACACACAGCGAGCGCACACACAGTCGATAACCTTTAAACCTTATTATTAAAACCACAGTAAGAATATGCTTATACTATAAACCTTAATAACCAAGTACTGTAATGATGTAACGTTTAAAACCCTTAACAATGTGTATGCTGTTTGAGCGATTAAGACGCTAAGAGAGCCCTTTGCAGGAAAGTGAAAACACAACACCGGGTTTGGTTATAACCGCAGCAGCTCTAACACTGCCGTGGATTATTCAGAGTAAAAGGGGAAAAACAGTACAAATCATACACTACAAACTAACATAGAAATCTAACAGAATAACAGAGAATAAAACGAACAATGGCGAACAATGGCTACAGAGAAATATACATACGTGAGACTGTTTCGCCAGCGCAACCTGGAATCCAGTCCTCAGCTATCAGGGAGAAAGCCTTCAGAGTCTTGTCTTCATCTCTACGATCTTCAGGTAGTGACACACATAGACGACAGGTGATATAGGTACATATCGTAGGTCAAGATATAATACAATAGACACTGTGTGCTCTTCTTCCATTGGTTAGGGGGTGGGAGATGTCCTGCACCGGGGACCATTGGTTAGTTCAAGAAGTGGGCGATGGCTAGGACTTGGGATGTGGAGTTCCCGCCCCATAATCAGTTTAAACCCATCACATTAAACATAAATCTGGTATTATTAATATCTTAATGAGGTAAGTTTTAACAATGTTCTTATTCCCACCAGATTAATGTTCACGTGACTCTGAACAATATGAACCCACACATGATATTACTATCTATTTCAATCTTCAAGATATTCATATATCCACATATTCATATATATATATATATATATATATATATGTATACACACACACACACACACACACACGCTCCGGCTATTACAATTTGTTAGGAATTATGTATTTATTCACATATATATATATATATATATATATATATATAATATATATAAATGAATACCTCTATCTCCATGGATTTTGGACTAGGGCTTGTTAGTATTCTAAATTCCTATCTGTCTGGTTTTTGTTGTGATTAGCTATTGTTTCTGATCTTCCAAACATACTCTGCTCCTGGGCATTGTTCACTCTTGTTTGTCTCTTTCTTTCAGTTGAGACAATGGCAACTCAGCACTCATTATTCTGGAGAGAAACCTGGCCCTATTCATAAACAAAGGTGTATGCCCTCTTCATAGAATCTCAAAGCTTAGTGTAAATAAGGCCATTGTATCTCAGTCTGTGGGAAATTAATGTGTGACTGAATTCCATTCTCGTCCCCTCCCCATTCGTAATATATTTGAAATACAATTTTATATCTATTTTCTACTTCTGCACATAACTATGCGCAGGAACAAGCGATCCTTTCCTAACTAACATCGGAATGTTACCCTTAAAATACCCTACAGCTGGATACAAGACACCACCTTTCAACCTTTATCTGACCCTTCCTATCATGCAAAGAGGAATCTCTCTGTCCAGGAACAGTTTAAACTAATCATACTCGCTGATATGGTCTAGGGGATTATTAACTACAAAATGCACTATTTGGGTTAAATATGCTATGATCGAGTCGTACGCTACATGCTCACAAACTCCGCCGTAAATACACATCTTATGCACACGAGACGCTGGTGCGTCCCCTACGCAACCTGCGGGGATGTGTACGCACGGGGGAGTGGGTGCACGAGCAGCGGGCATGTGCATGGGGTTAGTGCAAGGCATATGCATTAGAGATGAGCGGGTTCGGTTCCTCGGAATCCGAACCCGCCCGAACTTCAGTTTTTTTTACACGGGTCCGAGCGACTCGGATCTTCCCGCCTTGCTCGGTTAACCCGAGCGCGCCCGAACGTCATCATCCCGCTGTCGGATTCTCGCGAGGCTCGGATTCTATCGCGAGACTCGGATTCTATATAAGGAGCCGCGCGTCGCCGCCATTTTCACACGTGCATTGAGATTCATAGGGAGAGGACGTGGCTGGCGTCCTCTCCGTTTATAGAGAAGAGAGTGAGACTAGAGTAGAGAGAGACACAGTAGTAATTTTGGGGAGCTTTAGGAGGAGTACTACTACTTGCTGAAGTGATAGATAGATAGTGTGACTGTATAATGTATATCTGACTTGTGGGGGAGACACTGACAGTGGGGAGCAGTTAGAGTCTGAGAGCAGGACTCAGGAGTACATATAACGTACAGTGCACACTTTTGCTGCCAGAGTGCCACACTGCCATTGTGACCACACTGACCACCAGTATAATATATATTGTGATTGTCTGCTTAGGAGTACTACTTGCAAGTTGCTGATAGTGTGACCAGTGACCTGACCACCAGTTTAATAATCACCACCAGTTTAATATATATATATATATATATATATATATATAATTGTATATAATATATATATAATATTGTATACCACCTACCCGTGGTTTTTTTTTCTTTCTTCTTTATACATACTACTATAGTAGCTTACTGTAGCAGTCTGCGGTGCTGCTGAGCTGACAGTGTCCAGCAGGTCCGTCATCAGTCATTACATAATAAATATATATACCTGTCCGGCTGCAGTACTAGTGATATTATATATATATATATATATATTGATTTCATCTCATTATCATCCAGTTTATATTAGCAGCAGACACAGTACGGTAGTCCACGGCTGTAGCTACCTCTGTGTCGGTAGTCGCTCGTCCATCCATAATTGTATACCACCTACCCGTGGTTTTTTTCTTTTCTTTCTTCTTTATACATACTACTATAGTAGCTTACTGTAGCAGTCTGCGGTGCTGCTGAGCTGACAGTGTCCAGCAGGTCCGTCATCAGTCATTACATAATAAATATATCTACCTGTCCGGCTGCAGTACTAGTGTGATATTATATATATATATATTGATTTCATCTCATTATCATCCAGTCTATATTAGCAGCAGACACAGTACGGTAGTCCACGGCTGTAGCTACCTCTGTGTCAGCAGTCGCTCGTCCATCCATAATTGTATACCACCTACCCGTGGTTTTTTTTTTCTTTCTTCTTTATACATACTACTATAGTAGCTTACTGTAGCAGTCTGCGGTGCTGCTGAGCTGACAGTGTCCAGCAGGTCCGTCATCAGTCATTACATAATAAATATATCTACCTGTCCGGCTGCAGTACTAGTGTGATATTATATATATATATATATATATATATATATTGATTTCATCTCATTATCATCCAGTCTATATTAGCAGCAGACACAGTACGGTAGTCCACGGCTGTAGCTACCTCTGTGTCGGCAGTCATTCGTCCATCCATAATTGTATACCACCTACCCGTGGTTTTTTTTTTTTTCTTCTTTATACATACTACTATAGTAGCTCACTGTAGCAGTCTGCGGTGCTGCTGAGCTGACAGTGTCCAGCAGGTCCGTCATCAGTCATTACATAATAAATGTATCTACCTGTCCGGCTGCAGTACTAGTGTGATATTAAATATATATATATTGATTTCATCTCATTATCATCCAGTCTATATTAGCAGCAGACACAGTACGGTAGTCCACGGCTGTAGCTACCTCTGTGTCGGCAGTCGCTCGTCCATCCATAATTGTATACCACCTACCCGTGGTTTTTTTTTTCTTTCTTCTTTATACATACTACTATAGTAGCTTACTGTAGCAGTCTGCGGTGCTGCTGAGCCGACAGTGTCCAGCAGGTACGTCATCAGTCATTACATAATAAATATATTTACCTGTCCGGCTGCAGTACTAGTGTGATAATATATATATATATATATTGATTTCATCTCATTATCATCCAGTCTATATTAGCAGCAGACACAGTACGGTAGTCCACGGCTGTAGCTACCTCTGTGTCGGCAGTCGCTCGTCCATCCATAATTGTATACCACCTACCCGTGGTTTTTTTTTTTCTTCTTTATACATACTACTATAGTAGCTTACTGTAGCAGTCTGCGGTGCTGCTGAGCTGACAGTGTCCAGCAGGTCCGTCATCAGTCATTACATAATAAATATATCTACCTGTCCGGCTGCAGTACTAGTGTGATATTATATATATATATATTGATTTCATCTCATTATCATCCAGTCTATATTAGCAGCAGACACAGTACGGTAGTCCACGGCTGTAGCTACCTCTGTGTCAGCAGTCGCTCGTCCATCCATAATTGTATACCACCTACCCGTGGTTTTTTTTTTTCTTTCTTCTTTATACATACTACTATAGTAGCTTACTGTAGCAGTCTGCGGTGCTGCTGAGCTGACAGTGTCCAGCAGGTCCGTCATCAGTCATTACATAATAAATATATCTACCTGTCCGGCTGCAGTACTAGTGTGATATTATATATATATATATATATATATATTGATTTCATCTCATTATCATCCAGTCTATATTAGCAGCAGACACAGTACGGTAGTCCACGGCTGTAGCTACCTCTGTGTCGGCAGTCGCTCGTCCATCCATAATTGTATACCACCTACCCGTGTTTTTTTTTTTCTTTCTTCTTTATACATACTACTATAGTAGCTTACTGTAGCAGTCTGCGGTGCTGCTGAGCTGACAGTGTCCAGCAGGTCCGTCATCAGTCATTACATAATAAATATATCTACCTGTCCGGCTGCAGTACTAGTGTGATATTATATATATATATATATTGATTTCATCTCATTATCATCCAGTCTATATTAGCAGCAGACACAGTACGGTAGTCCACGGCTGTAGCTACCTCTGTGTCGGCAGTCGCTCGTCCATCCATAATTGTATACCACCTACCCGTGGTTTTTTTTTTTCTTTCTTCTTTATACATACTACTATAGTAGCTTACTGTAGCAGTCTGCGGTGCTGCTGAGCTGACTGTGTCCAGCAGGTCCGTCATCAGTCATTACATAATAAATATATCTACCTGTCCGGCTGCAGTACTAGTGTGATATTATATATATATATATATATATTGATTTCATCTCATTATCATCCAGTCTATATTAGCAGCAGACACAGTACGGTAGTCCACGGCTGTAGCTACCTCTGTGTCGGCAGTCGCTCGTCCATCCATAATTGTATACCACCTACCCGTGGTTTTTTTTTTTTATTTCTTCTTTATACATACTACTATAGTAGCTTACTGTAGCAGTCTGCGGTGCTGCTGAGCTGACAGTGTCCAGCAGGTCCGTCATCAGTCATAACATAATAAATATATCTACCTGTCCGGCTGCAGTACTAGTGTGATATTATATATATATATATTGATTTCATCTCATTATCATCCAGTCTATATTAGCAGCAGACACAGTACGGTAGTCCACGGCTGTAGCTACCTCTGTGTCGGCAGTCGCTCGTCCATCCATAAATATACTAGTATCCATCCATCTCCATTGTTTACCTGAGGTGCCTTTTAGTTGTGCCTATTAAAATATGGAGAACAAAAATGTTGAGGTTCCAAAATTAGGGAAAGATCAAGATCCACTTCCACCTCGTGCTGAAGCTGCTGCCACTAGTCATGGCCGAGACGATGAAATGCCAGCAACGTCGTCTGCCAAGGCCGATGCCCAATGTCATAGTACAGAGCATGTAAAATCCAAAACACCAAATATCAGTAAAAAAAAGGACTCCAAAATCTAAAATAAAATTGTCGGAGGAGAAGCGTAAACTTGCCAATATGCCATTTACCACACGGAGTGGCAAGGAACGGCTGAGGCCCTGGCCTATGTTCATGGCTAGTGGTTCAGCTTCACATGAGGATGGAAGCACTCAGCCTCTCGCTAGAAAAATGAAAAGACTCAAGCTGGCAAAAGCACCGCAAAGAACTGTGCGTTCTTCGAAATCCCAAATCCACAAGGAGAGTCCAATTGTGTCGGTTGCGATGCCTGACCTTCCCAACACTGGACGTGAAGAGCATGCGCCTTCCTCCATTTGCACGCCCCCTGCAAGTGCTGGAAGGAGCACCCGCAGTCCAGCTCCTGATAGTCAGATTGAAGATGTCAGTGTTGAAGTACACCAGGATGAGGAGGATATGGGTGTTGCTGGCGCTGGGGAGGAAATTGACAAGGAGGATTCTGACGGTGAGGTGGTTTGTTTAAGTCAGGCACCTGGGGAGACACCTGTTGTCCGTGGGAGGAATATGGCCGTTGACATGCCTGGTGAAAATACCAAAAAAATCAGCTCTTCGGTGTGGAAGTATTTCAACAGAAATGCGGACAACATTTGTCAAGCCGTGTGTTGCCTTTGTCAAGCTGTAATAAGTAGGGGTAAGGACGTTAACCACCTCGGAACATCCTCCCTTATACGTCACCTGCAGCGCATTCATAATAAGTCAGTGACAAGTTCAAAAACTTTGGGCGACAGCGGAAGCAGTCCACTGACCAGTAAATCCCTTCCTCTTGTAACCAAGCTCACGCAAACCACCCCACCAACTCCCTCAGTGTCAATTTCCTCCTTCCCCAGGAATGCCAATAGTCCTGCAGGCCATGTCACTGGCAATTCTGACGATTCCTCTCCTGCCTGGGATTCCTCCGATGCATCCTTGCGTGTAACGCCTACTGCTGCTGGCGCTGCTGTTGTTGCTGCTGGGAGTCGATGGTCATCCCAGAGGGGAAATCGTAAGACCACTTTTACTACTTCCACCAAGCAATTGACTGTCCAACAGTCCTTTGCGAGGAAGATGAAATATCACAGCAGTCATCCTGCTGCAAAGCGGATAACTGAGGCCTTGGCATCCTGGGTGGTGAGAAACGTGGTTCCGGTATCCATCATTACTGCAGAGCCAACTAGAGACTTGTTGGAGGTACTGTGTCCCCGGTACCAAATACCATCTAGGTTCCATTTCTCTAGGCAGGCGATACCGAAAATGTACACAGACCTCAGAAAAAGAGTCACCAGTGTCCTAAAAAATGCAGCTGTACCCAATGTCCACTTAACCACGGACATGTGGACAAGTGGAGCAGGGCAGGGTCAGGACTATATGACTGTGACAGCCCACTGGGTAGATGTATGGACTCCCGCCGCAAGAACAGCAGCGGCGGCACCAGTAGCAGCATCTCGCAAACGCCAACTCTTTCCTAGGCAGGCTACGCTTTGTATCACCGGTTTCCAGAATACGCACACAGCTGAAAACCTCTTACGGCAACTGAGGAAGATCATCGCGGAATGGCTTACCCCAATTGGACTCTCCTGTGGATTTGTGGCATCGGACAACGCCAGCAATATTGTGTGTGCATTAAATCTGGGCAAATTCCAGCACGTCCCATGTTTTGCACATACCTTGAATTTGGTGGTGCAGAATTTTTTAAAAAACGACAGGGGCGTGCAAGAGATGCTGTCGGTGGCCAGAAGAATTGCGGGACACTTTCGGCGTACAGGCACCACGTACAGAAGACTGGAGCAACACCAAAAACGCCTGAACCTGCCCTGCCATCATGTTAAGCAAGAAGTGGTAACGAGGTGGAATTCAACCCTATATATGCTTCAGAGGTTGGAGGAGCAGCAAAAGGCCATTCAAGCCTATACAATTCAGCACGATATAGGAGGTGGAATGCACCTGTCTCAAGCGCAGTGGAGAATGATTTCAACGTTGTGCAAGGTTCTGCTGCCCTTTGAACTTGCCACACGTGAAGTCAGTTCAGACACTGCCAGCCTGAGTCAGGTCATTCCCCTCATCAGGCTTTTGCAGAAGAAGCTGGAGACATTGAAGGAGGAGCTAACACGGAGCGATTCCGCTAGGCATGTGGGACTTGTGGATGGAGCCCTTAATTCGCTTAACAAGGATTCACGGGTGGTCAATCTGTTGAAATCAGAGCACTACATTTTGGCCACCGTGCTCGATCCTAGATTTAAAACCTACCTTGGATCTCTCTTTCCGGCAGACACAAGTCTGCTGGGGTTCAAAGACCTGCTGGTGAGAAAATTGTCAAGTCAAGCGGAACGCGACCTGTCAACATCTCCTCCTTCACATTCTCCCGCAACTGGGGGTGCGAGGAAAAGGCTCAGAATTCCGAGCCCACCCGCTGGCGGTGATGCAGGGCAGTCTGGAGCGACTGCTGATGCTGACATCTGGTCCGGACTGAAGGACCTGTCAACGATTACGGACATGTCGTCTACTGTCACTGCATATGATTCTCTTCCCATTGAAAGAATGGTGGAGGATTATATGAGTGACCGCATCCAAGTAGGCACGTCACACAGTCCGTACTTATACTGGCAGGAAAAAGAGGCAATTTGGAGGCCCTTGCACAAACTGGCTTTATTCTACCTAAGTTGCCCTCCCACAAGTGTGTACTCCGAAAGAGTGTTTAGTGCCGCCGCTCACCTTGTCAGCAATCGGCGTACGAGGTTACTTCCAGAAAATGTGGAGAAGATGATGTTCATTAAAATGAATTATAATCAATTCCTCCGTGGAGACATTGACCAGCAGCAATTGCCTCCACAAAGTACACAGGGAGCTGAGATGGTGGATTCCAGTGGGGACGAATTGATAATCTGTGAGGAGGGGGATGTACACGGTGATATATCGGAGGATGATGATGAGGTGGACATCTTGCCTCTGTAGAGCCAGTTTGTGCAAGGAGAGATTAATTGCTTCTTTTTTGGTGGGGGTCCAAACCAACCCGTCATTTCAGTCACAGTCGTGTGGCAGACCCTGTCACTGAAATGATGGGTTGGTTAAAGTGTGCATGTCCTGTTTATACAACATAAGGGTGGGTGGGAGGGCCCAAGGACAATTCCATCTTGCACCTCTTTTTTCTTTAATTTTTCTTTGCGTCAATGTGCTGTTTGGGGAGTGTTTTTTGGAAGGGCCATCCTGCGTGACACTGCAGTGCCACTCCTAGATGGGCCAGGTGTTTGTGTCGGCCACTAGGGTCGCTTATCTTACTCACACAGCTACCTCATTGCGCCTCTTTTTTTCTTTGCGTCATGTGCTGTTTGGGGAGTGTTTTTTGGAAGGGCCATCCTGCGTGACACTGCAGTGCCACTCCTAGATGGGCCAGGTGTTTGTGTCGGCCACTAGGGTCGCTTATCTTACTCACACAGCTACCTCATTGCGCCTCTTTTTTTCTTTGCGTCATGTGCTGTTTTGGGAGTGTTTTTTGGAAGGGCCATCCTGCGTGACACTGCAGTGCCACTCCTAGATGGGCCCGGTGTTTGTGTCGGCCACTAGGGTCGCTTATCTTACTCACACAGCTACCTCATTGAGCCTCTTTTTTTCTTTGCGTCATGTGCTGTTTGGGGAGTGTTTTTTGGAAGGGCCATCCTGCATGACACTGCAGTGCCACTCCTAGATGGGCCGGTGTTTGTGTCGGCCACTAGGGTCGCTTATCTTACTCACACAGCTACCTCATTGCGCCTCTTTTTTTCTTTGCGTCATGTGCTGTTTGGGGAGTGTTTTTTGGAAGGGCCATCCTGCGTGACACTGCAGTGCCACTCCTAGATGGGCCCGGTGTTTGTGTCGGCCACTAGGGTCGCTTATCTTACTCACACAGCTACCTCATTGCGCCTCTTTTTTTCTTTGCGTCATGTGCTGTTTGGGGAGTGTTTTTTGGAAGGGCCATCCTGCGTGACACTGCAGTGCCACTCCTAGATGGGCCCGGTGTTTGTGTCGACCACTAGGGTCGCTTAGCTTACTCACACAGCTACCTCATTGCGCCTCTTTTTTTCTTTGCGTCATGTGCTGTTTGGGGAGTGTTTTTTGGAAGGGCCATCCTGCGTGACACTGCAGTGCCACTCCTAGATGGGCCCGGTGTTTGTGTCGGCCACTAGGGTCGCTTATCTTACTCACACAGCTACCTCATTGCGCCTCTTTTTTTCTTTGCGTCATGTGCTGTTTGGGGAGTGTTTTTTGGAAGGGCCATCCTGCGTGACACTGCAGTGCCACTCGTAGATGGGCCCGGTGTTTGTGTCGGCCACTAGGGTCGCTTATCTTACTCACACAGCTACCTCATTGCGCCTCTTTTTTTCTTTGCGTCATGTGCTGTTTGGGGAGTGTTTTTTGGAAGGGCCATCCTGCGTGACACTGCAGTGCCACTCCTAGATGGGCCCGGTGTTTGTGTCGGCCACTAGGGTCGCTTATCTTACTCACACAGCTACCTCATTGCGCCTCTTTTTTTCTTTGCGTCATGTGCTGTTTGGGGAGTGTTTTTTGGAAGGGCCATCCTGCGTGACACTGCAGTGCCACTCCTAGATGGGCCCGGTGTTTGTGTCGGCCACTAGGGTCGCTTATCTTACTCACACAGCTACCTCATTGCGCCTCTTTTTTTCTTTGCGTCATGTGCTGTTTGGGGAGTGTTTTTTGGAAGGGCCATCCTGCGTGACACTGCAGTGCCACTCCTAGATGGGCCCGGTGTTTGTGTCGGCCACTAGGGTCGCTTATCTTACTCACACAGCTACCTCATTGCGCCTCTTTTTTTCTTTGCGTCATGTGCTGTTTGGGGAGTGTTTCTTGGAAGGGCCATCCTGCGTGACACTGCAGTGCCACTCCTAGATGGGCCCGGTGTTTGTGTCGGCCACTAGGGTCGCTTATCTTACTCACACAGCTACCTCATTGCGCCTCTTTTTTTCTTTGCGTCATGTGCTGTTTGGGGAGTGTTTTTTGGAAGGGCCATCCTGCGTGACACTGCAGTGCCACTCCTAGATGGGCCAGGTGTTTGTGTCGGCCACTAGGGTCGCTTAGCTTACTCACACAGCTACCTCATTGTGCCTCTTTTTTTCTTTGCGTCATGTGCTGTTTAGGGAGTGTTTTTTGGAAGGGCCATCCTGCGTGACACTGCAGTGCCACTCCTAGATGGGCCCGGTGTTTGTGTTGGCCACTAGGGTCGCTTATCTTACTCACACAGCTACCTCATTGCGCCTCTTTTTTTCTTTGCGTCATGTGCTGTTTGGGGAGTGTTTTTTGGAAGGGCCATCCTGCGTGACACTGCAGTGCCACTCCTAGATGGGCCCGGTGTTTGTGTCGGCCACTAGGGTCGCTTAGCTTAGTCATCCAGCGACCTCGGTGCAAATTTTAGGACTAAAAATAATATTGTGAGGTGTGAGGTATTCAGAATAGACTGAAAATGAGTGGAAATTATGGTTTTTGAGGTTAATAATACTTTGGGATCAAAATGACCCCCAAATTCTATGATTTAAGCTGTTTTTTAGTGTTTTTTGAAAAAAACACCCGAATCCAAAACACACCCGAATCCGACAAAAAAAATTCGGTGAGGTTTTGCCAAAACGCGGTCGAACCCAAAACACGGCCGCGGAACCGAACCCAAAACCAAAACACAAAACCCGAAAAATTTCAAGTGCACATCTCTAATATGCATCATGATATTTTTCGACTTTGACAGTGCACCCTTTGGCAGTCAACAATAACTGCCACTATCTAAAAAATTAAGCAGAAAAATATATAATACCGGGAAATACCTATAAATGATTGGGTGTAGGGAGGAGAGGAGAAGGTGGAAAATGTATGACCTAGTGGTATAGTAAAAGCATGTATGTATGAAATTCATGTCTGAGGGTCCATGTATCATCGTGCCGTACATGTTCTAAATAAGCTTCGAGGTATTGCGAAGTATACATTAAATCCTTCTTATCCCGTATTAAGGGTCTGTAAGTGGGCTAACAAACTCTACCGAGCTCTTTTCGGCTTTTAGTTCCAACAAATGGGGTGCACATTAGTTGATGATACATGGAGGGGGAATATATGTGAGTGCTACTATATGTACCTATATCACCTGTCGTCTATGTGTGTCACTACCTGAAGATCGTAGAGATGAAGATAAGAAACATGTGTTATAAATACATTCATATGGTAATGTGTGTGATTGTCCTTGGGCGTCTGTTGAAGTCTTGTCCGGATTACTGTATCTTTGCTGTAAGTGGTAAGCAAAGTTTTTCAAGTGTCCATAGAAAGTTAAAGTCTCTACAGTGTCTCGCAAAGTCTGTGAAAAAGTTCATCAACGGTCTGTAGAAATGTGCATCAAAATCTTCTTCCGAGTGGATGTGTTTTTACCTTGGAGAAAAACAAAGGAGAAACGGGTGAAAGAAACGGACCGTGGAATCACGTCTTATCACAACATTGTCTCGATTGATGGGTCATAAATTAAACCAGTTGTTGTAACAATGCCCTCGCTCCTCAAACTCATCAATTTGGTACTGCGCTTGCAATGCATTAAAATCCGAACACATCTAAATATCAAACCAATCATTATGACAACTCCTAGGATACACAAGAGAAATTTCCCTACATTCACGATAACATTTTGAGCCCATTCTCCTAAAACTGAGAACCAATTGCGTGGGTTCAACCATGACACCCAGCCGGTCAGTTTATTACTCACGGCAGTAAGGGTAAGGTTGTGTCTCCTTCGGAACTCCCTCTTCAATTGCAAGATATCGTCCATCTTTTGATCTATGACCTCAGTTGGGTCACCAGTGCTGTTTGTGATATACGTACAGCACTTCACACCATACTGAGTTGCTAGGGTGACACAATACCCGCCTGTCACCGCTGTGATGTAATTGAGAACCATCCTGTGCTGGATCAGTTCCGTTTTGTAAGCTTGCAATTCCCTCCCAGTATACCTGAAGGTGTCATCATACATCTCGGTGATATTGTCTATCGGGTTCGCTAGCGCATTAATATACCTAAAATTTATAACTCCTCTGGCGGTACGGGTGATATCTAGCGCGAGTAGGAATTGAATCCCGGTGAATTCGTGGATCAAATCAGAGGCTGCGTGCTCTGTCCTATCTATAAGGTGTCTCTTAACAATGTGTTCGTAGTGAGTGTGAGTGTAAGGAGCTTGAGCATTGCGGTGAACGTCTTTCATTTTATCATGGGTAATGGTCATTACTTCTGGCAACACTCTTCCAATGTAACACAATCCCTCTGAGTTTGGGGCAAGCCACTTATACGCCTTCCTCCCACATATGAAATATGCATCATCGGGGAGGACATATGGGACTGAATATGACATCACCATATTACAAACCTTCCAGGTGAAAAATCCTATCCCTAACTTTCTCATCTGTTCAGTACACGTATCAGGCTGTATGGTATGCGCACAGTATCCTGGTGATACTTCTCTAACCCGCATGGTCCTACTTTTCTAGAGTATACCTATACTGAAAATATCTCCCACCGTTGGCTATTTGGCGTATAAGCTCTGAGTCTACGGGCATTCTATCGGCTCTGTGTAAAAATGCCATGGTTTGGTTGTTCCATGTCACTTCCCAATTTCCCGGCTTTCGGGGATTGGAAATATTAAAACATATTAAGGACCTATCCACATGATATTGGTGGAGCTTCAAACTAGGAGGCCTAGAAATATTAAATTTCTTGTCCACCGGTCTCCCACCCCTTAATTCAAGTACCTCATCTATCGTTAAAGCGTATGGCACTAGCCCTGACTTTCTATGACCTTGAGGTACTTGTGAGCACACCCAGCATTCCGTTTGGTTTAAAACCTTACCCACTAATGAGTGATAGTCACTCAATGGATGACGGTCCATGTTGATATTAAGGCTGGACTGACATCTCTGGATACACCCGTCCTCAACTATGTTTTCACAATTCCTACAGATACAATTCTCTTCAGCTAACAATCCTTCACAATGTCTCCTAGTGTCATGACTACCAGATCGTTTTCTGATAATCGCCTTTGCTCGGTGATTGTGTTGCTCTTGGAATTCTACGAATCCATCCTTGTCATCGGAACCCATTCCAGATCCTTTCTCGACCTCTCTGGTACTCTCACCGAAACAGACTGCTCTGGTCAACAACAGGGTCAACAGGAAAACACGGAATGCAGTCTCTTGGGGCAAGTCCATCTTGCAGGAGGAGAAAGAAAGAGTGGTAATGGGGGTAAAGAAAATAATTAGAAGGGAAAGAAAATTGGTACGATAACCGCCTCTAGTCTTGTTGTTCTCCTTGCTCGGATGCCGTCTCAACAGTGCTGCCTCTCAGTCTTCCCAAAACGAACACTCCAGTGATACGATATTCTTTCCGAATCAGCGACCTTTCTGTAAGGAGCATAAATCTTGCATTACCGTTTGTTTAACTGTTGTGTGACATACCATCCGTAGAACATGAGAAAACAAAAAGAGAGAAAATAATAGGAAAAGAGAAAAATTGTCAGATTTCCGTTCACCATCAGGCTGTCACACCAACATGTCTATCGGTATCTCTGCACAGTCTCCCCCACCAGTATTTCCACTCTCCACGCTCTGTGCATGGACAGGCACAATGATGCTGGTAAGATATACTGGGGTTGGGCAGACCTCTGAAAAGACCAAGTAGACATGTGATGTTTGAGCTGTGGTTCTACTGGTGAACGTCAGAGATGAAGAGGAAACATTTAAAGATAAATCACAGAGTATACCTGACCGCCCCTGTGTCTACGAGGAATGACCTACCAATTACATCAACTGTGACCTCAGGTTTACTACCTAGGCTAACAATCAACTTCACTGGCTGCAAATTACAGGTGCGGCCCAAAATTTTTCCTATATGATCCCTGATTACAATTACGTGCGTCATACAGTGTGTCATGTTCAGGTCTAGGGGGTCGATATATCTTATGTGGGTCTCTAAATCTGCAACTCCGTGCATAATTTCCTTCCCTCTGGCAGTTATAACATTTTACCACATACAACTTACCAACTGGGGTCTGGGGTTTAGGCTGATGTGGCTTCGTTGTCAGGACTTTTATACTTATTGTCATCAGCTTACCCCCCTGTGACTCCCTGTGTTTACTGATGTTCCGATCGTGCTTAACAGCGGACTCTCTTAATGCAGCCACCGAGATACCTCTCCAGTTAGGTTGAGTGGTTTGTACTCTGGTTCTCAACGTTTCTTTTAAACCTTCCATTAATACGGACACCGCTACCTCTCTATGATGCACATTATCCTTACTCTACAATGTGAGGTGCAATTGTCTGTGCATAATGTACAATACCGTACTTACCTGTGGACACGACCTCACCTGACCCTCCGTTAGGGGGCTTTTCTACTGCGCTTACCGATTGGGCCGTGCCCACCTGGATGTTTTGTATGGTGGCTGCTGGAGAAAGTGCCGACATCGTGCTGGGCTCACTTTCTTGCTTGTAATCCTGAGGGAAGTTTAACATGGGGTGCAATTTGCATGGGTTAGAATTTATACATTTATCAGTTTTACTCTTATCGTCATTAATACATTTATTACGTTTACTCTTATTGTCATTAATACATTTATTAAGTGCACTCTTATCATATATCAGTATGTCATTCTCTGTAGCCATTTTCTCTCCTGTAATGTACGGTGGTTGTGCAGTTGCTATCAGTTTCCTGCTAGGGTTAGAACCGGCTGTGTAAGCTAGTTCCCTCTGTATATCACGCTCTCGTTGCCATAACTGTAAATAATCATAATGTCTAATCCTTTGCCTTCCGGATTTTATCAGACATATCCTTCTCCTTAGATTATGCAACACCTCAGGATTAAAACTGCCTACCCTAGGGAACGGTTCCCTATCATCCACAGTCATTCGTTCCCATTCATTGACCTCTGCGTGTGATTTTTCACACATTATGTACCTCGCCGACCCTTTGGGCCGCGGAATGATATCAACCTGAACCCTGGTTGATCGTCCCTTACTTGAGCAACTGGCCCCCATTCTTTGCAGGTATTGCCTTCTCAGCGAATTCCTACAAAAACCAAGTTCTCAGAGGTGAGGCAACGGTGAAAGTCCAACAAGTGCTCTCACTCACTTTCGCCCACGTCGGCCAATACACCTACACACTGTCCGCAGTACTGGTCGTACCCAACCTCGGGCCCCTGTGTAACCTCTATTTACTGAGAGCGTGTGGGAGTATGCTACCCCTCCCAGTAAATATCAGTTGCTGGAGATTTCCTGAGTGAACAGCGAAACTCCCTTAAAATAAAAAAAAACTGTTACACAAATCACGTTACGTGTACAAATAGCGTCTATGATCCCGCAAATTGAGTGGGTATCAAGGTGAACTAACTAATGCACACAGTAACGTGCGGTACAGTCGCACTGCGTATAAGTAACTATTACTTATCCGCCGAACGACCAGCGGAATTGATTGTTTAGGCTGCGAAACCTCAGCTGGAGCGTATTCTCAAAACGTGCCTATATGGAAACTACGCAAACCCCCGGGGCTGCGCTCTCTACCTCTGACCTTTCTCAGGCCAGGGTTTTCAGAACTTCGCTAGGCCTGGTAAGTGGATTTCTGACTTCGCCGACCTTTTGGTCTGCTGTAATACTAATTGCTCCTTTATACCTTTTACAATGTTAACGTGAGAAAGCCACTCCCACGCCACCAAGTGTCCACTCACCTGATGTCCTCTGGGATCCCGGATCCCGGGTTCACAAAACCTTTATTTGCATACACACGCTCGTTCACTCATATACACTTTGATTTTTCTGTACAGAAAATTACTTTCATTCAGGTGAAACAGGCTAATCCCAGAGGTGATGCAATAAGAGAAGGATCTTTTAAACTAAAATTTTGGAAACTGAACAAATTTGTGCTATTATCGCGTGGCTACCGTATCGCCTAGACTAAAACAATGCTATCATGTGATTTGTATTTAGTGGGCGTATCTGTACGCACGTTGTGTAATATACGCCACGTGTGTAGGCCTTTGCGTTGCATACGCAGTCTCGCACGTGGTCCGAGACACGTGTACAAAGGCCGGATACGTCCGCAGTAACACAAATAACACGCTTCTATAAATGTAAACGATATTTAACTATAATCGCTTACCAAGCACCACACAGTATCTCCTGTATAAACCTTTATAACTGGGTCAGGCTGCGTGTGTGTTTTACAATTACTCCCTTAAATATTACTCTTTACTTTTAACTAAAATAGCAACAAATTTTCTCAGCACGTGATCAATGCTAATGGCGAACAAGCGGGTAGATATGCAAAATACACAAAATACAGGTCTAAATGAATCTAGTAATCAATGCTTCCAACAGTATGATTCATATCGGATGATAGCTATCTTGCAGAACATACATTGATATAAACACACACACATAATTATAATATTATATCTATGTACCATTCACTGGTCTCCTGAGACTCATTTACTCATTAAGTGCTTCTAATTTGCATATGAATGTGCTTTTGACTGTCTGTGAAGGTGGTTTTTCACTGCCAGGAAAAAGCAGCCACACAGGTTAATTTGCATTTCAATGGCTATCTTACAACAAGCATAGTTTAACTGAATCCTATAGGTAAAGATAAAAAACACATTTGTTTATATCTGTATGTGGTTCTTACATGACGTATTCATCTTACTATTAACTTTTATTAAGCCCCATCTGAATCTATTTGTAATTGACTATGGCATGGGTTAAATAAATGCATTGGTAACTCATAAATGGTGATTTCTTTTTGACCAAGGACGGCTGATTATTCGGGCAGTGAAAATCAGCCATTTAGAAAAAAAATGACCTTCCCAAAATGGCCGCTGCTCCTCCCCCTTCCACATCCATAAGGATTACACAAAATGGTGGACAGGCCATGTGGTTAGTCCAAAATGGAGGACAAACCATGCGGCTTCCTTTGTTACTAAGAAATCACACATCATGCGAGCCCCTGAAGTTATTTTACCTTGTTTTGCAACAGTATGATCAGATATGCAGAGTACAGGTGTATGCTTGTATTGTGTGCACATTTGGCGCAAAACAGAAATTTACAGATTTAAAATCCAATAGCTTTACGTTCTTACCTTTCGGATCCCACCAGCATCCCTTCAAACCAAGCGGAGCAGACGCTTATCTAATCAGCACTACTGTATCCCCGACCACAAAATGGCTAACAAGGGGATACTACCTTCCCGCCCTTTGCTGATAGATAAAAGTCTGCCTTGTCCTGCTAGGCTGCGGATATGAGGAGAACCGGACGATTGCCCCCAATTGATAATGTCAATTATTATCTTTAAACATAAAGCTATACACTATTACCGTTGAGCCGCTATGGCCGCTAGACAACGTGCACGTGCTATGCACTTTGTACGCTATTTGAGTACAGAGTACCGTACGTGGTACGCACTTGGCGTACACGCGCTGCGCTGAGTGTACGGAATACACACAGCGAGCGCACACACAGTCGATAACCTTTAAACCTTATTATTAAAACCACAGTAAGAATATGCTTATACTATAAACCTTAATAACCAAGTACTGTAATGATGTAACGTTTAAAACCCTTAACAATGTGTATGCTGTTTGAGCGATTAAGACGCTAAGAGAGCCCTTTGCAGGAAAGTGAAAACACAACACCGGGTTTGGTTATAACCGCAGCAGCTCTAACACTGCCGTGGATTATTCAGAGTAAAAGGGGAAAAACAGTACAAATCATACACTACAAACTAACATAGAAATCTAACAGAATAACAGAGAATAAAACGAACAATGGCAAACAATGGCTACAGAGAAATATACATACGTGAGAATGTTTCGCCAGCGCAACCTGGAATCCAGTCCTCAGCTATCAGGGAGAAAGCCTTCAGAGTCTTGTCTGACCAAGCCTGCTGCAAGCTCTATTTATTCACTAGCTCAAGACATAATACAATAGACACTGTGTGCTCTTCTTCCATTGGTTAGGGGGTGGGACATGTCCTGCACCGGGGACCATTGGTTAGTTCAAGAAGTGGGCGATGGCTAGGACTTGGGATGTGGAGTTCCCGCCCCATAATCAGTTTAAACCCATCACATTAAACATAAATCTGGTATTATTAATATCTTAATGAGGTAAGTTTTAACAATGTTCTTATTCCCACCAGATTAATGTTCACGTGACTCTGAACAATATGAACCCACACATGATATTACTATCTATTTCAATCTTCAAGATATTCATATATCCACATATTCATAAATATATATATATATATATATACACACACACACACACACACTCCTGCTATTACAATTTGTTAGGAATTATATATTTATTCACATATATATATATATATATATATAGTCCAATAGATGAACCCGCACTCAAATGCTTACAATGATATTTAAAAGGTGGGTGCCATCAGTGGAGAAATGTAGAAAGAGGACAAGCAGACTGCGGCACTCCAAATGTATAAAGGTTGTATTTAAATTACAGGGTTATGCCAGCACTGCATTAGGCAACGTTTCGGTACCCACAGGTACCGTTTTCAAGCCCCATGCTGACAACCTTCAGTACAACAAATAGCATAAACAAAAGTGACAAAACGACACTTACCTAAATACCCCCCTGCCGCTGGAGGAGGCCGGGGAACGGTGGCGTCCCGCGTGACATCCGTCCGTTGCGGGCGCCAGCTGGTGACGTCATGCCGCTGCGCGTCAAGCAGTGATCCAGGCCAGCGTCTTGCGTTACCTGGCAACCGGGCGCACAGTGCAGCGTCGCCTCCCCGGCCACCCACAGCAGCTAAAGAAGATGGGCACGACATGAATCAGTTCCACCAATAGATACACAAAAGAGAGGGCAATCAAACAAATAATAAAGCTACAGTGCACATAATAATACATGAAAAAAGCACAAGCATTGTGTCCATAATATAGAATGAAAAAGACAAAGGGTTCAAGTGGTAAGAAGCAATTAGAATAGGTGCAGCTTACCACTGTGCACAGATGTAATGACAAAATGCCAGCACACACTAATCAACACAGTGGAAAACCGACCACCACCTCATACAGCAAGAGTATGTTAATATAGCTATTGATTACTAAAACAGCCAATAAACAAACATGGCAAATATATGGCCACCAATTAGAGAAAAATGTTCCAGTTATGACGCTCATTCAAGCCAGCTGGCGATACTGTATTGAGGCTACGTATCCACTTCATTTCGCACTTTAGCAACTTGCCACTGCGGTCACCACCTCGTAAAGAAGGCGGAATGTGGTCAATGAGCATATGTTTAAGGGAGGATAGTGGGTGGCCCATCTGTTGAAAGTGCCGGGCCACAGGCTGATCTGAACTCCCACAAGCGATGGCTTTACCGATAGAGGACCGGTGTAACGCCATACGTTCACGCGCTGTTCGAATTGTTTTGCCCACGTAATACAAGTTGCATGGGCAAATGATGATGTAAATTACATGGGTGGAGAGGCATGACAAGGTGTGTTTAAGTTGGATATTTTTTGAGGTGTGAGGATGTTTAAATGAAGGGCCCGTTAGCATGTGGCTACATGTGGTGCAGCGAGGACACTTGTAGCAGCCTGGCGGCTTGGTCATGAAGTGAGGAACAGGCATAGCTTTAGTGAATCCTGTAATGTCCGTATGGACAACCATGTCTTTTATATTACGTCCTCTGCTAAAGCAGGCCATTGGTCTTTTCGATTTGAAGCATGGTAGATTTTTATCTGACGCTACAATGGGCCATAAGGCACGACTAGCTCGCTGAACTACTTGGCTTGATGTTGAAAACTCCATCTTCCAGGGGATTGTTGCTGTAGCATCCTTTACTTTGGGTGCAAGCAATTGAGACCAATCAAGTGCTAACACTTCCATTTTCTGTTGCCTTAAATCAGTGAGTTTGTATCCTCGAGCAACAAACTTGTCGATGATCCCATCAATGCTCTTGGATGCAATTGCTTTGTCGCTGGCTATTCTCGCCACACGCATCATCTGGGATTTTGGCAAACCCCGTTTCAGAGGTTTAGGATGAAAACTGGAAGCCAGAAGTAGGGTGTTGCGATCGGTTGGTTTACTAAACACCTCAGTTTTAAGCGCGTGATTCTCAATGGAAACAAGAACATCCAGATAGTGAAGTGATGATCTACTATGATTGAAAGTGATCCTGATGGTAGATGGTCGTGAATTAATGGATGCAATGAGATCTAACAGGGCCTGTTCGTCCCCTACCCAAAGGAGGAACAGATCATCAATATAGCGCATGTATGTAGAAATGTACCTGGCATTGGCGGGGGCAGAGAAGAACATATCTTCCTCTTCAAAGAACATGAAAATGTTGGCGTAGCTGGGTGCCACATTGCTACCCATGGCACAGCCCAAAAGCTGGCGGTAGAAAGTGCCATTGTAGATAAAATAGTTGCGCGTGAGTGTCAATTCAAGCAACTGCATAAATAAGTCAACATTCAGGTCTGAAATCCCCTCGCTGATGTAAAAAGTTCTAACTGCAGAGAGTCCATGTGCATGTGGTATCGACGTGTACAGACTATTGATGTCTATGGTCACAAGAATGGCATCGGCTGGAATATCCGTGATGCCTATCAAGCAATTAAGGAAGCTGGTAGTGTCTTTAATCAGTCTGGGATGTCTAATCACATACGGTTGGAGAATCTGATCCAGGAACATTGCAATGGGCTGATAAAGAGAATCACGAGTCGAGATAATAGGGCGTCCGGGGGGGTGAGTTGGATCCTTGTGGATCTTGGGGACAGTATATAGAATCGGGCTCACCGGGAAAGGTTGTTGTAAAGCCTGGAGGAGGGCGTCATCCAAGAGGCCATCTGATCGTGCTTGGTGAAGAATACTGGTGAGTTCTGCTTGATATTGATGGGTCGGATCAGCATCTAATTTCTGATATACAGCAGAATCTGCTAGTTGTCGCTCAATCTCCGCCATATAGTCACCCAAGTTCTGAACCACAATGGCACCCCCCTTGTCCGCTGGACGTATAATAATGTCTCGGTACTCAGACAAATCTTTAAGGGCCAACCGTTCACTTTTACTTAAATTGTGATGTGGTATGGGTTGTGCATCGACAAATTTCTGAACCGAGTCATCCATCAGTCTGGAAAAGGTTTGGATGGAGGTATTATGAGAACTCGGGTCAAACTTGGAACAGCTTCTTTTTCTCAAAAATTGTTGTGTGGGAGATACAGCAGGTGTTTGAGTAACATGTTGAAAATGTTCTTGCAACCGGAGTGTCCGGGAGAAACGGTAGAGGTCAATGTTCCACTTGAGGTCATCGTGTATATTGGTCGGTACAAAGGAGAGGCCCTTGTTAAGGACATTCTCCTCCACCTCAGATAGCACACGGGAAGAAAGGTTATGGATCATTTTTTCTTTTGGGAGGGAGTTTCTCTTTTGCCGCGTGTTTTGACCCCCGCGACGGGTGGCTTTGATTTGACGGCCTGATCTTTTGGTTTCTTGATGTGGCCACCTGCCGTAGTAGTAGTTCCCTCTAAAGGGTCATCAGAATCTCTGATTTGGAAATCACTGTCACTATTTGAAGTGGCAGTGTCTTTTCCCCGGGCTTCTCGGCGTTGTCGCCAACCCTGGGCAAAACAATTCGAACAGCGCGTGAACGTATGGCGTTACACCGGTCCTCTATCGGTAAAGCCATCGCTTGTGGGAGTTCAGATCAGCCTGTGGCCCGGCACTTTCAACAGATGGGCCACCCGCTATCCTCCCTTAAACATATGCTCATTGACCACATTCCGCCTTCTTTACGAGGTGGTGACCGCAGTGGCAAGTTGCTAAAGTGCGAAATGAAGTGGATCCGTAGCCTCAATACAGTATCGCCAGCTGGCTTGAATGAGCGTCATAACTGGAACATTTTTCTCTAATTGGTGGCCATATATTTGCCATGTTTGTTTATTGGCTGTTTTAGTAATCAATAGCTATATTAACATACTCTTGCTGTATGAGGTGGTGGTCGGTTTTCCACTGTGTTGATTAGTGTGTGCTGGCATTTTGTCATTACATCTGTGCACAGTGGTAAGCTGCACCTATTCTAATTGCTTCTTACCACTTGAACCCTTTGTCTTTTTTATTCTATATTATGGACACAATGCTTGTGCATTTTTCATGTATTATTATGTGCACTGTAGCTTTATTATTTGTTTGATTGCCCTCTCTTTTGTGTATCTATTGGTGGAACTGATTCATGTCGTGCCCATCTTCTTTAGCTGCTGTGGGAGGCCGGGGAGGCGACGCTGCACTGTGCGCCCGGTTGCCAGGTAACGCAAGACGCTGGCCTGGATCACTGCTTAACGCGCAGCGGCATGACGTCACCAGCTGGCGCCCGCGACGGACGGATGTCACGCGGGACGCCACCGTTCCCCGGCCTCCTCCAGCGGCAGGGGGGTATTTAGGTAAGTGTCGTTTTGTCACTTTTGTTTATGCTATTTGTTGTACTGAAGGTTGTCAGCATGGGGCTTGAAAACGGTACCTGTGGGTACCGAAACGTTGCCTAATGCAGTGCTGGCATAACCCTGTAATTTAAATACAACCTTTATACATTTGGAGTGCCGCAGTCTGCTTGTCCTCTTTCTACATTTCTCCACTGATGGCACCCACCTTTTAAATATCATTGTAAGCATTTGAGTGCGGGTTCATCTATTGGACTGTTCATTGTGAGTCGTTCAGACTCCGCACGGAACCCTGCACCACCAGCTGAAATTTTCCTGCTCCCCTTGAATTTTGGCACACTACATGATGGAACTACAGCCGGGCGACAGCGGTAACTTTGCTGCGGGTTGCCGCAGCATGCCTACAGCTAAGGGCTTACTATGCAGTTTTACAGATGAAGAAGCCGAAACTATACTTTCCAAGGAGCCATGGCCTTCATTGGAGTCAGAACTATCTGCTGAGGAAATATACCAACAACTCATTAAGTTGAAGAAACGTGAAACTGACTATTTAATGCATGGAGTTACCTTAACCAAGTATTTTAAAGAGAAAATGATACCGCGAGGCTTCCGCTGCCGCAATGTACCAACCATCGGCCGTTACAGTCCAGAGTTTTGTCAACAGTGGATAGGGATCGTGAACAAGTGCGGTCTCGATCTAATGCTACTTGTTATTAAGGAATCTGAAAAAGAACTTAATCTTGTAAGAGCTAAAATCAATCAGTTTCAAGCAAATAACACCTCTACACTGTCTGCTGACATTGGCACCGACTGGCTTTCCAAGATCAAATCTACCATGGAATCCTACCAGAAGGATCTGACAAAATTCAAACTTAGAAAGTATGACACCGTGGTTCAAGATTACGAGACCAACCGAGTTTATCATTGGCTCATGGGAGGTGAGCGCTTTCCACCGCGTTCACAGAGGAGTGGTTCCCGCCAGGGTTGGCGACAACGCCGAGAAGCCCGGGGAAAAGACACTGCCACTTCAAATAGTGACAGTGATTTCCAAATCAGAGATTCTGATGACCCTTTAGAGGGAACTACTACTACGGCAGGCGGCCACATCAAGAAACCAAAAGATCAGGCCGTCAAATCAAAGCCACCCGTCGCGGGGGTCAAAACACGCGGCAAAAGAGAAACTCCCTCCCAAAAGAAAAAATGATCCATAACCTTTCTTCCCGTGTGCTATCTGAGGTGGAGGAGAATGTCCATAACAAGGGCCTCTCCTTTGTACCGACCAATAGACACGATGACCTCAAGTGGAACATTGAACTCTACCGTTTCTCCCGGACACTCCGGTTGCAAGAACATTTTCAACATGTTACTCAAACACCTGCTGTATCTCCCACACAACAATTTTTGAGAAAAAGAAGCTGTTCCAAGTTTGACCCGAGTTCTCATAATACCTCCATCCAAACCTTTTCCAGACTGATGGATGACTCGGTTCAGAAATTTGTCGATGCACAACCCATACCACATCACAATTTAAGTAAAAGTGAACGGTTGGCCCTTAAAGATTTGTCCGAGTACCGAGACATTATTATACGTCCAGCGGACAAGGGGGGTGCCATTGTGGTTCAGAACTTGGGTGACTATATGGCGGAGATTGAGCGACAACTAGCAGATTCTGCTGTATATCAGAAATTAGATGCTGATCCGACCCATCAATATCAAGCAGAACTCACCAGTATTCTTCACCAAGCACGATCAGATGGCCTCTTGGATGACGCCCTCCTCCAGGCTTTACAACAACCTTTCCCGGTGAGCCCGATTCTATATACTGTCCCCAAGATCCACAAGGATCCAACTCACCCCCCCGGACGCCCTATTATCTCGGCTCGTGATTCTCTTTATCAGCCCATTGCAATGTTCCTGGATCAGATTCTCCAACCGTATGTGATTAGACATCCCAGACTGATTAAAGACACTACCAGCTTCCTTAATTGCTTGATAGGCATCACGGATATTCCAGCCGATGCCATTCTTGTGACCATAGACATCAATAGTCTGTACACGTCGATACCACATGCACATGGACTCTCTGCAGTTAGAACTTTTTACATCAGCGAGGGGATTTCAGACCTGAATGTTGACTTATTTATGCAGTTGCTTGAATTGACACTCACGCGCAACTATTTTATCTACAATGGCACTTTCTACCGCCAGCTTTTGGGCTGTGCCATGGGTAGCAATGTGGCACCCAGCTACGCCAACATTTTCATGTTCTTTGAAGAGGAAGATATGTTCTTCTCTGCCCCCGCCAATGCCAGGTACATTTCTACATACATGCGCTATATTGATGATCTGTTCCTCCTTTGGGTAGGGGACGAACAGGCCCTGTTAGATCTCATTGCATCCATTAATTCACGACCATCTACCATCAGGATCACTTTCAATCATAGTAGATCATCACTTCACTATCTGGATGTTCTTGTTTCCATTGAGAATCACGCGCTTAAAACTGAGGTGTTTAGTAAACCAACCGATCGCAACACCCTACTTCTGGCTTCCAGTTTTCATCCTAAACCTCTGAAACGGGGTTTGCCAAAATCCCAGATGATGCGTGTGGCGAGAATAGCCAGCGACAAAGCAATTGCATCCAAGAGCATTGATGGGATCATCGACAAGTTTGTTGCTCGAGGATACAAACTCACTGATTTAAGGCAACAGAAAATGGAAGTGTTAGCACTTGATCGGTCTCAATTGCTTACACCCAAAGTAAAGGATGCTACAGCAACAATCCCCTGGAAGATGGAGTTTTCAACATCAAGCCAAGTAGTTCAGCGAGCTAGTCGTGCCTTATGGCCCATTGTAGCGTCAGATAAAAATCTACCATGCTTCAAATCGAAAAGACCAATGGCCTGCTTTAGCAGAGGACGTAATATAAAAGACATGGCTGTCCATACGGACATTACAGGATTCACTAAAGCTATGCCTGTTCCTCACTTCATGACCAAGCCGCCAGGCTGCTACAAGTGTCCTCGATGCACCACATGTAGCCACATGCTAACGGGCCCTTCATTTAAACATCCTCACACCTCAAAAAATATCCAACTTAAACACACCTTGTCATGCCTCTCCACCCATGTAATTTACATCATCATTTGCCCATGCAACTTGTATTACGTGGGCAAAACAATTCGAACAGCGCGTGAACGTATGGCGTTACACCGGTCCTCTATCGGTAAAGCCATCGCTTGTGGGAGTTCAGATCAGCCTGTGGCCCGGCACTTTCAACAGATGGGCCACCCGCTATCCTCCCTTAAACATATGCTCATTGACCACATTCCGCCTTCTTTACGAGGTGGTGACCGCAGTGGCAAGTTGCTAAAGTGCGAAATGAAGTGGATCCGTAGCCTCAATACAGTATCGCCAGCTGGCTTGAATGAGCGTCATAACTGGAACATTTTTCTCTAATTGGTGGCCATATATTTGCCATGTTTGTTTATTGGCTGTTTTAGTAATCAATAGCTATATTAACATACTCTTGCTGTATGAGGTGGTGGTCGGTTTTCCACTGTGTTGATTAGTGTGTGCTGGCATTTTGTCATTACATCTGTGCACAGTGGTAAGCTGCACCTATTCTAATTGCTTCTTACCACTTGAACCCTTTGTCTTTTTCATTCTATATTATGGACACAATGCTTGTGCATTTTTCATGTATTATTATGTGCACTGTAGCTTTATTATTTGTTTGATTGCCCTCTCTTTTGTGTATCTATTGGTGGAACTGATTCATGTCGTGCCCATCTTCTTTAGCTGCTGTGGGAGGCCGGGGAGGCGACGCTGCACTGTGCGCCCGGTTGCCAGGTAACGCAAGACGCTGGCCTGGATCACTGTTTGAAGCGCAGCGGCATGACGTCACCAGCTGGCGCCCGCGACGGACGGATGTCACGCGGGACGCCACCATTCCCCGGCCTCCTCCAGCGGCAGGGGGGTATTTAGGTAAGTGTCGTTTTGTCACTTTTGTTTATGCTATTTGTTGTACTGAAGGTTGTCAGCATGGGGCTTGAAAACGGTACCTGTGGGTACCGAAACGTTGCCTAATGCAGTGCTGGCATAACCCTGTAATTTAAATACAACCTTTATACATTTGGAGTGCCGCAGTCTGCTTGTCCTCTTTATATATATATATATATATATATATATATAAATGACTACCTCTATCTCCATGGATTTTGGACTAGGGCTTGTTAGTATTCTAAATTTCTATCTGTCTGGTTTTTGTTGTGGTTAGCTATTGTTTCTGATCTTCCAAACATACTCTGCTCCTGGGCATTGTTCACTCTTGTTTGTCTCTTTCTTTCAGTTGAGACAATGGCAACTCAGCACTCATTATTATGGAGAGAAACCTGGCCCTATTCATAAACAAAGGTGTATGCCCTCTTCATAGAATCTCAAAGCTTAGTGTAAATAAGGCCATTGTATCTCAGTCTGTGGGAAATTAATGTGTGACTGAATTCCATTCTCGTCCCCTCCCCATTCGTAATATATTTGAAATACAATTTTATATCTATTTTCTACTTCTGCACATAACTATGCGCTGGAACGAGCGATCCTTTCCTAACTAACATCGGAATGTTACCCTTAAAATACCCTACAGCTGGATACTAGACACCACCTTTCAACCTTTATCTGACCCTTCCTATCATGCAAAGAGGAATCTCTCTGTCCAGGAACAGTTTAAACTAATCATACTCGCTGACATGGTCTAGGGGAATATTAACTACAAAATGCACTATTTGGGTTAAATATGCTACGATCGAGTCGCACGCTACACGCTCACAAACTCCGCCGTAAATACACATCTTATGCGCACGAGACGCTGGTGCGTCCCCTACGCAACCTGCGGGGATGTGTACGCATGGGGGAGTGGGTGCACGAGCAGCGGGCATGTGCATGGGGTTAGTGCAAGGCATATGCATCATGATATTTTTCGACTTTGACATAGGAGATGGTGACAGGGAGAGTCAGGTGCAGTGGTGCAAGTAGAAATTTTTTCTTAGTGTACTGATAGTAAAAATGGGCGTGGTTGCGTGTCATGAGGGGGTGTGCTCATACAAAATTATGGGAGTGGTTACATGACAATAGGGGCATGGGCACATTTTGCAACACACCGTAATGTCCCCTACACATTATGCCACACACCTTAATGCCTCTTACACATTATGCAACACACCATAATGCCCATTACACATTGTGCACCACACCGTAATGCTTACTACACAATATGCCCCACACTTTTGCCACTGACACCATTTTACAAAAATGCCCCTTAGAAATTATGCATACCAACCACTAGAGATGAGCGGGTTCGGTTCTTTGAGATCCGAACCCCCCCCCCCCCCCCCCCCGAACTTCACCTATTTTACACGGGTCCGAGGTAGCATCGGATCTTCCCGCCTTGCTCGGTTAACCCGAACAAGGCCGAACGTCATCATCCCGCTGTCGGATTCTCGCGAGATTCGAATTCCATATAAAGAGCCGCGCGTCGCCGCCATTTTCACTCGTGCATTGGAGATTGAACGGACAGGACGTGGCTACGTTCTCTGCTGAAAAGCTCCATATCTGTGCTCAGTGTGCTGCAAATATCGGTGCTCAGTGTGCTACAAATATCTGTGCTCAGTGTGCTGCAAATATCTACGTTCTCTGCCTGAAAAGCTCCATATCTGTGCTCAGTGTGCTGCAAATATCTGTGCTCAGTGTGCTGCATTTTGGTGACCAACAGTATATAGTTGTACAGTACAGTAGGCCATTGCTGTATCTTGCAGCTCCGTGTCACTGCAAGTGTCCATTCCATATCTGTGCTGCATTTTTGTGAGCAGGATATATAGTAGTACAGTGCAGCATTTTGGTGACCAACAGTATATAGTTGTACAGTACAGTAGGCCATTGCTGTATCTTGCAGCTCCGTGTCACTGCAAGTATCCATATCTGTGCTGCATTGTTGTGAGCAGTATATATAGTAGTACAGTGCAGCATTTTGATGACCAACAGTATATAGTTGTACAGTAGGCTATTGCTGTATCTTGCAGCTATGTGTCACTGCAAGTATTCATATCTGTGCTGCATTGTTGTGAGCAGTATATATATTAGTACAGTGCAGCATTGTGGTGACCAGTATACTACAGTACAATAGTCCAGTGCTGTTCTCGCTGCTCAGTGTCAGTTCTCCGTAGTATCATCAGTGCTCAGTAAAATCAGTGCTCAGTATAATCAATGATTGATCAGTATAACCAGTTCTCAGTATAATCAGTGCGCTGTTAGACGTGCGCCCATTTTCCGCCATTAGTGCATTGGGATTTAGACAATTGATAAAGTTATTGTGTCCCCGGTACAAAATCCCATCTAGATTCCACTTCACTAGGCAGGCGATAACGCGATTTTACCAATTAATATCAGTGATTTGTAATTATTTATTAATTACAGTGATCTTGCTAAATGATTCCAGTGATTTTGTCATTTTCTTCCAGTGATTTGGACCAATAATACCATTGATTAGAACGAATAATTCCTGTGATTTTGTCATTTTCTTCCAGTGATTTGGACCAATAATACCATTGATTAGAACAAATAATTCCTGTGATATTGAGGTGTTTGTGTCACTGAACTTAGCCATCCAGCGACCACAGTGCACCTCTTTTTCTCTTTTCTTTGCATCATGTGCTGTTTGGGGCCAATTTTTTTAAGTTCCATCCTGTCTGACACTTCCGTATATGTCCAGTGGTACTGCCATTTGATATAATTCCCGACATTACTGCCATTTAATTCCAGTGATTTTGTCATTTTCTTCCAATGATTTGGACCAATAATACCATTGATTAGAACAAATAATTCCAGTGATTTTGTTATTTTCTTCCAGTGATTTGGACCAATAATACCATTGATTAGAACGAATAATTCCTGTGATTTTGTCATTTTCTTCCAGTGATTTGGACCAATAATACCATTGATTAGAATGAATAATTCCTGTGATATTGAGGTGTTTGTGTCGCTTAGCTTAGCCGTCCAGCGACCACAGTGCACCTCTTTTTCTCTTTTCTTTGCATCATGTGCTGTTTGGGGGCAATTTTTTTAAGTGCCATCCCGTCTGCCACTGCAGTGCCACTCCTAGATGGGCCAGGTGTTTGTGCCGCCCTCTTGGGTCGCTTAGCTTAGTCATCCAGCGACCTCGGTGCAAATTTTAGGACTAAAAATAGTATTGTGAGGTGTGAGGTGTTCAGAATAAACTGGAAATGAGTGTAAATTATGGTTATTGAGGTTAATAATACTATAGGATCAAAATTACCCCAAAATTCTATGATTTAAGCTGTTTTCGAGGGTTTTTTGAAAAAAAACACCCAAATCCAAAACACGCCCGAATCCGACAAAAAAATTTCAGGGAGGTTTTGCCAAAACGCGTCCGAATCCAAACCACGGCCACGGAACCGAATCCAAAACCAAAACACAAAACCCGAAAAATTTCCGGTGCACATCTCTAACCACCACCATATTTGTTAATGGTGGCAGTGGGTGATCCCAGGGTGTATGTATTTATATATATATATATATATATATATATATATATAAAACTCCAAGCAGCACTCTGATATAATAATGTTCAGAAAGTGCCGCCGCTTGGAGTTTTTATGCATGGAGTGTGACTGCATGCAGGTTAAACGCTTGTAGGGCGTATATATATTGGTGATGAGCGGGTTCGGTTTCTCGGAATCCCAATCCCCACGAACTTCACCCATTTTACACGTTTAAGAGGCAGACTCGGATCCTCCTGCCTTGCTCGGTTAACCCGAGCGCGCCCGAACGTTATCATCCCGCTGTCGGATTCTCGCGAGATTCGCATTCTATATAAGGAGCCGCGCGTCGCTGCCATTTTCACTCGTGCATTGGAGATGATAGGGAGAGGATGTGCAGCGTTCTCTCAGTTTCTGTGTTCAGTGTGCTGCAAATATCTGTGCTCAGTGTGCTGCATATATCTGTGCTCAGTGTGCTTGCAAATATCTGTGCTCAGTGTGCTGAAAATATCTACGTTCTCTGCCTGAAAACACTCCATATCTATGCTGCATTGTAGTATAGGAGGACAGTGCAGAATTTTGCTGACCAGTGACCACCAGTATTATATAGCAGTACGGTACAGTAGTCCACTGCTCTACCTACCTCTGTGTCGTCTAGTATACTATCCATCCATACCTGTGGTGCATTTAAGTTGTGCGCAGTATATATAGTAGGAGGACAGTGCAGAATATTGCTGACCACCAGTATATAATATATAGCAGTACGGTACAGTAGGCCACTGCTCTACCTACCTCTGTGTCGTCAAGTATACTATCCATCCATACCTGTGGTGCATTTTAGTTGTGCGAAGTATTATATAGTAGGAGGACAGTGCAAAATTTTGCTGACCACCAGTATATAATATATAGCAGTACGGTACAGTAGTCCACTGCTCTACCTACCTCTGTGTCGTCAAGTATACTATCCATCCATACCTGTGGTGCATTTTAGTTGTGCGCAGTATTATATAGTAGGAGGACAGTACAGAATTTTGCTGACCACCAGTATATAATATATAGCAGTACGGTACAGTAGTCCACTGCTCTACCTACCTCTGTGTCGTCAAGTATACTATCCATCCATACCTGTGGTGCATTTTAGTTGTGCGCAGTATTATATAGTAGGAGGACAGTGCAGAATTTTGCTGACCACCAGTATATAATATATAGCAGTACGGTACAGTAGGCCACTGCTCTACCTACCTCTGTGTCGTCAAGTATACTATCCATCCATACCTGTGGTGCATTTTAGTTGTGCGCAGTATTATATAGTAGGAGGACAGTGCAGAATTTTGCTGACCACCAGTATATAATATCTAGCAGTACGGTACAGTAGTCCATTGCTCTACCTCTGTGTCGTCAAGTATAATACAAAAGTTCAGTAAAATGACCCAAAAATCAAAATCAAATCAAAATTAAAAGCATCTGATGAGAAGCATAAACTTGCCAATATGCCATTTATGACACGGAGTGGCAAGGAATGGCTGAGGTCCTGGCCTATGTTCATGGCTAGTGCATCAGATACACATGAGAATGGTAGCACTCATCCTCTCGCTAGAAAACTGCAGTGCCACTCCTTGGTGGGCCAGGTGTTTGTGTCGGCCACTTCGGTTGCTTAGCTTAGCCATCCAGCGACCTTGGTGCACCTCTTTTTTTCTTTGCATCATGTGCTGTTTGGGGACAATTTTTTAAATCGGCCATCCTGTCTGACACTGCAGTGCCACTCCTAGATGGGCCAGGTGTTTGTGTCGGCCACTTGGGTCGCTTAGCTTAGTCATCCAGCGACCTCGGTGCAAATTTTAGGACTAAAAATAATATTGTGAGGTGTGAAGTGTTCAGAATAGACTGGAAATGAGTGGAAATTATGGTTATTGAGGTTAATAATACTAAGGGATCAAAATGACCCCCAAATTCTATGATTTAAGCTGTTTTTGAGGGTTTTTTATAAAAACAAAACGAATCCAAAACACACCCGAAACCGACAAAAAAATTTCAGGAAGGTTTTGCCAAAACGCGTCTGAATTCAAAACACGGCCGCGGAACCGAATCCAAAACCAAAACACAAAACCCGAAAAATTTCCGGAGCACATCACTAAATAAAACTAAGATTAATATATAAACTTATACTCTGTCTTCTGCTGCTCATGGAAATAGCTAGAAGACCAGTCTGCATCTCTTCTACTTGCCACCAGTTCTGCAGCTGCTGGTATGACCTCATCTAGAATACTGTGTTCAGCTTTGGAGATCATATCTTCGGAAGGATATAAATACTGTACATGTCAAACTGTAAAAATAAGGGCATCTAAAATGGTGCATGGCCTACAGAACAAAAGATTAAGTAAGACTAAAAGATCTTAATATGTATAGTTTGGCGCAGAGAAGAATAGGAAGGGGGGGGGGTGAGCCATAATAGATATTTTCAAAATATATCAAGGCTTTTAACAAGGTACAGGAGGAATACATACTTCAATGGAAAATAAATTATAACATGAGGACACATGCTGAAACTGGAGGGAATGAAACTTGAGGAAAAATTGCATTACAGAAAGGGTAGTGGATAGGTGGAATAGCCTCCAATCAGAAGTGTTAGAGGCTTAGGGGTATATGCAATTCCGGGCAAATTGCGGCACTTTTTCGCCCATTTTTAAATTCGACACAATTCGACCGTTGAATTCCGGCAGGTGGGTGCCGTTATTCGACATATTCAATAAAAAACGAATTTGACAGTCCCGCTGTCGAAAAACGGGCAATTTGACGGATTTTGATTACATTTTTTAAAATGTTGAGAAAACGGTAAAAAACCCGAAAAAATTGCGTGGGGTCCCCCCTCCTAAGCATAACCAGCCTCGGGCTCTTTGAGCCGGTCCTGGTTGCCAAAATACGGGGGGAAAAATGACAGGGGATCCCCCGTATTTTAACAACCAGCACCGGGCTCTGCGCCTGGTCCTGGTTCAAAAAATACGGGGGACAAAAAGAGTAGGGGTCCCCCGTATTTTTTGTACCAGCACCGGGCTCCACTAGCTGGACAGATAATGCCACAGCCGGGGGTCACTTTTATACAGCGCCCTGCGGCCGTGGCATTAAATACCCAACTAGTCACCCCTGGCCGGGGTACCCTGGAGGAGTGGGGACCCCTTCAATCAAGGGGTCCCCCCCAGCCACCCAAGGGCCAGGGGTAAAGCCCGAGGCTGTCCCCCCCATCCAAGGGCTGCGGATGGGGGGCTGATAGCATGTGTAAAAATTAAAGAATATTGGTTTTTGCAGAAGAACTACAAGTCTCAGCAAGCCTCCACCGCTAGCTGGTACTTGGAGAACCACAAGTACCAGCATGCAGGGGGAAAATGGGCCCGATGGTACCTGTAGTTCTTCTGCAAAAAAAATACCCAAATAAAATCAGGACACGCACACCGTGAAAATACAACTTTATTTCACACATGCTGACACATACTTACTTACCTATGTTGACACGCCGACAATGGCCACGTCTCCAATGTCGACGTCCGAGGTACCTGAAAATAAAATGATACTCACCTGATCCAGTGTCCGGTTCTTTTATTGTAATCCATGTACTTGGCAAAACAAAAAAATGCATTAACCCGAACCAGACGGACTGAAAGGGGTCCCATGTTTACACATGGGACCCCTTTCCCCGAATGCAGAGACCCCCCGTGACTCCTGTCACAGAAAGGTCCCTTCAGCCAATCAGGAAGCGCCACTTCGTGGCACTCTCCTGATTGGCTGTATACGCGTCGGAGCTGTCAGACGCGCATCGTACAGCCCCCTCCATTATCTTCAATGGTGGGAACTTTGCGGTCAGCAGTGAGGTCACCCGCGGTCAGCGGCTGACCGCGGGTAACCCCACCGCTGACCGCAAAGTTCCCACCATTGAAACTAATGGAGGGAGCTGTGCGATGTGCTGTCTGCCAGCTCAGACGTGCAAAGCCAATCAGGAGAGTGCCACGAAGTGGCGCTTCCTGATTGGCTGAAGGGACCTTTCTGTGACAGGAGTCACGGGGGGTCTCTGCATTCGGGGAAAGGGGTCCCATGTGTAAACATGGGACCCCTTTTAGTCCATCTAGTTCGGGTTAATGCGTTTTTTTGTTTTGCCAAGTACATGGATTACAATAAAAGAACCGGACACTGGATCAGGTGAGTATAATTTTATTTTCAGGTACCCCGAACGTCGACATTGGAGATGTGGCCAGAGTCAGCGTGTCAACATAGGTAAGTATGTGTGTCGGCATGTATGTAATAAAGTTATACTTTCACGGTGTCTGTGTCCTGTTTTTATTTGGGTATTTTTTTTGCAGTAAAACTACAGGTACCAGCGGGCCCGTTTTCCCCCCGCATGCTGGTACTTGTGGTTCTCAAAGTACCGGCTTGCGGGGGAGGCTTGCTGAGACTTGTATTTCTTCTGCAAAAAACAATATTCTTTCATTTTTACACATGGCTATCAGCCCCCCATCCGCAGCCCTTGGATGGGGGGGACAGCCTCGGGCTTCACCCCTGGCCCTTGGGTGGCTGGGGGGGACCCCTTGATTGAAGGGGTCCCCACTCCTCCAGGGTACCCCGGCCAGGGGTGACTAGTTGGGTATTTAATGCCACGGCCGCAGGGCGCTGTACAAAAGTGACCCCCGGCTGTGGCATTATCTGTCCAGCTAGTGGAGCCCGGTGCTGGTACAAAAAATACGGGGGACCCCTACTCTTTTTGTCCCCCGTATTTTTTGCACCAGGACCAGGCGCAGAGCCCGGTGCTGGTCGTTAAAATACGGGGGATACCCTGTCATTTCCCCCACCCCGTATTTTGGCAACCAGGACCGGCTCAAAGAGCCCGAGGCTGGTTATGCTTAGGAGGGGGGACCCCACTCATTTTTTTTTCTGATTTTTACACCATTCCATTAAAAAATAATAATAATAATAATAATAATAATAATAATAATAATATTTTTAAAAATATATAAATAATACTTGTGCCTCCTAAATAGACAAACCAAGTACCTAATCCCTTCTAATATAAATAGATATGCTATTACCAATTAAAAAAAACACCAAAAAAAACATGTTTTTAACATTTTTTTATTAGATTCCGCCAGCAAAGTGTGGCGGATTGAAAATGACGAATTTACTGTCTAAAAGCACTGTTGTCGAATTTACAATCTTCAATTGAATATACTTTTGTCGAAATGCCGCATTTGTACCATTGCAGAAATGTAGAATTTGACAAATGTCAAATTTCAAAAAGTCGAATTTGGAATGGCCGTTTTTTTGGCGAAAAGTACTGTATTGCATTGTCGATTTTTTTTGGGGCGAAAATGTCCCGTTTTTCGACATTTTCGGGAATTCGATTGCAATTGCATATACCCCTTAGACTGTAGAGCAATTTAAGCTAAGGATCAAATAGGGTTGAGTTACCTATAGGTAAAAAAGGTGCTGACTACATGGGCTAAGTGGTTCTTATCTGCTGTCAAGTTCTGTTTCAAACACAGGATCCAGCAAAAGAGCCCCAGACCATCATGCTTTCTCCTCCATGTTTGAAAGTTTGAGTCACAGGGATTTATTTACTTGGATTCTGCATGATATCCTGATGGACGGGATGCCGGCAGTCAGAATACCGACAGCAGCATCCCGACCATCAGAATCCTGACAGCCCCCTCTAAAGTACTCTAACCCTCTTCTGCCCCCTACCCTAACCCTCCCAGCTTGGTGCCTAACTCTACCCATCCCTTCCTGGTACCTAACCATAACCTACCTGTCCCTGCACCCTAACCCTAACCTCCCTTCTAATGCCTAAATCTAACCACCAGGATCCTGTCCAGCTGAATTTTGACTGCATCCCATTTACTTAGCAGCTTCTTGTCAAAACCACTGCTTCCAAGCATGTTTAAGCACAACATTTAAAAGGGCAATGCTTTTACTAACAAAACATGGGGTGTTTTGCTGTTAAACTCATGGCTATGGGATTGGCCATCCTACTCATGTCATGGCTCTTTTTATTTTTGGCCTTAAACATGCTTGGAATCACTGGTTTTACAAGTTGCTGCTTAGTAATTAAAAACCCAACACCATCCTTTTGGCCTACTGCATAATGAACCAAAGATTATAAATTGTGATTCATCAGTCCATAAATCCTTCTTCGAGTCTTCAGTAGTTAACTATCCAGGCAAATTATTTTTCATTGCTGTAAGTTATTAGCATGTAACTTGTCCCCTGAAAAGGGCCCTTTTTATAACTCTGAAATGTACATTATATTTCAGATTTTGCTAACCTAAACTTTTTATTTTTAACCTCTAACAGTTTACCACTTACCTTTGTGTCATTTCAGGTTACTGACTTGAATTTCATAAACTGCAGAAAACCGGAACACTCATGTGATCTGACATTTGCTTAATCCATAAAAGCCTATATTATAGCACAACTTTAGAATGCAATTTCCATTAATTCCTTCAATGTGGGTGCATAACTGCAAGGGAAGAGAAAGTTCATGTAAGGCATATGAAGTGAGAAGAACTGTGGGTATCCTAGGAAAACCTGGACACAAGCGTGGGGGAGCATAGTTATTTTCCAGAGATACACTAAAAAGGCTGGCAGCGATTGAATAGCTAAGGAAGAATAAATGAGCTTCCTCTTTTGAGATACCAATCTCCAAGAAAAGCTCAAAGCAAATTGTCATTTTTTTAAAGAAATATTGCATATTAAGATCTCCACCAACGTCTTCCACACATTAGCTGTTTCCACACAACTGGATGTGTGATGGTTAATACAGAACATTAGATCACATGAAAGATTGTTTGTCTTTATTATTAAATAACATTTAACTTGCCACGGTAAGGAAACTGTGACCTTTATAGAGCTTCTATTTGCTGCACTTTAATGGGAACATTATAAATGCCAGTAGAGACCGCAGAGCAAGGACAAGCTGCGACTCAAACAAATTAAAGTTTGCTACAGCTGGCGGAGGGAGGACGATTGTTGTGCATCTCTGTACACATTGTCTGTTGTTATATTACTTTTCTATCACAGACCTGACATTCAGAATTCTTAAGACGTATGGTTGGCCTTTTCCCCTACAAATTTAACCTTATAGTCATCTAATTGTGGGTTCAGACTGACCCAAATTAATCTTGGAAGCATTGGAATAAGAATTGGTGGCAGTATCTGCTTACTGTAACCTCTCAGGATGAATTAACAGTTTGCAACCTGAAACTGTCTAGCAGTTATACACTACACAGGGCAAATGGGATGGTATTGGGAATACCGACAGTGTCATCCCGACGCTCAGGATCCCAACACCTAAGTGGTAAGTATACAATCTCTATTTCCTAACCTGTCTAACCTTAACCCTCCTTCCCCGCCGCCTTACTCTAACCTCACCCGCTGCAGCCTAACCCTAACCCCAGGGGCAGGTTGAGATGGAAAACCAGCACGGGAAATTGATGGTAGCAGTCCTAATGGGGGTGGAATCGTTGAGGTGGTGTGGTCTGTCAAGGTGGGTGGGATCCCCCATCATTGGCCCATATTCTGAGTTGGATGCAGTTGCAGGCCTTCCTTACGTCTTTTGCTGCAGTTGTGTCTGTGACTTTATACTAATACCGCTACAGTGCACTTCCCTGGTATACATTCATGCATCCTAATGTGCAAGGACTGAAACATCCACTTTCAGTGTCTACAGGCGCTGCACCCATGCTTTGTGTATCTTAAAAGTTACCATTGGTCACACCATTGAAACTTTCACCAGTCCTATGCTAGGTGCAGATCATCAGAGTATGGCCTCCAATGTGAGTGATTTAGCATTTTTGTACACAGCCACTGTCAGCAACACGCCCATACTGTGTTACCTCTGAGTCTGGTTAGCCAACCCCCTGTAACTGCCTAGGGAAGCCAAACACATTTCTAACACACTTAATGGTGCATACTGTACCTCTTGTCACAATCCTGACTGTAGTTTTCATATTTGGTGACTTACCTCTGCCATCTCTGTCTTGGATCCTGCATCTTTCTGCTCACTGGGATAAACAGCTTGCCAATACCATGAGTTTCCTGAGTTCTCTGCCTGGAAGGTAATAGTTAACGAGCTCCACCTGTGGTGATCTCCTGTGTGAGTCTGAATTCAGCAATCTGAAGTTTAGGCCTAAAAGCCAGCATCCTATGTTTTGCAGAAGTTCAGGCTTCAGTGTTCTCTCGGCCTGCTAGGCCTCACTCCACATCACAGCCTATGCTAGAGTACTCACATGACAGTGACTGTTCACCTGACCCAGAGCTGTCCAATCCTCTGCCAGCCTGAGACTCTCTGCATCACCTGACACTGCTCACCAATTACCAAGGACCAGGAAGTATAAGTCGGGAGACTGAGTTGGAAACAGGGCCAGTTCCTCGTGTCACACACAGCTCTGTGTGAGCTTTGAAGCTGAGCTCCCTAAAGGTAACCCTTGTACTTTGGTTCCTGTAAAAACTCTGTTTCTTTGTTACCCAGTTTGGATTACATTTGTGTTACCATTGATATCCAGTATTTCCACGAGTTTCAACTTAAAGGCACAGTACAGTATTCCACCATCTCCACTTAAAGGCACAGTTGCAGTGTTTCATCTTAAAGGCACAGTACAGTGTTCCGCAGCCTCCACTTAAATGCACAGTTGCAGTGTTTCATCTTAAAGGCACGGTGCAGTGTTCCACAGTCTCAACTGGAAACAACAGCTGCAGTGTTCTACCGTCACAGCCGCAGGGTTCTTCAGCCTCGTATTAGAGTTATAGCCACAGTCATCGTCCTACTTTCAGTTGCGTTTCCAGTTATATCCGGTACCAGCACGCATTACAGTTGCATCCCAGTCTCACCAGTAACCAGTCCGTCTTACCATCTTGCCAGTAACCTCGAGTACGTAAGCACCTACTCCTGTGACACTATATCCAGTACAGTCTTACCTATACATTCATCCTGCTATCAAAGTCCCTGGTGATCCAGTGGTTAGGATACGGCTTCCTCTGCCGAGGCCCGGGTTCGATCCCCGGTCAGGGATTGCTCCTTCTTCTCACTGATTCCTACAGACCAGCCTAATATTCACATAGTTCCCCAGTTGCCCGCACAGACTGCACTAACACCGGGTTCACAAAATCACAGTCATGACAGTAGGAACTGGCCACATGGACCCGGCCGAAAGTGTTTGTCTGACGCAGGACCTCCTAAGCAATATTGCGGGACGATTGGAGGGTTTGTAGTCGACTCAGCATCAATTGGCACAGTGTCTGCAGCGGAATTCGTTCTCCAGAGATTCTCTGACCTTCTGCACTAAGACTCCTGACCAACTGCAGATTTTCTACCAGATGTTATTACAGTTACAAGAACTTTTGTCTAGTATTCTTTCTGTGATGCCTGATCTCTTCAGGAATACTACCAACGTTGTTGATCCTGTTTTGTCCCATCCAGTTAATAGAGTCTCTTCCTCTGTGCAAGGAAAAGTTGTTCATCAGAGCTATCCACGGCCCAAGCTCTCTGAAGCTGAACGTCAGCGGCGTAGGGAGCTACACCTCTGTCTTTACTGTGGAAATTCCGGTCATTTTGTTAAAGACTGCATTCTTCGCAAGCCAGGGAATGGTGACAAATCTCAGTATCATAGTGCTCATGTCTACAAGTCATCCACAATAGCCGATCCTGCTACTGCTGACGGGGGTATCAAGAAGGCTACTCTGAAAAAGACTCAAATTTATGACTGGGGTCCGGTGATTAAAAGACCTTATCCCAAGTTGGGTGTCCAGAGAAGAATGTTCAAGCCATTTAGAGTCACAGAGGAGTCCGTGTCTACAGCCCAAGGAGGGGCGTCCGTGTCTACAGCCCAAGGAGGGGCGTCCGTGTCTACAGCCCAAGGAGGGGCGTCCGTGTCTACAGCCCAAGGAGGGGCGTCTGTGTCTACAGCCCAAGGAGGGGCGTCCGTGTCTACAGCCCCAGTGCTGGGTTCAGAGCGTCCAGCCCCAGTGAGGGGTTCAGAGGGTCCAGCCTCAGAGAGTCTACAGAGTGCTGCCCAGCCAGAGAGTCTACAGAGTGCTGCCCAGCCAGAGAGTCTACAGAGTGCTTCCCAGCCAGAGAGTCTACAGAGTGCTGCCCAGCCAGAGAGTCTACAGAGTGCTGCCCAGCCAGAGAGTCTACAGAGTGCTGCCCAGCCCCGTGAAGTGGGGGCTTTTGCCTTAGCCCAGCCCTATGCAGTGGGGGCTTTTGCCTTAGCCCAGCCCCGTGAAGTGGGGGCTCTTGCCTCAGCCCAGCCCCGTGAAGTGGGGGCTCTTGCCTCAGCCCAGCCCCGTGAAGTGGGGGTTCTTGCCTCAGCCCAGCCCCGTGAAGTGGGGGCTCTTGCCTCAGCCCACCCCTGTGAAGTGGGGGTTCTTGCCTCAGCCCAGCCCCGTGAAGTGGGGGCTCTTGCCTCAGCCCAGCCCCGTGAAGTGGGGGCTCTTGCCTCAGCCAAGCCCCGTGAAGAGGGGGCTCTTGCCTCAGCCCAGCCCTGTGAAGAGGGGGCTCTTGCCTCAGCCCAGCCCCGTGAAGAGGGGGCTCTTGCCTCAGCCCAGCCCCGTGAAGTGGGGGCTCTTGCCTCAGCCCAGCCCCGTGAAGAGGGGGCTCTTGCCTCAGCCCAGCCCCGTGAAGAGGGGGCTCTTGCCTCAGCCCAGCCCCGTGAAGAGGGGGCTCTTGCCTCAGCCCAGCCCCGTGAAGAGGGGGCTCTTGCTTCAGCCCAGCCCCGTGAAGAGGGGGCTCTTGCCTCAGCCCAGCCCCGTGAAGAGGGGGCTCTTGCCTCAGCCCAGCCCTGTGAAGAGGGGGCTCCTGCCTCAGTTCAGCCCCGTGAAGAGGGGGCTCCTGCCTCAGTTCAGCCCCGTGAAGAAAGGGCTCCTGCCGGTCCAGCAATACTCCAGGCTCAGCCTGGGCAGCCCGTCCCGGCTCCTGCCGGTCCAGCAATACTCCAGGCCCAGCCTGTTCAGTCTGTCCCGGTTCCAGCCGGTCCAACAATACTCCAGGCTCCGCCTGGTCAGTCCGTCCCGGTTCCAGCCAGTCCAGCATTACTCCAGGCCCTGCCTGGTCAGTCCGTCCCAGTTCCAGCCGGTCCAGCAATACTCCAGGCCCAGCCTGGTCAGTCCGTCCCGGTTCCATCCAGTCCAGCGATAGTCCAGGACCATCCTGGTCAGTCTCCTTTGGCTCCAGCCAATTCAAGTATCCTCGGATCCAATCCAGTCCTACTCGTCCAGCCAAAGATTTCTCCAGTTTCAGTCTGTTCAAGCTCATCTGGACTCAAACCAATTCCAAGCATTGGTCCGAGTAAAGGACTTTCACCATCTAGTTCTAAAATTAGACTTCAGTCTGTCTCTGATTCTGTTTCCTCGTCATCCAGCATTGAGTCCACAGCTTCTGCAGGGAAATATAATACCTCTTCTCGTCAATGTCGGAATAATTCTGCTGTAGCCGCCAAAGTCAAGAAAAATCCCAAGGCTACTCACTTAAAGTCTGAACGTGCTACAGAGCTGGATACCGATCTGAGTACAGCTTTCTCAGCTTTGTCCCTAAGCTTGTCTGAGCAACCTAATGTTCCATCTGCTGATTCGGATAAAGGACTTCAGACTAATATTGCTGAGAAGGATACTGATGTTGCTTCCTCAATCCAGTCATCAGAGTCAATTGCCTCAGTCGCAGACGCGAGTGTCGCAGCTTCAGGGAAAATTACTAGCATCTCCATCCAGAAGGAGATTTTAAGCGATTTCTCAGTCTTATTTGAGGATTTCAGCCAGACTACTTCATAAGGGATAGTTTCTCATCAGCCTGACGTTCCACAAACTAACTCCAATCTAGCTTCTGAGAGTGCATCATTGGTTTCAGCCTCTAAGCTTTCGTCTGATGCTTTACCACCTATTTACTTTGATGGAGATTTATTGCAATATGCCGCACTGGTTGATCAATTTCTCTCTCTGATGGAGTCTGATCCTTCGGGTGCAGTAACTCCTTCCAACGTTACTCAATATCTGTTCCTGGCATTCAGAGGAAGAGCTTTGGAGTGGGCCAACATGCTTTTTGAGAGTAATGATCCTGTTTTCCATGATTTACAGACTTTTAGTAATGCAGTGGTTAAAGAATTTAGTCCTAAACCTTTGGAATCTGACTCGGTAAAAGAATCATGCTCTAATGGGAATGCAGAAGGAAGTTTGTGCTGTCCTCCCAGGGATAATCTAAGTATCTCCTTTGGTAAGAATCCGACCATTAAAATTGCTCATGTAGGAGTCTCTCCTAGCCCAGAGAATTTAAAACTCCAGTGCACTTCCTTTTCATCTGCAAACTGTGTATCTAAGGGAGATTCATATCTTCCATCAGACTTGGACTCAGACTCTGAATTTGATCCAGTTCATGATGCTACTCCTTTCATGGGAGGTCCCATGTTTTCTAAGGAAGTTTTTTCTTTACAGGAGATTCCGCTCTCCCTGGTCAAAACCAAATGTTCCCGTAAGAAGAAGAGGCATCGACGAAGGTCCTAAGTTCTTCTGTATGAATTTCTCAAGTTCCTCTAAGATTCAAGATGGGTGTCCGGAGTCCACCCTTGAAGAGGGGGGTACTGTCACAATCCTGACTGTAGTTTTCATATTTGGTGACTTACCTCTGCCATCTCTGTCTTGGATCCTGCATCTTTCTGCTCACTGGGATAAACAGCTTGCCAATACCATGAGTTTCCTGAGTTCTTTGCCTGGAAGGTAATAGTTAACGAGCTCCACCTGTGGTGATCTCCTGTGTGAGTCTGAATTCAGCAATCTGAAGTTTAGGCCTAAAAGCCAGCATCCTATGTTTTGCAGAAGTTCAGGCTTCAGTGTTCTCTCGGCCTGCTAGGCCTCACTCCACATCACAGCCTATGCTAGAGTACTCACGTGACAGTGACTGTTCACCTGACACAGAGCTGTCCAATCCTCTGCCAGCCTGAGACTCTCTGCATCACCTGACACTGCTCACCAATCACCAAGGACCAGGAAGTATAAGTCGGGAGACTGAGTTGGAAACTGGGCCAGTTCCTCGTGTCACACACAGCTCTGTGTGAGCTTTGAAGCTGAGCTCCCTAAAGGTAACCCTTGTACTTTGGTTCCAGTAAAAACTCTGTTTCTTTGTTACCCAGTTTGGATTAAATTTGTGTTGCCATTGATATCCAGTATTTCCACGAGTTTCAACTTAAAGGCACAGTACAGTATTCCACCATCTCCACTTAAAGGCACAGTTGCAGTGTTTCATCTTAAAGGCACAGTACAGTGTTCCGCAGTCTCCACTTAAATACACAGTTGCAGTGTTTCATCTTAAAGGCATGGTGCAGTGTTCCACAGTCTCAACTGGAAACCACAGCTGCAGTGTTCTACCGTCACAGCCGCAGGGTTCTTCAGCCTCGTATTAGAGTTATAGCCACAGTCATCGTCCTACTTTCAGTTGCGTTTCCAGTTATCTCCGGTACCAGTTGCATCCCAGTCTCACCAGTAACCAGTCCGTCTTACCATCTTGCCAGTAACCTCGAGTACATAAGCACCTATTCCTGTGACACTATATCCAGTACAGTCTCACCTATACATTCATCCTGCTATCAAAGTCCCTGGTGATCCAGTGGTCAGGATATGGCTTCCTCTGCGGAGGCCCGGGTTCGATCCCCGGTCAGGGATTGCTCATTCTTCTCACTGATTCCTACAGACCAGCCTAATATTCACATAGTTCCCCAGTTGCCCGCACAGACTGCACTAACACCGGGTTCACAAAATCACAGTCATGACACCTCTGTACGAACAAAATCTCATGACCAGACTAAAAACACATTGACCCCCACAAGAGAAAACACACACATTGGCCCCACAGAAACACACATTGGCCACCACAGAGAACCAAAAAAACATTGGCCCCAACAGGAAAATAAACAAACATTTTCACCTACAGGAAAAACACAAACACACACACAACACACACACACACACATACACACATTGGCCCTATAGAGAAAAAATACACATTGACCAATACAGGAAAAAAAATAAAAACACATTGGCTATCACTAGGAACATATTTTTTTACTACCGACATGAAAAAAAATAAACACACTGAGATACAAAGCGGTTCGTTACTGTGCAATGAGTTTTATGAAGAATCCATTTGCACAGCCGATCACAAGAAGATTGACAGAAAGAAGGTGTTTGTGGGTGTCAACTGACTATTTTCTGGGAGTGGTTGGAAAAATGCTGGCGTGTCCAAGCGTTTGCAGGGCGGGTGTCTGACGTCAATTCCGGTCCCGGACAGGCTGAAGTGATCGCAGCGACTGAGTAAGTCCTGGGCTACTCAGAAACTGCACAAGATCTTTTTGTACCACACATGCGATCGCACACTTGCACAGCTAAAACACACTCCCTGCTGGGCAGCGACTATGCGAACGCAGGACTGCAAAAAACAGCTAGCGAGCAATCAGGTCTGTATTACCCCCTGTGAGAAGAATTGTCACCCCAACAGCTACCAGGCATCTAAATGGAACAACTGAATTGGCCCCATTGGCCCACCCATAAAAAAAAAAAAACATTGGCACCCACAGAAAGAAAAAAAATACATTGGCCCCCACAGAAAAAAAAATATTGGCAACCACCGGAAAAACTAACACATTGGCCTCTACAGAAAACAATAAAACACATTGGTTCCCCATAGGAAAATAAAAAAACATTCACCCTGGACAGGAAAAAAAATATCCCCCACAGGAAAAAACACAAACACATTGGCCCCCACATGTGATAAATAAAAACACATTGGCCACAACAACAAAAAAACGGGGTTGATACTAGAGATGAGCGCCTGAAATTTTTCGGGTTTTGTGTTTTGGTTTTGGGTTCTGTTCCGCGGCCGTGTTTTGGGTTCGAACGCGTTTTGGCAAAACCTCACCGAATTATTTTTGTCGGATTCGGGTGTGTTTTGGATTCGGGTGTTTTTTTCAAAAAACCCTAAAAAACAGCTTAAATCATAGAATTTGGGGGTAATTTTGATCCCAAAGTATTATTAACCTCAAAAAACATAATTTACACTCATTTTCAGCCTATTCTGAACACATCACACCTCACAATATTATTTTTAGTCCTAAAATTTGCACCGAGGTCGCTGTGTGAGTAAGATAAGCGACCCTAGTGGCCGACACAAACACCGGGCCCATCTAGGAGTGGCACTGCAGTGTCACGCAGGATGTCCCTTCCAAAAAACCCTCCCCAAACAGCACATGACGCAAAGAAAAAAAGAGGCGCAATGAGGTAGCTGTGTGAGTAAGATTAGCGACCCTAGTGGCCGACACAAACACCGGGCCCATCTAGGAGTGGCACTGCAGTGTCACGCAGGATGGCCCTTCCAAAAAACCCTCCCCAAACAGCACATGACGCAAAGAAAAAAAGAGGCGCAATGAGGTAGCTGTGTGAGTAAGATTAGCGACCCTAGTGGCCGACACAAACACCGGGCCCATCTAGGAGTGGCACTGCAGTGTCACGCAGGATGGCCCTTCCAAAAAACCCTCCCCAAACAGCACATGACGCAAAGAAAAAAAGAGGCGCAATGAGGTAGCTGACTGTGTGAGTAAGATTAGCGACCCTAGTGGCCGACACAAACACCGGGCACATCTAGGAGTGGCACTGCAGTGTCACGCAGGATGTCCCTTCCAAAAAACCCTCCCCAAACAGCACATGACGCAAAGAAAAAAAGAGGCGCAATGAGGTAGCTGTGTGAGTAAGATTAGCGACCCTAGTGGCCGACACAAACACCGGGCCCATCTAGGAGTGGCACTGCAGTGTCACGCAGGATGTCCCTTCCAAAAAACCCTCCCCAATCAGCACATGATGCAAAGAAAAAGAAAAGAAAAAAGAGGTGCAAGATGGAATTATCCTTGGGCCCTCCCACCCACCCTTATGTTGTATAAACAAAACAGGACATGCACACTTTAACCAACCCATCATTTCAGTGACAGGGTCTGCCACACGACTGTGACTGATATGACGGGTTGGTTTGGACCCCCCCCAAAAAAGAAGCAATTAATCTCTCCTTGCACAAACTGGCTCTACAGAGGCAAGATGTCCACCTCATCTTCACCCTCCGATATATCACCGTGTACATCCCCCTCCTCACAGATTATCAATTCGTCCCCACTGGAATCCACCATCTCAGCTCCCTGTGTACTTTGTGGAGGCAATTGCTGCTGGTCAATGTCTCCGCGGAGGAATTGATTATAATTCATTTTAATGAACATCATCTTCTCCACATTTTCTGGATGTAACCTCGTACGCCGATTGCTGACAAGGTGAGCGGCGGCACTAAACACTCTTTCGGAGTACACACTTGTGGGAGGGCAACTTAGGTAGAATAAAGCCAGTTTGTGCAAGGGCCTCCAAATTGCCTCTTTTTCCTGCCAGTATAAGTACGGACTGTGTGACGTGCCTACTTGGATGCGGTCACTCATATAATCCTCCACCATTCTATCAATGTTGAGAGAATCATATGCAGTGACAGTAGACGACATGTCCGTAATCGTTGTCAGGTCCTTCAGTCCGGACCAGATGTCAGCATCAGCAGTCGCTCCAGACTGCCCTGCATCACCGCCAGCGGGTGGGCTCGGAATTCTGAGCCTTTTCCTCGCACCCCCAGTTGCGGGAGAATGTGAAGGAGGAGATGTTGACAGGTCGCGTTCCGCTTGACTTGACAATTTTGTCACCAGCAGGTCTTTCAACCCCAGCAGACCTGTGTCTGCCGGAAAGAGAGATCCAAGGTAGGCTTTAAATCTAGGATCGAGCACGGTGGCCAAAATGTAGTGCTCTGATTTCAACAGATTGACCACCCGTGAATCCTTGTTAAGCGAATTAAGGGCTGCATCCACAAGTCCCACATGCCTAGCGGAATCGCTCCGTGTTAGCTCCTTCTTCAATGCCTCCAGCTTCTTCTGCAAAAGCCTGATGAGGGGAATGACCTGACTCAGGCTGGCAGTGTCTGAACTGACTTCACGTGTGGCAAGTTCAAAGGGCATCAGAACCTTGCACAACGTTGAAATCATTCTCCACTGCACTTGAGACAGGTGCATTCCATCTCCTATATCGTGCTCAATTGTATAGGCTTGAATGGCCTTTTGCTGCTCCTCCAACCTCTGAAGCATATAGAGGGTTGAATTCCACCTCGTTACCACTTCTTGCTTCAGATGATGGCAGGGCAGGTTCAGTAGTTTTTGGTGGTGCTCCAGTCTTCTGTACGTGGTGCCTGTACGCCGAAAGTGTCCCGCAATTTTTCTGGCCACCGACAGCATCTCTTGCACGCCCCTGTCGTTTTTTAAAAAATTCTGCACCACCAAATTCAAGGTATGTGCAAAACATGGGACGTGCTGGAATTTGCCCATATTTAATGCACACACAATATTGCTGGCGTTGTCCGATGCCACAAATCCACAGGAGAGTCCAATTGGGGTAAGCCATTCCGCGATGATCTTCCTCAGTTGCCGTAAGAGGTTTTCAGCTGTGTGCGTATTCTGGAAAGCGGTGATACAAAGCGTAGCCTGCCTAGGAAAGAGTTGGCGTTTGCGAGATGCTGCTACTGGTGCCGCCGCTGCTGTTCTTGCGGCGGGAGTCCATACATCTACCCAGTGGGCTGTCACAGTCATATAGTCCTGACCCTGCCCTGCTCCACTTGTCCACATGTCCGTGGTTAAGTGGACATTGGGTACAACTGCATTTTTTAGGACACTGGTGAGTCTTTTTCTGACGTCCGTGTACATTCTCGGTATCGCCTGCCTAGAGAAGTGGAACCTAGATGGTATTTGGTAACGGGGGCACACTGCCTCAATAAATTGTCTAGTTCCCTGTGAACTAACGGCGGATACCGGACGCACGTCTAACACCAACATAGTTGTCAAGGACTCAGTTATCCGCTTTGCAGTAGGATGACTGCTGTGATATTTCATCTTCCTCGCAAAGGACTGTTGAACAGTCAATTGCTTACTGGAAGTAGTACAAGTGGGCTTACGACTTCCCCTCTGGGATGACCATCGACTCCCAGCGGCAACAACAGCAGCGCCAGCAGCAGTAGGCGTTACACGCAAGGATGCATCGGAGGAATCCCAGGCAGGAAAGGACTCGTCAGACTTGCCAGTGACATGGCCTGCAGGACTATTGGCATTCCTGGGGAAGGAGGAAATTGACACTGAGGGAGTTGGTGGGGTGGTTTGCGTGAGCTTGGTTACAAGAGGAAGGGATTTACTGGTCAGTGGACTGCTTCCGCTGTCACCCAAAGTTTTTGAACTTGTCACTGACTTATTATGAATGCGCTGCAGGTGACGTATAAGGGAGGATGTTCCGAGGTGGTTAACGTCCTTACCCCTACTTATTACAGCTTGACAAAGGGAACACACGGCTTGACACCTGTTGTCCGCATTTCTGGTGAAATACCTCCACACCGAAGAGCTGATTTTTTTGGTATTTTCACCTGGCATGTCAACGGCCATATTCCTCCCACGGACAACAGGTGTCTCCCCGGGTGCCTGACTTAAACAAACCACCTCACCATCAGAATCCTCCTGGTCAATTTCCTCCCCAGCGCCAGCAACACCCATATCCTCCTCATCCTGGTGTACTTCAACACTGACATCTTCAATCTGACTATCAGGAACTGGACTGCGGGTGCTCCTTCCAGCACTTGCAGGGGGCATGCAAATAGTGGAAGGCGCATGCTCTTCACGTCCAGTGTTGGGAAGGTCAGGCATCGCAAACGACACAATTGGACTCTCCTTGTGGATTTGGGATTTCAAAGAACGCACAGTTCTTTGCGGTGCTTTTGCCAGCTTGAGTCTTTTCAGTTTTCTAGCGAGAGGCTGAGTGCTTCCATCCTCATGTGAAGCTGAACCACTAGCCATGAACATAGGCCAGGGCCTCAGCCGTTCCTTGCCACTCCGTGTGGTAAATGGCATATTGGCAAGTTTACGCTTCTCCTCCGACAATTTTATTTTAGGTTTTGGAGTCCTTTTTTTTCTGATATTTGGTGTTTTGGATTTGACATGCTCTGTACTATGACATTGGGCATCGGCCTTGGCAGACGACGTTGCTGGCATTTCATCGTCTCGGCCATGACTAGTGGCAGCAGCTTCAGCACGAGGTGGAAGTGGATCTTGATCTTTCCCTAATTTTGGAACCTCAACTTTTTTGTTCTCCATATTTTATAGGCAGAACTAAAAGGCACCTCAGGTAAACAATGGAGATGGATGGATTGGATAGTTTACTAGTATACAATTATGGACGGACTGCCACGGTTAGGTGGTATAAAAAAACCACGGTTAGGTGGTATATATTATAATAATAATACAATTATGGATGGACGGACTGCCTGCCGACTGCCGACACAGAGGTAGCCACAGCCGTGAACTACCGCACTGTACACTGGTTGATAAAGAGATAGTAGTATACTCGTAACAACTAGTATGACACTATGACGACGGTATAAAGAATGGAAAAAAAACCACGGTTAGGTGGTATATATTATAATAATAATACAATTATGGATGGACGGACTGCCTGCCGACTGCCGACACAGAGGTAGCCACAGCCGTGAACTACCGCACTGTACACTGGTTGATAAAGAGATAGTAGTATACTCGTAACAACTAGTATGACACTATGACGACGGTATAAAGAATGGAAAAAAAACCACGGTTAGGTGGTATATATTATAATAATAATACAATTATGGATGGACGGACTGCCTGCCGACTGCCGACACAGAGGTAGCCACAGCCGTGAACTACCGCACTGTACACTGGTTGATAAAGAGATAGTAGTATACTCGTAACAACTAGTATGACACTATGACGACGGTATAAAGAATGAAAAAAAAACCACGGTTAGGTGGTATATATTATAATAATAATACAATTATGGATGGACGGACTGCCTGCCGACTGCCGACACAGAGGTAGCCACAGCCGTGAACTACCGCACTGTACACTGGTTGATAAAGAGATAGTAGTATACTCGTAACAACTAGTATGACACTATGACGACGGTATAAAGAATGGAAAAAAAACCACGGTTAGGTGGTATATATTATAATAATAATACAATTATGGATGGACGGACTGCCTGCCGACTGCCGACACAGAGGTAGCCACAGCCGTGAACTACCGCACTGTACACTGGTTGATAAAGAGATAGTAGTATACTCGTAACAACTAGTATGACACTATGACGACGGTATAAAGAATGGAAAAAAAACCACGGTTAGGTGGTATATATTATAATAATAATACAATTATGGATGGACGGACTGCCTGCCGACTGCCGACACAGAGGTAGCCACAGCCGTGAACTACCGCACTGTACACTGGTTGATAAAGAGATAGTAGTATACTCGTAACAACTAGTATGACACTATGACGACGGTATAAAGAATGGAAAAAAAACCACGGTTAGGTGGTATATATTATAATAATAATACAATTATGGATGGACGGACGGACTGCCGACTGCCGACACAGAGGTAGCCACAGCCGTGAACTACCGCACAGTACACTGGTTGATAAAGAGATAGTAGTATACTCGTAACAACTAGTATGACACTATGACGACGGTATAAAGAATGGAAAAAAAACCACGGTTAGGTGGTATATATTATAATAATAATACAATTATGGATGGACGGACTGCCTGCCGACTGCCGACACAGAGGTAGCCACAGCCGTGAACTACCGCACTGTACACTGGTTGATAAAGAGATAGTAGTATACTCGTAACAACTAGTATGACACTATGACGACGGTATAAAGAATGGAAAAAAAACCACGGTTAGGTGGTATATATTATAATAATAATACAATTATGGATGGACGGACTGCCTGCCGACTGCCGACACAGAGGTAGCCACAGCCGTGAACTACCGCACTGTACACTGGTTGATAAAGAGATAGTAGTATACTCGTAACAACTAGTATGACACTATGACGGTATAAAGAAAGAAAAAAAAATACCACGGTTAGGTGGTATATATTGTAATACAATTATGGATGGACGGACTGCCTGCCGAGTTCCGACTGCCGACACAGAGGTAGCCACAGCCGTGAACTACCGCACTGTACTGTGTCTGCTGCTAATATAGACTGGTTGATAAAGAGATAGTATACAATACATACAACAATGAATATACTACTATACTGGTGGTCAGGCACTGGTCACCACTAGTCACACTGGCAGTGGCACTCCTGCAGCAAAAGTGTGCACTGTTTAATTTTAAATTAATATAATATTATGTACTCCTGGGGGCTCCTGCTATAACAACCTGCAGTGCTCCCCAGTCTCCCCCACAATTATTATAAGCTTTGCCTTTTATACATTGATGTGCAGCACACTGGGCTGAGCTGAGTGCACACAGACTGAGTCACACTGTGTGACTGGCTGCTGCTGTGTATCGTTTTTTTTCAGGCAGAGAACGGATATAGCAGAGAACGGATATATATTAAAATAAATAAAAGTTAACTAACAACAACTGCACTGGTCACTGTGGTAAACTCTGTCTGACTCTGCACAATCTCTCTCTCTCTTCTAATCTAATTTCTAATGGAGAGGACGCCAGCCACGTCCTCTCCCTATCAATCTCAATGCACGTGTGAAAATGGCGGCGACGCGCGGCTCCTTATATAGAATCCGAGTCTCGCGAGAATCCGACAGCGTCATGATGACGTTCGGGCGCGCTCGGGTTAACCGAGCAAGGCGGGAGGATCCGAGTCTGCTCGGACCCGTGAAAAAAACATGAAGTTCGTGCGGGTTCGGTTTCAGAGAAACCGAACCCGCTCATCTCTAGTTGATACTGTATGTCACTGGGTTGGGGGGTTACTGTATCTAGGGCATAGGTTCTCAAACTCGGTCCTCAGGACCCCACACGGTGCATGTTTTGCAGGTCTCCTCACAGAATCACAAGTTAAATAATTAGCTCCACCTGTGGACCTTTTACAATGTGTTAGGGAGTAATAAATACACCTGTGCACCTGCTGAGTTACCTACAAAACATGCACTGTGTGGGGTCCTGAGGACCGAGTTTGAGAACCTGTGGTCTAGGGGACTGACACACAGACAGAAGCTGACACACAGATGCCGACACTGATGCTGACACAGACCCTGACATGCTGACAGATACACAGATGCTAACAAACGCTGACACACTAACACACAGAAGCTGACACACTGACACATACACAGACTCTGACACACAGACAGACACTGACACACTGATGCTGACACACAAACAGAAGCTGATACACAGACATGGACAAATGCTGACACAGACGTGACACACTGACACACAAACAGACGCTGACACACTGACGCTGACACACAGATGCTGACACACTAACACACAGACGCTGACACTGACTGTTTCACCTTCCATGATGATGTGTGTCCCTTGCTGTCAGTTTTAAATCACATTAGGAGCTGACACCCAGCTGGCAAATACCCTGCAGTATTCAGCAGCTACCAGCAGCCTTCTCTCCCCCCCAGTTTACAGCAGCCCCCTCTGGACGTTCTTGCAATTATACTCATGCAGCAGCACCGGTTCTCTGGGCATTTCCTTGCTACGCATTGTCATCTTCAGCATTGCATGTAAACAATACCTTGTTGTGAAATGTTCACCCTTTTCTCGTTACATACTGACTTTTTATCCTAAAGTGCTAAAAAATTTAGTATACATGTAATATTTCTCACCCAATAAACTATATGCTTTCAAACAATGTTTTAACATGATAATCTGTATATGTTCATTCCTATAGCATTCCATCAATAAATAAATAACTATAAAAAAATATACAGTGAAGAATCACTTTCTACCAGTTTCTACCCTTATGGCATATTAATAACCACTTTCTACCTGTTTCTACCATTATGACATATTGTTAACTTTTAAACTTAAAAAAAACAAATCCAAATCTGCTTTATTAAAATAATATTTTGTCATCCACATACAAACTGTAAAGCAATACATAATAAATATGAAAATAAATCTTACAGTTAGCACACCCCAATCCACAAAAAAACATCTATATGCGCAGAAAAATATGGGATACAGCCTTTGGACATACAGGTATAGTGATATATGTCCCTATATATACTAATGCCAACAATACATCACATGTTAACATCCCAGCCTGTTCTCATGTAATGTATTGCTGGCATGGAACTACAATATATGTGAGACATATACTATGGGGAATTAAAATACCCGCAATCATTGATAGCGGGTAATTGTTTTACCGGAGGATATTCAATTAGCCCCAATAAGGCTTATTGGGGATCTTGTTTAACCTGCCTCAGGCAGGCGAAACATAATCTCTGAAAACAGCCCCTTTTCCAGTTGAAAACAGGGCTGTTTCTAGCGAAAATACACAGGTTTCACTGAACCCTGTAGTTTTTTTTCAGGCAACCAAACTGGATTGCCCAATAAAATATTGGAGAAACATTGTTAAAAATTCCCAAAACAGCCATTTTTTACTCCTGGTGTGTCTTCGCACCTAACTGATTTCCGACCCTATATGTTCACAGTAAAAAGAAAATGCATAGTAAAATATGGGATACAGCCCAAACATACCAAGCTGAAAATACACTGTAGTCTACTCTACATGGCTAAAAACGACTGTTTGAACCCTTGGAACATATAGTGGTATATAGATGTAGCCACGCTCATTGTAGTCGCACCCATGCCTTAGTACATCGGGCTGCGCATTTTGCCGCTCAATGCAATATCAGTGGGGCATGGGTGCGACTAAGATGCACGTGCATGCCAGCGTAGCCAAACATTGCGGCTTACAAGGTCCACCAGTGTCTAGTCGCATCCCCGATGAGTGTGGCTACATCTGTATGTCCTTATATACTCCCATGCCAACAATGCATCACATGTTAACATCCCGGACTGTTCCCATATAATGTATTGCTGGCATGGAACAAGGGCCCTCATTCCGAGTTGTTCGCTTGGTAATTTTCATTGCATCGCAGCGATTTTCCGCTAATTGCGCATGCGCAATGTTCGCACTGCGACTGCGCCAAGTAAATTTGCTAAGAAGTTTGGTATTTTACTCATGGCATTACTAGGTTTTTTCTCCGTTCTGGTGATCGGAGTGTGATTGACAGGAAGTGGGTGTTTCTGGGCGGAAACTGGCCGTTTTATGGGAGTGTGTGAAAAAACGCTGCCGTTTCTGGGGAAAATGCGGGAGTGGCTGGAGAAACGGAGGAGTGTCTGGGGGAACGCTGGGTGTGTTTGTGACGTCAAACCAGGAACGACAAGCACTGAACTGATCGCACTGGCAGAGTAAGTGTCGAGCTACTCAGAAACTGCACAGAGAAATGTTTTCGCAATATTGCGAATCTTTCGTTCGCAATTCTGCTAAGCTAAGATTCACTCCCAGTAGGCGGCGGCTTAGCATGTGCAATGCTGCTAAAAGCAGCTTGCGAGCGAACAACTCGGAATGAGGGCCAATATGCGAGACATACAGTATACCACTATATGTTCACTGCAAAAGAAAGTGCACAGTAAAATATGGGATACAGCCCAAACATACCAAGCTGAAAATACACTGTAGTCTGCATGTGTGTGTATGATGGTACAATAATTTTCTTTATATAGGGGGACCGAACGTTGTAAACAAAATTGCATGCACATATTGGCTGTATTTTGGGGGTGTTCAATTGGGATTTTGTTCGATTGAACCTAAAGCTTGATTGTATTGGTGTGTACCTAGCTTTAAGCCTGCAAGCTAGTCAGTCCCAGATTGCGTGCTTTGTAATAAATACCATCATAAGAGCAGACATCACCCATTTTCTTTTGCAGCATAAATCAGATCTATTGTATGGCCCAAATGCTTAACCAGTGGGGATCGGTATGGCATTCCAGCAGTCGGTATCCCAGCAGTCAGGAGACTCATGCCGGGAAACTGACAGCCAGAATCCTGTCCCCTCACAGGCACGCTGTGCTAGCCATGCTTTGGGCCCTGTGGCAACGTTCGGTCACTACTCTATTTTATTTCCACTTGGATGGTGGTGTGGACCACCACCTGAATGGGAATACCGGGTTTGAGTCGGGATTCCAACCGCTGGCATTTTCGACAGCCGGCAAATGTTGTGGTGGCCATTTTTCTGGAAATGTATGTACTCCCAGTTAGGAAAGTACGTATGTAGTCACCATTTAGGGGGAGGGAAGAGGTCAGAGATCTCTGTGGTAGGACGGATATGTCCTGGCCTCTTTGAGAGGCAGCAGGCATTGCTCCATAGATGCCCTATGGTCTCTTAGTGATCAGATTCTGCATCCTAGGACACAGGTCTGATCAATGCTGTTTGTAACAGATGCCCCCTGTTGTATTACCATACAGCGCTATGACTGCTGCTTCCACGAAAACTCCTGAATCCCTTTAATCAACGACCTAAAAATAACATAATGTGGACAATTTGGAAAACATTAAACAAAACCTGTAAAATAAATAGAAAATAAAAGATGCAGTTCTCACTTAAAGGACTCTTGCAACACATTTCCCGCTGCAAGTCGTCTCTTTTTCAGGCAATGTCTGGAACATGAAAATGAAGCATTTGACTTACCGTGAGTTGAGGCTATAGATACAAAGTTACCTAAATAATTCAGTATTGCTCTGATGGGAATGCCTGCTCTGAATAACATCTGTCCTCGTGAGTCCTACCACTACTACTTTCACGGATAATTAGTAGCAGCAAAAGTTTATTCTGCTGGGCTGCCATCCTCCACACAGTGGGTAACTGAGCAAATTAGGCTCCAACAATAAGGATGACATGCTTTACTGCAGGTTGCAAGCAGAGCTTTATGCCAGATCTATCATCTGCTATTGTAATTGTTGCGCTGATCCAGCACATTAACAATGGATGATGATTGTACTGTGAATGGCGGTTGTAGTGAACACAGGAGATTAGGCAGGTATAGGTCTCTGCCATCAGTCTATTGCAATTCAGGCCTCCTATTTGTGGGGGTCCAATTTCCTATAGGTCTGTAATGTGTGGAAAATGGGGATAAATTATGAGGATGGGGATAAATTATGATAAGGAAAGTCCAAAGATTGGGGATTAGTTATCTATTAGTCCATCAAATAATAGAAACTATCACATAAAAAAAAAAAAGACTGGCACAAAAAGTTCTTTTTACAGTGGACTGCATCAGCTTTTCCTCCCTATTGTTCTGAGGATAAATGAATTGATCTCTATACTGTAGCTCCAAAAACAAATCATGAAAAACTGATAATAACAAGAACAGGAAATCACAAAGGTTAGTACGTGCTAAGAACTCAGGTGACGGAACATACTCAGAGATCTCAAATGAATGTGATTTTTTTTTTCCGGCTGTATAATAATAACTTATTTATGTCTTTTAACTGCATTGTTGTTTAATTGCACAGTAAGAACATCACAGAGGTTCAGTTCCACAAGTGTTTTCACCCACATCCACAGTATGTAATTATTAATCAAAGTGCTTCAAGAAACTTTATATAGTATATTTAACTCATTCATTCATCTGAAAATATATTTCCAGTTAGGCAGTAGAAATACAGACGAAGAGCCTGATTAGAGTCATATGCATATCCAGCTCCAGTTGCAGACATTTCTTGCAATCATCAGCAGACTGCATATGTGCTGCAGAAAGCACCTGCAAAATGCGCATGCACCGTAGTATGCATATGCACCTAGAGGAGGATACAAGTGCGTTCGGTCTAAAGTGTCATTACTAATGGTGATGTTTGTGTCTGTGTATGGAAAAACATTGGGAGGCATGATCATACATATGATGCCGCGTGCTTACTTGCATGTTGACATAAAATCTATGTCGACATTCCGAATGTCTACTACATAACATACCACACCCAGTGAAAATGCCTTTTTAATAAGTAGGCTCAAAGCAGAATGGCCCTCATTCCGAGTTGTTCACTCGTTGCCGATTTTCTCTATATTGCGATTAGTCGCTTACTGCGCATGCGCAATGAGCGCATGCGCTTAGTTAATTTACTCAACAGTTAGGTATTTTACTCACGGCATTACGAGGATTTTTCTTCGTTCTGGTGATCGGAGTGTGATTGACAGGAAGTGGGTGTTTCTGGGCGGAAACTGGCCGTTTTATGGGTGTGTGTGAAAAAACGCTGCCGTTTCCGGGAAAAACGTGGGAGTGGCTGGATAAACGGGGGAGTGCCTGGGCGAACGCTGGGTGTGTTTGTGACGTCAAACCAGGAACGAAACTGACTGAACTGATCGCAGTGGCAGAGTAAGTGTCGAGCTACTCAGAAACTGCTAAGAAATTTCTATTCACAATTTTGAGAATCTTTCGTTCGCAATTCTGCTAAGCTAAGATTCACTCCCAGTAGGCGGCGGCTTAGTGTGTGCAATGCTGCTAAAAGCAGCTAGCGAGCGAACAACTCGGAATGAGGGCCAATGACCAGTCTGGATGCAACATAAATCATTCTGTCCAACAGTTCACATGGTACATTGTAATAGGGTGTACGCAGGAGTCTGCATATTCATTGGGGCTTTCAATAATACATATAATTGTAAGAAAAATCCCATCTCAAATAGATAAGAGCGGGCTCGGTTTTCTGAAAACTGAGCCCACCCGAACTTCATGGATCCAAGGGAATCAGAGATCTGGTTCAGGTTTTTCCATGAGGCTCAGATTCCAAAATGAGGCGAAATGTCATCATCCCGGCGTCGGATCTCACGAGTTTTGGATTCGTGCCTGCAGCAGTGACTCTGCACAATTTTACAGCAGATGCCTGAGAGAGCTGTGTGCCTCTGATGTCTCTGCTCAGTGCTGATGCCACAAGTGTGCTGTGCTGAGCTGAAGTCTGAACTATTGTGTCTGTCCACTCATGGCTGAGCTGAATTGTCTGTATAACCACTCCTGTCCTGTGCTGCTGAGCTGAACTATTTGTCCTCCTACACTGACTGCAGTTTTACTGAGCTGACCTATCTGAGAGTCCACTCCGGTCCCCTTAGTGTATTATTGGCCAAGCTACTTATACTGTACAGGCAGTTATCAAGTCCTTGTTTATTACTTTTATTATAGTGCAGGAACTTACACCTATTGTGTGTCACACTGGTGCTGCTGTGTAGCCCTAAATGTCACACCAGTGTAATAATTTTTTGTCACTGTCATCAGTGCAGCCCAGTGTTAATCCATATTTTGTATAACTGGTGTGCGATGTATGTGCTGTGCCCTACTGTGTTCACATAAATAATATAAGCAGTGTGACTCATTAAAAAAAAAAGTAAAGTAAACTATTATACTGTTGTTTTTTTTGTTTTTTGTTTTTTTACATTTGTGCTCAGCGTTCATGTCACATAAGCAGTGTGATTCTGTAGTGACTTGAGTGGTCATTTAAAAAAAAAAGTTCAAATAAATAAATATAATACTATTATACTATAGTTTTCATTATGGATCCAGATCATTCAATAGTTGAGAAGGAGCAGCAACCAAGTACTAGTACCATGGATGCAGGCCAGTTATGATAGTACTACATCTAGAAAATGCCTGCATGGGGGTAGGTGAAGGGGGGGATGCAGTGTGCCTGCGATATAGTGGCTGTAACCTAGGGGTATGGAAGTCTGCCATCTCTTGCTGTGCGCCGGGGGGGGGGGGGGATTGAACACTCATAAATTGCTTGACCAAAGAGCTTGCAATCTACCTACTCTGTTAAAGGTGAATCACTGTGACCTACAAATAAAAATAAATTTCTTACAGAAAGTGAGCTTGTTTGTATGAAAAATTGGGTTGTTGTACAGTACGTATATGTGATATAGATATATATTATTACACACACACAATGGCTGTAACTACCACCGGTGCCATTGATGCCGTGGCATAACTACCAATGGCACCGTTGATGCCATTGGGGTCCAGACTGCCTCTAGGGCCCACCACTCCCCTTGCACCCAGTCACTCATTGAGCACTGTTGAGAAAGTGAAACAGGCGAGCAAGCTGGAGATCAGTTGTATGTGAATTGGTGGCACAGTGTAGCAACTGTTATGAATTGGGGACACTGTGCAGTATATTATGTGCACCAGTGCTATTTTTGTAGAAAAATAGACTCAGGAACTCCCGTGGGTGGGCAGAGCTGTGTGTAATGTGGGAAGAGCTACAGTGGTGCACCTATGGATGAATAAGGGACGTGACCTCACAAAAGGGGTGTGGCCTTGCTGTAAGGGGCATGGCTTTGTCGCAAGGGGCATGAACTTGCAGGAAAAGACTACTTTATACCCCAGTTTTGCAACCCACACTCCCAGACATTGCCAACTATGGAAAAAAAAAATCCTGATTCATGCCCCTTACATTGTCATTTTTCCTCCTTATAGTAATGCCAATTACACATTATGCCACACACCGCAATGCCCATTACACATTATGCCACACACCTAATTCCCATTACACAATATGCCACACACCGCAATGCCCATTATGCCACACACTGTAACACCCATTACATATTATGCCACACACAGTTATGGCCCTGACACTATTTTATGCCCCACACACAATAATGCCCCTTACATATTATGGCACAGAGTAAGGCTTCTAATTACTTTTAAATTACCTGCCTGTTATCAGGGGTCTCATGCTCGTTACCAAGGGTTTCATGCACGTTGTCAGGGGTTTCATGCTTGTTGCTAGGGGATTCATATGTGTTGCAAGGGGTCTCCTGCATGTTGCCATGGGTTTCATGCGCATTGCCAGGGGTTTTCATGCGCATTGTCAGAGGTCTCCTGTGCGTTGCCAGAGGTTTTAATGCACATTGCCAGGGGTTTTGTACAGGTTGCCAGGGGTCTCCTGCTTGTTGCCTTGGTGAGGGCAGGTGCGGGCTGTGAATAAGCTTATACCATAAGCCCCCGCAGTGGATTGAGGCACACCGGGGGCTGCAGAAGTGTTTCCATCCATAGCAGACATGGCAAATGGAGGTACTATCCAGCACTAGAAAGTATACCTAATAAAGTAGCAACTGAGTATATACAGTATGCCAATTACATAATCTGACTCATTTAGGGGGTGTTTAATGCTTGAATGTATAATTCAGCTAACTGTGAGGATTACCTCAAGTCATACACACTAAAAAGTAGCTCATACATATGTGGTCATTGTGCTCCTGAATGACACACAGTTCCTTTCCCCTATCTTAAAAAATACTCCTTCAATGCGTTATGCTAGGGCCATTTTAACGTATAGGTACAGTACAAGTAAAGCTCAAACGCTGCCCGGCTCCCTCCTCCCGGCTCCACCGTACAGCGTAATGTACAGTCACAGGTCACGCTGCGCCGTCTGCCATCACCCACTGCCGCTAAGAGCTACCGAGTGAGATACGGATGTTTCCCACCCGCCCGCCCCTGTGTGTGCTGAGATATGTGTGTGGGCAGGCGGGTGGGGCGGGATACCCGGGATTGAAAAAATGTCCCAGGATTGGCCTTCCTAATTGTGTCTATGTGGCTCCATTCATTTATTCTATGTATTATCACTTTAGAAGAAGAATGTGTATGGAAAATAAGAATTTACTTACCGATAATTCTATTTCTCGTAGTCCGTAGTGGATGCTGGGAACTCCGTAAGGACCATGGGGAATAGCGGCTCCGCAGGAGACTGGGCACAAAAGTAAAAGCTTTCTGACTAGCTGGTGTGCACTGGCTCCTCCCCCTATGACCCTCCTCCAAGCCTCAGTTAGGATACTGTGCCCGGACGAGCGTACATAATAAGGAAGGATCTTGAATCCCGGGTAAGACTCATACCAGCCACACCAATCACACCGTACAACTTGTGATCTGAACCCAGTTAACAGTATGATAAACGTAGGAGCCTCTGAAAAGATGGCTCACAACAATAACAACCCGATTTTTTGTAACAATAACTATATACAAGTATTGCAGACAATCCGCACTTGGGATGGGCGCCCAGCATCCACTACGGACTACGAGAAATAGAATTATCGGTAAGTAAATTCTTATTTTCTCTGACGTCCTAGTGGATGCTGGGAACTCCGTAAGGACCATGGGGATTATACCAAAGCTCCCAAACGGGAGGGAGAGTGCGGATGACTCTGCAGCACCGAATGAGAGAACTCCAGGTCCTCCTCAGCCAGGGTATCAAATTTGTAAAATTTAGCAAACGTGTTTGCCCCTGACCAAGTAGCTGCTCGGCAAAGTTGTAAAGCCGAGACCCCTCGGGCAGCCGCCCAAGATGAGCCCACCTTCCTTGTGGAATGGGCTTTTACAGATTTTGGCTGTGGCAGGCCTGCCACAGAATGTGCAAGCTGAATTGTACTACAAATCCAACGAGCAATCGTCTGCTTAGAAGCAGGAGCACCCAGCTTGTTGGGTGCATACAGGATAAACAGCGAGTCAGATTTTCTGACTCCAGCCGTCCTGGAAACATATATTTTCAGGGCCCTGACTACGTCCAGCAACTTGGAGTCCTCCAATTCCCTAGTAGCCGCAGGCACCACAATAGGCTGGTTCATGTGAAACGCTGAAACCACCTTAGGGAGAAATTGAGGGCGAGTCCTCAGTTCTGCCCTATCTGAATGAAAAATTAGGTAAGGGCTTTTATATGACAAAGCCGCCAATTCTGAGACACGCCTGGCTGAAGCCAGGGCTAACAGCATGACCACTTTCCAAGTGAGATATTTCAATTCCACGGTGGTGAGTGGTTCAAACCAATGTGATTTTAGGAGACTCAACACTACATTGAGATCCCAAGGTGCCACTGGAGGCACAAAAGGAGGCTGTATATGCAGTACCCCTTTGACAAACGTCTGAACTTCAGGCACTGAAGCCAGTTCTTTTTGGAAGAAGATCGACAGGGCCGAAATTTGAACCTTAATGGACCCTAATTTTAGGCCCATAGATAGTCCTGTTTGCAGGAAATGCAGGAAACGACCCAGTTGAAATTCCTCTGTAGGGGCCTTCTTGGCCTCACACCACGCAACATATTTTCGCCAAATGCGGTGATAATGTTTTGCGGTTACATCCTTCCTGGCCTTGACCAGGGTAGGGATGACTTCATCTGGAATGCCTTTTTCCTTTAGGATCCGGCGTTCAACCTCCATGCCGTCAAACGCAGCCGCGGTAAGTCTTGGAACAGACAAGGTCCCTGCTGGAGCAGGTCCTTCCTTAGAGGTAGAGGCCACGGGTCCTCTGTGAGCATCTCTTGAAGTTCCGGGTACCAAGTCCTTCTTGGCCAATCCGGAGCCACGAGTATAGTTCTTACTCCTCTCCCTCTTATAATTCTCAATACCTTGGGTATGAGAGGCAGAGGAGGGAACACATACACTGACTGGTACACCCACGGTGTTACCAGAGCGTCCACAGCTATTGCCTGAGGGTCCTTTGACCTGGCGCAATACCTGTCTAGTTTTATGTTGAGGCGGGACGCCATCATGTCCACCTTTGGTTTTTCCCAACGGTTTACAATCATGTGGAAGACTTCTGGATGAAGTCCCCACTCTCCCGGGTGGAGGTCGTGTCTGCTGAGGAAGTCTGCTTCCCAGTTGTCCACTCCCGGAATGAACACTGCTGACAGTGCTATCACATGATTTTCCACCCAGCGAAGAATCCTTGCAGCTTCTGCCATTGCCCTCCTGCTTCTTGTGCCGTCCTGTCTGTTTACGTGGGCGACTGCCGTGATGTTGTCCGATTGGATCAATACCGACTGACCCTGAAGCAGAGGCCTTGCTTGGCTTAGGGCATTGTAAATTGCCCTTAGTTCCAGGATATTTATGTGAAGAGACGTTTCCATGCTTGACCACAAGCCCTGGAAATTTCTTCCCTGTGTGACTGCTCCCCAGCCTCTCAGGCTGGCATCCGTGGTCACCAGAATCCAGTCCTGAATGCAGAATCTGCGGCCCTCTAGAAGATGAGCACTCTGCAACCACCACAGGAGAGACACCCTTGTCCTTGGAGATAGGGTTATCCGCTGATGCATCTGAAGATGCGATCCGGACCATTTGTCCAGCAGATCCCACTGAAAAGTTCTTGCGTGGAATCTTCCGAATGGAATCGCTTCGTAAGAAGCCACCATCTTTCCCAGGACCCTTGTGCATTGATGCACTGACACTTGTCCTGGTTTCAGGAGGTTCCTGACTAGCTCGGATAACTCCCTGGCCTTCTCCTCTGGGAGAAACACCTTTTTCTGGACTGTGTCCAGAATCATCCCTAGGAACAGTAGACGTGTTGTTGGAATCAGCTGCGATTTTGGAATATTTAGAATCCACCCGTGCTGACGTAGCACTACCTGAGATAGTGCTACTCCGACCTCTAACTGTTCCCTGGACCTTGCCCTTATCAGGAGATCGTCCAAGTAAGGGATAATTAAGACGCCTTTTCTTCGAAGAAGAATCATCATTTCGGCCATTACCTTGGTAAAGACCCGTGGTGCCGTGGACAATCCAAACGGCAGCGTCTGAAACTGATAATGACAGTTTTGTACCACAAACCTGAGGTACCCTTGGTGAGAAGGGTAGATTGGGACATGGAGATAAGCATCTTTGATGTCCAGAGACACCATATAGTCCCCTTCTTCCAGGTTCGCTATCACTGCTCTGAGTGACTCCATCTTGAATTTGAACCTTTTTATGTAAGTGTTCAATGATTTCAGATTTAAAATTGGTCTCACCGAGCCGTCCGGCTTTGGTACCACAAACAGCGTGGAGTAATACCCCTTTCCCTGTTGTAGGAGGGGTACCTTGATTATCACCTGCTGGGAATACAGCTTGTGAATAGCTTCCAATACTGCCTCCCTGTCGGAGGGAGACGTTGGTAGAGCAGACTTCAGGAACCGGCGAGGGGGCGACGTCTCGAATTCCAATTTGTACCCCTGTGATACTACCTGCAGGATCCAGGGGTCCACTTGCGAGTGAGCCCACTGCGCATTGAAATTTTTGAGACGGGTCCCCACCGTGCCTGAGTCCGCTTGTAAAGCCCCAGCGTCATGCTGAAGACTTGGCAGAAGCGGGGGAGGGCTTCTGATCCTGGGAAGAGGCTGCCTGCTGCAGTCTTTTTCCCCTTCCTCTGCCCCGGGGCAGAAATGAGTGGCCTTTTGCCCGCTTGCCCTTATGGGGACGAAAGGACTGAGTTTGAAAAGACGGTGTCTTTTTCTGCTGAGAGGTGACCTGGGGTAAAAAAGTGGATTTTCCAGCCGTCGCCGTGGCCACCAGGTCTGACAGACCTACCCAAATAACTCCTCCCCTTTATACGGCAAAACTTCCATATGCTGTTTGGAATCCGCATCACCTGACCACTGTCGTGTCCATAAACTTTTTCTGGCAGAAATGGACAACGCACTTACTCTTGATGCCAGGGTGCAAATATCCCTCTGTGCATCTCGCATATATAGTAATGCATCCTTTAAATGCTCTATAGTCAATAATATACTGTCCCTATCCAGGGTATCAATATTTTCAGTCAGGGAATCCGATTAAGCCACTCCAGCGCTGCACATCCAGGCTGAGGCAATTGCTGGTCGTAGTATAACACCAGTATGTGTGTATATACCTTTTAGGATATTTTCCAGCTTTCTATCAGCTGGTTCCTTGAGGGCGGCCGTATCAGGAGACGGTAACGCCACTTGTTTTGATAAGCGTGTGAGCGCCTTATCTACCCTAGGGGGTGTTTCCCAACGCGCCCTAACCTCTGGCGGGAAAGGGTATAATGCCAATAATTTATTAGAAATCAGCAGTTTTTTATCGGGGGAAACCCACGCTTTGTCACACACCTCATTTAATTCATCTGATTCAGGAAAAACTATGGGTAGTTTTTTCACACCCCACATAATACCCCTTTTTGTGGTACTTGTAGTATCAGAAATGTTCAAAGCCTCCTTCATTGCCGTGATCATGTAACGTGTGGCCCTACTGGACATTACGTTTGTCTCGTCACCGTCGACACTATAGTCAGTATCCGTGTCTGGGTCTGTGTCGACCATCTGAGGTAACGGGCGCTTTAGAGCCCCTGACGGTGTTTGAGACGCCTGGACAGGCACTAACTGATTTGCCGGCTGTCTCATGTCATCAACAGTTTTTTGCAAAGTGCTGACACTGTCACGTAATTCCTTCCATACTACCATCCAGTCAGGTGTCGACTCCCAAGGGGGTGACATCACTATTACAGGCAATTGCTCCGCCTCCACATCATTTTCCTCCTCATACATGTCGACACAATCGTACCGACACACAGCACACACACAGGGAATGCTCTGATAGAGGACAGGACCCCACGAGCCCTTTGGGGAGACAGAGGGAGAGTTTGCCAGCACACACCAGAGCGCTATATATATGCAGGGATAACCTTATATAAGTGTTTCTCCCTTCTATAGCTGCTGTATATGTATTTTCTGCCAATTAGTGCCCCCCTCTCTTGTTTTACCCTGGTTCTGTAGCAGGACTGCAGGGGAGAGTCAGGGAGCCGTCCTTCCAGCGGAGCTGTGAGGGAAAATGGCGCTTGTGTGCTGAGGAGATAGGCTCCGCCCCCTTTTCGGCTGCCTTTTCTCCCGCTTTTTTTTAGGAAAACTGGCAGGGGTTAAATGCATCCATATAGCCCAAGAGCTATATGTGATGCATTTCTTTAGCCATATAAGGTTTAAAACATGTTTTATTGCGTCTCAGGGCGCTCCCCCCCAGCGCCCTGCACCCTCAGTGACCGGAGTGTGAAGTGTGCTGAGAGCAATGGCGCACAGCTGCAGTGCTGTGCGCTACCTTATTGAAGACAGGAACGTCTTCTGCCGCCGATTTCTCCGGACCTCTTCGCTCTTCTGGCTCTGTAAGGGGGCCGGCGGCGCGGCTCCGGGACCCATCCTGGCTGAACCTGTGATCGTCCCTCTGGAGCTAATGTCCAGTAGCCAAGAAGCCCAATCCACTCTGCATGCAGGTGAGTTCGCTTCTTCTCCCCTTAGTCCCACGATGCAGTGAGCCTGTTGCCAGCAGGTCTCACTGAAAATAAAAAACCTATTTAAAACTTTTACTCTAAGCAGCTCTGGAGAGCTACCTAGCATGCACCCTTCTCGGCCGGGCACAAAAATCTAACTGAGGCTTGGAGGAGGGTCATAGGGGGAGGAGCCAGTGCACACCAGCTAGTCAGAAAGCTTTTACTTTTGTGCCCAGTCTCCTGCGGAGCCGCTATTCCCCATGGTCCTTACGGAGTTCCCAGCATCCACTAGGACGTCAGAGAAATACATATGCCCTTATAAAGCAGCTTCCATTGATCATTTGCAGGCTTTATGCACTTTCCATGACCAAGTCATATGTGTTGCATGATCATCATCTTTGCAAATAACCACTATTGTCTCTGTTCCTTCTTCTAAAAAAAAAAGTCTCCAGTTTTCTTAAGGCCCGTACACACTGGTCGATGTATCGGCCGTTCTCTTGAACGGCCGATACATCGCGGGACCGTCGGCCAGTGTGTACGGGCGATACGTCTGTGAACTCCGTCGTTCACAGACGTATCGCGTCGGCCGCGCAGCACAGCCGACAGCCAATATATCTAACGATATATTGGCCCGTCGTTGTGTGTGTACGGGGCGGTCGTCCGACCGCCCGTACACATGCTGCGGCGGCCGACGGTGATTGACGGGTGAACTGGGCGGGCGCGAGCGCCCGCCCGCCCAGTTCATGACGTCAGTCCCCCGACGGATCGGGCTGTGTGTATGCACAGCACACTGCCCGATCCGTACATAGATATATCTGCAGATCAATTGATCTGCAGATATATCTAATAGTGTGTACCCACCTTTAGTGTTGTTCACAGATCAACATGGGAAAAAAACAACACATCAACATGGCTACTTATACAATTATGTCAGGTTCTATTCAAGTCAAATTTGACATTACAACTGGACAAATAAATCTATTTTTTCAGCAAATACAGCAATATATTCTACAGACTAGGTAGCCCTAAACCTGCTGTGAAACTACACATCCCAGCATGCCCTGCCACTGTTTTGCTATTAGGCATCCCAAATTTTGTGAATGGAGAATTGGGACTAGGGTGGCCAATCCCGGGATCGGGATCGGCGGGATCCCGGGATTTGGGGCCAAAATTGCCGGGATTTCAATCCAATCCCGGGATTTGGGGATTGAGCTGCGCATGCGTGGTTTTTCTTTCTTCCGGGTAGCGCTGAGCATCTTGAGCACTCTGCTCCGAAGCTACACGGCCGTGCACGGCGCCGCGTGACGTCAGAGGTTACTGCGCACACAGCCCCGCGCCGGGACGTCCCTCCAGCCTTACCAGCCCGCCATCTGCACAGTGCAGCCCCGCGCTGGGACGCCCCTTCAGCCATGCCAGCCGCACAGCGCAGCCCTGCGCTGGGACGACCCCTTCACTCATGCCGCCGCGCCGAGATCAGTATTGGGTTGGCACGGCCGGCCCTGGACTGGAGACTATAGTTAGGATGGAGTCGGGACCCTGAGGGATGGGAGGAGGGATCCCTGCTTCTGCCTGCAGTGACCAGCACCACACCGAACAGCTGGGCACTCCCTAGCTCACCTCCCCATACTGTGTAGATGCTGTGCTCATGCATACAGCATCTATTCAGTGACCACTGCCTGCTTTGCAGAGCAGAGGCTGATCAAAGCCTCCCCCAACTGAACACTAGAGATGGGCGCCTGAAATTTTTCGGGTTTTGTGTTTTGGTTTTGGGTTCGGTTCCGCGGCCGTGTTTTGGGTTCGAACGCGTTTTGGCAAAACCTCACCGAATTTTTTTTGTCGGATTCGGGTGTGTTTTGGATTCGGGTGTTTTTTTCAAAAAACACTAAAAAACAGCTTAAATCATAGAATTTGGGGGTCATTTTGATCCCAAAGTATTATTAACCTCAAAAACCATAATTTACACTCATTTTCAGTCTATTCTGAATACCTCACACCTCACAATATTATTTTTAGTCCTAAAATTTGCACCGAGGTCGCTGTGTGAGTAAGATAAGCGACCCTAGTGGCCGACACAAACACCGGGCCCATCTAGGAGTGGCACTGCAGTGTCACGCAGGATGTCCCTTCCAAAAAACCCTCCCCAAACAGCACATGACGCAAAGAAAAAAAGAGGCGCAATGAGGTAGCTGTGTGAGTAAGATTAGCGACCCTAGTGGCCGACACAAACACCGGGCCCATCTAGGAGTGGCACTGCAGTGTCACGCAGGATGGCCCTTCCAAAAAACCCTCCCCAAACAGCACATGACGCAAAGAAAAAAAGAGGCGCAATGAGGTAGCTGTGTGAGTAAGATTAGCGACCCTAGTGGCTGACACAAACACCGGGCCCATCTAGGAGTGGCACTGCAGTGTCACGCAGGATGTCCCTTCCAAAAAACCCTCCCCAAACAGCACATGACGCAAAGAAAAAAAGAGGCGCAATGAGGTAGCTGACTGTGTGAGTAAGATTAGCGACCCTAGTGGCCGACACAAACACCGGGCCCATTTAGGAGTGGCACTGCAGTGTCACGCAGGATGTCCCTTCCAAAAAACCCTCCCCAATCAGCACATGATGCAAAGAAAAAGAAAAGAAAAAAGAGGTGCAAGATGGAATTGTCCTTGGGCCCTCCCACCCACCCTTATGTTGTATAAACAAAACAGGACATGCACACTTTAACCAACCCATCATTTCAGTGACAGGGTCTGCCACACGACTGTGACTGATATGACGGGTTGGTTTGGACCCCCCCAAAAAAAGAAGCAATTAATCTCTCCTTGCACAAACTGGCTCTACAGAGGCAAGATGTCCACCTCATCATCACCCTCCGATATATCACCGTGTACATCCCCCTCCTCACAGATTATCAATTCGTCCCCACTGGAATCCACCATCTCAGCTCCCTGTGTACTTTGTGGAGGCAATTGCTGCTGGTCAATGTCTCCGCGGAGGAATTGATTATAATTCATTTTAATGAACATCATCTTCTCCACATTTTCTGGATGTAACCTCGTACGCCGATTGCTGACAAGGTGAGCGGCGGCACTAAACACTCTTTCGGAGTACACACTTGTGGGAGGGCAACTTAGGTAGAATAAAGCCAGTTTGTGCAAGGGCCTCCAAATTGCCTCTTTTTCCTGCCAGTATAAGTACGGACTGTGTGACGTGCCTACTTGGATGCGGTCACTCATATAATCCTCCACCATTCTATCAATGTTGAGAGAATCATATGCAGTGACAGTAGACGACATGTCCGTAATCGTTGTCAGGTCCTTCAGTCCGGACCAGATGTCAGCATCAGCAGTCGCTCCAGACTGCCCTGCATCACCGCCAGCGGGTGGGCTCGGAATTCTGAGCCTTTTCCTCGCACCCCCAGTTGCGGGAGAATGTGAAGGAGGAGATGTTGACAGGTCGCGTTCCGCTTGACTTGACAATTTTGTCACCAGCAGGTCTTTCAACCCCAGCAGACTTGTGTCTGCCGGAAAGAGAGATCCAAGGTAGGCTTTAAATCTAGGATCGAGCACGGTGGCCAAAATGTAGTGCTCTGATTTCAACAGATTGACCACCCGTGATTCCTTGTTAAGCGAATTAAGGGCTCCATCCACAAGTCCCACATGCCTAGCGGAATCGCTCCGTGTTAGCTCCTCCTTCAATGTCTCCAGCTTCTTCTGCAAAAGCCTGATGAGGGGAATGACCTGACTCAGGCTGGCAGTGTCTGAACTGACTTCACGTGTGGCAAGTTCAAAGGGCATCAGAACCTTGCACAACGTTGAAATCATTCTCCACTGCGCTTGAGACAGGTGCATTCCACCTACTATATCGTGCTCAATTGTATAGGCTTGAATGGCCTTTTGCTGCTCCTCCAACCTCTGAAGCATATAGAGGGTTGAATTCCACCTCGTTACCACTTCTTGCTTCAGATGATGGCAGGGCAGGTTCAGTAGTTTTTGGTGGTGCTCCAGTCTTCTGTACGTGGTGCCTGTACGCCGAAAGTGTCCCGCAATTCTTCTGGCCACCGACAGCATCTCTTGCACGCCCCTGTCGTTTTTTAAAAAATTCTGCACCACCAAATTCAAGGTATGTGCAAAACATGGGACGTGCTGGAATTTGCCCATATTTAATGCACACACAATATTGCTGGCGTTGTCCGATGCCACAAATCCACAGGAGAGTCCAATTGGGGTAAGCCATTCCGCGATGATCTTCCTCAGTTGCCGTAAGAGGTTTTCAGCTGTGTGCGTATTCTGGAAAGCGGTGATACAAAGCGTAGCCTGCCTAGGAAAGAGTTGGCGTTTGCGAGATGCTGCTACTGGTGCCGCCGCTGCTGTTCTTGCGGCGGGAGTCCATACATCTACCCAGTGGGCTGTCACAGTCATATAGTCCTGACCCTGCCCTGCTCCACTTGTCCACATGTCCGTGGTTAAGTGGACATTGGGTACAACTGCATTTTTTAGGACACTGGTGAGTCTTTTTCTGACGTCCGTGTACATTCTCGGTATCGCCTGCCTAGAGAAGTGGAACCTAGATGGTATTTGGTAACGGGGGCACACTGCCTCAATAAATTGTCTAGTTCCCTGTGAACTAACGGCGGATACCGGACGCACGTCTAACACCAACATAGTTGTCAAGGCCTCAGTTATCCGCTTTGCAGCAGGATGACTGCTGTGATATTTCATCTTCCTCGCAAAGGACTGTTGGACAGTCAATTGCTTACTGGAAGTAGTACAAGTGGGCTTACGACTTCCCCTCTGGGATGACCATCGACTCCCAGCAGCAACAACAGCAGCGCCAGCAGCAGTAGGCGTTACACGCAAGGATGCATCGGAGGAATCCCAGGCAGGAGAGGACTCGTCAGAATTGCCAGTGACATGGCCTGCAGGACTATTGGCATTCCTGGGGAAGGAGGAAATTGACACTGAGGGAGTTGGTGGGGTGGTTTGCGTGAGCTTGGTTACAAGAGGAAGGGATTTACTGGTCAGTGGACTGCTTCCGCTGTCGCCCAAAGTTTTTGAACTTGTCACTGACTTATTATGAATGCGCTGCAGGTGACGTATAAGGGAGGATGTTCCGAGGTGGTTAACGTCCTTACCCCTACTTATTACAGCTTGACAAAGGCAACACACGGCTTGACACCTGTTGTCCGCTTTTCTGTTGAAATACCTCCACACTGAAGAGCTGATTTTTTTGGTATTTTCACCAGGCATGTCAACGGCCATATTCCTCCCACGGACAACAGGTGTCTCCCCGGGTGCCTGACTTAAACAAACCACCTCACCATCAGAATCCTCCTGGTCAATTTCCTCCCCAGCGCCAGCAACACCCATATCCTCCTCATCCTGGTGTACTTCAACATCTTCATCTTCAATCTGACTATCAGGAACTGGACTGCGGGTGCTCCTTCCAGCACTTGCAGGGGGCGTGCAAATGGTGGAAGGCGCATGCTCTTCACGTCCAGTGTTGGGAAGGTCAGGCATCGCAACCGACACAATTGGACTCTCCTTGTGGATTTGGGATTTCGAAGAACGCACAGTTCTTTGCGGTGCTTTTGCCAGCTTGAGTCTTTTCAGTTTTCTAGCGAGAGGCTGAGTGCTTCCATCCTCATGTGAAGCTGAACCACTAGCCATGAACATAGGCCAGGGCCTCAGCCGTTCCTTGCCACTCCGTGTGGTAAATGGCATATTGGCAAGTTTACGCTTCTCCTCCGACAATTTTATTTTAGGTTTTGGAGTCCTTTTTTTACTGATATTTGGTGTTTTGGATTTGACATGCTCTGTACTATGACATTGGGCATCGGCCTTGGCAGACGACGTTGCTGGCAGTTGACTGGGCTGAGCCTGAGCAGTGCACACAGATATGGTATGTGACTGAGTCACTGTGTGTATCGCTTTTTTCAGGCAGAGAACGGATATATTAAATAAACTGCACTGTCTGGTGGTCACTCACTATATAATATTATGTACTCCTGGCTCCTGCTATAACCTATAACTGGCACTGCAGTGCTCCCCAGTCTCCCCCACAATTATAAGCTGTGTGAGCTGAGCAGTCAGACAGATATATAATATATATAGATGATGCAGCACACTGGGCTGAGCCTGAGCAGTGCACACAGATATGGTATGTGACTGAGTCACTGTGTGTATCGCTTTTTTCAGGCAGAGAACGGATATATTAAATAAACTGCACTGTCTGGTGGTCACTCACTAGTAAACTCTCTGCACTCTCTACACTTCTACAGTACTCCTCCTAGTCCTAAGCTCCAGTAAATCTCTCTCTCTTATAATCTAAATGGAGAGGACGCCAGCCACGTCCTCTCCCTATCAATCTCAATGCACGTGTGAAATTGGCGGCGACGCGCGGCTCCTTATATAGAATCCGAGTCTCGCGAGAATCCGACAGCGTCATGATGACGTTCGGGCGCGCTCGGGTTAACCGAGCAAGGCGGGAGGATCCGAGTCTGCTCGGACCCGTGAAAAAAACCATGAAGTTCGGGCGGGTTCGGATTCAGAGAAACCGAACCCACTCATCTCTACTGAACACCCCCATCCCCCGCCCGCCAGACACTGCTGCCCACGTGTGGGACAGTGTCCTAATAGCGATACTGTCCCGCTGGAATCAGGACAGTTGAGAGGGCATGCTAAAACTGGGGCAGGGTGGCTGGAATGTATTGTTTCACAAAAGCTGTAGAGGTTTATCACAGTATAACGATCACACTTTATGTTGGCAGCACATGACAAAAGATGAGTAGATATACTGAACATCAGCTGTTCCATGTTCAACTGATGACAATAAGTTGGTAACAATCCAGAGTATTTTGTTTTCGTGCTCAGGGAAACTAACCTGATTTCTGAAGACATCTGTCATGCACAGGTTATTCAGAATCTGGCTTACTGCAGCTTTATTGTCAGATACAAGGCAAAGTTGTAGTGATATGTCATATGCAGAACCGATCATAAATATCTGATGGGTTTTGTGCAGGAAAGCTGTACTGAATAGCAAGTAGATGAGCTTAAACTGAAGTGTCTGGTATGCAAAGTATTAATGCTTATACAGAGTAGAGATGTGCGGCGGACACTTTTTGGGTTTTGTGTTTTGGATCTGGATCTCACCCAAACACACAGGCTTTCACCTCCACTCCTATATTGGTGTGGAACGGAACGGACTTATACCAAACAAATATAAAATTACCACATTACTGGACAAACTGAAAAGCTAGGGGTAAAGCTTCCAAATTTGTACCCTATTCTCCATTTTCAGGGTTTCAGATAATCTCGGATTTAATGCTGGGATGCAAATAAACTGGTGTATACCACAGGATCAAGATTGGATATTTTCCCCTCCCTGGAGTCTGGAGACTTGTTTTGTGAAAATCTCGTGGGTTTCTTTTTTTAATTTTTATTGCATTTTTATTTACATATTTTGTGGCAGATGCCTTATTTTTGTATTTCACAGCTCCCAGTTACATGCATGTGAGCATACCTGTGTGCCCCAGTTACACGCATGTGAGCATACCTGTGTGTCTTGTTTATTTTTTCATATTTAATTTTTAAATAAAGTATCCCCTTAGATGTTTTAGCAGCCCCTCCTGTGCCCCCACAGCAGCCCCGGATGGGGCAAGTTGAGTTTGGGTGGATTCGGTACAGTACTAAGCAGGACTGTGCAGTGAATTATTTGTTACTGAACCCCTGCTGTAGTGGAGCTTACCACTCTACAGTTGAAAATCATTTCATGCTATAAGTAGGACTGTGGGAGGAAGCGGTGCTAACCTCTGTGCCCACAGCATGCCTCAGCCTGGCAAGCCAGACATCTTCCTGGCTGTAAACCACCATGAGACTCCATATTGGGCCTTATTAGGTAACTGTTTGTGCCTCATAGGAGCTCCTGGCCCATCTAGTGCTGCAGTGCAGTGGAAAGCTGATGCAATGCAAGATCACTGAAACTCTGTTCTTCTAACACAGCGAGGTCTTGTGATAACCCTACACAGCCCTTAGGAAAATAACCCTGTACAACAAATGCACATATTCTAAATATATAATCCCAAAATGTGGAACATCAATAAAAAATCAAAGTTAAGGTTGACTAATTGGAGCCATTCATTTGAGTGAGTCCCTAACATGAAATAATTGAGAAGAACCTCTCTCTAATGCTCCGGCAGAAAATCTCACTTTTACCTCTCCGGCAGTTGCACTGGATTATGAGTTAGTCTCTTCTGAGTCACACTGACTTTGGCCATGCGGCTGTTTTCACAAATCTGTTTGTGATGTTGAAGCTTGTTTCCTATGTGCTCTAGGCTTTCATTTAAACCTAGGATAAAGTACAGCAGCACCCCTGGACTTGTATGGCATAGGCAGCACCCCTGGAGAATTACACAGCACAGCAGACAGGCAACACCACCGCAGGAATTAAACGGCAGTGGGGCAGCACTCCTGGACTGATAGGGCAGAGGGGCAGCACCCAATATAGGGCAGCACCCCTGGAATGTTGTGGCAAAGAAAAGAGGAGCAAGATGGCGTTGTCCTTGGGCCCTATCAGCCATCCTTATGTTGTATAAACAGGACATGCACACTTTAACAAACCAATTATTTCAGCGACAGGGTCTGCTACACAACTGTGGCTGATATGATTGGTTTGTTTGGGCCCCCACCAAAAAAGAAGCAATTAATCTCTCCTTGCACAATCTGGCTCTACAGAGGCAAATTGTCATCCTCATCCACAGATTCCTGCCCCCCCCCTTCAGTTTTACATTCTCATCCTCACAGAGAAATAATATTCAAACAAACCACATCATTTAGGTGTCAGTGGACTGCTTACACTATTACTCAAAGTTGTTGAACTTGACAATGACTTATGATGAATGCACTGCAGGTGACGTACAGTATATGGGAGGATGTTCCTAGGTGGTTAACATCCTTACCCCTACTTATTATGGATTGACAAAGGCAACAGATGGCTTGACACCTGTTGTCCGGATTTGTGGGGAAATAATTTGATACCGAAGAGGTGGCTTTTTTGGTATTTTGCCCAGACATGGCAATGGTCTTTTTCATTCCATGGCCAACAACTGTTCTCCACTGGTGCCTTATTCAAACAAACCACAACACCATCAGAATTCTCATCATCAACATCCTCCTCAGCGCCAGCTCCACCAATATCCTCATCCTGGTATACTTCTACAGTGACATCCTCAATCTCAATATCAGCAACTGGACTGGCGGTGCTCCTCCCAGCATTTGCAGAGGGAGTGCAAATGGTGGTAGGAGTCTCCTCTTCCATACAGTGTTTTGAAGGTGAGGCCTAGACATTGCAACTGCAGACAGTGCCAGCACCCTTGTATTTTCACAACACCCCTGTAATTTTACAGCATACAAAACAAGGCCAGTGTACATTTATTTTCACTGCACCCCTGTATTTTACAGCATACAGGGCCAGTGTACTTTTATTTTAACAACAGCACCCCTGTAGTTTTACAGTATACAAGACAGGGCCAGTGTACATTTATTTTAACAGCAGCATCCCTGAATTTTTACAGCATACAAGACAGGGCCAGTGTAAATTTTAATAACAGCACCCCTGATTTTTTACAGCATACAAGACAGGGCCAGTGTACATTTACTTTCACCGCACCCCATATTTTTTACAGCATACAAGACAGGGCCAGTGTACATTTTAACAGCAGCACCCCAGATTTTTTCAACATACAAGACAGGGCCAGTGTACATTTATTTTCACTGCACCCCAGATTTTTTACAGCATACAAGACATGGCCAGTGTACATTTATTTTCACTGCACCCCAGATTTTTTACAGCCAGCACCCCTGATTTTCACAGCATACAGGAGGACAGTGCCCCTTCCCCCTGTACAACACAGTGACCGCCAGAACAGCAACACCCATGTACAGCTGCAGCACCCCTAACAGCACATAAACCACCAGTGACAGCCAGGACAGCACCCCTAACAGCACAGGTACACCACAGTGACAGGAACAGCACCCCCAGAGCACACACACTGACCCAACCCAACGTTACCACCCACAGAGAGACAGAGGTCTGTCTCCCTCACTCTCCAAGTCTAGAGTGAAAATGGCAGTGATCCGCAGCTGTTTATATGGAATCCAAAACCCACGAGAATCCGACAATGAGATGATGACGTTTTTCCTCGTTCTGGTTTCTGAGTCTGGTGGAAAGTACCGAGCCGAACTCAGATTCTGGCTCGGAATGGTATGTTCAGGGGGTTCGGTTCTCTGAGAACCAAACCCGCTTATCTCTAATACAGAGTAGTGTCCTGGTACTGTACATCCAGTACTAGCAATAGAGCAGTGATCAAAGTCGACCTATAACCAGGTAATGGAATGTGTTTTTATTTGTTGGTAAAGTAAAGTGTTTTTTTTAAAGAGTGTTGTATACTGTATATATCTTTCTTCTGCCTGCTTATTTCTGACCTGTAGCAAGTCCTGGAAGGACTGACATACATACAGTATATGCCTATTTCTGTCTACTGTGAGGTTAACTTATAGCATAGTTTATGCATAATAAGTATGCTCGATTGAAACCCAATGAACAATGTGCTGTTCTGTCTTTTCCTACAACTGTTTTGTCATTAGATAGTCTCTGACATTCAGCTGTGTTTAAGTACTGTAGGTCAGGAATCAGCATTCAGTGGCATCTCACTTACCAGTGCTCTGGTGTGCAGGCCTCCGGAGGTCACAGCCCCAGTCTGCGGCTGCATGAATGCTCTGTCCGCGGGCATGGTGCACATTGTCATTGTGTACCCCTGAAGCCCATCTAGTGTGTACCCACCATCTGTGCAGCATGGGCACCACCATGACACTTGTGGTCAGCTGACCTGCAAACACTCAATCCTGCGCTGTGTCAGCATCCAATGCCTGCTGACCAGGGGGTATAAATCCAGAACATCGGCTCAGTTTCATCGCCTTGAACAATGCATCACATCCAGTGTACAGCGTCTTCTGGCTCCAGTCTCCTGTCTCCAGTGATTTCCTTGCTCCAGTGTCTCAGTGGGACTACAGGCTCTAGCCACCCTGCTCTGCTACAACTCCTTCCACAGTCAGCTTCCACCTCTGCATGCAGCAAGAGACTCTCTCCAGGTGCTACTTATCATTCTCACCTGTGTGTTGTTTGTCTGTGTTCAGCACTGTGCTATTCCATCTGCCACTTAAAACAACTAGCTTGCAATTTACAAACTGTCTTCTGCTTTGGCATTGCTTGGCTTTGTGGACTTGTACATATGTACAGACTGTGTGAATTTATTGCTGTTGGTTTCCAGACAAATCTACGGAGTTACTATTGCCTGTGTTCACTGTCATCAGTTGCAGTACTATTATTTGCATATTTGATCCTGTTACCATCGAGTTCCATGTCAACCATTGATGTTTGCCATTGGCTTCCAGGCTGGTCATCACTGTTATTAGTTTCACTGGTTTACAGATCATCACCTGTGACTGTTGTTATACCTCTGTCAGATTCTTTGCTCACACCATCAGTATTGTTATTGTGCTTCAGTGACTGTTCATACCTCTGTGTGCTAATAAATATAATTGCGCACATGCGCGGGAATATTCTACAGCCTCCTAGTTTCCTCCACCGCACCACCACTGACCCACTAGTGTCCCCTCCGGGAACAGACACAGTTACAGGCCTGACACTGTATTTGTAAAGGACATGTTTGTTGAAGTGATTTTTCAGTCAACTGCTTGTTGTTAAAGGGTACAGTACTGTATGTCCTCTTAAACATAATTTTGTTTAGTACAGTACATGTTACTGCAAAACTCTTGAAAAATGAAATAACACACAAACACATTGTACCTGCCCTTAGACGTTGTAGCAGACTGTAGACTTTCTGTCAGCATAAAATCCCTGTTTGTGGTACTGTGGTGGTGTTTTGTGCGTATATTTGGGCATGCTGCGTCTGCCAAGGACACATATATCAAGTCTTTTCGGCATCATTAATGTTGAAATAGGAGTGCACTACTGAGCAGACTCCAGTCTTCCTGTTCTCCAAGGAGGCTTCATGCCTTATCCCAAGATGGCTATCAAAATATTTACTGAGCATGTGTGGAGCCATCTTAGAACTGCACTAGAGTATCACAGTGGAAAATACATGTCTTCCACTTAGCTCAAGGTAGACCTGTAATCCACAATGACTGCAATGGCACCACTAGCCAATGCATACATTCAATCACCAGCTTGTGAGCTGTGTGAAACCCCACTCCGCTCAACCTTCACTCTGTCACCTGGATACATGTAACAGTAGGTATGGCTGTACCTGCTATCTTTCAATAAACCAACATCACTGGTTAAGTAACTGGACTGTTCGTAGCTCCAGTTATCCGCTGGGGTGTGCCTATATAACTTTGCAATATCAACACTTGGACACACATTATTTTCAACAATTAATAGAGCAATTTAATGTAACTAGCTGAAGTACCTGACACGGCCTGGGTTTACATTTTCCAGTTATTCAGTTATCAATGAGCTGTATGTAACTGTCAACATATTAAAAATTATTTGTAGCTTAGTAGCTCTTCCCAAACACCCATGAAGTGACTGCCCAGTGTTGTTTTTATTTTTGGAGAGGCACCAGTAGCATTGATCCCCAGCTATTCTTTCTGTTCCGTTTTATAATCACTTTTACATTGCGAGAAGGGTTTCAAGTTTCCTTCTGTTATCAATGTTGCTATTGTAAAACTTTTGGGTACACACCATTTTTTGTCTTCCATCTTTGTCAGTTATTTTGGTTCATTGATTTATGGTTATTTCAGTCAATTATTTTTGATCATTGAATTATTGTCATTTCTGTCAGTTATTACAGTTCATTAATGTTTTCATACAAATCCATCCAGTGGAAGGCCCAGAACAGGTTACCTGTGTCAAAGTTCTGCCCAGTGTACACCAATAGGAGGTCAGACGGGGTCCTCAATCCCCTATTATGTCTTCTGGGATCCAATTTTACCACTTTGTGCAGTTTTCTTCCAAATCCATCCAGTGGAAGGCCCAGAAAAGACTCCCCAGGTCAAAGTTCTGCCCAGCGTACACCAACAGGAGGTCAGACGGGGACCCCAACCCCCTAGTATGTTTTCTAGGATCAAGTGTTATCACTCTGTGAAGTTTTCTTCCAAATCCATCTAGTGGAAGGGCCAGAACAGGCTGCCTGGGTAAAAGTTCTGTCCAGCACATTCCGCCGTGAGGTCTGACAGGGACCCTAACCCCCCAATAATTTGGCCAGGATCCAAATGAACCACCTCATATTGGTTTCATCCCAATCAGTACATGGGTGTATGAATACATAACCGGACAAATAGACCAATGAATTTTATATATAAGATGCATACTTGTTCATGGGGCTAGGTGTAGTTTATTAGACTTACCTATTACCTTGTAGCACTGTTGGTACAACATTAGTAAACAGCATTATTGACACTTGCAGATTTGATAACATAATTACAGCTGCAGATGAAATGGTAAACAATTATCTCAATGAGACACAGTAGGTCATCTTGTGGCGGTGATAACAGGCTAGGGTGTATTTGGACCCTGTACAGCCCTTGTTTTCCAGGATCTGCATCCACTAGATACTGTAAATATTGTTTGACCACCTACAGTATGTCTAGCCCAGTGGAGACCTTCAGGTGGCAGCAGCTGTTTCTTACAGGTGTAAAAACTGAAGAGATATTCAACAAGCTACCCTTGTACAGAAGGGGTTGGGGATGGAAGGGCAGCATTTGGGATCTCAGAGGTCAGCATACAGACCCCGGGATCCCGGCAGCAGAATGCCGGCAGGGGGGATGAGCCACGCTATGCTCGCCACAGGTTCTATTCCCACTCTATGGGTGTCGTGGACACGCATGAGTAAGAATAGAACCTGTGGGTTGGCATTTCGACTGCTGACATTTTGAGTGCACGGGATCCCGGCGTCAGCATGGTGACCACCGGGATCCCAAGTGCCAGTCACATGACCGCATCCCGATAGAAGCGTGTGTGGCTCAGACAGATAAGAGAAGAGTAAGGAAAAGACCATGAGAGGCCCATTTTATGTCTGCTGAGAGGTCAGTGGGAAACATGATAAAAAACACTGTATTAAGGTACTGTGGAGGGCTGTAAGGGTTCTTACCAGGTCTGCAGTGTCATAACATCCATTGCTATCTATGCCATTTAGTACGGTATGGCTACATGGTTATGCGGTACAGGGCTAGACAGTACTATTCAATACCTCAGCTGCACCGGGCCTCAAAGTTCAACGATATGTTCTGTGCAATGCCAACAGCTACTGTACTTGTATCTTTGGTTTTCTCTATAAAAGGATATCTGTACCTACTGTACAGTAGGAAGCCTTTATTAGTCTAACTCTTGTGCATCAGGCTGTGCTCTCTTACCTTTGATATCTGTGTGCTAATATCACTGCTAATTCTTTTGACAATTTCCAGTTTACTCCCTGTAGCTCTGTCACAAGTTGCACACACGTTTTCCACATCCTGGACTGTGCTCATACTATAATTTTCAAACTCTGAATTGATTTTAACTGCATTCCTGCTGTGCCTACTGCTTGACTGTGCATATATTAATTATATTTTAAATATACTCTGCAGGAGTATATCACTGTTCATGCTGCTTACGCTAGTTAAAATTCCTGTCACTACTGACTTTGCTTCTGACCAGCTTATCCTCATACTCTGTAGTGCTCCAGCCATTGGGATACTCCCTAAATGTATCATTAAGTCTGCTATACTATCACGACAAGGGCCCAGTGACTCAACTATATTATACTTGTCTATTCTCTCAGAATACAGCAGCTTGATGAATCACAGAGTTTTGCGTCATGGAGGAGTGGAGCTGCATTGACACCATTACCCCATACCTATCACCTCCCTCAAGTCCCAGCCAGAATGTTAGCAGGTATAAACTGTCTGAAGGAGACTGAGATCCTGAAAGAGGATATTAAGCAGAATGACTGAACTTCATGAAGTAAGATCGTACTATGAAAGGGCTACAGTAAATGTTTGCCGATAAGTGAAAAATTACTTACAGTATGTTGAAGAAAGACAACTGCAGGATCTAAATAGTCCATGTCACAATATCATAGAAAAATTACTTGTATGTGAGTGTCTACAGAAAAAATGTAGATTACAACATCTACAAATTTAGATTTTGGAAAACAAGTGGAATACTGTTTCAGCAGTGTAAGGCAGAGAACCATGTGAATGTCATTATGAAACTTGGGGTAAAATTGACCAAAGTTTGATTTTGGTGATTCAAGGGATTTGACATTCTGTTTCCATTTGATTTCCACTCAATTTGGGGTTGATCAGATTTACTAAAGACCAAATTGAATGTCAAAACATCAATGTTTTCCCATAGCCCAACATAGAATACCCTCGTTCACTAAAGTTCGATTTGAAATGGTACTCAAAATTAAACCCCAAATTAAACCTCAAATCCCCAAATGTTTAGAAGGATGTTAGATATTCAATTTTGGCTTCTAAACCCATTCTAATAGTAGGAAATTGATAGTGATTACTTTTTAAGTAGCCAAAAGCATGTAGGGCAGTGTGGAAGTAGTAATAATGGCTGCCCAAGGTTATGGTATATTGTGCACCTACCTGCACAAAGCAAATCACCGCCTGACTGAGATAACCCTGGAGGATCAATCAGAGCACCATCAGCAGCTTTATGAGTTGAACAGTGCACATATTTAAACTTAGACATCATACTTTTTCCATTAATGTGCAAAAGGTAGCACCAGAGCACAATATTGGGCAATTTGGCTGGAAAATATATAGAAATTTAAAATCATGAGTGTTGGAAATGGCTATCCTGATTCATCCTCAGCAATTCATCCCTGTCTGCAAAAATTATTGTGGGACAAATGCCAGAGGGATGGTTGTTTTGTAATATGTGCTAATAAAGCAGTTAATCATAATTGTTACTATATTGTTCTAATTTTTTACTCTTTCACCAAAAAAGGTTATTTAGGCTTTGGCTGTTGCTCTTGGCTTCTGACTCCATTGTCAAATCCACAAACTCCTGTTGAGCATAAGTATAAAGAGGCACATATAGCCACCCAATCCATGACAGAATACATCTATGATTTATTTTTAAATATTCAGAAGACATATAATTATGTCATTTGCAAAAATGTTTGATATTGTGCTCTGCTGCCATCTATTGCATAATCGTGCATTAAATAAACCACTCTCCCCAGATTATGCAATAAACAGGGAGAAGGCAGAGGTGATTTTATTTTTAGCAACAACTGACTATGTGTGCACTGAAATTGTAAGGCAGGCTGGCAGATTAGGGCTAAGCTTATTGTTAACTATTTTAGCGGTAAGTATTAAAAAAAATAATCATCACTTAGGTTTTCATGTATAAAACAGTGTAAAGAGAGAGCTTCCACTAGTGTGCATGTGATACATTTGGACCAATAGGAAGAAATGAGGAAGTTCTGTTTGATTTTGCTGGGGATTTTAATTGGGTGTGGAGGTTCAATTTTGGAAGGGATTTTATAAATTCAACTCTAAATCCCTTCCTAACATGAATCCATATCGAATTCGATTTGAAAATCAAATGCAAAATTTATTTTTAGTAAATAAGGGATTTTTGTAATTAGATGCCAGATACTACAGAGAATGCAACTGATGGTCACGATGTTGATTAAATCCTGCATATTTGGACACAGGAGGCATCGGATCTGACATGCCAGTTGGAGGTGTCCTTCATATGCATCCTGTAGGTATTAGTATATTTTTACGCAGCAGCTGCATCCAAAGATGTATCTCTGAATTATGCCCTGTATTAATAATGTGGGTTAAATCTGTTCAGGCACAATTACAACAGAAGTATTTTTGTTGAAGTCAAAAGTGTTCGAGTCTGACTTCATAGAATTAATTGGTTGTGGTCCAGAACCTGGGCCCCTTTTCCGGAAGTGGCGAGGTCAAGAACTGCGTCGTAAGACGTAGTCTCCTAGGCCTCTCAAGACACCTTGTGATGGGATGCCTGAGTAAGCTCAGGCTTACTCAGCCTACCGTCACAGATGAACATTATGAGATGTGTCCCGAGCACATCAGTGGCCAGCGCTGGGACAATGGAGGTTATTCAGATGTTGAAGCAAACCAAAAATGCAATCAAATGGGCAAAACTATGTTGCACTGTAGTTGGGGAATATAACATGTGCAGAGAAATTTAGATTGGGTTGGAGAGTGTCCAAAATTAAATCTAGATTGCAGTGTAAAAATAAAGCAAGATACTCCTGGGAAAATACCCTGCATAAGGCTCCTAAGGTTTATTTCCAAACAAAGTCTTTCACTTTGTCCAACAGTCCATAAACGTCTGTGGGCACTAGATGGCAAATGCCGACGCATTTTGGGATGTCTAAGTCCCTTTTTCAAGGCTGTGTCTAGACAGACCTCATTAGGAAATAAACCTTAGGAGCCTTATGCAGGGTATTTTCCCGGGAGTACTGTACCTTTCATTCCACACCTGCGGCTCCTTTTCTTCCATTTGGTAGGACTTTTTCCATTCGAGCTTTCATTTGTCTGTCATTGTAAAATAATTTTTATTCTATGTTTTAAGTGTAGTGTCAATATTAAAATGTCATGTTTTTAACGTTACACTCTGACTGGACCTTTCAGACTTTAAATGTCTTTCAGCACCCTGTTAAAGGGCATGTATATTAGTAACATCTGACTTGCGCCAATTGAGAGGAACCACTTTCTTCTACTTGTTCTGTTTTCATATTGGGAGCTTTTGAGGGGAGCTCCTGGATCCCCCTGGGCTTGCTCTAGGTCTCACAGCGCAGCAAGCAAACTCAAATTTGCCATTGTATAACCCTGGTGAGAACTTTAGTGTTTGTGCTGTCTCATGCTGCCTCCTTTCTCTTCTGGGTGGACAATGGACCTTGCACTCTGGTGTATGTTCAAGTTTCTCTCTAGTGTATAAACACTCACAGTTGAAACTCAGGATATGAGGCCAAAAATACCAGGGAAAATTTCCATGGAATCCTCAAATCTCTATTTTGTACTCTCGGACCAGTGAGCACTGCAAACATCTCAGACCATCTTAACAGCAGTGTAGGACCCTGGGCAAATCAATGGGTGGGGGGTGCTCTCAGTGGCACCTTTGATGTCCCGTGGGCGGTAAGGGGTGTTCTATCTTCCACTCAGCATGTAGGACCTGGAGCCTTAATTTCTGATAATTACTTCTTTACTGCACAGATGGCGGGAGATAGGGCAAGAGGAAGAACACTAAACTGTAGAAGGGGGCACTGAACTGAATGAAGGGGCCCTGGTACATGACTTCTAGGTTGGTAGATGGTGTTTAGTGGATAGTGGAGTGGGATTAATATTCATAATTTCTGGTGGGAGGGCAGCTTGGTTGACTGCAGATATCTCCAGTGCCTAGAAATAAATGTCTTAGCTTTCAATGGGATAAAAAGAAACTAGAGAGTCCCACCTCTTCAGGAGGTACTAGGGACTTGGCGAGGAAAATATATAACTGCATACCATATCTCTGCTTCTAGGCATAGTAGAGACAAGCTGCCAGTGTCCACCGAAAAGGAAGGGTCACAGCTTTTGGAGTATAGACTCAGAAAACTCTAAGTCAGACAGAATCTGAGATACCTGGCTGGGGAGAACAATTAATAGACTTGTATGGGGAACACTGCTTTGAAGTCGGATATCTCCGATTCGCAGGGCCATTCTCAAAAATCTGGTACCCCTGGAAAAAGGGGACCATCAGCTATCAGCCTAGGGCCCTTATACTCCAGGGGCCTCTGGGCAAGTGCCCATTGAACCCATACGAAAAGACGACCGGGAGGTAGGTCAGCATTTATGTGTTGCCTTTCCTTTTAGACCATCTCTTACATCCCGTGACTCATCATTCTGTGTTGGTAGATCTTGGGACCTTTCCTCTGGATCGCTAATAACTAATAGACGCGAGCATCCATGTGGTAACCCGCTGCAGCTTTCACATAGAATCTGAAAAGGGCTTTGACATACACAGAGCTAAAATGATAGGCAGCTGAGCTAAAAGGGGTTACACAAAAGATGGAAATCCCTATCATAATCAGTATATACAGTAGATGTGCATGTTCAGTGACAACTTAATGATTTTTCTCCTAGATCAGACACAGCAGGTACTGTTCTGCCAGAGTGACAAGACTATCTGGGATAAAAAAATATGCAGTTTGCTTTCTTCTGCCCTACAGAATTCAGTCATTAATTATTTGAGGGAAGGAGGAAACAGGTAAAGATTTTAAGTAAGGGAAAGCTGTAACATGTTATTAACAGGTTAACAACATAACAAAATCATAGGTTACCTATTCTGTACATATGCAATTGTATGTGCCTTCGATTTCAAGATGTCTCCTACAACACTTTCATTCTGTCATTTAAACTGGGCATTTGCTCAGCAACCTGTCAGCTTAGTATAACATAAGAGGTTTTCATCAGTCACCATTAATATGCCGTCCTCGCCACACACTCAGCCCTAATATCCAAAATGGAAAGTGTTAAAATTGAGACTCCCCTGACATAGAAAAAGGCTATAGAGATGAAAGAGTAATCAATCTCTCATAAATTATATACAGCAGTGGATAAATTATATATTAAAAGCTGCAGTAAAATGATCGAGAGGAATGATAATTTATTCTCCTGAATTCTATCAGATTAAATCCTTGGAAAGATCAAACAAAAAGTTATAAAATAGGAATTAAAGGTAATAAAGGCTCCTTGACATGAGATAATACTGAGAGCTGTAATGCATAATTAAGAGCTCCAGGGTTAATGTTAACACTTTGCAGCAGTATTGCCTCCCACCCAATCAGTTTGTTAATAAGTGTGGGGGTCACTCATACTGTTGGCGGGGATGAGCAATAACACAGATAAGCCTATAAAACACCAGATTTTAATTCATTTAATTACTATACTTAACCAGATGGAATCAGCATAACAGAGCTTTGTCTTTGTTGGGTTATTACAATTTGTGTTGTTACCATTTTTTCAACTTCAACTCCACAGCTGTGCTTGTATTGCACCCAAACATTCTCACCCTTAAGGCTGTATTTAAACTTACAAACCATTGTTAGCAAATACACACTAAGCCAGTGTTTACACATCCATACAGTATGTTCTTCTCCATATTGCTATTCCATACTGTATATATACAGTGGTTAAAAATACATGGTTGCTTAAGGGACATTAAAACAGAACTGGTTTAGTGTTTTCTTGACTACTGTACAAAATGCAGCTCTGTAAAAGAAAGTAATTACACCCTGACTCTCCATTGGCAACAACTTAATGTCTTGCCAATGTCTTACTTTACTTTTGGTTGGTTACATTAGATAGACACCTTCCTCCGAACATGCCAACTTACTGCAGAATGCTGAAAGAGCATGGTGGATGTATTTAGTTAAGTATTGTGATGAGAGTGCCTGCTCCATACTAGAAAACGCACTCTATGCAAAAGAAAGCCAGCAATTCATTTATTATGTATAGTCATTTTTAGTTGAAATTAGTTCTTCCAACAGTTTTCCAATACGGTATGTGCCAACCATTTCATCCTTCCAGTGAAACTAAAAAACAGCATCCTCTGTTGTGTTACTGGCAGCATAATGTTGCCTGTGGCAGAGAGCTGACAAATAGACATGCATGATCTGTACTGCGCATAGTGCTTCAACCAGGAACGGATTTAGGAAAGCTCCGGAAGGCATCGATAAAGCCGGAAAGGCTGCACTGGTTCCTCCTTGCCTATATAACTTTTCCATCTCTAGATGCATAATAGTTTTTCATAAACAGGGGTAAGTTAAACTTAATGATGTTTGCGACATTTAATATCATAACCCCTATTAGCATCAGAAAATGAATTATTACTCCTTAAACAGAGACCCATGCCTGGTCAAAATTAAGGAATTTTTAGGTAAATTGAGGTGTGGGATGAAGTTTTTAGTTTGGCTGACTTGTGGACCTCTGTAAAGCAAATAAAGGTCAATTGCTGTTATGTTGTTTCTTACAAATCCAAGGGGAAGATTAGACCATAGTTGCCTACCCTCCCTCATTCTGCAGGAGACTCCCTGAAATAGCAGCGATCTCCCTCACTCCCTGAATAGTCCAGCAATCTCCCTGATTACATCTTAGCCCCATTATGCAGTGGTTACATTCTTCGGGGGGAAAAAGAAATCAGAGATACATACATTCAAATGGGATCATCAGCGACATTTCCCTGCATTGGTTATAAGGCAGAATGATCCCTATGGCTACATGCGTTTTAAATAAGGTTTCTCGTGGCCACTTACAGTATATGAACTCTCTTGTAAAACACAATACCCGAGCAAATTCTGCAAAATATCAGTGTCTTTTCTTCAACAAGTAGATCTTACTAACTCTGGGGCTCATTTACATTTGGATGTAAGTCATTTTCATGACACGCCTCTCACTGATGTAGCGGTATGCGCCCGCGCTGCTAGTTGTTACTTTCACAGTCTCCCTCAAATGCTTTTTCAAAAGTAGGCAAGTATGGATTAGACTGGTAAAAGCATCACTGGGGCCAGTGCATACCGTTGGGATTTTAGACATCTGACATGCCAGTATACACTTGTTGTGATTTTGATTTCAAGGAGGCTAAAAAAAAAATATTGGTATTGAATCTTGCTTTTACTGGAGTGTATCCTTCATATGTTAGCATGCATTTGAACTATTTAAAGTATGATTCTGAGTTAGATGCAAGTGTAAATGCAGATGGTTCTCACACTGTGACTGTGTTATAGAAAGAAACTGGCATCTGCGCATGCACCAGATCATGGCAGACACACACGCATGGAGATCACTAGTGCATACAATTTGGCCATCCGTTGACGGACAAACTTTCTGTGAAATGGGTGTTTCTGGGTAGTAACTGGGCAGCGATCTATAAGCTGTTCTTTCTCATGGGAATGTTAGGAGTGTCATGGGCATGTAAGTTGACTTCCAAGATCTATTGTATTGTCTGGACTAAAGTGGCTCTAGCATGAGGTGTGTGACAGGGCATTCCAGAAATGTAAAAAATATATTAAATCAATAATAATTTAACTATTGCTCAAATGATAACTGTATAACTGTTTTTTTGTAAATTTAAGGTCATTGCAGGTAGGTACATTACAGCTGTAGCCTCCGTTATCTTGGCCGGCTGATGCGTTAGTCATGATCAGACATATGCAGCGTGCCTGGGCGCAAGGAGGCGCACCTAGTCGTAGGGAGGCGCACCTAGTCATAGGGAGGTGCACAGAGCGTTTGGTGTTACCTTTGAGTGTACTACCTGCGATCATCCACCAGATGTCGCATTTTAAAATCACCATTGTGCATGCATGTGGTCTCCATTAAAATACAATACCGAAATACATAGTAAGAACTACTTTACTGGTGCATTTCATTACGCTACACTATGCTACAGTATGTCATACACTATATTACAGACGTAAATACAGTATATACAGACGCAAATGAACATGATAAAGCCACAGTATAGTCTATTGATGTTAGGAATATTTGAGCGTCCAAGTCCCGCAAACAAATCATCAAATAAAACCAGTAGTGTATACATATGCAATTGAATGTGTTACAGGTACAGTGTGGTCTATTGATTTTAGGGATATTGATTGTTAGCATCCAAGTCCCATAGCCATTATGGAATAATCAAAACCAATGGGTTTATGTATCTGTCATCTGGCAACATGTGCAAGTGGTGAAGTGTGCCGCTCCCATGCTTAGAGTCCTGGGTTCAATTCCCAAAGTGCGAATGCATATAAATTTTTTCCTGACACTTTATAAAAAAAATATTTTTGTATCTATTGTACTGTACTATTCTTTCACATTCAATAGAAGTGTGCACACAAGTTTTACATAAAGCAGGACAAAGCTGCAGGAGTGCATCTACTATAAAATACACAGTGGCTATGAGGATAAGGTTCTATGCACCGTACGGAACACATACTGTACAGTACAATTCTGTAGCAGGCCAGACTCTATTGAAATGGCTACCACCCGTGACTTCTTGCCCTGTGGAAGCCCTCAGCTATCGAGCCAGTGACTGCATAGGTTTTGCATGTTACAGGGCAATGCTGAAGGAGCGTCTGAATACCCTAGCTAAAATACACAGGGGCGATAGGGATAAGTGAGCTCTATGCACATTACGATACACCAGACTTGATCGCATCAAGTTGACAAAATGGTTGCCACCCGTTATCCCATGCCCCGTGGAAGCCCTCATCTGTGGAATGAGTGATGGCACAGGTTTTGCAGGCTACTGGGCAAAGGTGAAGGAGCATCTGAATACCTTAGCTAAAATACAAAAGGTTGATAGGGATAGATGAGCTCTATGTACAATATGATACTGTACCATGCCCTCCAACATTTTACATGTGAAAATCAGTTCAAATTAGGAAAGGGGGCATGGACACGGGTAAAAGGGGTGTGACCACACCTCCTTTCCTATTCTTTCAATGTTCATTTGGAGAGTCAAAAATTGGTACAAAGCCCTTTTTAGCAGGTACAGACAATATAAAAAGGTATTGTACCTGCCAAAAAGGTACAGTTGGAGGGTACTTTATGCGATACTCTGGACTTGATCACATAGCAAGTTGACAAAATGGCTGCCATCTGTTATCTATCCCTTGCCCCATGGAAGCCCTCAGCCATGGAGTGAGCAAATGGTTTTGATTATGCCTTGTCTTTGAACACAGTATTTTCCACCACCTCCCCCTACTCCCATCCCACTTCCCATTTCCCCCCTGGGAGCCTACACAGTACATACAATAGACAAGGAGGGATGTCAGGTTACAATAAATGTACAAAATAATACTACAGTATACTGTATATGAAAATCACATAGAGAACTGCATTCACTTTGATAGGTGTGTAAATGGTACAGTAGCAGTGATCTCTTCTCATAAAGTACTGTACAACACAGATTTTCTATAGCCAATGATCTACAGTACTGTATTGCTCGAACAGTTAATTGCGTCAGGATACACTCATTTATATTTATTGGTATGTCTACAGGTGCTCATTACCGCTGTGTATTTTAGATAGCGGAATCAGATGCTCGTGCATATGTACCCTGATTTATGTGAAACCTCTGTGCACCCTTCCATTGAATGTATTACAATGGATTACAAAGAAAATAAAAATTAATAAAGTGAATGTCAGGGGAAAAACAATAGATTGGCACTTTGGAAATCGAACCCGGGACTCTTATTGTGGGAGGCGGAAGCCTTTACCGCTTGCCCATGTCGCTGCATGGAAGATACACAAGTTCATGTGTAAAAGTACTGCAAGCAGTGATTCCTTGCCATCGGTGTTTGCTTATGCCGTTAGGGCAGGGCCAGATTAAGGTCAGTGTCAATCCCTGGGCAACAAATTTATGGGGGCACCTATCAATAAGTGATAGTGGCGATGTTATAAAAAAAAGTATAAATTATCAATCAGCATTGTGATTATGTGCATATACCAGTGTTTCTCAAACTGTGTTTGCCGTAGCACTTTGGGGTGCCTCAGGACACTTGCATTGGTGCCCTGGGTTGGTGGTCCAATTCAAATTATTTATGCTCCATGTAATAGGCAAAACCAGTGCTAGTGACTGCCAATCATAACATATGTGGACAAACAGGGGCAAATCTTGTTCCTCACTACAAACTGTAACTGAGCATAAGATGACATATAAACACAATTTGCTTAATTTACTGTTTCTTTATAATTTTTTAATAAGAAACTTTTGAACTGGGGGTGCCGTGAAAAAAATTCTAATACTCTAGAGCGCCATGATTCCAAAAAGTTTGGGAACAACTGGCATATACACTAAATAATCCTAGTTTAAATTGTAAAATCATAATTATTATTGATTCAGTCTTTCTTCATAAGGGGCTAGAACTAGTAACCCCTTAGGAAGAAAAACTGAATCAATAATAATTATGATTCCACACCTTAAACAAGAATTAGTGCATGTGCACATATCACAACCACAATAAAATGTATATTAACATATTTTGGCATTTATAGGAAAATTATTGATATCATCTCATATTCTTATAAAAATGAAGGAAACTGTACTACTACCAGGCTGCTAGGAAGCAGAAGTTAACTCACATGAATCTTTTGATATGAACACGCTTGTCACAGTCAGGGTCAGTGACACTGACTAAAGGGCAGGCTGCTCACAGGGGGGATTGGGGAACCTGGCCACACCAAGCCGCCACCACCACTAATGTCATCTGAGGCATTGAACAATATGGCAGGCTGCTCAGTGAAGTATATACAGAAAATATCAGGTGCAACTAATAAAAAACAATAATAATTTAATGATATATATATATATATATATGTGTGTGGATCACCTTAGATTGAGTGCAGTTCTCAAGCAGTATTCTGGAGTACCAAATGAAACAATCAAACAAGATAAAAAGGGAGTGCAAATAGCAAGTGCAATAAAATTATTATTTAATTAATATATTTTAATACATAAATAACATTTAGTTATTTATTTAACATTTAGAGATCCTTCAGATAGATTATAGGAAAGAAAGAAGCAGAAAGAGGAGCCAAATAGTGCTTACACAGCTGGAGATGATGACCAGCATCCCCCCTTACCTGTACAGGACAGCGCGGGTCTACTGTGTGCGGGCCCCCGGGCCTGACCTCTGCTGCAGGGAGCTATGATGTGGTAGTGGGCACAGGAGAAGGGAGAGGCTACAGCGCAAACACTTAGCAGTGGGTGGCAGCCCTGCCCGGCTGGAGAGAAACCTGCGTTCACGCTGCCTTTGTACTGCAGCTGGCTGCCGGTCCCTTAGCCACAGGAGGAGTTGCAAGCAGCTGTGCTGTATGTGGGGGTTTCGGGACAACCGTCCCTGTCGCCCCTCCCTTAATCTGGCCCTGCGTTAGGGGACCCAGATGCTCATATTGCAAAACACGGTATTTAGTGCACTGTACATACTTTAAAGTGAATGAGCTATATTATTCCTTTCACACATTAATTTCGTCTGCATACAGAAGTGTTTTAACATGTTCGTTTCCGTCTGTATAAACTATTTTTTTTACTCTCTCCGTCTGACCATAGGTCACCATCTGTGTGTACAGTATGCAGTACAGGACTGTATATTAACATTACAGTCGTCACTGACCATTTGCAAGAGCTTGTACTGTAGATCAATCCGCCGATATTCGATCTAAAGTACTGGATTAGTGGAGCATTAGCCACCTAGTGGTGGAGATGTGTATTGCATGCTGAGTATGTAGTCGTTCCTCAATGCGCCTGTCCGTGATTAAACTCAGCAACCTAAGCTATCGCCTAGGCATGACTAAACCTCCGTTTCGGTGGAAAAACAGCAGAGATAATGGAGGCTCCATCTGTAAATGCCCTTTTGTTTGGGTTTGTTATCATGTGTTTTTTTTTTTATTATTGTACATTCTAAATATAAAATGTAACAAACCAATATTGTCTTTTATTCTTTTATTGCTCATTTATTTAAATTTCCATTCCACAACAGTGTATGTGGCACATGTTACAGCATTCATCACTCTTGCTCTTGCATTTCCACGTTTTGTGTTTAAAATGAGTGTTTATAAATTGTTGACTAAATTACTGGCTCAACGCCTGCAGATAATTCTACCTAAGATTTTACATCCAGCACAGAATGGCTTTGTAAAGGGCTGTACTTCGGTACACAATGTGCCCATGCTAGTGGCTGCTGTGCACTGTCTTCAGCAACTAGGTAATCAAGAGGCCATATTAGTCAGCTGTGATGCTGACTAGGCCTTCAACCGTGTTTCCTGGTCACATATTCTGCAGGTTCTCCATTCTCAACAGTTTGGCCCTGGCTTTATTGGGATTTTCCGAATGTTGTACTCTCTACTGGCAGCACATTTAACAAGTAATGGTTTATTGCCTTAGCTTTAGAACCCTTAGCTGTTTCCCTAAGAAACTCTCCCGAATTTGCAGGTATAAAAATCATGGACACCACAGTAAAATTATCACTGTATGCCGACGACATGCTGCTATTTATTTCCCATCCTGATACGTCCATCCTTGCGATTGTCTCCCTGATTGAACAATTTGGTTCTTTTGCGGGATACAAGATTAATATATCCAAATCTGAGCTCCTCCTCCTTTCAGGGGACTCCTCCTTCTTTCCATCACACCCGGTCCTGTCCCGATTCCCAATTACCCGAGATAGTCTTAAATATTTAGGAGTTCAGATCCCTACCTCTCTCCCGGATCTATATGCAATTAATTTTGGTCCTATTTTGTCCAAGGTGTCTAAAATACTTACTGACTGGGCGTCCCTGTCCTTATCTCTTATGGGTCGTGCAGAGGTTATTAAATCTGTGATATTTCCCAAGATTGCTTACTTCCTGCTTATGCTCCCTATTGCCCTCGTTGAGAAAGATGTCCTTTTTCTTAAGCAATGTTTCACTAGATTTCTATGGGCCGGAAAACGACCAAGAGTCCCCTACGCTAGATTGCAGCTATTACGTGAAGAGGGAGGTATGGGAATCCCGGATCCAGTCCTATTTAGTAGAGCAGCAATGTACAGGTATATCACAGACTGGCTTTGGGGCAGATCAGTATTTACGAACCTGACACTTGAACTGGCCGTATTTCACCCTTTCTCCCCTGCTGCACTCTTACACACCCCAAACTCCCGCCTCCCATCTGGGATAAAACAGAATATTTTGTTTTGGCATACATATCGAGCATGGCAGGTCACACACACTAAAGCACAGAGAAAACCTGACACCTCTCTTCACACTACGTTCTGGGGTAACCCATGTTTCCTTCCTGGCCTTGATAACACACATTTTTTGAGTTGGAGAGAAAAGGGGATCGCAGCTATTAGAGACATATATGACCCAGGAGGCAACGCAGTGCTTTCTTTCTCTGACATCCAGTTAAAGTTTGGTATATCCCACCGGGAATTTTTTATGTACCTACAGGCTAGACACTTTGCTCAATCCCAGTCTCACCCTATGATTTCTGAGGCTACCACAGACCCGCTGCGCACCCTAATGGTGCTCACTAAAGATTGTCCTTACCATCTCAATTATTTCAGAAACACCTTTAGGGTCTCATATAGAGACCGGCTCTGGGAACCCGCGCTGTCCTCATGGTCCAGAGATATCCCCAATATGGGATCGAGCGCTGAATTATTAGATAACATTTTACCCATTTTTAGGTCCTTATATTCTGCCTCTTTGCAAGAGGTACACTTGAAAACGCTCCAAAGGGCATATATAGCACCTAATCAAAGGGCACACATGGTCCCAGACGACACTGGCTGTTGCATCAAATGTACTGCGCAGAATGCCACCTTGTACCACAATATGTGGTCTTGCTGGAAAATATCTAAGTTTTGGTATAAGGTGGTCGCTTATCTCAACACAGTATTTAACTTACAGTTAATAAAACGTCCTAAGGCTTGCTTGTTACTTGATTTTAGGGAATGGTCTCTTGGGCCTGAAGATAGAGATATTGTTCCGGTAATCTCTGTCATTTTGACAATTGCCAAGAAACAAATTCTTAATAATTGGATCAAACCGTCTACCCCTTCTTTGATGGCTGTAAAACACATGACCCTCCGAATTATTTATTTTGAGAGGCGTGCTACTCTTCCTGACATAGAAATGGGGGTAAGGCGGTTTGCCAAGAAGTGGGAGAGGTACATTGATACTCTAGATCCGGACATACAATCTTTCATCTATAAACTATTTGAGACCACAAAGTGGTACCTATATAGACAAATCGATAGGGCCTATTGATAACTTAGGCCTATGTACTGTTCCTTTGAGACCTCCTGTTCCTTTCCTAGGAAATGTAATCATACTAATCTTAATACCCCACGCTGTATGTTTAGTCCGAGGCCAATTAGATACTGAACCTTCTCTTTGGCTAGAATGGCTAACCATGCCGGAAATGCCTTTTTATTATTCTTAATTAAGATGTCTTTGGCCGTTATTCAGTCAGGAACTGATCATACTTGTATTGTCTTCCCCACTTGTTTCCCCCCCCCCCCCCCCCTCCTCCTGTCTGTCTTCTTCATTGATCTCTCTGGTATATTGATGTTCTGTGAACTCTCAGGTAAAACTAGGTGCTTGACCTTGGGTATATCATGGTTTCGTATGCTGAGACGCAAACGGGTACTGTTTTCATCATATCTTAGACCTCATGTTGATTAAGACTGTCCAACCTTTGCCTTTTACCCAAGCCCACAGCTACCGACCATATATGTATTTGTTGATTTTACTGATGTGATTTAAAAGCACTTTACGTTGGAACACTGTAACTATACCGGTTCCTCTCCGGTCTTTGGTTTGTCTGTACCATGAAGGTCTTCCCTGTTTTTTGTATTTCTATATAAAAATCTAATAAAAATTGTTGAATTAAAAAAAAAAACAAGTAATGGTTTGAATTCATTCCCTTTCACACTGTCCAGGAGGACCCGCCAAGGTTGTTCCCTTTCTCCATTGTTATTTAACCTAGCACTCAACCCGCTGATACGTACCTTTTTTTTAAAGGACTCTGTTTGGAAGGGGGTTCTGTTTGGTGATACGGAAATAAAAGTGTCGGCTTTTGCGGATGATTTGCCTGGTTTACAATGCATTTTTAATTATTTTTGAGCCATATCTGTTTTTTTGATGGAACATAAGCTTTGGCGCGTCATACTAATGCCAGATTGGGGTGGAGTTCCTCATTACCCTTCCGCTGGGCTCAAGGCTTTTTGGTGTATTTAGGATTATGATTTCCTAGTGATTTATGCAATCTTAGTTCAGTAAATTTGTCTTACTTTATAATTCAATCGCTAACTGATTTTGACAAGTGGAGGCACCTGCCGCTTTCTTACATTGGTTGCTGTCACTTGTGATGATTATCACGGTCCTTCATTCCCTGTTTCCCCGTTGGATCTGAGGAGGATGCTGTGAACCGGAACCAGTTCACAGTTGCAAACCGGAAGCGGAGGTGGTCGAATGCGGGTGAGGGGGTGAGCGGAGGTGCCGGAGAGGGGGACCCGATCAGGTAACAGATGGGGGATAGCGAGCACCGGTGAGGGGGGCCAGAGCTGAGCGGAGCGTGCAGCAATAGTAACAGCTGCCGCTCTCTGTGAAACATTTGTGCGAGGGGCTGCCTTTTTGTTTTGCTGAGTGCGAGGGGCTGCGACCTTGCAAGTGAGGGGCTGAGATTTGTTTTGTGTGGGTGTGTTTGAGGTGCTGTGATTTTGTGTGCGTGAGGGGCTGATATTTTGTGTGAGTGTGAGAGAGAGAGAGACTGTTATTTTGTGTGTGTGGAGCTGCCTGTTTTGTTTTTGTGTTAGGGGCTGCATTTTTGTGTGTGGGTGTATACTAGGTGCTGCCCGGTGATGCTGCTGTGACCGAGCTGCAAATTGATGCCACTACAGCCTGTCAGAGTGGTCAGAGCCTACTGCTGCTGCTGCTGCCTGTAGGAGCTGCACAAGGGGGCCGGAGATTGCTGCTGCAGCGACCAGAGGAGCATGACGGAGGGAGACGGAGACTGCTGCCATTGCTTCTGCTGCCACTGGAGGAGCCGGGGACTACTGCTGCATAAAAGTAAAGGATCAGGGGGTGCACAAGGATAGATACGTATAAGCCTAACTACATTATTGTTTAAGTGAGTGTTTTTTTTCTCTCTCCTATTCTCTCTGTCCATCTTTATCTCCCCTTATCCTTGATTATTTTGTATTATCAATTACTGTCCTATTGTTGTATATTGTTTCTCGTCACATCTAGGCTATAGCACTGTATTGCATTGCATAGATGATCTGATTTTTCTTTTTTTCTTCTGAAGGTCACAGAAAGTTAGACCTTACAGAGATTATGGGGTGGCTGTGATTGGGGATCTCACTCAGTGCATGTCGTGTAAGATGTATGCACACCTGGAGCAACCATCCCAGTGTGAATACATCTGCGCAGGGTGTGTGCAAATGGCTGCCCTGGAAGCCCAGGTAACTGCTCTAGAGCAAACCATTACACGTCTGAGGGAGAGTCACAATCTCGAGCAAGGCTTAGATAGAATGGTGGAGGAGTTGCAGGAGGGGTCACCGGTAGACGAGAATGATCAGGCAGCTAGCTGGGTCCCATTTAGAAAGAAGAAAAACAGGGAGAGGCTCGACATCTCTGAACTACCAAACCCAAACAAATTTGCCCTATTGGACAAGGATTCAATGGATGGTAGTGAGGAAATGACGGTGCTGGAGGACCATTAGCAACCAGAGGAGCAGTCCCAGTTGGGATAAAAGATAGTGAGGTGCCTAGTCAGATTGTGGTGGTAGAGGATTCTATTATCAGGAAGACAGATAGGGCAGTCTGCTACCGGGACCGTGATTGCTGTACAATCTGTTGTCTCTCGGGTGCTTGGGTGCGGCACATCGCGGACTGGGTAGATAGATTGTTGGGTGGGGCTGGGAATGACACGATGGTCTTGGTGCATGTTGGCACCAACGACAAAGTTAGTGGAAGGTGGGATGTCCTTAAGAAAGACTATAGGGACAGGCAAGAAAATGAAGGCAAGGACATCTAAGGTAATATGCTCCGAAATATTACCCGTGCCACGCGCTAGCCCAGGGAGGATGAGGGAGATTAGGGAGGTAAATGGGTGGCTTAGGGATTGGTGCAGGAAATAGGGGTTTGTGTTCCTGGAACACTGGGTGGACTTCTCAGTCAGGCGCCATATTTTTTGTCACGATGGATTGCACCTGAATGAGGAAGGGGTAGCGGTGCAGAGGGGGGGGGGATGGTTAGAAGGTTGAAGGAGATTTTAAACTAGGTGCCTGGGGGGAGGGTTTAGTAAGAAACTAAGGGTCATGCAGTGAGAGTAGTAAGGATGGTGGTAGTGAACCAAATGGGGTGGAGAAGGGGGGAGGGAAAGCGCAGACTCAACGGCCATTAACATGGGTAATAATGAGGGTATTACCAAGGGTATTGCCAAAGCACTGACTGGTGATGATTATGGATCATCGTTACTGCATACAGAAAATTATGTCACTTGCGCAAGGGGAAATACTTATCTTACTTGTATGTGTGTAAATGCTAGAAGCCTAACAGGTTAAAAGGGGGAACTAGAAGTCCTTGCCGCAAGCAAACAGTATGATATTATAGGCATTACTGAAACCTGGTGGAATGAATCTCATGATTGGTCAGTTAAAATGGAGGGTTATATGCTGTTCATGAGAGAAGGGTCAAACAAACGGGGTGGAGGGGTATGTCTTTATGTAGAGCCATTTTTAATACCTGGTATATGGGAATATATTCATAAGGAAACTGCAAACACTATTGAGACACTATGGGTAGACATTGCATGCGGGGAAAAGGGAAAGAAAAAGATAGTATTGGGGCTATGCTACAAGCCCCTGGTATTAATGTGTCTGACGAGGAAATGTTACTGAAGCAAATTGATAAAGCGGCGGGAGTAGGTGACATAATAGTGATGGGGGATTTCAACTATCCGGAGATAAATTGGACAAACGAGTCATGTGATACTGCTAGGGGTAATTTGTTTTTAAACACACTAAATGATAACTACTTACAGTACTTCAACTAATCGAGGACCCAACTAGGTACAATGAAATCTTAGACCTGTTGTTGACAAACAATGGGGATTTGATTTCAGATATTATTGTAGGGGAGCCCATAGGAAACAGCAATCACAATATGGTCACATTCAATATCAATTTTCATAAGCAGTCCTATGTAGGTTCAACTAGGACCTTGAACTCTATGACATGATGAGCGAAGCTTTAAGGGACACTGAATGGGACCTTTTGTTTCAGGAAAAAAACACTACAGAGAAATGGGAGGTGTTAAAATCGCTGCTCGATGAGATTACTCATAAATTTATTTCCATGGGCAGCAAACAAAGTACTAAAAACTCCAAACCAATGTGGCTTAACAAAAATATCAAGGAACTAATGGGCAAAAAAAGGTGAGTATTCAAAAAATAGAAATCAGAAGGAAGGCGGAGTCATTCCAGTAATATAAGGTATGCATCAAAATATGAGAAAAAGAAATAAGAGCGGCTAAAGTAGAAACTGAAAAGCTAGTAGCAAAGGAAAGTAAATCAAACCCAACATTTTTTTTTAAATATATCAACAGCAAAAGATTAAAGAAGGAGAATATAGGCTCTTTAAAGGGCAAACTGGGAATCTTAATCAAAAAACGATAATGACATAGCGGATAAATTAAACGAGTTTCTCTCATCGGTATTTACAATAGAGAACCAGATGCATGAACTTACACCCAACCTCAATAAGGATATTGTTCCACTGATAACTGCTTATATAAGTGAGGAGGAAGTCTGTGACCGATTGAATAAAACTAGTGATGAGCGGGTTCGGTTCGTCGGAATCCGAACCCCCCCGAACTTCACCCATTTTACACGGTTCCGAGGCAGATTTGAATCTTCCCGCCTTGCTCGGTTAACCCGAGCGCGCCCGAACGTCATCATCCCGCTGTCGGATTCTCGCGAGATTCGGATTCTATATAAGGAGCCGTGCGTCGCTGCCATTTTTCACTCGTGCATTGGAAATGATAGTGAGAGGACGTGGCTGGCGTCCTCTCAGTTTTATTCAGGTGGCTGCAAATATCTGTGCTCACTGCTTTATTGTGGGGACTGGGGACCAGCAGTATTATATAGGAGGAGTACAGTGCAGAGTTTTGCTGACCAGTGACCACCAGTATTATACGTCTCTGCCTGAAAAACTCTCCATATCTGTGCTCAGTGTGCTACATATATCTGTGCTCACACTGCTTTATTGTGGGGACTGGGGACCAGCAGTATTATATAGGAGGAGTACAGTGCAGAGTTTTGCTGACCAGTGACCACCAGTAATATATGTTCTCTGCCTGAAAAATGCTCCATATCTGTGCTCAGTGTGCTGCAAATATCTGTGCTCACACTGCTTTATTGTGGAGACTGGGGACCAGCAGTATTATATAGGAGGAGTACAGTGCAGAGTTTTGCTGACCAGTGACCACCAGTATTATACGTTCTCTGCCTGAAAAACGCTCCATATCTGTGCTCAGTGTGCTGCATATATCTGTGCTCACACTGCTTTATTGTGGGGACTGGGGACCACCAGTATTATATAGGAGGAGTACAGTGCAGAGTTTTGCTGACCAGTGACCACCAGTATTATACGTTCTCTGCCTGAAAAACGCTCCATATCTTTGCTGCATTGTAGTATATAGTAGGAGTACAGTGCATAATTTTGCTGACCACCAGTATATAATATATAGCAGAACGGTACAGAAGGCCACTGCTCTACCTACCTCTGTGTCGTCAAGTATACTATCCATCCATACCTGTGGTGCATTTCAATTTTGCACAGTTTGCTGACCACCAGTATATAGTATATAGCAGTACAGTATAGTAGGCCACTGCTCTACCTACCTCTGTGTCGTCAAGTATACTATCCATCCATACCTGTGGTGCATTTCAGTTGTGCACAGTATATATAGTAGTAGGCCATTGCTATTGATACTGGCATATAATTCCACACATTAAAAAATGGAGAACAAAAATTTGGAGGGTAAAATAGGGAAAGATCAAGATCCACTTTCACCTCGTGCTGTAGCTGCTGCCACTAGTCATGGCCGAGATGATGAAATGCCATCAACGTCGTCTGCCAAGGCCGATACCCAATGTCATAGTAGAGAGCATGTAAAATCCAAAAAACAAAAGTTCAGTAAAATGATTCAAAAATCAAAATTAACAGCGTCTGAGGAGAAGTGTAAACTTGCCAATATGCCATTTACGACACGGAGTGGCAAGGAACGGCTGAGGCCCTTGCCTATGTTCATGGCTAGTGGTTCAGATTCACATGAGGATGGAAGCACTCATCCTCTCGCTAGAAAACTGCAGTGCCACTCCTAGATGGGCCAGGTGTTTGTGTCGGCCACTTGGGTCGCTTAGCTTAGTCACACAGTTACCTAATTGCGCCTCTTTTTTTCTTTGCATCATGTGCTGTTTGGGGACTATTTTTTTGAAGTGCCATCCTGTCTGACACTGCAGTGCCACTCCTAGATGGGCCAGGTGTTTGTGTCGGCCACTTGTGTCGCTTAGCTTAGCCATCCAGCGACCTTGGTGCACCTCTTTTTTTCTTTGCATCATGTGCTGTTTGGGGACTATTTTTTAAATCTGCCATCCTGTCTGACACTACAGTGCCACTCCTAGATGGGCCAGGTGTTTGTGTCGGCCACTTGGGTCGCTTAGCTTAGTCACACAGCTACCTCATTGCACCTCTTTTTTTCTTTGCATCATGTGCTGTTTGGGGACTATTTTTTTGAAGTGCCACCCTGTCTGACACTGCAGTGCCACTCCTAGATGGGCCAGGTGTTTGTGTCGGCCACTTGGGTCGCTTAGCTTAGTCATCCAGCGACCTCGGTGCAAACTTTAGGACTAAAAATAATATTGTGAGGTGTGAGGTGTTCAGAATAGACTGAAAATGAGTGGAAATTATGGTTATTGAGATTAATAATACTATGGGATCAAAATGACCCCCAAATTCTATGATTTAAGCTGTTTTTGAGGGTTTTTTGTAAAAAAACACCAGAATCCAAAATACACCCGAATCCGACAAAAAATTTTCAGGGAGGTTTTGCCAAAACGTGTCCGAATCCAAAACACGGCCGCGGAACCGAATCCAAAACCAAAACACAAGACCCGAAAAATTTCCGGTGCACATCACTAAATAAAACTAAGATTAACAAGTCACATGGTCCAGACGGTATTGACCCAAGGGTTCTCATGGAACTACACTCCGAATTACTAAGACCTCTATTTTTAATCTTCAATGATTCATTTTCATCAGGTATGGTTCCCAAAGACTTTCGTATAGCGGAAGTAGTGCCGATCTTCAAAAAGGGAAGTAAAGCTGAACCAGACAATTATAGACCAGTTATTCTACAGTGGGTAAAGTGCTAGAAAACATTCTAAGGGATAGCGTACAGAAAATCCTTGAAGCCAAAAAGACTTTTATTAGGAACCAACATGGATTTGTGAAGGATAGATAATGTCAAACAAACTTACTAGGCTTTTATGAAAAAGTTAGTGCGAACCTTGATCAGGGTAAGGTGGTGGTTGTAATCTTTTTAGACTTTGCTAAGGCTTTTGACACAGTGCCACACATGAGACTTATCTATAAGTTACAAAAATTGGGGCTAGGGAACACAGTATGCACTTGGGTTAGAATTTGGTTAGATAATAGGGAGCAGTGCGCTGTGGTAAATGGATCTTTTTCAAATGGGAGTGAAGTACTAAGTGGAGTGCCACAAGGGTCTATACTTGGACCACTATTGTTCAACATTTTCATTAACGATCTAGCAGAAGGTCTAGAGAGCATGGTGTCAATTTTTGCAGACGATACCAAACTATGTAAGGTTATAAATTCGGAGGGAGATGCTGAGTCTCTCCAGAACAATTTATTCAAACTGGAGTCATCGGCAGCAAAATGGAGAATGAGTTTCAATACAAACAAGTTCAAGGTAATGCACCTTGGTAGCAAGAACAAAAATAACACTTACATACTAAACGGTGTGGTGTTAGGGGATTCCATACTGGAAAAAGACTTAGATGTTTACATAGATAACAAACTTAGCAGCAGCACCCAGTGTAGGATTGCAGCAAAAATGCTAACAAGGTATTAGCATGCATAAAGATGGGTATTGATGAAAGGGATGAGAGTGTTATACTCCCATTATATAAAGCCCCAGTGAAGCCCCATCTGGAACACTGCGCACAATTTTGGGTACCTTACTACAAAAAGGATATCCTGGAACTAGAAAAGGTTCAGAGACGGGTGACCAAACTAATTAAGGGGGTGGAGATGCTGGAATACCTGGAAAGACTTGTAAGGCTTGACATGTTCACACTGGAAAAGAGGAGGTTAACAGGAGACATGATCAACATTTATAAATGTTTAAAGGGACAATACACAGAGCTTGCTGGGGATCTGTTTTTGGTAAGATCAACACAGAAGACGCGTGGACACCCACTTAAGTTAGAGGAGAGGAGGTTCCGCACACAGAGGCGAAAAGGTTTTTTCACGGTAATGACAATAAGAGTTTGGAATTCCCTGCCTGAGAGAGTAGTGATGGCAGACTCGTCAATACTATAAGAATGGGCTAGATAATTACCTAATAGATAATGATATACAGGGTTATGGAAGATAGATCACATAATATATTTATAATAAAATGAGGAAATACAGCACAATGGCAAACTTTATCAAACAGTTAAAACTAGTCATGAAAATAATACAGAGTAGGAGAATACTAATAGGTTGAACTAATGGACTTTTTTCAACCTCCTAAACTATGTTCCTATGTTACTATGTATCTTTTCCTAGGATTCTACCCAATCCAGATTCTTTCTTTTCTTCTAGCCAAATGTGAGTCCATTAACAGGGCACATTCATAATTTATCTGGGATTGTTAATGTCCTAGGATATTATTACAAAAATTAAAACAACCACTGTTATTAAGCAGAATTAACCTCCCGAATGTTCAAGACTATGCCCTTGCGTCAAATTTAAGTATGCACTGGATTGGGTGGGAAGTGCTGATATTTTGTCCAAATGGCCCCTGATCAGGCATTTATCTCTGACAGTTCCCTATTTGCCTTATTACATGGCGGTTTCTCTTCCATCGGACATCAGGGATAATCTGATATTGAATACCCCTTGTGCGGCCTTGCATATCTCTCGCAGATTACTCCATTTATCCTATACCCTCATTGTTTTCACCACTGGTATATAATCGTGACTTTCAGGATGGTAATGTGGATGTGGTTTTTAGGACTTGGCATCTCCATGGCCTCGGTTTAGTACATGTGTTTCTGGACAATGACTGTACCTCCATCCCCACCCTGTCCAGACTTAAGGACTTTCCTTATGTTCCTGATGTTCATTTTCTGCTATTTGCCTATTTTCAAGTCCACAGCTACAGTATATAGTAAGGCTACTGACTGAACTTCAACCGACTGACAGAATTCATTTTCTGGATGTTTTGATAAAATGTTGCAGGGGCGGACCATTTTCCACTTCGTTATTATTCAATCAGATTACGAAAAAGTTATACCTTTCAAATATTACTATGGATCTAGCTAAGTGGAAAGACACCGTTCCTGAGCTATTGCTACAAACCATAGTCAAATCCTTGGTTTTGTTAAACAAGCAATTAATATCTTCCATTTTTGCTGAAATACAATACAAAATATTGCACAGGGCTTAATTATACCCTGAAATGATGACATATAACAGGGGTATCAGATAACTATAATGGTTTTCAATGTTCATTGCCCGATGCTGATATTCTCCTTTGCCTGTGGTCTTGTGATATTGTTCGCTCATTCTGAAATGCTACAATCCTTGGCTATAAACTTTGTATTATTTTACTTTTTTTCTAAAATAACTAATACTTTTTAATCAAGTAATAATCAATCAATGCTTTAACTGTCTGTGACTACATACTCCACCTCCATTTACCTGAACTACTGTACCCTGTAGCCCATTTACTTGGCTTTCCTTTCAAGTTGCAACCATTGTTTTTATCAGGAACCCTTGGCTATAAATATTGTTTTCTTTTCTTTTTCTTTCTAAATTAATTATTCAGTTTTTGGGCCTGATGTACTAACCTCTCCTGCAGCGTTTACTGCCTTTTTCTGCGCTCCCCAGACTGAGACATCTACTCAGTAACCTGGCTTCTCCCTGTCCTAGCACTGCTATTCGCTCCTGTCTGAATGCTGTGGCAGTGAATTCCAAGGCTCAGTATGGCATCCACAACGCTGAGTCCTGACTGGCCATGGCGGTGAGGAGGCGATGCATGTGAACAACAAGAAGCAAATAGCAGCGCCGGGACAGGGAGGAGCCAGGCTACTGAGGAGATGTCAGGGGAGTAGAGTGAAAGGCAGGTAATGCTGCGGGAGAGGTTAGTACATCCCGCCCTTAATCAATTAAAAATAATTAATTAACCAATGCTTTACCTGCCTGCCACAACATACTCCACCTCCATTTCCCTGTACTGCCCAGGGGCCTCTTTTTGATTAATGTAAACATTATTTTTTCTTTCTATGAGGTCGTATACAGTAATTTTTATTAAACTGCCATCCTGTCTGCCACTGTTATGCTGCAATGTTTTACATATATGCTACTGTATATTCTTTTAAAGTAACTTTCATGTGTTTGTGCCACTACTCTGTCACTTTGTTTAGCCAGCCTCTCGCCAATATTGGTGAACAATATTGTGAGTTGTGAAGTGGTCAAAATTGACTGGAAATAGTGGAAATTAATGTTATTGAGGTTAATAATACCGTAGGAACAAAAATAGGTCCAAATTACATGATATTAGCGGTTACATTAATTTTTATAAAATCCAAAACTAAAACCAAATCTGAACCAAAACACTTGAGGGTGGTTCTGCCAAAACCAAAAATAAAACACAAGGGTCTGCGCACATCTCTAGTTTAAACACTCAAATATATGTAATATTCCTCTCCCAGTAGGAATTCAACTTTATGCAGACTAATGTAATTAGTTATAGTGTATAGTATAAATTATAAGTGGAAAATTATTGCTGTTTTAATAGAGTCATTGCCAAGGAGAAAACTCTAATTCTAACTGAGGAAGGGAGTATTTATGAAAACTGATATGAAGTTTAAAGCAGATGTTGCCGAGAAAGGTTGATTACATGTTTTCTTCCATTCATTACAAAATTCAGTTGAAAAATTTGGTTGCAATTGCAATTGGCACCTGATTTCATAGGGTCTATTATCCCAAAAACATTTCAGAAATTATTGATTTATCGGCCAAACTGCACTACTTACCATCTGATGCAAAGTTGTAAGTAAATCAGGCATACTGTGCTCAAAAGAAGTGTGCACAGCCAGAAGGTTGATTATGAATTAGACACTATGGAAAATATCAGGTGGCAGAGAAAGATGTCAGCAAAGCGGCTGAGTGCAAGGGTGAGAGATCGAACGCTCAGTAAAGTCAGGTAATGTCAGCCTGTTTAGTAGGTCGTGCGAGTATATTAGCCATGTCCCTACATGGGTACCAGATTAGACAAGCTACAGTAAAGAGACATATATTCTGTAGTGAGATGAGATCATGCCAAGAAGAGAGATTGTCTGGTGATCAGCCTGTTGTTGACTGTAACTCTACTGTGTGTAGGAATAAATTCCAAATTATAAGGCATATATGTATAAAAATATAGTTTAAGCTATATGAATATTTGTTTATTATGTGAGGTTAGCTGGTACAATATTGTGCCACAGAAGGACTGGTACTGCCAGGGAGGCTACTGGTGTTGCTCATCATATTAAGGATGCAGCGTGAGGAGCTGAGTGCCCGTATGTAAACAAGGTATGACAGCTAATGGGCACGTAGAAACTTTACCTGCACGCAGTCCCGGCGGGAAACTGATGCCCTCGCAGACAGAAAGACTGACTATAAAAAGGGGGACATCAGCGCTGATAGGAGAGTCAAGAGTGCACTGCGGTGAGGAGCTACAGTACTTCTCTCTCTCCTGCCCCACAACAAAGCTGTGCTGTAAACATTGGTGGGCAGCAGGATAGAGGAAGTGGCTGACACTGCTTGTGAGCGCACTGAAGAGAAAGAGAGATGGAGCGACTAAGCGGCAGTGCTGATACCCGTAACTTCAGAGCTGGGGGAGCGGAGGATGGCGCCGGTGACTACAGATTCGTCGGGACTGCGCATCGGCATCGCCAGCTGTGTACACATAGTGCATTATGCATTAACTTTCCTTACAATTTTGACTATATAGTCAAAATCGTAAGGAAAGTTAAGTGCATATCACACTGTGTGTACACACCAATTTCATATATTATATATATTAGAGATGAGCGAGTTCGGTTCTCAGAGAACCGAACCGTACATAACTTCACCATACGAGTCCAGATCCGAGCCAGGCTCGGGTTTTCCCGCCTGACTCGGAAACCTGAACGAGGCAAAACGTTATCATCCCACTGTCGGATTCTCGCGGGACTTGGATTCCATATAAGGAGCCGCGCGTTGCGACTATTTTCACTCAAGTCTCGGAGAGTGTAGTGAGAGGACGTGTCTCCGTCCTCAGTGTCTGTGTGGGGGCGGGAAAGTGGGGTGGCGAGTCTTGTGCTGTGTTGTGCTGCTCAGACCAGTCCAGTGTGGTCAGTGTCTTATGCTGCATCAGTCCAGCCAGTCACAGTGTTGGTGTCCTCTGCTGCTATATGTCCCCAGTGCTGCTGGCTGCTGTAAAAGTCTCTTGCATTTCTGCTGTGTTGTCTTGCATCAGACCAGGGGTAGTGTCTTGTGCAGCATCAGTCCAGTGATCAGTCATAGTGGTGGTGTCCTCTGCTGCCATATATCCAGTGTAGCTGTATAAGTCTGTTTCAGTGGTGCTGTGTTGTCCTGCATTAGACCAGCGCAAGTGTCTTGTGCAGCATCAGTCCAGTGACCAGTCACAGTGGCGGTGTCCTCTGCTGCCATATATCCAGTGTTACTGCCGTATAATTCCGGTGATATTGTCAAATAATTCTTGGAATACTGGCATATAATTCCTATGATATTGCCATATTATTCCTGTGATATTGCTGTATAATTCTCGGAATACTGGCATATAATTCCTATGATATTGCTGTATAATTCTTGTGATATTGCCGTATAATTCTCGGAATACTGTCGTATAATTCCAGTTATCCTGCCGTATAATTCCATATAAGTCCATATAAATCCGTATAAATACAGTCCAGTGGTGCTGCCATATAAAGTTCAGTGGTGCTATCCTGTGCTGCATATTATTTACTCCAAATAAAGGGGTTATTAATATTTAATCCAAATAATTTTTACAGGGTTTGCCCTGTGAGGTGTAGGGGTACACTCTCTTGTGCCGCATATTGTGTTATATAACTCCAGAAAAATAATAGATAACAAACATTTGGAGGATAAAATAGGGAAAGATCAAGAACCACTTCTTCCTAGTGCTGAAGCTGCTGCCACTAGCCATGACAGTCGATGAAATGCATTAACGTCGTCTACCAAGGCCGATGCCCATTGTGATAGTAGAGGGCATGTAAATCCAAAAAGCCAAAGTTCAGTAAAAAGACCCAAAAAAAGAAATTTAAATGGTCTGAGGAGAAAAGTAAACTTGCCAATATGCCATTTAGGACATGGGGGTTTATTTACTAATATTCGTGTTTTGGCCGTTTTGAAGGGTGTTTGAACTCGAATGGTATCGGGTGCATTTTACTGCAACTTTTTGAATCCTGATACGATCATTCACTAAGCTGGCGAGTTTTGCACAATCGTTTTTTCCGATGTCGATGTGATTCGTAATATCAGGCAGTGTTTTATGGGAGTGATGAGTAAAACACTGCCTGAAAAAACACAAGGAATCCCGGTCGGATCTGTGAGATCCGTGCAGGGCTTCATTGTGTACCTTAAAAAGTTGATTAAAGTCTTTAAAAATCTGAAAAAAATTGCGTGGGGTCCCCCCTCCTAAGCACAACCAGCCTCGGGCTCTTTGAGCCGGTCCTGGTTGATAAAATATGGGGGGAAAAATGATAGGGGTCCCCCCATATTTAATCAACCAGCACCGGGCTCTGCGCCTGGTCCTGGTTCCAAAAATACGGGGGACAAAAAGCGTAGGGGTCCCCCGTATTTCTGAAACCAGCACCGGGCTCCACTAGCTGGGGAGATAATGCCACAGCCGGGGGACACTTTGATATCGGTCCCTGCGGCCGTGCCATTAAAACCCCAACTAGTCACCCCTGGCCGGGGTACCCTGGAGGAGTGGGGACCCCTTCAATCAAGGGGTCCCCCCCCCCTTCAGCCACCCAAGGGCCAGGGGTGAAGCCTGAGGCTGTCCCCCCCATCCAAGGACGGCGGATGGGGGGCTGATAGCCAAGTGTGAAATTGTGAATATTGTTTTTAGTAGCAGTACTACAAGTCCCAGCTAGCCTCCCCGCAAGCTGGTACTTGGAGAACCACAAGTACCAGCATGCGGTGGAAAATCGGGCCCACTGGTACCTGTAGTACTACTACTAAAAAAATACCCCAATAAAAACAGGACACACACACCGTGATAGTACAACTTTATTACATACATGCACACCAACATACACACATACTTACCTATGTTCCCACGAGGCTAGGTCCTCTTCTCCATGTAGAATCCTAGGGGTACATGTGGAAAAAAATATACTCACATAATCCAGTGAAGAATCCGGCCTTTGAATAATCCACGTACTTGGCAAAAAAAAAAACGCAAACCCAACCACGCACTGAAAGGGGTCCCATGTTTACACATGGGACCCCTTTCCCCGACTGCCAGGACCCCCCCTGACTCCTGTCAAAGAGGGTCCCTTCAGCCAATCAGGGAGCGCCACATCGTGGCACCCTCCTGATTGGCTGTGTGCTCCTGTAGTGTCTGTCAGGCAGCACACGGCAGTGATACAATGTAGCGCCTATGCGCTCCATTGTAGCCAATGGTGGGAACTTTGCGGTCAGCAGTGAGGTTACTTTTGGTCAACCTGCTGACCGCAAAGTTCCCACCATTGGCTACAATGGAGCGCATAGGCGCTACATTGTATCACTGCCGTGTGCTGCCTGACAGACACTACAGGAGCACACAGCCAATCAGGAGGGTGCCACGACATGGCGCTCCCTGATTGGCTGAAGGGACCCTCTTTGACATGAGTCAGGGGGGTCCTGGCAGTCGGGGAAAGGGGTCCCATGTGTAAACATGGGACCCCTTTCAGTGCGTGGTCGGGTTTGCGTTTTTTTTTGTGCCAAGTACGTGGATTATTCAAAGGCCGGATTCTTCACTGGATTATGTGAGTATATTTTTTTCCACATGTACCCCTAGGATTCTACATGGAGAAGAGGACCGAGCCTCGTGGGAACATAGGTAAGTATGTGTGTATGTTGGTGTGCATGTATGTAATAAAGTTGTACTGTCACGGTGTGTGTGTCCTGTTTTTATTGGGGTATTTTTTTAGTAGTAGTACTACAGGTACCAGCAGGCCCGGTTTTCCACCGCATGCTGGTACTTGTGGTTCTCCAAGTACCAGCTTGCGGGGGAGGCTTGCTGGGACTTGTAGTACTGCTACTAAAAACAATATTCACAATTTCACACTTGGCTATCAGCCCCCCATCCGCCGCCCTTGGATGGGGGGGGACAGCCTCGGGCTTCACCCCTGGCCCTTGGGTGGCTGAAGGGGGGGGGACCCCTTGATTGAAGGGGTACCCACTCCTCCAGGGTACCCCGGCCAGGGGTGACTAGTTGGGGTTTTAATGGCACGGCCGCAGGGACCGATATCAAAGTGTCCCTCGGCTGTGGCATTATCTCCCCAGCTAGTGGAGCCCGGTGCTGGTTTCATAAATACGGGGGACTCCTACGCTTTTTGTCCCCCGTATTTTTGGAACCAGGACCAGGCGCAGAGCCCGGTGCTAGTTGATTAAATATGGGGGAACCCCTGTCATTTTCCCCCCATATTTTTTCAACCAGGACCGGCTCAAAGAGCCCGAGGCTGGTTATGCTTAGGAGGGGGGACCCCATGCAATTTTTTTTTCAGATTTTACACTAAACAGACCCTTTCCCATAGATAACCATGCACAGATCTCACTGATCCGTGCATGGTTATCCAAACTCGACTGGAAAAAGCAGGTCTATTTTATTGCTGCTTTTTTTAACGAATCGAAAAAAAACAGACCCGCACTTGAGCACTCAGAAACTAACACCCAAATACGAATGAATAGTGAATGCCCGTATTCTATGAAATAACAGCCGCGTTTGACCGATGGTCTATTCATTCGTATTTCTGAACGTTGTCATTCAAACCATTACGAATAGTCCAAACACTGCCGAGATTGGTGCTTAGTGAATTCCCGGATTGGGACTTAGAAAAAAAAACACAAATCGGACAAACTCGGATTCTTAGTAAATACTGGCCACGGAGTGGCAAGGAACGGCTGAGGCCCTGGCCTATGTTCATGACTAGTGTTTCAGCTTCACATGACGATGGAAGCCCTCATAACTCATAACCCTTATGTTGGTGTTAGACATGCGTATGTTATCCGCCATTAGTGCAGTGGGATTTAGACAATTGATGGAGGTATTGTGTCCCCAGTACCAAATCCTATCTAGATTCCACTTCACTAGGCAGGCGATAGCGAGATTTTGCCATTTAATTCCAGTGATTTGGACATATAATTACAGTGATTTTGTCAATTAATTCCAGTGATTTGGACGTATAATTATTCATTACAGTGATTTTGTCAATTAATTCCAGTGATTTGGACGTATAATTACAGTGATTTTGCCAATTAATTCCAGTGATTTGGACATATAATTCCAGTTGGAATTGTTTGTGTCACTTGGCTTAGTCATACAGCTACCTCACTGCACCTCTTCGACATCTTTGCATGAGGTGCTGTTTGGGGCCTAGTTTTTGAAAAGTGCCATCCTGTCTGACACTGCCGTATGAGTCCAGGGGTACTGCTGTATTAGTCCTGGGGTACTGCCGTATAAGTCCACCAATTGGAGATTTTTTTTTAAATAACTGGAGCGTGCTGGAAATGCATTGGACCGAACAATTGCGGCTCACTCTCAACATTCAGCCACTGCTTGACACTACTAGATGGGCCAGGTGGTTATGTCGCTTAGCTTAGTCATACAGCAACCTTGGTGCACCTTTTTTGCATCATGTGCTGTTTGGGGCCTTTTTTTGATATCTCGGTGCACCTTCTTTGCATCATGTGCTGTTTGGTTCCTTTTATTGATATCTGCCCTCCTGTCTGCCACTGCAGTGCCCCACCTAGATGGGCCAATTGTTTGTGTCGCTTGGCTTAGTCATACAGCTACCTCATTTCACCTCTTCTACATCTTTGCATGATGTGGTGTTTGGGGCTTTTGTTTTATGTCTGCCCTCCTGTCTGCCACTGCAGTGCTACGCCTAGTTGGGCCAATTGTTTGTGTTGCTTGGCTTAGTCATACAACTACCTCATTGCAATTATTTTTATTCTTTGCATGATGTGCTCTTTGGGCCCTCTTTTATATATATATATCTGCTCTCCTGTCTGACACTGCAGTGCCACTCCTAGATGGGCCAGGTGTTTGTGTTGTCCACTTGTGTCGCTTAGCTTAGTCATCCAGCAACCTCGGTGCAACCTTTTGGCCTAAAAACAATAGTGTGAGGTGTTCAGAATAGACTGGAAATGAGTGGAAATAATTGTTATTAAGGTTAATAATACCGTAGGATCAAAATTACCCCCAAATTCTGTGATTTTAGCTGTTTTTGTTTTCTTCAAAAATCATCCAGATCCAAAACCAAAACACGAAAAGGTGGTTTTGACAAAACCAAGCCAAAACACGAAAGTGGAATTAGAACCAAAACACGAAAAGTGCCAGCTGCACACACACACACACACACACACACACACACACACACACACACACGCTAATATATATATATAAATTACATATACACACACACATACATATATAAACACACACACACACATACATAAACATACTAAATATATATATATATATATATATATATATATATATATATATATATAACAATACAGGTCTAAGTGCGCTTATAGATAGTACTGTATACGGTGCAAGGCATATGTGCAACTTTCTGTGTTAACCCACTGCTGAGCGGTCTCTTTTTTGTGGATTGGTTCATAGAGTCAGTGATTAACTATAAACCACGTTGGATTTGGGTCACTCGGTTGACCATTAATTGCTTTCCGGATCTCTTGTGACCGGGTTTTTTTTTAGCATTGAATCCTTCCACCAGTCATATTGGTTTTATACCTGCTTTTATTGATATATTCAGTGAGCTTTCCATATACTTTTGGATTATCTTTATAAACATCTGGCACTTGAGATTACCCCTGAGAAGTCCCAGTTAGGGACGAAACGCGTTGGGTTGTGTTCAAGTACTGTATTCCATCTGTATCCTATGCTACCAATGAAGATTTGTCACAAACTTTAAGCGTCAACTGGACTTTTCATCTGACAAAAATTGTTTTGTATGCATTGCTTATACATTCTGTAAAAAGGTGTTGATATGCTCACAAATATTTTATGTTATTATGGCTTTTATGTATTAAACACTAAAATTGAAAAAAAAAATGTTTAATTTGTTTTGATGTGATATACAGTACTATCTATAAGTACACTTAGACCTGTATTGTTTGTTATGTATTTTTGAGCCTCATCTAACAGGGGGTTCGTCTAAGCTGCAGCTCAGGTTCTTTCCACCTAGCGCCTAAGGGTACCCCTTCTTTGTTTTTATATATATATATATATATAAATATATATATATACAAACAAAGAACCCAGCACTCACCAAAGTAAACTCACTTATCCTCAACAATTCAATAAATAAATGATGGGGGTTTAGTTGGTGGATTGGCCAATGCACGGAAGCCTGCATACCGATTTTCAAGGTACCCCACCTTCATGCAGGTCCTACACTATCACAGAGTCTCAAAACCTGACTACTTCACTGCTGTTACACACATCATCTGCCTGCTAGATTTAATGTGTACCTGCCACACCTTTATGGCTTTTAAAGGCACACTAGTCACCTATTGCACTGGCTCAACGATGATTGCTAAGGAACAGCTGAGACAGGTTCAGGATAATAAAGTCCACACAGGGGTGCATGAGAAAGCTAGTGGCCACGGTTAATAAGAGCTAACCATAGATTAACCCCATCGTATACACACAGAAAAAAACCCACATCACTCACCACGCCAGAAGCGGGGCACAGCTATGCACTTACCACTCACAGGGTGGGGTGCATGTAACACAGCACTCTCCACCACAAAAGCGGGGTACACAGCTGTACTTACCACTCACAGGGCGGGGTGCATGTAGCCCATGACCACATCGCTCTAATAAATACAAACAAAGAACCCAGCACTCACCAAAGTAAACTCACTTATCCTCAACAATTCAATAAATCGTGGCCACTAGCTTTCTCATGCACCCCTGTGTGGACTTTATTATCCTGAACCTGTCTCAGCTGTTCCTTAGCAATCATCGTTGAGCCAGTGCAATAGGTGACTAGTGTGCCTTTAAAAGCCATAAAGGTGTGGCAGGTACACATTAAATCTAGCAGGCAGATGATGTGTGTAACAGCAGTGAAGTAGTCAGGTTTTGAGACTCTGTGATAGTGTAGGACCTGCATGAAGGTGGGGTACCTTGAAAATCGGTATGCAGGCTTCCGTGCATTGGCCAATCCACCAACTAAACCCCCATCATTTATTTATTGAATTGTTGAGGATAAGTGAGTTTACTTTGGTGAGTGCTGGGTTCTTTGTTTGTATTTATTAGAGCGATGTGGTCATGGGCTACATGCACCCCGCCCTGTGAGTGGTAAGTACAGCTGTGTACCCCGCTTTTGTGGTGGAGAGTGCTGTGTTACATGCACCCCACCCTGTGAGTGGTAAGTGCATAGCTGTGCCCCGCTTCTGGCGTGGTGAGTGCTGTGGTTTTTTTTCTGTGTGTGTGTATATATATATATATATATATATAAAAAGGACTTAGAGGACTGGTGGCAGGGACATTTCACAATGGTTGTGTTGGTATAATAACAGTGTATCCTGTATGCATATGTTTATGCCGTAGATTCACAAATGGTACTCCTTACTACTACCTGTTTTGTAAAGTAATGAAATGTTAGTTAATATACAAGAATATATATAAAACCAAGAGTTAAAGTAACTGCTACTTATGTTTTACTAACCTGATCATGGTGGAGGGCAAGACAAGATATTCTAGCAGGTAATGATCTGTATCCAGTGATGCCCAGCTGAAACAGTACAAACAAAGGAAGGTGATAAGGGGTAATTCACTATGAATATCACATTTTTATGTATAATACGGGCATTCCCTACACTATAGTTCTGTTACATTTCATCTGCCTAAATATTTGGCAGGTGAATTACGAGAAGAAAATAAATGCTGGAGGTGCAGGCTGATGCAGAGTGGCACAGAAATGGTTAACCAGACTTGATTGTGGAATACGGAAGTGTCTTGAGCGAGGTGTAGCAGAATGTAATATTTAGCAGACTTAGGTCTCTACCTGAAGAGTGAAGACTAGAATGTGCAGCACCATACTTTAACATGGATTATAAACAGCATATGAGTAGTTACACAGCTATGAGCCAGGGCTTGAATATAGGACCAGAATGTATCACAATCATACCTCCCAACTGTCCCGATTTTCGCGGGACAGTCCCGTTTTTGGGGACTGTCTCGCGGGCCGCAGTGTCCCACGGTGGGGTGGGGCAGTTGGGAGGCTCCTGCACTCGCTGCCCTGCTTAGCAGAGCGCTGGGCATGCCCCCTCAGTGACGAAAACAGGGGCGTGGCTCGCTATTGCAGGTCCTCCCATTAAGCCACACCCATTTTCTTAGGTCACACCCTTTTTGCAGCGCGTGTGTCCCTCTTTATAGAAATGAAAAGTTGGGAGGTATGTCACAATCACTGTTGCAGGTAATGAATATCCACAGATGTGAGGAGATAATAAGTACTTTATAGAAGCAGTGGTGTGATAATGTATAGCAGCATACCTCCCAGCTGTCCCGATTTTCATGGGACAGTCCCGTTTTTTGGGTACTGTCCCGCTGTCCCACCCGCGGGCCGCAGTGTCCCGCGGTGGGGGGGGGGCAGTTGGGAGGCTGTGTCTCGCTGCCCTGCTTAGCAGAGCAGCGGTGAATAGACGCTGTGCGCATGCGCACAGCGTCTATTCACTTGAGTCAAAGGGAGAGGGGGCATGCCAGCGGCTCACAAAGCGCTGAGCATGCCCCCTCAGTGATGAAAACGGAGCGTGGCTCGCGATTGCGGGTCCTCCTGCGAAGCCACGCCCCTTTTCTTAGGTCACACCTCTTTTTCGGCATCGCCGCGCGTGTGTCCCTCTTTAGAAAACCAAGAAGTTGGGAGGTATGTAGCAGGGGAATCTCAGTTAAAAAACCAAGGTACAACATAAGCAGAGTGTAAATGGTTATCCAATATGACATTTGCAGCAAAGTAATGAAATAGATGAACAAGAATCCAGAGTTATAATCCACAGAACAAAGATTGCAGGATTTGCACAATTAATTCAAAATGCATGCAGGCAAAGATGAAGTCCACAGTAATATGTAAACACTAGAGATGTGCACCGGAAATTTTTCGGGTTTTGTGTTTTGGTTTTGTGTTCGGTTCCGTGGCCGTGTTTTGGGTTCGAACGCGTTTTGGCAAAACCTCACCGAATTTTTTTTGTCGGATTCGGGTGTGTTTTGGATTCGGGTGTTTTTTTCAAAAAACCCTAAAAAACAGCTTAAATCATAGAATTTGGGGGTCATTTTGATCCCAAAGTATTATTAACCTCAATAACCATAATTTCCACTCATTTTCAGTCTATTCTGAACACCTCACACCTCACAATATTATTTTTAGTCCTAAAATTTGCACCGAGGTCGCTGGATGACTAAGCTCAGCGACCCAAGTGGCCGACACAAACACCTGGCCCATCTAGGAGTGGCACTGCAGTGTCACGCAGGATGGCCCTTCCAAAAAACACTCCCCAAACAGCACATGACGCAAAGAAAAAAAGAGGCGCAATGAGGTAGCTGTGTGACTAAGCTCAGCGACCCTAGTGGCCGACACAAACACCTGGCCCATCTAGGAGTGGCACTGCAGTGTCACGCAGGATGGCCCTTCCAAAAAACACTCCCCAAACAGAACATGACGCAAAGAAAAATGAAAGAAAAAAGAGGTGCAAGATGGAATTGTCCTTGGGCCCTCCCACCCACCCTTATGTTGTATAAAACAGGACATGCACACTTTAACCAACCCATCATTTCAGTGACAGGGTCTGCCACACGACTGTGACTGAAATGACGGGTTGGTTTGGACCCCCACCAAAAAAGAAGCAATTAATCTCTCCTTGCACAAACTGGCTCTACAGAGGCAAGATGTCCACCTCATCATCATCCTCCGATTCATCACCGTGTACATCCCCCTCCTCACAGATTATCAATTCGTCCCCACTGGAATCCACCATCACAGCTCCCTGTGTACTTTGTGGAGGCAATTGCTGCTGGTGAATGTCTCCATGGAGGAATTGATTATAATTCATTTTAATGAACATCATCTTCTCCACATTTTCTGGAAGTAACCTCGTACGCCGATTGCTGACAAGGTGAGCGGCGGCACTAAACACTCTTTCGGAGTACACACTTGTGGGAGGGCAACTTAGGTAGAATAAAGCCAGTTTGTGCAAGGGCCTCCAAATTGCCTCTTTTTTCCTGCCAGTATACGTACGGACTGTCTGACGTGCCTACTTGGATGCGGTCACTCATATAATCCTCCACCATTCTTTCAATGGAGAGAGAATCATATGCAGTGCCAGTAGACGACATGTCCGTAATCGTTGTCAGGTCCTTCAGTCCGGACCAGATGTCAGCATCAGCAGTCGCTCCAGACTGCCCTGCATCACCGCCAGCGGGTGGGCTCGGAATTCTGAGCCTTTTCCTCGCACCCCCAGTTGCGGGAGAATGTGAAGGAGGAGATGTTGACAGGTCGCGTTCCGCTTGACTTGACAATTTTCTCACCAGCAGTTCTTTGAACCCCTGCAGACTTGTGTCTGTCGGAAAGAGAGATACAACGTAGGTTTTAAATCTAGGATCGAGCACGGTGGCCAAAATGTAGTGCTCTGATTTCAACAGATTGACCACCCGTGAATCCTTGTTAAGCGAATTAAGGGCTCCATCCACAAGTCCCACATGCCTAGCGGAATCACTCAGTGTTAGCTCCTCCTTCAATGTCTCCAGCTTCTTCTGCAAAAGCCTGATGAGGGGAATGACCTGACTCAGGCTGGCAGTGTCTGAACTGACTTCACGTGTGGCAAGTTCAAAAGGTGGCAGAACCTTGCACAACGTTGAAATCATTCTCCACTGCGCTTGAGACAGGTGCATTCCACCTCCTATATCGTGGTCAGTTGTATAGGCTTGAATGGCCTTTTGCTGCTCCTCCAACCTCTGAAGCATGTAGAGGGTTGAATTCCACCTCGTTACCACTTCTTGCTTCAGATGATGGCAGGGCAGGTTCAGGCGTTTTTGGTGTTGCTCCAGTCTTCTGTACGTGGTGCCTGTACGCCGAAAGTGTCCCGCAATTCTTCAGGCCACCGACAGCATCTCTTGCACGCCCCTCTCGTTTTTAAATAATTCTGCACCACCAAATTCAAGGTATGTGCAAAACATGGGACGTGCTGGAATTTGCCCATATTTAATGCACACACAATATTGCTGGCGTTGTCCGATGCCACAAATTCACAGGAGAGTCCAATTGGGGTAAGCCATTCTGCGATGATCTTCCTCAGTTGCCGTAAGAGGTTTTTAGCTGTGTGCGTATTCTGGAAAGCGGTGATACAAAGCGTAGCCTGCCTAGGAAAGAGTTGCCGTTTGCGAGATGCTGCTACTGGTGCCGCCGCTGCTGTTCTTGCGGCGGGAGTCAATACATCTACCCAGTGGGCTGTCACAGTCATATAGTCCTGAGTCTGCCCTGCTCCACTTGTCCACATGTCCGTGGTTAAGTGGACATTGGGTACAACTGCATTTTTTAGGACACTGGTGAGTCTTTTTCTGAGGTCTGTGTACATTTTCGGTATCGCCTGCCTAGAGAAATGGAACCTAGATGGTATTTGGTACCGGGGACACAGTACCTCAATCAAGTCTATAGTTGGCTCTGCAGTAATGATGGATACCGGAACCACGTTTCTCACCGCCCAGGATGCCAAGGCCTCAGTTATCCGCTTTGTAGCAGGATGACTGCTGTGATATTTCATCTTCCTCGCAAAGGACTGTTGGACAGTCAATTGCTTGGTGGAAGTAGTAAAAGTGGTCTTACGACTTCCCCTCTGGGATGACCATCGACTCCCAGCAGCAACAACAGCAGCGCCAGCAGCAGTAGGCGTTACACGCAAGGATGCATCGGAGGAATCCCAGGCAGGAGAGGACTCGTCAGAATTGCCAGTGACATGGCCTGCAGGACTATTGGCATTCCTGGGGAAGGAGGAAATTGACACTGAGGGAGTTGGTGGGGTGGTTTGCGTGAGCTTGGTTACAAGAGGAAGGGATTTACTGGTCAGTGGACTGCTTCCGCTGTCGCCCAAAGTTTTTGAACTTGTCACTGACTTATGATGAATGCGCTGCAGGTGACGTATAAGGGAGGATGTTCCGAGGTGGTTAACGTCCTTACCCCTACTTATTACAGCTTGACAAAGGCAACACACGGCTTGACACCTGTTGTCCGCATTTCTGTTGAAATACTTCCACACCGAAGAGCTGATTTTTTTGGTATTTTCACCAGGCATGTCAATGGCCATATTCCTCCCACGGACAACAGGTGTCTCCCCGGGTGCCTGACTTAAACAAACCACCTCACCATCAGAATCCTCCTTGTCAATTTCCTCCCCAGCGCCAGCAACACCCATATCCTCCTCATCCTGGTGTACTTCAACACTGACATCTTCAATCTGACTATCAGGAACTGGACTGCGGGTGCTCCTTCCAGCACTTGCAGGGGGCGTGCAAATGGTGGAAGGCGCATGCTCTTCACGTCCAGTGTTGGGAAGGTCAGGCATCGCAACCGACACAATTGGACTCTCCTTGTGGATTTGGGATTTCGAAGAACGCACAGTTCTTTGCTGTGCTTTTGCCAGCTTAAGTCTTTTCATTTTTCTAGCGAGAGGCTGAGTGCTTACATCCTCATGTGAAGCTGAACCACTAGCCATGAACATAGGCCAGGGCCTCAGCCGTTCCTTGCCACTCCGTGTGGTAAATGGCATATTGGCAAGTTTACGCTTCTCCTCCGACGATTTTATTTTAGATTTTTGAGTCCTTTTTTTACTGATATTTTGTGTTTTGGATTTTACATGCTCTGTACTATGACATTGGGCATCGGCCTTGGCAGACGACGTTGATGGAATTTCATCGTCTCGGCCATGACTAGTGGCAGCAGCTTCAGCACGAGGTGGAAGTGGATCTTGATCTTTCCCTATTTTTGGAACCTCAACATTTTTGTTCTCCATATTTTAATAGGCACAACTAAAAGGCACCTCAGGTAAACAAAGGAGATGGATGGATACTAGTATACTTATGGATGACGAGTGACTGACGACACAGAGGTAGCTACAGCCGTGGACTACCGTACTGCGTCTGCTAGTATAGAGATGATAATGATATAAAATATATATATCACTACTGCAGGTATATATAATATAATGACGGACCTGCTGGACACTGTCAGCAGACTCCTAAACTACTAGTATGAAGAAGATAGAAAAAAAACCCCACCACAGGTAGGTATACAATTATGGACAAGCACTGACGACACAGAGGTAGCTACAGCCGTGGACTACCGTACTGCGTCTGCTAGTATAGAGATGATAATGATATAAAAAATATATATATATCACTACTGCAGGTATATATAATATAATGACGGACCTGCTGGACACTGTCAGCAGACTCCTAAACTACTAGTATGAAGAAGATAGAAAAAAAAACCCCACCACAGGTAGGTATACAATTATGGACGAGCACTGACGACACAGAGGTAGCCACAGCCGTGGACTACCGTACTGCGTCTGCTAGTATAGAGATGATAATGATATAAAAAATATATATATATCACTACTGCAGGTATATATAATATAATGACGGACCTGCTGGACACTGTCAGCAGACTCCTAAACTACTAGTATGAAGAAGATAGAAAAAAAAACCCCACCACAGGTAGGTATACAATTATGGACGAGCACTGACGACACAGAGGTAGCTACAGCCGTGGACTACTGTACTGCGTCTGCTAGTATAGAGATGATAATGATATAAAAAAAATATATATATCACTACTGCAGGTATATATAATATAATGACGGACCTGCTGGACACTGTCAGCAGACTCCTAAACTACTAGTATGAAGAAGATAGAAAAAAAAAACCCACCACAGGTAGGTATACAATTATGGACGAGCACTGACGACACAGAGGTAGCCACAGCCATGGACTACTGTACTGCGTCTGCTAGTATAGAGATGATAATGATATAAAAAATATATATATATCACTACTGCAGGTATATATAATATAATGATGGACCTGCTGGACACTGTCAGCAGACTCCTAAACTACTAGTATGAAGAAGATAGAAAAAAAAACCCCACCACAGGTAGGTATACAATTATGGACGAGCACTGACGACACAGAGGTAGCTACAGCCGTGGACTACCGTACTGCGTCTGCTAGTATAGAGATGATAATGATATAAAAAATATATATATCACTACTGCAGGTATATATAATATAATGACGGACCTGCTGGACACTGTCAGCAGACTCCTAAACTACTAGTATGAAGAAGATAGAAAAAAAAACCCCACCACAGGTAGGTATACAATTATGGACGAGCACTGACGACACAGAGGTAGCCACAGCCGTGGACTACCGTACTGCGTCTGCTAATATAGAGATGATAAAGATGATAGAGATGAACAAAAAAATATAACACTACTGCAGGTAAATATTTATATAATATAATGAATGACGGACCTGCTGGACACTGTCAGCAGAATGCGTTTATAGAATAAAAAAAAAACACCACAGGAGTGTTTAACTTTTTCAGGCAGACAATATACTGGTGGTCACTGGTCAGTCACACTGGCAGCAAAAGTGTGCACTGTACTCCTGCTATAACTGCACCCCAGTCTCCCCCACAATTCAGCTGTGTGAGCAGTGAGCACTCAGCACAGTCAGATATACATAGATGATATTATCATGCAGCACACTGAGGCTGAGCACAGATATGGTATGTGACTGTGTATCGTTTTTTTTCAGGCAGAGAACGGATTATATTAAATAATAAAGTGGTCAGTCACTAGTAACTAACTATCAGCAAAACTCTGCACTCTGAGTACTCCTAATGCTCCCCAAAATTACTAAGTAATCAACTCAAGTGTCTCTATCTACTAACGGAGAGGACGCCAGCCACGTCCTCTCCCTATCAATCTCAATGCACGTGTGAAAATGGCGGCGACGCGCGGCTCCTTATATAGAATCCGAGTCTCGCAATAGAATACGAGCCTCGCAAGAATCCGACAGCGGGATGATGACGTTCGGGCGCGCTCGGGTTAGCCGAGCAAGGCGGGAAGATCCGAGTCTGCCTCGGACCCGTGTAAAAAGGCTGAAGTTCGGGGGGGTTCGGATTCTGAGGAACCGAACCCGCTCATCTCTAGTAAACACAAGTAATTAATACTTAGAGAATCCACAAAGCACAGTGAAAGTATTTAGCTAAGGTACTGTAGTCCTGGAAACACAAACTGACAAAGACAGGAGTTGCTGGATGACATGAACTGGCAGACCAGGCTTTAAGCTTGAACTAAAGACACCAGACAATTCAGATAGTTCTGGCTGGAAAATAATAATAATAATAATAATAATAATAATAATATAACCAGCGTGGGAGAACTAAGCTAGCTGGTTTATAACAGCCACACTGACCAATGAAAACAGTCAGGCTGGGAGTGTTAACTCTAATTACAAACCCTGTGCACACGCAGAGCTGCATGTACACAGAGAGCCTATGGAACACTGATGGATTGTTAATGTCAGCTGACACCAGGTGCATAATGAATAGTTAGTCAGCTGACCCTAGGTGCATTCTGAACAGAGGGAATACATGCACCAACAGAATCATAACAAGTTCAAGACATTTAGTTACTAACGCCTGGGTGGAGGCAATATTTATAATCCTCATCTTATACCATACTTACCTACCCTCCCGCATTCAGCGGGAGGCTCCCGTTTTTTAACTGAGCCTCCCGCTGCCCCGCAAACCGTCCCTGTCCTCCCGGTTTTTCACTTTTTCTTTTGTAAGTACGGACTGCGCAGGCGCCTGTCCCAAAGTGACGGAGGCGGAGCCTGCACAGGATGAAGACTTGCGGATTTGGTACCCGCTAAGAGGAACGGAGCACTCACACTGACAACAGGCAGCATGGTGGGAGGCTCTGATGGTGGTTTGTGGAGCAGGGGCACCCGCCAGCGGCTCAGCATTTGCGCTGTTACACGCCGCTGCCCGTCTGAGCAGAGATCGGGCAGCAGCAGGCAGGACAGCTCACACAGCTGAGCTGTGACTGCAGCGGGAGGAAGCACTAGGAGATGGCTACCAGTAATATAAACATGCTGCTCCGTTTGGGCGGCCGCTGGCAGGGCAGGGCAGCTCATTAGGCTGATGTGAGCCAGCAGCAGCGGAGAGCGCCAGAGCGGATGCGCATCTGGCAATAGTAAAACCTGCCAGAGTGCGAAAGGGAGGAGGGGGGAGAAGGAGGAGAGAGGCTGCCTCTAACGTTAACTGGACTAGCTGCTGCCAGTAACAAATCTGGGCTCTGATCCTGGGTAAGTGCTACATTGATGCCCAGATGCAGCAGTTCCTCCTCCCTTGGGCACTGTGCTTTCAGCCAGCCATAGTGTCCCTCCTAGATCCTCCTGCCTATGTCCTGGGTCCGCTGGCCTCCCTCAGTGACACCCTGCAGCTCACCTCGATGTTGATTGGACACAATGTGGGGAGTAACCTGGTAGCCCTGTAGGTGACCCCCTACCTGTGTGTGTGACCCCCTGTACCCCCTACCTGTGTGTGTGACCCCATGTACCCCTACCTGTGTGTGTGACCCCATGTGTGTAACCCCATGTACCTGTCTGTGTGAGACCCCATGTACCCCCTATCTGTGTGTGTGTGTGTGTGTGTGTGTGTGTGTGTGTGACCCCATGTACTCCCTACCTGTGTGTGACTCCATGTACCCCCTACCTGTGTGTGTTTGACCTCCTGTACCTTCCTACCCCTGTGTATGTCACCTTGTACCCCCCTCCCCCAGTATGTGTGACACCTTGTACCCCCCCTAGTCCCCCCCGGGTGTTTGACACCCTGTACCCGCTACCTTTGTGTGTATGTCACCCTGTACCTCCCAACCCCAGTATGTCTGACATCTTGTACCCCCCTAGTCACCACGGTGTTTGACACACTGTACCCGCTACCCTTGTGTGTATGTCACCCTGTACCCCCCAACCCCAGTATGTGTGACACCTTGTACCCCCCTAGTCCCCACAGTGTTTGACACCCTGTACCTGCTACCTTTGTGTGTATGTCACCCTGTACCCCCATCCCCCATGTATGACACATTGTACACCCTCCACCTTTGTGTGTCACCCTGGACCCCCATCCCCTCAACCCCAGTCTCAGGGGTAATACGGGTGATTATAGTGTTCACTCTAGGAGTGAAAAGGGGCAGGGCGCCGGACTCCGGGGGCACATGTGCGCCGCGCGCATGTCCGAAACGGACACGCGCAAATTAGGGGGCGTGGCCACGTCTACGTCATTTTAGGAGGCGGTGCGGCCCACAGACGCTACTATAGAGAGCGTCTGTGGCCGGCGACGTCGCTGTTGGGGGCGTGCCCAGCACCTCCGTCGGTGCTGGGCTTCCCCCAGCCCTCTCCCAATGCGTGAATGGATGCCGCGCGCATGCGCACGGCATCTATACACGCCGGGAGGGCAGCAAGCGGGCGGCTGTTCTAGCAGGGCGCCGCAAAAGGGGCAGGGCGGGTTTTGCTGCTAAAAAACGGGCAGGGCGCGGCGCCCTGCTAAAACAGCCTAAAGTGAACACTATGATTATATTTTTGATCTGTGAGAGTGGTTAAATTTGCTTTTTTATTGTAGTTTGTCCCCAGCCTTCCTTCCTCCCTACTCATACCTTCTGTCCGTGGTTCCCGGTCAGCAACCACCAACTCCTCTGTCCCCTGGTCACAGCCCATCACTCCACACCCTTTGCTCCCCAATCATAGTCCGTCACCCCAAAATCTCTGCCTCACAGTCACAGTCTGGCACCCATAATCAAAAATATTGTCACCTCTGTCCCCGGTCACAGAAAGCTCAGCCTCACAGTCACAGCCTGTCACCCCACACCCTAGTCTACCCCTGCTCACATGCTGTCACCTCACACATTCTGGCACCCGCTCACGGTCGGTCACTCCACACATTTACCTACTTAACACAGTCCATCGCCCCACAATCTGTCCCCCAGTCACAGTCCAGCACCCTACAACCTCTTTCCCCTAGCCCAGTGGTTTCAAAACTTTTTTGAATCACGGCACCCTAGAATATCAGATTTTTTTTTCACGGCACCCCTAGGCCAAAATTTTCTTACTGAGAAATTTAGAAAGAAATATTACATTAAGCAGATCGCGTTTATACTTTATATGTCATCCTTAGGGTCAGTTTGGTGAGGGACAGGATTTGCTTCTGTTTGGCCACATATTTTATGACTGGCAGCCACCAGCTCTGGTTTTGCCTATTATATTGACCATGAATAATTTTAACCGGTCCTGGACCACCAACCCAGGGCACCCCTGCAAGTGTCCCGAGGCACCCCAGGGAGCCGCGGCACACAGTTTGGGAAACTCTGCCCTAGCCTGTTACCACACAACCTCTGATACTTTTAAATGTATTTTATGTGAATATGGCATTTTATGGTATTTTATGTTCAATGTTTTATGTGGATGTGGTATTTTCAATGTATTTTTGAGGGCCTCGCTTTTTTAAATGTATTTTTATGTGGATCTGGCTTTTTTTTTTTAAATGTATTGTTAGTATATCTGATGTTTTTAAAGTATGCGGATCTGGCTTTTTGCAACATATCTTTATGTGGATCTGGCTTTTTCAATGTGTGTATGGGTGTTGCATTTTCAAAGTATTTTCATTTGGATGTATCTTTTTTTAATGTAGGCCAGAGTTTTACATACTCCGCCATCCAGTCCAGGTTTTAAGGATAGCCATGCTTGAGCACAGGTGAATTAGGGACTAATTCAGACCTGATCGCAAAAGCAAAATCTTTCTCTAATGGGCAAAACCATGTGCACTGCAGGTGGGGCAAATGTAACATGTGCAGAGAGAGTTAGATTTGGGTGGGGTATATTGTTTCTGTGCAGGGTATATACTGGCTGCTTTATTTTTACACTGCAATTTAGATTTCAGTTTGAACACATCCCACCCAAATACTGTATATATGTCTCTGCACGTGTTATATCTTCTCCACCTGCACTGCACATGGTTTTGCCCATTATAGAAATTTTTTGCTGTTGCGATCAGGTCTGAATTAGGCCCTTAGTTAGTAACTCAGTCAATTTGATTTAACTATCTGGATTCAAGCATGGAAATCCTGAAAACCTGGACTGTAATGTCAGAGTATGGGAAACTCTGATGGGACCCATAGTAGCGGTGTCATCAGTTTAAATTAAAGGTGATGACATCAATCATCACTCTTCAAATCGATGGCGCGCCACTGTGGCTACATCTCAAGCTATTTTCTGCTGGCTGAGCACAGCATGCTGGGAGGAGGGATGGGATTATCTGCTAGGGGCACCAACAAAAATCTTGCCTAGAGCATCAAATTGTCTAGGACCATCTCTGCGGGTGGGGCTCTGATATATATGAGTGACAGCACTGCAGGGTACGTGAGGTTTTTTTTTTAGCTTGTTGTAGTTCCTCTCTGGAAGCCGGAGTGACAGAGAGAGGCGGGAGGAGAAGCAAGACAACCTCTTGGACTCAGGTGAGGGATCTATGAAGGGTGATATAACAGGTATATTATAGTGAGTAGCAGTGGCGTGCGGTGAGGTCAGTGGCTGGTGAGGCACTACAGCCATAATGTCTGACGAATCCTGCCGATGACCACTACCGCCGCTGAGCCAATGCCCATTACTAGCCCTGAGTCAATGCCCGCTGCCACCGCCAATGGCTTACAAACTCGCCCACCATCAACTGACCCAGCCCTCCGCCACTAATTTGCATCTCAGTCCGATGCTGCCAATGGCCGCTGCCTGCCTGCTCATCATACTTGTAATATATTGTACATTTGTATAGGAAAAAAATAAAATAAATAGTGTTTGGGACTGGGAAGGGAGTGGGAGGAGGACATGAATGCAATTTTGTTGTCCAGGGCTTCCATTAACTTAATGGAAAAGGGTGTGAATGGGTTAAAAAAAAAATGCGCGAGGTCCCCCCTCCTAAGTATAACCAGCCTGGGGATCTTTGAGCCGGTCCTGGTTGTTAAAATACTGGGGGGAAAATTGGACAGGGGTTCCCTGTATTTAGACAACCAGCACCGGGCTCTTAGTCTGATCCTGGTTCCAAAAATATGGGGGTACCTGTAAAAATGAGAGAGAGATTACTTACCTATATCCCACACCGATCACGTCCACTTGTCCATGTAGAATCTAATAGAGGTATCTGTAAAAATGAAAGTCATCCACAGGTGGTGGAAAAAAGGAGAGAGAGAGAGACCTGGTTATCAGTCTGCTGCTTGCTGGGACCGGGTAGGATGGAGCCGGCGGAGGGGGAGAGCCGCAGTGATCATGCTTCTACTGGCTGGGACCGGGGAGCAGGGCCGGATTAAGCCTTCAGGGGTTCCAGGTCACTTAAGACAGTGGGGACCTCTCCCGCATGTGACAACCGTGCCCTGGCTTAGCCCAGAGAGATGGGTATGTCCTCCCCCTCCCAGCACCTCATCACCTCTGCCCTTAGAATATATTTAATAATCCCCATCTCGGCCTCACACGTCACCCCTTATATAATATATTTAATGATCCCCCTCATATATTTAATGACCTCCCCACATATACATACACGCATATATATATATATATATATATACACATATATATATATATATATATATATATACATACATACATACATACATATATACATATATATATATATATATATATACATACACACACACATACATATATGTGTGTGTGTGTGTGTGTGTGTGTGTGTGTGTGTGTGTGTGTGTGTGTGTGTGTAATGATCACCCCCATATGAATAGATGTAATGATTTTTCACACTCATATTTTTAGCTCACTGACCTGAGGTGGGCTGCTGTCAGGTCAGACCTCCCGGAGAGTCCCTCCAAGTCCCACTCCGCGTCGCCTTCATCCACCAGTGTCAGTTGCGCTGAGCAGCGGCACCGCCATCTACTTGTCAGCGTCATTGGCCGCCAGAGGAGGGGAGCGACTGTGAGGAAGCGGGACGGGAGCACTGTGGCTGTGCAGAAAGACGGATGTAGGTGGATGGGGACGATTCTGTTCATCTCCAGGGTCCGCCACCAGTAGCAGCTCTCCCAGCAGCTGCTGTTCTGCTGCTGAGAGTGCTGCTGCTAGCAAAGGAACTCAGAGATGAGCAGAATCTTCCGTTGAGAGCTTGAGCTGGGTCTGAGCAGCTCTGACCAGGGGGACCCCAGCGTAAGAAGGGCCCAGGGTACTGACCCCTTGTGACCCCACCTTAATCCGGTACTGCCGAGGAGGACGGAGCCGGCGGAGGGGGAGAACCGCACTTACTCTCCTGCTTCAGGGCCGCTACTTCCACAGCAACTGACCGCCGGGACCCGCCGCCACTTCCTCCAGCGCCGTGTGTGCGTGATTGGACAGCGGATCCAGCACTGGATCCGCTGTCAAATCACAGGTGCCTCGCTGATATGGGGGTGGTGTCCCTGTCAGCGATGCACTTGAATAAGTGCCGCTTTCTCTGTCTTTTTCAATGGGCTTTTACAGCCCAGTTCTTGGCCCCGCCCCCCACTCTGTCCCCGTTCCCATTCTGTATGGGAGGCACTGCTATCAGTGCCTCCCAAAGTAATTAAAGGATAGAAAATTATTAAAATTACATAAAGAAAATACTTATGACACAGAATATGTGTTATAAGTATCTTCTTTGTATTATTTTAATAATCACAGGGGAGGCACTGCCTCCCCTGACTGCACGTCCCTGGTGAGTAGGGTATGCAGGGTCATATAATAGGTGTATAGTGAGTAGGGTATGCAGAGTCATATAATAGGTATATAGTGAGTAGGGTACAGAGAGTATATACAGTATATAGATATTATATCACCCTCTGTACCCTACTCACTATATACATATTATATAACCCTCTGTACCCTACTCACCATATACGTATTATATAACTCTTTGCGGTATGCTGCTCTTCGTACTGTAGTTTTCACCTGCCACTGCAGGACACACGCCTTAGTGGAAACAGACACGCCCATGGGTTGAGTTAGACACGCCCCTTTGGCTGGAACATGACACGCCCTCTCAATGCGCTCCTTCAGTCTCCTGAAACTACTTTTCAAAAGTAGGCAAGTATGTTTTATACTAAATATATATATTATGATCTTTTTTCTTTTGGGAAAGTGAGTGTACAGGTATCTATCTATCTATCTATCTATCTATCTATCTATCTATCTATCTATCTATCTATCTATCTACAACTAGGGTTACATGTGCAATAATGTCTGTGTAAGCTTCACATTTTACTTTTGCTTGTTGCTAATCTTGCCTGGGACACTTGTGCCGATAAGTACCCACTGTATCCTGGAAAGGACTGTTCCAAACCTGGGTGATGGGTTATCTGTTACTGAAAACATAACAGTGGGATTTAAAATGTGCTTACTGTGCATTCTACTTCCTCTGCCCCTATAGGAGGACATGCCCATGAATGTAATATCTACCCTGAGCTTTTCAGATGCCTACCACTGTGTCACCACGGCTTGCCACTGTCTTATCAGAACTTGTGAATCCCACTGCCACCACTGAATGCATATTACCAAGTGTAAAGCCCATTGTACCTCTGTTAACCTGCTTCTATATGAATTTGTATCATACAGTACTTCATGTACCTGAGTTAAATTAACTCTGTGTTATCTCATAGAGAGATGTTCTACCTGGTTAATAAACCTGGTTAAGCTTTTCAACATGGGGACTTATCTCCATTGCACACCTATCAACATAACATAATTATGCAAATCATTTTCTCACTCACCATATAACACAATGGGGGTAATTCTGAGTTGATCGCAGCAGCAAGTTTGTTAGCAGTTGGGCAAAACCATGTGCACTGCAGGGGGGGGGGGGGGGGGGGCAGATATAACATGTGCAGAGAGAGAGAGATTTGGGTGTGGTAAATTCAATCTGCAATCTAAATTGCAGTGTAATAATAAAGCAGCCAGTATTTACCCTGCACAGAAACAAAATAACCAACCCAAATCTAACTCTCTCTGCAAATGTTATATCCGCCCCCCCCCCCCCCCCTGCAGTGCACATGGTTTTGCCCAACTGCTAAAAAATGTCCTGCTGCGATCAACTTGGAATTACCCCCAATGTTAGTTAAATTAAGATGTAAGAATAAAGCTTGCAAAACCTAATGGTTTCCTAAAAAACAAGGGCTGTGTAACTGCTGACGGTGTACATATATCTCCTGACACACAGAGAAAGGATCTGGGGACTAGGGAACTACAGTCGCTGTAACACTGCAGTGACAGGACTATGACAGGCTGTACACTCTTCACTATCAGCTAGAAAAAGTATCTAAAAATTTGCTATTTATTCCCACATTTGCATTCTTATTTAAATAAGGCTAGCACTGCATGTGTAATTCCTTCCAGCTGACTGAAAGGGTCACCGAAAGCCTGCCAAATGTGTGCTGTATTGTACTCAGAGAGCGAAAAGACTCATGCGTGTTTAATCGCTGACAATTTTGCAATTTAGCTGCCTAGAGTTGCTGAACAAAAGAAGTGATTCACGCAAGTGATGACCCTTATTCTTTTGGTTAAGCAATATTCCTATGCGCTCCTGACTTGATGAGAACCAGGTAGTCTTTTAAATAGTTTTTAATGTAAAAACCAGGAACTTTTGCACATTAATAATTGCAAGCATTACAGTAAAGATATTTTCTTAAAATCTTAATAAGCTTTCTAAGTACAGCATATTAATAATGTCCATATTGGGCCTGAATGGAAATTATCTTTAATTGTACCCACACTCATGTGTGCATAAAACTAAATGTGTGTATTTACATCTTTGCAGTGCACCAGCACCACTATCAGTGTGCTCTGTTTGATACTTGTTGTCATCATCATCACCACCACCACCACCACCACCACCACAGGGCACTTGCAGCGAACTTACAAATGATATGGCTGGAAACATGTACAGGAGAGTATAAATATATCTATCTATATATCTATATTACTTGTAAGTAGATATGTGCCTCAGGCACTTTTCGTGTTTTGTGTTTTGGTTTTGGGTCTGGATCCTCGCTCATGTTTTGGATCTGGATTGGTTTTGTCAAAACCACCCTTTCGGGTTTTGGTTTTGGATCTGGATGATTTTTGAAAGCAAAAACAAAAACACAAAAACAGCTAAAATCACAGAATTTGGGGCTAATTTTGATCCTACGGTATTATTAACCTCAATAACATTAATTTCCACTAATTTCCAGTCTATTCTGAACACCTCACAATATTGTGTTTAGGCAAAAAGCTTGCACCAAGTTCGCTGTATGACAAAGCTAAGCGACCCAAGTGGGTGGCACAAACACCTGGCCCATCTAGGAGTGGTACTGCAGTGTCAGACAGGATGGCAGTTTTAAAAACTAGGCCCCAAAGAGCACATAATGCAAAGAAGAAAAAGAAGTGCAAGATGGAATTATCATTGGGCCCTCTCACCCACCCTTATGTTGTATAAACAGAACATGCACACTTTAACAAACCAATAATTTCAGCAACAGGGTCTGCCACACGACTGTGGCTGAAATGATTGGTTTGTTTGGGCCCCCACAAAAAAAGAAGCTATTAATCCCCCCACCAAAAAAGAAGCAATTCATCTCTCCTTGCACAAACTGTCTCAACAGAAGCAAGATGTTGTCCTCATCCTCACCCCTTTCAGCGTGTACATCCTCATACTCACAGATTATTAATTTGTCCCCACTGGAATCCACCATCACAAGTCCCTGTGTACTTTCTGAAGGCAATTGCTGGTCAAGGTCTTCCTGGAGGTATTAATAATTCATTTTGATGAAAATCATCTTCTCCACATTTTGTGGAAGTAACCTCCTATGCTGATCGCTGGCAAGGTTACTGGCTGCAGTAAACATTCTTTCGGAGTACATACTGGAAGGGGGGGGGGGGCAACTTAAATAAAATAAAACCAGTTTGTACATAGGTCACCAAATTGCCTCTTTTTCCTGCCAGTATACATACGGACTGTCTGACATGCCAACTTGGATGCTCTCACCCATATAATCCTTCACCATTCTTTCAATGGTGACAGTATCATATGCAGTGACAGTAGACATGTCAGTAATCGTTGGCAGGTCCTTCAGTCTGGACCAGATGTCTGCACTTGTTCCTGACTGCCCTGTATCACCGCCAGCGGCTGGGCTCGGAAATGTTATCATTTTCCTTGCAGCACCAGTTGTGGGAGAAAAAGAAGGAGGAGCTGTTGATGGGTCATGTTCTGCTTGAGTTGACAATTGTCTTATCAGCAGGTCTTTGAACTTCTGCAGACTTGTGTCTGCAGGAAAGAGAGATACAACGTAGGCTTTAAACCCAGGATTGAGCACGGTGGCCAAAATGTAGTGCTCTGATTTCAACAGATTGAACACCCTTGAATCCTGGCAAAGTGAATGAAGGGCTCCATCCACAAGTACCACTTAGCGGAATCGCTCAGTATTAGCTCCTCCTTCAATTTCTCCAGCTGCTTCTACTAAAGCCTGATGAGGGGAATGACCTGACTCAAGGTGGCAGTGCCTGAACTGACTTTACGTGTGGCAAGTTCAAAGGGTTGGAGAACCTTGCACAAGACGGAAATCATTCTCCACTGAACTTGAGTCAGGTGCATTCTCCCTCCTTTGCCTATATCGTAGGTGGATGTATAGGCTTGAATGGCCTTTTGCTGCTCCTCCATCCTCTGAAGCATACAGAGTGTTGAATTCCACCTCGTTACCACCACTTGCTTCAGGTGATGGCAGGACAGGTACAGGAGTGTTTGCTGGTGTTCCAGTCTTCGGCAAGCAGTGGCTGAGTGTCAAAAGTGGCCCGCAATTTTTGGGCCACCGACAGCATCTTCTGCACGCTCCTGTCATTTTTTTTAAAATTATGCATCACCAAATTAATTGTATGTGCAAAACATGACCGTGCTTGAATTTGCCCAGATGTAATGCACGCACAATATTGGTGGCGTTGTCCGATATCACAAATCCCCAGGAGAGTCTAAGTGGGGTAAGCCATTGTGTGATGATGTACCTCAGTTTCCATAAAAGGTTGCCAGTGGTGTGCCTCTTATGGAAACCGGTGATACACAGCGTAGCCTGCCTAGGAACGAGCTAGTGTTTGTGAGATGCTGCTACTGGTGCCACTGCTGCTGTTGTTGCTGCGGGAGGCAACATAGCTACCCAGTGGGCTGTCACAGTCATAAAGTCCTTAGTTTGCCCTGCTCCACTTGTCCGTGGTTAAGTGGACACTGGGTAGAACTGCATTTTGCAGGACACTGAGGACACTTTTCTTAATGTCCCTGTACAGTCCAGGAATCGCTTTCCTAGTGAAGTGTAATCTACATGGGATTTTGTACCGGGGACACACTACCTCCATCAATTGTCTAAATCCCACTACACCAATGGTGGATACCGGATGCATGTCTAACACCAACATAGCTATTAAGGCCTCAGTTATCTGCTTTGCAACAGGATGACTGCTGTCATATTTCATCTTCCTCTCAAAGGACTGTTGGACAGTTAATTACTTAGTTGAAGTAGTTCAAGTGGTCTTCCGACTTCCCCTCTGGCATGACGATCGACTTCCAGCAGTAACAACAGCAGCAGCAGTAGTAGTAGGCGTACCACTCAAGGATCCTCCGGAGGAATTCCGGTTAGGAGAGGACTCGTCAGTCATGCCAGTGACATGGCCGCAGGACTACTGATGTTCCTGACTGAGGAGGAAATTGACGTTGAGGGAGTTGGTGGTGTGGCTTGCATGAGCTTGGGTACAAGAGGAAGAAGGGATTTAGGTGTTAGTGGACTGCTTATGCTCTTACCCAAAGTTTCTGAACTTGACAATGGCTTCTGATGAATATGCTTCAGGTGACGTATAAGGGAGGATGTTCCTAGGTGCTTAACGTCCTTACCCCTACTTATTACGGATAGACAAAGGCAACACACAGCTTGACACCTGTTGTTTTGATTTGTGGAGAAATAATTCCACACCGAAGAGGTGGCTTTTTTGGTATTTTGCTCAGGCATCACAATTGGCTTATTCATCCCACGGACAACAGTTGTCTCCCCCGGTGCCTGATTTAAACAAACCACATCACCATCAGAATCCTCATCGTCAACTTCCTCCTCAGCGCCAGCAGCACCCATTTCCTCATCCTGGTGTACTTCAACATCTTCAATTTGAATATCATAAACTGGACTGTAGGTGCTCCTTCCAGCACTTGCATAGGGCGTGCAAATGGGGGAAGGAGCCACCTCTTCCCGTCCAGTGTTGGGAAGGTCAGGCATCACAACCACCGACACACTTGGACTCTCCTTGGGGATTTGTGATACTATCTTAGAACGCATAGTTCTTTGTTGTGCTTTTGCAAGCTTAACTCTTAACTTACTAGTCATGAACATAGGCCTGGACCTTAGCCGTTCCTTGCCACTTCGTGTCGTAAATGGCATATTGGCAAGTTTACATTTCTCCTCAGACCATTTTAATTTATTTTTTGGTGTCAATTTACTGAACTTTGGCTTTTTGGATTTTACATTTCCTCTACTATGACATTGGGCATCGGCCTTGGCAGACTAGGAAGAAGTGATTCTTGATCTTTCCCTATTTTATCCTCCAAATTTTTGTTCTCCATTATTTTTCTGGAAATATATAACACAATATGTGACACAGGAGAGCGTACCTGTAGACCACACAGGGCAAACCCTGTAAAAATTATTTTGATTAAATATTAATAACCCCTTTAAATGGAGTAAATAATATACAGCCAGGGACAGCACCACTGGACTTATACGGCAGTATCACTGGACTCATATGGCAGTACCAATGGAATTATAAGGCAGTACTACTGGACTTACTGTATACGGCAGTACCACTGGACTGGATTTATATGGCAGTACCATTGGACTTATACGGCAGTACCACTGGACTTATACGGCTGTACCACTGGACGTATATGGCAGTATCACTGGACTGGACTTATATGGCAGTACCACTGGACTGGATTTATACGGCAGTACCACTGGATTTATACTGCAGTACCACTGGACATATACGGCAGTTTCACTGGACATATACGGCAGTACCACTGGACATATATGGCAGTATCACTAGACATATACGGCAGTACCACTGGACTTATATGGTAGTACCACTGGACTGGACCTATACGGCAGTACCACTGGACTTATACGGCAGTACCACTGGACAATTACGGCAGTACCACTGGACTTATATGGCAGTACCACTGGACTGGACTTATACGGCAGTACCACTGGACTTATACGGCAGTACCACTGGATTAGATTTATACAGCAGTACCACTGGACATATACGGCAGTACCACTGGACTTATACGGAAGTACCACTGGACTTATACGGCAGTACCACTGGATGTATATGGCAGTACCACTGGACTGGACTTATAAAGCAGTACCATTGGACTTATACAGCAGTACCACTGGACATATATGGCAGTACCACTGAACATATACGGCAGTACCACTGGACTGGATTTATATGGCAATACCACTGGATTTATACGGAAGTACCACTGGACATATATGGCAGTATCACTGGACGTATACGGCAGTACCACTGGACTTATATGACAGGTCCACTGGACTGTATTTATACGGCATTATCACTGGACTTATACGGCATTATCACTGGACATATACGGCAGTACCACTGGATATATACGACAGTATCACTGGACTTATACAGCAGTATCACTGGATTTATACGGCAGTATCACTGAACATATATTGCAGTACCATTGGACTTATACAGCAGCACAAGGACACCACTACTGGACTGATGCAGGACAACACAGCACCACTGCAATGGACTGGACTTATACAGCAGCATTTGACATATGGCAGCAGAGGACACCACCACTGTGACTGGAATGATACAGCATAAGACACCACCACTGGACTGATACAGCATAACACAGCACCACTGCAATGGACTTATACAGCAGCACTTGACATATGGCTGCAGAGAACACCACCACTTTGACTGGACTGATGCAGCACGAGACACCACCACTGGTCTTATGCAGCACAACACAGCACCTCTGGACTGGACTTATACAGCAGCACTGGACATATGGCCGCAGAGGACATCACCACTGTGACTGGATTGATGCAGCACAAAACACCACTACTGGACTAATGCCGCACAAGACAGCACTGTAATGACACACATAAGACAGAGAAGGTTGCCACACCACTTTCCCACACAGACAGACACTGAGGAGAGAGACACGTCCTCTCGCTACACTCTCCAGGACTGGAGCGAAAATGGTGTCTACGCGCGGCTCCTTATATGGGATCCAAAACCCGTGAGAAACCGACAGCGGGATAAAGAAGTTTTGCCTCGTTCTGGTTTCTGAGTCTGGCGGGAAAAAACAAGCTGGGCTCAGATCTGTGCTCGGGTAGTGAAGTTCAGTAGGGTTCGGTTCTCTGAGAACCGAACCCGCTCATCTCTTCTGAAAAGTACTTCACTGACTGCATAGCTAAAGGTCAACAGAGAAGTACAGATATTTCAAAATCACTGTAATACATTTGTTTCACTGCTACTGCACGTCTTAAATTGTGGTTAAAACTGATGAAAATGGGTTTGGGATGTCAACCCACAAGTAAAGGGGATGGTGGCAGTGCGTGAAGCTTTGCTAACTGGTTCCTATCATGGGCCACCCATAGAATTTATACTAGAGTTGATTGGACTGGTGCTGTCTCACAACTATTTTCAATATCAGGATGAATATTTCATTCAACGAACTGGGACCACGATGAGGTCAAATTAGGCCCCTGGATTCGCAAATTTATATATGGCGAAATACGAAGCCGAACATATCCTTTCTTGTTTTGTGTCAATTGGTTTATTATAAGAGATACATTGATGATCTCTTTTTAATATGGCGAGGCACTAGTGACTCATTTTTTCGATGGTTGATACGCTCAACAGATTGGACAGTCCTATTAGATTTACTGCTGCTATCAGTAATGTTTCAATTGATTTTTTGGACATTACTATTTTGAACAAACCACTAGTTTTAGAATACACATTATTCAGAAAACTACAGATCATAATACCTTATTATGGGCGACTAGTCAGCACCCAGAGAGAATAAAATCTAATCTTCCAGTCTCACAATTTCTAAGAGTATTGAGGAACAACTCCAATGAAGCAACAGCTGAGGCTCTGCTGGAAGAGTGTGTGGGTCGATTTGTAGGTCATGGATACAAAAAAGCTGTTGTACAGAATTGTCTTGTTAAGACACGTAGGTTACACCAAGATTGCGATATTCCCTCTATACAATCTAGAGGGTCTAATTGTGTAATCTTCAAAACAAGTTGCAACACCAAATTGCATTCAGTCGAGAGGTCAATAAGAAATAACTGGCCCATTATAAGCTCAGACCCTGAAGTTTAAAACTATTGGCTTGACACCTCCCTTAATGAGCATACAACAAGGTAGCAATTTGAAGGATATGCTCCTGAGACAATCTATGAGGTCTAGTTCGTGTTGTGGCGACATGTGGTTGAACAAATGCCATGGCTGCTATAAGTGTCTACAGTGTACCACCTGTAGATCCATGGTGACCAGACAATACTTTTGTCACCCGTTTCATGGCATCAAGATCAGGTTGCGGCATCTTTAACTTGTTTAATGGGTGTCAAAGTCAAAAATATTACATAGAGAGAACATACAAACTGCACACATTTAAGTCGCTATACTTGCAAATATGCGCAGCGAGCACAGCAATATATGGTAACACACGCATTTACACGGACATGGCACAGAGATGGATTCGACACTTATTTCATACAGTACATAATTATAATAATATCAAGCACCAGACATCATGGAGATTTAAAATTAGCTAATGAATTAATGTCATAAATGTGTATTATTTGAACTGAACCAGATAAGCCCGTCATGTTTACTATTGAAACAAGCACATTGGTGTGTAGATTAATTTGATACTTGTTGTGAAGTTGTGGGACATTGCAGCGGATAGATATGATTATATGTATAAAAGCTGAAAATCACTTTGTTAGAACAATGAATGATACAGTTCAGGGCTGAACCTGATCAGCATATACAAAGGAAGAGAGACCCCTCCCCCAGGAACTAGTCACAGGAATGTAGTTCCTGGCTAGAGTAGAGGTCAGGGTTCAGTTGCTTGTGAACTCAGAGAACAGATGTACTGTAGCTACACTCAGAACAAAGCTCTCAGAAGCATGGCTGGATCATCACCAGGCACCTTACAAAGGCTAAGTATCATAATCTCAATATCACATGGCTGATTGGCATAGAATAGTTTAAATATGTGTTTGAGGTAGAGTAGTTGTGGAGTGATTGGAATAGAGTGGTTGGTTTGGAGATACAAATGGCTTAAGATTAATGATGCTTGTACAGTTGTGTGATTGTTATGTGTTGGTGATAATACTCTATGAAATCTGTAATGAATTGGAACAGTAGACAATCTGTAGCATAGTATTCCTGGTATACATTTATGGATGGTGATTTATAACAGATTATAGTAGTTTTACATGATGCATCTTGCTGAAGGTTTGCAGTCAAAACATACTTCCTTTTGTTACTGTAGTCATGTGCTTGTAGCAATGGCAGGCTGATATGTGTGGTTACATTGTGATCTGGTGATTCATATAACATGGACTGTATGCAATAAACAAAGTTTGTTTGGAATGTGAAATTGAATAAGATGGTTCTAGGAAGTTGTTTGGAATGTGAAATTGAATAAGATGGTTCTAGGAAGTTGGATTGGAATGTGGAATATAATGAGTTGGTGTGTAGAAGATGGCTGCTGCTGGGGGTTTTCCCCTCCCCCTTTCAACCATGTGTTGCAGTCTTTGGAATCATGGGAGTTTTCCCAAAATGGAGTCTAGCTTCTGTCCCATGCGGTACCATTGTGTTGTTGCTGGGTGATGTGTATATAGGGACAGCCAGTATGGGTAAGCTCAAGTATACTCTCCACAAAGATTCTCAGCATTGACTAACTGCGCAGCGATTGTTTCTCACATGTGTAAGTTCCTCTGCAACCATATTGTCTCTTATTTAATGTTATAAGCCATTCTCTCTCTCCTTCCCCTTTTAAAAGTAATTGTGTCTTTATTGTATTTTATGTGTAGTAACTTGGTTAGATATTCTATGTTATTTTGGTAGTGTATAGCTTGTATTGTATTATTCTTTTTGAACGTTCATTCTCTCACTAAAGGCGTTGGAACCTTAGACCGGTATTTGATTGATTATTATAAATGCATAAAGGTTCTCAGAGCGTCATAGTCGCTCATACAGCTTTTAAGCTAACAAGGTTACACTGCATTACATCTACACATTGTCACTGCACAAATGTTTACAGTATAAGTACATTCCTTAAGGTATAGTTAAGGGAGTACCCTTGCGGTACTTTTTGCGCCAATTGCGTACTGTGTTCTTTAACCTTTAACGTGTTTTTAATAGGACAAATATTATAGACATTGTCAATTGGGAGCTCGTCCTCCGGTCTTCACATATCTGCACTAGGTAATTTTAGCAGACATTATCGGTCAGCAAAGGGCGGAAAAGGTATTATCCCTCGTTAAACCGTTTGGAGGTCAGGGATACTGCAGTGCTGACCAGTTAATTGTCTGCTTCACTTGGTAAGGAGTGCTGAGGGAATTCGGGAACTGGAAGGTAGGAACAGTACGTTATTGTCTTTGAAAATCTGTTTTTTTTTTATTTCTATTTGGTGCCAACTACACACGCAGATTGGATGGTTTGTCTGTTTAAATAGGTTTAAAATTATTTTTAAAAGTTGCTGCATAGCCTTGATATAGTTTTTTTTTAAAAACTCAGGCCTAGAATAACTTTAGGAGTTTGAATGATGACTTTCTTTGTGACAAGAGGCCGCATGGTCTGTCCACCATTTTGTGTGACCCTCATGGAGGTGGAAGGGGGAGGAGCAGCGGCCATTTTGGGAAGGTCAAAAAATTTTTTCCCTAAGCGGATGATTTTCAGTTGACTCAGGAAATAATCAGCCATCCATTGTCAAAAAGAAATCATCATTTAATGAGTTTTTTTTTATGCATTTATTTAATCTATATCATAGTCAATCATAAGTAATAGTGATTGGTACTTATATGTAATATCTATATGCGTGTGCTTACATTAATGTATGTTATTAGATTAAATTTAGAATTGCATGTTCATTTGTGTAATTTTCACATCTCACCTTCCTGGTTGCCATTTCATAATTGATAACGTGCTGAGAAAGATTTGTTGCTATTGGTAGTTAAAGAGTAAAAATGATACATTAAGGAGTAATACTTAAAAGAGTAATTGTAAAAACAAGCACACAGCATAGAAGATACTGTGTGGTGTTTGGTAAGCGTTTATATAGTGAAATATTGCTTACATTTATAGTAAGGCGATACAGAAGCCACAAGATAATAGCACAAATTGATTTCAGTTTCCAAAACTTAGTTTAAATACCTTACTTTACTGTAATGCCTCTGGGGAGAGCTATCAGATTACGGGAAATTATTTTTCTGATCAGAAAACTATAGAATGATAGTGGGTTGAAAACGGTATGAGTGTATTGAACTCCTCTTGGTGAAGTCTTGGTGAAATCTTGGTGAAATCTTGGTGAAGTAAGTCTTGGTGAATCACGGTCAAGGTGAATACGTGATGAGCACGGTCTAAGTGAAAACGTGCGACAGAGTGTGATAAAGTTTTCGTTGTATTACGCTCTGGCTGTTTTGGAGCACAGTAGGGAGACTCCAATGATCCTACCATTTATGGGCAACAAGTCTCTATAAGTGGTACGATTGGACCGCACGGTTGTAGGTGTGACCAATAACGCAACGTGATACGAGGTAAATTGCCCTCATACGTGTTGTGGGAAGCACATGCAAGCGTGATTTGTGTAAAGTAAAAGGAAGGGAATTTTCGCTGGTCTCACAGGAAAATCTCTAGAGGTAGGGCCTGCAACGGCTACACGTGTCTGCTAGAAGGCGGACCGGAGATACCCGGAGCAGAAGAAGCTGGTGGAAGAGCTTGGCAAACTCCCACCGTAGACTTCTGTGTTTGGTGCATTTTAGGAAGTTTTTCTGTGTTAAAAAAAAGGTCCACAATGGCAGCCAAGTGCACAACACAGGGACGTTCAGCAGTCAGAGTTCAGGCTGCAGAGGCTTGCAGACCCCGAGGGTCTGCTCGGTTAGTAATGTGGGGGAGGTATGGTCCCCACACTGAGACCTTTTGTGACGAATGGACACGAATGACTGTGGGGGATAAAGCACCATTTCCCGGGATAGGTAGTTTTGACTCAGAGGTATTGCATAATTTAAGGCGAAGGATCTGTCTCATAAAATCCGGGAAGCAACGGATCAGACATTATGATTGTTTACAGTTATGACAACAGGAAAGTGAAATGCAAAGAAATTTAACTTACATATCTGACCCTCATCTTGGGAAGAGAGACATGGCAATGGAGAGGATTATGGTTGCAAAGATTGGCGCAATGGTGTACGATAAAAATGCACTTAGTAACTGTATTAAGAATGAAAGTAACAAATGTAATAATGTTTATAAAAATGAAAGTGTAAAAATCACAAATGTTAACCTGTGCAAGTCGCACCCCATGTTAAACTTCCCTCAGGATTACCAGCAAGAAAGTGAGCCCAGCACGATATCGGCACCTCTTCCAGCAGCCAGCCTACAAGACATCAAGGTGGACGCGACCAAATTGGTAAAGACAGTAATCAACCCCCTAACAGAGGGTCAGGTGAGGTCGTGTCCACAGGTACGTACAGTGTTATATATCACGCGCAAACAAATGTACCCTATATTGTAAGACCAACACAAGGTGATGTAATTGAATTTAGTCCTGTCAGGGTGATCACAGTCCCCAATGGGAAGACTGACGATCAGGGAATCATTCCCGTCAAGGACAGTGCAATGCGCCATCCCTGGTCCCGGACAGAATTGAGATCAATCATGTCTGATTTCCCAGATCCTAGGAAAGATCTAAGTGTATGATCAAAGATTCACAGAAGGTATATCAACTCCCTAGACAACGACATAATCATGGTATCCAAGGAATCAGAGAGGTACAGGGAAAGCGGTTGATGGTGATGAGCATCCAAGCGTTTGAGGAGGCATCAAATCAACCAAGACCCCATTTCACTGACACTTGGAGGAAGCCCAGGGTTTGTGATCTTTGCAAAAGAGAAGGGCATTATGCCAGTAACTGCAACAGCCCACATAAAATCAGACCCCCTAGACATGAATATGAGCATGAATATGACACACCAAATTATAAAAGGTGATCATTAGGACTGATGGTAAGCCTGAGGTAACAGTTAATAAATTGGGAGGTCATTCCCTGAAGACACAGGAATGACCGGGTGAAACGTTGTAAATGTATCTGTGAAATGTTTCTTTTCTCTCCCCATCTCTGACGATTATTGATAGGACTCAAACATTGCATATCTGCTTGGTCTTTGCAGAAGTCTACCAAACCCCAGCATGACCTATCCGCATCAATGTATCCTGGCCAGATACAGAGGGTGGAGTATGGAGGTGCTGGTGGGAGGGACTGCGCAAGGAAACCATTGGACATGTAGATATGACAGCCTGATGATCTGACAATGTTTTAAAATGTTTGAAAAAAAAAATGTTTTTTTTCCCGTTGTTGTTTATTGATGTGTTATGTTATATATATATATATATATATATATATGAATTGTTCTCTCTCTCTTTTGTTTTTTTTGTTTTCTCTCTTCTCACTCATGTTTTCATGTTTTAAAGATGGTATATCACACATCAGTTAGACAAATGGTAATGCAAGATTTTTGCTCCTTACAGAAAGATCGCTGGTTTGGAAGGAATATTGCATCACCGGAATGTTCGTTTGGAAGACTGAGAGACAGCACCTTTGAGATGACAGCAGAACGAGAAGAACAACAAGACTAGAGAACTAATTATCGTAACAAGTTTCTCTCCCCCTCAAACTGTTTTCCTATACCCCCATTACAAATTTCTCCTTTTCTCCTCCTGTAAGATGGACTTGCCCCAAGAGACTGTGATATGGATTTTCATGTTGACCCTGATGTTGACCAGAGCAGTCTGTTTCGGTGAGAGTACCAGTGAGGTCGAGAAAGGATCCAGAATGGGTTTCTGATGACTGAGACGGAGGTGTAAATTTCCAATAGCAACACAATCACCAAGCAAAGGCGAGTACCGGAAACGATCTAGCAGCCATGTTATTTGTAAACATTGTGAAGGATTGTTAGCTGAAAAGAGAACTGTATCTGTAGACTCTGTGACAGTGTAGTAGAGGATGGGTGCATCAAGAAATGTCAGTCCAGTTTTAACATTAACATGGACCGGCACCCATTGAGTGACTATCACTCCTTAGTGGGTAAAGTGTTAAATCAGACAGATTGTTGGGTATGCTCTCAAGTACCTCAAGGCCACAGCAAGCTAGGACTAGTACCATTTCCTTTTAACGATAGGGGAGGTACTTGAGCTAAGTGGTGGGAGGCCGGTGGACAGGAGGTTTAATATCTCTAGTCCTCCTAGTTTGAAGCTCCACCAATATCATGTGGATAGACCCCTAGTATGTTTTAACATTTCCAATCCCCGAAAGCCGGGAAATTGGGAAGTGTCATGGAGTAACCAAACCATGACCTTTTTATATAGAGCGGATAGAATGCCTACAGATACAGAGCTTATACGCCACATAGCCGGTAGTGGAAAATCTTTCCGATATAGGTATACCCTAGGAAGTAGGATCATGAGAGTTGGAGAGGTATCACCAGGATACAGTGCACAAATCGTACAAACTGATAGGTGTACTAAATAGATGGGAGAATTAGGGTTAGGAGAGTTCACATGGAAAATGTGTAACATGGTAATGACATATTCAGTCCCATATGTTCTCCCCGATGATGCATATTTCATATGCGGGAGAAAGGCGTATGAGCGGCTTGCCCCAAACTCAGAAGGATTGTGTTATATTGGAAAAGTACTACCTGAAATAATGACTGTATCGCATAAAAAAATGGATTTGATTTACGACCCAACCAGTGAAACCACGCTGTGATAAAAGGTGATTCCACGACCTGTTTCTTTCACCCGTTTCTCCTTTATCTTTCTCCAAGGTAAAAAGACCCACTTGGAAGAGGAATTTGGCGATCCTGTATACAGACAACAGCTGGATTAAAAGAAGAAGTTTTGACAACCTTGTACACAGATAATTGATGAACTATGCCATAGACCCCCAGTTTCCCTAGAAATTTTAAATTTACGCTAGCCCAACACTTTTTGTAAGTCTATGGACATTGACAAAGCTTTTGCTCACACCTATTGGCAAAAGCCCAAAGAAGACTGCATTCAACAGACACCGAACAAGACTTCAACCGACAAATGTTCATTAACCTGACATAGAATACCACTGCATTTACCATAATTGTTTCTTATCTTCATCTCTACAACCTTCAGGTAATAACACACATAGTCGATAGGGAATACAGGCACAGATATCAGCATACACATATTCCCCCATTCATGTATCATCAACTAACATGTGCTCCCCCATTTTGTTGTAACCAAAAGCCGTAGAGAGCTCGGTAAAGTTTGACAGCCCATCCACAGACCCGTACCACGGGATAAGAAGGAATTCAAATGTATACTTCGCAATACCTCGAAGCTTGATTTAAAACACGTACGGCACGATGACACATGACCCCCCAAACATGGATTCATACACACATGCTTCTGTTATCTCACTAGGTCATACCCTTTTCCCACCTTCTTCTCTCCTCCCTTACCCAATCATAGAAATGTATTTACATATGACATATATTTTTCTCTTTTTGAAATGTTTTAGGAAGTGGCAGTTATTGGTGACTGCCAAAGGGTGGACTGTCAAAGTCAAAAATATTACATAGAGAGAACATACAAACTGCACACATTTAAGTCGCTATACTTGCAAATATGCGCAGCGAGCACAGCAATATATGGTAACACACGCATTTACACGGACATGGCACAGAGATGGATTCGACACTTATTTCATACAGTACATAATTATAATAATATCAAGCACCAGACATCATGGAGATTTAAAATTAGCTAATGAATTAATGTCATGAATGTGTATTATTTGAACCGAACCAGATAAGCCCGTCATGTTTACTATTGAAACAAGCACATTGGTGTGTAGATTAATTTGATACTTGTTGTGAAGTTGTGGGACATTGCAGCGGATAGATATGGTTATATGTATAAAAGCTGAAAATCACTTTGTTAGAACAATGAATGATACAGTTCAGGGCTGAACCTGATCAGCATATACAAAGGAAGAGAGACCCCTCCCCCAGGAACTAGTCACAGGAATGTAGTTCCTGGCTAGAGTAGAGGTCAGGGTTCAGTTGCTTGTGAACTCAGAGAACAGATGTACTGTAGCTACACTCAGAACAAAGCTCTCAGAAGCATGGCTGGATCATCACCAGGCACCTTACAAAGGCTAAGTATCATAATCTCAATATCACATGGCTGATTGGCATAGAATAGTTTAAATATGTGTTTGAGGTAGAGTAGTTGTGGAGTGATTGGAATAGAGTGGTTGGTTTGGAGATACAAATGGCTTAAGATTAATGATGCTTGTACAGTTGTGTGATTGTTATGTGTTGGTGATAATACTCTATGAAATCTGTAATGAATTGGAACAGTAGACAATCTGTAGCATAGTATTCCTGGTATACATTTATGGATGGTGATTTATAACAGATTATAGTAGTTTTACATGATGCATCTTGCTGAAGGTTTGCAGTCAAAACATACTTCCTTTTGTTACTGTAGTCATGTGCTTGTAGCAATGGCAGGCTGATATGTGTGGTTACATTGTGATCTGGTGATTCATATAACATGGACTGTATGCAATAAACAAAGTTTGTTTGGAATGTGAAATTGAATAAGATGGTTCTAGGAAGTTGTTTGGAATGTGAAATTGAATAAGATGGTTCTAGGAAGTTGGATTGGAATGTGGAATATAATGAGTTGGTGTGTAGAAGATGGCTGCTGCTGGGGGTTTTCCCCTCCCCCTTTCAACCATGTGTTGCAGTCTTTGGAATCATGGGAGTTTTCCCAAAATGGAGTCTAGCTTCTGTCCCATGCGGTACCATTGTGTTGTTGCTGGGTGATGTGTATATAGGGACAGCCAGTATGGGTAAGCTCAAGTATACTCTCCACAAAGATTCTCAGCATTGACTAACTGCGCAGCGATTGTTTCTCACATGTGTAAGTTCCTCTGCAACCATATTGTCTCTTATTTAATGTTATAAGCCATTCTCTCTCTCCTTCCCCTTTTAAAAGTAATTGTGTCTTTATTGTATTTTATGTGTAGTAACTTGGTTAGATATTCTATGTTATTTTGGTAGTGTATAGCTTGTATTGTATTATTCTTTTTGAACGTTCATTCTCTCACTAAAGGCGTTGGAACCTTAGACCGGTATTTGATTGATTATTATAAATGCATAAAGGTTCTCAGAGCGTCATAGTCGCTCATACAGCTTTTAAGCTAACAAGGTTACACTGCATTACATCTACACATTGTCACTGCACAAATGTTTACAGTATAAGTACATTCCTTAAGGTATAGTTAAGGGAGTACTTTTTGCGCCAATTGCGTACTGTGTTCTTTAACCTTTAACGTGTTTTTAATAGGACAAATATTATAGACATTGTCATGGGCCATGTAATCTACTACTTTGCTTGTCCTTGTGGAAAAATGTACGTGGGGAAGACAGTTTGAACTTTCAGAGAAAGAATGAACCAGCATACTGTAGGTCTTCAAGCCATTTGGCTTATTCAACAGGCAAAACTGATAAACCAGTAGCAGCTCACTTTCTGCAACTGAAGCACCAACTCTCCCCTCTATGGTGCATAATAATTGATTGGATTCCTCCTCCACCATGGGGTGGTGATAGGGGCAAACTCCTTCTAAGACGTGAAGCTTATTGGATCCATTTTCTGGGTACTCTGTCACCCAAGGGACATAACAAACAAAATCCTTTGCATATGTTTTTGTAGTTTTTTTTTTTTTAATACTTTTTCAGGTATTTTTTTTACAGTGCAGGAAAGTCTCATATCTGTTGAGTGTGTCATCTGCAACATCCTCTGATCCCTTATTTCTGTTATTTACACATATGTGTGTGTCTATTTTTTGCACAGATGTATGTGTAACGTATTTCACACTTTATATGTATTTTTTTATTGTGAGGTGACCTCTCATGGTGACATATATGTCTATGTATTGAGGCAATTGTTACAGGCCTCTATACAGCACTATGGATCTATACTTACCTGGAATATAGATAGTCTGGTTTATGAGATCTACATATTTTATATTGTATATTGTATGGCTACAACAACCTGGCTGCCATAAAATTTTGGGGCTGATATGGCGCTTATATTAAAACCTCTTGTGTTATCTACAGTCTTTTCTCCAAAGTGGGATTATAACAGGTAATGTTTATGCTGGTTACTAGGCAACGAGATGTGTCTTTCTTCCACCAGCCTTATGTAAATGAATGATCCATGTACATATAGTATATTGTATGGTTAATAATTATTCGGTTAACATAAGAACAGTGGGGTTAATATGACGCGGGCATTAAAACAGCGTGTGCCATTTTCTCCAAGATGGAAGTAAGGCAGGGGACAATTATGTTGGTTACTAGGCAACGAGCCATGTCTTATCTCCAGCTTGGCGCTTACCACTACACTTTAACAACAGTCCTAGTTATGGATCTTTTGAATTATTTATTTTAATGTAAGGGCTATAGAGTGATTGTTGGGATACTTTAAGAGGCACTGAGCTGGGGGGAAGTGATTTGGGTTACTCTCCTGTATGTTGCCCGGATCCGTAATACTGGAAGTGCGCAGCACCAAGTAGGAAGTGCTTTGTATTCAACTTTGGCAGCATGCGTTCCACTGCTGATCCTGAGGGGTAAAAACCTTAGTTGCTTTATCAATCACATGTTGGCTGGCCAAACAGAAGATTGAGTAATACTAGCATCAAGTTATACCTTAGGTTGGTGCATTTGAACATGGTTTGTTGTATATGTTATGAACACTACTGGACAGTAATTGATTAATTGGTGGGTGTGTCTGTTCTGATAATGTCGGTATTATCTTAGACCGCAAAGCTATACCCCTTTGTACACTATTACCGTTGAGCCGCTATGGCCGCTAGACTACGTGCACGTGCTACGTACTTTGTACGCTATTTGCGTACAGAGTCCTGCACGTGGTACGCACCTGGCGTACGCACGCTGCGCTGAGTGTACGGAGTACACACAGCGAGCGTTCACACAATGGATAACCTCTAAACCTTGTTAATGATACAATGTAATGATATGCTTATACTTTAAACTTTTATAAAACTTTTTTATACTTTTAGACACGTATCACAAATACATTCATATAACAATTGTGCAATCATCCTTGGGTGTTGGTTGAAGTCTTCTCCGGATGGGTGTATCCTTGCTGTGGGTGGTAATCAAAGTCTTTCAAGTGTCCATAAAAGTCTTTAAAAGTCTATAGAATGTCTATAAAAGTCTTTAGCATGTCCATCAAAGTCTGTAGAATGTCCATCAAAGTCTGTAGAATGTCCATCAAAGTCTTCTTCCGAATGGATGTATTTTTGCTTGGGAGAAAAACAAAGGAGAAACGGGTGAAAGAAACGGACCGTGGAATCACGTCTTATCAAAACATTGTCTCAATTGATGGGTCATAAATTAAATCAGTTTGTGTAACAATGCCCCCGCTCCTCAAACTCATCACTTTGGTACTGCGCTTGCGCCGCGTTAAAAATCGAACACATCTAAATATCAAACCAATCATTACGACGACTCCCAGGATACAAAGGAGAAACTTTCCTACACTCACGATAACATTTTGAGCCCATTCTCCTAAACCAGAGAACCAATTGCGTGGGTTCAACCATGAGACCCAGCCGGTCAGTTCATTACTCACAGCAGTAAGGGTAAGGTTGTGTCTCCTTCGGAACTCCCATTTCAACTGCAAGATATCGTCCATCTTTTGATCTATGACCTCGGTTGGGTCATCAGTGCTGTTTGTAATATACGTGCAGCACTTCACACCATACTGAGTTGCTAGGGTGACACAGTACCCGCCTGTCACCGCTGTGATGTAATTGAGAACCATCCTGTGCTGGATCAGTTCCGTTTTGTAAGCTTGCAATTCCCTCCCAGTATACCTGAAGGTGTCATCATACATTTCGGTGATATTATCTATCAGGTTCGCTAGCGCATGAATATACCTAAAATTTATAATTCCTCTGGCGGTACGGGTGATATCTAACGCGAGTAGGAATTGAATCCCGGTGGATTCGTGGATCAAATCAGAGGCTGCGTGCTCTATCCTATCTATAAGGTGTCTCTTAACGATGTGTTCATAATGAGTGTGAGTGTAAGGAGCTTGAGCATTGCGGTGAACGTCTTTCATATTATTATGGGTTATGGTCATTACTTCTGGCAACACTCTTCCAATGTAACACAATCCCTCTGAGTTTGGGGCAAGCCACTTATACGCCTTCCTCCCGCATATGAAATATGCATCATCGGGGAGAACATATGGGATAGAATATGACATTACCATATTGCAAACCTTCCAAGTAAAAAATCCTATCCCTAACTCTCTCATCTGTTCAGTACACGTATTAGGCTGTATGATATGCGCACAGTACCCTGGAGATACTTCTCCAACCCGCATGGTCCTACTTCCTAGAGTATACCTGTACCGAAAATATCTTCCACCGTCGGCTATTTGGCGTATAAGTTCTGAGTCTACGGGCATTCTATCGGCTCTGTGTGAAAATGCCATGGTTTGGTTATTCCATGTCACTTCCCAATTTCCCGGCTTTCGGGGATTGGAAATGTTGAAACATACTAAGGATCTATCCACATGATATTGGTGGAGCTTCAAATTAGGGGGCCTAGAAATATTACATTTCTTGTCCACCGGTCTCCCACCCCTTAATTCAAGTACCTCATCTATTGTTAAGGGATACGGTTCTAGTCCTGACTTGCTCTGACCTTGAGGTACTTGTGAGCACACCCAGCATTCTGTTTGGTTTAAAACCTTATCCACTAATGAGTGATAGTCACTCAATGGATGACGGTCCGTGTTGATATTAAGGCTAGACTGACATCTCTGGATGCACCCGTCCTCAACTATGTTTTCACAGTTTCTACAAATACAATTTTTCTCAGCCAACAACCCTTCACAGTGCCTCCTAGTTTCTTGACTACCAGATCGTTTTCTGATACTCGCCTTTGCTCGATGGATGTGTTGCTCTTGGAATTCTACAAATCCGTCCTTGTCATCAGAACCCATTCCAGATCCTTTCTCGACCTCTCTGGTACTCTCACCGAAATAGATGGCTCTGGTCAACAACAGGGTCAACAGGAAAACCCGGAATGCAGTCTCTTGGGGTAAGCCCATCTTGTTAAGGGGAGAGAAAAAGGAGCAAGGAAGGGGGAAAGGAGGGTAATGGGAGATGGAGAAAATAATAAAAAGGAAAAAGAAATTTGGTGCGACAACCGCCTCTGGTCTTGTAGTTCTCTGTGCTCAGGTGCCGTGACAACAGTCCTGCCTCTCAACCTTCCCGGAACAAGCACTCCAGTGATATGATTTCCTCCACACTCTGCTCTATGTCACGGGCTTTCTCTGGGTCAGCGACCTTCTTACAGTGGGACGAGTGGACCCAAGTCTCTCTCTCTGCGACCTTCAATGCTGTCGTGCTGGTTAGTAAGACTTGGTACGGTCCTTCCCACCGGTCAATAAGGCAACCTGAGCGTAGAAAATTTTGAATCATTACATAATCCCCAGGTTCAATGTCATGACAATTACTGTCTGGCAGGTCAGGAATCACCAGCTTTAGATTGCTGTTTTGATTCCTCAACTGCTTGCTCATCTTAACCAAATATTTTACAGTTACTTTGTTATTGCATTTCAAATCATCCTGGGGGTCAATCATTACATGGGGTTGTCGACCAAAAAGAATCTCAAAGGGTGATAGGTTAAGAGGGGACCTGGGAGTGGTTCTGATGCTGTACAATACATGTGGCAAAGCTTCTGGCCACAACAATCCAGTTTCAGCCATCACCTTGCTCAACTTGTTCTTAATAGTGCTGTTTACTCTTTCCACTTTCGCACTCGCCTGTGGGCGGTACGGATTATGCAGTTTACTATTAATTCCCATTAATTTGCACATAACCTGAAAGACTTCACCTGTAAAATGGGTACCCCTATCACTTTCAATTATCCTAGGGATACCATATCTGCACACAAATTCCTGCACGATCTTCTTTGCAGTGAACGTAGCAGTATTTGTGGCAGCGGGGAATGCTTCTACCCAATTTGAAAACACGTCAATACAAACCAACACATACTTTAAATTTCTGCAGGGTGGCAACTGTATGAAATCAATTTGTATTACCTGAAAAGGGCCGTCTGTTGGCGGGATATGGGATGGTTCTGTTGGTATTGACTTTCCAATATTCTTCCTCAAGCAGGTAAGGCATGTCATTGCTCTCTTACCCGCATGAGAAGAGAATCCTGGCGCGCACCAGTAGGCTCTTACCAACTTACACATACCCTCTTTGCCCAGATGAGTCAGACCATGTGCCGCCTCAGCTAAACTTGGAAGGTATGCTCTGGGAGCTACTGGCTTACCCTGTCCATCTGTCCAGAGTCCTGAGGACTCCTGGCCATATCCCTTTGACCTCCAGACTGCCTTTTCCTGTGGAGAACACAAATTTTGCATTTCACTTAATTTTTGTGTGTTGACGGTATTGAATACCATCAGTTGTGTGATGTCTGTCTGTATGGGGGTGCTGGCTGCTGATTTAGCAGCTTCATCTGCCCGGCTGTTACCAAGTGACACTGGGTCTTGGCTGTACGTGTGGGCTTTGCACTTGATAACAGCCACTCTGTCAGGTTCCTGTATCGCTGCTAGAAGTCTTTTGATGTGGGTCGCATGCGCCACGGGTGTACCAGCTGCCGTAATGAAATTTCTGAGGCGCCATAGGGCCCCGAAATCATGCACTACTCCAAAGGCATATCTAGAATCCGTGTAGATATTGGCTGACTTACCCTTAGCCAATTCACACGCTCTGGTTAGGGTGACCAGCTCAACAACTTGTGCTGAGTGTGGTGGGCCCAGGGGTTCAGCTTCTATGATACCTTTGTCATCTGCGACTGCGTATCCAGTACACAAGTCTCCCGAGTCCGTCTGTCTGTGGCAACTACCGTCAGTGTAAAAAGTAAAATCTACGCCTTCCAGTGGGTTGTCACTGATGTCGGGCCTTGCAGTGAAAGTTTGGTTCAAATATTCCATACAATCATGTGTGTCAGTGTCTGTACTAAATCCTCCTTCACCATCACTCTCATCCCCCACCCTTTGTGCCTGTCCAGGCACACCTGGGAGATACGTTGCAGGATTTAGTGTGCTGCATCTCCTTATGGTGATGTTTACAGGGGCCATTAGTGCTAATTCCCACCTTGTAAACCGTGCTGATGAGACGTGTCTGGTTTGGGCAGAATTCAGTAAGGCTGACACTGCATGAGGTGTATGGATGGTCAGGTTGTGTCCTAACACTACATCTTCGCTTTTACTCACTAGCAATGCTATTGCTGCAACACTTCGCAAGCATGTGGGGAGAGACCGTGCTACGGTGTCCAATTGTGCACTGTAGTAAGCTACCGGCCTGCTGGCATCACCATGTTTCTGGGTTAAAACACCTGCCGCACACCCAGCACTCTCCGTACCATATCATTCAAAGGGTTTCCCATAATCTGGCATACCTAATGCAGGTGCCTGTGATAGCACTGTTTGAGTCTCTCAAATGCCAGTTCGGACTCATCTGTGTGCGAAATCCGATCTGGTTTGTTTGAAGAGACCATCTCTTGCAAAGGTAAAGCTAGTATGGAGAACCCTGGGATCCAGTTTCGGCAGTACCCACACATTCCTAGGAAGGTGCGGATCTGTTGCTGGGTTTGTGGCAGAGTCATGTCGCGAATCGCCTGTATTCTATCAGCGGTGAGGTGTCTCAGTCCTTGTGTTAAGCAATGTCCCAAGTATTTCACTTTGGTCTGGCACAACTGTAACTTATCCTTTGAAACCTTGTGTCCCGTATTAGAAAGGTGAAACAGAAGCTGTTTCGTGTCTTTCAAGGACGATTCGAGGGAATCAGAACACAGCAGTAAGTCATCTACATACTGTATTAATACTGATCCGCTCTCAGGTTGAAAGGATTGTAAACAGTCATGCAAAGCCTGGGAGAAAATACTTGGGCTGTCAATGAAACCTTGGGGTAAGCGAGTCCAGGTGTACTGTACTCCTCTGTATGTAAATGCAAACAAGTATTGGCTGTCAGGGTGCAGAGGGACCGAAAAGAAAGCAGAACAGAGGTCAATGACAGTGAAAAACTTTGCAGTAGGAGGAATTTGCATGAGGATGACAGCTGGATTTGGCACTACGGGGAATTGGCTCTCAACTATCTTGTTTATTCCCCTTAGATCCTGCACTAGCCTGTAACCCCTCCCCCCACTATTTTTCACAGGGAAGATGGGACTATTGGCAGTGCTGGACGTCCTAACTAGGATGCCCTGTTGTAGCAAGCGCTCTATGACTGGGTACACTCCTAATTCCACCTCTGGCTTCAGAGGATACTGTGGGATTTTTGGAGCTATCCTACCATCTTTTACTTGCACCACTACAGGAGCTACATTTGCCATCAATCCAGTGTCTTGTCCATCTTTGGTCCAGATGGACTCCGGTATCTGGGAGATCATTTCCTCTACCTTGGATGGACACCTGTCTATAACAGCAGAGTGTGACATTAACCTTTGTGGGGTGTCTAACATATCCTGCACTTCCTGAACGTGATTCTCGGGTATATCTAAGAAGACACCCTCAGGAGTACAATATATGACACACCTCATCTTGCACAATAAATCTCTCCCAAGTAGATTAGTCGGAGCCGATGCAGCTAGCAAAAAGGAGTGCTTGGTCTGCAAAGGCCCTATCGTAATCTCTGCTGGTTTACTTAAAGGATAGTGTTGCACTACTACTGTTACCCCCAATGCTGAAATTGTTTTACCCGTTGTTTTCATACCTACCGTTGAATTTAATACTGACCTGGCCGCCCCTGTATCTACAAGGAAAGGTAGTGATCTACCAGCTACATCAACTGTAACCTCGGGTTCATTTCCAAGGCTAGCAATCAACTTCACTGGCTGCAAACTACAGGTGTGGCCTAACCCCTATTGTATGTTGTGACCCTCCCGCAGCGCGGTGGCAGCTACAATATGTGAGGGGGGTAGCTGAGAATTTCCAGAGGTTTGCCAGTTCCTCTTAGGTGGGTACCTCCTGGTTTCCCCTGCATGTGGCTCATAACTCCTCCTATGCGGTCCCTGATCCCAATTACGTGCGTCATACTGTGTGTCATGTTCTGGTCTAGGGGGTCGATATACCTTATGTGGGTCTTTAAAATTACAGTTCCGTGCGTAATGTCCTTCCCTCTGACATTTTATAACATGTTACCACATACGACTTACCATCAGGGGTCTGGGGTTTAGGCTGATGTGGCTTCGTTGTCAGGGCTTTTATACTTACTGTCATCAGCTTATCCCCCTGTGACTCCCTGTGCCTAATGATGTTCCGATCATGCTCAATAGCGGACTCTCTTAATGCAGCCACCGAGATACCTCTCCAACTTGGTTGAGTGGGTTGTACCCTTGTTCTCAACGTTTCCTTTAAGCCGTCCATTAATACGGACACCGCTACCTCCCTATGATGCACATTTTCCTTAATGTCCGCGACCCCAGTGTATCTAGCCATTTCCTGCAGTGCTCGATGGAAACAGTCAGAAGCCGTTTCACCTTCTTTTTGTCTAATGGAGAAGATTTTATTCCACTTGACAAGAGTTGGGAAATATACTCCTAACTGCAGATTGATCTGTTTTACGTTCTCCTGATTGTATTAATCAGTGAGAGGTACCTCTGCATCTAATTTACAGTCAGCAATGAATTTCACAGGGTCAATATTAGAGGGCAAACATGCCCGTTGCACTGTCCGCCAATCTTTGTTATTGGGTTCGGTGGCGTTACCTAGTTCTCTAATAAACCTCTGACATGCGGCTAGATCTTTCCTGGGATCGGGAAATTCAGACATAATTGTCCTCAATTCTGTCCGGGACATGGGGCAATGCATAGCAATGTTCCTGACAGGAGTGATTCCCAGAGCGTCAGCCTTCCCATTGGGGACTGCGATCACCCTGACAGGATTCAGTTCAATTACATCATTCTGGGTTGCTTCTACAATGTGAGGTGCAATTGTCTCTGCATAATGTACTGTACCGTACTTACCTGTGGACACGACCTCACCTGTCCCTCCGCTAGGGGCCTTTGCTACTGCTCTTACTGGTTGGGCCGTGCCCACTTGGGTGTCTTGTATGGTGGCTGCTAGAGAGAGTGCCGATATCGTGGTGGGCTCATCTTCTTGGTCGCAGTTCTGAGGGAAGTTTAAGATGGGATACAACTTGCACGGGTTAGTATTAATACATTTATTAGGTTCACTCTTATCATATATTAGTATGCCATTCTCTATAGCCACTTTCTCTCCTGTAATGTACGGTGGTGGTGGTGCAGTTGCTATCAGTTTCCTGCTAGGGTCGGAACCAGCCGCTTGAGCTAATCTCCTTTGCATATCACCCTCCTGTTGCCATAAATGTAAACAATCATAATGTCTAATCCTTTGTTTTCTGGATCTTATTAGACATATCCTTCTCCTTAAATTTTGCAACACCTCAGGACTAAAACTGCCTACCCTAGGGAACGGTTCCCTATCTTCCGCAGTCATACGTTCCCATTCATTGCATAAAACCTCTGCGTGTGATCCATATTTCTCACACATTATGTACCTCGCCGACCCTTTGGGCCGCGGAATATCAACCTGAACCCTGGTTGATCGTCCCTTACTTGAGCAACTGGCCCCCATTCTTTGAAGGTATTGCCTTCTCAGCTAATTCCTACAAAAACCAAATTACTCAGTGGTAAGGCGACGGTGAAAGTTCTCAGAGCGCTCTCACCCACTCACGTCCACATTGGCCAATACACCTACACACTGTCCTCAGCGCTGGTCGTACCCAACCTAGGGCCCTACGTAACCTCTATTTACTGAGAGTGTGTGGGAGTGACTTACCCTTCCCAGTAAATATCAGTCATTGGAGATTTCCTGAGTGACCAGCGAAACTCCCTTAAAATAAAAAAACTGTTACACAAATCACGTTGCGTGTACAATTAGCGTCTATGATCCCGCGATTTTACACAAATGGCGTAATGGGTATCAAGTTGAACTAACTATTGCACACACTAACGCGTGGTACAATAGCACGGCGTATAAGTAACTGTTACTTATCCGCTATACGACCAATGGAATCGTTTTTCAGGCTGCGAAACCTCAGCCGGAGCGTATCTGAATGGGCCTATATGGGTACTATGCAAAGCCCGAGGGGGCTGCGCTCTCACCGCTGACCTTTTTCAGGCCACGGTATTCAGAGCTTCGTTTGACTTAGTCAGCGGATTTCTGACTTCGCTGACCTCTTGGTCTGCTGTTATACTAATTGCTCCTTTATACCTTAAACAATGTTAACGTGAGAAAGCCACTCCCACGCCACCAAGTGTCCACTCACCTGATGTGGTCTCCTACGGGATCCCGAATTCTGGGTTCACAAAACCTTTATTTGCACACTCACGCTCGTTCACTCATATACACTTTGATTTTTCTGTACAGAAAATTAACTTTCATTCAGGTAAAACAGCATAGTCCCAGAGGTGATACAGTAAAAGAAGGTTCTTTTAAACTAAATATTGGAAAACTGAACAAATTTGTGCTATTATCGCTTGGCTACCGTATCGCCTAAACTGAAACAATGCTATTGTGTGATTTGTATTAAGTGGGCGTACCTGTACGCACGTTGCGTAAACACGCCACATGTGTACGCCTTTACGTTGCGTACGCAGTCCCGAACGCTGTCCGAGACATGTGTACAAAGGCCGTACGTCCGCAGTACTACAAATCCCACACTTCTATAAATGTAAGCGATATTTAACTATAATCACTAACTTAACGCTACACACAGTTTCCACTGTATCAACCTTTACAACTAGGCCAGGCTGCGTGTGCGTTTTACACTTACTCCCTTAAATATTAACTCTATATGTTAACTAAATAGCAACAAATTTTCCAGTACAGATCAAAATAAACCTAGTAATCAGTGATTATGGCAACGGTGTGAGCAGATATGCAAAGTACAAAATACAGATGTATGCGTGTGTTGCGTGCGCATTTGGCGCCAAAACAGAAATTTACAGATTTTAAAAAGAAAAATAGCTTTTGCGTTCTTACCTTACGGATCCCTCCAGCATCCCTTCAAACCATGCAGGGCAGACGCTTATCTAATCAGCACTTATTATATCCCCTGACCAAGAGAAGGCTACAGGGGATACTCCGCCCTTTGCTGATAGTTAAAGCTTGCAAAAACTCTGCTAGGCTGTGGGTATGAGAAGGAACCGGACGAGCCCTCAATTTATAATGTCGGTATTATCTTAGACCGCAAAGCTATACCCCTTTGTACACTATTACCGTTGAGCCGCTATGGCCGCTAGACTACGTGCACGTGCTACGTACTTTGTACGCTATTTGCGTACAGAGTCCTGCACGTGGTACACACTTGGCGTATGCACGCTGCGCTGAGTGTACGGAGTACACACAGCGAGCATTCACACAATGGATAATCTCTAAACCTTGTTAATGATACAATGTAATGATATGCTTATACTTTAAACCTTTGGCAGCAAAGTACTGCAACGATGTTATACCTTTAAACCTTAAGTAGCGCTGGCGATGCAAAGTATCCGCAGTGCGTACACCTTAACAATGCTTATACACCTTAAACAGATAAATCTACTTTAAAGCCCATGCAGTAAAGTGAAAACACAACACTGTTTGTAGTTGAAACCACATGTTTCTAAGGCCTCCGTGGATTGATTCCAAAAGATAAAACAATACAAGTTATACACTACAGGCTAACAAGTAAATCTAAACAGAAATAATGGCTACAGAGAATGTACATACGTGAGAATATTCGCAAGCGCAACCCGAACTCGGTCCTCCGCTGGTCATACAGATAGCGTTTAGAGTCTCCTGACCGGCCAGGCAACAATGGTCCTTTTATACACAACATGCATACACAATACAATGGTCACTGTAATCTCATTGTTCATTGGACACAGAGATATGTCTCCACATTACAGCAAAGGTCATAGGTGGATTTGAAAAGGTAGGCGGTGTCTTTTCCAACTGCTCTTGTGGGTGGTATCCTCTGGATTCCCGCCGCATATGTAATTTACAGTAAATACAGTTAATGTTCATAATCTACTTTTGTACATAACTATACGCAGGAACAAGCGATCTTTCTCTAACTAACACCGGAATGTTACCCTCAAAATACCCTACAGCTGGATACTAGACATCACCTTCCAACCTTTATCTGACCCTTCCTATCATGCAAAGAGGAATCTCTCTGTCCAGGAACTGTTTAAACTAATAATACTCGCTGACATGGTCTAGGGGAACTATATCTAAAATATACGCTATATGGGTTAAATATGCAATGTTCTAATAACACGCTACACGCTCACAAACTCCGCCGTAAATACCCATATCATGCGCATGATCGCCGGAGCGATCCTACGCAAATTGCGGATATGTGCACGCACGGCGGACTGAGTGCACGAGCAGCGGGCATGTGCATGGGGTTAGTACAAGGCATATGCATTATGATATTTTTCAACTTTGACAGTTCGTATGGTACTTATAGTTCCACAGTGCAGGGGATGTGCAGGGGAGATGGCAGCCTGAAGCTTTAGTCTTGAAAAAGGTTGTGGAAGGAACCGAAACGTTCACCTTGACCCTGTAGTTATGTGAGATTGGATTAAAAGTACACTTTTTCAATATGGAGAAGTCCAGTGAGTGCGTTCCTTACAAGTAATATATATGTTTTGGGACCTTTTGTGAATTGGAGAAGTCTCAGGATAATGCACCCGAGTGGATGTGATGATACAATTTGTGAGTGCAACTTTGTGTACTAACTAATATATATATATATATATATAATCCATGGAAGCAGCCCGGCACTCCGTGGTCCCCGTAGGGGTATTTGCTCCGGTGCCCTCCTAAGGGTATGGCAGCCCCAATATGCAAGATGGAGAGAGACGGCGGCACTCAGAGACTTTCACTTCCAAGTTAATCAAAGCAAAAAGTGCATTTATTCGTCAACGTTTCGGGGGACGAACCCCCTTCCTCAGGACACTGCAAACTAGTGATTATGCAAAGAACAACAACTTAAATACCCTACCTGTACCGTGTATCTGTGTCTGCCTCCACGTCCCCGCCGTCCTGTGCACGGAACCCGCACTTCCGGCAGCGTGTGGCATGCGAAATCCGGAAGTTGCGTCATCCCGCTGCACCGACCCCTCAGTGACGTGGCTGCAGACAGGAGAGAAAACGGTAACCATGGAGATGCGGCGCAGCATCGTAATGCTGCGTAGCCTCATAGTAAATGTGAGCCTTACAAAAATACAAAAATACAATACAAACTACCAACATGTGAGAGCATAACAATAATGACAAAGCAAAACAGCACAAGTATACTGCATTACAGTGAATCGTGAAATCGTGATGCAGTACTCATAAAAACAGTGACAATAAATGCTTTATAGGTAAATGCACAAGTTAACTTCTGAGATCAGCCCAGTGTGGTCAATAATAAACCATACTCAATCCTGTCACACCAGAGAAAATCAATAAAAAGTGAAAAAATAAATAAATAAAATAAATATATATAAATAAAAAGACTGGAGTATAGTGAATCATAGAACAATTCATTTAGGCATCATACAGTGTATAATGAGTATGATACATACGTAGCCCTGTTTACGGTATACCTATATCACAGTAACATATCACACTAGAGCCCTACTGTGTGGCCAAATAGTGTTTAGGGCTTATTAAAGTTTACCGATATTATTGGGCAAACTGGACAAGCTGAAAACCAACTGAAAAAACAGGCATGGAATGACTGGATGGCCATATATGCCAACCTCACCTAAAGAAAGCATTGTAAATTCAGTTGTTCATTAAGACCTCTAGGGTGGATGGTGTCTAATTTAAAAATCCAGCGAGCCTCAAGTTGTAACAATTGGGTCGCTCTGTCTCCACCGCGGACAGAGGACGGGATGTGGTCCACTATCTTGTATCTGATGGCTGCCAAACTGTGTCGCATCTGAACAAAATGGCGTGCGACCGGTTGGTCGCTTTTACCGGTGTTGAGGGCAGCCCTAATGGCCGACCTGTGAAGGGCCATTCGTTCCTTAAAGAGGCATTGTGTCTTGCCTACGTAATATAGGCTACAAGGACAGACCAATACGTATATTACATATGAGGAACTACAAGTCAATGGCCATCGGATGTTAATTTTTTTCCCGGTATGGGGATGTGGAATGGAGTCACCCGTGAGCATGTAGCTACATGTGGTGCAGCCCAAACATTTAAAACAGCCAGGTTTTCGGCTCAAAAAATGTTTGGCTGTCGTGGCTGTTTTAAAGCCCGTGATGTCATTTTTAACCACTAAATCCTTGATGTTAGCGCTACGTGTATAACATGGCATGATTCTGGAATGTTTCAGGGCTGATAAGCCCGGATCAGAGCTGATAATGGGCCACATCTGTTTAATCCTCTTGTTGGTCCTGGAGCTGTTGGTATTAAATTCGTTAACCCAGGTAACTTTGTCATTGGTTGTTCTGGGGTTGTCACCCCTCAACGCCTCACTCCTACTAAGGGCCATGACCTTCCTGCGTGCCTGCTTCAGTATATCAGTGGGGTAACCCCTCTGGCGGAATTTCTCCGACATCAGATCTAGCTGCTGTTCAAGGTCCTCAGGTTCGCTAGTAATTCTGCGGACCCTGAGAAACTGAGAAAACGGCAGGCCTCTGACCAAAGGTCTGGGGTGAAAGCTGTCATAACGGAGCAGGGAATTCCGATCGGTAGGCTTACTATACAATGACGTGCGGATCGTGCCATCATGGAGTGTAATTTTGATATCTAAAAAGCTAATTTCTTTGGCATGTGACGTGAGGGTGAACTTGACCGGGCTGGTAGACCCATTATGTTCCTCAATTAAAGTGCAAAGTATCTGGGGATCATGTGTCCAAAACACAAGCAAATCATCTATATACCGAAAATATACTGAAATATGTTCGGCAATAGAAGTCTGTTCAAAAAATAAACGGCGTTCTACCTCCCACATGTAGGCATTGGCCAGTGACGGAGCCACTGCCGACCCCATTGCACACCCTCTTTTCTGAATGAAGAACCGGCCATTAAACAAAAAATAATTATGTGTTAGTGTGTATTCCAGTAGTGTGATAAATAAGTCAATGTCAGGCCCGGTGTACAATGGATTATTAGTGATGAGGTGTCTCACTGCCGCTAAACCTGCTGTGTGCGGGATGCATGTGTATAGGCTTGTTACGTCTAGCGTATTTAATGTGGTGTCAAGGTGGACCGGCCCAAACTCAACCAGCTTCCTCAAAAGCATGTTAGAATCCTTGAGGTGGGTAAAAGTGGCCTGGATGCAAGGTTGCAAATATACATCCAGGAAAATGGCTAATGCCTCACACAATGAGCCCCTGGCGGAGATGATGGGCCGGCCAGGGGGATGTTGGGCATTTTTATGTAGTTTGGGGATAGCGTAAAATATGGGGGTGACAGGAAACCTACAGCATAGCTTGTTGTATATTTCTTGTGAAATAAGCCCTTCAGACAAAGCTAAACTTAAAATATCGTCCAGCTCAGATTTAAACTCATGGGTAGGGTCAGCAGACAGTACGCTATATGTGTCACTGTCAGCCAGCAGACGATCACATTCTGCAATATAAAAGTCCGTGTCCATGACGACGATCCCACCGCCTTTATCTGCTCCCCTAACAATTATGTCCTGCCTCCCCTGGAGAGATTTAAGGGCCAGTTGTTCTTCTCGTGTGAGATTTTTGTTAATCCGGGGGGCTGGAACATCCTGTAAGCCATCCATCATCCGTGAGAAGGTTTTGATGGACGCATTGGTGGAAACTGGATCAAATTTAGAAGCAGTACCTAGTTTCCTAATCTGGGGATGTAGACTGGGTTTAACTGGATGCATGGGTGATTTATCGAAATGTTCACGGAGCTTGAGGGATCTGTTAAATTTAAAAGTCTCTACCTTCCACCTAAACTTGTCGGGAGACTTTGTGGGGACGTATGCGAGTCCTTTGGCTAAGACAGATGTTTCCGCCGGGGAGAGGGGTACCGAGGAAAGGTTGAAGATGGCATCCGAGTCTATCGTGGGGGGCGGCCGCCCCTTTTGCCGCCTCGACTGCCCGCCCCTGCGGGTGGGCGTTTTCTTCTGCCGGAGGCCACTGCCCTGGTGATTGCCCCTAAAGGGGCCCCCTGTGGAGGGGGGGTCTGTTCAGCAGTGAGTGCGTCATCAGTTTCGCTAGCTGAAGTGCTACGTTGTGAATGATGAACACGTTGTCTCCGGTAGCCTCTACCTCTGTGTGACCCAGAGGGAGCTGTGGAATTAGTTAACCAAGTGTAGACCCGATGTTGCTCGTAGTCGGATTGCACCTTCTTCAATTTATCCTTCTTGAACTTGATAAGCTCAGTGCGGTACAGTTCAACCTGAGTCTTTAGTTTGTCTAGCCAATTAGTGGTTTTGTCTCCAGTGAGGGTATTCAGATGTTGTTCCTCAAATGCCTTTAGTTTGTCACGTGTGCAGGTGACCTCTCTGGTGGACTCCTCGATCACCAACAGCATCAAGTCCATAGCACATTTGTTTAAAACTGCAATCCACCTTTTGCAGAAGGTGGGATTGTGACGTCCGATGGTGGGGGAGTTTTGTACTCGAAACCCCCTGGGTATCTGCTTGTTTCTAAAATAATCGGACAGCGTGCGGCCATGGAACATGAAATCTATTTCCCGTTTCTTTAATTTGTAGAATTCACGGTATAGTTCCTCATTGGAGGTGCCTATACTCTCGTCAAACGCTGATTCCTTTATTAGAATGTGATCCGCCTCTATGTCTGAAAAACTTAATGTGTCATATGTGTCACATTGGAGGATGTATGACATAGCGTCTCCTGTATCCGTATCGACAGCCGACATGATGCCGACTGTATCCAATGTGGCAGGCTGGTGATCTCAGTGTAACTGTGCCAGAACACACAGTGGTGCATTAAAGTGACAATGCAAAAAGTGCAAATGCTTACTGTGCAAAAATCGCAAAAAAGTGCCAAAATCCCCAGTGCAAGGAGAAAGCTGTAATCCTGTGTGACTTAAACTTGGTAAAAATCATACGGGTGCCTTGGCTGTAATGGAGCCACTGGTGCAAGCCTGGGATCCACTATATGCAATCCATGGAAGCAGCCCGGCACTCCGTGGTCCCCGTAGGGGTATTTGCTCCGGTGCCCTCCTAAGGGTATGGCAGCCCCAATATGCAAGATGGAGAGAGACGGCGGCACTCAGAGACTTTCACTTCCAAGTTAATCAAAGCAAAAAGTGCATTTATTCGTCAACGTTTCGGGGGACGAACCCCCTTCCTCAGGACACTGCAAACTAGTGATTATGCAAAGAACAACAACTTAAATACCCTACCTGTACCGTGTATCTGTGTCTGCCTCCACGTCCCCGCCGTCCTGTGCACGGAACCCGCACTTCCGGCAGCGTGTGGCATGCGAAATCCGGAAGTTGCGTCATCCCGCTGCACCGACCCCTCAGTGACGTGGCTGCAGACAGGAGAGAAAACGGTAACCATGGAGATGCGGCGCAGCATCGTAATGCTGCGTAGCCTCATAGTAAATGTGAGCCTTACAAAAATACAAAAATACAATACAAACTACCAACATGTGAGAGCATAACAATAATGACAAAGCAAAACAGCACAAGTATACTGCATTACAGTGAATCGTGAAATCGTGATGCAGTACTCATAAAAACAGTGACAATAAATGCTTTATAGGTAAATGCACAAGTTAACTTCTGAGATCAGCCCAGTGTGGTCAATAATAAACCATACTCAATCCTGTCACACCAGAGAAAATCAATAAAAAGTGAAAAAATAAATAAATAAAATAAATATATATAAATAAAAAGACTGGAGTATAGTGAATCATAGAACAATTCATTTAGGCATCATACAGTGTATAATGAGTATGATACATACGTAGCCCTGTTTACGGTATACCTATATCACAGTAACATATCACACTAGAGCCCTACTGTGTGGCCAAATAGTGTTTAGGGCTTATTAAAGTTTACCGATATTATTGGGCAAACTGGACAAACTGAAAACCAACTGAAAAAACAGGCATGGAATGACTGGATGGCCATATATGCCAACCTCACCTAAAGAAAGCATTGTAAATTCAGTTGTTCATTAAGACCTCTAGGGTGGATGGTGTCTAATTTAAAAATCCAGCGAGCCTCAAGTTGTAACAATTGGGTCGCTCTGTCTCCACCGCGGACAGAGGACGGGATGTGGTCCACTATCTTGTATCTGATGGCTGCCAAACTGTGTCGCATCTGAACAAAATGGCGTGCGACCGGTTGGTCGCTTTTACCGGTGTTGAGGGCAGCCCTAATGGCCGACCTGTGAAGGGCCATTCGTTCCTTAAAGAGGCATTGTGTCTTGCCTACGTAATATAGGCTACAAGGACAGACCAATACGTATATTACATATGAGGAACTACAAGTCAATGGCCATCGGATGTTAATTTTTTTCCCGGTATGGGGATGTGGAATGGAGTCACCCGTGAGCATGTAGCTACATGTGGTGCAGCCCAAACATTTAAAACAGCCAGGTTTTCGGCTCAAAAAATGTTTGGCTGTCGTGGCTGTTTTAAAGCCCGTGATGTCATTTTTAACCACTAAATCCTTGATGTTAGCGCTACGTGTATAACATGGCATGATTCTGGAATGTTTCAGGGCTGATAAGCCCGGATCAGAGCTGATAATGGGCCACATCTGTTTAATCCTCTTGTTGGTCCTGGAGCTGTTGGTATTAAATTCGTTAACCCAGGTAACTTTGTCATTGGTTGTTCTGGGGTTGTCACCCCTCAACGCCTCACTCCTACTAAGGGCCATGACCTTCCTGCGTGCCTGCTTCAGTATATCAGTGGGGTAACCCCTCTGGCGGAATTTCTCCGACATCAGATCTAGCTGCTGTTCAAGGTCCTCAGGTTCGCTAGTAATTCTGCGGACCCTGAGAAACTGAGAAAACGGCAGGCCTCTGACCAAAGGTCTGGGGTGAAAGCTGTCATAACGGAGCAGGGAATTCCGATCGGTAGGCTTACTATACAATGACGTGCGGATCGTGCCATCATGGAGTGTAATTTTGATATCTAAAAAGCAAATTTCTTTGGCATGTGACGTGAGGGTGAACTTGACCGGGCTGGTAGACCCATTATGTTCCTCAATTAAAGTGCAAAGTATCTGGGGATCATGTGTCCAAAACACAAGCAAATCATCTATATACCGAAAATATACTGAAATATGTTCGGCAATAGAAGTCTGTTCAAAAAATAAACGGCGTTCTACCTCCCACATGTAGGCATTGGCCAGTGACGGAGCCACTGCCGACCCCATTGCACACCCTCTTTTCTGAATGAAGAACCGGCCATTAAACAAAAAATAATTATGTGTTAGTGTGTATTCCAGTAGTGTGATAAATAAGTCAATGTCAGGCCCGGTGTACAATGGATTATTAGTGATGAGGTGTCTCACTGCCGCTAAACCTGCTGTGTGCGGGATGCATGTGTATAGGCTTGTTACGTCTAGCGTATTTAATGTGGTGTCAAGGTGGACCGGCCCAAACTCAACCAGCTTCCTCAAAAGCATGTTAGAATCCTTGAGGTGGGTAAAAGTGGCCTGGATGCAAGGTTGCAAATATACATCCAGGAAAATGGCTAATGCCTCACACAATGAGCCCCTGGCGGAGATGATGGGCCGGCCAGGGGGATGTTGGGCATTTTTATGTAGTTTGGGGATATCAAAATTACACTCCATGATGGCACGATCCGCACGTCATTGTATAGTAAGCCTACCGATCGGAATTCCCTGCTCCGTTATGACAGCTTTCACCCCAGACCTTTGGTCAGAGGCCTGCCGTTTTCTCAGTTTCTCAGGGTCCGCAGAATTACTAGCGAACCTGAGGACCTTGAACAGCAGCTAGATCTGATGTCGGAGAAATTCCGCCAGAGGGGTTACCCCACTGATATACTGAAGCAGGCACGCAGGAAGGTCATGGCCCTTAGTAGGAGTGAGGCGTTGAGGGGTGACAACCCCAGAACAACCAATGACAAAGTTACCTGGGTTAACGAATTTAATACCAACAGCTCCAGGACCAACAAGAGGATTAAACAGATGTGGCCCATTATCAGCTCTGATCCGGGCTTATCAGCCCTGAAACATTCCAGAATCATGCCATGTTATACACGTAGCGCTAACATCAAGGATTTAGTGGTTAAAAATGACATCACGGGCTTTAAAACAGCCACGACAGCCAAACATTTTTTGAGCCGAAAACCTGGCTGTTTTAAATGTTTGGGCTGCACCACATGTAGCTACATGCTCACGGGTGACTCCATTCCACATCCCCATACCGGGAAAAAAATTAACATCCGATGGCCATTGACTTGTAGTTCCTCATATGTAATATACGTATTGGTCTGTCCTTGTAGCCTATATTACGTAGGCAAGACACAATGCCTCTTTAAGGAACGAATGGCCCTTCACAGGTCGGCCATTAGGGCTGCCCTCAACACCGGTAAAAGCGACCAACCGGTCGCACGCCATTTTGTTCAGATGCGACACAGTTTGGCAGCCATCAGATACAAGATAGTGGACCACATCCCGTCCTCTGTCCGCGGTGGAGACAGAGCGACCCAATTGTTACAACTTGAGGCTCGCTGGATTTTTAAATTAGACACCATCCACCCTAGAGGTCTTAATGAACAACTGAATTTACAATGCTTTCTTTAGGTGAGGTTGGCATATATGGCCATCCAGTCATTCCATGCCTGTTTTTTCAGTTGGTTTTCAGTTTGTCCAGTTTGCCCAATAATATCGGTAAACTTTAATAAGCCCTAAACACTATTTGGCCACACAGTAGGGCTCTAGTGTGATATGTTACTGTGATATAGGTATACCGTAAACAGGGCTACGTATGTATCATACTCATTATACACTGTATGATGCCTAAATGAATTGTTCTATGATTCACTATACTCCAGTCTTTTTATTTATATATATTTATTTTATTTATTTATTTTTTCACTTTTTATTGATTTTCTCTGGTGTGACAGGATTGAGTATGGTTTATTATTGACCACACTGGGCTGATCTCAGAAGTTAACTTGTGCATTTACCTATAAAGCATTTATTGTCACTGTTTTTATGAGTACTGCATCACGATTTCACGATTCACTGTAATGCAGTATACTTGTGCTGTTTTGCTTTGTCATTATTGTTATGCTCTCACATGTTGGTAGTTTGTATTGTATTTTTGTATTTTTGTAAGGCTCACATTTACTATGAGGCTACGCAGCATTACGATGCTGCGCCGCATCTCCATGGTTACCGTTTTCTCTCCTGTCTGCAGCCACGTCACTGAGGGGTCGGTGCAGCGGGATGACGCAACTTCCGGATTTCGCATGCCACACGCTGCCGGAAGTGCGGGTTCCGTGCACAGGACGGCGGGGACGTGGAGGCAGACACAGATACACGGTACAGGTAGGGTATTTAAGTTGTTGTTCTTTGCATAATCACTAGTTTGCAGTGTCCTGAGGAAGGGGGTTCGTCCCCCGAAACGTTGACGAATAAATGCACTTTTTGCTTTGATTAACTTGGAAGTGAAAGTCTCTGAGTGCCGCCGTCTCTCTCCATCTTATATATATATATATATATATACACATTACCTGCCTGATTTGCTTTATACCTCCTTTACTATCCATCTCATTCCCTTCATTACTCCCTCTGGAACTGCCTCATTTCCTTCACCACTCTCATTATGTACCTATATTGCTTTCTCCTCACTCAACACCAGCCACTTTTTTTTTACTTTCTCCCTCTGTAGCTACCTCATTCCCCATCTAGTCCTATTTTACCTTATTCTACAAGTTCTCCTTTCATTCCCATCACCCTCTTCTTTACCTCATTTGTTCCCTTCACCTGCAATATTACATTTTCCTCCCTCTTTAACAGCATCAGTAGTTGTAGCATCCCTCATGTACTTGCCTCTTTCCCTACTCTCCTCCACCATTCTTTTCACCGCTATCATTAATTTTACCCCTACCTCTTGCCTGTCCTCCTGCTCCCTAATCGCCACACACAATCTTCTCTCCTCTATCAATGCTAGTGGAGGAGAAAAGTGCTTGCTTCACACGCACAGTCCAAAAAGTCCCTTTGGTCTCAGTCTTGCCCTAGGCAAGATTTTGACTGGTGCCCCCTAACACCACCGCTAGTTCCGCCTCTGACCCTGCACCCCTTTCCCAGCACCATCACCCCTCACCCAAAGCAGTCCTTATTTTGGTGTTCCTACCCCTTATATTTTAAATAGGAACAGTGTACACAGCCCAAAAAGGTGTGTTTTTGCTGGGAAGGGGCATGGCCACGCAATAGTACCCCCAAATCAACTTAGGCCCCACAGTACTGCAACTTTATTCACATTTCATCATGCGATAGTGTCCATAATTTATGTTACATCACACAGTAGTACCACTTTACATTATAAACGTTACTCCTCACAATAGTGCCCCTTATTCACATTACATCACACTGAATTGCTCCTTATTCACATTACACCACACCATATTGCTCTTTATTCACATTAGACCACACAGTAGTGCCCTTTCTATACGTTACGCCACACAGTAGAGCACCTTGTACACATAATGCCACACATTAGTAAGGCCTTTATAGTAATGCCCCTTACACATATGACACACATTATTAATGTCCTTATAAACATAATGCACCTTACACATTATGCCAACCTTTAGTAATGCCCTTATACACATAATGACACACATAATGTCCCTTACACATACGCCGCACATTATTAGTATGCTTGTACACATAAAGACACAAATAGTGCCCCTTGGACATGTCACGAGTTATTAATGCCCTTATACACATAATGACATACATAGTGCTCCTTACACATTTTCCACACATTATTAATGCATTTATACACATGACACGCATAATGCCCCTTACACATGCCGAATGCTATTGCACAACCAACCCACTCACACACAGCACTCACACGGCTGCTAACACTGTGACCGCTGCCTCTGCTTGGATACAGATGTGTCCTCAGAAATCTTGCCTGAATGCGCCATGCAGCAGGAGGTGACTGGTGTGAGTCAGCTGGTAGCTCTTCTAATGTCAGGTGCCTATTTTTGATTAAAATGCATCTTATTTGCATTGCTATGTGGCTGGGATGAGCAAGCAGCTTCTGCCTATTAAAATGATATGTGGCATGCCTAGATTCTGTGTGTGACTGTGGCTGTATCTGCATACGTAATGCTACACACAGAATATAGGCATGCTGCATATCATTTTAATAGGCAGAAGCTGCTTGTGCCCCTAGGCATACCAAATTTGCCTAGTTTGCCTATGCCTAGGGCCGGCTCTGCTCTTCAGCCACCTGCCCCCTGTAACTCCAGCCTCCTGTCCCCTGAAACTGCAGCCTCTTGTCTCCATGCAAATGCTGCCTCCAGTCCCCTGTAACTGTAGCCTCCTGTCCTCATGTGAATGTAACCTCCTGTCCTCATGTAAATGTAACCTCCTGTCCTCATGTAAATGTAGCCTCCTGTCCCCATGTAAATGTAGCCTCCTGTCCTCATGTAACTGCAGTCACCTGTCCATATGTAACTATAGCCTCCTGTTCCCATGTAACTGCAGCTTCCTGTCCCCATGTAACTACAGCATCCTGTTTCCATGTAACTGCAGCCTCATGTCCCTTGAAATTCCAGCCTCCTGTCTCCTGTGAGTCTCCTGTGTCACTGCACCCCTCACCCCACAACTCCAATTTACCTTTATCTTGCACAGCCTGCATGCTTCTCTTCTTGTTCCTATTCGAAATTCTCTCTTCCTGTTGGTGGCACTGTGCCACTGGCTGATGCTGCTGTGCTGGGGCTGGCTGCAGCTGAGTGGTGGAGCTGAAGCGACTTGTGGCTAGGATGCACCTGTGGGCCCACCTTTTCCAATGCTCCGCACAGTGGAGCTAAGGTGACTGCGGCTGGCTGGGACTGGGATGCCCCAGCTAGCTTTCCCCGCTCTGATGCTTATTTCAGACAGTTTGTGGGTCTGCTGTGTGGTGTGATGTGATGTCATGGCATGGTGTGACATACACCGCAAGCTCAGAGCAGTGCTTCTCTAGGAACAGAGCCTGTAATTTCAACAAACTCCAAAGGTATTGATTTGATCAACATGAATGGATTTGGGTGCCAAGAATGCCTTGCAGGAAATTCTTCCCTGCACACCATCACAGAACTTTGCGTTAATGTGAATGCCTCATTAAAGCCCAGTAAAGCCCCTACAATCTTAAGTAGAGAAGAGATCAAAATGAGAATAACTCCTGGACTGATTATTTATTAGCTACATCAAGGAGAAGGGAACGCTTTGCTAGGCATGATCAGTACAGTAAGACCCATGAAGAAAAGCAATTTTTTCAGCATATTTGGTTAAACCCACCAATAATGCTGGATCACTAAAAAGCATAACATTTTCATGGTTATTATAAGTATTTAAAGCGTTTGAAACAAGATGGGTGTACATTGCTCCAAATCTTTATGCATAGAAAATATGTATATGAAGTATTTGTCCATATGTGGAGTTGTATGCATATTTACATGCAACCACCCCCTGGAGGTCATTCCGAGTTGTTCGCTCGCAAGCGGATTTTAGCAGATTTGCTCATGCTAAGCCGCCGCCTACTGGGAGTGAATCTTAGCATCTTAAAATTGCGAACGATGTATTCGCAATATTGCGATTACACACCTCGTAGCAGTTTCTGAGTAGCTCCAGACTTACTCGGCATCTGCGATCATTTCACTGCTTGTCGTTCCTGGTTTGACGTCACAAACACACCCAGCGTTCGCCCAGACACTCCTCCGTTTCTCCGGCCACTCCTGCGTTTTTTTCCGGAAACGGTAGTGTTTTTTCCCACACGCCCATAAAACGGCCTGTTTCCGCCCAGTAACACCCATTTCCTGTCAATCACATTACGATCTCCAGAACGATGAAAAAGCCGTGAGTAAAATTCCTAACTGCATAGCAAATTTACTTGGCGCAGTCGCAGTGCGAACATTGCGCATGCGCATTAAGCGGAAAATCGCTGCGATGCGAAGATTTTTACCGAGCGAACAACTCGGAATGAGGGCCCCTATGTATTCACTTGATTTGCATCATCAGCGCACACTTGCAGCCAGGGCCAGTGCTACTTGCTTAGCAAAGAGATGCAAAGCAGGGAGGTGCCAGGCTGGAGAGGTGCTCTCCCTGCTCTGCAACCCTGCTGCTGCCAGCTGCTGTGCCTGTCCCCTGCTGCTGCTGGGCTACTGTGCCTGCCACACTGTATGACAGACAGTGGCACCAGCAGATTGAAGCATTCTCCCACCCATCCTGTGAAAGTGGCAGTGTTCAGAACCTAAAAAGGGTGAGGTGCTACATAGTAGCAGTACATGTTTTTTACAGTTGCTTCTCTTTTTCAATATCTGTTTCCTGTCTCTTTTTGCTATAAACAATAAGGTGGTTTGTCATTTGCTACAGAAGGTCCATATGTCGCTTGCCCTCTGACCTTCCCCCTGTAGTGGTGAGCTAGAGTTAGGTGGAGAAACTAGAATAGTAGGACTGATACAGTAGGTCAGCAATGCAGAACAGAGCCAAAAGGATAATCCAAGTATGATTACTGTATGTCAAACCAGAAGTTAAGGAGCAAAGTCTTAAATCGGTATATGGAATAAAAGTCAGGAACAACATGAAGTTAAAAATGAACAGCAACAACAGGAAGCAGCTGCTTCTGGAAGGTGAGATGGAGAAAGATCTAATAATCTGGAACTGAGTAGTGCACAGACCTGAGCATGGAATTTCCTTCCCCTGGTGTCAGTGGTCACACTGAATTTGATTTTCAGGGAAAACTATTGGCATTTGTGAAGGAACAGCATTTGCATGACCAATAGAAGTACTTGGGTGTAGTTAAGGCCACAGATACTTAGGGGCTGGGGGGTGGCCAAATCCAAGAGATGTGACCACACCCCCTAAACAAATAATGTCCAACACTATGCACACTGAGCGATGGGATCTGGCAGCCAGGTTGGCAAAGCAGGAGGGTATGGCGCAAGTCAACTGTGCTGGGCACATGACAGCATAATTGCACCATTGTGGCCCTGCTTCCTGCTATACAATGCCACAATTACTGACATTATGAAGCTGTGGGGCCATGATGATGTGTTTTGTGTGAATCTCATCATCAAGCCACAAGGACTGCTATGTTCACTCAGGAAAGTGTCCTCCAACTTACCCACTCTTCTGGGTGCCCAGGAGAGCCACTTGTGATTTGCAAGTCTCTCAGATGTTCTGGGAGTGTACTGTAGGTAAAAATGGATTTTAAAATAGTTTCATACAAATACCTTGACATGTATTATTTTTAGTTGCATATATGAGCCCCTAAACCCCTTAGAGTGTATTGCATTAATACACTTCTACTATAACCAACAGAAACATTCAGTACTATGGTGTCAAGATGCATAAAGTACCACACTAAAGAAAGTACATCTGTATTAGAGCATACTACAAGCAGCTACAGTAGCACTACAAGTTGAAGAATGCATTGCTATTCAGCAGTCTTGTAGTTTCACCATAGCTGGAGAGATATGAATCATTTTGTTCTGCTCTATGGGGAGCATCACAATCAGAGCCATGACTATACTTTTTTGTGCCCTGTGCCAGAATGAAAATTGGCGCCCCCTCGACATTTTTCAAACAGTGACATAAAGCACATGCCCTCATGAGAAAAAGGCGTGCCAAAATTGATCCCAGAGAAAGCCCATGCTATGATGCCCCTTCCCACAGTATATATATATATATATATATACACATATATTATATGTATATATTATACACACACATATATTATATATATGTGTGTGTGTATAATATATATCTATATTATACACACACATTTATAGAACACTAAAATAAAATGTATTTGGACACAAATACTTGTTATATCACATTCATGCACTTAACTTGAGAGCTTGCTGTTATTCAGTTACAATGGGATGTGTTTGGCATCCCAGCTGTTGGGATGCCGACGGTCATGTGACCAATGCCGAAATCACGACACTGCTCAGGAAACTGTGGCCAGAACACTGACAGCTGACATCCTACAGGTAAGTACGGGTCTTAGGGTTAGGGATGGGGGGGGGGGGGGGGTGTAAGGTTAGGGATAGGCATTAGAGGGCGTGGTTATAGCCGCCACCCAAAATTTAGCCCTAGCCACAGCCCCCCTAAATTTAGCCCTAGCTACCACCAGGGGAAGGTTAGGGTTAGTACAATGCACATTTATTGGCAAGCTGCTCAATCAGATTGTGATGTCACTCAGGTGCTAAAAGGGAGGGGTGATTCTGGGTAAGAGAAATTTTTTTTTGCTATCCCTAATGCTCACTAAGTGAGAGGGTTAGGGTGAGCTTACTTACCCCCTAAACTGTCGGGATTCTTGGCTTCGGGATGCTAGGGTCGGTCATGTGACCGCTGGCATCTCCAGTGCCAGGTTATTGTATCACAACCGTTACAATACCCTTTATGAAATAACACATTTCAATATGCTGCCTTACCCAAGATTCAAACCTATAACCTGTTGCATTCCAGTCAACCACCCTTCTCATTGAGCTATTTGATCCTGCATAAAAACTCTGAGATTCCTAACTATATAAAGCTACTTGCATTTTGTAAAAAAATAATCAGCAATGCAATTGAGCAGCTCTATGTAGTGTGCAACCACACATACAATCTCTTGCAGCCACACACTACATAGATCTGCTCAGTTGCAATGCTGATAGGTAAGCATCAAATAGTTAGAATTGTCTAGATTTCTATGTAAGGGTAGATAGCTCAATAAATTGAGTAGATTGCAATGCTACAGGCAGTGGGTTTGAATCACAGGTATTTCAGCATCTTGAAATGTAATAAGGACAGTGTGACTGAATGACAGAGAGCTCTCAAGTTAAGTTCATGAATGTTGTATAGGTATTAGGAACGGAAAGAATGGGGGAAGAAGACAGGGGCAGTCAGGAGTTGATGGGCATCAAAAACAGGATTTTAATACCTACCGGTAAATCCTTTTCTTCTAGTCCGTAGAGGATGCTGGGGTCCACTTCAGTACCATGGGGTATAGACGGTTCCGCAGGAGCCATGGGCACTTTAAGACTTTTCAGGAGTGTGTATTGGCTCCTCCCTCTATGCCCCTCCTCCAGACTTCAGTATAGGAACTGTGCCCAGGGAGATGGACATTTCGAGGAAAGGATTTACTTTTAAACTAATGGTGAGATTCATACAAGCTCACACATCAACCATGCCGCACAACATGGCATTCAACTTAACACATGCCAACTGGCATGAACAATTGCAGCAACATGCTGAAAATAATCGTAACACAACACTCGTGTAACTACAAAACTAACAACTGCAGGTAAAGTACGCACTGGGACGGGTGCCCAGCATCCTCTACGGACTAGGAGAAAAGGATTTACCGGTAGGTATTAAAATCCTGTTTTCTCATATGTCCTAGAGGATGCTGAGGTCCACTTCAGTACCATGGGGTTATACCAAAGCTCCATATGGGCGGGAGAGTGCGGATGAACCTGCAGCACCGATTGACCAAACTTGAGGTCCTCATCGGCCAAGGTGTCAAACTTGTAAAACTTTGCAAACGTGTTTGCCCCTGACCAAGTAGTTGCTCGGCAAAGTTGTAACGCCGAGACCCCCCGGGCAGCTGCCCAGGATGAACCCACCTTTCTAGTAGAATGGGCATTTACCGACTTCGGTATTAGCAATCCTGTCGTGGAATTAGCGTGCTGAATTGTCCCTCTGATCCAGCGCGCAATGGCCTGCTTAGAAGCAGGACACCCAATCTTGTTGGGAACATACAGGACAAACAGAGCCTCTGTTTTCCGAATCCTAGCTGTTCTTGCGACATAAATTTTCAAAGCTCTAACCACATCAAGAGACTTTGACGCAGTGAAGGTGTCAGTAGCCACTGGCACCACAATAGGTTTATATGGAAAGACGAACCACCTTCGGAAGAAATTGTTGGCGAGTTCTCAACTCTGCCCTATCTTCATGGAAGATCAGGTTAGGGCTCTTGTGAGACAAGGCCCCCAACTCAGACACCCGCCTTGCGGATGCCCAGGCCAATAGCATGACCACTTTCCAAGTGAGAAACTTAAATTCTATCTCCTGAAGAGGTTCAAACCAATCCGATTGAAGGAATTGCAACACCACATTAAGGTCCCATGGTGCCACCGGAGGCACAAATGGAGGTTGGATGTGCAGCACACCTTTCACGAACGTCTGAACTTCTGGAAGGGAGGCCAATTGTTTTTTTAAAGAAAATCGATAAGGCCGAAATCTGGACCTTGATTGAACCCAATCTTCGGCCTGCATCCACACCCGCCTTTAGAAAATGGAGAAAACATCCCAAGTGAAACTCTTCCATAGGAGCCTTCTTGGATTCACACCAAGACCCATATTTTCTCCAAATACGGTGGTAATGTCTAGGCGTTACTCCTTTCCTGGCCTGAATAAAAGTGGGGATGACTTCTTTGGGAATATCCTTTTGGGCTAGGATCCGGCGCTCAACAGCCATGCCGTCAAACGTAGCCTCGGTAAGTCTTGATACACGCACGGCCCCTGCAGCAGCAGGTCCTCGCGAAGAGGAAGAGGCAGAGGATCTTCTATGAGCAACTCCTGAAGATCTGGATACCACGCCCTCCTTGGCCAGTCTGGGACAATGAGTATCGCTCGAACCCTTGTTCTTCTTAAAAGCTTGAGAACTTTTGGTATGAGTGGAAGTGGAGGGAAGACATATACAGACCGAAACACCCACTGGGTCACTAGTGCATCCACTGCTATTGCTTGAGGGTCTCTCGACCTGGAACAATATCTCTGAAGCTTTTTGTTGAGTCAAGATGCCATCATGTCTACTTGAGGAACTCCCCAAAGACTTGTCACCTTTGCGAACACTTCTTGGAGGAGCCCCCACTCTCCTGGATAGAGATCGTGTCTGCTGAGGAAGTCTGCTCCCCAGTTGTCACTCCCGGAATGGAAATTGCAGACAGAGCTCTTGCATGTCTTTCTGCCCAGAGGAGGATCTTTGTCACCTCTGCCATTGCCGCTCTGCTTTTTGTTCTGCCCTGACCATTTGTGTACGCGACTGCTGTTACATTGTCCGACTGGATCTGCACGAGTTGATCTTGAAGAAGATGCCCTGCTTGTAGAAGGCCATTGTAAATGGCTCTCAATTCCAGATCGTTTATGTGAAGACAGGATTCCTGACTTGACCATTTTCCTTGGAAGCTTTTTCCCTGTGTGACTGCTCCCCAGCCTCGGAGACTTGCATCCGTGGTTACTAGGACCCAGTCCTGAAACCCGAACCTGCATCCCTCTAATAGGTGAGAACTGTGTAGCCACCACAGGAGCGAAATCCTGGCTTTGGAGGACAGGATTATCTTCTGGTGCACGTGTAGGTGGGATCCGGACCACTTGTCCAACAGGTGCCACTGGAATACTCTGACATGGAATCGGCCAAACTGTATGGCCTCGTAGGCCGCTACCATCTTGCCTAACAACCGAATGCATTGATGGATCAACACTCTTGTTGGCTTCAAAATCTGTTTGACCATTCTCTGGATTTCCAGAGCTTTTTTTACTGGAAGAAATACCCTCTGTACTTCTGTGTCCAGTATCATCCCCAGAAAGGACAATCTTGTCGTTGGTTCCAACTGTGACTTCGCAAAATTCATGATCCAATCGTGTTGTTGGAGTACTGACATGGAGAGTGCAATGTTCTGTACCAACCGTTCCCTGGATCTCGCTTTTATCAGGAAATCGTCCAGGTAAGGAATTATATTGACTCCTTGTTGTCGAAGGAGGACCATCATCACTGCCATCACCTTGGTGAATACCCTCGGTGCCGTGGAGAGCCCGAACGGCAATATCTGGAACTGGTAATGGCAATCCTGTACTGCGAATCTCAGATAAGCTTGATGAGGAGGATAAATGGGAACATGCAAGTAAGCATCTTTTATGTCTACTGACACCATGAAGTCCCCTTCCTCCAGACTGGAAATCACTGCCCTCAGAGATTCCCTCTTGAACTTGAATCTTTTCAGGTAGAGATTCAGAGATTTCGGGTTTAAAATTGGTCTGACTGAGCCGTCCGGCTTTGGAACTACGAAGAGGCTTGAATTAAAACCTTCTCCCTGTTGTGACAAGGGTACCAGGACAAAAAAAAAATCGTCATGGGGGACGTCTTGAAACTCCAGTTTGTATCCATGGGACACTATTTGCAATACCCATTGGTCCAGGCCAGTTTGAACCCAGAGTTGACTGAAAAGTTTTAGACGTGCTCCCACCCAAGCGGACTCCCGGACTCCCCAGTGTCATGCTGCAGATTTGGCAGAAGCAGGGGTTGATTTCTGCTCCTGCGTTCCTGGAGACGCTGTGGACTATTTTGCTCTTCCCCTCCATCTACCTGCAAAGAATAGGGAACATTTACCCTTTTTGTATTTGTTGGGCAGAAAGGACTGCATCTGAGAGTGATGTGTCTTTTTTACCGGCGCAGGAGCATAAGGCAAAAATGTCGACTTACCTGCGGTAGCCGCAGAGACTAAAGCATCCAGCCCATCTCCAAAAAAGGCCTCACCTTCATACGGGAGAGCCTCCATATTTCTTTTGGAATCTGCATCAGCATTCCATTGGCAAATCCACAATGCCCTCCAAGCTGAGACTGCCATGGTAGCGGCTTTTGAATCCAAGAGCCCAATATCTTTCATGGCTTCTAGCATGTATGCAGCAGCGTCTTTAATATGACCTAACATTAGGAGTATCTCGTCTCTATCTATCGTGTGAATTTCAGATGACAAGTTGTCTGACCATTTTTCAATAACACTTCTCACCCACGCACAAGCAATGGTTGGCCTGAGTGGCGTACCATTGGCCACATAAATAGATTTTAACGTAGTCTCCAACTTGCGGTCTGCCGGCTCCTTTAGTGAAGCCGTCCCAGGCGCAGGGAGAATCACCTTTTTAGTTAAATGTGACAGGGCACTCTCTAGAATGGGGGGTGACTCCCATCTCTTCCTGTCCTCTGCCGGGAAGGGATAAGCAACCTGAATTCTTTTGGGAACCTGAAATTTCTTTTAAGGGTTTGCCCAAACTCCCTCAAAGAGAGTATTTAGCTCGTGAGAAGGAGGGAAAGTTACATTAATTTTCTTTTCCTTATAAAAATAAGCCTTCTCCTGTGGTAAAGGAGGGGCTTCCATAACTTCCAAAACTTCCTTTATAACAACAATCATGTATTGAATGCTTTTTGCCAATTTAGGATCTATTCCCCTGGAATCACTAGTGTCGACACAGGTATCAGAGTCCGTGTCATTATCAGGTTGTACTATTTGTGTGAATGGTCTCTTATGTGACTCAGAGGGTCTTCCTTGGATGAAAAGGCAGAACTATGAAAAATCACATCCTCCACTGATTTTCTCCAGTTTTCTGCATGAGACTAAGTCTTATCCAATCTCTTACTGATATGATTCACACTATCACATAATTCTTTCACCCATTCAGGCTCGTGGTGTGCCGACAGCGCCACCACATTACAACTCTGTGTCCCTAAAATGGTTCCCTCAGGGGAAGAGCTCCCTGCCTCAGACATGTCACACACGTGTACAACCACACCACAGACACTACGGGACTTATAGGGGACAGACCCACAGTAAAATCTGTCAGAAGGACACAGTAAGGATTTGCCAGCTCACAACCCAGCGCTATTGATAAAAACCCTGTGTAACACAAAACTGCCCACAGACCTGTAGCACTTTTATAATGATAAATTCACAATACAGCACCAATTTATACTTTGCCCCCTCCCTTTTTTGCACCCTGATACTTGTTGAGGAGGACCAGCGTTCTTCTCTGTGGCTTGCTTGAAGAGAAAATGGCGTTGAGCAGTGTGCTGGCTGACTGTGGAGGAAGCCCCACCCCCACAATGGCGCGTTTCTCTTCAGCAATATCAATACAAATTTTTATACTGGCGGGGGTATGACAGTGCCTCAGTAACTTATGTCCCCTTATTAGCCAGTTTTTATTAGGTTTCATGCTGCTCAGGGCGCCCCCCCCCCCCGCACCCTGCTGTGCCTGTGTTGAAGGGTAGCATGGCACGCAGCGTTCCCGCCCGCTGCGTGGTACCTTTTAGCCGTCACGATGACTGAAGATCCTCTTCTGTACACTCACCTGTCTTCTGACTTCTGGCTCTGTAGGGGGGGTGACGGCGGGCTGTGGTAGTTAGCGCATAGCCGCAGCTATTGTTCAGTACCCTTTAGGAGCTAATGGTGTCCTGTCAGCCAGAAGCAGAGCCATTAAACTATTCAAGAAGTTGGTTCCTACTTCTGCCCCATAAGTCCCACAAAGCAGGGAGACTGTTGCCAGCAGTCCTCCCTGAAAATAAAAAAACCTAACATAAAGTCTTTCAGAGAAACTCAGTAGAGCTCCCCTGGAGTGCATCCAGTCTGGAGGAAAGGCATAGAGGGAGGAGCCAGTTCACACCCTTGAAAAGTCTTAAAGTGCCCATGGCTCCTGCGGAACCGTCTATACCCCATGGTACTGAAGTGGACCCCAGCATCCTCTAGGACGTATGAGAAAAGGGGTAAGCTACAAGTGAAAGAAATGACAACAGATAATTGACAAGAAATTGCAACAGCGCCCCCTATCAGTCAGCACTATGGGGGTAATTCAGACCTAATCACTTGCTAGCATTTTTTGCACTGCTGCGATCAGGTCAGAACTGCGCATGCACCGCAATGTGCAGGCGCGTCGCACAGGTACAAAGCGAATCACCACTCAGCGATGGGTTTGTGCGAAGAATCCATTCGCCAGGGCGATGGCAAGGAGATTGAGAGGAAGAAGCCATTTGTGGGTGGTAACTGACCGTTTTCTGGGAGCGGTGGGAAAAACGCAGGTGTGTCTATGCGTTTGCAGGGAGGGTTCCTGACGTCACTTCTGGTCCTGGACAGGCTGAAGTGTACGCAGCGGCTGAGTAAGTCCTGGGCCACTCAGTGACTGCACAAGATCTGTTCGTGCAGCTCTGCTACACATGTGTTCACGCACTTGCAAAGAGAAAATACACTACCCTATGGGCGGCGATTATATGTTCGCAGCAGTTCAAAAAAGCCCTAGCGAGCGATCAGGTCTGAATTAGACCCTATGTGCAGTAGCACATTCTTCACATACAGTACCTAGTTATGGCCCTGACCACAAAGCAGAGAGCCTTGTGTAATAGATATATTTGTTGTAGCTGCTTATAATATGTGACTATGCCTTATAGCTAATTAAGGGTTCCTAATAAAACATTTGAATACTAGTGTTAGGAAATTATCTTGTAATGGTCCCTTTGTGTTACTGTTACTTGTAAAATTCAGATAGATGAAATGTACACATCCAAGTTGGGAACATGTGGAAGCAGTACTGTTATGGAGCGAAAATCTTCTTGCCAGTAATTAAGCAATAACCACAGATGGTGAAGTCTATAACTGGTGCTATATGAACTTCCCAGAGGTGATAATCACTGTTATAAATCCTCACACTCAAAACACAGTAACAAAATATTTCCTATGTCTTTAGACAATGACACATAAGGGATACTTTCTATTGCAAAACAGAAAAAAAAGTAAAAAAATATGTCTCAGGAGTTCATCCTGAATATACACTGCTCAAAAAAATAAAGGGAACACTTAAACAACACAATGTAACTCCAAGTCAATCTGTGAAATCAAACTGTCCACTTAGGAAGCAACACTGATTGACAATCAATTTCACATGCTGTTGTGCAAATGGAATAGACAACAGGTGGGAATTATAGGCAATTAGCAAGACACCCCCAATAAAGGAGTTGTTCTGCAGGTGGTGACCACAGACCACTTCTCAGCTCCTATGCTTTCTGGCTGATGTTTTGGTCACTTTTGAAAGCTGGCAGTGCTTTCATTCTAGTGGTAGCGTGAGACGGAGTCTACAACCCACACAAGTGGCTCAGGTAGTGCAGCTCATCCAGGATGGCACATCAATGCGAGCTGTGGCAAGAAGGTTTGCTGTGAATGTCAGCGTAGTATCCAGAGCATGGAGGCGCTACCAGGAGACAGGCCAGTACATCAGGAGACGGGGAGGAGGCCGTAGGAGGGCAACAACCCAGCAGCAGGACCGCTACCTCCACCTTTGTGCAAGGAGGAACAGGAGGAGCACTGCCAGAGCCCTGCAAAATGACCTCCAGCAAGCCACAAATGTGCATGTGTCTACTCAAATGATCAGAAACAGACTCCATGAGGGTGGTATGAGGGCCCAACATCCACAGGTGGGGGTTGTGCTTACAGCCCAACACCGTGCAGAACGTTTGGCATTTGCCAGAGAACACCAAGATTGGCAAATTCGCCACTGGCGCCCTGTGCTCTTCACAGATGAAAGCAGGTTCTCACTGAGCACATGTGACAGACGTGAGTCTGGAGATGCCAAGGAGAGAGTTCTGTTGCCTGCAACATCCTCCAGCATGACCGTTTTGACAGTGGGTCAGTAATGGTGTGGGGTGGCATTTCTTTGGAAGGCCGCACAGCCCTCCATGTGCTTGCCAGAGGTAGCCTGACTGCCATTAAGTACCGAGATGAGATCCTCAGACCCCTTGTGAACCTATATGCTGGTGCGGTTGGCCCTGGGTTCCTCCTAATGCAAGACAATGCTAGACCTCATGTGGCTGGAGTGTGTCAGCAGTTCCTGCAAGACGAAGGCATTGATGCTATGGACTGGCCCGCCTATTCCCCAGACCTGAATACAATTGAGAACATCTAGGACATCATGTCTCGCTCCATACACCAACGCCACATTGCACCACAGACTGTCCAGGAGTTGGCGGATGCTTTAGTCCAGGTCTGAGATGAGATCCCTCAGAAGACCATCCGCCACATCATCAGGAGCATGCCCAGGCGTTGTAGGGAGGTCATACAGGCACGTGGAGGCCACACACACTACTGAGCTTCATTTTGACTTGTTTTAAGGACATTACATCAAAGTTGGATTAGCCTGTAGTGTGTTTTTCCACTTTCATTTTGAGTGCGACTCCAGACCTCCATGGGTAAATAAATTTGATTTCCATTGATAATTTTTGTGTGATTTTGTTGTCCGCACATTCAACTATGTAAAGAACAAAGTATTTAATAAGAATATTTCATTCATTCAGATCTAGGATGTGTTATTTTAGTGTTCCCTTTATTTTTTTGAGCAGGGTATGTATATATATATATATATATATATATATACACACACACAGGTTGAGTATCCCATATCCAAATATTCCAAAATGCGGAATATTCTGAATTACCTTTTTTGATTGCTCAATGTACACAGGGGGTCATTCCGAGTTGTTCGCTCGCAAGCGGATTTTAGCAGATTTGCTCATGCTAAGCCGCCGCCTACAGGGAGTGAATCTTAGCATCTTAAAATTGCGAACGATGTATTCGCAATATTGCGATTACACACCTCGTAGCAGTTTCTGAGTAGCTCCAGACTTACTCGGCATCTGCGATCATTTCAGTGCTTGTCGTTCCTGGTTTGACGTCACAAACACACCCAGTGTTCGCCCAGACACTCCCCCGTTTCTCCGGCCACTCCTGCGTTTTATCCGGAAACGGTAGCGTTTTTTCCCACACGCCCATAAAACGGCCTGTTTCCGCCCAGCAACACCCATTTCCTGTCAATCACATTACGATCGCCAGAACGATGAAAAAGCCGTGAGTAAAATTCCTAACTGCATAGCAAATTTACTTGGCGCAGTCGCAGTGCGGACATTGCGCATGCGCATTAAGCGGAAAATCGCTGCGATGCGAAGATTTATACCGAGCGAACAACTCGGAATGACCCCCACAATCTTTGTTTAATACACAAAGTTATTAAAAATATTGTATTATATGACCTTCAGGCTGTGTGTATAAAGTGTATATGAAACATAAATGAATTGTGTGAATGTAGATACACTTTGTTTAATACACAAAGGGGGTCATTCCGAGTTGTTCGCTCGTTATTTTTTTGTCGCAACGGAGCGAATAGTCGCTAATGCGCATGCGCAATGTCCGCAGTGCGACTGCGCCAAGTAAATTTGCTATAAAGTTAGGAATTTTACTCACAGCATTACGTGTTTTTTTCTACGTTCTGGTGATCGTAATGTGATTGACAGGAAGTGGGTGTTTCTGGGCGGAAACTGGACGTTTTATGGGAGTGTGTGAAAAAACGCTACCGTTTCTGGAAAAAACGCGGGAGTGGCTGGAGAAACGGAGGAGTGTCTGGGCGAACGCTGGGTGTGTTTGTGACGTCAAACCAGGAACGACAAGCACTGAACTGATCGCACTGGAAGAGTAAGTCTCGAGCTACTCAGAAACTGCACAAAGAAGTCTTTTCGCAATATTGCGAATCTTTCGTTCGCAATTTTGATAAGCTAAGATTCACTCCCAGTAGGCGGCGGCTTAGCTTAGCTAAAAGCAGCTTGCGAGCGAACAACTCGGAATGACCCTCAAAGTTATTAAAAATATTGTATTAAATCACCTTCAGGCTGCGTGTATAAGGTGTATATGAAACATAAATGCATTCTGTGCTAAGATTTAGGACCCATCACCATGATATCTCATTATGGTATGCAATTATTCCAAAATACGGAAAAATCCGATATCCAAAATACCTCTGGTCCCAATTTGGATAAGGGATACTCAACCTGTGTATATATATATATATATATATATATGTACATATGCTTTGTCCAGAGGTGCTCTGTCTGTGCTGTGTCCATCCAGGGGTGCTATATTTTGTTCATCCAGGGTGCTGTAGTGTTTTCCATCAAGGGGCTGGGGCTGCTTTGTCCTCCATGGGTCCATCCAGTGGTGCTGTGTTGGCCATCCAGGGGTGCTCTGTCAATCTAGGGGTGTGACCCCCAGTGTAAAAAAAAAATCTGAAAGCAAAAAATTATAATTGAACATTTTTTATAATATACATATATATATATATATATATATATATACAAAGCAGCTGGTGCGGCACTCCAATAAACGTTTCTCAGGGCCATAAATACAATGTTTCACTGCCTTTATTGAAATGGCATTTTCATTAGGATAAGGAAATACAAAATATGTCTTACCTTATAAAGGGACAAATACCCAGTGAAGCGCCAAAAGCCACGGCAGGACTGCACACCCGGTCGGCGGCGCAAAGCAAAAGACGTAATTTTGGTCGACCAATCACGGAAGACCAGTGTGCTGTCACCATAGAAACATCTAAACAAGAAATAACAGTAGAAACGAGCGGAAGCACAAATATAAATAAACAAACGTACTAATAATCAGTTCCAAAACATCATTATATACAGATATTTCTATTGGATGGTAAGAATGTTGATACCAGACTGTTCATTTAGCCTCTAGGTGCCAGCGTACCTAAATAGAAGATCCACCTGACCTCACACTGCATGAGTCGCAAACCACGGTTACCACCTCTTAGTGATGGTGGAATGTAGTCTATCATGCGATACTGAAGTGATGTCAAACTATGAGATGCTACAGCAAAATGTCTGGCTACAGGCTGCTTGCTCGTGCCTGACACCAATGCTGCCTTAATGGCAGAGCGATGTGCAGCCATCCGTTCTTTGAAAGGATGGGCTGTTTTGCCTATATATGATAGGCTGCAGGGACAAATAATCTGGTATACTGTAAATTTAGTATTGCAGGGAGGTGTGGCCATGGCGGCAAGCGGATAGGCAGCGGATGTCCAGAAAGACCAGGCACAATTCCTGCCCATCAAGCGTCATCTCCGGGAATTGAACCTCTCATACTCTATGCTGTTCCCGTCCAGGCTGCGAGTGGTGGCGGACGGGGAGACTAATTTCATTCTCCTAGGGAGGCAGCGACCTGGCTGGACATATATGCGCCGGGCGCCTGTCAGCTGGCTACAGACTGACCTCATGCATTGTTCCTTCTGAATGTCTGTGCCTCGGTTATGCAAGTATGAGTCCGGGGAGCTCCCTTGCTTTGGTGGTTCTGGGCTTTACTAAATAACGTTACTTACTTTTGGGTTTCTCTTAGGTACTTAAGTTTTAAGGGTTTGGGAGTTGTTCGGGTTACGGGTATGCCACAGTTTGGGGAGGTATACGGGGAGGGGGGTTGTTATACGGGTTATGTAAATTCTTACATGTGTTTTTTTCTTTCTTTAGTTTATTGTTTTTCCTGCTTATGTACTCTAATGTGTGCCGTGAAGATATGTTGTATTGAATGGTGTGGCCTACGGCCCGGGGAAGGCGGACGACATGGTTTCCGGAATGCCAGACTACTTCAACATCTTGAGCTAGACTGTGTGAGGCCCCTCACAGGAGACGCTGACCCTCTATATCTTTTGTTTAAGCACTTGTACTCCCGGTTGCTTTTGATAAAGGGACAGCATAATTATACTGTAGGGTATTTATCCCGTGTGGGTCAGTTGCATTCACAACTGCAACGCCTGACCTGAAATTTCTCACTTGGAATGTCCATGGTATTAATAACAAAATAAAACGCTCCCTAGTACTTAAAATGATTAGGACATATGGCCCGGATATTATCTGTCTGAGTGAGACTCATTTAGAGGGTAACAGACTGATGTCGCTCCGCCGGCCCTGGGTTGGGTGGGCCTACCATTCCTCACACTCCTCCTTTTCTAGAGGGGTGTCAGTTTTGATTAATAAAATTGTTCAACTGATTCATATGGAAGATATGTATTTATAGAGTGTAAACTGAGCTCCCAGCCTTATTTTCTGTTAGCTGTCTATGTATCCCCTGCATTCTCCTATGAAGTGTTGCAAAAGGCCGCCTTGTTTATTGCTTCTTCCCCTCACACCCCTATTATTTGTATGAGGGACTTTAATAATGTCCTAGATGTCTCTTTAGATAGGTGGAGGTCTCTCCCTGCCCCTGGGGTGGGTGGCGGTCCATCCAAATTTGCTGATTTCGAAAGTAGTCTACAGTGGGTAGATGCCTAGAGGGTTCGACATCCTACGCTCCAGCAGTTTTCATGTTTTTCCAGCGCACACAGCTGCTTTTCTAGAATTGACCTGGTCCTGGTTTCCCCTGCTCTATTACCTAAAATATCAGATGTTCACTACGAGGCTAGGAGTGGGTCTGATCATTCGCCCTTGATGATGTCGCTTAATGTGGAGCGCCAGAGGGGCCAGTCGTATTGGAAACTACACCCGTATTGGCTGGCCCAGATGGGTGACTGTTCAGACCTGGAGACTCAATGGGATGTTTTTTTCGTGGATAATGTAGGTTCGGCCCCGGTAACTGTAGTCTGGGATTCATTCAAAGCTTTTTTACGTGGCACGTTGATTGGACGGATAGCTGCCCACAAAATGTCCAGTAGAGATAAAGAGAAAAACCTAGAATCTGACTTTAGGGATCTAGAGATCTGATACTTGACAGATGGTACCCCCGAACTTAAGTCTCATTGGCTGGTGGCTCAGTCGGCTTGGTTAACCCACCTTTCAGATAGAAACTCGAGGTCTCTTTTATTTCGCGCCACTAATATCTATATGCAGGCAGATAACCCAGGCAGCTTACTAGCTCATTTAGTTCATTTCGACCGACCTGAGAGTACCGTTGTGCAACTGTCCGGCCCTGATGACACCATGGTTGACACCACGCTGGATATTGCGCAACTGTTTCTCACTATGAGGCTGTTTATAGATCTCGGCTGGCGTGTTCTGAGGCAGATTTGAGTCGCTACTTGGATCTTATAGCTCTTCCCCAACTCTCCCCTGAGGCTTGCACTTTTCTTGACACCCCTATTACATTGGACGAGGTGACTGCGATGATAGGAGTGTCTCCTAATGGTAAATCCCCGGGCTGTGACGGACTCCCCACTGAAGTATACAAACAACATATTGATTTTTTTGACCCAAGGTTGCATACTCTGTTTTTAGATATATTTGCTAACAATCAATTTCCACCCTCCATGTCTGAGGCTATTATTGTTGTGCTGCCGAAACCCGGTAAGGACCCCAAGCTCTTAGATTCGTACAGACCGATCTCTCTTATTCCCACCAATGCTAAGATCCTGGCAAAAATTTTAGCGATTCGGTTTAACACTGTAATTTCCTCCATAATTCACCAGGATCAATCCGGCTTTATGCCTGGAATGTCTTCCTCTATTAACCTGCGCAGACTGTATACCATTCTGCAAGCCCTGCATGACTTTCCCTCAGACTCGGTCGTGGTCTCGTTGGATGCGGCCTAGGCTTTTGACAGTGTTGAATGGTTGTATCTATGGGAAGTTATGAAATGTATGGGCTTTTGCCATAACTTTATACGATGGACCAAATTACTTTACCAAAATCCAAGTGCCAGGATCTTAGTAAACGGATATATTTCCTCTTCTTTCATGCTGTCCCAGGGCACTAGACAGGGATAGCTATAGAGCCTCTGGCTTGTTTGATAAGATCACATCCTCACATTATCGGTATAGCTACGGGCCCCACATAGACACGATTGCCCTTTACGCAGATGAACTATTGTTGTTTCTGCATGACTATGCTACATCTATGCTTGTTCTGTCACAGGTTTTTGAGGAATTTGCAGTTTTTTCTGGCCTCCACATAAACTGGGCTAAATAATTTATTATGCCTGTCATTGGCCCTCCCCCCATTATACCAAAGACTCCACTGCCACTTTGTTGGATGAACCAATTTAAATACCTCGGTATCCAAATTACAAATTACCCCTCTGATTTCATACCTCTACACCTTGATCCGCTCTTGCAACAGATTATACGCAAGTCCAAATCCTGGTGTAAACTCCCGTTGACAGTGACTGGCAGGGTTTGTCTCATCAAAATGATATTACTGCCTAAAATCTTGTATATTATTTTACAATCTCCTGTATTTATTTTCCCGTCTTTTTTCAGGAAATTGAATAGTATTTTATCATCTTTGATTTGGGCCAATAGTAGACCTAAAATTCAGATACACACTCTTACCAGACAAAAAGCTGATGGGGGTTTGTCTCTGCCCATTTTCCAATTATATTATGCTGCTCAGTTATCACACATAAGCTCCTGGATACAGGGCGATGATGTTGGCTCTCTACATTTGTTATTTCTCCAATGTTACTATCCAGGCCTTTCTCCTACACAGATCCTTCTGAGTGGACGCTTTTCCCGATATTCCCCTCCCATGGTCTTCCAGGCTGCAAAAATTTGGCTTGCCCTCAGGGTTCTTTTTGAATATGACAGTCTGGACCCGGATATTCCCCTCTGGTGCTCTTCTTGGCTTTCTGAATTGGAAACTCTTGAGGTTAGAGAGGTTTGGGCTTCTCAGTCAGTAGCCTCCATATCCCAACTGTACAGTGATGGCATCTTGAAATCTTTCAAACAATTAAAGGACAAGTTTAATCTACCCAACTCATATTTCTATAGATACCTGCAGCTCCGGCATGCCCTACACTCTCAATTTCAGAATTCACCCCCTGTAATTACTCCATTTCCCATCAAAACCTTTCTAAGCACACTGGGTCGTGTTAAAGCGAATTCGTTTACATACTCATATCTCCTTACTAAACTTCATACAGACCCACTCTCTCTTCTCAGCGAGAAATGGAAGGGGGATTTAGGCCCCATAGATGTTGATGATTGGGAACTTGCCCTGGAATATCCGAGTAAGGCTACTAAGTCCCCTAGGTTTCAACAGATACAGTTATTTGTCTTGCATAGAACTTAACTGACACCAGCCAGGCTGACTAAGTTTGGGGCTGGCACTCAAATGCTTGCCCTAAATGCGGGGATGCTGGAGGGTCCTTTTGGCACCTGATGTGGGAATGTCCATCAATGCAGGTATTTTGGTCTGGGATCAGGTCAATTCTGGAAGGACAGGGATACTTAGTGGCGTGATCACTCCGGGGTTCTGTATTCTGGGTATGGGAGGCTCTGATTCCATGTCTAAATGGCAGGGCCTGTATGCTCTTCATGTATGCGCTCTGGCTAAGTGTGCCTTGCGAGATTATGGATGGCTCCTACCTGCCCATCAGTAACTGCTTTTAAGGCCCTGGTGAATTATACTATTTTCAAAGAACGCTACATATATATGAAAAATAATGCTGTGTCTAAATTCGAAAAAATTTGGTCCCCTTGGCTTGAATCCTCTTATTCCTCCCATGCCATTACATTATAATGGGCATTATGTTCCCCTACTGCATTTTACCCCGGGTTACTAGGCGGATGTCATGATTGCCATACTTCCTATCAGCTATGTTTCTTCATGCTCATATTTATTATTTTATATAATACCCCTTTTTTTTCTTTGTTCCCTTTTCTTTTTGTAGTTGTAGTTGCTAGGTGTTGTTAGGTAATCACTTGCAAATGCAAGTGAAGATAAAACTCATATAATGTTAATGATGTTTCATATATTGTATGCACATTTCGCAAACTTTCTACATTATTTGTGTTGTCTTAAGTCCTATGGGTCATTCTAGATACGATGGTTGTTACAAGACATTTTCAATACTAAGATGTACAACGTATATATTCTGTTAATGATCCACCTTGTTGTACTACGAGGTTATGATATTATATGCTCCATGCATTATCTGTATTTGTTACTTATTCTGAATAAAAATTACTCTATTTAAAAAAAAATTGTATTGCAGGTGAGGTTAAAACAGATCTTCAAAGGTTTGCCTGTATGAGGATGGTTAAAGGTATCACATGGAATTAAAAAGCGGTAGGTAACACAAGTGCAACGGACACAACCCTTTTTACCAACAGTGCTATGGTCACTAGTAGTAGAGAAGTCTGATTTTACCAATAAATCTCTCAAATTCGGGCCACGTTTATAACATGACATAAGACATGTCTCCATGAGGGGTAAATCTAAATCAGCATGAATGATGGGCCACAAACGTTTAGAAACTCTATTAATCAGAGGACTAGCCTGCATGAATTTATTGATCCAAGGTAAAACCATAGTTTGTGTCTTCATCTTTTTCTCAAACAAAGATGACCTATCAATTAATAGTACCTTAAGTTTACAATCCTGTAAATGTTTAAGATCATAGCCACAACTAACAAACTGTTTTATCATGGCTTACATCTGAATATCAGCTTGCTCTGTGTCAGATTTAATACACCTTATTCTTAAAAGCTGAGAATAAGGAAGACCTTTAATAAGTGGACGGGGATGGCAACTACTTGAAAGGAGAAGGTTATTTCTATCTATAGGCTTGGAGAATAAACTAGTAGAAACTACACCATCTCTACATGCGATCGCGACATCCAAAAAATTAACCAAGCTAGTGCTGGCTTCAAAGGTAAACTTGACGGGACTATTACTGGTATTATGCAATTCAATATGCTTAACCAACTCCTCACTAGGACCTTTCCAAAATACCAGTAAATTGTCAATATAGCGACAGAAAAACATAATCCTATCTGCAATCAACGGATCAGAAAAAAGGCATATTGCTCGATATCAAACATAAATATGTTGGCGTATGAGGGGGCCACCCCGCCCCCATCACACATCCTATTTGTTGCAAGTAGAACTGACTTTCATATAAAAAGAAATTTCTAGTGAGGACTTATTGTAATAATTCCAAAATAAAATCCACATTGGGGCCATTATACGATGAATTATTCAACAAAAAACGTCTCACTGATGTAAGACTCATGTCATGTGGGATTGTATACAAATTAAAAACATCGATAGTAAACATACAGCAGTCCTCAATATAATCAGGTAAGTCACGCAATCATTCAAGTAAAGAGGAGGTGTCCAACAAAAGCTGTGGATGTTTTCAAATACAAGGTTGCATAACACTATCCAGATATACTGATGTAGGTTGTAACTGACCACCTCTGGCCGCATTTATGGGCCTTCCATGGGGTTTTGTGAGAGACTTATGTAATTTAGGAATAGTGTAAAAAACAGGAACTGGTGGAAACGCAGGCAACAATGCATCTCTCAATTTAGGATGAATAACTTGATTAGTGACTGCAGTATTCAGAATAGTCGATAATTCCGGCTTGAAAATCAAGGTAGCGTCACCGGGTAAGGTATGATAAGTGTTAGTATCATCTAAATGAGCTCTCACTTGCACTTTATAATCCTTCAAGTCCTGGACAACCAGGGCACCCCCTTTGTAGGCGGGACGAAAAACCAAGTCCGGATAGTTAGAAAGATCCTGTAAAGCTTGTCGTTCAGATGGAGTGAGATTTGGTTGAGTAGGGGGAAGGTGCGATAATTCTTTTTGGACCTCTGTATCTAATAGCCGCATATAGGTCTTAATAGAGGAGTTAAAACTCTGTGGTTCAAATAGAGAAAGCGGGTGTAATTTAGCAAATTGGGATGGTAACACTGGGTTTTCCACCGGGCTGGGGTTCTTGGAAAATAATTCATTGAGTTTCAACTGTCTAAACAGGGAATGCTGCTCTACCTGCCAATCCAACGCATTGAATTTGACAGAAGGCACAATCGACATACCCAATTCAGCAGCAGAGAGTTAATGAGAGGACAAATTGATCACTAAGCTCTGTTTGGGAGAGGAGGTTTTTTGCCCCGTCCTCTGCCTCTCTTTTTGACCCCCCCCAGGTATATCTGCATATACGCGGGTATATTGAGCCCCGGTGGTAACCCCTAAAGGGGTTTGTCTCTGTGTACCATCACTTCCTGCCCTTTCAGCATCACTTGTAGAGGAATTAAACTCTGTTGAAGAACCCACATCATAATAACTCCTTCTTCTATTCCTACAGAAGAAAAGTTGAAGACTGCCAGCACTCCTATTGGCATGGGTCCATTGATAAACAGTGTTGAATTCATAGTCCTTATCAACCTTCTCACGTTTCATCTTTTAAACTGGATCAATTCTCTTTTATAAACTTGAAGCTGCGCATTAAGTTTCTCATACCAATCAGTGGATACGTCACTTACTAGGCTAGATTTATGTACTGATTCCAAAGTCACAATTTTGTCTTTTTGTGGGGGCACCCAGAACATTATTGATTTAAGAGGCTACGCCGGGTCCTATTGCTGTATATATATATATATATATATATATATATAGATATATATATATATATAGATATAGATAGATATATATATATAGATATAGATATATATATCTATATATATCTATATATCTATATATCTATAGATGTGTATATATATATAAGAATCAAAAAATAGTCAATGCGCTGCTTCCCCTTTATCCACAGACAGGTAAATATTAAATGAGTCTTTTCTGTAGTCTGTTTGCTTTCGCACCCAGTTTCCACAGGAGAACCTATGGATGGCAGCTCCGTCTTTCAAGAGGCCACTAGGTGATAGTGGAAAAAATCTAGAAAAGAGAAGTGAAGAACAGGCGCCTAATGGTGCAGTAATTTTGGACTTTGATCTCTGTCACGACAACATTCATATATAGATATTAAGCGTACCAGATTAATTAATATGGCAAGCACATCAAAAAGCTGTTGTTGTCCGTCTATTGTTCACAGCCAAGGGGTCGGAACACTTGAAAGGTGACGACACGTCACAGGGTTTTTTTTATCCTCCAAAGCTCGGATAGAATCAGCTCACAGCTCAGAGATACTACAAGTAAACATAAAATGCGCCTCTAATAGTGCAATATTGTTGCTGCAATGCAAGATCGTAAATCACTTTTATAAGTAATGAATGTACCAGAAGGTGGAAGTATAACAGCACGTCACGGACAGTCTTTATCCACCAGTACTCAGCATGCGGTTGGGTCTATAAATTAAAAATACAAAATATACTCCTCATAGTGCAGTATGATCTGATGCATTGCTGTTTATAGTGTTAATCAATTGATAATACGCGTACCACATCAAAAGATGGTAAGAAACAATAAAAAAATACACGAAAAAAAACAAAAAGTGGCTTATCTGAACAGAAAAAGGAGGGGGAAGTTTTTGAGCGGCAGTCCAGGAATCTGTCCACAATGAGTGCCTTAGTCTGGTGGTAGTCAGGAAAGTCCTCAACGCGTTTCACCTTCAAAAAGGCTTCCTCAGGAGTGTCTACACTTTTTGTTTTTTTCGTGTATTTTTTTATTGTTTTTTACCACTGATACGAGAATTAAAATCATTGTTGATATTATTACTGGTTTGGACCATGGAATGAGAGTGCTCATTAGCGGTGACGTATAATTCCTGTCCTGATAAAGACCTTGTACTATGCCTGAATATTCTTTTGATGTGGTACGCGTATTATCAATTGATTAACACTATAAACAACAATACATCAGATCATACTGCACTATGAGGAGTGTATTTTGTATTTTTAATTTATAGACCCAACCGCATGCTGAGTACTGGTGGATAAAGACCGTCCGTGACGTGCTGTTATACCTCACCTTCTGGTACATTCATTACTTATAAAAGTGATTTACGATCTTTCATTGCAGCAACAATATTGCACTATGAGAGGCGCATTTTATGTTTACTTGTAGTATCTCTGAGCTGTGAGCTGATTCTATCCGAGCTTTGGAGGATAAAAAACCCCCCGTGACGTGTCGTCACCTTTCAAGTGTTCCGACCCCTTGGCTGTGAACAATAGACGGAAGACAACAGCTTTTTGATGTGCTTGCCATATTTATTCATCTGGTACGCTTAATATCTATATATGAATGCTGTCGTGACAGAGATCAAAGTCCAAAATTACTGCACCATTAGGCGCCTGTTCTTCACTTCTCTTTTCTATATATATATATATATATATAAAAGAAAGAAAGCAGCAGAACTCCCAAGGTCTTTTTCAAAATTCTTTAGTCAGATGTTAAGTAATCAGTTGATACAATACTTTGTACTGTATACTGCATTGCCACTGATGTTTCAGGGCCTTGCCAGCCCTTGTATCAAAGTGACAGCATTTCCATTTGTAAACTCCAGCTGTAAAAAGCAATACAACGCAGCAGTGCTTACCTTTAGGGAAGTGATGCAGTCTTCCTTCTGTTCGTGAACTGGGTGGGTGCTGGGGAGCGCAGCTAGCCGAAGCCTGTCCGTCCCCTCCTGATAATGTCAGCATCAATTCGGCACCCAGTTTCTGTCGCTCCTCTGTGGTGCAATCGCCTAGCGTCTGCTCTGCCCCACTATCAGCCTGAAAACCCCTCTTGCGCCTCTCACACTTCCTTATATAGCCTCTCATGCCGCGGTGTCTGGCCTCCTCATGCTGCAATCTGCTCCTCTCTGCCTCTGTCCCACGTGGTAGCCGGTAAGCTTCCCTGGCACCCCCCAATACACCCCCACACACTTATTTCAACCGTATATCTATGCTGTACAAGAACAGTTTTGACAGCCTCTCTTTACTAGAGATGAGCGGGTTTGGTTCGTCGAGATCCGAACCCCCCCGAACTTCACGTGGGTTATACGGGTCCGAGGCAGCCTCGGCTCTTCCAGCCTGACACGCAAAACCCGAACGGGGGAAAACGTCATCATCCCGCTGTCGGATTCTCGTGAGATTCGGATTCCATATAAAGAGCTGTGCATCCCCGCCATTTTCACTCGTGCATTATCGATTGAGTGGAGAGGATGTGGCTACATTCTCTGCCTGAAAAGCTCAATATCTGTGCTCAGTGTGCTGCATTGTGGTGACCACCAGTATATAGTAGTACAGTACAGTACAGTAGGCCATTGCTGTATCTTGCAGCTCTGTGTTAGACTCAGTTCTAGTATCCTGATCAGTGCTCAATCTGTGCTGCATTGTTGTGACCAGTATATAGTAGTATAGTGCAGCATTGTGGTGACCACCAGTATATAGTAGTACAGTACAGTAGGCCATTGCTGTATCTGCAGCTCCGTATCAGACTCAGTTCTAGTATCCAGATCAGTGCTCAATATCTGCTGCATTGTGGTGACCAGTATATAGTAGTACAGTGCTGCATTGTGGTAACCACCAGTATATAGTAGTACAGTACAGTAGGCCATTGCTGTATCTGCAGCTCCGAAACCGACTCAGTTCTAGTATCCAGATCAGTGCTCAATATCTGCTGCATTGTTGTGACCAGTATATAGTAGTACAGTGCTGCATTGTTGTGACCACCAGTATATAGTAGTACAGTACAGTAGGCCATTGCTGTATCTTGCAGCTCCGTGTCAGACTCAGTTCTAGTATCCTGATCATTGCTCAATATGTGCTGCATTGTTGTGACCAGTATATAGTAGTACAGTGCTGCATTGTGGTGACCACCAGTATATAGTAGTACTGTACAGTAGTCCATTGCTGTATCTTGCAGCTCTGTGTCAGACTCAGTTCTAGTATCCTGATCATTGCTCAATATTTGCTGCATTGTTGTGACCAGTATATAGTAGTACAGTGCTGCATTGTGGTGACCACCAGTATATAGTAGTACAGTACAGTAGTCCATTGCTGTATCTTGCAGCTCTGTGTCACTTCTATTCTCCTGGACAGTGCTCAATATTTGTGCTGCATTGTGGTGACCACCAGTATATAGTAGTACAGTGCTGCATTGTGGTGACCACCAGTATATAGTAGTACAGTACAGTAGTCCATTGCTGTATCTTGCAGCTCTGTGTCAGATTCTGTTCTAGTATCCTGATCATTGCTCAATATCTGCTGCATTGTTGTGACCAGTACATATAGTAGAACAGTGATGCATTGTGGTGACCACCAGTATATATTAGTACAGTACAGTAGTCCATTGCTGTATCTTGCAGCTCTGTGTCAGACTCAGTTCTAGTATCCTGATCATTGCTCAATATCTGCTGCATTGTTGTGACCAGTATATAACAGTACAGTGCTGCATTGTGGTGACCACCAGTATATAGTAGTACAGTACAGTAGTCCATTGCTGTATCTTGCAGCTCCGTGTCACTTCTATTCTCCTGAACAGTGCTTAATATCTGTGCTCAGTGTCAGTGCTGCATTGAGGTGACTAAAAGTCCAGTGTCTTGTGCTGCATCTTGCTGCTGTAGGGTGCTGTGGTAGTGTCCTGTCACTGTGCATAGGTCATCATCATTCCAGTCACAGCGGTATCTGGTATCTATCTAGTGGTATCTAATTCCAGACATTACTGCCATCTAATTCCAGATATATTACTGGCATATAATTCCACACATTAAAAAATGGAGAACAAAAATGTGGAGGGTAAAATAGGGAAAGATCAAGATCCATTTCCACCTCGTGCTGAAGCTGCTGCCACTAGTCATTGCAGAGATGATGAAATGCCATGAACTTCGTCTGACAAGGCAGATATCCAATGTCATAGTAGAGAGCATGTAAAATCCAAAAAACAAAAGTTTAGAAAATGACCCAAAAATCTAAATTAAAAGCGTCTGAGGAGAAGCGTAAACTTGCCAAAATGCCATTTACGACACGGAGTGGCAAGGAACAGCTAAGGCCCTCTCCTATGTTCCTAATGACTAGTGGGTCAGATTCACATGAGGATGGAAGCACTCATCCTCCCGCTAGAAAAATGAAAAGAGTTCAGCTGGAGAAAACACAGCAAAGAACTGTGCGTTCTTCTAAATCACAATTCCCCAAGGAGAGTCCAATTGTGTCAGTTGCGATGCCTGACCTTCCCAACACTGGACGGGAAGAGGTGGCTCCTTCCACCATTTGCACGCCCCCTGGAAGTGCTGGAAGGAGCACCCACAGTCCAGTTCCTGATATTCAAATTGAAGATGTCACTTTTGAAGTACCCCAGGATTAAGATATGGGTGTTGCTGGCGCTGAGGGGGAAATTGACAAGGAGGATTCTGATGGATAGGTGGTTTGTTTAAGTCAGGGACCCGGGGAGACACCTGTTGTCCGTTGGATGAATAAGGCCATTGACATGCCTGGTCAAAATACCAAAAAAAATCACCTCATCGGTGTGGAATTCTTTCAACAGAAATGCGGACAACTGGTGTCAAGCCGTGTGTTGCCTTTGTCAAGCTGTAATAAGTAGGGGTAAGGACGTTAACCACCTAGGAACGTCCTCCCTTATACGTCACCTGGAGCGCATTCATCAGAAGTCATTGACAAGTTCAAAAACTTTGGGTGACAGCAGAATCAGTCCACTGACAACTAAATCCCTTCTTCCTCTTATACCCAAGCTCCTGCAAACCACACCACCAACTCCCTCAGTTTCCATTTCCTCCTTACACAGGAACACCAATAGTCCTGCAGGCCATGTCACTGGCAAGTCTGACGAGTCCTCTCCTGACTGGTATTCCTCCGATGGATCCTTGAGTGTAACGCCTACTGCTGCTGGCGCTGCTGTTGTTGTTGCTGGGAGTCGATCATCATCCCAGAGGGGAAGTTGGAAGACCACTTGTACTACTTCTAGTAAGCAATTGACTGTCCAACAGTCCTTTGTGAGGAAGATGAAATATCACAGCAGTCATCCTGTTGCAAAGCAGATAACTCAGGACTTGGCAGCTGTGTTGGTGTTAGATATGCGTCCGGTATCCGGCGTTAGTTCACAGGGACTTAGAGAATTTCTTGAGGTAGTGTGTCCCCGGTAACAAATACCATCTAGGTTCCACTTCTCTAGGCAGGCGATACCGAGAATGTACACAGACATCAGAAAAAGAGTCACCAGTGTCCTAAAAAATGCAGTTGTACCCAATGTCCACTTAACCACGGACATGTGGACAAGTGGAGCAGGGCAGACTAAGGACTATATGACTGTGACAGCCCACTGGGAAGATGTATTGCCTCCCGCAGCAACAACAGCAGTGGCGGCAGCAGTAGCAGCATCTCGCAAATGCCAACTCGTTCCTAGGCAGACTACGCTTTGTTTCACCGTTTTCCATAAGAGGCACACAGCTAACAACCTCTTACGGAAACTGAGGAACATCATTGCAGATTGGCTTACCCCAATTGGACTCTCCTGGGGATTTGTGATATCGGACAACGCCACCAATATTGTGCGTGCATTACATGTGGGCAAATTCCAGCACGTCCCATGTTTTGCACATACAATGAATTTGGTGGTGCAGAATTTTTGGAAAAACGACAGGGGCGTGCAAGAGATGCTGTCAGTGGCACAAAGAATTGCGGGCCACTTTCGGCATTCAGCCACAGCGTGCCGAAGTCCTGAGCACCAGCAAACACTCCTGAACATTCCCCGCCATCAGCTGAAGCAAGAGGTGGTAACGAGGTGGAGTTAAACCCTCTATATGCTTCAGAGGATGGAGGAGCAGCAAAAGGCCATTCAAGCCTATACATCTGCCTACGATATAGGCAAAGGAGGGGGAATGCACCTGACTCAAGCGCAGTGGAGAATGATTTCAATGTTGTGCAAGGTTCTGCAACCCTTTGAACTTGCCACACGTCAGGTCATTCCCCTCATCAGGCTTTTGCAGAAGCAGCTGGAGAGATTGAAGGAGGAGATAAAATGGAGCGATTCCGCTAGGCATGTGGGACTTGTGGATGGAGCCCTTCATTCGCTTAACCAGGATTCACGGGTGGTCAATCTGTTGAAATCAGAGCACTACATTTTGGCAACCGTACTCGATCCTAGGTTTAAAGCCTACGTTGTATCTCTCTTTCCGGCAGACATAAGTCTGCAGATGTTCAAAGAACTGCTGGTGAGACAATTGTCAAGTCAAGCGGAACGTGACCCGCCAACAGCTCCTCCTTCATTTTCTACCGTCACTGGAGCTGCCAGGAAAAGGATCATATTTCTAAAACCATCCGCTGGCAGTGATGCAGGGCAGTCAGGAGCGAAAACTAACATCTGGTCCGGACCGAAGGACTTGCCAACGATTACTGACATGTCGTCTACTGTCACTGCATATGATTCTGTCACCATTGAAAGAATGGTGGAGGATTATATGAGTGACAGCATCCAGGTAGGCACGTCAGACAGTCTGTACGTATACTGGCCGGAAAAAGAGGCAATTTGGAGGCCCTTGCACAAACTGGCTTTATTTTACCTAAGTTGCCCATCATCCAGCGTGTACTCCGAAAGAGTGTTTAGTGCAGCCGGTCACCTTGTCAGCGATCGGCGTACGAGGTTACTTTCACAAAATGTGGAGAAGATGATGATTATAATCAATTCCTCCGTGGAGACATTTACCAGCAATTGCCTCCAGAAAGTACACAGGGACCTGTGATGGTGGATTCCAGTGGGGACGAATTAATACTCTGTGAGGAGGGGGATGTACACAGTGAAAGGGGTGAGGAATCGGAGGATGATGAAGAGGTCGACATCTTGCCTCTCTAGAGCCAGTTTGTGCAAGGAGAGATTGATTGCTTCTTTTTTGGTTGGCGACCCTGTCGCTAAAATGATGGGTTTGTTAAAGTGTGCATGTTCTGTTTATACAACATAAGGGTGGGTGGGAGGACCCAAGGACAATTCCATCTTGCACCTCTTTTTTTATTATTTATCTTTGCATCATGTGATGTTTGGGGCCAATTTTTTAAGTGCCATCCTGTCTGACACTGCAGTGCCACTCCTAGATAGGCCAGGTGTTTGTGCCGGCCACTTGGGTTGCTTAGCTTAGTCAACCAGCGACCTCAGTGCAAATTTTAGGACTAAAAATAATATTGTGAGATGTGAGGTGTTCAGAATAGACTGGAAATGAGTGGAAATTATGATTATTGAGGTTAATAATACTATGGGATCAAAATTACCCCCAAATTCTATTATTTAAGCTGTTTTTGAGGGTTTTTTGAAAAAAACCACCCGAATCCGACAAAAATTTTTAAGGGAGGTTTTGCCAAAACCCGTCCGAATCCAAAACACGGGCGCGGAACCGAATCCAAACCAAATCACAAAACACGAAAAATTACCGGTGCACATCACTACTCTTTACACAATTATGTATAAGCACCTATATAAGTAACAACCTGTATCAAATATCTATCTATCTATCTATCTATCTATCTATCTATCTATCTATCTATCTATCTATCTATCTATCTATCTATCTCAATAGGCTAGAACCCACAGCACTCGTACATCCGTGGTGCCAGTGGTATTTGTGACCACACCATTTAAACAAAAAAATCATACAAATTCAGCACTCACCTAATATTAACACTTCAGATGAATTAGAGTTTGAATTCAGGGAATGTTAGTTCCAAAATATTGCAATAGTTTGTTAAGCTGACCAGTCACTTCACGGCCATTCCAATTTGATCAGTCCCTACACTGACTTTCAAAAATGTGAGCATTGCTCTTAGGCATCTTTTGGATTTTTACATTTTGCTGTCCATCCTTGACAAAGGGGCATGCCAGCCCCGAAACGTTGGTAATGATGTGTGATCTGTAATACACTTTTTGTATCCGCAAAGTCTCTGAGTGCCTCAGCTCATTTCTACATGTTATATCTATCTATCTATCTATCTATCTATCTATCTATCTATCTATCTATCTATCTAACTATCTATCTATCTATCTATCTATCTATCTATCTATCTATCTATCTATCACAGTGTGTGTATATATATATATATATATATATATATATATACCATACAGATGGTGCGGCACTCCAAGGATTTTCACACCGACAGCAATTGAATAACAACGTTTCAATGCCCTTAGAGATACAACAAACAAAGAACAGTGCACATCAATGCAAGCATGATGGAACAAGATCCTACAAGTATAATAAGGTCAAAATACAGCACAACAAAGCGCTGTAGCCGTGCGCCTGACTAATAAGTACAGTAGCTGTAATGAGATACAGCCAGTGTCATCTAGATAATAACAGACAATAATAAACCAAAAATTGCCATGACCAGAAATACAAATACATATCAAAACCTGAGCACTTACAAAAAACTCAAAGGGGAATGATAGTACCTTAAGTTAGGGCACAATCAAATGAAATAGAATAAAAGAACCCTAGAACATCGGAACATCAGATATGTCAAACGGCAAGTTAATCAGCTATAAGAAGCTAATACTTTCATACCTGAATGTTCATTTAGACCCTTGGGGGCTAATGTCCCCAAGCGGAAAATCCATCGTGCCTCACATTGTCGTAGTTTGAGGCCACGATTACCCCCACGTATAGAGTGAGGGATGTGGTCAATCATTCTATACTTCAGAGTGGTAAGGTTATGTGCCGAATTAGCGAAATGCCTCGCGACAGGCTGATCGCTTTTGCCTGATGTGAGTGCAGCTTTAATAGCAGAACGATGTGCAGCCACCCGTTCCTTAAAGGGACGTTCTGTCTTCCCTATATAAGACAAGCCGCACGGACAGATAATCTGATAAACAGTAAAAGTTGAATTGCAAGTAAGTCTGTGTTTAATGAATAATGTTTTCCCAGTGTGCGGATGGTAAAAAATATCACCTGGGATCAAATATTTACAAGTCACGCAGGTGCATCTAATGCAACCCGCTTTGCCACGATACACACTGGGGGTTGGCTCCGTGATATCTACTTTAACTTAGATATCACGAATATTGCGACCTCTCCGGTAACACGACATCAATTGTGTATCAGAGAGGCCGCAGTCCTTGTCAGACTTAATAATGGGCCATAGGTTTTTGGCTACTTTGTTGATACTGGGACTAGCTGATGTATACTGAGTGACCCAGGGCAGAATAGCTTTCTTAGATTTGGGGTTAGGTTGTAGTAAAGACATTCTATCAATGTTTAATACTTTAAGTTTAGTTTGTTGAAGCTGAGCATAATCATAACCATGTTTAAGGAATTTTTCAAGTAATAAATTAATCTGAATTTCTGCTTGCTTAACATCTGAGGTTATCCGCCTCACTCGAACGAACTGTGAATACGGTAACCCTTTAATCAAGGATACAGGATGACAACTGTTAGCTACAAGTAAATTGTTACGGTCTGTTTGCTTGGAATATAAATTAGTTTAGATGTGACCATCTACAATAGAGATAGCCACATCCAGGAAATGGATATCAGATGTACTAAAAGAGTAAGTAAACTTCACTGGACTAGTACTAGAATTATGTAATTCAAGGTGTCTAACCAAATCACAACTGTCACCTCTCCAAAAAACAAGTAGGTCGTCAATATAACGACAAAAGAAGAGGATTCTATCTGCAATTGAGGGGTCAGAAAAAAATGTCGCCTGTTCAATATCGAACATGAAAATATTTGCATATGAGGGGGCTACCGCCGCCCCCATAGCACACCCAATCAATTGCAAATAGAATGCCCCATTGTAAAAGAAAAAATTCCTAGTCAAAATAAATTGAAGTAGTTCCACTAAAAAAGGAATGTCAGGACCATCATAAGACATCTGGCTATTCAAAAAACGTCCTAACGCCATCAGACCCGCATCATGGGGGATGACGGTATATAAGCTAACTACGTCAATATAAAACATAGTAACATCAGGGGTTAATCTTGGAAGAGCTAATAATTTCACTAAGAGTGAAGTAGCATCAAGCAGGTACCTCGGATGTGATCTTATATATGGTTGTAATATCGTGTCTAAATATACTGTCAAAGGTTGTGTAAGGCTACCGCGGGCAGCAATTATAGGTCTACCTAGGGGGTCAATTAATGACTTATGGATCTTAGGTGTACAATAAAACAAGGGGACCAACGGGAACGCAGGGAGTAGAACTTTACTTAATTGTTCAGAGATAATCCCATTGTCCACAGCCTGTTTAAGAATAATTGCCAATTCTCCTTTAAAGAGATTAGTAGGATCTTCTGGAAGTTGTCGGTAGATCATTGAGTCCTCCAAATGCAAGGCAACTTGCTTCTTATATTTCGTCAAGTCCTGGATAACCAGGGCACCCCCCTTGTCTGCTGGACGGAAAATCAAATCCTTATTGTTGGCCAGATCGTCTAAGGCCGATTGTTCTGTAGAAGATAAATTGTGTCGACGAGGAAACTGGTTGGAGATGGTACTCTGGACATCATCATGTAATAAACGCATGAAGGTTTTAATCGAGGGGTTGAAGGATTGTGGTTCAAACGATGATTTAGGGGCCAATTTAATAAGCTGCGCCGGTAATTCAGATATAACAGGAGTAGATTGCTCCTGGATTTGTGGGGTAATAGATGTACTGCGTTTGCCATAAAATTCACTAAGCTTCAGCTGTCGATGTAATCTATGTTGTTCTACACTCCACTCTAGTGGATTAAAACTAGACGTGGGCACAAAAGATAACCCCTTTGATAGGACAGCAGTCTCAGTGGGGGTTAATTCATAAGACGACAAATTTACAATTAGGGTTTCTTCGTGGCCTGCTTGTTTCCACGTCCCCTGCCTTTTGTTTTGGCCCCCGCGCCTTGTGTATTTGCGCTGCCGCGGGTGTAATGTACCCGTGCATTCACCCCTAAAGGGTCTTTCTGGCTACGGGAAGCTGTATCAGAACCACCTCTGTCAGTGTCACTGGCTGATGAATTAAACTCAGTAGAAGAGTCCATCTGTCTCCCTCCTGGTCTCCTATTGTGTCTGAAGAACGGTTTTCTAAAGTCGGACCCTCTGGCAGGATAGGTCCATTGATATACCGTATTAAGTTCATAGTCAGCATCGACTTTAGCCTGTTTAGACTTCTTAAACTTAATCAAGTCCCTTTTGTATATCTGTAATTGGGAGTTGAGTTTAGTGTACCATTCTATGCTGGTATCTGCAATAAGGTTTGCTTTATGTATGGCCTCAAAGGCATCAATTTTGTCTTTCATAATGGTGACTTCTTTCATTGAAAACCCAATTATGAGGAGCATGAGATCGAACGAGCATTTGTTCACTATAGAGACCCATTTTCTGCAGAAGGCAGGGTCGTGCTTCCCAATTGTAGGGCCATTACGTACATGTAGGCCCGTAGGGATCTTTTTTGCTTGGTGGTAATCACTAAGCGACAATGCATGGAACTGGTAATCGATCTCTCTCCTCTTGAGTCTAAGTAGCTCTCTATAGATATCATCAAATGGCAAGGCTTCTGCCTGTTCAGTTAACGCCCCATGGCATAAAATAGCCTCAGCTTCGGCTTCTGAATATGAATAAGTATCACCAATCGGATAGGTCGTGGCTGTGAAACCACTAGTCAACTGGTCAGGTTCCAAATCAGTCATAGCAATAGAGTGCAGCACAAATGCAAAAAGAAAAAAATGTGCAAACAATGCAATAATACCCACAAAAAATAAAATATTAGGTGCAGAAGATAAAAACGTTCCAATGTTAGAACACAGCAGATGATACGTGGTTGAAGTATGATAGGGGTGCCCTGGCCAGAAATCCTGAAATTGAGGAGATCAAATGTAGACAGAGGTGGTGGTCCGGCACAGCCACATAGTTAAATAATGTCCTGGGTGCCCTCACAGAGAAGGAATGGATAGCATACAGATGGTGCGGCACTCCAAGGATTTTTACACCGACAGCAATTGAATAACAACGTTTCAATGCCCTTTATTAGTATGGCATTTTCATCAGGTAATAATGGACAATACAAAACTCTTACCTTAAATAACAGTATCACCTAGTGTGGCGCCAAACGCCGCTGCGGGACTGCACACCCGGCGGCCGCGCATAGTAAGTGACGTCATGACGCGCTGGAAGGCAACGTCCGACGGCACGTGACATACAGCCCATAACCATAGAGATACAACAAACAAAGAACAGTGCACATCAATGCAAGCATGATGGAACAAGATCCTACTGTCACAACTGAGGGCCTGAGCTGACGGGAGGCAGCCTCAGTTGTAGGGGCTGAGATGTACCGGAACCTGGGAGGTTGTATCAGACCCCTGGACATGTAAGTAACATGAATAATAACTGCCCGAAGGCGTGACCACGACAACTTAGATAAAAGTCAATGATGTTTATTATGACAACTCCACATCACAGCAGCAATAAAAGAAAACGTAAAAGTCAGCAAAGAATAAATACAGTTCCTGAGTACTACAGCATGGCAGGAGCCACAGGGCACTGGTAGTGTGAGATAGTTCTTATGATCTTCTAGATGGAAAGTCCTTACCAGGCCCGGCTGTAGCAATGGAGATAACCCAGGATTGTACCAGCTGGTGTTCCAGGAAGAGCTGGGTTGCTGAAGGTAAAACAGCTGCTGTGGATACTGGCTGGAACCAGACTGTTGTTAGCACGGAGTGGATACTGGCTGGAACCAGTTAAATAATAAATGAACTTTGGGAGCGATGAAATGTGAACTGAAATGTAGAACTTGAGAGCGGAGAAATAATAATTCCGGTGGAGAGTGGTAAAGTGTAGAAAGGACACCGGCCCTTTAAGGGAAGCTGTACTCTGCTGGAAGCTGAGGCTGGAAGCAGGTAGTGTTGTAGCTGGAAACAGATGAATCCACAATGGATTGGAGAGTCAGGCTACACCGCAGGTGGAATGCTGGTGCGGGTCTCTATGGTGGAAGTCTTGAGACAGGAGCTGGAACCTGGAAGACAATCATAGAAGAGAGACAAACAGGAACTAGGTTTGACAACCAAAGCACTGACGTCTTCCTTGCTCAGGTACAGCTTACTTATACCTGCAGCAAGGAAGGGGTTGGCTAGGCAATTATGCAAATCAACAACACAGACAGCAGATTGGTGGAAATGATCAGATGACAGAATCCAAGATGGCTGCGCCCATGCAGACACTTGGAGGGAAGTTTGGTTTGTAATCCATGTGGTCTGGGAAACAGTAATGGCGGCGCCGGCCACCGGAGACAAGAGACGCCAGGCTGATAGATGCACATTTAACCACGCGGGCACAGCGGAGGCCGCGGCTGATGAAAAGACCACTCTGCATGTGGAAACTCAGGAACAGCGGAATCCGGTCCTGGAACGCTGAGCCCGCCTTAGGAGGCATCTGAAGGGTAAGTAATGGCGTCCAGATACCCGGATCGTGACAGCACCCCCCCCTTTAGGAGTGGCCCCAGGACACTTCTTAGGCTTTAAAGGAAACTTTGCGTGGAAATTTCGGACCAAGGCAGGAGCATGGACGTCAGAGGCATTGGTCCAAGAGCGTTCTTCAGGACCATAGCCCTTCCAGTCAATGAGATACTGAAGTTGACCGTAACGGTGACGTGAGTCCAGGATCTTGGCCACTTCATACTCAACGCCTCGTTGAGTTTGGACTTTCGGAGTTGGTGGAAGTGAGGAATGAAACCGATTCAAGATTAGCGGTTTCAACAGGGAAACATGGAATGTCCTGGGTATTTTTAAGAAGGGAGGTAACTGGAGTCTGTAAGCAACAGGATTGATGACTTGATCAATTTTAAAAGGACCGATGTAGCGAGGTGCAAACTTCATACTGGGAACTCTTAACCTCAAATTCTTCGTGGATAACCATACCCGATCACCCACCTTGAGAGCAGGAACTGCTCGACGCTTCTTATCCGCAAACTTCTTGTACCTGAACGATGCCTTGAGCAGAGCTGATCGTACGCTCTTCCAGATATTGGCAAACTGATGCAAGGTGATATCCACTGCGGGAACAGAAGTTGCTGGAAGCGGTTGGAACTCAGGGACTTTAGGGTGGAATCCAAAGTTGGTGAAGAATGGTGTTGAGGAAGATGAAGAATGATACTGGTTGTTATGACAGAACTCGGCCCAGGGAAGTAATTGAACCCAGTCATCTTGAGAGGAGGACACATAGATGCGGAGGAAGGCCTCCAAGTCCTGATTCACCCTCTCAGTTTGACCATTGGTCTGAGGATGGTAAGCCGTGGAAAACTTTAACTTGACTTGGAGGACTTGACATAAACTTCGCCAGAATTTGGCTGTGAATTGAACTCCTCGATCTGAGATAATTTCTTCTGGAAGACCGTGGAGTCGGAAGATCTCTTGTATGAATACTTGAGCCAACTTGGAAGCTGACGGAAGACCGGTGAGAGGAATGAAGTGTGCCATCTTGGTGAACCGGTCAACTACCACCCAGATGGTATTGAACTTGTTGCACATGGGCAAATCTGTAATAAAATCCATCGACAAATGGGTCCATGGTCGACGGGGAACAGATAGTGGAACCAGTTGCCCCGCAGGCGACTGGCGGGATACTTTATGTTGAGCACACTTTGGGCAAGATGCAATAAACTCCAAAACGTCCTTTTTCAGAGTTGGCCACCAATAGGACCTAGAGATAAACTCCAGGGTTTTTTGGATACCTGTATGTCCGGCAAAACGGGAAGCATGGGCCCAATGCATGAGCTTCTTCCTTAGTGTCGGCTTCACAAAACTTTTCCCTGATGGGGGCGTAGAGTCCATCCCTACCGTGGAGAATGCCAACGGATTTATAATAGGATGCTTGTCTGAAGACTCTGACTCATTTTCTTGCTCCCATGAGCGGGAAAGGGCATCGGCCTTGCGATTCTGAGAGCCCGGACAGAACTGGAGTTTAAAGTCGAACCTGGAAAAGAAAAGTGCCCATCTGGCCTGACGAGGGTTGAGACATTGTGCGCCTTTTAGATATAGAAGGTTCTTGTGGTCTGTAAGGATGGTGATTGAATGAGAAGCTCCCTCCAACAGATATCTCCACTCCTCTAGAGCGAGCTTGATGGCTAGCAACTCCTGGTCGCCAATGGCATAGTTGCGCTCCGCTGGGGAGAACTTCCGTGAGAAGAAACTGCAAGGATGTAAATGACCATCTTTAGCCCTCTGAGATAACACCGCTCCTACTCCAACGGAGGAGGCATCCACCTCTAAGATGAAAGGAGAGTCGATGTCAAGCTGTTTCAGGACAGGTGCAGAGATGAACCTCTGTTTTAAAAGATGAAAAGCTTGCATGGCTTCTTCAGACCACTTGGACGGGTTAGCACCCTTCTTGGTGAAAGCAGTAATAGGCGCCACAATGGTGGAAAAGTCTCGTATAAACTTTCGGTAATAATTGGCGAACCCTAAGAACCTCTGGACCCCTTTGAGGGTTAAGGGTACCGGCCAATTCTGGATTGCTTGTAGTTTCTCAGGATCCATCTCTAGTCCGGAACCGGACACAATGTACCCAAGAAACGGAATGGACTTGACTTCAAAGACGCATTTCTCTAATTTGCAGTAGAGATGATTGACACGGAGACGGGACAGAACCTCCTTTACCCAGAAACGATGTTCCTCTAAATCGTTGGCAAAAATGAGGATATCATCTAGATAGACCACGACATGACGGTATAGAATGTCTCTGAAGATCTCATTGACGAAATGCTGGAAGACAGCTGGAGCATTGCTCAATCCGAAGGGTATGACGAGGTACTCATAATGTCCGTCACGGGTGTTAAATGCGGTCTTCCACTCGTCACCCTCACGGATCCGGATGAGATTGTATGCACCTCTCAGGTCCAGCTTTGTAAAGATGGTAGCTCCGCTAACTCTGTCAAAGAGCTCAGTAATCAGGGGTAAAGGATAGCGGTTCTTGATGGTAATGTCGTTCAAACCTCTGTAGTCGATGCACGGCCGCAGACCACCATCTTTCTTCTTTACAAAAAAGAAGCCTGCGCCGGCTGGAGAAGAAGAAGGTCGAATGAACCCCTTTGCTAGGTTCTCTTTAATGTATTCCTCCATAGAATGTGTCTCGGGGAGAGACAACGGATAAGTTCGGCCTCGAGGTGGAACCTTCCCTGGAACGAGATCAATCGGGCAGTCCCATTCTCTATGAGGAGGAAGGATATCAGCAGAAGCTTTACTGAACACATCCGTGAAATCTTGATATGGAGGAGGTGGAACATCAGACGACCTGGGGGAGGAAGAACAGACAGGCAACACTTTAAACAAACATGTCTTAGTACAGGAGGAACCCCATGCCAGGATTTGCGTAGTCGTCCAATCAATTGTAGGATTGTGAAGACGGAGCCATGGAAGGCCCAGGACCACAGGATGTGTGGCTCTTGGAATCACTAAAAATGAAATAAGTTCGGAATGAAGAACTCCCACTCTCAGACGAACTGGTAGAGTCCTTAGAGAAATAACTGTATCAAAAATTTTACTGCCATCCACAGCAGTTAAGGAAAAGGACGAAGGAAGTCTCTCGGTGGGTAGGGACCACCGTTTAACATAGGCTTCAGTAATAAAGTTCCCAGCTGCTCCGGAATCCAGGAGGGCAATGACGTTCTGATAACGTTGAGCAACTTGAAGCGAGACTGGGAGGTTACAATCTTGAGGAGATGGAGAGGAGATCATTACTCCTAGCCGGCCCTCTCCTTGGCGAGCTAGGATTTGGAGTTTCCCGGACGTTTGGGACAGGCATTAATGGTGTGAGACGGAGCTGCACAATACAGACAGAGAAACTCGGAGAGACGTCTTCGGCGCTCAGCAGGAGTTAAACGGGAACGGCCAATTTGCATGGGTTCATCTGTAGTTGGTGACAGTTGGCGAGGAGGAGGAGTAGAAGATTTTGGAGCAGATGATCTTCCACGCTCAGTTGCTCTCTCTCTGAAACGTAAGTCAACTTTCGTACAAAGTGAGATTAGCTCATCTAACTTGGAGGGTAAGTCTCTGGTAGCTAACTCATCTTTAATACGCTCGGATAAACCATGCCAGAATGCAGCATACAGGGCCTCGTCGTTCCATGCCAGTTCGGATGCCAGGATCTGGAACTGTATAAGATATTGTCCTACAGTACGTGATTCCTGGCGTAAACGGAGAATCTCAGACGAAGCTGAAGTTACCCTGCCTGGCTCGTCGAAGATGCGCCTGAATGTTGACACAAATGCAGTGTAAGAAGATAGCAGGGTGTCGGACCTCTCCCATAACGGTGATGCCCAATCAAGGGCTGAGCCACTGAGAAGAGAAATAATGTAGGCAATTTTTGTACGGTCACTGGGAAAATTGCCAGGTTGTAGCTCAAACTGAATCTCACACTGGTTGAGAAATCCCCTGCAGAATCTTGGAGATCCGTCAAATTTTGCTGGCGTTGGAAGATGAAGACGTGGAGCAGAAATGGGTAAGATGGGTGGGGTTATAGCTGGAGTCACTGTGGTTGACGCACCAGACGCGCCTGATCCACGGAGAGTTGTCTGAATCCCATCCAGCCGAGTAGAGAGATCCTGGAGACAGCGGATGATGTGGCCCTGTGCAGCCTCCTGATGTTCTAGTCGGGCTGCCAGTTCTTGCATCGGCATGGCCGCTTGATCCTGGTCTCCGGCTGGATTCATTAGGTCAGTGCTTACTGTCACAACTGAGGGCCTGAGCTGACGGGAGGCAGCCTCAGTTGTAGGGGCTGAGATGTACCGGAACCTGGGAGGTTGTATCAGACCCCTGGACATGTAAGTAACATGAATAATAACTGCCCGAAGGCGTGACCACGACAACTTAGATAAAAGTCAATGATGTTTATTATGACAACTCCACATCACAGCAGCAATAAAAGAAAACGTAAAAGTCAGCAAAGAATAAATACAGTTCCTGAGTACTACAGCATGGCAGGAGCCACAGGGCACTGGTAGTGTGAGATAGTTCTTATGATCTTCTAGATGGAAAGTCCTTACCAGGCCCGGCTGTAGCAATGGAGATAACCCAGGATTGTACCAGCTGGTGTTCCAGGAAGAGCTGGGTTGCTGAAGGTAAAACAGCTGCTGTGGATACTGGCTGGAACCAGACTGTTGTTAGCACGGAGTGGATACTGGCTGGAACCAGTTAAATAATAAATGAACTTTGGGAGCGATGAAATGTGAACTGAAATGTAGAACTTGAGAGCGGAGAAATAATAATTCCGGTGGAGAGTGGTAAAGTGTAGAAAGGACACCGGCCCTTTAAGGGAAGCTGTACTCTGCTGGAAGCTGAGGCTGGAAGCAGGTAGTGTTGTAGCTGGAAACAGATGAATCCACAATGGATTGGAGAGTCAGGCTACACCGCAGGTGGAATGCTGGTGCGGGTCTCTATGGTGGAAGTCTTGAGACAGGAGCTGGAACCTGGAAGACAATCATAGAAGAGAGACAAACAGGAACTAGGTTTGACAACCAAAGCACTGACGTCTTCCTTGCTCAGGTACAGCTTACTTATACCTGCAGCAAGGAAGGGGTTGGCTAGGCAATTATGCAAATCAACAACACAGACAGCAGATTGGTGGAAATGATCAGATGACAGAATCCAAGATGGCTGCGCCCATGCAGACACTTGGAGGGAAGTTTGGTTTGTAATCCATGTGGTCTGGGAAACAGTAATGGTGGCGCCGGCCACCGGAGACAAGAGACGCCAGGCTGATAGATGCACATTTAACCACGCGGGCACAGCGGAGGCCGCGGCTGATGAAAAGACCACTCTGCATGTGGAAACTCAGGAACAGCGGAATCCGGTCCTGGAACGCTGAGCCCGCCTTAGGAGGCATCTGAAGGGTAAGTAATGGCGTCCAGATACCCGGATCGTGACACCTACAAGTATAATAAGGTCAAAATACAGCACAACAAAGCGCTGTAGCCGTGCGCCTGACTAATAAGTACAGTAGCTGTAATGAGATACAGCCAGTGTCATCTAGATAATAACAGACAATAATAAACCAAAAATTGCCATGACCAGAAATACAAATACATATCAAAACCTGAGCACTTACAAAAAACTCAAAGGGGAATGATAGTACCTTAAGTTAGGGCACAATCAAATGAAATAGAATAAAAGAACCCTAGAACATCGGAACATCAGATATGTCAAACGGCAAGTTAATCAGCTATAAGAAGCTAATACATTCATACCTGAATGTTCATTTAGACCCTTGGGGGCTAATGTCCCCAAGCGGAAAATCCATCGTGCCTCACATTGTCGTAGTTTGAGGCCACGATTACCCCCACGTATAGAGTGAGGGATGTGGTCAATCATTCTATACTTCAGAGTGGTAAGGTTATGTGCCGAATTAGCAAAATGCCTCGCGACAGGCTGATCGCTTTTGCCTGATGTGAGTGCAGCTTTAATAGCAGAACGATGTGCAGCCATCCGTTCCTTAAAGGGACGTTCTGTCTTCCCTATATAAGATAAGCCGCACGGACAGATAATCTGATAAACAGTAAAAGTTGAATTGCAAGTAAGTCTGTGTTTAATGAATAATGTTTTCCCAGTGTGCGGATGGTAATAAATATCACCTGGGATCAAATATTTACAAGTCACGCAGGTGCATCTAATGCAACCCGCTTTGCCACGATACACACTGGGGGTTGGCTCCGTTATATCTGCTTTAACTAAGATATCACGAATATTGCGACCTCTCCGGTAACATGACATCAATTGTGTATCAGAGAGGCCGCAGTCCTTGTCAGACTTAATAATGGGCCATAGGTTTTTGGCTACTTTGTTGATACTGGGACTAGCTGATGTATACTGAGTGACCCAGGGCAGAATAGCTTTCTTAGATTGGGGGTTAGGTTGTAGTAAAGACATTCTGTCAATGTTTAATACTTTAAGTTTAGTTAGTTGAAGCTGAGCATAATCATAACCACGTTTAAGGAATTTCTCAAGTAATACATTAATCTGAATTTCTGCTTGCTTAACATCTGAGGTTATCCGCCTCACTCGAATGAACTGTGAATACGGTAACCCTTTAATCAAGGATACAGGATGACAACTGTTAGCTACAAGTAAATTGTTACGGTCTGTCGGCTTGGAATATAAATTAGTTGAGATGTGACCATCTACAATAGAGATAGCCACATCCAGGAAATGGATATCAGATGTACTAAAAGAGTAAGTAAACTTCACTGGACTAGTATTAGAATTATGTAATTCAAGGTGTCTAACCAAATCACAACTGTCACCTCTCCAAAAAACAAGTAGGTCGTCAATATAACGACAAAAGAAGAGGATTCTATCTGCAATTGAGGGGTCAGAAAAAAATGTTGCCTGTTCAATCTCGAACATGAAAATATTTGCATATGAGGGGGCTACCGCCGCCCCCATAGCACACCCAATCAATTGCAGATAGAATGCCCCATTGTAAAGGAAAAAATTCCTAGTCAAAATAAATTGAAGTAGTTCCACTAAAAAAGGAATGTCAGGACCATCATAAGACATCTGGCTATTCAAAAAACGTCTTAACGCCATCAGACCCGCATCATGGGGGATGACGGTATATAAGCTAACTACGTCAATAGAAAACACAGTAACATCAGGGGTTAATCTTGGAAGAGCTAATAATTTCACTAAGAGTGAAGTAGTATCAAGCAGGTACCTCGGATGTGATCTTATATATGGTTGTAATATCGCTTCTAAATATACTGACAAAGGTTGTGTAAGGCTACCACAGGCAGCAATTATAGGTCTACCTGGGGGGTCAATTAATGACTTATGGATCTTAGGTGTACAATAAAACAGGGGTACCAACGGGAACGCAGGGAGTAGAACTTTACTTAATTGTTCAGAGATAATCCCATTGTCCACAGCCTGTTTAAGAATAATTGCCAATAATTCATCGTTTGAACCACAATCCTTCAACACCTCGACAGGTCCCCCTGTTTTATTGTACACCTAAGATCCATAAGTCATTAATTGACCCCCCAGGTAGACCTATAATTGCTGCCCGTGGTAGCCTTACACAACCTTTGTCAGTATATTTAGACGCGATATTACAACCGTATATAAAATCACATCCGAGGTACCTGCTTGATACTACTTCACTCTTAGTGAAATTATTAGCTCTTCCAAGATTAACCCCTGATGTTACTATGTTTTCTATTGACGTAGGTAGCTTATATACCGTCATCCCCCATGATGCGGGTCTGATGGCGTTAGGACGTTTTTTGAATAGCCAGATGTCTTATGATGGTCCTGACATTCCTTTTTTAGTGGAACTACTTCAATTTATTTTGACTAGGAATATTTTCCTTTACAATGGGGCATTCTATCTGCAATTGATTGGGTGTGCTATGGGGGGCGGCGGTAGCCCCGTCATATGCAAATATTTTCATGTTCGAGATTGAACAGGCAACATTTTTTTCTGACCCCTCAATTGCAGATAGAATCCTCTTCTTTTGTCGCTATATTGACGACCTACTTGTTTTTTTGGAGAGGTGACAGTTGTGATTTGGTTAGACATCTTGAATTACATAATTCTAGTACTAGTCCAGTGAAGTTTACTTACTCTTTTAGTACATCTGATATCCATTTCCTGGATGTGGCTATCTCTATTGTAGATGGTCACATCTCAACTAATTTATATTCCAAGCCGACAGACCGTAACAATTTACTTGTAGCTAACAGTTGTCATCCTGTATCCTTGATTAAAGGGTTACCGTATTCACAGTTCATTCGAGTGAGGCGGATAACTTCAGATGTTAAGCAAGCAGAAATTCAGATTAATGTATTACTAGAGAAATTCCTTAAACGTGGTTATGATTATGCTCAGCTTCAACAAACTAAACTTAAAGTATTAAACATTGATAGAATGTCTTTTCTACAACCTAACCCCAAATCTAAGAAAGCTATTCTGCCCTGGGTCACTCAGTATACATCAGCTAGTCCCAGTATCAACAAAGTAGCCAAAAACCTATGGCCCATTATTAAGTCTGACAAGGACTGCGGCCTCTCTGATACACAATTGATGTCGTGTTACCGGAGAGGTCGCAATATTCGTGATATCTTAGTTAAAGCAGATATCACGGAGCCAACCCCCAGTGTGTATCGTGGCAAAGCGGGTTGCATTAGATGCACCTGCGTGACTTGTAAATATTTGATCCCAGGTGATATTTTTTACCATCCGCACACTGGGAAAATATTATTCATTAAACACAGACTTACTTGCAATTCAACTTTTACTGTTTATCAGATTATCTGTCTGTGCGGCTTGTCTTATATAGGGAAGACAGGACGTCCCTTTAAGGAACGGATGGCTGCACATCGTTCTGCTATTAAAGCTGCACTCACATCAGGCAAAAGCGATCAGCCTGTCGCGAGGCATTTTGCTAATTCAGCACATAACCTTACCACTCTGAAGTACAGAGTGATTGACCACATCCCTCACTCTATACGTGGGGGTAATCGTGGCCTCAAACTACGACAATGTGAGGTACGATGGATTTTCCGCTTGAGGACATTAGCCCCCAAGGGTCTAAATGAACATTCAGGTATGAATGTATTAGCTTCTTATAGCTGATTAACTTGCCGTTTGACATATCTGATGTTCCGATGTTCTAGGGTTCTTTTATTCTATTTCATTTGATTGTGCCCTAACTTAAGGTACTATCATTCCCCTTTGAGTTTTTTGTAAGTGCTCAGGTTTTGATATGTATTTGTATTTCTGGTCATGGCAATTTTTGGTTTATTATTGTCTGTTATTATCTAGATGACACTGGCTGTATCTCATTACAGCTACTGTACTTATTAGTCAGGCGCACGGCTACAGCGCTTTGTTGTGCTGTATTTTGACCTCATTATACTTGTAGGATGTTGTTCCATCATGCTTGCATTGATGTGCACTGTTCTTTGTTTGTTGTATCTCTATGGTTACGGGCTGTATGTCACGTGCCGTCAGGCGTTGCCTTCCAGCGTGTCATGACGTCACTTACTATGCGCGGCAGCCGGGTGTGCAGTCCCGCCGCGGCGTTTGGCGCCACACTAGGTGATACTGTTATTTAAGGTAAGAGTTAAGTATTGTCCATTATTACCTGATAAAAATGCCATACTAAATTAATAAAGGGCATTGAAACGTTGTTATTCAATTGCTGTCGGTGTGAAAATCCTTGGAGTGCCGCACCATCTGTATGCTATCCATTCCTTCTCTGTGAGGGCACCCAGGACATTATTTAACTATGTTGCTGTGCCGGACCACCACCTTTGTCTAATATATATATATATATATATATATATATATACACACACACACACACACACACACAGTATAGAGATAACGGATTCAGTTAACCAAAGCGAGGCAAAACGTTCTCATCCTGCTGTCGGATTCTCGCAGGGTTTGGATACCATAGAAGGAGCCATGCGTAGCCGCCATTTTCACTCCAGCATTGGAGAGTGTCGCGAGAGGATGTGTCTCCATACTCAGTGTCTGTGTGGGAGGGAAAGTGGGGTGGTGATTACAGTGCTGTCTTGTCCAGTGTAGTGTCTTATGCTGCATCAGTACAGTCACAGTGGTGGTGTCCTCTGCTGCCATATGTCCAGTGCTGCTATATAAGTGTAATGCAGTGGTGCTGTGTTGTCCTGCATCAGTACAGTGGTAGTGTCTTTTGCTGCATCAGTCCAGTCACAGTGGTGGTGTCCTCTGCTGCCATATGTCCAGTGCTGCTGTATAAGTCCAGTCCAGAGGTGCTGTGTTATGCTGTATTAGTCCAGTGGTGGTGTCTTGTGCTGCATCAGTCCAGTCACAGTGGTGGTGTCCTTTGCTGCCATATGTCCAATGTTGCTGTTTAAGTCCAGTGCAGTGGTGCTGTGTTGCCCTGTATCAGTACAGTGGTAGTGTCTTGTGCTGCATCAGTCCAGTCACAGTGGTGGTGTCCTCTGCTGCCATATGTCCAGTGCTGCTGTATAAGTCCAGTCCAGTGGTGCTGTGTTATGCTGCATTAGTCCAGTGGTGGTGTCTTGTGCTGCCTCAGTCCAGTAACAGTGGTGGTGTCTTCTGCTGCCATATGTCCAGTGCTGCTGTGTAAGTCCAGTCCATTGCAGTGTTGCTGTGTTGTCCTGCATCAGTCCAGTGGTGGTGTTCGTGTGCTGCTGTATATGTCCCGTGGTACTGCCGTTATATGTCCAGTGATACTGCTGTATATGTACAGTGATAACCTGTATATGTCCAGCGGTACTGCCGTATAAATCCAGTGATACTGCCGTATATGTCCAGTAGTACTGCCATATAATTCCAGTGATACTGCCGTATATGTCCAGTGGTACTGCCATATAATTCCAGTGATACTGACGTTTTATTCCAGTCATACTGCTGTATAAATCCAGTGGTACTGCCGTATAAGTCCAGTGGTACTGCCTTATAATTACAGTGATACTGCCGTATAATTACAGTTGTACTAGCGTATATAAGTCCAGTGGTACTGCCGTATAAGTCCAGCTCAGTGATACTGCCGTATAATTCCAGTGATACTGCTGTATAAGTCCAGTGTTACTGCCGTTTAATTCCAGTGGTACTGCCGTATAATTCCAGTGGTTCTGCCGTATAATTCCAGTGATACTGCCGTATATATCCAGTGGTACTTTGTGTATAAATCCAGTCCAGTGATAATGCCGAATATGTCCAGTGATAATGCCATATATGTCTAGTGATACTGCAGTATATGTCCAGTGATACTGCCGTATATGTAAATTTTTACAAAGTTTGCCCTGTGTGGTGTAGAGGTACGCTCTCCTTTGCTGCATTATGTTATATAACTCCAGAAAAATAATGGAGAACAAAAATGTGGAGGATAAAATAGGGAAAGATCAAGAACCACTTCCTCCTACTGCTGCTGCTGCTGCCACTGCTGTTGTTGTTGCTGGGATTCAATCATTATCCCAGAAGGGACGTCGGAAGACCACTTGTACTACTTCAACTAAGCAAATGACTGTCCAACAGTCCTTTGCAAGGAAGATGAAATATAACAACAGTCATCCTGTTGCAAAGCGGAGGCCTTGACAGCTATGTTGGTGTTAGATATGCATCCGGTAACCGCCATTAGAGCAGTGGGACAGCAGTGCCAACCCTAGATGGGGCAGATGTTTGTTCTGCACACGTTTGTCACTTATCTTAAGGTGGGTACACACTAATAGATATATCTACAGATCAGTTGATCTGCAGATATATCCATGTACGGATCGGGCAGTGTGCTGTGCATACACACTGCCCGATTCGTCGGGGGACTGACGTCATGAACTGGGCGGGCGCTCGCCCGCCCAGTTCAGCTGTCAATCACCGCCGGCCGCCGCAGCATGTGTACGGGCGGTCGGACGACCGCCCCGTACACACACAGAGACGCGCCAATATATCGTTAGATATATTGGCTGTCGGCTGTGCTGCGCGGCCGACGCGATACGTCTGTGAACGACGGAGTTCAAGAGAACGGCCGATATATGGACCAGTGTGTACGGGTCTTAAGTCATACAGCTACATCATTGCACGTCTTTTACTTCTTTGCATGATGTGCTGTTTGTGGACTATTTTTTTTAAGTGCCATCCTATCTGCCACTGCAGTGCCACTCCTAGATAGGCCAGGTGTTTGTGCCGCACACCTTGGTGCAACCTTTTGGTCTAAAAACAATATTGTGAGGTATGAGCTGCTCAGAATAGACTGGAAATGAGTGGAAATGAATGTTATTGAGGTTAATAATACTGTAGGATCAAAATTACCCCCAAATTCTGTGATTAATTCATCCCAACTGGAATCCACCATCACATGTCCCTGTGTACTTTCTAGAGACAATTGCTAGTAAAGGTCTTCCTGGAGGAATTTATAATTCATTTTGATGAACAACATCTTCTCCACATTTTGTGGAAGTAACCTCCTATGCCGAGGGGGGGGGGGGCAACTTAGGTAAAATAAAGTCAGTTTGTGCAAGGACATCCAAATTGCCTCTTTTTCCTGCCAGTATACATATGGACTGTCTGACATGCCTTCTTGGATGCTGTCACTCATATAATCCTCCACCATTTTTTCAATGGTGACAGAGTCATATGTAGTGACAGTAGACATGTCAGTAATCATTGTCAGGTCCTTCAGTCTGGACCAGATGTCAGCACTTGCTCCTGACTGTCCTGCATCACCGCCAGCAGGTGGGCTAGGAAATCTTATCCTTTTCCTCGCAGCCCCAGTTGCAGGAGAAAATGAAGGAGAAGCTGTTGACGGGTCCCTTTCCATTTCAGTTGACAATTTTCTCACCAGCAGGTCTTTGAACCTCTGCAGACTTGTATCTTCCAGAAAGAGAGATACAACATAGGTTTTAAACCTAGGATCGAGCATGGTGGCCAAAATATAGTGCTCTGATTGCAACAGATTGACCACCCTTGAATCCTGGCAAAGTGAATGAAGGGCTCCATCCATAAGTCCTACATACTTTGCAGAATCGCACCGTTTTAGCTCCTCCTTCAATTTCTCCAGCTGCTTCTGCAAAAGCCTGAAGAGGGAAATGACCTGAATCAAACTGGCAGTGTCTGAACTGACTTCACGTGTGGCAAGTTCGAAGGGTTGGAGAACCTTGCACAAGATGGAAATCATTCTCCACTGCGCTTGAGTCAGGTGCATTCCCCCTCCTTTGCCTATATCGTAGGTGGATGTATAGGCTTGAATGGCCTTTTGCTGCTCCTCCATCCTCTGAAGCATATAGAGTGTTTAATTTCACCTCGTTACCACCTCTTGCTTCAGGTGAAGGCAGGACAGGTTCAGGAGTGTTTGCTGGTGCTCAAGTCTTCGGCACGTGGTGGCTGAATGTTGAAAGTGGCCCGCAATTTTTCAGACCACCGACAGCAACTCCTGCACGCCCAAGTAATTTTTCCAAAAATGATGCACCACCAAATTAATTGTATGTGCAAAACATGGGATGTGCTGGATTTTGCCCAGATGTACTGCAAGTAATATATTGGTGGCGTTGTCCAATATCACAAATCCCCAGGAGAGTCTAATTGGGGTAATCCATTGTGCGATGATGTCCCTCAGTTTCCGTAAGAGGTTGTCAGCGGTGTGCCTCTTATGGAAAGCGGTGATACATAGTGTAGTCTGCCTAGGAACGAGTTGGCATTTGCAAGATGCTTCTACTGGTGCCGCTGCTGTTATTGCTACATCTACCCAGTGGGCTGTCACAATCATATAGTACATAACCTGCCCTGTTCCACATGTCCGTGGTTAAGTGGACAGTGGGTACAACTGCATTTTTTAGGACACCGAGGACACTTTTTCTGATGTCTCTGTACATTCTCGGTATCATCTGCCTAGTGAAGTGGAACCTAGATGGAATTTGGTACCAGGAGGAACCTACCTCAAACAATTCTCTAAGTCCCATTGAACTAATGGCGGATACCGGATGCACGTCTAACACCAACATAGCTGTCAAGTTTATCAGTTATCCGCTTTACAAAGTGATGACTGCTGTCATATTTCATCTTCCTCACAAAGGACTGTTGGACAGTCAATTGCTTAGTTGAAGTAGTATAAGTGGGGTCCGACTTCCCCTCTGGGATGACAATCGACTCCCAGCAGCAACAACAGCAGCAGCAGAAACAGCAGCAGTAGGCGTAGCACTCAAGGATCCTGGTTAGGAGAGAACTACTCAGTCTTGCCAGTGACATGGCCTGCAGGACTGTTGATGTTCCTGACAGAGGAGGAAGTTGACGTTGAAGGAGTTGGTGGTGTGGCTTGCAGGAGCTTGTGTACAAGAGGAAGAAGGGATTTAGGTGTCAATGGACTGCTTACGCTCTTACACAAAATTTCACAACTTGACACTGACTTCTGATGAATGCGCTGCAGGTGACATATAAGGGAGGATATTCCTAGGTGTTTAATGTCCTTACCCCTACTTATTACAGATTGACAGAGGCAACAGATGGCTTGACACCTGTTGTTTCAATTTGTGGAGAAATAATTCCACACCGAAGAGGTGGCTTTTTTGGTATTTTGCCCAGGCATCACAATGAACTTATTCATCCCACGGACAACAGGTTTCTTCCCCGATGCCTGATTTAAATAACCACATCACCATCAGAATCCTCATCGTCAACTTCCTCCTCAGTGCCAGCAACACCCATATCCTCATCCTGGTGTACTTCAACAGTGACATCTTCAATTTGAATATCAGAAACTGGACTGTGGGTGCTCCTTCCAGCACTTGCAGAGGGCGTGCAAATAGTGAAAGCAGCCACCTCTTCCCGTCCAGTGTTGGGAAGGTCAGGCATCGCAACTGCCGACACACTTGGACTCTCCTTGGGAAATTGTGATACCATCTTAGAATGCACAGTTCTTTGCTGTGCTTTTGCCAGCTTAACTCTTATCATTTTTCTAGCGGGAGGATGAGGGCTTCCATCATTATGTGAAGCTGAACCACTAGTCATGAACATAGGCCAGGGCCTTAGCTGTTCTTTGCCACTCCATGTTGTAAATGGCATATTGGCAAGTTTACGTTTCTCCTCAGAACATTTAAAAAATTTGGGGGGTTCATTTTACTGAACTTTTGCTTTTTGGATTTGACATGCCCTCTACTATCACACTGGGCATCGGCCTTGGCAGACGATGTTGATGGCATTTCATCATTGACTGTATGTCATGACTAGTGGCAGCAGCTTCAGCACTAGGAGGAAGTGGTTCTTGATCATTCCCTATTTTATCCTCCAAATTTTTGTTCTCCATTATTTTTCTGGGGTTATATAACACAATATGCGGCACAGGATGGCATACCCCTACACCTCACAGGGCAAACCCTGTAAAAATTATATTTGGATTACATTTTTGTAACCCCTTTATTTGGAATAAATAATATAAAGCACAGGACAGCACCACTGGTCTGATGCAGGACAACACAGCAACACTGTAAGGGACTTTTTATACAGCAGCACTGGACAGGAGGCAGCAGAGGAAACCATGGGGGTAATTCCAAGTTGATCGCAGCAGGATTTTTTTTAGCAATTGGGCAAAACCATGGGGGTCATTCCGAGTTGTTCGCTCACAAGCTGCTTTTAGCAGCTTTGCACACGCTAAGCCGCCACGTACTGGGAGTGAATCTTAGCTTCTTAAAATTGCGAACGAAAGATTTGCAATATTGCGATAAGACATCTCTGTGCAGTTTCTGAGTAACTCGAGACTTACTCGGCATCTGCGATCAGTTCAGTGCTTGTCGTTCCTGGTTTGACGTCACAAACACACCCAGCTTTCGGCCAGACACTCCTCCGTTTCTCCAGCCACTCCCGCGTTTTTCCCAGAAACGGTAGCGTTTTTTCACACACACCCATAAAACGTCCAGTTTCCGCCCAGAAACACCCACTTCCTGTTAATCACATTACGATCACCAGAACGAGGAAAAAAACGTGAGTAAAATTCCTAACTGCATAGCAAATTTACTTGGCGCAGTCGCAGTGCGGACATTGCGCATGCGCACTAAGCGGAAAATCGCTGCGATGCGAAGAAATTTACCGAGCGAACAACTCAGAATGACCCCCCATGTGCAGTGCAGGGGAGGCAGATATAACATGTGCAGAGAGAGTTAGATTTGGGTGGGGTGTGTTCAATCTGCAATCTAATTTGCAGTGTAAAAATAAAGCAGCCAGTATTTACCCTGCACAGAAACAAAATAACCCACCCAAATCTAACTCTCTCTGCACATGTTATATCTGCCTACCCTCCCCTGCACTGCACATGCTTTTGCCCAATTGCTAAAAAAAATCCTGCTGCGATCAACTTGGAATTACCCCCCATAACTGTGACTGGTCACTGGACTCACTGATGCACAGGACACTACCACTGGTATGTAGTGATGTGCACCGGACATTTTTCGGGTTTTGTGTTTTGGTTTTTGGATTCGGTTCCGCGGCCGTGTTTTGGATTCGGATGCGTTTTGTCAAAACCTCCCTGAAATCTTTTTGTCGGATTCGGGTGTTTTTTTACAAAAAACCCTCAAAAACAGCTTAAATCATAGAATTTGGGGGTCATTTTGATCCCATAGTATTATTAACCTCAATAACCATAATTTCCACGCATTTTCAGTCTATTCTGAACACCTCACAATATTATTTTTAGTCCTAAAATTAGCACCGAGGTCGCTGGATGACTAAGCTAAGCGACCCAAGTGGCCGGCACAAACACCTGGCCCATCTAGGAGTGGCACTGCAGTGTCAGACAGGATGGCACTTAAAAAAATTGTCCCCAAACAGCACATGATGCAAAGAAAAAAAGAGGTGCACCAAGGTCGCTGGATGGCTAAGCTAAGCGACCCAAGTGGCCGACACAAACACCTGGCTCATCTAGGAGTGGCACTGCAGTGTCAGACAGGATGGCACTTCAAAAAATAGTCCCCAAACAGCACATGATGCAAAGAAAAAAAGAGGTGCACCAAGGTCGCTGTGTGACTAAGCTAAGCGACCCAAGTGGCCGACACAAACACCCGGCCCATCTAGGAGTGGCACTGCAGTGTCAGACAGGATGGCAGATTTAAAAAATAGTCCCCAAACAGCACATGAAGCAAAGAAAAAAAGAGATGCAATGAGGTCGCTGTGTGACTAAGCTAAGCGACCCATGTGGCCCACACAAACACCTGGCCCATCTAGGAGTGGCACTGCAGTGTCAGACAGGATGGCACTTCAAAAAATAGTCCCCAAACAGCACATGATGCAAAGAAAAAAAGAGGTGCACCAAGGTCGATGTGTGACTAAGCTAAGCAACCCAAGTGTCCGACACAAACACCTGGCCCATCTAGGAGTGGCACTGCAGTGTCCTACTACTGCGCACAACAACTAAAATGCACCACAGGTATGGATGGATAGTATACTTGACTACACAGAGGTAGGTAGAGCAGTGGCCTACTGTACCGTACTGCTATATATTATATACTGGTGGTCAGCAAAATTATGCACTGTCCTCCTACTATATATACTGCGCAAAACTTAAATGCACCACAGTGTCAGACAGGATGGCAGATTTAAAAAATAGTCCCCAAGCTAAGCGACCCAAGTGGCCGACACAAACACCTGGCCCATCTAGGAGTGGCACTGCAGTGTCCTACTACTGCGCACAACAACTAAAATGCACCACAGGTATGGATGGATAGTATACTTGACGACACAGAGGTAGGTAGAGCAGTGGACTACTGTACCGTACTGATATAATACTGGTGGTCACTGGTCAGCAAAATTCTGCACTGTCCTCTTACTATATACTACAATGCAGCACAGATATGGAGCATTTTTCAGGCAGAGAACGTATAATACTGGTTGTCACTGGTCAGCAAAACTCTGCACTGTCCTCCTACTATATAATACTGGTGGTCCCCAGTCCCCACAATAAAACACACTGAGCACAGATATTTGCAGTCCACTGAGCACAGATATGGAGCGTTTTTCAGGCAGAGAACGTAGATATTTTCAGCACACTGAGCACAGATATTTGCAAGCACACTGAGCACAGATATTTGCAGCACACTGAGCACAGATATTTGCAGCACACTGAGCACAACTGAGAGAACGCTGTACGTCCTCTCCCTATCATCTCCAATGCACGAGTGAAAATGGCAGCAACGCGCGGCTCCTTATATAGAATACGAATCTCGCGAGAATACGACAGCGGGATCATGACGTTCGGGCGCGCTCGGGTTAACCAAGCAAGGCGGGAAGATTCGAATCTGCCTCAGAACCGTGTAAAATGGGTGAAGTTGGGGGGGGGGTTCGGATTGGAACCGAACCCGCTCATCACTACTGGTATGGTGCTGGACAACACAGCAACACTGTAAGGGACTTATATTATACAGCAGCACTGGACATATGGCAGCAGAGGACACCACCACTGTGACTGGTCACTGGACTGACTGATGCACAGGACACTACCACTGGTCTGATGCAGGACAACACAGCGACACTGTAAGGGACTTATTATACAGCAGCACTGGACATATGGCAGCAGAGGACACCACCAATGTGACTGGTCACTGGACTGACTGATGCAGCTAAGACACTACACTGGACTGAGGAGCACAAGACAGATTTATAATTGTCACCCCACTTTTCTGCCAACACAGACACTGAGGATGGAGACACGTCCTCTCACTACACTCTCCAGGACTGTAGTGAAAATGGCGGCGATGCACGGCTCCTTATATGGTATCCAAACCCCGCGAGAATCCAACAGCGGGATGATGGCGTTTTGCCTCGTTCTGGTTTCCGAGTCAGGTGGGAAAACCCAAGCCAGACTCGGATCCGGGCTCGGGTAGTTAAGTTCTGTAGGGTTCGGTTCTCTGAGAATCGAACCCGCTCATCTCTAGTTAAAATCAGCTTAAATCATGTATTTTGGGCCTATTTTTGTTCATATAGTATTATTAACCTCAAAAACATTCTTTTTCAGTCAATTTTGACCACCTCACAGCTCACAATATTATTTTCACCAATATTGTCCAAAGGCCAGCCGACTAAACTAAGCAACAGAGCAGAAACACGTGGCAGTCTATAGCACATCTATGAAACATTGCCACACAGCAGTGTCAGACAGAATTATTATTATTATTATTATTATTATCTTTTATTTATATCTGCAGCGCCCAATTACAGAGTACATAAACAAAACAAGAAAATAGTGACTTACAGTTCAAGACAATATATGAAAAGTACAGGGTATATAAACACATCCCTGTATTAGGAACTCTGGGCTGCACTGCGGGCAGTGATAATAAATAAATAAAAAACAGCCAGTGTGCACCAAGGGTAAATACTGAAGTTAAGTTACAGCACCAGTGTGACACACTTAGCCAAAATCAGTTAAACAAGTAATATAGATGTTCCTGCACTATAAAAATAAAGAATGTTTTGCTAACTGCCTTCATCAAAACTAGCTTGCCATTATTAATATTAAAGGGACATGCTGGTGCCCGTCAAACAGTGTCCTCTTGTGTGCTTTGTAATCTGTGAATGGGTCCTTCTTTAACCAACTCCTCCAGCAGTCGTGTGTGAAATGGGACCTCAATCACTGCAGAAGGGATTTATATTGAGTCCAAAACACATGAGATACGATGCTGGGATGATGACGTTTTGCCTTGTTTTGGAACCTGAAAATGGTGGGGAGATCTGAGTCATGGGTCGAAAATTGAAAGTTCGGGTGGGCGCAGTTTTCTGAAGAACAAACCCGCTTAATTAAGCAAACTTTGGGTTTACTACACCTTTACTTTTAAAGAGAAGAATGGATTGTATAACAGTAGACACCTGTACAGTACTTTTTCAATGACGCTCACAAGAACTCACGTAACAAAACATAAGCTACTGTAGCTCATGGGTTATTTTTAAAGTGCAAGGAGTCACATTTACAACTGATGTATGTAGATGTGTTTCCATGTCTATGTACACTGGTGTGGATTTAATTTAAAGAGCACATCACAGGTTTTTATTAATATAATCTCCTCATTGCTTTACCCGAAATGCTCCAAACATTTACAGCTTCCAGATAAATGGAAATTATTCTGCAGTCACTCTACATGGCTAGCATGCTCCATAATAATATATAGTGCCATTTACAGTTCTAATCTAGGTAACACAATAAATGCTCTATCATCTGACTTGGAATAGTAAATTAACTTAGATGAAACTGTTCTACATTAAATCACACCCATTAAGAAGCAGCGTACAGGGACTGGTGGGCAAAGATTGAAAGTAATAATAAGTAATGAATGCATTAACTCTGGCTAAAGGGACAGCTCTGCTTTCTACTCCATCAAACTCAAGTTAGAGAATTGGAGTAAAAGATGACGCCACTATCATAAGCACATTTATATTACATTCTCCATGTGTGCTGGGAGGGAGCATGTATAAGAGTCAGTTGCGTTAGGATTGATGGATTATATTGGATAGGGTGGTGGTCCTGGAATCTGCTATCTACTTGTGAATTATGTTTGTAAAAAAGACATTTAAAATATGAGGGCATGTAATTAGATTTATGATTTATATCAGGGGTGGCCAACCAGTCAGTGACATCGAGCCAAAAAACCTTGTTAGGTACGTCAAAGAGCAGACATCGAGCCGATGGCACACATGCAAAAATGGAATGTGGCCTTGTGCCTGCTAGACCACACCCCTGGTATAAAATACATTGAATAAGCCAGAACGACATAAAACAAGAATTTTTAAGCCAGATCCATTGAAAAAGCCACTTTCACATAAAATAATTGAAAAAGCCAGATTCACATAATAAACTTCAGCTCCCCCATGTTTCACTCCAGCCAGCTCCCCATGTGTCACTCCTGCTAGCACCCTCCTATGTCACTCCAGCCAGCTCCCCCATGTCACTCCAGCCAGCTCTCCCATGTGTCAATTCTGCTAGCACCCTCCTGTCACTCCAGCCAGCTCCCCCATGTCACTCCAGCCAGCTCTCCCATGTGTCAATCCTGCTAGCACCCTCCTATGTCACTCCAGCCAGCTCCCCCATGTGTCACTCCTGCTAGCACCCTCCTATGTCACTCCAGCCAGCTCTCCCATGTGTCACTACTGCCAACACCCTCCTGTCACTCCAGCCAGCTTCCTCATGTGTCACTCCTGCTAGCACCCTCCTATGTCACTCCAGCCAGCTCTCCCATGTGTCACTACTGCCAACACCCTCCTGTCACTCCAGCCAGCTCCCCCATGTGTCACTCCTGCTAGCACCCTCCTATGTCACTCCAGCCAGCTCCCCCGTGTCACTCCAGCCAGCTCTCCCATGTGTCATTACTGCCAAGACCCTGCTGTGTCACTCCAGCCAGGTCTCCCGTGTGTCACTCATGCCAACACCCTCCTGTCACTCCAGCCAGCTCCCCCATGTGTCACTTCTGCTAGCACCCTCCTATGTCACTCCAGCCAGCTCCCCCGTGTCACTCCAGCCAGCTCTCCCATGTGTCACTACTGCCAAGACCCTGCTGTGTCACTCCAGCCAGGTCTCCTGTGTGTCACTCCTGCCAACACCCTCCTGTCACTCCAGCCAGCTCTTCCATGTGTCACTCCTGCTAGCACCCTATGTCACTCCAGCCAGCTCTCCTATGTGTAACTACTGCCAAGACCCTGCTGTGTCACTCCAGCCAGGTCTCCCATGTGTCACTCCAGCCAACAACCTCCTGTCACTCCAGCCAGCTCTCCCTTGTGTCACTGCTGCTACCATCCTCCTATGTCACTCCAGCCAGCTCTCCCATGTGTCACTACTGCTGCCATCCTCCTATGTCACTCCAGCCAGCTCTTCCATGTGTCACTACTTCCAGCACCCTCCCACGTCACTCCTGCCAGGACCCTCCTGTGTCTTTCCAGCCAGCTCTGCCACGTGTCACTCTAGCACTACAGCCCCCCTCCCCCCCCCCCCCCATCAACTCATGCCATTGCAGCAGTCGCTAATGTGTCCTCTGTTTTCCAGTGGGTGTCACACCTCTAGTATCCGACTCCTTCAGTTTTCAGTCCCTGTAGTGCTGCTGCGTGTTTGGCTGGAGTGCAGTGGTTTCTGTATCTGTTGTGGTCACATGATTTAGAGTGTTGGGAGCCACATTTGAATAAAGAAAGAGCCACATGCGGCTCAAGAGCCACAGGTTGGCCACCGCTGATTTATATTAAAAGTGTATGTCTTGTAGTCATCTACACTGTGATTTATATGTTATTCTGGGGGAAGGGACATCCCTACAATCTGTTTTATTATAATGTCTAGTTATACCTAAAATGGGAAAAAAATAATTTATGATCGAAATTACCAGATGGATCTCTTCATATTATTTTTTATAATTGTCCTTGTTATTAACTCTTTCCAATGCTGAATGTTGTACATTACTATCAAGTATTTCACTCAATGCTGAATATATGTTCTGTGTTTGACAAATGTTTGAATATGTCACATATATTCCACTCTGGGTCAGTTTGGACAAACAGACAGTTTTTCAAACATGCTAGCAACACAACTGTAAATAACTAAGCTGTTCAGGAGAGATGTTATCATATTGCCACTGGTAAATTAGTCATTACTTTTTTATTTATTAAAACAGTACCAATATTAAAAGTGTTTTCACAAATCAAAATCTTAACTTTCATTAAGCAAATATATTCCAGTCAGAGCTGGATTAAGTCTTGGAGGAGGGTGGGGGTGGGCACTTAAAATGGAGGGTCTGGGGGAAGGAGGGTTGTATATTAGATTGTGCACACCTCTCAACTTGACCCATTTCAGGTGGGACAAAATACTCTCTACCTGAACCTTCCTCTTAACCACTTGCCTGGCATGGTCGCATCAGATGCGACCATGCCTGCAAGTGTTGTATCTGACCTGGTCGCACAGGATGCGACCAGTCAGATAGAGAGTGTTAGCAGCGGCAGGGAAGGGAAACTTCCCTCCGCTGCTGCTGTCAGAGGGACCGGAAGGTCCCTCTGCCTCCTTGCACTCTCCCGTACTGATTGCCGTGCTGCCGATCACTGCTGATCGGTCAGTACGGCAGGATCCCCCTCCTCCAGCAGCTGATGGGGAGTGTAAATTAACCCTCCCAATCCACCCCCAGACCCCCCCACCCCCTGTATACCTGGAGACTGTCCCGGCTTTCAAAATGAAAGCCGCGATGTTCCCGATGTTCCGATGTTTCTATGTTTGGGAGGAAAAATGTAAAATAAAATGTTTTTTTCTTTTTTTTTTACAATCATTTGGGATAGGGTTAAATTCATGTTCTTCACCTAATTCACTCATTAGAAAAAACCCGACAATTTCGGAGCAGTTTTTGGCGAAATAAATCCTCAGTTAAGTGGTTAATATATATGATTGGCGTCACCCGTGTCGAACTACTGTATTTCACTGATAAGAGAGGTGTTTCAACACAGGTGATTGCAATCAAAAATTAGGAGGGAAGTCCAGGTAGAGAGCATGTTGTCCCTGGAATAAGTTATGTTTAGAGGTATAGATTGTGTACATTAAATTTAAACCAATGGTGTGTTTTTAATTTAACTAATAGTTTAAAAATGCCTGGGTACTGTTTATAGTTCCACCTAAGTGAGTGACAACTAATTTATAAAGTTTACTTGTAGTGGAAGAAAGACAACTTAAACAACCTTAATATACACATAAAAAAATAAAATCACCGATATAGTCAATATTGGGCTGCCTGCACAGTCTATTTTTCCTTGAGATGCCGATCTCGAGGAACTGCGCACGGTGCGATATGCATTAACTTTCCTTACGATTTTGACTATAAAGTCAAAATTGTAATGAAAGATAAGTGCACACACCTTTAGGTAAAATATATAAGACTTTACTCACAATACAACAAAGGGAAATATTTTTGACAAAATTATTTTTTGCTGAGGGGTTTGTAATAAACCTCCTCTTTCAAAAGAAATATAGTAATCGTTAATGATGATTCACCTTAATACAAATGGAAATTTGTGAATAATTTTATCAATAATATTAGCCAACCATTAAATGTATAACAGTATTGTGTCAATCATGTGTGGATGACATACACAGAGACCAAAATCTTGTCTCCTCATAAAGGGCGGGATGTACTAAAGCAAAAATGCGGTAAAACCCCGGAAAACTGGGGTTTAACCGCATTTTCATATTTACTAACACCCTACCGCCGCGTTTTTTGGCGTCCAGGGTATCGCCATCTTTAGATGGCGATACCCTATAGAAGCCTATGGGCTTCTTTTCGCCGACCGCCGCAACCCGTCGACACCGCCGCAGACGCCTCCCCCCCAGCTTACCTTCCTCCAGGCTGCCCTGGACCCGGAAGGTAATCTCCTCCTCCCCCTAGCAACGCATCCGGACGCCCTTCCGGCTGCAGGGGGGAGGAGTAGGCGCCGGGGGCAGCCTGCTGCTGCTTCCCGGCATCTAGCCTTTGTGGGGACCCCTGGGAGGTCAAGGAGACCCCCCGCAGACCACCTAACAGGTATCGCGGGGGGCCTCCATCACCGCATCGCGATGTTGATCGCATATGTTAGTACATATGCGATCAACATCGCTGCGGTAACCGGCGAAGGGCGGCGATGTATGGTAATACATCCCGCCCAAATTGTGGACAATACATATCAATTTATTGAAAAATAGCATTGCAGGTGCAGCACGTTTTTATATAAGTATCTGTATGCTCCCACCTCACTCCACTCCAGTCTGTCCTCAACTCCGCAACTAGGCTCATCTTCCTCTCCCGCCGCTCCACTTCTGCCACTCCCCTACGACAAAATCTGCACTGGCTCCCATTCCCCTACAGAATCCTCTTCAAACTCCTCACCCTCACATACAAGGCCATCTCTAATTCCATTGCTCCCTACATCTCCAACCTCATCTCCCTTCATACTCCCTCCCGCCCACTACGGTCGGCTGATGACCGCCGCCTCTCCTCTGCCTTGGTCACTGCTTCCCATGCACGAGTTCAAGATTTTGCCCGTGCTGCACCCCTTCAGTGGAACGCGCTCCCCTGCTCCATTAGACTCTCCCCAACCTTGCAAAGCTTCAAACGGGCACTGAAAACCCACCTATATATCAAAGCGTACCCCTCCGATGCATAACCTAGTCCTTAGGCTGCTCCTCCATCCCCCTGTCCCATGCATTGACCATCTCTGCTTTGCCTGCATACTGCCATCAGGCTTCCTCCTGCTTGCTTGCACCTCATGTCATCTGTCTGTCGCCCCTCCCCACTAGATTGTTAGCTCTTCAGAGCAGGGCCCTCTTTCCTCTTGTTGTCTAAACCCTCTTCTTGACACATTTCACTCAGCGACCATCTTTACCTGCTTTTTTTTCTAATGTTAAAGGCTCCTCTCTATCTATGGCCGCCAGCCCCAAGTAGTACAATGATTACTTCCTCGCTACTTACATCTAAGCTGTATTATGTTTTGAGAATTTTGGTGCTCTTTATTACCTGCACTCTATTTTTGTTATTTATTTACTGTTATGCTAAGTTTTGTCTCCCTGTACTGTCCTTTGTACAGCGCTGCAAAACACTTGTGGCGCCATATAAATAAAATAATAATAATATATGTAATATGGCACACATTCAAAAATTAAGGGTTGTTAATGCTAGTTGCACCGCGTTGACCAGGGCTTGTTATCATGGCAATGCAGCATCAGAAGCACTGTTTCTACAGCCGGATATATATGGCCGGTGCGGTGCCGCCATGCTCACCATGGGTGGGTCACCATGGTGATGCAGCGGCACTAGCCCCAGATGTAGGAATATTAAAGCAGTTGGTGGTGGTTGCGCCCCAGTTCGGTCCCATGGTTACCGCTCACATGTGTCAAAAGCTGACGTCACAACAGACGTGTGGGGTGGAGGAGATAGTTGCCATGGGAACAGATGGCGCCAGCGCATGCACTATATAGTTTAAGATGCAAAAATATCAAGGAATCACTGGTGTGGATCAGAGGTTGTATCAGGGATGAAGGTACTTGTTTGTCAAAGCAATAAACTTATTCCAACTAGTAAATGGACAGAAAAAGACTGATATTAGGCAATAAAATGTAAATTTTCATTAGTAGTGCAAGACTGTAATATTTATGCACATATACTTATATGTTAGTGTTAGTGTAGGGTCTTGTAAAGGATCATATTTGGCTCCACTACTTCATTTATATGCAAGATTGGAATATTCATGCATGTGTAAGAGTGTTAGTGTAGGGGCTTTCAAATGATCATGTTCAGCTCCACTGCTTAATTTAACCCTTCTGGATAAGTAAATCCCATTCTAAACATCCAATGTACTTCTTGTTGACATAATCTTTTAAAACGATCACCGCCCCTATTTGTTAGAACTGCCTACAGTCAGTGACATGTCGGTCATGACTGCATATGATATGGTCACCATTAAAAGAATGGTTGATGATTATATTAGTGATAGCATCTAAATAGGCATGACAGTCAGTTTCACTATTGGCAGGGAAAAATAGGCAATTTGGAGGCCCTTGCACAAACTGAAATTGCTTTACGTAAGCTGCCCACCCTCTAGTGTGTAATCAGTGAGGGTTTTCAGCGCAGCTATAAACCTTGTTAGCGGTCGGCATAGGAAGTTATTTCCCCAATGTTGATAAAATTATGTTCATCAAAATGAATTACAAATTCCATGAGGAAGACCTTTACCGACAGTTACGTCCAAAAAATGCTAAGGCACCTGTAATGTTAGATTTTAGTGGAGACGAATTAATAGTGTGTGAAGAAGAGAATGTACACACCGATGGGGGTAAAGAATCAGATATTGATGAAGATGTCAACATCTTGCCTATTCATAAAGAAAACTGGTAACTTGTTTTGTGGGGGCCCAAACAAACCAAACATTTCAGCCACAAGTGGCAGTCCCTGTCACTTAAGTGATTGGTTTGTTAAACTGTGCATGTCCTGTTTAATATATACAACATAAAGGTGGGAGGGCCCAAGGACAATTCCATCTTGCACCTCTTTTATTTGCATTATGCTCTGTTTGGAGCACTGCTGGCTTCCGTCTTGTATAGACGACAAACATTTTCATAGTTTGTTAAACTGCCACCCTGTTTGCCACTGCAGTGCCATTCTGTTTCCTAGATGTGCCATGTTGGAAGTTTAAGTGCCACTTGATTTTCCACCCACTGCTGTGTCTTATGCATTGGACTTTGTTTTTCACTGAGTTTGTACTTGCCATTCTTTGTAATTGGAGCTGGGTCATGTATGCAGTGCACACCCACCACCCTCACCCCCCTCCCTGGCAGGGCAAAGCAGGCCACAATTTTGTATTTTATTTACATATTTTTTATTTTTTAATGCCAATGGCCACACCCCCAGATCAGGTTAAGTGGTGGGAAGGGGTGAGTTCCGCAAAGTCTAGAATAAGCCCTGCCCATACATGTTGTGCATTTGTGTATTTAGTATAGTGTTTGAATATAAACTTACTAAGTTCGGATGTTGTAAAAAGAGACTCACTGTACTAAGGGGGTAATTCCAAGTTGATCGCAGCAGGATTTTTTTTAGCAGTTGGGCAAAACCATGGCCCTCATTCCGAGTTGATCGGTCGCAAGGCGAATTTAGCAGAGTTACACACGCTAAGCCGCCGCCTACTGGGAGTGTATCTTAGCATCTTAAAATTGCGACCGATGTATTCGCAATATTGCGATCACAAACTACTTAGCAGTTTTAGAGTAGCTCCAGACTTACTCTGCCTGTGCGATCAGTTCAGTGCTTGTCGTTCCTGGTTTGACGTCACAAACACACCCAGCGTTCGCCCAACCACTCCCCCGTTTCTCCGGCCACTCCTGCGTTTTTTCCGGAAACGGTAGCGTTTTCAGCCACACGCCCATAAAACGCCGTGTTTCCGCCCAGTAACACCCATTTCCTGTCAATCACATTACGATCGCCGGAGCGATGAAAAAGCCGTGAGTAAAAATACTTTCTTCATAGCAAAGATACTTGGCGCAGTCGCAGTGCGAATATTGCGCATGCGCACTAAGCGGAATTTCACTGCGATGCGATGAAAAATACCGAGCGAACGACTCGGAATGAGGGCCCATGTGCACTGCAGGGGAGGCAGATATAACATGTGCAGATAGAGTTAGATTTGGGTGGGTTATTTTATTTCTGTGCAGAGTAAATACTGGCTGCTTTATTTTTACACTGCAAATTAGATTGCAGATTGAACACACCCCACCCAAATCTACCTCTTTCTGCACATGTAGGCCCTCATTCCGAGTTGTTCGCTCGCTAGCTGCTTTTAGCAGCATTGCACACGCTAAGCCGCCGCCCTCTGGGAGTGTATCCTAGCATAGCAGAATTGCGAACGAAAGATTAGCAGAATTGCGAATAGAAATTTCTTAGCAGTTTCTGAGTAGCTCCAGACTTACTCCTACATTGCGATCAGTTCAGTCAGTTTCGTTCCTGGTTTGACGTCACAAACACACCCAGCGTTCGTCCAGACACTCCCGCGTTTTTCCCAGAAACGCCAGCGTTTTTCCGCACACTCCCAGAAAACGGCCAGTTTCGGCCCAGAAACACCCACTTCCTGTTAGTGATGAGCGGGTTCGGTTAGTCGGAATCCGAACCCCCCCAAACTTCACCCTACTCGGTTCCGAGGCAGATTCTAATCTTCCCGCTTTGCTCGGTTAACCCGAGCGCGCCCGAACGTCATCATCCCGCTGTCGGATTCTCGCGAGATTTGGATTCTATATAAAGCCACGCGTCGCCGCCATTTTTCACTCGTGCATTGAAAATGATAGTGAGAGGACATGGCTGGCATCCTCTCACTTTGTTTCAGGGGGCTGCAGTGCAAATATCTTTATTCTGGGGACCAGCAGTATACATTGTCTGCCTGAAAAATGCTCCATATCTGTGCTCAGTGTGCTGCATATATCTGTGCTCACATTGCTTTATTGTGGGGACTGGGGACCAGCAGTATTATATAGGAGGAGTACAGTGCAGAGTTTTGCTGACCAGTGACCACCAGTATACGTTGTCTGCCTGAAAAACACTCCATATCTGTGCTCATTGTGCTGCATATATCTGTGCTCACATTGCTTTATTGTGGGGACTGGGGACCAGAAGTATTATATAGGAGGAGTACAGTGCAGAGTTTTGCTGACCAGTGACCACCAGTATACGTTGTCTGCCTGAAAAACGCTCCATATCTGTGCTCAATGTGCTGCATATATCTGTGCTCACACTGCTTTATTGTGGGGACTGGGGACCAGCAGTATTATATAGAAGGAGTACAGTGCAGAGTTTTGCTGACCAGTGACCACCAGTATACGTTGTCTGCCTGAACAATGCTCCATATCTGTGCTCAGTGTGCTGCATATATCTGTGCTCACACTGCTTTATTGTGGGGACTGGGGACCAGCAGTATTATATAGGAGGAGTACAGTGCAGAGTTTTGCTGACCAGTGACCACCAGTATACGTTGTCTGCCTGAAAAACGCTCCATATCTGTGCTCAGTGTGCTGCATATATCTGTGCTCACACTGCATTATTGTGGGGACTGGGGACCAGCAGTATTATATAGGAGGAGTACAGTGCAGAGTTTTGCTGACCAGTGACCACCAGTATACGTTGTCTGCCTGAAAAATGCTCCATATCTGTGCTCAGTGTGCTGCATATATCTGTGCTCACACTGCTTTATTATGGGGACTGGGGACCAGCAGTATTATATAGGAGGAGTACAGTGCAGAGTTTTGCTGACCAGTGACCACCACTATACGTTGTCTGCCTGAAAAACGCTCCATATCTGTGCTCAGTGTGCTGCATATATCTGTACTCACACTGCTTTATTGTGGAGACTGGGGACCAGCAGTATTATATAGGAGGAGTACAGTGCAGAGTTTTGCTGACCAGTGACCACCAGTATTATACGTTGATCTATTGCTGGCATATAATTCCACACATTAAAAAATGGAGAACAAAAATGTGGAGGGTAAAATAGGGAAAGATCAAGATCCACTTCCACCTCGTGCTGAAGCTGCTGCCACTAGTCATGGCCGAGACGATGAAATTCCATCAACGTCGTCTGCCAAGGCCGATGCACAATGTCATAGTAGAGAGCATGTAAAATCCAAAAAAATAGCTCAGTGCTGTCAGGTCGCGTTCCGCTTGACTTGACAATTTTGTCACCAGCAGTTCTTTGAACCCCAGCAGACTTGTGTCTGCCGGAAAGAGAGATCCAAGGTAGGTTTTAAATCTAGGATCGAGCACGGTGGACAAAATGTAGTGCTCTGATTTCAACAGATTGACCACTCGTGAATCCTTGTTAAGCGAATTAAGGGCTCCATCCACAAGTCCCACATGCCTAGCGGAATCTCTCTGTGTTAGCTCCTCCTTCAATGTCTCCAGCTTCTTCTGCAAAAGCCTGATGAGGGGAATGACCTGACTCAGGCTGGCAGTGTCTGAACTGACTTCACGTGTGGCAAGTTCAAAAGGTTGCAGAACCTTGCACAACGTTGAAATCATTCTCCACTGCGCTTGAGACAGGTGCATTCCACCTCCTATATCGTGCTCAGTTGTATAGGCTTGAATGGCCTTTTGCTGCTCCTCCAACCTCTGAAGCATATAGAGGGTTGAATTCCACCTCGTTACCACTTCTTGCTTCAGATGATGGCAGGGCAGGTTCAGGCGTTTTTGGTGGTGCTCCAGTCTTCTGTACGTGGTGCCTGTACGCCGAAAGTGTCCCGCAATTCTTCTGGCCACCGACAGCATCTCTTGCACGCCCCTCTCGTTTTTTAAATAATTCTGCACCACCAAATTCAAGGTATGTGCAAAACATGGGACGTGCTGGAATTTGCCCAGATGTAATGCACGCACAATATTGGTGGCGTTGTCCGATGTCACAAATCCCCAGGAGAGTCCAACTGGGGTAAGCCATTCTGCGATGCTGTTCCTCAGTTTCCGTAAGAGGTTGTCAGCTGTGTGCCTCTTATGGAAAGCGGTGATACAAAGCGTAGCCTGCCTAGGAACGAGTTGGAGTTTGCGAGATGCTGCTACTGGTGCCGCCGCTGCTGTTCTTGCGGCGGGAGGCAATACATCTACCCAGTGGGCTGTCACAGTCATATAGTCCTGAGCCTGCCCTGCTCCACTTGTCCACATGTCCGTGGTTAAGTGGACATTGGGTACAACTGCATTTTTTAGGACACTGGTGACTCTTTTTCTGAGGTCTGTGTATATTTTCGGTATCGCCTGCCTAGAGAAATGGAACCTAGATGGTATTTGGTACTGGGGACACAGTACCTCCAACAAGTCTCTAGTTGGCTCTGCAGTAATGATGGATACCGGAACCACGTTTCTCACCGCCCAGGATGCCAAGGCCTCAGTTATCCGCTTTGCAGCAGGATGACTGCTGTGATATTTCATCTTCCTCGCAAAGGACTGTTGGACAGTCAATTGCTTGGTGGAAGTAGTAAAAGTGGTCTTACGAGTACGACTTCCCCTCTGGGATGACCATCGACTCCCAGCAGCAACAACAGCAGCGCCAGCAGCAGTAGGCGTTACACGCAAGGATGCATCGGAGGAATCCCAGGCAGGAGAGGACTCGTCAGAATTGCCAGTAACATGGCCTGCAGGACTATTGGCATTCCTGGGGAAGGAGGAAATTGACACTGAGGGAGTTGGTGGGGTGGTTTGCGTGAGCTTGGTTACAAGAGGAAGGGATTTACTGGTCAGTGGACTGCTTCCGCTGTCGCCCAAAGTTTTTGAACTTGTCACTGACTTATGATGAATGCGCTGCAGGTGACGTATAAGGGAGGATGTTCCGAGGTGGTTAACGTCCTTACCCCTACTTATTACAGCTTGACAAAGGCAACACACGACTTGACAAATGTTGTCCGCATTTCTGTTGAAATACTTCCACACCGAAGAGCTGATTTTTTTGGTATTTTCACCAGGCATGTCAATGGCCCTATTCCTCCCACGGACAACAGGTGTCTCCCCGGGTGCCTGACTTAAACAAACCACCTCACCATCAGAATCCTCCTGGTCAATTTCCTCCCCAGCGCCAGCAACACCCATATTCTCCTCATCCTGGTGTACTTCAACACTGACATCTTCAATCTGACTATCAGGAACTGGACTGCGGGTGCTCCTTCCAGCACTTGCAGGGGGCGTGCAAATGGTGGAAGGCGCATGCTCTTCACGTCCAGTGTTGGGAAGGTCAGGCATTGCAAACGACACAATTGGACTCTCCTTGTGGATTTGTGATTTCGAAAAACGCACAGTTCTTTGCTGTGCTTTTGCCAGCTTGAGTCTTTTCATTTTTCTAGCGAGAGGCTGAGTGCTTCCATCCTCATGTGAAGCTGAACCACTAGCCATGAACATAGGCCAGGGCCTCAGCCGTTCCTTGCCACTCCGTGTGGTAAATGGCATATTGGCAAGTTTACGCTTCTCCTCCGACAATTTTATTTTAGATTTTTGAGTCCTTTTTTTACTGATATTTGGTGTTTTGGATTTTACATGCTCTGTACTATGACATTGGGCATCGGCCTTGGCAGACGACTTTGATGGCATTTCATCGTCTCGGCCATGACTAGTGGCAGCAGCTTCAGCACGAGGTGGAAGTCGATCTTGATCTTTCCCTATTTTTGGAACCTCAACATTTTTGTTCTCCATATTTTAATAGGCACAACTAAAAGGCACCTCAGGTAAACAATGGAGATGGATGGACGAGCGACTGCCGACACAGAGGTAGCTACAGCCGTGGACTACCGTACTGTGTCTGCTGCTAATATAGACTGGATGATAATGATATAAAAAATATATATATCACTACTGCAGCCGGACAGGTATATATTATATAATGACGGACCTGCTGGACACTGTCAGCACTGCAGAATCCTAAAGTAAGCTACTAGTATCAAGAAGATAGAAAAAAAAAAACACCACAGGTAGGTGGTATACAATTATGGATGGACGAGCGACTGCCGACACAGAGGTAGCTACAGCCGTGGACTACCGTACTGCATCTGCTGCTAATATAGACTGGATGATAATGATATAAAAATATATATATATCACTACTGCAGCCGGACAGGTATATATTATATAATGACGGACGTGCTGGACACTGTCAGCACTGCAGACTCCAAAAGTAAGCTACTAGTATCAAGAAGATAGAAAAAAAAAAAACACAACAGGTAGGTGGTATACAATTATGGATGGACGAGCGACTGCCGACACAGAGGTAGCTACAGCCGTGGACTACCGTACTGCGTCTGCTGCTAATATAGACTGGATGATAATGATATAAAAATATATATATATATCACTACTGCAGCCGGACAGGTATATATTATATAATGACGGACCTGCTGGACACTGTCAGCACTGCAGACTCCTAAAGTAAGCTACTAGTATCAAGAAGATAGAAAAAAAAACACAACAGGTAGGTGGTATACAATTATGGATGGACGAGCGACTGCCGACACAGAGGTAGCTACAGCCGTGGACTACCGTACTGCGTCTGCTGCTAATATAGACTGGATGATAATGATATAAAATATATATATATATCACTACTGCAGCCGGACAGGTATATATTATATAATGACGGACGTGCTGGACACTGTCAGCACTGCAGACTCCAAAAGTAAGCTACTAGTATCAAGAAGATAGAAAAAAAAAAAACACAACAGGTAGGTGGTATACAATTATGGATGGACGAGCGACTGCCGACACAGAGGTAGCTACAGCCGTGGACTACCGTACTGCGTCTGCTGCTAATATAGACTGGATGATAATGATATAAAAATATATATATATATCACTACTGCAGCCGGACAGGTATATATTATATAATGACGGACCTGCTGGACACTGTCAGCACTGCAGACTCCTAAAGTAAGCTACTAGTATCAAGAAGATAGAAAAAAAAACACAACAGGTAGGTGGTATACAATTATGGATGGACGAGCGACTGCCGACACAGAGGTAGCTACAGCCGTGGACTACCGTACTGCGTCTGCTGCTAATATAGACTGGATGATAATGATATAAAATATATATATATATCACTACTGCAGCCGGACAGGTATATATTATATAATGACGGACCTGCTGGACACTGTCAGCACTGCAGACTCCTAAAGTTAACTACTAGTATGAAGAAGATAGAAAAAAAAAAAAAAACCACCACAGGTAGGTATACAATTATGGACGAGCGACTGCCGACACAGAGGTAGCTACAGCCGTGGACTACCGTACTGCGTCTGCTGCTAGTATAGACTGGATGATAATGATATAAAAAATATATATATATCACTACTGCAGGACAGGTATATATTATATAATGACGGACCTGCTGGACACTGTCAGCAGAATGCGTTTATAGAATAAAAACACCACACGACGAGTGTTTAACTTTTTCAGGCAGACAATCACAATATACTGGTGGTCACTGGTCACTGGTCAGTCACACTGGCAGTGGCACTCTGGCAGCAAAAGTGTGCACTGTTAAATATATGTACTCCTGCTATAACTGCTCCCCAGTCTCCCCCACAATTAAGCTGTGTGAGCAGTGAGCACTCAGCACAGTCAGATATACATAGATGATGCAGCACACTGAGGCTGAGCACAGATATGGTATACTGTGTCACTGTGTATCGTTTTTTTTCAGGCAGAGAACGGATTATATTAAATAATAATAAAACTTCACTGGTGGTCACTGGTCAGTCACTAGTAAACTCTGCACTCTCTGAGTACTCCTAAGCTCCAGTAAATCAAGTGTCTCACTCTCACTATCTATTTCTATTCTAAACGGAGAGGACGCCAGCCACGTCCTCTCCCTATCAATCTCAATGCACGTGTGAAAATAGCGGCGACGCGCGGCTCCTTATATAGAATCCGAGTCTCGCGATAGAATCCGAGCCTCGCGAGAATCCGACAGAGGGATGATGACGTTCGGGCGCGCTCGGGTTAGCCGAGCAAGGCGGGAAGATCCGAGTCTGCATCGGACCCGTGTAAAAAGGCTGAAGTTCGGGGGGGGTCGGATTCCGAGGAACCGAACCCGCTCATCACTATTTATTTTACCTAAGTTGCCCCCCCTCCAGTGTGTACTCCGAAAGAGTGTTTAGTGTAGCCGCTCACCGTGTCAGCAATCGGCGTACGAGGTTACTTCCAGAAAATGTGGAGAAGATGATGTTCATCAAAATTAATTATAATCAATTCCTCCGTGGAGACATTCACCAGCAGCAATTGCCTCCAGAAAGTACACAGGGACCTGAGATGGTGGATTCCAGTGGGGACGAATTAATAATCTGTGAGGAGGGGGATGTACACAATGAAAGGGGTGAGGAATCGGACGATGAGGAGGAGGTGGACATCTTGCCTCTGTAGAGCCAGTTTGTGCAAGGAGAGATTGATTGCTTCTTTTTTGGTGGGGGCCCAAACCAACCAGTCATTTCAGTCACAGTCGTGTGGCAGACCCTGTCGCTGAAATGATGGGTTCGTTAAAGTGTGCATGTCCTGTTTATACAACATAAGGGTGGGTGGGAGAGCCCAAGGACAATTCCATCTTGCACCTCTTTTTTCTTTCATTTTTCTTTGCATCATGTGCTGTTTGGGGACTATTTTTTTGAAGTGCCATCCTGCCTGACACTGCAGTGCCACTCCTAGATGGGCCAGGTGTTTGTGTCGGCCACTTGTGATGCTTAGCTTAGCCATCCAGCGACTCCAGCGACCTTGGTGCACCTCTTTTTTTCTTTGCATCATGTGCTGTTTGGGGACTATTTTGTAAATCTGCCATCCTGTCTGACACTGCAGTGCCACTCCTAGATGGGCCAGGTGTTTGTGTCGGCCACTTGGGTCGCTTAGCTTAGTCATCCAGCGACCTCGGTGCAAATTTTAGGACTAAAAATAATATTGTGAGGTGTGAGGTGTTCAGAATAGACTGAAAATGAGTGGAAATTATGGTTATTGAGGTTAATAATACTATGGGATCAAAATGACCCCCAAATTCTATGATTTAAGCTGTTTTTGAGGGTTATTTGTAAAAAAAAACACCCGAATCCAAAACACACCCGAATCCGACAAAATATTTTCAGGGAGGTTTTGCAAAAACGCGTCCGAATCCAAAACACGGCCGCGGAACCGAATCCAAAACCAAAACACAAAACCCGAAAAATTTCCAGTGCACATCGCTACTTCCTGTCAATCACACTACGATCACAAGAACGATGAAAAAGCTTTGTTATGCCGTGAGTAAAATACCTAACTTTTGTGTGAAAAAACTAAGCGCATGCGCTCTGCGAACCTTGCGCATGCGCAGTAAGCGACTAATCGCAGTATAGCGAAAATCGGCAACGAGCGAACAACTCGGAATGACCCCCGTTATATCTGCCTCCCCTGCAGTGCACATGGTTTTGCCCAACTGCTAAAAAAAATCCTGCTGCGATCAACTTGGAATTACCCCCTAAGTACTAGTTGTTGATAATATCAATAAAAACCATGCTTTCAGCAATCAATGAACAAAATCATCTTTGCAAAAGTAGACACAGATTACACAGATTGCTTTTAGCAGCTTTGCACACGCTAAGCCGCCGCCTACTGGGAGTGAAGCTTAGCTTATTAAAATTTCGAACAAAAGATTTGCAATATTGCGATAAGACATCTCTGTGCAGTTTCTGAGTAACTCGAGACTTACTCGGCATCTGCGATCAGTTCAGTCAGTTTCGTTCCTGGTTTGACGTCACAAACACACCCAGCGTTCGCCCAGACACTCCCCCGTTTCTTCAGACACTCCCGCGTTTTTCCCAGAAACGCCAGCGTTTTTTCGCACACTCCCATAAAACGGCCAGTTTCCGCCAAGAAACACCCACTTCCTGTCAATCACACTCCGATCACCAGAACGATGAAAAATACTCGATATGCCGTGAGTAAAATACCTAACTTTTGAGTAAAATAACTAAGCGCATGCGCTCTGCGAACCTTGTGCATGCGCAATAAGCGACTAATCGCAATATAGAGAAAATCGGCAACGAGCGAACAACTCGGAATGACCACCAATATCTCTACCAAGGGTTGCAAAAGTATGTGTAAAACGGCCAGTTTCCGCCCAGAAACACCCACTTCCTGTCAATCACATTACGAACATTTCTCTTAATGCGTGGTTGCCAACTGTTTCAAAGTATTTCCAGTGACATCTCAATTTTTTTATATTTGTCACTGAAAAGTTTCATTCCTGGAAATGTCCCCTTTTTCAGATTTCACCAATTCACAATAAAAAAAAACACCTTTTATAAGTTATATGCAATTGAGACCCTCCTTCTTTTATGGAAATAACAAGATGAGATGTATTTAATAACATTTGAAAAATTAATCTGAGATAAAAGTGGATGAACATAAATTGATGAGGATTGTAGGGCTCAAAGATCTATCACAGCATAAACATACTTACTGTATCTATTTTACATGCAGCAGCTCACCAGCAAAATGGGCCTAATGAAGTGAATCCTTGTGATCACATGCTGGGGCCGTCCATCGCAGAGAAAGTCCACCTATCATGCTGACCGCCGCCCCTTCCCACCTTGACCAAGCAGAAATTGTGATCGCACCACAATTTATGCTAGATCGCAAAAAATGGGGTAGCCGCCTACCGGCGCAACCTGGATGCACCCGCAGGAAGCCGCCGCCATTTTTCTGATTGCAGCGGCTGTGTTTCACATCACGCAGCTGCCCCGATCACCCCCCCGCCACGATCCCTGTTCACGCTACCTTTTGAAACCACGCCCCCACAACACTGCGTCTCCGCCTAAGAAACAGAGCGTTGCTGCTCCCCTGCACCGCAAATGCCTCTGCCTGACAGACAGGCAGAGGTGTTCACATTTCTTTTTCATCCACTAGGGGTCACTGGAGTACTCTTGGGATATGGACGGCTTCCACAGGAAGTAGGCACTGAATAAATTAATTTTGAAACTACACCTCCCCTCCATATCCCTGAGTACCTCAGTGTTTTTTCTGTGCTCGACACAGTTAGTAGGCTTGTGGCTTTGCTGCCACAGAGGTCCACATTTCATTGGAATTTTTTCTAAGTTTTTTCTTTTTTCAACGATTTACCACATCCCTTCCCCCCTTCCAATAGGCGTGGGTCCGGGATAGTGAAGGCTGCTTTAGCAGCTGTGGGTGTCAGACCTCTCTAAAAAGAGCTCCCTCACTACCATGTGCAGGACTAAAACCTGGACGGAACTTACAGAGAAGGCCCGTCATAGCCCTCACCACAGGGTCCAGGTATGTTGAACAAGGCGGTCAGCTCACGCTGCCGCCCCACTGTGTGGGATACTGTGTGTGTGTGTGTGTGGTCCCCCGCCGCTCTGAGCTGCGTCAGCCACATGGTTTTATGCATAGGCCGCTCCATGAGTAACTTTGCTGCCACAGTGATGTTCCCTGCACACAGAAATGTCAGGGTCACTGGATAAAAGATCATGATTCAACTCTTATTGATAAAGGGAATACAGCAGCGCTGCATATGTATTACAATAGGCTATGAAGTCTTTGTTAAAACATGATACAAGTTACATGTGCAGGTTTGAGTGCAACATAAGATGTTTATTAAATCTGCCTACATAATTATAAGTCGGCACTTTGTGTTATACTGTGAGCATGGGGACATATTAACCATGCTTCCTGTTGTTTTCCTGTTGTATTTCCAGAAATCTCCTGTGTTACATCTCTCCTCCATTGAAGGCGCAGGGGTGTTAAGGGGAATTTGGGATCAGGCATATTGCTGGCGTGCACTGCACTTGGCCAGATATATATTTATAGAGACACCTTAGTGCTATTTACTGAGTCGTGCAAGTTATCTGTCTTTGTTTTTGTTTTTTTGTTTTTTGTATTGTCTGTCTGCATTGGTAAGACACCAGCAATTACTAATAAGCAGTTTCCCTGCCATGTCTAAAACATGGGTATACACTTACTAATTATTTATTTCATAAACTGTTTATAATGATCCTAAAGACTGCAAATCTGAATCATGGCTGTGGCAGCCAAATACTGGCTTGGTTCACTGTTGTAAAGTAAGATATGTTATATCAATTGGTCAGCACATGGTGCTTATAAAACAGTATCTGTAGAGCACTGCAAAGCCTGCAGCAGCTTTGGCTTAATTCACTTGGCCACACCACACTGGATACGCCCAATCTCATCTGATTTTGGAAGCTAAGCAGTGTTGGGCCTGATTAGCCACCTGGGAGTACAAGGTGCTGTAGGTATTTTTAATCTACAGCCACACCACTCTGGATACGCTCAAACTCATCTGAGCTTGGAAGCTAAGCAATGTGCATAGTGTTTTGCCATCTGGGGGAAACTGGTGATCCAACTAGATTGCATACTAATACATGCTAGTTCAAACTGTTAAAAATAGCTCAGTTGGGGCTTACACTATCAATATAAACCTACCATAGGTTTAACAGTCAGGAAAGCTCTCCAGAGGCTGCTCCCAAGAGCGCGCTCCCGGCGCCGGCCACTAGATAGGGCCCATTAACTAAGCTGTGGTTAAGCAGCAGTCATCTCAGGTTTTAAGCCTGTGTGAGCTCACATTTAGTTTCAGACTTCTAAAAAATGTATTATAACTCTGTATCAGGATATATCTGGATATTTGTATATGGGTATATAATATATATGTGTATGTATACATATATGGAATATATATATATTTATTAAGGTCTGAGTATGTGTGAATATACATTGTTGTATGTGTGTGTAGATAGATATATATATATATATATATATATATATGCTGACATTAAAAATCTATTTTGCAGTAAGCAAGACTAATTGGTCAGCACAAAGTGCTTATTAAACAGTATCTGTTGAGCACGGCAAACATGGTGAGTTCAGGCCTCATCTGCAGCAGCTTTGCTTATTGTTTTTACAGGTGGCTCTGTAGCTAAGTGGTTAGGCTTTCAGGCCACAGTGAACATTGTGATTGCATGGACACTGGTTCAGATCCTGGTTTAACAGGTGTTAAAAAAAAAAACATGGTAGGACACCATTTTCTTTTAACGTTACTTCCTGGTTCTTTCCCGGAGGTTGCTGCTCTACAACACTTAGCATCTGGAGGAGCGGTGTGTTGTTAGGAGTTTAATTTATTAATTGTTTTTTGTACAGCATGACTCTACAGGAAGATTCACTATTGCTAGTAACCACATGCACGGTAATGCAGGTTAATACACACGTTACTTCCGTGGTGTACTTACTGGTTGGAGTACATGATCACTAAGTCTAATGCATAGTCAAACAAGCAGCTTCGCTGCAAAGTCGGTCACACAGTGTGTCGGACAAATACGAATCTGGGCCAGAGGCGCAATGTATAACGCATCTGACTATAGATAACAAGATTGTAGGTTCGTCTCCTACCTGGCTCGTTTAAGTTGTCGTGATCGTATAGTGGTTAGTGCTCTGCGTAAAAACTGCACAGACAGACCCTTACCGGTCCTCTTTTGGGGGAATACGGGGGCATGTACTGCCTGAAAGGAAAAAATAAAAAAATAAAAACATTTTTTTTTTTTTTTTACTGTTTCAGTTAGATTGTTGCGGTCGATTTACCGCCAGCCCTCATAGCACCAGGCCAGTGCGTCAGGTTCTCAGCGAAGGCTGAACGATTTCCAATGAGAGACAATTACAATTATTGGGTGTTTTACTACCTATCGGAGTGTACCCTACACAGCAGTAGGGCTGTTGCTTCGCCCTGCTTTGGTAAGGGTTTTGAGGTAACAAGGCTGTAGGGGCAGGGCACTCCAGTTCAGGTTTGCCCTAAATAAAGACCACCTTACACTTCTTGCTACCTACAGCTTCTTTGGACGTTGGCAGTTGGTTCTTGCGTTTTCAGCTTCGCTAGTGGCGCATAACGTCCACTTTGGCTACGTTCCTAACAGGCGGAGTCGGATTCCAAACGAGATAGATCGCAGACCAAGTGGGGGGGGGGAAATCTGATTTCCTACCATTGTCTACGCGAATTCCTGAACGATTCCGTCTCAACGACTTCAATTCCTAGGCATGATTCTCGGTACGGTAAATCAAAGAATTTACCTACCCGAACAGAAAGTACAGGTCATTCGTCATCTGGTACAATTAGTGCTCAAGCCACGCACAGTCTCGGTTCATTTGTGAATTCGCCTATTAGACACAATAGTGGCGGCTTTCGAAGCGCTTCAGTTCGGAGGACTTCACTCACGTCCTTTTCAATTGGATGTGCTCGCACAGTGGTCGGGCTCGCATCTGCAGATTTACCGCAGGGTGAGGTTGTCTCCAAGGGCAAGAGTGTCTCTACTCTGGTGGCTCAAAGTACAGAATCTAACCGCAGGGAAACGGTTCGGTGCCTGGAATTGGATAATTCTCACGGCGGACGCGAGTCTCAGAGGTTATGGAGCTGTAGTTCAAAATTATCAGCTCCAGGGTCTCTGGGCGGTTCACGAAAGATTGCGGTCTATAAATGTCCTGGAACTCCGGGCAATTTACAATGCGCTACGACAAGCAGTGCACAGGCTGCAGGCTCAGGCTGTTCAGGTGCAGTCAGACAATGCGACGGCGGTCGCATACATCAACAAACAAGAAGGAACGAAAAGTCGTATGGCAATGCGGGAAGTAGCTTAAATCCTCTATTGGGCCGAGTATTACCAAATGATATTGTCGGCAGTAGTCATTCTGGGAGTGGACAACTGGGAGGCGGATTATCTCAGCCGTCTGAATTTTCAAGGAGAATGGGCATTAAATCTAGAAGTATTTCACATGCTGGTCCAGAAATGGAGTTACCCGCAGGTGGACCTGATGGCTTCTCGCCACAATCATCAAACGCCCCAGGTCGTGTCCAGAACGAGAGATCCAAAGGCAGTGGATGCTCTCACAATCACGTGGCCATACAGTCTCGTGTATCTGTTTCCACCATTTCCACTGCTCCCTCTGTGGCTAAAACGGATCAAAGGAGAGTCCGTCACAGTTATACTAGTGGCGCTTCTTTGGCCTCGGAGAGTTTGGTTCTCGGATCTCCGCGGTCTACTCGCAGTCGGTCTTTGGCCGCTCCCACTACGTTCTGACCTGTTTCAGCAGGGTCCGTTCCTTTACCCCGATTTAGCGCGGCCGCGTTTGACGGGGTGGCTGTTGAGACAGCCCTCTTCAGAAGAGAGGGCATTCCAGAATCGGTTATACCAACCATGTTACGAGCTAGGAAGCCGGTTACGGCAGCTCATTATTACAGAATTTGGCGTGCCTATGTAGGTTGGTGTGAAGCTCGGAAGTTTCCGACATCATCTTTTAAGTTATCCCGTCTTTTGTTATTTCTACAGATGGGGTTAGATAGAGGTCTGAGTTTATCCACACTTAAAGTGCAGATATCGGCGTTGTCCATTTATTTTCATAGTAGATTGGCCCTATTGCCGTCGGTTCACACCTTTATGCAGGGTGTCCTCAGAGTTCAGCCTCCATTCACTCCACCTACTGGCCATAAGACTTGAATCTGGTTTTTAGATTTCTTAGTCTTTTTATTATGAACCCTTACAACAAGTGGATATTAAATTTCTCAATTGGGAAAACAATTTTTCTTTTAGCCTTAGCGTCAGCAAGGCGTGTTTCAGATTTGGGTGCTTTGTCGTGCAAGCCACCGTATTTAGTGTTTCATGATGACAGAGCGGAACTCCGGACGAATTCCGCTTTTCTACCAAAGGTAGTGTCATCTTTTCACATCAATCAACCAATAGTAGTTCCTGTGTTACAGGAGACTCTGGTAGGTTGGATGTGGTACGCGCATTACGCATTTATGTATCCCGAACGTCGACCGTTCGTAAGACGGATACGTTGTTTGCTCTCTCTGATGCTGCCAAGATGAGTTGGCCAGCTTCTAGGCAGACCTTATCCAGTTGGATTAAACTGACCATACGTCAGGCTTACCTTCATGCTAGGTTACAGCCGCATACATCAGTAACAGCTCATTCCACACGGGCTGTGGGAACATCATGGGCAGCGAGTCGTGGAGCTTCTACGACACAGCTTTGCCGGGCGGCCACATGGTCTTCGGTCCACATGTTTGTGCGCCTCTACAAGTTTGATACGTTGGCGGCATCAGCATCTAGCTTTGGCCGCCTAGTGTTACAGGTGCCAAACAGCTCTCCCGCCCACGGGGGGAAACTTTGGTACGTCCCAAGAGTACTCCAGTGACCCCTAGTGGATGAAAAAGAAAATAGGATTTTGGTACTTACCAGGTAAATCCTTTTCTTTGAATCCATAGGGGGCACTGGACGCCCACCCAGAGCAGTTTACCTGGTTTGGGGTAGGTTCAGTAGATCTTATGGTAACACATTTTCACCGACTGGTTCAGATTAACAAGTTCTAATCAGTTATGGTGTCAACTGTTTAGTTGTCAGTAATGTTGTGTCAACTTTATTGTTGTCCGTTATGTTATATGTAATTCTACACTGTCAACCTCTCTATCGCTCCTGTTCGGCTCAGTAAAAAACACTGAGGTACTCAGGGATATGGAGGGGAGGTGTAGTTTCAAAATTAATTTATTCAGTGCCTACTTCCTGTGGAAGCCGTCCATATCCCAAGAGTACTCCAGTGCCCCCTATGGATTCAAAGAAAAGGATTTACCTGGTAAGTACCAAAATCCTATTTTTCTGCAGATGCCCGAAGTAAATGCGTGCGCGCCTGTATCGTTCTAGTAATTTTTGCGATTGGATCTCGAATAGTGATCCAGCCTGAATCAGGCCCAATGTTGGCAACCATAGAAATTGGCAATTGTAGAAACAAAATCTACTTTCTTATGCTGAGTACACACTGTGCGATATATTGTTCATAAAGCTGACGAAAGATACATATCATTACGTACAAGATTAAGCAAGAAAAAAAAAAACTACCACATTTTAAAGGTTAACAAAAAAGGCATGGAAAAAACTATTCAAAGTACATGATTTAAAAGTGCACGGGATACAGTTTATCTTCAATTGGTTTTGAATACGATATCATAATTTCTTTGTGTATGGCAGCTTTCAGTTCATTAGAGGTTCTAGACCTCAGCTTTAAACTGGCCCTATTGGCTGGGTAGAGGCCTTTCATGAAGCTGATGAGGAATGTTTTCTGCCCAGTAATGAAAATTCAGCTTATTAATATAGGCAGACAAATGAAAGTGAGCTTTGTCAAGAAATTGCAGTGAAAAGACCCGCAGACTGTTACGAAACTTCAGAAATTTACTCCAAATGTGTATCACGAATGAAGGTCTCCATTTAGACGATATTATATTCAAAACCATTTGAAATTAAACTGTTTTCCATGCACTTTATATTATGTACTAAAAATGTGAATAGCATTTTCCATGTCTTGGGAGGTTTGCCTCACCCTGTACATCACCTCGTGTATACACACTATATATCTGCAAATGGCGTAATTCTCAGACATACTGTATTGTGTTGAACCTGCAGCACAGCAATTACCAATATATCTTGTAGCTATATCGGTACATATGCCTGTATGTACAGGCAACTGACCAAGTGACCTGTTATGCTGCCCACAAGAACCTCCGACAACAACATCGCAGCTGGCTGGGCAAATTTAAATGTCTGCCCAGTTGTGTTGCTTGCCCAGACATATTGGGGGTGATTAAAATGTTTTTTGGGAACCCAAAGTAATGTGCACCGATCAGAGCAATTAAATCATCAATCGTTGCTCTGATCAGGCGGCCATTACTTTTTAAGTGCCCAAATAGACGGGTTTAGCTGCGAATAGCAGCAAAGGCCATCTACAGTCCTGGTTAGTATGTCCAAACTACCGTATAGGTGCCTAAACTAGATTCTTTTCACACATTTCTTCCCAGCACCTCAGGAAGCAGCAATAAGAAATGTCTCTCCCATCTAATGGGTGCTGGAACAGAGCAACAATTGATTTGCTCCATTTTGCACACCCTAGTGATAGCCATGGAGGAAAATAATTGAATTACACCCATTGTGTGGCTGATTGTTTAGTGTACTGTATATGTTTGGAAAAATCGGTTGCACAGTCGCTGGGTCCGTTGGTCGGTGGCACAGTCGGCCAAGTGTGTATTTACTAGATTTGTTTAGTAAAGCTTTTTATACTGTAGTAGATAAGCATTGGTGTAACTACCGAGGGTGCAGGGGTTTCAGCTTCTATGGGGCCCAGGCTGCCTTGAGTGCCTGCTGCTCCCACCAACACCCAGTCATGGGCTGCGTCGAAGGCTGATAGCTCACCTTCACTCCCTCTAAGAACAGCAACCAATAGCATAAATCCCCCCAAGGCTGCAGCCACACGGATGACATAGTGGGAGAGGGGAGGAAGGGGTACCTGGCCAGCTCAGAGAGCTACAATTTGCAGGTATTTATGGGGTGGGGTCGGGTCGGGAAGTATCCTCCCCCTTCAGAGACCTCTGCTGGACTGGAGTCAGGTAGTGATCACTCCCCGTCCTCCCTCTCTACCTGACAAGACTGTTTCTCTCTCTCCCTCACTCGCTTCCTGGCACACTCCCTCTCTCTCTCACCCTGACACTGTCTCTCTCTCTCTCTCTCTCTCTCTCTCTCTCTCTCTGACACTGTCTCTCTCTCTCTCTCTCTCTCTCTCTTGACAACAGTCTCTCTCTCTCCCTGACATTGTCTCTCCCTGATGGCACTGTCTCTCTCCTATCTCTCTCCCTGACACTGTCTCTTTCTCTACATGACAACACTATCTCTCTCCATGACACTGTCTCTCTCTATCCTTCACTCTTTTCCTGGCACACTCCCACTCTTTCTTCTTGACGCTGTCTCTCTTTCCATAACACTGCCTCTCTCTCCCTGACACTGTCTCTCTACAGACAACACTGTCTCTCTATCTCCCTCCCTCTCTCTCTCTGCCTGAAACTGTCTCTATCTCTCCCTGACAATATTGTCTCTCCCTCCCTCTCTCTTCCTGACACTATCTCTATCCCTGATGACAATGGGGGTAATTCCAAGTTGATCGCAGCAGGACATTTTATAGCAGTTGGGCAAAACCATGTGCACTGCAGGGGAAGCGGTTATAACATTTGCAGAGAGAGTTAGATTTGGGTGGGTTATTTTGTTTCTGTGCAGGTTAAATACTGGCTGCTTTATTTTTACACTGCAATTTATATTGCAGATTGAACACACCACACCCAAATCTAACTCTCTCTGCAAATGTTATATCTGCCTCCCCTGCAGTGCACATGGTTTTGCCCAACTGCTAAAAAATGTCCTGCTGCGATCAACTTGGAATTACCCCCAATGTCTCCCTCCCTCTCTCTCCCTGATGACACTGTCTCTCTCTTTCCCTCATTCTCTTCCTGGCACACTCTTTCCCTCTCTCTGTGACACCGTCAATCTCTCTTCCTGACACTCTCTCTCGCTCTCACTGACACTGTCTCTTTCTCTCCCTGATGACACTGTCTCTCTCTCTCTCTCTCTCCCACATTCTCTTTCTGGCATACTCCCTCTCTTTCTTCTTGGCACACTCTCTCTCTCTCTCTCTCTCTCTCTCTCTCTCATTGTCCCTCTCTCTCCCTGACACCATCTCTCCTCTCTCCCTGATACTCTCTTCTGACACTATCTCTCTCCCTTTCTGTCTGACACTGTCACTCTCCCTCTCACTGACACTGTCTCTCCTTATCTCTGTCTCCCTGACACTTTCTCTCTCTCCCTGACACTCTCTCCCTCTCTCTCTGACACTGTCTCACCCTCTCTCCCCCTGACACTGCCTCTCTCTCTCCCCGACACTGTCTCTATCTCTCTTCTCGACACTGTCTCTCTTTCTCCCTGACAATGTGTCTCTCCGTGACACACAATCTTTATCTGAAACTGTATCTCCCTCTCACTCTGTGACGCTCTCTCTCTCTCCCTGACACTGTCTTTCTCACTATTTCTCTCTTCCTGACACTATCTCTCCTCCTCTCTCCCTGACACATTCTCTCTCCCTGACACCCTCTCTCTATATATTTTCCCTATAGTGGGGAAAATACTGGAAGGTATAATAATGGATAGCATACTAGAGTACTTGGATACCTCCAAGGTTATTAATAGGAATCACCATGGTTTTGTGAAGGATAGGTCATGTCAAAATAACTTAATAAGCTTCTACAAGAAATTGAGCGATAATATTGGTCAGGGTAAAGCAGTGGATGTGGTCTTTTTGGACTTTGCAAAGGCTTTTGACAAAGTCCCACATAAGAAACTATTGTACTTAGGTGAGTAATTGGCTGTACAACAGGGAACAGGGGTGGTCATTCCGGGTTGATCGCTCGCTAGCTGTTTTTAGCAGCCGTGCAAATGCTATGCCGCCTCCCACTGGGAGTGTATTTTAGCTTAGCAGAAGTGCGTACGAAAGGATCGCAGAGCGGCTACAAAGTTTTTTTGTGCAGTTTTAGAGTAGCTCAAAACCTACTCAGCACTTGCGATCACTTCAGACTGTTCAGTTCCTGTTTTGACGTCACAAACATGCCCTGCGTTCGCCCAGCCACGCCTGCGTTTTTCCTGGCACGCTTGCGTCTTTTTCAACACTACCTGAAAACGGTCAGTTGACACCCAGAAACGCTGACTTTATGTCAATCACTCTGCGGCCAGCAGTGTGACTGAAAAGCTTCGCTAGACCCTGTGTGAAACTACATCGTTTGTTGTAATAGTATGTAACGCATGCGCATTGCGCCGAATACGCATGCGCAGAAGTGCCGATTTTTTTGCCTCATCACTGTACATCGAATTAATGCAGCTAGCGATCAACTCGGAATGACCACCAGTGAGTGGTGATTAATGGGATGTTCTCTGACTGGACCTCAGTGGAATACTGCAGGGTTCAGCTTAGTGGAATACTGCAGGGTTCAGTACTCGGGCCACTGCTGTTTAACATATTCATAAATGACCTAGGAGAGAGAGACTAGAAAGCACAGTGTCAATTTTGATGCAGACGATACTAAACTGTGTAGAGTAATTAATTCAGACAAGGATGTTGAGTCTCTGTCTACGGAATGATTTATCTAGACTAGAGGTCTGAGCAGACAAATGGAGAATGAGGTTCAATATAGACAAAAATGTAAAGTTATGCACTTTGGGACTAAGAACAATCGTGCAGCATATACATTAAATGGGGAAAATGTAGGGATAAGGGTAGTTGAAAAGGATTTGGGTGTGTTCAACGATAATAGACTTAGTAGCAGTACACAATGTCAAAATGCAGCAACAAAAGCAAATAAGGTGTTAGCATGCATAAAACGGGGAATGGAGACAAGAGATGAGAGTGTAATCCTACCACTGTATAAATTATTGGTATGGCCACACCTGGATATTGTGTACAGTTCTGGGCTCCTCACTATAAAAAAAATATCTTCAAACTCAAAAGGGTTCAGAGGCGAGCCACCAAACTGGTTAAGGGCAGTACTTAAAGTGGGTCTAGAGAGGTGGCGGAACTCACCCCCCTCCTCCCGGCACCCATGCAATAAAGGTATTGCACGTGTGCCCCCTCAAAAGGGGCGTAGTCTCAAAAAGAAAGGGGCGTGGTCACAAAATAGTAATAATGCCCACAGTAGTAGCACCCCTAATACACATAATGCCCACAGTAGTAGCACCCCATAATACACAATGCCCACAGCAGTAGTGCTCCTCATGCATTGTCCACTGTACTGGTAGTGCCCACAGTGGTAGTGCCGCTTATATAGAGCCCATAGTAGTGGTACCCCTTATGCAATGCCTTAAGTAGTGATGCCCCTTATGGAAGTGTCCCCTTTACAATGCCCTCATCAGTAGTGCCCCCATTAGTAATGCCCTTAATGGTAATGCCCCTGTATATGATTTCCCCCAGTAGTAATTTCACCTGTAGTAATGCCCCAAGTCGTTTAGCCCCTTTTACAATGCCCACAGTAGTAGTGCTCCTTATCCATTGTCCACTGTACTGGTAGTGCCCACAGTGGTAGTGCCCCTTGTATAGAGCCCATAGTAGTGGTGCCCCTAATGTTATGCCCCCAGTAGTAGTGCTCCTTATGTCCCCAGGAGTGATGCCCCTTATGAAATGCCCCCTTTACAATGCCCTCATTAGTAGTGCCCCCATTAGTAATGCCCTTAATGGTAATGCCCTTGTGTAGTATTTCCCCCAGTAGTAATGTCACCTGTAGTAATGCCCCCAGTCATTTAGCCCCCTGTAGTTTAGTCCCAGTAGTTATGCCCTCAGTGGTAATGCCCCTGCAGTTATGACCCCGGTAGTTTACCCCACTTTAGTTTAGCCTCCCAGTGTTAATGCCCCCAGTAGTTTAGCCCCTGTTGTTTAGTCCTCATGTAGTTTGCCCCATGTAGTTTATCCCCTAATGGTAATGACCCCTGCAGTTTAGCCCCTGCAGTTATGCCCCATGTATTTAGCCCCCCAGTAGTAATGCCCCCAGTAGTTTAGCCCCTGTAGTTTAGCCCCATGTAGTTTGCCCCCAGTAGTTTAGCCCCTGTAGTTATGCCCCCAGTAGTAATGACCCCTTTTAGTTTAGCCCTCCTGTAGTTTAGTCCACCTGTAGTTTAGCCCCCAAGTAGTAATTCCCCCATTAGTTTAGCCCCTGTAGTTATGTCCCCAGTAGTAATGCCCCTGTAGTTACGTCCCCAGTAGTAATGCGCCCCTGTAGTTATGCCCTAGTAGTAATGTGCTCCTGTAGTTTGCCCCAATGTAGTTTGCTCCCAGTAGCTTGCCCCCTTGTAGTTAGCCCCCAGTAGTTAGCACCTGTAGTTTAGCCCCATGTAGTTTGACCCCAGTAGTTTGCCCCAAGTAGTAATGCCCCCAGTAGTTTAGCACCAGTAGTTATGCCCCCAGTAGTTTATCTCCCAGTGGTAATGCCACTACTGTTATGACCCCGGTAGTTTACCCCACTTTAGTTTAGCCTCCCAGTGTTAATGCCCCCAGTAGTTTAGCCCCTGTAGTTTAGTCCTCATGTAGTTTGCCCCATGTAGTTTATCCCCTAATGGTAATGACCCCTGCAGTTTAGCTCCTGCAGTTATGCCCTATGTAGTTTAGCCCCCAGTAGTTTAGCCGCTGTAGTTTAGCCCCATGCAGTTTGCCCCCAGTAGTTTGCCCCAAGTAGTAATGCCCCCAGTAGTTTAGCCCCTGTAGTTATGCCCCCAGTAGTGATGCCCCCTTGTAGTTTAGCCCTCCTGTAGTTTAGCCCCCAAGTAGTAATTCCCCCAGTAATTTAGTCCCTGTAGTTATGCCCCCAGTAGTAATGCCCCTATAGTTATGCTCCCAGTAGTAATGACCCTGTAGTTTTGCCCCAGTAGTAATGCACCCCTGTAATTTGCCCCATTGTAGTTTTCTCCCAGTAGCTTGCCCCCTTGTAGTTAGCCCCTGTAGTTTAGCCCCATGTAGTTTGCCCCCAGTAGTTTAGCTCCCAAGTAGTAATGCCCCCCTGTAGTTTTTCCTCTTGTAGTTTAGCCCCCCTGCAGTTTAGCTCCCAAGTAGCAATGCCCCCAGTAGTTTAGCCCATGTAGTTATGCCTCCAGTAGTTTGCTCCCAAGTAGTAATGCACCCAGTAGTAATGGCCCCTAGTAGTTTGTCCCCTTGTAGTTTGCCCCCAGTATGTTGCCACCTTGTAGTTTGCCCCCAGTAGCTTGCCCCTTTGTAGTTTGTCCCAGTAGTTTGCCCCCTTGTAGTTTTTCCCAGTAGTTAGCCCCCTTGTAGTTTGCCCCTAGTATCTTGTCCCCTTGTAGTTTGCCCCCAGTAGCTTGCCCCTTTGTAGTTTGCCCCCTTGTAGTTTTTCCCCAGTAGTTAGCCACCTTGTAGTTTGCCCCTAGTATCTTGCCCCCTTGTAGTTTGCCCCCAGTAGCTTGCCCCTTTGTAGTTTGCCCCCTTGTAGTTTTTCCCCAGTAGTTAGCCACCTTGTAGTTTGCCCCTAGTATCTTGCCCCCTTGTAGTTTGCCCCCAGTAGCTTGCCCCTTTGTAGTTTTCCCCCTTGTAGATTGCCCCCTTGTAGTTTGCCCCCTATAGCTTGCCCCCAGTAGTTTGCCCCCCAGTAGTTTGTCCCCAGTAGATGCAACACTCACTCACACATATGTTTAAAACAAAACACCCTACTTACCATGCTCCGCTCCCACGTCCGACCGCTGTGATCCTCCTGGCGTCCGCTCCTCAGCACTATGAGAGAGATGTCATGACTAGAGATGAGCGGATTCGGTTTTACTCGGTTTTACTCGGTTCTCAAAACGGCATCTTATTGGCTCACTGATGTCACGTGTTTTGGATAGCCAATCGGATGCCGTTTTGAGAACCGAGTAAAACCGAATCCGCTCATCTCTAGTCATGACGTCTCTCCCATAGCGCACACTGGCAGAGTCGGAAGCCGGAGCTCTGTAGTGAGTTCATGCCGCCGGCTTCCACTGTGGAGAGGGAGCTAGGCACCCACTGGTAACACAATCTCCCTGCTGCACTGAGCACACATTGGGTTAGGTGAGTTGGAGGAGGTGGAACTGCATTCCGTCTCCAAGTGGAACTGACGGAATGCAATTCCGCCCCATTCCAGCTCACTTTAACCCCTGGTTAAGGGGTTAGAGGCACTGAATTATGAGGAAAGACTTACAAGGTTAGATATGTTTATACTGGAAAAGAGGCGGCTGAGAGGGGACATTATTATTTATAAATATAAAAAGGGAAAATCAAAGGATCTATCAAAAAAACGCTACACAGGACACGAGGACAACCCCATGAGGTTAGAAGAGAAAATATTTCATACACAACGGAGGATTTGGAATTCTCTGCCAGAGAAGGTAGTAATGCTGGATTAGATAAATTCCTAACTGAAAGAAATATCCAAGGATACAGCATTTCAATTATATAAAATTTTATAATACAGGTTGAACTCGATGGACATTTTGTCTTTTTTCACCATCATCAACTATGTAACTATGTAACTATGGGGCAGATGTATTAACCTGGAGAAGGCATAAGGAAGTGATAAACCAGTGATAAGTGCAAGGTGATAAACGCACCAGCCAATCAGCTCCTAACAGCAAATTTATATAATGGAGCTGATAGGCTGCTGCCTTTATCACCTTGCACATATCACTGGTTTATCACTTATTTATTCTTTCTCCAGGTTAATACATCTGCCCCAACGTTCTCTCCCTCTCTGTCTCTCCCTCTTTTTCTCCCTGACACTCTCTCTTAATCTCTCTTGCTCCCCTATTTTCTCTCCCTCCCTGATACTCTCTCTCTCACTCCCCTCCCTCTCTTGCTCCTCCTACTTCTCTCTCTGATGCCCTCTCTCTCTCCAACACCCTCTCTCCCCCTGATGCCTTCTCTATCCCCCCTCCTATTTTTTTCTCTCAATTCTCCCTAACACCCTCTCTCTCGTTTCTCTGTTTCTCTATGAACCCCCCCTCTCTCCCTCTCCTCTCTCTCTCTCAAATGCTTTTTGTCTCTCTCTCTCTCTCTCTCTCTCTCTCTCTCTCTCTCTCTCTCTCTCTCTCTCTCTCTCTCTCTCCTGCTCCCCTAAGGGATACTGTAGTCACAATGGTGGTAGTGGTGGTGGTGGGTGGGGGGGAGGAGGGGAGTCTCTAAGATTTTGCTATGGGGCCCCACAAAGTTCTGGTTACACCCCTGTAGATAAGCATAGGTTTCAGTGCAGCTACATTGAATAGACTGAAACCTTTAAAGAGAATACATCAGTTCCCATGATGCTGGTTCTGACAAAAGACAGATAAATATTTCAAACTGTACTTTAAAGCGAGTCATGAACAGTTTCTGTTTACGAGTTGGTTTTCTGCCTAGAACCTGTTCACAGATGTATGTTTGTAGAAGTGGATTTACTGTTCACTCCCAGCAAAATCCAGTGAAAGTCTATTTTAATTATCTTCACAGTGCCAGAGCAAATAATAGACAGTGTCCTCTTATTAACAAACTAGTAATTGTGTTTAGTGCTATCCAGAATCATCACTGCAGGACAGACCAGCTCAAGTGGGCTAATCAAGAGAGTGCATCTGTGAGGAGTGATTATCATCTGCTACTATAAAATACTCTGTACTGCACAAATACTTCAACTGTGATGTGCTGTTACACATTTGTATCTGTAAGCTATTATTATAGTTAATATGCACCTTATAAATGACATGTCACCAAATCCACCCAAGCCATACCCAAAGCTTCCCATAATAGGCCATTCTCTGGTTGGGCTACACCCAGTTCCTGGTAGATAAAATAAGGACTGTTAGCAAGAATTTGTTATAACTTGCAATGTGCTTTAACCCGAATATGGATACAGTATCAGATGCATGTACAGAAAAGGTTTATTATCCACAGCAAATGTGACTGCAAGGTTATACAGAGCCATTGAAGGCTGAAAATACAAATACAAAATACAGGATACAGCTTAAAGTATGCAGACAGAAACATCCAGAAATAATATGCAAGTGTGAGTATGCATGCAGAAAGGTAGACAGAATAATTCAGAATATATACAGACATAACTCAGCTGGATGGTATTGGGATCCGGGCGCTTGCGATGCCAGCACAGACAGCAGCATCCCGATGTTCATGATCCTGAAACCTACTAGGTAAGTATGCTATCCCTAATTACCAAACCTTTGAACCTTCCCTACCCGCATCCTATCCCTAATAACCCCCCCCCCCCCCTTTCCCTAAAGCCTAACCCTAATCAGTGTCAGTATTCCAACTGCTGGGATTCCAAATGCCAGAATCCTGACCGGATCCCATCTCAGCAATGGAAAGGCAGATGATCAAAGTGGCAGTTTAAAGTGTATATCACAGGCAGGCTGCAGATGGATAAATCCAGAGCTCAGGCAAAGAGCAACAGTATGTCAGAAAGGAGGCTATCACAGGAACCTAATATAATGTCATTAACATTACAGGCAGATGCCAAGTATGGGAATGACCATCACTAACACTGTGTCAGTGGGACATACATAACAGGTGATGTACTGGTGATAGCAGTAATGAGGAGATTAGCATCGTGCAGATGAGATCCACAATACTCAAGGGCAGTGGTTCCCAAACTTTTTTGCGTTATGGCGCCCTAGAGTATCAGAATTTTTTTCACGGCACCCCTAGGACAAAAATGTCTTATTGAGAAATTTAGAAAGAAATATTAAATTAAGTAGATTGTGTTTATATGTTATCCTTAGGCTCAATTGTGTGGTGATGGACGAGATTTGCTTCTATTTGTCCCCATATGTTATGACTGGCAGCCACCAGCACTGGTTTTGCCTATTATATTGACCACAAATAATTTGAATTGGTCCTGGACCACCAATCCAAGGCACCCCTGCAAGTGTCCCGAGGCACCCCAGGGAGCCACGGCACACAGTTTGGGAACCACTGCTCTAGGGAGTTGAGTCCAGACAGCTGCCCCTACAGGTGAACCCCAGTACAGCACTATACAAATATACGCAGTTCTTACAGTTATTACTTCATATTCATAAAAAATTACTAAATTATATATCTTTAAAATAATTGTGTCATCTCCACAATGCATGTTCAGAGTAAGCCTTGGTGCACACACCAACAGCTCCCACTGTGCAAGGGATATGGGACAGCCTTAGGAGAAGAAGAATGGCTGCCAGGGTAAGTATGAAAGCAAGAAGGGGGTCGTGATGGAGCTGCTATTGGGAAGGGGCAGAGTGGGGGAAGGAGATTGAGGTGACTCAGCATATTTCGGGTCTGTTAAACCAAAAACAGTATCACTCAGTTAAACAAGTATGAATCTGCAGCACCTGAAAAAGAGGTAATGCCAACCACACAACAACACAAAGAAATGTAATTTAGCTGCACTGGTAAACCTGACATTATTTAACCAGTGTTTAAAAAATAATAATTTGTTTAGTAGATTATTAAATACATAGAAACTAACATATCAGTTCCAACGAGTATTCCCACTTAAAAAATGTATCTATCATAATGAACATAAAAATACCGTAGCCAGAGACCCCTTTTTTATAACATTACATCTGTGGATGTTCAATCAAGTGATCAATATTCAATCAGGTGTCCAATGATACTTTTTTAACAGGCATTATTAAAACATAATTTATTTTTATTAGATAAGAGCTGATTAATCTCAAGGATATGTAAGAGTCCTTAGTTGTTGTTTTTTAAATTGGTTTAGAATTTGTGAACAGTAACTAGGCAGATGAGTTTAGGGCTTTTTATTGATCACGAGTGGCCAATGAGGGAGTCTGGGGGAGTGGCTATTCCTCAGCTAAGTATCTTGGATTGGAGAGTGCATCTCTGCTCCTTATACTAACAAAACTAGGGGTGTAGCTATCCTCTTTCACAGAAATCTCCAATATTCCATTCTTAAAAAATGTATTGATCCCGAAGGTAGATTTATCTTGCTGGATGTTTCTATTGATAACACGACTTATACCTTTTTGAACCTTTATGCACCTACTGGATCTAATAACCTTTTTTTTGCAGATATTTTCTGGAGAGTCCTATCTTGGGGAGGTCAGAATCTGATTTTAGGGGGTGACTTCAACACGGTTGTTGATCCGTCCATAGACAGATAAGGGGTGAGTACCAACAGACCCGGTTCATCTTCCACTCTTCTTCTCCCCTTCTGTTCTCAACTTGCTCTACTAGACCCTTGGCGTATACATCATCCCCTCACTCGGGACTATTCTTTTTATTCACATCCACATTCCACCCACTCTCGCATTGACTATCTATTCTTATCTAAACATCTGCTCTTTAAAGTATCTCACACCTCAGTCAAAGACATTATTATTTCAGACCATGCCCCCGTAACTCTATCCCTACACTTAGCTCTACCTCAGTGTATCTCCAAATGTTGGAGGTTCCCGGCATATCTTATGCACTCTGAAGATTTCTTGCTGCATCTTAAACATACCTGGCTTGAATATGTCACTGACAATTTGGAACAAGAATCTAATACCCCACATTTTGGGGGGGCCTCTAAGGCTGTCCTTAGAGGACATATTATTTCTTATGTTAATTCTAAACGCAAGAAATTTAACGCTACATTGCAGGAGCTGAGTATGGCGCTCACGCTGTCTTATCGTACCTATATACAGTGCGATAGTCCTATCCACAGGGAAACGTACCTCATGGCAAAGCAAATCTATGACACCTTCCTTACTGAACAAGCCCAAATGAGCTATGACTATAGCAGGAATAAATTCCATAGGTGGGGGAATAAGTCAGGAAAGCTTCTGGCTAATTTAGTCAGAGGGCCGCTGAATAAAACGTGGGTTGATGCGCTACACAGTTCTGGAACTATCCTTTCCAATCCCACTGATATCTGTTCTGCTTTTATGCACTTCTATAAATCTCTTTATACTGCGGAGGCTGATAGTGAGCTAGATGGCCAATCCTTTCTGAACGAAGCACAGCTGCCGGAGCTCACGTCGGAGGAAAGAGACTTATTAGATGCTCCTATCACTGATGATGAGGTTCAGTCCACCATTAAATTCCTCCCTAATGGGAAAAGCCCTGGTCCTGATGGCTTTAGTGCTGAATTTTATAAGATGCTAACTGCCGACGTACTCCCTGTTCTAACTTAGCTCTATAACCATATCCTTAAGACAGGAGAGACCCCCTCCATTTTAATGAGGCAAGACTTATTGTGCTTGCAAAGCCTGGCAAGGATCCCACCCTGGTCGGCTCTTATCGCCCTATCTCGCTTTTTAACCAGGATTTTAAAATCCTAACTAAAATAATGGCTAACAGATTGCAGACCTGCCTACCCCGCCTAATTTCTCCTGCGCAGATGGGTTTTGTCAAGGGTAGACAATCCACACGGGGAATAAGAGCAGCCCTGGCCGCAATATCTCACACTCATCTTTGTCAGGCCAAAAGTAATATCATTATAAATCTAGATGCAGAAAAGGCGTTTGATAAGATCGCCTGGCCTCATCTGGCTAGAGTGCTTATCCACCAACACTTTGGCCCATTGTTTCGCAACTTGGTGCAGACTTTCTACACTAACCCTGTGGCACAAGTTTTGGTTAAAAGTGTAGCATCCACCCTCTTCACGTTGGAAAGAGGCACCAGACAGGGATGCCCGTTGTCTCCCCTTCTCTTTAATCTGGCGTTGGAACCCCTTATCAGGTTTTTTCTGTTACATAGGGAATACAAAGGCATTGCCGTGGGCACTCGGGAATTGAGGGTGGTGGCATTTGCTGATGACCTTCTCCTTTTTTTGTCCGACCCCCGCCTTTCGATCCCCCAATTGATCACCACAATTGACCGCTTTTCTTCTTTTGCGGGATTTTCTGTTAACTATGGGAAGTCGGAGGCATTGACCATATTTGGACGGGCGAGAACAGGGTGGGGCGACACCTTTCCTTTTAAATGGGCGACCACTTACATAACTTTTCTAGGTGTTGTGCTCCCCACAAATCCTTGTCATTTGTACAATATTTCCCTGGTTTTGCGCAAAATTAAGACTGAGCTTGGTCTTTGGCAAACCCTTCCTCTGAACTTGCTAGGATGCTGCAATCTGTATAAGATGGCTAGCTTCCCAAAACTTCTTAATATTTTACAGATGACTCCTTTATTATTATCTAGCTCAGACCTATCCTCACTAAATACTTCCATTACCAATTTCATCTGGTCTGGAAAATGACCCCGGATTAGTATGAAAAACTTGTTCCAAACAGTACTTAGAGGTGGAGTTAACCTGCCCAACATCAAACAATATAACCTTGCCTGTCTCCTTCGCATTGCTTTGGACTGGCTCGGAGATAACAATTACTATACAGACTCCACTCTGGATTCACAATTCTGCGCTCCTCTATCTCTCAGTTAAATACTACATGCCAGACCTTCCAAATTGCCCTTAAGTATCACTAATAATTTATTACTATTTCCCATTATACAAGCATGGAGAATGGCAAGGAAGCCTCTTAAACTTCAATATTTCTACTCACTTTCGCTACCCTTGGTCGGCAACCTGGAGTTTCAGGAGGGGAGCGCCTTGAGACCCTTCACTGCCTGGTATTCTTCTGGTATCCGTAACCTACGTGACTTGCTTAATGCCTCCCATCTCCCGCTGTCCTTTGATGAAGCAAGGGATAAATATGGCTTGCACCCTCGACAGGAGTTTTCTTACTTCCAGGCAGTCCACTATCTTAAAACCGTTTTGCCCAAATTGACGGACTATGATCTTCTAGATCCTCTTCTCATACTTCTCCGCTCTGGCTTCTATTCTATCTCGACTATTTATGCACGTATACGCACAGAAATTGACCCTGCTACGGATCTTTCAGAACTGTCCCAATGGTCCTCCCGCATTCCATCGATCACCCCTGACTCCCTCTTAAATCATTTTCAGCTGACTCTGAAACTCATTCCAGCTAGCTCGTACCAACAAATGGCCTATAAAATGCTCCATAGAGCCTATATCTCACCTAATCGCTGGCATTTAATGGGCATCTCGGAAGAAGTGAGATGCACCAAATGTTTGGCTGATGGGGCAGATCTTTTGCATTGTTTTTGGGATTGTGGTTTAATTGGAAAGTTTGGCATGAGGTACATCAATATGGTACTACGACGCTAGGCGTGTCTTTCCATTGCACTATGTCTTGGGCTCTGTTTGGCTATTTAGCGGACCAGACGGACATCCCAAGGACCACCAAAAAGCTTCTTGTGATATTGTCAGCGGCCAGCAGAAAAGCCATTTTACAGCAGTGGATCCATGATTCTACTCCCACTCTCTCAATGGTAACATCTAGACTATTCTTTTTGTTTACCTTGGATTGGTTGGAGGCTTCCATCTATAAAGAAAAACTCACTCCAACTTTATTCCAATGTTGGGATAATTATATTCGGACACTTCCCATAACCACCAGACCAGCACTTGACAACTGCTTCCAATCTACTTCATGGTATTTACTCCACTCTATAGATAATCCTAACCTCTTAGGTCTTTGAATACCGCACCTTTCTACCCCCTCTTTTCACATTTTTTTTTTCTTTTTCTCTTTATTCTCCTGTATTACCGGGCTGATTGGGATACTGATCTTTTAGATTTGGGAATATCTCTATGGATGGATCGACGGCCTGTGACCTCTAGCGAGCATTGAATTCTTTCACTGTTTTAAATATTTTCGGTTTTATTTTACTTTATTTTATTTTGTTTTAGTTATTGTGTCTATATCTGGAGAATTGGATATAATATATCAATGTCAGCGGAAGACGTCTGTTCCACGTCTGTTTTCTTCTTGCCATTTTGCATTATGCTCTAAATTTTATTCTCCGCTATTACTTGTTACACACGCAATTTTTTCTATTAAAATGTTTAAATGTTTTATTTGAGGAAAATTTCGAAAAGGGTTTCTGATTTCTCCTTGTTCAGCTGTGAGATTGATTATTTGATTTCCTGCGGCCCTTTGGCAGGGTGGCAATATATCTGTACTGTAATATTTTACTGTCTCACTATTCACTGTACCAAATTGCTATTTATGCATTTTCTTCTTTGTACTGTGAGAAATTGGAATAAAAATATTTTGAAAAAAAGTATCTTGTTTCCACTGCCTTTTGCTGTGTTTTGATTGTCTCCTGTTTACATTACATCACATTTCTCCTATCTCCTTTTGAATTTTTCTCTTTCCCTCTCACTCTTCTTAGTGTTTCTCTGTGTTCCTTTCTTTTCTCTCACCTCTCTTTATTTGCATATGATCTATATCCATTCCATGCCCACTGGGTAAAGGTCCTACGTGTCACTTGCTGGGACACAGGAGTGTACCCCAAAGATACCTTGATGTTTTGGAACACAGTTTTTTTTTATTGCTGTAAGTATGGTATGCACAGTTTTGCATTGACCAATGTAGACTTTGGGGTGAATGCTTTTTATTCAGTTACTTCATGTGGTGTACGTGGATGAGATGTAAAGAAACTGTTATGTGCACTTTCTATGATGTTTAGGTGTGAGTTTGTTATGCTATTTTCCCTTACTTATTCGAAGGAATATGGGCTTGTCTATGCTATCACCACCCTTTTGACTTTTGAATCATCACCAAGGGTGTCTAGAATTTTATATACAAACATGTTATACCATGAGCTGTTGTTTTCCTTCTTTTGGTGCATACTGAATATGATTACAAACGCCTTCTAAGAAGAAGAGAAACAGTGGATTATAACATCTCTACTACTGTACAAGTATTTGTGTACTAAGGAGATTATTATTGGACTTCATCACATCCTGCCCTTAATCTGAACCCAAGGGTGGATCTACTGGCCAGTCCAATGTCTCTGAGGCCAATAAGGCTTTTTATCCAGCTGTTCTATCCGAGTTGTATAAATGGTTGGGTTTCTCAGTCAGATGAAGCTGGATTTTCATTGGAAGGCTTTAGTTCAGGTTTTCATATGACATGTTCAGGTTAGGTAAATGTGCAAATAGGAATCTGCATTTGGCCAAGGAGCTTTCCCATGTGGTTCGACAATAGGTTGCATTGGGGTGCAAGTGTGACATTTTCCTACCCCCTCATTGCTGGACTGGGGATTGTGCCCAATAAGGTCACAGGGAAGTATTGATTAATTGACACCTGTTTACCTGCTGAAGTTGCAGTTGTCTACTGATGTGGCTGGCTCGACTGGCTTCGGGGATGCACTTTCAAGGGAAATGGTGCACTTCCCCTTAGCTCTAGTTAAGGATTTTGCAGGGTTTCCGCACCAACCCGCTATTGTTATAATTCTTTCCTATAATTGTTGCAGTAGAAATATCGGCTGACCCACTGTCTAACTGAATTATTACTTTTTGTTGCAAAATTTGAGAGTGGTGCAAGCAATCAATAATTAGCTCTCCGAATCTGCAGTTGTTTAGGCACCTTGTTTTGAAATGCTTGTGGGCTAATATTGTTTTTCAATCCAGGTTCAGGATGAGGTGGCAGATATGTGGTCATGTTTTCAATTTAATAGATTTTGGGAATTGGTCCCGGAGGCCAATCCAATTAGGGTGATGTAGCCACCTTCTGTCTAGCAGATTGTTGAGCCAGAATAGTAAGGCTGGCACAGAGGTCCCTGACCCCATTTGCATTGCAAGTCAATTAGGTGACTTGGCATGACTGGAAGAGTGATCAGGTTAGGTATATGTCCATGGGTAAGTCTTTGGATAATGTTTGGCTGAGTTTGTTTGGGGTTATTATCAGCTGGTCTGGTCTAAGGTGGCCATGTCTTGTGCTCTTTCTGGAATATAATTTTTCTCTCAAGCTTCATGGAAGTTGTGACTCCACCAAGGGCCAAATGTAATGACGCCCATGATTGCCAGAGTTGCGAGATGCCGTCGATCCATCAAGTTTTTTTAAAAGTGGCAAATCACTTACAAGGCAAAACCATGCCTTGTAAGTGATTGCCCCTTTAAAAAAACATCTGAGATCTGTTGGCATCTTGCACCTCCGGCAATCTCTGGCATCATTACATCCGGCCCCAAGTCTTTCATGCTGTTCACAGCACTTAAGGGTTGGTCTAAAGAGACCCCCATGGTGGGAGATTCTCACTGGCAAGTTGATATTAATTTGTTGAAAAGATTAGTTGGGGTGTTTTCTTTAGTTGCTTCATCTTAGTTTGAATAGGTTTTGTTCCAGCTAGCATTTTCTTTAGCTTTTTATGATGCTGTTATGACTATTAAGCTTCTGTGTGTGCACATGCAGGAAGAACCTGAAATGAGGTCAGCTAAAGCCAGGTGAAAACTAAACAAGGTTTATTGCAGTGAGAGAACCAGTAAGATATCAGCATACAGAGAATGGATCCTTGATAAACATGGAACAGAATGCAGTATTCCCAGATAATAGTAATGGCTTGATATTTAACAGGGAGTATGATTATGCTTGAATTTAGATACAGTCCAGATTAATTGCAGAGGTGAAAATGAACATGAAGAAATCCAGGTTAAAACAAAGCAGAGGGAAAATAACATACCAAAATGAAGTAACCAGGCTGGGGTGGAAACAGACTGCAAATAATAATTCAGGAATGCAGATATTGCTCCAGCAGGGCAAGAAGTTTCATAACAAGGCATACTGTAGGTGAAACCAGGCTCCAGGAAATGTCTCAGAGATGCAGGTATGGCAGAAGCAGGACAGGATAACTGGAGAGAGCCTAGTCACAATCCACATGGAACCACAATGATCTGCACATGAATGCTGGCGAGCTGGAGCTAAATAGCAGCACAAGGTGTTGGCCACAACTGCTCACAATCAGGTAATCAACCTGCAGGGACAGAGTGTGCAACTGCCATTCAGACCTAAGGCAGCAAGTGAGACCCCTAGAGGCAGGAATGAGATAATGCAAGGCAACACAACCATTCCTAACATTATCCCCCCCTTAAACAGGCGGATACCAGACGCCTAAATGTTCACCTTCTCTTCTTTTTTCCTCTCCTCTTTTTGGGTTGCCTAGACCTATTTGAAGGTGTCACAAAGACACTACTTGGCAGTACAGGTCCATCAATTATAAGTCTAGGATCCTCCAGAAGCTCGCTCTCAGAATCAGAGCCACAACCCAATGGCAGTAGTGACCCCTTATTTTCTTGGATCGTATCAAGAGCGGATGGTAAATTTGAAGAAGCCAAACTTGCCAAGCAATCTGCGTGAACACCTAAAGATACGTGCCCACATCTCAAAAACTGAGGGTGCTGCCCACACTGCAAAGGCAGGTTCTCAGACAGGCACACTTTCACAGATTCATCCAGGAGAGCGAGGACAGTTGGTGGACTGAATCTTTCGGACACTGCCCTGAGGAAAGCGGGCAAATCTTGTAAAACTGGATCTTCCGCATCTATAAGACCATTTACCCACTTCAAGGCCCTCCCTCTGAACCTCATACATATGTTAGCAATGATATCAATAGTGGAAAAATCATCAAAACTCAGATAATACTTGAAGAGAGCTAAACACTGAGAGATATCTCCGTCAAAGTAAGGCAGTTCCTCAACGATTCGGCTTTCCAAATTAGATGTTACATCAGGGAGGATAGACAACCGTGACCTCTCAGACAAGATGGACTCTTCTTGCACCTTAGACAGGGAAGTCTCAGATGGCCCCGGCTGGGCAGACACCTCGGGCAAATCTTGGATATCGGGCATGGCAAGCACCTCTATCTGGTGCTGGACAGGCGGAGCCCCCTCCTGGGGCTGGACAGGCAGAGCCCACTCCTGGGGCTGGACAGGCAGAGCCCTCTCCTGGGGCTGTACAGGCAGAGCCCCCTCCTGGGGCTGGACAGGCCTTGGCACGACCTCTGGCAAGGCGGACACCTCTCGGACCTCTGGCAAGGCGGACACCTCTCGGACCTCTGGCAAGGCGGACACCCCTCGGACCTCTGGCAAGGCGGACACCTCTCGGACCTCTGGCAAGGCGGACACCTCTCGGACCTCTGGCAAGGCGGACATCTCATGGACCTCTGGCAAGGCGGACACCTCACGGACCTCTGGCAAGGCAGACACCTCACGGACCTCTGGCATGGCAGACTTGGATGACTGAGTGACCCTGAAAGACAAAATAACATTTGGACTGACCATTGACATGGCAGTCCTTATTTGCCCAATAGACGGAAAAACAGCGTCCTCATGCCGTGAGGCAAGGGCAACAGGGACCTCATGCCGTGAGGCAAGGGCAACAGGGACCTCATGCCATGAAGCAAGGGCAACAGGGACCTCATGCCATGAGGCAAGGGCAGCAGGGACCTCATGCCGTGAGGCAAGAGCAACAGGGACCTCATGCCGTGAGGCAAGGGCAACAGGGACCTCATGCCGTGAGGCAAGGGCAGTAGAGTCCTCATGCCCGAAGGCAAGGGCAGCAGGGACCTCATGCCCGAAGGCAAGGGCAGCAGGGACCTCATGCCTGAAGGCAAGGGCAGCAGGGACCTCATGCCCGAAGGCAAGGGCAGCAGGGACCTCATGCCCGAAGGCAAGGGCAGTAGAGTCCTCATGCCCAAAGGCAAGGGCAGTAGAGTCCTCATGCCCAAAGGCAAGGGCAGTAGAGTCCTCATGCCCAAAGGCAAGGGCAGTAGAGTCCTCATGCCCAAAGGCAAGGGCAGTAGAGTCCTCATGCCCAAAGGCAAGGGCAGTAGAGTCCTCATGCCCAAAGGCAAGGGCAGTAGAGTCCTCATGCCCAAAGGCAAGGGCAGTAGAGTCCTCATGCCCAAAGGCAAGGGAAGTAGAGTCCTCATGCCCAAAGGCAAGGGAAGTAGAGTGCTCATGCCCAAAGGCAAGGGCAGCAGAGTCCTCATGCCCAAAGGCAAGGGCAGCAGGGCCGGACACCCCTCCTGGGGTCGCTTGGCCGGACACCCCTCCTGGGGTCGCTTGGCCGGACACCCCTCCTGGGGTCGCTTGGCCGGACATTCCTCCTTTTGAAATTTGAGTGCCACAATGGAATAACTGAGCAGATTTAGGCACTTTGGCAGACTGAAGAAAGACCTTTTTGGGTTTGCGAGCAGGACATAATTGAATAAAATGTCCAGACCTGCCGCAATAAAAACAAAGTTTTTTATCCCTTCTGCGTCTTTTCTCTTCCTCAGAGAGGCTGGGTCGTGGAAAACTCCAGAACTTGCCTTTGCTTGGAATTGGAAAACAGCGGCCAGAATTGAGAGCACCAGACTCGTATTTTTCCCTTTTACCCTGCGTCTCCTTAAAGGGATCTGGTAAACTTATTGAAAATTCAGGCAGAGCAAACAGTATCTTGGAAGACAGGGTTTGTATATTCTCCAGTTTCTCTCGGAAATCCGCTAGCAAAGTAGAATCTATGGATGGCATCAACTGAAGAGGCAGGGAATTTTTTTGAAGTGAAGCCATTTTATAAAATTCAGCTATTACCTCCAACTCCTGCACATGTTTATTGGGCAGATCATTATGTTAAGACTACTAAGCTTCTGTGTGTGCACATGCAGGAAGAACCTGAAATTAGGTCAGCTGAAGCCAGGTGAAAATTAAACAAGGTTTATTGCAGTGAGAGAACCAGTAAGATATCAGCATACAGAGAATGGATCCTTGATAAACATGGAACAGAATGCAATATTCCCAGATAATAGTAATGGCTTGATATTTAACAGGGAGTATGATTATGCTTGAATTTAGATACAGTCCAGATTAATTGCAGAGGTGAAAATGAACATGAAGAAATCCAGGTTAAAACAAAGCAGAGGGAAAATAACATACCAAAATGAAGTAACCAGGCTGGGGTGGAAACAGACTGCAAATAATAATTCAGGAATGCAGATATTGCTCCAGCAGGGCAAGAAGTTTCATAACAAGGCATAGGTGAAGCCAGGCTCCAGGAAATGTCTCAGAGATGCAGGTATGGCAGAAGCAGGACAGGATAACTGGAGAGAGCCTAGTCACAATCCACATGGAACCACAATGATCTGCACATGAATGCTGGCGAGCTGGAGCTAAATAGCAGCACAAGGTGTTGGCCACAACTGCTCAAAATCAGGTAATCAACCTGCAGGGACAGAGTGTGCAACTGCCATTCAGACCTAAGGCAGCAAGTGAGACCCCTAGAGGCAGGAATGAGATAATGCAAGGCAACACAAACACACAGACATTCCTAACAGATGCCTTTAGTATCAGTGAGTTAGTGGTGGCTGTAAAGAAATCTGTGGGTACATGTTTATTGCAAAGGCATATTTGATTCAGGCTGGGTCCATCCTTTGTAGAAGTCCCCACTTGAAGATGGAGCAGATGGGGCAGAGATGTTGGGTTACTGTTAAGCCTCAGGTTTTTGCGCTTGGCTGTTTGCTATGTGGGGCAGTTATCAATGGTAATTGCATTCTGATTCTTCTCCTGTGTCCAAACATTTAAACATTGTTTTGGGCATTTGGGATTAGATTGAGTACAGTATGGTACTCCTTTCATATTGGTGCTCAGTGGATAGTGGGCTACCGCTATTTGCCATTGAAGCTATTGGTCGGGAGAAACTGTCAGCTTACAAATCTTAGATTAGCTATGTTAAGCTGTAGTTGTGTTTTCATTGTTTACAGTCCAGTTTCTGAATGGCTAACATTCAGAAAGTGGGAGTGTGAAGGGATATTTTACATTTTTCCTCCAATGGGGCCTTCATTACAATTGGCTTCTATAATGGTCCAGGGAAAGTTTTTTACATTTTCTCTTGGGGTCCTATTAACTCCTTCTTATTTTGGTCACTGTTTTGTCCACTGAGCAAGTGCGGCTGGCTCATTCACTTATTGGGCTAAGAGGCATGGTATTGCAAGAAAATTACCTTTGTTGTTAGGTAGTCATCACGTTCGGTGGTTTTGGGTCAGATGGTTGTATTGGTCTGTCCTGCTTTACTTTTTAATTTATAAAAAATAGCATTTAGTGCATCTGTGTTGGTTGGTGCTTTATCTCAGTGGCAATGATATTGCCTAGTTAAAGGGCATCAACTTGAACTTGAGAATGAAGGCTGAATTGTCTGCTGTTCATGATAAGTGGACAGGAGTGTGTATTCTTTGGTCCGAGATTATCTCTCAGGTTGTGTGGTGGGGTTCCAGGTACCCCAGCTTTCAAGTTTGTTTATATGTGCCATGAAAGTTACCGATTGATGCTCGTAGAAGGTTTAGGAGGTGCATAGATGTGGGCAATCCAAGCTCATACAGTATATACAGCGTCTCATTATGCTACATTATTTCATACAGTATATACAGTACAGACGCAAATAGTACAGCATATATGGTCCATTTACAGTACTTTAGAAATATGTGAGCGTCCAAGTCCCGTAGACAAAGCAATATAAAACCAGTAGTGTACACAGACGCAAATGGACGTGTTAGAAATACATTGTTGCCTATTGATGTTAGGAATATTGTATGTTAGCATCCTAATCCCGTAGCCATTATGACATAATCAAAACCAATGGATTTATTCATCTGTCGGCGGCGAAGTGTCCGAGTGGTGAAGTGTTCCGCTTCCTATACTTAGAGTCCCGGGTTCGATTCCTAAAGTACGAATGCATGTTAGTTTTTTCCAGACACTTTATAATTTTTTTTATTTTTCAATCATACTGTAGTATACTTTCACAATCAATACAAGTGTGCACACAAGTTTTACATAAACCAGGGCAAAGCTGCAGGAGCGTTTCTACTGTTAAGTTTCTATGCACTGTACGTTACACATACAATTCTGTAGCAGGGCAGACTCAATTGAAATGGCTACTGCCTGTGACTCCTTGCCCCATGGAGGCAATCGGCTATGGAGCAAGTAACAGCACAGATTTTGCAGGCTATGGGCCAATGCTGAAGGAGCGTCACAATCCCCTAGCTAAAATACACAGGGGTGATAGGGATAAGCAAGGTCTACGCGCACATAATGATACATCGGACTCGATCGCATAGCAAATAGACAAAATGGCTGTCGCCTGTGAACCCCCACCTCGTGGCATCGCTCGGATATGGAGCGAGCGACGGCATAAGTTTTGCAGGCTATGGGCCAATGCTGAAGAAGCATCACAATCCCCTAGCTAAAATACACAGAGACGATAGGGATAAGCGAGGTCTATGAGCACATAATGATACACCGGACTCGATCGCATAGCAAACAGATAAAATGACTGTCCCCCGTGAACCACCACCTCATGGCATCGCTCGGATATGGAGCGAGCGATGGCATAAGTTTTGCAGGCTATGGGCCAATGATGAAGGAGCGTCACAATCCCCTAGCTAAAATAACAATACACAGGGGCAATGAGGTCCCGTAGAATGACCATTTAATAAATACTGTATAATGTACAGTATACAGACACAAAACAAGGAGTTTAAGCAACAGTGTGGTCTATTGAAGTTAGGGATACAGTATAGTACAGTAAGTGAGCGGCCAAGTCCCCTAGCCATTAAGGCTTAATCTAAAATCAATGGCAAAGGATCACTGCTTACTGTACATTTAGACATGAGCTTGTGTACAGTATCTGTCATGAGGTGTTTTTTTCACTGACACTATTATTTTTTCTGTTGCAATATACAGAGCTGACCCTAGGCATAGGCAAACTAGTCAAATGGGGCACAATCAGATTCTGCTGATTAAAATGATATGCAGCATGCCTATATTTTGTGTGTGACTGCGGCTCTATGAAATTAAATATGAAAATTGAAATATGAAATGCATTACTAATGTGCGACATTATGTTTGTAAGGTGTACTACAGTATTTTGTGGTGTAACATAAAGAAAGGGCACTACTGTGTGGTCTAATGTGAATAAAGAGCAATATGGTGGGGTGTAATGTGAATAAGGGGCACTACTGTGAGGAGTAATGTGGTACTACCATGTGATGTAACGAGAATAAGAGACAATATTGCATGATATAATGTGAATAAAGTTGCAGCACTGTGTTGTGTAATTTCAACTGGGGGAATTATTGTGTTGCCATGCCCCTTCCCAGCAACAACATGCACTGTTTTGGGCTGGCACTGAATGTGCACACTGTTCCTATTTAAAATATAGGGGGTAGGAGCACCAAAATGGGTGAGGGGTGATGGTGCTGGAAAATGGTACAGGGTCAGAGGCGGAACTAGCATCTGTGCAAGGGGGCATCAGCCGTAATATACTGTACTGTTACTGTACTTTGCATTCAATAGAGATACTGTTTGAACACAGGTTTTACATGAATCAGGGCAATGCTGCAGGAGTGTCTCATTACGCTATCTAAAATATACCACGACTATGGGTGGGGATACAGTAAGTGAGTTCTGTCACCATAAGCTGTCTGCTGTGTATAGCAGATTTCCATCTGGGATGCATTTGTGTGTTTGTAATAAAAAAAACATTTTACTGTACATTTAGTGAATACAGTACTTCTCCCCCATAATGGCACATGATACTGTACATTTACCCCAGTGTACTGTACCATACGTACTGTATAATGGAATATTTATTGGAAAAGCATCAATATTAATGTAAAAAAAGTCTTTATTACAACATCCGATTTCATGTACTGTACTCTATTGTTCAGGACTTATAAAACTGTAAATAACTGTTCATACACATCAATAACAGTACTACTGTATAGTATAATGTATAATATTGTACATTAGCTTATGCAATATTCAGACAAAGGCAATTTTATAAACATTTTTAATAATGCATCAATTAAAATTTTACACAGAAAATACAGTACAGAACTACATATTTGTGGTTTGACCATTTCTTTCAACTATAACAGGTAATACTTTATACAGGTGATTTATATAATTATTACAATGTTCAGGTGTGAGTACTTCTAGACAACATTTCTGGATCCCATCCAACAGCTGCTGTTTTGTTGATGGCTTCGCAACAGTCCTAATGTATCTCTTCAATTGAGCCCACACTAATTCAATTGGATTCATGTCTGGTGATCTAAAAAAAAAAAAGCACATAATTTTTTTTGTAAATTAATGAAGTTAAAAAGAGAAAATAAAACATACGGTGTTGTACTGTTTATTAAACCAAAAAAATAACTTTACAGTACTAGAGTGCTATCCAAAATTTTACTTGTACAGTATTAAAAGAATACTCACTCTGGTGGTGTGCATTCCCAATTGCTACCTTTCTCTTCCATAAATTTGGCTGAGGCAGAGTGTTTAGGGTTATTGTCTTGGAATATCCTGTGATGAGATGGGTAATATTTATTTGCGAATGGCACCATACATCCCTCTACTATTTTTTATTGGAAGAATTGCTTATCCATGATCCCTACAGAAATAGAAAATGTTGTTCATTAATAAGCAACTCATTTTATTGTGCAGTTACATGTACTGTGCAGTACAGCATGTATTTTTACAGAACACAGGCACAGAATAAAGTATAGTACCTTCGAAAAATAATAGGGGACCAGCTCCTAATCATGATATGCCTCCCCATACATGGACTTTCAATGGATGCTTTGGGCGTGGTTTTAATGAGATATGGTGTCGTTTCCGGAATTACATTCTTGAGAACCACTCAAGAGCAACAGATGATTCATCTGTGAAAATGACATCATGAAATGTTTCACCATTCTCAATCCATCGCCGTGCCTGTTCAACTCTCTTTTCTTTATTCACATCTCTTATCATGGGAGATATCCTGTGAAGAGCCAAAAATAATTAATCAGATACAGTAATGAAAGAGACTACAGTATATACAGTAGACTGTATGTGCAGTATACTGTACTATATACCTACTGTATACATTAAACTGTATATACATTAAAGTATATACACAGTACTGTATATATATATATATATATATATATATATACATACACACAGTATATATAATCGTCACAATAGGTCGGCAATGCTTTATTGCTGTCTCTGAGTGCCTATCTCTTTTGGTATATATATATATATATATATATATATATATATATATATATATATACACTGCTCAAAAAATAAAGGGAACACTAAAATAACACATCCTAGATCTGAATGAATGAAATATTCTTATTAAATACTTTGTTCTTTACATAGTTGAATGTGCTGACAACAAAATCACACAAAAATTATCAATGGAAATCAAATTTATTAACCCATGGAGGTCTGGATTTGGAGTCACCCTCAAAAGTAAAGTGGAAAAACACACTACAGGCTGATCCAAGTTTGATGTAATGTCCTTAAAACAAGTCAAAATGAGGATCAGTAGTGTCTGTGACCTCCTCGTGCCTGTATGACCTCCCTACAATGCCTGAGCATGCTCCTGATGAGGTGGCGGATGGTCTCCTGAGGGATCTCCTCCCAGACCTGGACTAAAGCATCCGCCAACTCCTGGACAGTCTGTGGTGCAACGTGGCATTGGTGGATGGAGCGAGACATGATGTCCCAGATGTGCTCAATTGGATTCAGGTCTGGGGAACGGGCGAGCCAGTCCATAGCATCAATGCCTTTGTCTTGCAGGAACTGCTGACACATTCCAGCCACATGAGGTCTAGCATTGTCTTGCATTAGGAGGAACCCAGGGCCAACCGCACCAGCATATGGTCTCACAAGGGGTCTGAGGATCTCATCTCGGTACCTAATGGCAGTCAGGCTACCTCTGGCGAGCACATGGAGAACTGTGCGGCCCCCCAAAGAAATGCCACCCCACACCATTACTGACCCACTGCCAACCGGTCATGCTTGAGGATGTTGCAGGCAGCAGAACGTTCTCCTTGGCATCTCCAGACTCTGTCACGTCTGTCACATGTGCTCAGTGAGAACCTGCTTTCATATGTGAAGAGCACAGGGTGCCAGTTGCGAATTTGCCAATCTTGGTGTTCTCTGGCAAATGCCAAACATCCTGCACGGTGTTGGGCTGTAAGCACAACCCCCACCTGTGGGCGTCGGGCCCTCATGGAGTCTGTTTCTGATCGTTTGAGTAGACACATGCACATTTGTGGCTTGCTGGAGGTCATTTTGCAGGGCTCTGGCAGTGCTCCTCCTGTTCCTCCTTGCACAAAGGCGGAGGTAGCGGTCTTGCTGCTTGGTTGTTGCCCTCCTACGGCCTCCTCCAGATCTCCTGATGTACTGGCCTGTCTCCTGGTAGCGCCACCATGCTCTGGATACTACGCTGACAGATACAGCAATCCTTCTTGCCACAGCTCGCATTGATGTGCCATCCTGGATGAGCTGCACTACCTGAGCCACTTGTGTGGGTTGTAGCGAGGTTATACAGGCACGTGGAGGCCACACACACTACTGAGCCTCATTTTGACTTGTTTTAAGGACATTACATCAAAGTTGGATCAGCCTGTAGTGTGTTTTTCAACTTTACTTTTGAAGGTGACTCCAAATCCAGACCTCCATGGGTTAATAAATTTGATTTCCATTGATTATTTTTGTGTGATTTTGTTGTCAGCACATTCAACTATGTAAAGAACAAAGTATTTAATAAGAATATTTCATTCATTGAGATCTAGGATGTGGTATTTTAGTGTTCCCTTTATTTTTTTGAGCAGTGTATATATATATACATATACTGTATATATACAGTATAAAGTACACAGTCTATATAATGATTTACTTCATTGTTATATCACTTATCAAGGGATTATTAACAGTGAATAAGTGTGTATTTATGCTTTATACTGCTTTCAGTATTTTACCTTGTAGCACCAAAGGTCCATCCCATTTTCCGTTGCATCCTTCTAATGCTGGTGATCGATATGTCCAGGTCCTATTTGGAATGGAGAATTCATTTTATTTGCAAAGCAGTACGCTCATCACACACAAATCTCCCTTATAAAAAAATATAGATTGGCACTTTGGGAATAAAACCCGGGACTCTCAGCGTGGGAGGCAGGAGACTGCAATTACAGCTGCACGTTACACTGAATGATACTGTATGATACACTGCACAATACGCTGCAGGTACACTGCATGACACACTGCAATTACACCACACGATGCACTGCACAACACACTGCAATTACATCACACGATGCACTGCACGACACTGCATATGCACTGCACTATGTGATACACTGCACAATACACTGCGTGATACGATAAACTGCACATTACACTGCACAATACACTGCACATTTCCCTGCAAAATATGATACAATGCATGTACTGTACACTGCAGAAAACACTGCAATTACACTGCACACCACATACCTGTATACAGTACACTGCACAATGTGATTCACTATGCATTACACTGCAATTTCACTGCACAATACCATATACTGAATATACACTGCATGAAACACTGCAATTACACAGCACGATACACTGCATGATGTGATACACTGCATATACTGTACGCTGCATGATACACTGCACAATCATAGACCACGTGGATTGTATAGAACTGTATAAACAATTTAAAAAAAAAAGTTTTTTCTAAAACTCATGTCGACTTTTTGCCATGTCAACTTAACGGCCATGTCAACCTATATCTGGTGTCAACCAATTTCAAAAGCGACACCATCTAGGTCGACACAACTTAGGTTGACACAAATTGGTTGACACCAGATATAGATTGACATGGTCTGTCAACCTAGATGGTGTCGCTTTTGACATGGATAGTAAATGCAAAAATTTTTTGTAAAAGTGTAAAAAAAACAAAATTGACCTTTTGACCCTGGTTAATGTTTGGGCCTTGTTTAACCATTTGTTTACCACAGGTACAGTGCTGTATAGACCAAATACCTGCTGCTTCAGCAGCCCGTGTTATACTGGACATGTAACTACAGTAACTTAAAGTACAGCAATCTACAGTAATGTACTGTACTTACAATCCTGTATGGCCTACAGGTGCCTTGGGGTCCTCCGGACAAGGTCACTCCATCGCCTTTGGAGTGACCTTACCGTCCTTCTCCGGTTGTATTTCCGCTGGATCTCCCTACCTGCCCTCCGGTATGCACTTATCTTTTCTTCGTTGCTGGCGAGAGGTCTTTCCCGCCAGCAAATGAGGAGACGGAGCTCTCCTAATACATAGGGGCAATCCCTGACAGCAGCCATGACACCATCCTTAGCCGCAATGAGCGTCTCAGACGTCATGCGTCTCAGACGTCGTGTGTCTCAGACGTTGTGCGTTCCAGGCATTCCAGGTTGTTACGTCAGTTTCCCTTGGTTTTGATTATGCCTTTTCTTTGAACACGGTATTTTCCACTGTCTCGTCCTACTCCCATCCCACATTCCCCTTCCCCCCTCACATAGAGAACACAAAATCAAATAGAGAACTGCAGTCCCGTTGATACTGTGTAGATGTGTAAATGGTACAGTAGCAGTGATCCCTTCTCATTATGTACAACAGAGATTCTCACAACACAGATTCTCTAATGCCAATGATCTACAGTACTGTGTTGCTCAAACAGTTAGTAGCGCCAGAATACACTAATTTATATTTACCGGTACTTTATGTCTATGGCTGTTTATTACCGCTGTGTATTTGTATTTAGCGTAAAGAATCGTTCCTGCAGATTTACTCTGATTTATGTGAAACCTGTGTGCACCCTTCCATTGAATGTATTACAAAGAAAAAAAATATAGTGAATGTCACGGGAACACATTAAAAAAAAGGTTGGCACTTCCTTCCCATTGGTGTTGGTTTATGCCTTAGGGAACTCGGACGCTCATACTTGTATTTCAAAAGCATGGTATTTTCCACTACCTCCCCCTACCCCCATCGCCCTTTGCTCCTGGGAGCCTGCACAAGTCATGCAGTAGACAGGGAGGGAGTTCAGGTCAGGTACAATACACAATACACGCAGACGATCTACAGTACTGTGTTTCTCAGTTAGTTGCGTCAGAATACACTAATTTATACTCTTTACCGCTGTGTATTGGTATTTAGCATAAAGAATTGCTCCTGCAGATTTACTCTGATTTATGTGAAACCTGTGTGCACCTTTTCATTAAATGTATTACAAATTTTAAAAATAATAATAAAGTGAATGTCATGGGAACACATTAAGAAAAGGTTGGCACTTCCTTCCCATTGGTGTTGGTTTATGCCTTAGGGGACTCGGACAGTCATACTTGTATTTCAGAAGCATGGTATTTTCCACCGCCTCCTCCTACCCCCATCGCCCTTCCCACGTGGGAGCCTGCACAGGTCATGCAGTAGACAGGGAGGGAGTTCATGTCAGGTACAATACACAATACACGCCGACGATCTACAGTACTGTGTTGCTCAGTTAGTTGCGTCAGAATACACTAATTTATACTCATTACCGCTATGTATTTTATTTAGCGTAAAGAATCGCTACTGCAGATTAACTCTGATTTATGGTAAACCTGTGTGCACCCTTCCGTTGAATATATAACAGAGAAAAAAAAATAATAAAGTGAATGTCACGGGAAAACATAAAAAAAGCTTGGTACTTTAGGACTCGAACCCGGGACTCTCAGCGTGGGAGCCTTCATCGCTAGCCCACGGCGCTTCATGAGAGATTCACAAGTTCATGTGTAAAAGTACTGCAAAGAGCCACTCCTTCCCATTGGTGTTGGTTTATGCCTTAGGGGACTCGGACGCTAATACATGTATTTCAAAAGCACGGTATTTATGCACTGTACATACTTCCTTTCACACATTAGTTGCATCTGCATACATAATCTTTTATCTGCATACACAAGTGTTTTTACATGTTTGTTTGTGTCTGTATAAACTATTTATTTCTTTTTTTAACTCTCTCCGTCTGACCATTGGTCTATTAACATTACAGTCGTCACTGACCATTTGCCAGAGCTGTAGATCAATCCGCTGCTATTCGATCTAAAGTACTGGATTAGTGGAGCATTAGCCACCCAGTGGTGGAGATGAGTATTGCATGCTGAGTATCTAGTATCGCCTTAACGCGCCTGTCCGTGATTAAACTCAGCAACCTAAGCTATCGCCTAGGCATGACTAAACCTCCGTCTAGGCGCAGAAACAGTCAAGATAACGGAGGACCCATCTGTACCTATTGGATTCTGTGCAAAGCATTTCTCAGTGGCCCAGACTGGGTACATTCCACTGGAGAAGACTCATCCTACTAGCCATCTACACAAGAAATGCTGCATGAGATGAGAGAAGGAGGTTCGAGCCAGTGTGCTGAACTGCAGATGTGTCTTCTCCATTACTTGTTGCATTTGCTCCCGCAATGTGTATGTATCACAGGAGCACTATGACCCACTAGACTGCAATGCAAAGTGAATGGCAGCGGGAGCATGCATATACATGGCTCCCACTATGCTGGGATTCACATGAGGTGTTGCATATGCAATACAGCAACAAACTAAAAGGACACATCTGTAAGAGCTGCAGTGATGGTGCTGAAAGAAGTACCAGGCCCTGTTATTATCAGCAGCTGGGCTATTTTCCAAGGCTTGAACTCATGGATACCCACATGGCAGCATAACAGCTAGGAACCAGTGTCATCGACAACCTGTGTCCATAGGGCATGTCAATGTCCTATGGAAGGTAATGAAATCTCATATTATCTGAAGCAAAGTCAGAACAGTAGAGGTCACCTGACAAAAGAAAAAAGAGCTGTACCATTTGGCTGAAGGAAAGAAAGATATCCCAATGACAAAACTGGTGGCCAGAGAAATAGTGTAGAAGCGTGAAACTTGTCAATTGCTCAATTACCATAAGAAGTTGACTAATGATATGGTCTCCATCTACAGGGGAGAGTGTGTAGGACAGGTGTGGCAGATTGATTTCATTGACGTTATTCCCAATGGATGTGGAGGGGTTCAATACTGCTGCACTGAGGTGGACACCTATTCTGGGGTACTTGTTGCATAGCCCTCTGCCCATGTGGACCAGCAAGCTGAAATCAAAATGTTGAGAGACCTCCAGACACATTATGGCACATCATAAGAGTTCCAGTCAGATAATGGAACACACTTCAGTGGTAAGCAAGTCAAAGACTGCATGGCTGAGCGGGGAGTGTACTGGTTGTACTATATTCCATGTTATCAGCTGCTGGGTTGATTGCACATATGAATGAGCTCCTGAAAGACCAGGAAAAAATGCACACTTTGATGGGTTGAGATGAAGTCCTGAAGGAGGCTGTGTTTGTATAAAAGGGCAGTAGAAGGGAATATCTCACATCCCAGGGTAGAACTGACAGACGGGAAACTATAGACTCCCTGTTCATTATGCCAAAAACTGTGTACATAGCACAGGAAATTGAATACTCAGTACTTAGTGGGAAAGTCTGGGTCCTGCCTTCAGGGCCACAAACACAGAAATTGAAGGGAGAAATTGTTGCAGCAGGGTTGGGACAGACATGTTATTCTGCTGGTAATGCTAAACCTGTCTATTTTCTTTCTCAAAGACTGTACCCCAGAACCACACAGATTGCTCTCTACAAATTGCTGTCTTTCAGACCAGATAGGGACCTCTGGACATGCATTCTGATATCCTGTGTCATTGCAATAGAAGTAATCCTCACCATTTGGGTGGCTACAGCCAATGCTACACTTGAAGAGAGGGAAGACAAGGCCTACAATATTACCAAAGAGAGAGTTGCATGAACATTTGATAAACATGCCTTTGCCAAACAACATCATGAAGACATTTTGTTTAAATGGCTAAATCCAGAAAACTGGTTTAAATGCATTGGATATTGGCTTTCAGGCCTTTTTCACATGTTGGCTTATGGTTTGATGCTTTTAGTGCTATGTTATATTTGTTTTAAGGTAATGTTCATATATATTTTACATTGCTGTTGAAACCACAAGGCTTATGCCTATACAACGCAGAGGTTCCCATGAGAATACAGAACCATGTCGTGCACATCAACCATCCAGATGTAACTGCTTATCAGACTTCCATAAAAGTAAGGGTGGATTGTGATGGTATGACCCAAAATTGCATTTCATTCTTATACTTTCATTGGCTGCCTTAAGCTATATTAAGGCTGAAAAGTACTTCACTGTCTGCATAGCTAAAGGTCAACAGAGAAGTGCTACTGCACGTCTTAAATTGTGGTTAAAACTGCTGAAAATGTTTTTACCAAATATGTACATGTTGTCCTATAGCTCTGTTCTCTCTATTCTGGACTATTTAAGTCAAAGCACTACCTAGTTAGATCAGTCTCATGCTTGTCAGATCTGCAGCAGAGCCATCACACTTATAATCTGACAGTGGAAATGGGACTCCTGCAATCTATTGTTGTGACTGAATTTATAGCAAGGACACATACCAGAAGCAAAGTATTTTCATTGTTATGCTTTTTGCTGAATAAATTAGCATTTCTTTGTAGAACACTGTTTTGCTTGCTTTCTATAACCCGTGAATACAAAGAACTCAGTTCGACTTGGAACAAAAGGTCAATGTAGCTATTGTATAACTAATTTTGTTTCCAAGTCTGATGATATGGTGGTTGGAGGTTGCATTTATATAGCTCTCTTCTTCCTCACTGATGGGGTGCATTTATCTGCTTTAGGGCTTGCTGTTTTCTTTCGTTACTGTAAGTTCCAATGGTTTGTTAGGATGACAAGCTGTGGTTTTTACAATCTGGTGGTGGCAGGATGGCACTACAAACCGGCGGCCACGTGGGGTGTAAGAAGTCTTTGTGGCTAACTTACCCTTTGAAGTATAGCGATGCAGGAGGACTTTGGGCATTTGACTCTGCTGATGTACTCGTACTATGCCTTAGTAAGAGGTGGTGAGTCTTCACAGTGCAGCAATCATTTGACACGGGGGGGGGGGGGGGAGCGCATTAGTTGCTTAGTGTTTTGTAGCAAACTTCTTTGCCAACCATTTAAGTAAAAGCAGGGACATTATTTCAGTAAAAAATCTATGACCTTTAAATCAATGTATTTTGTGTCAGTGTGGTTATTTTAGAGTTAAGTTAGATACTGTATGTAGGTTGTAGTGTATATATTATTGGTTAGTTGCAAGAAGTTTATGGATGCTTTATTGGATAACTAGAACAAATTATCATCAGTGGCAAAATAACAGTTGACAATATCTGTGGTACATTTGGACTCTCACAGAAGTGTTGGTACAGTACTTTATACTTCTGCATTCACACATGTCCATCCAAAAGTATTTTTCAATAGAAATGTATAGCCTTTTATTGCCCATTTTTCATCTGGAGGATGCACAGTGGTACAAACTAAACAGTCTGTAGCAGACAGATATGCAGCAATATGACAATAGGATACAACAAATCTATTTTTTCCTCTTTTTAAAAAAATGACAGGAACTCATTTTTATTCAGCCAGCAATTGGCACACAATGAAACATGTCAATAATGTCTCTAGAATTGCAAATTGTTTGAGAACGGAAATAAAATAAAAATGTTTGTGATGCTAGTTTACAATATAATACTTTGCCAGAGACTTTAGCAAACATTATTGCTAAACACACTGATCTACAGTGCTACAGGTGTAGAATAAGACCAAAATTCTAAAAGAAGTTCTAACAATACACAGAGCTGCATATACTGAATTACCAGCAAAGAAACACATGCACTCCTCAAAGACTCAGGGGTTAATGTAATAAGTTGAGAGCTTAGCAAAGTGGCAAGATTCCATCATGTTCCGCAAGCTTTAGGTCGCAGTTTGTAAAATAATGCAATGACAGCCAAGCTAGCTAGAATCTCGCCACAAGCATTCTCGCAATGACACATTACGCCACTGAAGTGTTTATAATGTTAAAAATACAAATCACACATGTAATAGACAGCTACTTTAAAACTCACTGGAAACTCTCTAGTATCCAATTGATATATATACTATGGTAAAAGCAGTGCAATTATATTTGAGGGCAGGTATATATGTCCAAGGTTTCTGTCCTGTGACTTTAAAACTAGAGATGAGCGGGTTCGGTTCTCAGAGAACCTGACCCTACCGGACTTTGCCTTCCGAGCCCGGATCCGAGTCAGGCTCGGGTTTTCCCACCTGACTTGAAAACCCGGACGCGGCAAAACGTCATCATCCCGCTGTCGGATTCTCGCGGGATTTGGATTCCATATAAGGAGCCGTGCGTCATGGCCATTTTCACTCCAGTCTCGGAGGGTGTAGTGAGACGACGTGTCTCCGTCCTCCAGTGTCTGTGTGGGGGTGGGAAAGTGGGGTGGCAAGACGTATGCTGTGTTGTGCTGCTCAGTCCAGTCCAGTGTAGTCACTATGTATTGTTCTGCATCAGTCCAGGCAGTCACAGTGTTGGTGTTTTCTCCTGCCAGTGTAGCTGTATAAAGTGGTGCTGCGTTGTGCTGTTCAGTCCAGTGTAGTTAGTGTATTGTACTGCATCAGTCCAGCCAGTCACAGTGTTGGTGTTCTCAGCTGCCATATATTCAGTGTAGCTGTATAAAGTGTTGTTGTGTTGTGCTGCATCAGACCAGTGGTAGTGTCCTGTCTCATCAGTCATTCCAGTAACGATATACGCTGCTGCTATACAGTATGTCCACTGCTGCTGTATAATAATAATAACAACAACCACAAGTCTCTTACAGTATTGTTGTGTTGTGCTTAGTGATGTGCACCGGAAATTTTTCGGGTTTTGTGTTTTGGTTTTGGATTCGGTTCCGAGGCCATGTTTTGGATTCGGACGTGTTTTGCCAAAACCTTCCTGAAATTTTTTGGCGGATTCGGGTGTGTTTTGGATTCGGGTGTTTTTTTACAAAAACCAATAAAAACAGCTTAAATCATAGAATTTGGGGGTCATTTTGATCCCATAGTATTATTAACCTCAATAACCATAATTTGCACTCATTTTCAGTCTATTCTGAACACCTCACACCTCACAATATTATTTTTAGTCCTAAAATTTGCACCGAGGTCGCTGGATGGCTAAGCTAAGCGACCCAAGTGGCCGACACAAACACCTGGCCCATCTAGGAGTGGCACTGCAGTGTCAGACAGGATGGCACTTCAAAAAAATAGTCCCCAAACAGCACATGATGCAAAGAAAAAAAGAGGTGCACCAAGGTCGATGGATGGCTAAGCTAAGCGACACAAGTGGCCGACACAAACACCTGGCCCATCTAGGAGTGGCACTGCAGTGTCAGGCAGGATGGCACTTCAAAAAAATAGTCCCCAAACAGCACATGATGCAAAGAAAAATGAAAGAAAAAAGAGGTGCAAGATGGAATTGTCCTTGGGCCCTCCCACCCACCCTTATGTTGTATAAACAGGACATGCACACTTTAACAAACCCATCATTTCAGCGACAGGGTCTGCCACACGACTGTGACTGAAATGACTGGTTGGTTTGGGCCCCCACCAAAAAAGAAGCAATCAATCTGTGTACATCCCCCTCCTCACAGATTATTAATTCGTCCCCACTGGAATCCACCATCTCAGGTCCCTGTATACTTTCTGGAGGCAATTGCTGGTGAATGTCTCCACGGAGGAATTGATTATAATTCATTTTGATGAACATCATCTTCTCCACATTTTCTGGAAGTTACCTCGTACGCCGATTGCTGACAAGGTGAGCGGCTGCACTAAACACTCTTTCGGAGTACACACTGGAGGGGGGGCAACTTAGGTAAAATAAAGTCATTTTGTGCAAGGGCCTCCAAATTGCCTCTTTTTCCTGCCAGTATACGTACGGACTGTCTGATGTGCCTACTTGGATGCGGTCACTCATATAATCCTAGACCATTCTTTCAATGGTGACAGAATCATATGCAGTGACAGTAGACGACATGTCAGTAATCGTTGGCAGGTCCTTCAGTCCGGACCAGATGTCAGCACTCGCTCCAGACTGCCCTGCATCACCGCCAGCGGGTGGGCTCGGAATTCTTAGCCTTTTCCTTGCACCCCCAGTTGCGGGAGAATGTGAAGGAGGAGCTGTTGACGGGTCACGTTCCGCTTGACTTGACAATTTTCTCACCAGCAGGTCTTTGAACCTCTGCAGACTTGAGTCTGCCGGAAAGAGAGATACAACGTAGGTTTTAAATCTAGGATCGAGCACGGTGGCCAAAATGTAGTGCTCTGATTTCAACAGATTGACCACCCGTGAATCCTGGTTAAGCGAATTAAGGGCTCCATCCACAAGTCCCACATGCCTAGTGGAATCGCTCTATTTTAGCTCCTCCTTCAATGTCTCCAGCTTCTTCTGCAAAAGCCTGATGAGGGGAATGACCTGACTCAGGCTGGCAGTGTCTGAACTGACTTCACGTGTGGCAAGTTCAAAGGGTTGCAGAATCTTGCACAACATTGAAATCATTCTCCACTGCGCTTGAGTCAGGTGCATTCCTCCTCCTTTGCCTATATCATGGGCAGATGTATAGGCTTGAATGGCCTTTTGCTACTCCTCCATCCTCTGAAGCATATAGAGGGTTGAATTCCACCTCGTTACCACCTCTTGCTTCAGATGATGGCAGGGCAGGTTCAGGACTGTTTGCTGGTGCTCCAGTCTTCGGCACGCGGTGGCTGAATGCCGAAAGTGGCCCGCAATTCTTCGGGCCACTGACAGCATCTCTTGCACGCCCCTGTCGTTTTTTTAAATAATTCTGCACCTACAAATTCAATGTATGTGCAAAACATGGGACGTGCTGGAATTTGCCCAGATGTAATGCACGCACAATATTGGTGGCGTTGTCCGATGTCACAAATCCCCAGGAGAGTCCAATTGGGGTAAGCCATTCTGCGATGATGTTCCTCAGTTTCTGTAAGAGGTTGTCAGTTGTGTGCCTCTTATGGAAAGTGGTAATACAAAGCGTAGCCTGCCTAGGAACGAGTTGGCGTTTGCGAGATGCTGCTACTGGTGCCGCCGCTGCTGTTCTTGCTGCGGGAGGCAATACATCTACCCAGTGGGCTGTCACAGTCATATAGTCCTGAGTCTGCCATGCTCCACTTGTCCACATGTCCGTGGTTAAGTGGACATTGGGTACAACTGTATTTTTTTAGGACACTGGTGACTCTCTTTCTGACGTCTGTGTACATTTTCGGTATCGCCTGCATAGAGAAATGGAACCTAGATGGTATTTGGTACCGGGGACACAGTACATCAATCAAGTCTCTAGTACCCTGTGAATTAACGGTGGGTACCGGAAACACGTTTCTCACCACCCAGGCTGCCAAGGCCTGAGTTATCCGCTTTGCAGCAGGATGACTGCTGTGATATTTCATCTTCCTCGCAAAGGACTGTTGGACAGTCAATTGCTTACTGGACGTAGTACAAGTGGTCTTCTGACTTCCCCTTTGGGATGACGATCGACTCCCAGCAGCAACAACAGCAGCGCCAGCAGCAGTAGGCGTTACACTCAAGGATGCATCGGAGGAATCCCAGTCAGGAGAGGACTCGTCAGACTTGCCAGTGACATGGCCTGCAGGACTATTGGCTTTCCTGTCTAAGGAGGAAATTGACACTGAGGGAGTTGGTGGTGTGGTTTACAGGAGCTTGGTTACAAGAGGAAGGGATTTAGTGGTCAGTGGACTGCTTCCGCTGTCACCCAAAGTTTTTGAACTTGTCACTGACTTCTGATGAATGCGGTCCAGGTGACGTATAAGGGAGGATGTTCCTAGGTGGTTAACGTCCTTACCCCTACTTATTACAGCTTGACAAAGGCAACACACGGCTTGACACCAGTTGTCCGCATTTCTGTTGAAATAATTCCACACCGAAGAGGTGATTTTTTTTTGTATTTTGACCAGGCATGTCAATGGCCATATTCGTCCCACGGACAACAGGTGTCTCCCCGGATGCCTGACTTAAACAAACCACCTCACCATCAGAATCCTCCTTGTCAATTTCCTCCCCAGCGCCAGCAACACCCATATCCTCATCCTTGTGTACTTCAACAGTGACATCTTCAATTTGACTATCAGGAACTGAACTGCGGGTGCTCCTTCCAGCACTTGCAGGGGGCGTGCAAATGGTGGAAGGCGCAAGCTCTTCCCGTCCAGTGTTGGGAAGGTCAGGAATCGCAGCCGACACAATTGGACTCTCCTTGGGGATTTGTGATTTAGAAGAACGCACAGTTCTTTGCTGTGCTTTTGCCATCTTAACTCTTTTAAGTTTTCTAGCAGGAGGATGAGTGCTTCCATCCTCAGGTGAAGCTGAACCACTAGCCTTGAACATATGCCAGGGCCTCAGCCGTTCCTTGCCACTCCGTGTCGTAAATTGCATATTGGCAAGTTTACGCTTCTCCTCAGACGCTTTTAATTTTGATTTTTGGGTCATTTTACTGAACTTTTGTGTTTTGGATTTTCCATGCTCTCTACTATGACATTGGGCATCGGCCTTGGCAGACGACGTTGATGGCATTTCATCGTCTCAGCCATGACTAGTGGCAGCAGCTTCAGCATGAGGTGGAAGTGGATCTTGATCTTTCCCTATTTTACCCTCCACATTTTTGTTCTCCATTTTTTAATGTGTGGAATTATATGCCAGTAATATATCAATAGCAATGGCCTACTACTATATATACTGCGCACAACTGAAATGCACCACAGGTATGGATGGATAGTATTCTTGACGACACAGAGGTAGGTAGAGCAGTGGCCTTCTGTACAGTACTGCTATATAGTATATACTGGTGGTCAGCAAACTGTGCAAAACTGAAATGCACCACAGGTATGGATGGATAGTATACTTGACGACACAGAGGTAGGTAGAGCAGTGGTCTACTGTACCGTACTGCTATATAGTATATACTGGTGGTCAGCAAACTGTGCAAAACTGAAATGCACCACAGGTGTGGATGGATAGTATACTTGACGACACAGAGGTAGGTAGAGCAGTGGCCTTCTGTACCGTACTGCTATATAGTATATACTGGTGGTCAGCAAACTGTGCAAATCTGAAATGCACCACAGGTATGGATGGATAGTATACTTGATGACACAGAGGTAGGTAGAGCAGTGGCCTACTGCACCGTACTGCTATATAGTATATACTGGTGGTCAGCAAACTGTGCAAAACTGAAATGCACCACAGGTATGGATGGATAGTATACTTGACGACACAGAGGTAGGTAGAGCAGTGGCCTACTGTACCGTACTGCTATATAGTATTTACTGGTGGTCAGCAAACTGTGCAAAACTGAAATGTACCACAGGTATGGATGGATAGTTTACTTGACGACACAGAGGTAGGTAGAGCAGTGGCCTACTGTACCGTACTGCTATATAGTATATACTGGTGGTCAGCAAACTGTGCAAAACTGAAATGCACCACAGGTATGGATGGATAGTACACTTGACGACACAGAGGTAGGTAGAGCAGTGGCCTACTGTACCGTACTGCTATATATTATATACTGGTGGTCAGCAAACTGTGCAAAACTGAAATGCACCACAGGTATGGATGGATAGTACACTTGACGACACAGAGGTAGGTAGAGCAGTGGCCTACTGTACCGTACTGCTATATATTATATACTGGTGGTCAGCAAACTGTGCAAAACTGAAATGCACCACAGGTATGGATGGATAGTATACTTGACGACACAGAGGTAGGTAGAGCAGTGGCCTACTGTACCGTACTGCTATATAGTATATACTGGTGGTCAGCAAACTGTGCAAAACTGAAATGCACCACAGGTATGGATGGATAGTTTACTTGACGACACAGAGGTAGGTAGAGCAGTGGCCTACTGTACCGTACTGCTATATAGTATATACTGGTGGTCAGCAAACTGTGCAAAACTGAAATGCACCACAGGTATGGATGGATAGTTTACTTGACGACACAGAGGTAGGTAGAGCAGTGGCCTTCTGTACCGTACTGCTATATAGTATATACTGGTGGTCAGCAAACTGTGCAAACTGAAATGCACCACAGGTATGGATGGATAGTATACTTGACGACACAGAGGTAGGTAGACCAGTGGCCTTCTGTACCCTACTGCTATATAGTATATACTGGTGGTCAGCAAACTGTGCAAAACTGAAATGCACCACAGGTATGGATGGATAGTATACTTGACGACACAGAGGTAGGTAGAGCAGTGGCCTTCTGTACCGTACTGCTATATAGTATATACTGGTGGTCAGCAAACTGTGCAAACTGAAATGCACCACAGGTATGGATGGATAGTATACTTGACGACACAGAGGTAGGTAGACCAGTGGCCTTCTGTACCCTACTGCTATATAGTATATACTGGTGGTCAGCAAACTGTGCAAAACTGAAATGCACCACAGGTATGGATGGATAGTATACCTGACGACACAGAGGTAGGTAGAGCAGTGGCCTTCTGTACCGTACTGCTATATAGTATATACTGGTGGTCAGCAAACTGTGCAAAACTGAAATGCACCACAGGTATGGATGGATAGTATACTTGACGACACAGAGGTAGGTAGAGCAGTGGCCTTCTGTACCGTACTGCTATATAGTATATACTGGTGGTCAGCAAACTGTGCAAAACTGAAATGCACCACAGGTATGGATGGATAGTATACTTGACGACACAGAGGTAGGTAGAGCAGTGGACTTCTGTACCGTACTGCTATATATATATAGTTATACTGGTGGTCAGCAAAATGCTGCACTGTCCTCCTACTATATACTACAATGCAGCACAGATATGGAGCGTTTTTCAGGCAGAGAACGTATAATACTGGTGGTCACTGGTCACTGGTCAGCAAAACTCTACACTGTCCTCCTACTATATAATACTGCTGGTCCCCAGTCCCCACAATAAAGCAATTAGCACACCAAGCACAGATATTTGCAGCACACTGAGCACAGTCAGATATGGAGCGTTTTTCAGGCAGAGAACGTAGATATTTGCACTTGCAGCACACTGAGCACAGATATTTGCAGCACACTGAGCACAGATATTTGCAGCACAATTTGCAGCCCACTGAACATAGAAACTGAGAGGACGCCAGCCACGTCCTCTCACGATCATCTCCAATGCACGAGTGAAAAATGGCGGCAACGCGCGGCTCCTTATATAGAATACGAATCTCGTGAGAATCCGACCGCGGGATGATGACGTTCGGGCACGCTCGGGTTAACCGAGCAAGGCGGGAGGATCCGAGTTGCTCGGACCCGTGAAAAAAAAGGTGAAGTTCGGGCGGGTTCGGATCCCGAGGATCCGAACCCGCTCATCACTAGTTGTGCTGCATCAGACCAGTGGTAGTGTCCTGTCTTATCAGTCATTCCAGTGATGATATACGCTACTGCTATATGTCCACTGCTGCCGTATAATAATAATAACAACAACCACAAGTCTCTTACAGCATTGTTGTGTTGTGCTGCATCAGACCAGTGTTAGTGTCCTGTCTCATCAGTCATTCCAGTAATGATATACGCTGCTGATATATGTCCACTGCTGCCGCATAATAATAATAATAACAACCACAAGTCCCTTACAGTATTGTTGTGTTGTGCTGCATCAGACCAGTGATAGTGTCCTGTCTCATCAGTCATTCCAGTCATTCCTGTGCCGCATATTGGCCCTCATTCCGAGTTGTTCGCTCGCAAGGCGATTATAGCAGAGTTACACACGCTAAGCCGCCGCCTACTGGGAGTGAATCTAAACATCTTAAATGTGCGACCGATGTATTCGCAATATTGCGATCAAAACCGAGTTAGCAGTTTCTGAGTAACTCCAGACTTACTCTGCCTGTGCGATCAATTCAGTGCTTTTCGGTCCCGGCTGACGTCATAAACACACCCAGCGTTCGCCCAAGCACTCCCACCGTTTCTCCAGACACGCCTGCGTTTTTTCCGGAAACGGTAGCGTTTCCAGCCACACGCCCCTAAAACGCCGTACATCCGCCCAGTAACACCCATTTCCTGTCAATCACAATGCGTTCTCCGGAGCGACGAAAAAGCCGTGAGTAAAATTACTTTCTTCTTAGTAAAGTTACTTGACGCATGCGCAGTGCGAACATTACGCATGCGCACTAAGAGAATTCTCACTGCGATGCGATGAAAAATACCGAGCGAACAACTCGGAATGAGGGCCATTGTCTCATATAACTCCCAAAAAATAATGGAGAACAAAAATTTTGAGGATAAAATAGGGAAAGATCAAGAAGAACCAGTTTCTCCTAGTGCTGAAGCTGCTGCCACTAGCCATGCCATAGACGATGAAATGGCATCAACGTCGTCTGCCAAGGCCGATGCCCAATGTGATAGTAGTGGGTATGTAAAATACAAAAAGCCAAAGTGCAGTAAAAAGGCTGAGGCCCTGAACTATGTTCATGGCTAGTGGTTCAGCTTCACATGACAATGGAACCCCTCATCCTCCCGCTAGAAAAATTAAAAGATTTAAGCTAGAAAGAGCACAGAAAAGAACTGTGCGGTCTGAGATGGTATCACAAATCCCCAAAGAGATTCCAAGTGTGTCGGCAGTTGTGATGCCTGACCTTCCCAACACTGGACGGGAAGAGGTGGCTCCTTCCACCATTTGCATGCCCCCTGAACGTGCTGGAAGGAGCACCCACAGTCCAGTTCCTGATATTCAAATTGAAGATGTCACTGTTGAAGTACTCCAGGATGAGGATATGGGTGTTGCTGGCGCTGAGGAGGAAGTTGACGATGAGGATTCTGATGGTGATGTGGTTTGTTTAAGTCAGACACCGGGGGAGACACCTGTTGTCCTTGGGACGAAGAAGCCCATTGTGATGCCTGGGCAAACTACCAAAAAAGCTACCTCTTCGGTGTGGAATTATTTCTCCACAAATCTGGACAACAGGTGTCAAGCCGTGGGTTGCCTCTGTCAATATGTAATAAGTAGCAGTAAGGATGTTAACCACCTAGGAACATTCTCCCTTATACATCATCTGCAGCGCTTTCATCAGAAGTCAGTTTCAAGTTCCTCCTCAGTCTGGAACGTCAGTAGTCCTGCAGGCTATGCCACTGGCAAGACTGAGGTGTCCTCTCCTGCCTAGGATTCCTCCGGAGGATCCTTGAGTGGTACACCTGCTGTTGCTGCTGCTGCTGTTGTTGCTGCTGGGAGTCGATCGTCATCCCAGAGGGGAAGTCAAAAGACCACTTGTACTACTTCAACTAAGCAATTGACTGTCCAACAGTCCTTTGTGAGGAAGATGAAATATGACAGCAGTCATCCTGTTGCAAAGCGGATAACTGAGGCCTTGACACTTATGTTGGTGTTAGACGTGCATCCGGTATCCGCCATTAGTGCAGTGGGATTTAGACAATTGATGGAGGTATTGTGTCCCGGTACCAAATCCCATCTAGATTCCAGTTCACTAGGCAGGCGATACCGAGAATGTACAGAGACGTCAGAAAAAGTGTCGCCAGTGTCCTAAAAAATGCAGTTGGATCCAGTGTCCACTTAACCACGGACATGTGGACAAGTGGAACATGCCCTCTAATATCACATTGGGCATCGGCCTTGGCAGACGACATTGATGGCATTTCATCGTCTATGTCATGACTAGTGGCAGCAGCTTCAGCACTAGGATGAAGTGGTTCTTGATCTTTCCCTATTTTATCCTCCAAATGTTACGTGGCGGGAGGAGACGTGAATTCGGACACTGGTGGTGAGTTATTTAAAGGTTGTTTGTTTACTTGTATGATTATCCTGATGACGATTTATTAAAATCGAAACTTTGATTTCTAATCTATAGGAGTAAAGTACTCTGAGTGCCGCCCGTCATCCCTGGTCTATGTTTTGGTGTTGTGACATTGGGCAGGCACCTGGGCCTGTTTATCGTATGCTGTGAGTGCCAGCCAATCTACACATTGTATGTAAGGACATCTACACTGGCTACCTTACGAGGAGTACTGCTGTATTGTACCTTGGGCATGGCACCTGCTATTTTATGAAGATTTAATTCATCATTTCAGTGACTGGATTTTTATTGTAGCCAGTATTGGTTTTAACTGATTTTGGATATTGCACTGACACTTTATTGCTCAAAATTCATCCAAGTCCCATATATTATGGCTGAGTCAAGTGGTGTGAGAAACATTACTCTACCGGTGGGGGAAACCTGGAGTTTTTCGGATGCAGAGTCTATAAGATTTAAGGAGACTTTATTATCCACAGTTAGAGTCAAATTACTTTCTAATAAATATTTAAAATGCCAGCGCTAATACTGTATATGTTGTTGACGCCAGGCGCATCTTATTACCATATACGATAAAAGTGCGCTGTACATTGCAAACACTATATCCCCTAAGAGAAAACAAGTACTCACACACATTGTCTGATTGAGGTCCAACGCTCATTGTATATATTTGATATTTAAAAGGGTATGTATATAATATAACACATGTACAGTATATATATGGTTACAGAGTACATTTTCATGGAAAGCAATTGTTACAATTACGGCCAGCATACAAGTACCATCTCCCTCAATGCACTTTATGCACTAATCACTCCATTTCCTCCATCTTTAGCTCTCCCTCCTCACAGCAGCTGAGTATCAGCAAAACACAGCATCTCAATCAGCACCCAGGAAAAAACAGAAAGCTCTTGTGTGTGGGATCAGCTATACACTGTGTTTGTTGGGGGTGTACAGGTCTTCTGTTATTGGTCCTGGGGAGGGAACTTTCTCATTCATGATAAGTCATTGGTCAGTGTGAGGGCTTTTGTTCAAGGTTGCTGGCCTCTGGTTTCTTGTCCACACATGCGCCTTTGAATGTCCTTTTGTTCCAGTAAAAGTGACTTCATATTCCTACATTTAATCATATCTACTCATTGCAATGTGCTACAATCTAACCACCAGTATCAAATTAACATACACATTCCTCCGATCATTTTGACACCAAGCACAACATGTCTATCTTGCTCTGCTCCAACAATACACATACATGATGTTATACTCCATTGTATAAATTAAAACCTTATAATGTCTAGTGCTTGATATGTATAATTTATGTGCTGTATGAAATATGTGTTGAATATATCTTTGTGGCATGTCTGTGTAAATGCGTATGTTACCATATATTGCTGTGCTCTCTGTGCGTATTTGCAAGCATAGCGACCCATCTGTTTGGAGTTTGGATGTTCTCCCTATGTAATATTTTTTACTTCGAGACGGTGAAGAAACTAATTAGCAATTATTTGTCCAATTATTGCGACTCAAAAAGAAGGAAGTAGACTACCTCTTACATGGCGTCACGCTGTCTGACTACCATCGCAGTGGTCAGATTCCTAGGGGGTTTCGTATCAGAATTTCCCCAACAATTGGAAAGTTCAGCAGTGACTTTTGCCGTAAATGTGCTGTGATTTTAAATAAATGCAGCCTAGACCTAATTCTTCTGGTCATTGAGGAGTCGGCGAGAGAGTTGCAAGCTGTAAAGTCTAAGATAAACACCTTTGAGGACTTACACCTTACTAAATTGACATCAGATGATGAGAATTGTTGGATGGACAAACTGACAACACAGATTGATACATACTGTATAGACGGAATTTGGTAAAGTTTAAAAGGGAAAAGCTAGTCATTGTGCAGCATTATTATGCTGAAAACAGAGTTTACACCTGGGCGTATAATCCTGTGTCTGCAAATCAATGCTCATTTCGGGATCTAAAGTCTAAACAAAGAAAATTCAGAAAATTCCCTGGGAATACAGATACCTCAAGTGGAGGGGCATCCACCCAAAGTGAGTCAGAGGAAGACAGTATTGTCACCTCTGATAAACCCCCTTTGGAAGTGAGCACTCGCACCTAGCGTGGTGCCAAAAGTGATCCACAACAAGGAGGTCGCAGCAAGGGTCCCATATCCACAAAAGGTAAGCCAAACAAGTCCAAAAAGACACAGTATTTTATTTATCGAAAAAAGACAACGTACCAACAAGGAACTAGCCATCTTAAATAAAGGACTTTCGTTTGTGCCTTCATGTGATATTGACAACTTTCAGTGGAAATTGGACTCATAATTGTTCAATAGAAACCTTAGAAATTTTCCAGTGTCATTTAGAACAACAGACAATACAAAAGAATACTTCATGTGGAGCGAATATGTCTAAGGAGGAATTGGCCACCTTACAACAGCTGAGTAAAGACCAAAGTATCGTGATCCTCCCTGCCAATAAGCAGGGCGGACTTGGAACAATATTGCTCTGAAGTGTACCGACAACTAGGAGACCTTAATTTATATCGTAAGTTGTCCAGTGATCCAATGGTTGTATTTAATAGTGAATTGGAAGGTGTATTGGCACAGGCAGTAAGTGATAATATCATTACACTTATGGTAAAAAATGCCTTAATACAAGAACATCATGTGGCTCCTGTGCTGTACACCCTCCCAAAAATCCATAAGGACCCAATTTGACTGCCTGGCCATCCAATAATTGCAGCACGTGACTCTATATATTATATGGTGTCAGAATATCTGGACTCTTTTCTACACCAGGTTATTCAAGCGCAGAATACATACCTTAAGTATACAACTACACTTCTACAAAAATTGGAATTGTTACCATCACCTCTACCACCCTGTTTCTTGTGCACACTTGATGTGGTAAACTTGTATTCCACAAGATGATGATTTACTGGCAGTTAGGAGATTATTACAAGTAAGTGATGTTTATACTGGTCCTGATATAAATTTCTTTATGCAGCTGTTGGAATTAAACTTAAAACTGAATTATTTCCTGTTTGATAGCCATTGGTACTTACAGTGCCAGGGTTGTGCTATGGGGTCCTGTGTGGTCCCAGCCTTTGCAAATGGGTACATGTTTGATGTGGAACAAAATATCTTTTTTGGTGATGTTGATTTTGCATCCAAGATCCTACTGTTTGTAAAATACATAAATGATGTGCTAGTGAGTTGGTTAGGTCAAGAATCAGAATTCCATGAGCTTATGGTATCAGCTAATCGATCTAATGAGTATACAAAGTTTACATAAAGTATTAGTAAACAGGTGAATTATTTGGATGTAACATTATCATTGGAGCATGATGGCTTACATACTGCCTTATATAGAAAATGCATGGATAGGAATAATGTATTGCATTTTTCCAGTCAGCATCCTGTGGCCACGAAGAAAGGTCTTCCTTTCTCTCAATTTTTGAGAGTACATAGGATCTTGGATAACATTGAAACTACCAATAGAGATATTGATGTCATGATTGATCAATTTGTTGCAAGGGGCTACAATTATTCAGATTTGTTAGCTGCGAATGAAAAAGTACTTGCCGTCCCTAGAATAGAGATACTGAATTCTATCAACTATAAGAAACCATCTTAAAAAAAAAAAAATTCCATTCATACAAAGATTGAATTCTACTAGTGACCAATTATTAAAGCACACTAAACAGTTGTGGCCTTTAGTCTCAGCAGATCCAGATCTTAAAGTATTCCACGATGTGACGGTCAAGCCCAGTTTTATGCGTAATAGAAAATTAAGGGACTGGTTAGTTAAAAATGACATTTCCGGGATGAATTCTTCACCAGTGTCCGAAGGTTTTTGGAGACGCAAACCTGGTTGCTACTGCTGTATCGGTTGCACCACGTGTAGTTTTTTGGAGACTGGAGATTTGTTTGCTCATCCGCATACAGTCAAGCAGATCCCTATACGTCAAGTTCTTACCTGTACCACAGTACCCATGTGCTTTACTTCATCCGCTGTCCTTGTGGTCTTTTCTATGTAGGAAAGACCACAAGGCATTTTAAAGAATGCATGAACATGCATAGGTCATCTATCCGGAAAGCAGTTGAGGGCCAGGAGGTAGCGAAGGAACAGCCAGTGGCACGCCATTTTAGGTAGTACAAACATGGGTTATCCATGCTTAGGTATAAAATTATTGAACAGGTAGAGAAAAAATTGCGCAGAGGAGATAGGGATAGAGTTTTGTTACAATGGGAGGCCAGGTGGATACATCGCCTCAACACTGTCTCTCCGAATAACACTGTCTCTCCGAATGGGCTCAATGAGAATTTTGGGGTCAATAGTTTTTTAGAAATTGGTGGGTAAAGTGGTATCCTTTAGGTACTGCGTAAGTAGTTAATATAAATGACTATGCATCTAGCGGTGCTTATTTGCCGTGAAGTATATGTTCTAAAAGATAATTTGCCCTGCATCTTTAATATACTTATATATTGTCATTGTTTTGTGGAGCATTATGTCAGTGCATTGCCTGTGTACACATGTTTATGTATCTCACTGTTTTATTTTTGTGTCCACCGTTACTAGGCAATGGGAGCAGGGCGGACAGGACACACTGGTGTGCGTACGTCACCAGCAGTGACGTCATCGGAAGGCGGACGGCTCCTGTGGGCAGAGTGGCGGGAGGATATGTGAATTCGGTCACTGGTGGTAAGTTATTTAAAGGTTGTTTGTTTCCTTGTATGTTTATCCTGATGACGATTTATTAAAATTGAAATGTTGATTTCCTAATCTATTGGAGTAAAGTCCTCTGAGTGCCACCCGTCATCCCTGGTCTATATGTACACATATACATATACACATACAGAAGTGTCCACATACACCTTTTTCCTGTAGTGTATGGCTTGGAATGCCATAGACTATGATATTTAGCCATGTTTTGTGATTTCTTTTAATTTGCTTCTTTGCTTCTTTAATATGCTACTTTGCAATACATCTGGTTTCTCCAAACACTAAGGAAAATATATACATTAAGATTCTGATCAGTAAGAGAACTGAACATTACTCTTTAATGTGCCATATTTGTTCCCTATTATACTAAAATGGCTCTTTGAAATGTGACAGTACTGTATTCTAACATTTACAGACATATAGATTTGTTCTTGCTTGAGCATTTTTAAAAGAAAATCAACAATTTATAAACCTGCCACAAACATTAAATCCAAGTAATTAATTGCTGATCAATCTGGAGCCAAGCCGACATCAGAAAAATGAATCAATTTCCCTTCCTCATCAATAGGATACTTTGAAAGAGAACTACATTGTGCTCTTGGAAAAAATGGACTTTATTAGGAAGAATAATACCTGAAGTTTTCTCTTTCTTCAACAATCACCCTGTAATGGCCCATATGAAATGCATTGATGGGATAAAGAAAACAAAGTCTAACTGCTCACATAAAAAACTACACCGATAAGCAATAACTTCCTGCATCTAAAGGTTTTTATTCCAATGAGCTGTGCACTCCTAAATAGCTTAAAAGACTTACAGGTTTTCCATAAAGAACAACTTTTGTAATAAAGTAGTTTTCAATATATGAAGCTTGAATGTAATACTGCCGAAGATCGTGAATGCGAAGATTGGAACCAGGTTGTGGGCAAGTCAAGTAGCGGTTATGTACTTTTAAAATTTCAGGGAGATTGTGAAAGTAACACCTGTAAGCGCGGACGTGTACTGCTACACCTGAGAAGCGTGTCACAAAAATGGATTACATCCAAAATGTAAAGGAGCCCCAAAGCAGTCAGTAAGATCTACTTGTTGATGAAATACACTGATACTTTTTAGGGCTTGCTAGTGTACTGTGTTTTACGAGATGTAGGTTATGTGACAAGTGGTCAGGAGACCGCCGGTCACAATACCGGCACCTACATCCCGCCCCCTCACAATCCCAACAGTTGGCATGCCGATTAACAGGGACTATTCCCACTCATGGGTGTCCACAACACTTATAGAGTGGGAATAGAACCTGTGGCGAGCGCAGCTCACCACCAAGCCCGCAGCGTGGCAAGCGCAAGACAACAAGGGGCTTTTGTTATGCTCACCTTCCCCGTCTCCCACCCTGCCGGCCTTCTCAATGCCGGGATCCCGGCGTCTGTATGGTGATTACTGACCCGTGTTTTACAAGTGGTTTCAAATAAGTGGCCACAAGAAACTTTATTTAAAAATGATATGTAGCCATAGGGATCATTGTGCCTTATAACCAATGCAGAGAATTTGCACTGATGGTCCCATGTGAATGTATATACTGTATTGCTTTTTTTTTTTTTTTCCTTCAAGAATATAACAGCTACTGTACATAATGGGGGTAAGGTGCAATCAGGGAGATTTATGGACTCTTCAGGGAGTTATATGAGATTGCTACTATTTCAGGGAGTATCCCTGACAATCAGGGACAGTTGGCAAGGGGTGGCACTTGATATGCCAGCTGTCGGGATCCCGGCACTCAGCATACCGGCGCCGAAATCCCAACAGCTGGTATACCAGAAGGGGCGCTCTTGCACTCACCCCATTGCCGGTATACTGGCGGTTGGGATCCCGAGCGCTGGGATCCTGAGCAACGGCATACCGTAGTACACCTTTGACAAGTAGGATTAACATTGCACAACTTATCTTTAAGGAACCCTATCGCAAATGACAGTCTTGGGTCCTACTCATGATTGGTCATAGTATTTAAAGCAATACTCTGACCTAATGGCAGTTTAAGAGAGGAAATAGCTTGTGTGTGTACAAAGACTTTCTTACCTTTACAATGTCTGTCCTATTTTGCTCAGAGGGCTGGTCAAGCTGCTTCCATGCATCGCTCCTGGTTCAAGCAGGGGCCCGCTGGCGTGGTTCCTAGGTGATGTCCCGGCAGCTGCCTCAGTTTCTGGGAGCGTCACTGCCCTGTGTGCTGCTGCTTTCTGCTGTCACAGCATTATCCTCCATGATGTCTGCTTTCTGGTGTTTGGGCCTAATCAAGAGTTCCCTTCAAAACTTGACCTGGGCGCTGCCATCTTGGATTCTGTAGCTGATCCTCCATTGTCCAATCCTGGAGCCCCCTTCAGGCAGCTGATCGCAGCACCCACTCTCTGAGCACCACTGGGTATTAAAGGTTATTTACTGCTGACATCAGTGAGTAAGTACAACAGTCTCTTCTCTGGAAGTAACAGCTCTGTGCTGAGCTCTTACATATTCACTATTTGCTTTGATTCCGTTCCAGTCTGATAATTTTCAAGTACCAAGATGCTTTTATACCTGTATCTTTCAAGGGCTTCACTCTGGACATAGTCCAGTCATCTCTTTCACTCTGTTTCGGTTTTATTCCGGTTTGCATTTATTAGAAGTACATTTGCATCTCTTAAGTATTTCTTCAGTATCATCATTCCAAACCCAGCCCGACAGCACTTCATTCCTTTCCAGTTTCATTCCTGTCTTCATTTATTACAAGTACATTTGCATCTATTAAGGATTTCTTCAGTGTCATCATTCTGGACCCAGCCCGGTCAGCACTTCAATCCGTTACGGTTCTATTCTGGTTTGCTTTTATTACAAGTACATTTGCATCTCTCAAGGACTTTTCCAGTGTCATCATTCCGGATTTATTTTGGCTAACATTTCAACTTGTATTTTAGTCTTCTTTCAGAATAAGCAGGGATCTACATTATCAGTTTTAATAAAGTATTGCTCATTTGGAGTGTCTTCCTAATTTCAAGTTTCATGCACAAAGCCTAGTTAAAGCCTCCTCACTACACTCACACTCCTTCCAAGTTAGTTCCACCCACAAATGCCTGTCTGAGCCAAATCCAGTCCTCAGGCATGACAGTGTGCAGTTTTTATGAGTGCAACAGCTCACGCACTAAGTACACTCTGTCACTGTGCTTCTCTACTACGAATGTGCAGACCTTTGGGAAAAATACACTTGCGTCATAGTGGTAAGCATGGGTGCAGCCAGGTTGTGTGGTGTGACCCATGTGCACCGCACACCCTGCACCCGCTGAAAAAGTGGGCACTCCTCCCGCATCCCACCCACTTCCTAGTGAAGTGGTCAGAATGGGAGAAAATTGGACTTGGAATCAACGGTCAGCGCTGAGGATTGATTATATTGTAATTGTGTTATTTTAGCCCAGACCCCTATTAAACTATGCACGATTCACTGCATTTTGCCAGTAGGGAGAGAGGCCTAATGATGTAAATAGACCAACCCCATCACCACCCACTTGCATCTCTTCCGGCCTCTCCCAGATAAGAAAAGACAAAAATAGACACGTTTGCCCCACACTCACCTCTCAGGAAAGTGTGAAGAGATCTAGTGCTATTAGCATGAGCCTGCTTAATCCTACTGTGGGCCCGCATATACTTTGCAGGAAAGATCCCATTAGGAATAAAGCCCTGTAATGACTGGCCTAGGGCTGGTTGGCACTAAGGCTGGGAGACCCATTGTTGTGTGTATCCCTGCTATTATTTCACAAGCCCTGGATGGTAGAGCATTGTGCTGGTAATGACATTTCAGGGGGACCTCATGCTTTTGTGATTTTTCCACTACCAATCGATGATTCAAGGCTGGTTTGAATTTATGTGGGGACAGTCATTATTTTCCAATTTTTCTATTTTTAAACATTAAAAAATTACAGGGCTGAACAGATCCTCTTTACACAAACACCCACTTAGAGGCTACTTGTTTTCTAGGAGTAGTGTTGCGTTGTGTTGGTGTTGGTGTTGGTTTTGCAGCAGTTTAGGAAACTGCTGCCTGGCAAATTTGTTGGTTTATAGACTTATAATTGGTAAAATCAGGATAGTGGCCCTCATTCCAAGTTGATCTCTCACTAGCTACTTTTTGCAGCTGTGCAAACGTATAGTCACCGCCCACGGGGGAGTGTATTTTCGCTTTGCAAGTGTGCGATCGCATGTGCAGCCGAGCAGGACAATTTTTTTTTTTTTGCAGTTTCTGAGTAGGTCTGAACTTACTCAGCCCTTGCGATCACTTCAGCCTGTCCGGTCCCGGAATTGACGTCAGACACCCCACCCTGCAAACGCCTGGACACGCCTGCGTTTTCACTACCACTCCCAGAAAACGGTCAGTTGACTTGACACCCATAAACTCCGTCAATCTCCTTGCGAACGGCTGTGCGAATGGAATCGTCGCTAGAAACATTGCACAGCAGCAATGCTGTTTGTACCCGTACGACGCGCCTGCGCATTGCGGTGCATACGCATTGTGGTGCATACGCATGCGCAGTAGTAACCTGATCGCTGCGCTGTGAAAATCGGAAGCGTGCGATCAACTCGGAATGACCCCCAGTGTTTTTGATTAGAAAGTCTACTATTGTGGCAGGATGCAACTACTGCTGTAAAAATGCCAAAATTCCAGAAGTTTTGCAAATGTGCTGCTTGGTAGATTAATAATTGTTTTTATTAAATCACAGCCTGTGTGTTGTTTTTTTTTTTTTTTTTTTAATTCTTCATGACTGTTCTTTTTTTGCAAGGCTTACAGAATTTTAATGTCTATAGATTGCAAGTCCCTCTCACCACCCTATTATTTTGCTTTTTATCTTGATGCACTATTAGGTTTTCCTTTAATTAGTTTACAATAGGAAGCAGCTCAACTCAGCTCATTGTTCTTTAAAACATAACTCCACTTTAAGATAGGGATGGCCATTGTAGGTTATCATTGATTGTTGACCTCGATGGTCTGAAACCATCTGCAAGGGAATCATTGATGGTTTCACCCACTGATGGTCACCCAGCTTTACAATTCAATGTGCTGCGGGCCAATCAGAGCCTGGGATCAGGGCTTCATAGGTGCTTCAGGGGGAGGAGCTAGCCTACGTGTCTTGGGGGTCATTCCGAATTGTTCGCTCGCTAGCAGATTTTAGCAGCATTGCACACGCTAGGCCGCCGCCCTCTGGGAGTGTATCTTAGCTTAGCAGAATTGCGAACGAAAGATTAGCAGAACTGCGATTAGAAAATTCTTAGCAGTTTCTGAGTAGCTCGAGACTTACTCCTACGCTGCAATCAGCTCAGCCCGTTTCGTTCCTGGTTTGACGTCACAAACACGCCCTGCGTTCGGCCAGCGACTCCCCCGTTTCTCCAGACACTACCGCGTTTTATCCTGGCACGCCTGCGTTTTTCCGCACACTCCCAGAAAACAGTCAGTTTCCGCCCAGAAACACCCACTTCCTGTCAATCACACTCCGATCACTTCAACGATGGAAATTCTTCGTTCGGACGTGAGTAAATCTACTAAGTTTTGTGCTAAAATACTTCGCACATGCGCACTGCGTACCATTTTCGCCTTAATCGCTCCGTTGCGAAAATCGGAAACGAGCGAACAACTCGGAATGACCCCCCTTGTGAGAAAAACAAAATTTGGTGCTTCTTTATCATCGATGGTGGGAAACCATCTGGTTCTCCCTCATTGATGGCAAAAGTATTTTACAGTACATTGGAGGTCATTCCGAGTTGTTCGCTCGCAAGCTGCTTTTAGCAGCTTTGCACACGCTAAGCCGCCGCCTACTGGGAGTGAATCTTAGCTTATCAAAATTGCGAACGAAAGATTCGCAATATTGCGAAAATACTTCTCTGTGCAGTTTCTGAGTAGCTCGAGACTTACTCTGCCAGTGCGATCAGTTCAGTGCTTGTCGTTCCTGGTTTGACGTCACAAACACACCCAGCGTTCGCCCAGACACTCCTCCGTTTCTCCAGCCACTCCCGCTTTTTTCCCAGAAACGGTAGCGTTTTTTCACACACTCCCATAAAACGGCCAGTTTCCGCCCAGAAACACCCACTTCCTGTCAATCACACTCCGATCACCAGAACGAAGAAAAAACCTTGTAATGCCGTGAGTAAAATACCAAACTGCATAGCAAATTTACTTGGCGCAGTCGCACTGCGGACATTGCGCATGCGCATTAGCGACTAATCGCTCCGTTGCGAGAAAAAAATACAGAGCGAACAACTCGGAATGACCCCCATTATACAGAGACCATCGATGATGTTAAAACATCGATGTCTATGTCCAGCCCTACTTCAGGATAGTCCTACTGTAATCTACAAGCAGATTTGTTGATTTTAGTTGCCCAAAGACATGACATGGGATTGGATGTGCAGAGATAACTGCACCCAATGTACAGTATAGAAAACAGCAATAAAAAGAACAAATCTGACTGGGCAATATAATTCTTTGCTGACAGAGTTCCACTCACCTCTTGTGTTTCTATTTAGTATACAGTGAATGCATCCACTTTTCCAGAGACGGAGAAAGCAATGCTTCCATTATATTTAGCAGATGGGTACACATTATAGCCCTAAACACTCTCTTGTGACCATATGTGTAAGTAATATCACATAACTCAATAATGTCCAAGGCTTTGAGGGAATAAACAAGCATTTGGTTACATCTATAGATTGTAATCTTGCAAGCAGAGCCTTATTACTTATTTCTCTGTCTGTTAATACCCAGTCTTGTTTTATACTGCGTTCGTAGCATACTAGTGCCGTAACTATAAATAAAGGTTAATGAATAAATAAAATAAAAATAAATAAGTGCACAAAACATCTATTTTCTCTATTATTAAAAGACCTACTTTACATGCAGCCAGGTGTAGTGGACTGAGGGCCTAATTCAGCATGGATATCTATTGAGGCTGAAATAGCGATTGTCTCAAATCTACTATGGCTAAGAAAAAAATGCATGTGAAGAGCCACACAGAAAGTAAAAAGACGTCCACCACTGCATTCTCAAATTTGTATATGCAGATGCATAACTGTGATGCATACGCAGAAATTGAGCACCATTGACAGGTGACCCAGGGGTACTCAGAATAATGAGAATGCAGTTACACCAGGTGCCATGTTAAAGGTCACAGCAATCGCAGCTGGCATCACATGCACGCCCCGAAAACAGAACATGACATGCCTGTGTTTTCCAAAACACTCTCTACAAACACCATGTTACCTCCCACAAATGGTCACTCCCTGTCAATCACTTTGCGATCATTCTCATTGAGCCTGCAAACGCAGAGCAATAGCACTTTGGTCTACGCGCATGCACAATGAGTTCACAGCACATGTGCAGTCTGCCGATAATCAACCGATTCAGAGCTTTTATAAAAATGGTTTAAAATTTTTTATTTTCCTGGCTAGTTATAAATAGACTCCCCACTGTTATAGTGGAAACAGCAGTAAAAATATTTTCTTTGAAGTAGAGTGGGGTGATGTGATGTTTAATGCAAGTTAACCTGTCAATAGCTGGACTATTTTCAGTATCTTGTGCTCTGATATTGAGAAATACAATATAGTAAGGTAATATCTAATATTCTCTTCCTTTTCTTTGGCAACTTAATGAAGCATTACTTCAGCTTCTGAACAATAAAAATTTTTTTCTTGACTTTCATTGTTCACAGACATTTGCCCCTACTTGTGCTAATCACAGCTGCTCACATGGGAAAGGTCTTCAGCACATTGTATATGCAGTAGAGATGAGCGGGTTCGGTTTCTCTGAAACCGAACCCGCACGAACTTCATGTTTTTTTTACGGGTCCGAGCAGACTCGGATCCTCCCGCCTTGCTCGGTTAACCCGAGCGCGCCCGAACGTCATCATGACGCTGTCGGATTCTCGCGAGACTCGGATTCTATATAAGGAGCCGCGCGTCGCCGCCATTTTCACACGTGCATTGAGATTGATAGGGAGAGGACGTGGCTGGCGTCCTCTCCATTAGAAATTAGATTAGAAGAGAGAGAGAGATTGTGCAGAGTCAGACAGAGTTTACCACAGTGACCAGTGCAGTTGTTGTTAGTTAACTTTTATTTATTTTAATATAATATATCCGTTCTCTGCTATATCCGTTCTCTGCCTGAAAAAAAACGATACACAGCAGCAGCCAGTCACACAGTGTGACTCAGTCTGTGTGCACTCAGCTCAGCCCAGTGTGCTGCACATCAATGTATAAAAGGCAAAGCTTATAATAATTGTGGGGGAGACTGGGGAGCACTGCAGGTTGTTATAGCAGGAGCCCCCAGGAGTACATAATATTATATTAATTTAAAATTAAACAGTGCACACTTTTGCTGCAGGAGTGCCACTGCCAGTGTGACTAGTGGTGACCAGTGCCTGACCACCAGTATAGTAGTATATTGTTGTATGTATTGTATACTATCTCTTTATCAACCAGTCTATATTAGCAGCAGACACAGTACAGTGCGGTAGTTCACGGCTGTGGCTACCTCTGTGTCGGCAGTCGGAACTCGGCAGGCAGTCCGTCCATCCATAATTGTATTACAATATATACCACCTAACCGTGGTATTTTTTTTTCTTTCTTTATACCGTCGTCATAGTGTCATACTAGTTGTTACGAGTATACTACTATCTCTTTATCAACCAGTGTACAGTGCGGTAGTTCACGGCTGTGGCTACCTCTGTGTCGGCAGTCGGCAGGCAGTCCGTCCATCCATAATTGTATTATTATTATAATATATACCACCTAACCGTGGTTTTTTTTTCATTCTTTATACCGTCATAGTGTCATACTAGTTGTTACGAGTATACTACTATCTCTTTATCAACCAGTGTACAGTGCGGTAGTTCACGGCTGTGGCTACCTCTGTGTCGGCAGTCGGCAGGCAGTCCGTCCATCCATAATTGTATTATTATTATAATATATACCACCTAACCGTGGTTTTTTTTTCATTCTTTATACCGTCGTCATAGTGTCATACTAGTTGTTACGAGTATACTACTATCTCTTTATCAACCAGCGTACAGTGCGGTAGTTCACGGCTGTGGCTACCTCTGTGTCGGCAGTCGGCAGGCAGTCCGTCCATCCATAATTGTATTATTATTATAATATATACCACCTAACCGTGGTTTTTTTTTCATTCTTTATACCGTCGTCATAGTGTCATACTAGTTGTTACGAGTATACTACTATCTCTTTATCAACCAGTGTACAGTGCGGTAGTTCACGGCTGTGGCTACCTCTGTGTCGGCACTCGGCAGGCAGTCCGTCCATCCATAATTGTATTATTATTATAATATATACCACCTAACTGTGGTATTTTTTTTTCTTTCTTTATACCGTCGTCATAGTGTCATACTAGTTGTTACGAGTATACTACTATCTCTTTATCAACCAGTGTACAGTGCGGTAGTTCACGGCTGTGGCTACCTCTGTGTCGGCAGTCGGCAGGCAGTCCGTCCATCCATAATTGTATTATTATTATAATATATACCACCTAACTGTGGTATTTTTTTTTCTTTCTTTATACCGTCGTCATAGTGTCATACTAGTTGTTACGAGTATACTACTATCTCTTTATCAACCAGTGTACAGTGCGGTAGTTCACGGCTGTGGCTACCTCTGTGTCGGCAGTCGGCAGGCAGTCCGTCCATCCATAATTGTATTATTATTATAATATATACCACCTAACCGTGGTTTTTTTTTCATTCTTTATACCGTCGTCATAGTGTCATACTAGTTGTTACGAGTATACTACTATCTCTTTATCAACCAGTGTACAGTGCGGTAGTTCACGGCTGTGGCTACCTCTGTGTCGGCAGTCGGCAGTCCGTCCGTCCATCCATAATTGTATTATTATTATAATATATACCACCTAACTGTGGTATTTTTTTTTCTTTCTTTATACCGTCGTCATAGTGTCATACTAGTTGTTACGAGTATACTACTATCTCTTTATCAACCAGTGTACAGTGCGGTAGTTCACGGCTGTGGCTACCTCTGTGTCGGCAGTCGGCAGGCAGTCCGTCCATCCATAATTGTATTATTATTATAATATATACCACCTAACCGTGGTATTTTTTTTTCTTTCTTTATACCGTCGTCATAGTGTCATACTAGTTGTTACGAGTATACTACTATCTCTTTATCAACCAGTGTACAGTGCGGTAGTTCACGGCTGTGGCTACCTCTGTGTCGGCACTCGGCAGGCAGTCCGTCCATCCATAATTGTATTATTATTATAATATATACCACCTAACCGTGGTTTTTTTTTCATTCTTTATACCGTCGTCATAGTGTCATACTAGTTGTTACGAGTATACTACTATCTCTTTATCAACCAGTGTACAGTGCGGTAGTTCACGGCTGTGGCTACCTCTGTGTCGGCAGTCGGCAGGCAGTCCGTCCATCCATAATTGTATTATTATTATAATATATACCACCTAACTGTGGTATTTTTTTTTCTTTCTTTATACCGTCGTCATAGTGTCATACTAGTTGTTACGAGTATACTACTATCTCTTTATCAACCAGTGTACAGTGCGGTAGTTCACGGCTGTGGCTACCTCTGTGTCGGCAGTCGGCAGGCAGTCCGTCCATCCATAATTGTATTATTATTATAATATATACCACCTAACCGTGGTTTTTTTATACCACCTAACCGTGGCAGTCCGTCCATAATTGTATACTAGTATCCAATCCATCCATCTCCATTGTTTACCTGAGGTGCCTTTTAGTTCTGCCTATAAAATATGGAGAACAAAAAAGTTGAGGTTCCAAAATTAGGGAAAGATCAAGATCCACTTCCACCTCGTGCTGAAGCTGCTGCCACTAGTCATGGCCGAGACGATGAAATGCCAGCAACGTCGTCTGCCAAGGCCGATGCCCAATGTCATAGTACAGAGCATGTCAAATCCAAAACACCAAATATCAGAAAAAAAAGGACTCCAAAACCTAAAATAAAATTGTCGGAGGAGAAGCGTAAACTTGCCAATATGCCATTTACCACACGGAGTGGCAAGGAACGGCTGAGGCCCTGGCCTATGTTCATGGCTAGTGGTTCAGCTTCACATGAGGATGGAAGCACTCAGCCTCTCGCTAGAAAACTGAAAAGACTCAAGCTGGCAAAAGCACCGCAAAGAACTGTGCGTTCTTTGAAATCCCAAATCCACAAGGAGAGTCCAATTGTGTCGTTTGCGATGCCTGACCTTCCCAACACTGGACGTGAAGAGCATGCGCCTTCCACTATTTGCATGCCCCCTGCAAGTGCTGGAAGGAGCACCCGCAGTCCAGTTCCTGATAGTCAGATTGAAGATGTCAGTGTTGAAGTACACCAGGATGAGGAGGATATGGGTGTAGCTGGCGCTGGGGAGGAAATTGACCAGGAGGATTCTGATGGTGAGGTGGTTTGTTTAAGTCAGGCACCCGGGGAGACACCTGTTGTCCGTGGGAGGAATATGGCCGTTGACATGCCAGGTGAAAATACCAAAAAAATCAGCTCTTCGGTGTGGAGGTATTTCACCAGAAATGCGGACAACAGGTGTCAAGCCGTGTGTTCCCTTTGTCAAGCTGTAATAAGTAGGGGTAAGGACGTTAACCACCTCGGAACATCCTCCCTTATACGTCACCTGCAGCGCATTCATAATAAGTCAGTGACAAGTTCAAAAACTTTGGGTGACAGCGGAAGCAGTCCACTGACCAGTAAATCCCTTCCTCTTGTAACCAAGCTCACGCAAACCACCCCACCAACTCCCTCAGTGTCAATTTCCTCCTTCCCCAGGAATGCCAATAGTCCTGCAGGCCATGTCACTGGCAAGTCTGACGAGTCCTCTCCTGCCTGTGATTCCTCCGATGCATCCTTGCGTGTAACGCCTACTGCTGCTGGCGCTGCTGTTGTTGCCGCTGGGAGTCGATGGTCATCCCAGAGGGGAAGTCGTAAGCCCACTTGTACTACTTCCAGTAAGCAATTGACTGTTCAACAGTCCTTTGCGAGGAAGATGAAATATCACAGCAGTCATCCTACTGCAAAGCGGATAACTGAGTCCTTGACAACTATGTTGGTGTTAGACGTGCGTCCGGTATCCGCCGTTAGTTCACAGGGAACTAGACAATTTATTGAGGCAGTGTGCCCCCGTTACCAAATACCATCTAGGTTCCACTTCTCTAGGCAGGCGATACCGAGAATGTACACGGACGTCAGAAAAAGACTCACCAGTGTCCTAAAAAATGCAGTTGTACCCAATGTCCACTTAACCACGGACATGTGGACAAGTGGAGCAGGGCAGGGTCAGGACTATATGACTGTGACAGCCCACTGGGTAGATGTATGGACTCCCGCCGCAAGAACAGCAGCGGCGGCACCAGTAGCAGCATCTCGCAAACGCCAACTCTTTCCTAGGCAGGCTACGCTTTGTATCACCGCTTTCCAGAATACGCACACAGCTGAAAACCTCTTACGGCAACTGAGGAAGATCATCGCGGAATGGCTTACCCCAATTGGACTCTCCTGTGGATTTGTGGCATCGGACAACGCCAGCAATATTGTGTGTGCATTAAATATGGGCAAATTCCAGCACGTCCCATGTTTTGCACATACCTTGAATTTGGTGGTGCAGAATTTTTTAAAAAACGACAGGGGCGTGCAAGAGATGCTGTCGGTGGCCAGAAAAATTGCGGGACACTTTCGGCGTACAGGCACCACGTACAGAAGACTGGAGCACCACCAAAAACTACTGAACCTGCCCTGCCATCATCTGAAGCAAGAAGTGGTAACGAGGTGGAATTCAACCCTCTATATGCTTCAGAGGTTGGAGGAGCAGCAAAAGGCCATTCAAGCCTATACAATTGAGCACGATATAGGAGATGGAATGCACCTGTCTCAAGTGCAGTGGAGAATGATTTCAACGTTGTGCAAGGTTCTGATGCCCTTTGAACTTGCCACACGTGAAGTCAGTTCAGACACTGCCAGCCTGAGTCAGGTCATTCCCCTCATCAGGCTTTTGCAGAAGAAGCTGGAGGCATTGAAGAAGGAGCTAACACGGAGCGATTCCGCTAGGCATGTGGGACTTGTGGATGCAGCCCTTAATTCGCTTAACAAGGATTCACGGGTGGTCAATCTGTTGAAATCAGAGCACTACATTTTGGCCACCGTGCTCGATCCTAGATTTAAAGCCTACCTTGGATCTCTCTTTCCGGCAGACACAGGTCTGCTGGGGTTGAAAGACCTGCTGGTGACAAAATTGTCAAGTCAAGCGGAACGCGACCTGTCAACATCTCCTCCTTCACATTCTCCCGCAACTGGGGGTGCGAGGAAAAGGCTCAGAATTCCGAGCCCACCCGCTGGCGGTGATGCAGGGCAGTCTGGAGCGACTGCTGATGCTGACATCTGGTCCGGACTGAAGGACCTGACAACGATTACGGACATGTCGTCTACTGTCACTGCATATGATTCTCTCAACATTGATAGAATGGTGGAGGATTATATGAGTGACCGCATCCAAGTAGGCACGTCACACAGTCCGTACTTATACTGGCAGGAAAAAGAGGCAATTTGGAGGCCCTTGCACAAACTGGCTTTATTCTACCTAAGTTGCCCTCCCACAAGTGTGTACTCCGAAAGAGTGTTTAGTGCCGCCGCTCACCTTGTCAGCAATCGGCGTACGAGGTTACATCCAGAAAATGTGGAGAAGATGATGTTCATTAAAATGAATTATAATCAATTCCTCCGCGGAGACATTGACCAGCAGCAATTGCCTCCACAAAGTACACAGGGAGCTGAGATGGTGGATTCCAGTGGGGACGAATTGATAATCTGTGAGGAGGGGGATGTACACGGTGATATATCGGAGGGTGAAGATGAGGTGGACATCTTGCCTCTGTAGAGCCAGTTTGTGCAAGGAGAGATTAATTGCTTCTTTTTTGGGGGGGGTCCAAACCAACCCGTCATATCAGTCACAGTCGTGTGGCAGACCCTGTCACTGAAATGATGGGTTGGTTAAAGTGTGCATGTCCTGTTTTGTTTATACAACATAAGGGTGGGTGGGAGGGCCCAAGGATAATTCCATCTTGCACCTCTTTTTTCTTTTCTTTTTCTTTGCATCATGTGCTGATTGGGGAGGGTTTTTTGGAAGGGACATCCTGCGTGACACTGCAGTGCCACTCCTAGATGGGCCCGGTGTTTGTGTCGGCCACTAGGGTCGCTTATCTTTCTCACACAGTCAGCTACCTCATTGCGCCTCTTTTTTTCTTTGCGTCATGTGCTGTTTGGGGAGGGTTTTTTGGAAGGGACATCCTGCGTGACACTGCAGTGCCACTCCTAGATGGGCCCGGTGTTTGTGTCGGCCACTAGGGTCGCTTATCTTACTCACACAGCGACCTCGGTGCAAATTTTAGGACTAAAAATAATATTGTGAGGTGTGATGTGTTCAGAATAGGCTGAAAATGAGTGTAAATTATGTTTTTTGAGGTTAATAATACTTTGGGATCAAAATTACCCCCAAATTCTATGATTTAAGCTGTTTTTTAGGGTTTTTTGAAAAAAACACCCGAATCCAAAACACACCCGAATCCGACAAAAAAAATTCGGTGAGGTTTTGCCAAAACGCGGTCGAACCCAAAACACGGCCGCGGAACCGAACCCAAAACCAAAACACAAAACCCGAAAAATTTCAGGCGCTCATCTCTAATATGCAGAATTGCAATCCTGCTTTTATCACTACAACAGCTGCCTCAGGCTAAACATTTCATCCTGGGATATAGTATTGGTGACCTGCAGACTCTCTGCAAATTCAAACTGAATTCAGCAGAGCAGTTTCTTCACTAGAGACTTCCTGGAAAGTTTCCTTGTACTCGGTAAATCACTCAGCAGGGGCTGTTATATTATCATTTCCCTTATTAGAATAATAACCAAAGTTAACAACTCCAGTTTTTTATTACAATAGAATAGACTAAAAGCCCACCCTACTACCTAGTAATTACATTATTCCAGTTAGGGATGGATATTGGTGGATTACGCATCGATGGTCACCATCAATTGTACCATTCATGGGTAACATCGATGGTGTGAAACCATCTGCAAGGGAACCATCAATGGTCACACCCACCAATGGTCACACCTACTCCACTATTCAATATGCCGTGGGCCAATGAGAGTCCAGGGGCAGAGCTTCACAGGAGTGTCAGGGGTGGAGCTAAGCTCCGTGTCCTGACATCCTTAAAAAAAAAATATTTGGTGGCTGTGTATCATTGATGGCGTGGAACCCTTTTGTTTTCCCCATCGATATGAAAACTATTCTACATCGGTCATAGACCATCGATGATTTTTAATCATTGCTGGTCGATGGCCATCCCTAATTCCAGCTATAAAGATTATTCTTTATAAAACACTGCATGCTTTAAATACAATAATTTATATTTTTGTTGCACCCATTCATGCTACAATCTTAGAAGTTTATTTGGTTTGTTTTTAACCTATTTGTCTGCAAATATCATTATGTGTGAGACCAAGAGGGCCACTTATCCTTCAGATGCAGATGTCAGATGTTGATATATGGCAAATTCAGTCAGATGGTAGTATACGTGGTTTTTGCTTACATCTGACAGTATACAGTATATGTATTTTGTCTAAATCTGACATACGTTTTTTTGTCTGCACCGTGCAGTGCATGAAGTTTTCATTGCGACTGACACTCTCACATATAGCTGCTCCTCTCTACCAGTGGCAAACGCAGGATTTTCATGGGGGGGTTTCCGTGCGCGCGCGCGTGTATGTGTGTGTGTGCTCATAATTGAGTAGCCAGCACACTGCACAAGCTGTGTATGTATGTATGTATGTACGTACGTACGTACGTACGTACGTACGTACGTACGTACACATACAGTATACATACGTACATACACACATACATATATACACACACACACACACACACAGAACATCTGTACATAGACATACACACATACTGTACACAGCATACATGTGTACACACACAGTTTACATGCACACATCATACATACATACACACACACACACACACACACACACAGTATACATACTAACAGTATACATGCAACATACAAACATAGTATACATGCACACAGCCACACACGCACAGTATACATGCACACAACACACACACAGTACACATGCATACAGCATATATACATACACACACAGCATACATAGTTACACACTATACATGCACACAGCATACTGTACATACACACAGTATACATGCACACACAGTACACATGCATACAGCATATATATACATACACACACTATATATGCACACAGCAAACATACATAGTTACACACACACACTATACATGTACTTAGCATACATACATTAATACACACACACTATACATTTTACATAGCAATACACACATCCATTAACATTGAACAGAACCCCCTCCTCACCTACACTACAGTGGGAGCCGAAGACATCAGCCACTGCCTCACGTAGCTCTGTCTCGTGGCCCCTTGAACTGCCTGAGAGGAACTGCGCGCTTCCGCTGCAGCTCCCCCTACAGGCAGCCAGCAGCGGCAGCAGCCAGGTTCACACTGTCACTCGGACAGTGTAAAGAGGAGGGAGCTGCTGCATAAGCTTCTCCTCATTTAAAAAAAATAAAAAATCGGACGGGAGCGCCGATGGATCGGAGACCAGGGGGGGTGTCTAGGTACTCGGAAACCCCCCCTGCGTGCGCATATGTCTACAGTGCAGTAGAGTCTGCTCATGTGCAGGTTTCTGGAAAAATGGTACCCGCCATGTTCCCGGCAGCGCTTACACAGGTCTACAGAAACATGTCACTCGCCATGTTCTTGGTGATGAATCTCTACTGCGCATGCAAGTGATTTTTGCTGCAGCACCGATACTCAGTGCAGTAGAGAGCCTGGCCAGACCTAGGTACTTTTCAGGTGGCGTGGCCTAACCACAGGAGCTGGACCCTGGAAAAAATAGTACTTTATGCACCTCCCTGGTCACAGTGCAGTTCAGCACACAGCAGCCTTTGTTGGGCTGAGGAGGAGAGCTGCAGCTACTGTTGTCGGGTTAGGGGGGACATGACTTAGGCCCCTGCTAGGCCCCTCCATCAGGCCTGGACCCGGGTAAATAGTACCTGCTCCCCCTCCTTCTTGGCACCTCTGCCAATGCCGGAGTGGTAAATAACATGGGTACAGAGTGTGCGGTGTGGTCCTCCTTGGACCCAGGGGCCCATGTGCATCACATTCACAACTCTCATTATATATAAACATATGTACAGTTAGTTGCAGGTAGGTAAGAAGGGTTAGGCCAGTCTGTATGTGAATACTGAATCTACTAAAAATGACTTAGTAATATAGTGAGCTAATCCTTACCATTGCAGGCCAGTGTTACGGGGAGCTGAGCAAATTGCTAAATTGTGGTGGTAAAGGTTTTTGAGGGTCATTCCGAGTTGATCGCAGCCAGCAACTTTTTGCTGCTGCTGCGATCAATAGTCCACGCCTATGGGGGAGTGTATTTTAGCTTAGCAGGGTTGCGATCGCTTGTGCAGCCCTGCTAAGCTAAAAAAATGTCAAGCAAAACATGACTAGCCCTGGACATACTTACCCTGTGCGACGATCTCAGCGATGCTCGGGCCGACTTTGACGTCAGACATCCGCCCTCCGTTCTCCTGGACACGCCTGTATTTTCTTCTCCACTCCCCGAAAATGACAGCCAATGGTCCAGATCCACCCAGGAACGCCTTCTTTCTGTTAATCTTCTTGCGGTCGGCTCTGCGACCGATTTCTTCGTAGAGTGCGACATAACCCCTGTCACCGGGCAATGATGCGCGTGCGCAGTGTGGCCGCTGCGCATGTGCATTCCAGACCCGTTCGCACCGCAGCGACAAACCGCTGCGTGCGAACGGGTCGGAATGACCCCCTTTGTTAGCTCTGAATTAAGCAGGTGATCAGGCCTATTGATACTGTATGTTTTCTATCCGTGGTGCTGAGATAATATACATTTCCAAAGTAAGTTATAATTCAAACCTAAATAAAGGAGGAATTGTAATAGGTCCCAGTTTGGCAAAAATGCAGACATTGCAGCAGAATTTAAGGCAGCAAATTTGTAAAAAACAAAACCAGGTTTGTAGGGTTGTTGTTTTATTTGCAAATTGCCGCTTTAAGGGGGTTGTTCAGGTCGCATCGTAATATGATAGCATTGCATTGGCTGTGAACACCTCTTACTGATTGACATGTAGAGGTATTCGCGGGCGGTCGGTGACGGGGATAGATAATTGCGGGGGTCGCTCAAGGAAAATAGGAGTAGGTCGGCAGTGTTTTCGGGGAGGCTGCATGATGACATGCCGCTCGAATGGAAAGAATGGTCCATTGAATTGCGATCGCAGCTGCCGGGCGGCCTGGTCAGCATGCAATGGGTGGCCTTGCACTGCAATGGGTGACCCCAGCATGTAAAATAATGGATTGCAGATTCTGCTTTTGGTTTTGATCTGTATTAGATTCATGTTTTGGTTTTGCCAAAACCACCCTCATAGGTTTTGGTTTTGGATGTGTCATTTAAAAAAAAAAAAAAAACTGCTGAAATCACAGTTTGGGACTTTTTTTTTGTTCTTATAGCACTATTAACCTCAATAACATAATTTTTTTTCACTCAATTTTAACCACCTCACAGCTCACACGCATGCATGCTACAGACTTAGCTAGGCAACAGCAGAGGGCAGCACAAACACATGGAAGTTTATCTTCAAACATGGAACATATAGAAAACAGTGGCAGTGGAAGACATCAGGCAGTTTAATACACTGTACAACTCCATATAAAGTTACCAATAATGTTTTCATTAATTAAGATCAGAAGGAAGAAAGGATTGATTCATAAATTAATTTAATTCTTTAATTCCAAAAAGGTTAATCAAGGCAGACATTGGGGATGGTAATGATCGAACATTCTTTTTTCATCACCTTTTCTCTTCTGAGTTGCTGTAAAAGAAAGAAGGATCACCTAATGCACACACACTTTTTTTTTTGGTTGTCTGCAACCAACCTACCATTATGTTTTTGGATTGTGGGATGTAATGAAACTGGAGCACCTAGAGGAAACCCACATATGTATGGGGAGAATATACAAACTCCACATAGCTAGGACCATGGAGAGTATTGAACCCATAACCTCAGATCTGTGAGGCAGTAATGCTAACCATTACACCATTCACACTGCCCTAGTTGCTGTAAAAGAAAAAAAGAAGGATTGATTGATTGATTGATTGATTGATTGATTGATTGATTAGTTTGCTTACCAGTGTCAATATATTACAAAAACGCAGGTACCGTATGTCATAACAAGATGGCTTACCCCGCTAAGACTCTCCACAGGATTTGTAATTTCCAATAATGCATTTTACATTGTGTGAGCATAATGATTGGGTGAATTTTAGCATGTCCCATGTTTTACACACATGATAAAGTTGGTGGTTCCGAATTTTTTTTAAATTACAGGGCTTTGTCAGTTTTTGAGGTGACACCTCTACCCCTTTTTTTAACATTGTGAAATATTTTGATTTCACGTGCCCTTTCCTAAACTTTCAGCCCCTTGGACCTGCAGTGATAGTATTTGGTTGCTGCTCCTGCTCTTCTCTCAACTGATCATCATGATCCATATTGATAAACTCATACACAAGCTGTACAAAATCAACTACAGTATTATTATTATTATTATTATTATTATTATTATTATTATTAACTATAGCATTAGTTATTTACTTGATCATTTATTTTTATTTTTTATTTTTGAAAAATCCTATTGTCATGCCTGGGCAAAATGCCCAAAAATCCACCTCTTCGGTGTGGAATTATTTCTCTGTGAGGATGAGAATGAGGATGTAAACACTGAAGGGATGGAGGAATCAGAAGATGAGGATGCGGACGACATCTTGCGTCCGTAGAGCCAGTTTGTGCAAGGAGAGATTGATTGCTTCTTTTTTGGTGGGGGCCCAAACAAACCAATAATTTCAGCCACAGTCACATGCCAGAACCTGTCGCTGAAATGATTGGTTTGTTAAAGTGTGCATGTTCGGTTTATACAACATAAGGGTGGGAGGGCTCAAGGACAATTCCATCTTGCATGCCTTTTCTTTGTCTGCCACATCATTCCAGGGGTGCTGCATTATATGGGATGCTGTCCCTCTGCCTTATCAGTCCAGGGGTGCTGCCTCATTGCCGTTTAAGTCCAGCGGTGCTGTTGCCTGTCAGCTGTGCTGTGTAATTCACCAGGGGTGCTGCCTATGCTGTATAAGTCCAGGGGTGCTGCCTATCTGCTGTATAAGTCCAAAGGCACTGCCGTATAATTCCAGGGGTGCTGCTGTACTTAATCCTAGATTTAAATTAAAGCCTAGATCAGAATATGAAACAAGCTTCAACATCACAACCAGATTTGTTAAAACATATAGCAGCAAAAGTGGAAATGGAAATTCGAAGTTTGACTAAGTGTTTTCCAATAAAGTGGGGAGAGAGAACATTTGTGGCCGAAGTCAGTCAGACTCAGAAGAGACAGAATCCTAATCTAGTGGAGCATGATATGGCAACATCTCCTATTTCATTTTCTCTGGCACCTGCCAGAGAAAACTTGATTTTACAAACACCTATGTCTATATGTCTGCCATATAATTCCAGGGGTGCCCTGTCTGAACCTGCTCATCTCTAGTAGATATATCTTTTAGTGTGCACTGTGTACCTAGCATTAGAGAGAGGTTCTTCTTAATTATTTCATGTTAGGGACTCAAATGAATGGCTCCAATTAGTCAACCTTAATTTTGATTTATTAATGTTCCACATTTTGGGATTATTTACAAGATGCTCATTTGTTGTACAAGGGTTCTTTTCTTTTATTTTGTAAATGTTTTCTCCTTAATAATTGTAAAATGTAAGGGCTGCGTAGGGTTATCACAAGAACTCGCGGTGTCAGAAGAACAGAGTTTCAGTGATCTTTCATTGCATCAGCTTTCCATTGCACTGCAGCACTAAATGGGCCAGGAGCTCCTGTGAGGCACAAACAATTGCTGAATAAGGGCCCAGAATGGAGTCTCATGGTGGCTTGCAGCAAGGAAACTGTCTTTCTTTTTGGTGGCACAGAGGTTAGCATTGCTTCTTCTCACTGGCGGAACTAGCTAGCGGTGGGCCCATTTTGCGACAAAATGGCTTGCCCCCCCCCCTTCCATCCCATCCAAGTCCACCCCCTCACCCCTGGAGAGGATCTGGTGAGGGGTACCTGCTCAGTGAAGTGGATACCTAGCAACAGTGCCATAACTAGACATTTTAGCACTGTGTGCAAGAAACGGCATCGGAACCCCACCCCTGCATGGAAAACAGGGGCAGTGCGCGCCGTAGGCGCGCGCAAAAATACAAAGTGGTGTGGCTTCGTGGGGAAGGGGTGTGGCCACAAAATAATACCAATTCATTAAACGGTGCACAGTAGTCTCCATTATTCAAATTACGCCGCACAGTAGCACCACTACACCAGGTAGAGACTAGAGATGAGCGCCTGAAATTTTTCGGGTTTTGTGTTTTGGTTTTGGGTTCGGTTCCGCGGCCGTGTTTTGGGTTCGAACGCGTTTTGGCAAAACCTCACCGAATTTTTTTTGTCGGATTCGGGTGTGTTTTGGATTCGGGTGTTTTTTTCAAAAAACACTAAAAAACAGCTTAAATCATAGAATTTGGGGGTCATTTTGATCCCAAAGTATTATTAACCTCAAAAACCATAATTTACACTCATTTTCAGTCTATTCTGAATACCTCACACCTCACAATATTATTTTTAGTCCTAAAATTTGCACCGAGGTCGCTGTGTGAGTAAGATAAGCGACCCTAGTGGCCGACACAAACACCGGGCCCATCTAGGAGTGGCACTGCAGTGTCACGCAGGATGGCCCTTCCAAAAAACCCTCCCCAAACAGCACATGACGCAAAGAAAAAAAGAGGCGCAATGAGGTAGCTGTGTGAGTAAGATTAGCGACCCTAGTGGCCGACACAAACACCGGGCCCATCTAGGAGTGGCACTGCAGTGTCACGCAGGATGTCCCTTCCAAAAAACCCTCCCCAAACAGCACATGACGCAAAGAATAAAAGAGGCGCAATGAGGTAGCTGTGTGAGTAAGATTAGCGACCCTAGTGGCCGACACAAACACCGGGCCCATCTAGGAGTGGCACTGCAGTGTCACGCAGGATGTCCCTTCCAAAAAACCCTCCCCAAACAGCACATGACGCAAAGAAAAAAAGAGGCGCAATGAGGTAGCTGACTGTGTGAGTAAGATTAGCGACCCTAGTGGCCGACACAAACACCGGGCCCATTTAGGAGTGGCACTGCAGTGTCACGCAGGATGTCCCTTCCAAAAAACCCTCCCCAATCAGCACATGATGCAAAGAAAAAGAAAAGAAAAAAGAGGTGCAAGATGGAATTGTCCTTGGGCCCTCCCACCCACCCTTATGTTGTATAAACAAAACAGGACATGCACACTTTAACCAACCCATCATTTCAGTGACAGGGTCTGCCACACGACTGTGACTGATATGACGGGTTGGTTTGGACCCCCCCCAAAAAAGAAGCAATTAATCTCTCCTTGCACAAACTGGCTCTACAGAGGCAAGATGTCCACCTCATCATCACCCTCCGATATATCACCGTGTACATCCCCCTCCTCACAGATTATCAATTCGTCCCCACTGGAATCCACCATCTCAGCTCCCTGTGTACTTTGTGGAGGCAATTGCTGCTGGTCAATGTCTCCGCGGAGGAATTGATTATAATTCATTTTAATGAACATCATCTTCTCCACATTTTCTTGATGTAACCTCGTACGCCGATTGCTGACAAGGTGAGCGGCGGCACTAAACACTCTTTCGGAGTACACACTTGTGGGAGGGCAACTTAGGTAGAATAAAGCCAGTTTGTGCAAGGGCCTCCAAATTGCCTCTTTTTCCTGCCAGTATAAGTACGGACTGTGTGACGTGCCTACTTGGATGCGGTCACTCATATAATCCTCCACCATTCTATCAATGTTGAGAGAATCATATGCAGTGACAGTAGACGACATGTCCGTAATCGTTGTCAGGTCCTTCAGTCCGGACCAGATGTCAGCATCAGCAGTCGCTCCAGACTGCCCTGCATCACCGCCAGCGGGTGGGCTCGGAATTCTGAGCCTTTTCCTCGCACCCCCAGTTGCGGGAGAATGTGAAGGAGGAGATGTTGACAGGTCGCGTTCCGCTTGACTTGACAATTTTGTCACCAGCAGGTCTTTCAACCCCAGCAGACTTGTGTCTGCCGGAAAGAGAGATCCAAGGTAGGCTTTAAATCTAGGATCGAGCACGGTGGCCAAAATGTAGTGCTCTGATTTCAACAGATTGACCACCCGTGAATCCTTGTTAAGCGAATTAAGGGCTCCATCCACAAGTCCCACATGCCTAGCGGAATCGCTCCGTGTTAGCTCCTCCTTCAATGTCTCCAGCTTCTTCTGCAAAAGCCTGATGAGGGGAATGACCTGACTCAGGCTGGCAGTGTCTGAACTGACTTCACGTGTGGCAAGTTCAAAGGGCATCAGAACCTTGCACAACGTTGAAATCATTCTCCACTGCGCTTGAGACAGGTGCATTCCACCTACTATATCGTGCTCAATTGTATAAGCTTGAATGGCCTTTTGCTGCTCCTCCAACCTCTGAAGCATATAGAGGGTTGAATTCCACCTCGTTACCACTTCTTGCTTCAGATGATGGCAGGGCAGGTTCAGTAGTTTTTGGTGGTGCTCCAGTCTTCTGTACGTGGTGCCTGTACGCCGAAAGTGTCCCGCAATTCTTCTGGCCACCGACAGCATCTCTTGCACGCCCCTGTCGTTTTTTAAAAAATTCTGCACCACCAAATTCAAGGTATGTGCAAAACATGGGACGTGCTGGAATTTGCCCATATTTAATGCACACACAATATTGCTGGCGTTGTCCGATGCCACAAATCCACAGGAGAGTCCAATTGGGGTAAGCCATTCCGCGATGATCTTCCTCAGTTGCCGTAAGAGGTTTTCAGCTGTGTGCGTATTCTGGAAAGCGGTGATACAAAGCGTAGCCTGCCTAGGAAAGAGTTGCCGTTTGCGAGATGCTGCTACTGGTGCCGCCGCTGCTGTTCTTGCGGCGGGAGTCCATACATCTACCCAGTGGGCTGTCACAGTCATATAGTCCTGACCCTGCCCTGCTCCACTTGTCCACATGTCCGTGGTTAAGTGGACATTGGGTACAACTGCATTTTTTAGGACACTGGTGAGTCTTTTTCTGACGTCCGTGTACATTCTCGGTATCGCCTGCCTAGAGAAGTGGAACCTAGATGGTATTTGGTAACGGGGGCACACTGCCTCAATAAATTGTCTAGTTCCCTGTGAACTAACGGCGGATACCGGACGCACGTCTAACACCAACATAGTTGTCAAGGCCTCAGTTATCCGCTTTGCAGTAGGATGACTGCTGTGATATTTCATCTTCCTCGCAAAGGACTGTTGAACAGTCAATTGCTTACTGGAAGTAGTACAAGTGGGCTTACGACTTCCCCTCTGGGATGACCATCGACTCCCAGCGGCAACAACAGCAGCGCCAGCAGCAGTAGGCGTTACACGCAAGGATGCATCGGAGGAATCCCAGGCAGGAGAGGACTCGTCAGAATTGCCAGTGACATGGCCTGCAGGACTATTGGCATTCCTGGGGAAGGAGGAAATTGACACTGAGGGAGTTGGTGGGGTGGTTTGCGTGAGCTTGGTTACAAGAGGAAGGGATTTACTGGTCAGTGGACTGCTTCCGCTGTCACACAAAGTTTTTGAACTTGTCACTGACTTATTATGAATGCGCTGCAGGTGACGTATAAGGGAGGATGTTCCGAGGTGGTTAACGTCCTTACCCCTACTTATTACAGCTTGACAAAGGGAACACACGGCTTGACACCTGTTGTCCGCATTTCTGGTGAAATACCTCCACACCGAAGAGCTGATTTTTTTGGTATTTTCACCTGGCATGTCAACGGCCATATTCCTCCCACGGACAACAGGTGTCTCCCCGGGTGCCTGACTTAAACAAACCACCTCACCATCAGAATCCTCCTGGTCAATTTCCTCCCCAGCGCCAGCAACACCCATATCCTCCTCATCCTGGTGTACTTCAACACTGACATCTTCAATCTGACTATCAGGAACTGGACTGCGGGTGCTCCTTCCAGCACTTGCAGGGGGCGTGCAAATGGTGGAAGGCGCATGCTCTTCACGTCCAGTGTTGGGAAGGTCAGGCATCGCAACCGACACAATTGGACTCTCCTTGTGGATTTGGGATTTCGAAGAATGCACAGTTCTTTGCTGTGCTGCTTTTGCCAGCTTGAGTCTTTTCATTTTTCTAGCGAGAGGCTGAGTGCTTCCATCCTCATGTGAAGCTGAACCACTAGCCATGAACATAGGCCAGGGCCTCAGCCGTTCCTTGCCACTCCGTGTCGTAAATGGCATATTGGCAAGTTTACGCTTCTCCTCCGACAATTTTATTTTAGGTTTTGGAGTCCTTTTTTTTTCTGATATTTGGTGTTTTGGATTTGAAATGCTCTGTACTATGACATTGGGCATCGGCCTTGGCAGACGACGTTGCTGGCATTTCATCGTCTCGGCCATGACTAGTGGCAGCAGCTACAGCACGAGGTGGAAGTGGATCTTGATCTTTCCCTAATTTTGGAACCTCAACATTTTTGTTCTCCATATTTTAATAGGCACAACTAAAAGGCACCTCAGGTAAACAATGGAGATGGATACTAGTATACAATTATGGACTGCCTGCCGAGTGCAGACACAGAGGTAGCCACAGCCGTGAACTACCGTACTGTACTGTGTCTGCTGCTAATATAGACTGGTTGATAAAGAGATAGTATACTCGTAACTAGTATGACTATAAATAAAGAAAAAAAAACCACGGTTAGGTGGTATATACAATTATGGACGGGCTGCCGAGTGCCGACACAGAGGTAGCCACAGCCGTGAACTACCGCACTGTACTGTGTCTGCTGCTAATATAGACTGGTTGATAAAGAGATAGTATACTCGTAACTAGTATGTATGTATAAAGAAAGAAAAAAAAACCACGGTTAGGTGGTATATACAATTATGGACGGGCTGCCGAGTGCCGACACAGAGGTAGCCACAGCCGTGAACTACCGCACTGTACTGTGTCTGCTGCTAATATATAGACTGGTTGATAAAGAGATAGTATACTCGTAACTAGTATGTATGTATAAAGAAAGAAAAAAAAACCACGGTTAGGTGGTATATACAATTATGGACGGGCTGCCGAGTGCCGACACAGAGGTAGCCACAGCCGTGAACTACCGCACTGTACTGTGTCTGCTGCTAATATAGACTGGTTGATAAAGAGATAGTATACTCGTAACTAGTATGTATGTATAAAGAAAGAAAAAAAAAACACGGTTAGGTGGTATATACAATTATGGACGGGCTGCCGAGTGCCGACACAGAGGTAGCCACAGCCGTGAACTACCGCACTGTACTGTGTCTGCTGCTAATATAGACTGGTTGATAAAGAGATAGTATACTCGTAACTAGTATGACTATAAAGAAAGAAAAAAAAAACACGGTTAGGTGGTATATACAATTATGGATGGGCTGCCGAGTGCCGACACAGAGGTAGCCACAGCCGTGAACTACCGCACTGTACTGTGTCTGCTGCTAATATATAGACTGGTTGATAAAGAGATAGTATACTCGTAACTAGTATGTATGTATAAAGAAAGAAAAAAAAAACACGGTTAGGTGGTATATACAATTATGGACGGGCTGCCGAGTGCCGACACAGAGGTAGCCACAGCCGTGAACTACCGCACTGTACTGTGTCTGCTGCTAATATATAGACTGGTTGATAAAGAGATAGTATACTCGTAACTAGTATGTATGTATAAAGAAAGAAAAAAAAACCACGGTTAGGTGGTATATACAATTATGGACGGGCTGCCGAGTGCCGACACAGAGGTAGCCACAGCCGTGAACTACCGCACTGTACTGTGTCTGCTGCTAATATAGACTGGTTGATAAAGAGATAGTATACTCGTAACTAGCATGTATGTATAAAGAAAGAAAAAAAAACCACGGTTAGGTGGTATATACAATTATGGACGGGCTGCCGAGTGCCGACACAGAGGTAGCCACAGCCGTGAACTACCGCACTGTACTGTGTCTGCTGCTAATATAGACTGGTTGATAAAGAGATAGTATACTCGTAACTAGTATGACTATAAAGAAAGAAAAAAAAACCACGGTTAGGTGGTATATACAATTATGGACGGGCTGCCGAGTGCCGACACAGAGGTAGCCACAGCCGTGAACTACCGCACTGTACTGTGTCTGCTGCTAATATATAGACTGGTTGATAAAGAGATAGTATACTCGTAACTAGTATGTATGTATAAAGAAAGAAAAAAAAAACACGGTTAGGTGGTATATACAATTATGGACGGGCTGCCGAGTGCCGACACAGAGGTAGCCACAGCCGTGAACTACCGCACTGTACTGTGTCTGCTGCTAATATATAGACTGGTTGATAAAGAGATAGTATACTCGTAACTAGTATGTATGTATAAAGAAAGAAAAAAAAACCACGGTTAGGTGGTATATACAATTATGGACGGGCTGCCGAGTGCCGACACAGAGGTAGCCACAGCCGTGAACTACCGCACTGTACTGTGTCTGCTGCTAATATAGACTGGTTGATAAAGAGATAGTATACTCGTAACTAGTATGTATGTATAAAGAAAGAAAAAAAAACCACGGTTAGGTGGTATATACAATTATGGACGGGCTGCCGAGTGCCGACACAGAGGTAGCCACAGCCGTGAACTACCGCACTGTACTGTGTCTGCTGCTAATATAGACTGGTTGATAAAGAGATAGTATACTCGTAACTAGTATGTATGTATAAAGAAAGAAAAAAAAACCACGGTTAGGTGGTATATACAATTATGGACGGGCTGCCGAGTGCCGACACAGAGGTAGCCACAGCCGTGAACTACCGCACTGTACTGTGTCTGCTGCTAATATATAGACTGGTTGATAAAGAGATAGTATACTCGTAACTAGTATGTATGTATAAAGAAAGAAAAAAAAACCACGGTTAGGTGGTATATACAATTATGGACGGGCTGCCGAGTGCCGACACAGAGGTAGCCACAGCCGTGAACTACCGCACTGTACTGTGTCTGCTGCTAATATAGACTGGTTGATAAAGAGATAGTATACTCGTAACTAGTATGACTATAAAGAAAGAAAAAAAAACCACGGTTAGGTGGTATATACAATTATGGACGGGCTGCCGAGTGCCGACACAGAGGTAGCCACAGCCGTGAACTACCGCACTGTACTGTGTCTGCTGCTAATATATAGACTGGTTGATAAAGAGATAGTATACTCGTAACTAGTATGTATGTATAAAGAAAGAAAAAAAAAACACGGTTAGGTGGTATATACAATTATGGACGGGCTGCCGAGTGCCGACACAGAGGTAGCCACAGCCGTGAACTACCGCACTGTACTGTGTCTGCTGCTAATATATAGACTGGTTGATAAAGAGATAGTATACTCGTAACTAGTATGTATGTATAAAGAAAGAAAAAAAAACCACGGTTAGGTGGTATATACAATTATGGACGGGCTGCCGAGTGCCGACACAGAGGTAGCCACAGCCGTGAACTACCGCACTGTACTGTGTCTGCTGCTAATATAGACTGGTTGATAAAGAGATAGTATACTCGTAACTAGTATGTATGTATAAAGAAAGAAAAAAAAACCACGGTTAGGTGGTATATACAATTATGGACGGGCTGCCGAGTGCCGACACAGAGGTAGCCACAGCCGTGAACTACCGCACTGTACTGTGTCTGCTGCTAATATAGACTGGTTGATAAAGAGATAGTATACTCGTAACTAGTATGTATGTATAAAGAAAGAAAAAAAAACCACGGTTAGGTGGTATATACAATTATGGACGGGCTGCCGAGTGCCGACACAGAGGTAGCCACAGCCGTGAACTACCGCACTGTACTGTGTCTGCTGCTAATATATAGACTGGTTGATAAAGAGATAGTATACTCGTAACTAGTATGTATGTATAAAGAAAGAAAAAAAAACCACGGTTAGGTGGTATATACAATTATGGACGGGCTGCCGAGTGCCGACACAGAGGTAGCCACAGCCGTGAACTACCGCACTGTACTGTGTCTGCTGCTAATATAGACTGGTTGATAAAGAGATAGTATACTACTAATATTATATATACTGGTGGTCAGGTCACTGGTCACTAGTCACACTGGCAGTGGCACTCCTGCAGCAAAAGTGTGCACTGTTTAATTTTAATATAATATTATGTACTCCTGGCTCCTGCTATAACCTATAACTGGCACTGCAGTGCTCCCCAGTCTCCCCCACAATTATAAGCTGTGTGAGCTGAGCACAGTCAGATATATATATACATTGATGCAGCACACTGGGCTGAGCAGTGCACACAGATATGGTATGTGACTGAGTCACTGTGTGTATCGTTTTTTTCAGGCAGAGAACGGATATATTAAATAAAACAAACAACTGCACTGTCTGTGTCTGGTGGTCACTGTGGTCGTCAGTCACTAAACTCTGCACTCTCTTCTACAGTATCACAGCCTCAGGTCAATCTCTCTCTCTCTCTCTCAACCCTAATCTAAATGGAGAGGACGCCAGCCACGTCCTCTCCCTATCAATCTCAATGCACGTGTGAAAATGGCGGCGACGCGCGGCTCCTTATATAGAATCCGAGTCTCGCGATAGAATCCGAGCCTCGCGAGAATCCGACAGCGTCATGATGACGTTCGGGCGCGCTCGGGTTAACCGAGCAAGGCGGGAAGATCCGAGTCGCTCGGACCCGTGAAAAAAAACATGAAGTTCTGGCGGGTTCGGATTCAGAGAAACCGAACCCGCTCATCTCTAGTAGAGACCCTTTTACACCTTACGGCGGACAGATTCCTCTTTTTACACATTACAGCAGACAGCGTCCCCTTTTTACACATTACGGCAGACAGCGTCCCCCTTTTTTACACATAACGGCAGACAGCGTGCCCTTTTTACACATAGCAGCAGACAGCGTGCACTTTTTACACATAACGGCAGACAGCGTCCTCTTTTTACACATAACGGCAGACAGCGTGCCCTTGTTACACATAGCGGCAGACAGCGTACACTTTTTACAAATAACGGCAGACAGCGTGCTCTTGTTAAACATAGCGGCAGACAGCGTACCCTTTTTACACATAACGGCAGACAGCGTGCCCTTGTTACACATAGCGGCAGACAGCGTACACTTTTTTCACATAACGGCAGACAGCGTGCCCTTGTTAAACATAGCGGCAGACAGCGTACACTTTTTACACATAACGGCAGACAGCGTGCCCTTGTTACACATTACGGCAGACAACGTGCCCTTGTTACACATTACGGCAGACAGCGTGCCCTCGTTACACATTACGGCAGACAGCGTGCCCTTGTTACACATTACGGCAGGCAGATTCCCCCTTTTTACACATTACGGCAGGCAGATTCCCCCTTTTTACACATTACGGCAGGCAGGTTCCCCATTTTTACACATTGCGGAAAGCAGATTCCCCCTTTTTACACATTGCGGAAAGCAGATTCCCCGTTTTTACACATTGCGGCAGGCAGATTCCCCCTTTTTACACACTACGGCAGACAGATTCCCAGTTTTTACACATTGCGGCAGGCAAATTCCCCCTTTTTACACATTGTGGCAAGCAGATTCCCCGTTTTTTACACATTGCGGCAGGCAGATTCCCCGTTTTTACACATTGCGGCAGGCAGATTCCCCCTTTTTACACATAGCGGCAAGCAGATTCCCCCTTTTTACACACTACGGCAGGCAGATTCCCCCTTTTTACACATTGCGGCAAGCAGATTCCCCCTTTTTACACATTGTGGCAGACAGTCCCCCTTTTTTGTAGAAAGAAAAGAAAGAAAGAAAGAAAGAAAGAAAGAAAGAAAGAAAGAAAGAAAGAAAGAAAGAAAGAGAAGAAAGAAAGAAGAATTATACTTACCCTCTCCGCTGTCTCAGGCTCCTCGGTGCAGCGTCAGACGATTCCCGGGCAGGAGAGAAGGAGGAGGAGGGAGGTGGAGGAGGGAGCCGCAGCAGCGCTGTGTTATTGGTGGAGGCGCTGCTGCTACTGCCCCTCTGCTTCACTATAGGCTGTTCTCGGAAGACAGCCTATAGTGAAGCAGAGGGGCAGCAGTAGCAGCACCTCCACCAGTAACAAAGCGCTGCTGCGGCTCCCTCCTCCGGCTCCCTCCTTCTCCTTCTCCCCCGTACCGCTGCTCCTCTCCTCTCTGGGCTGCTGTGCTCTGCGGACAGCGGTTGCCCGCAGCGCACAGCGGCATGTAATGAGTCAGTTTGACTCATTACATACTTTGGGCCCCTGGACAGAGGCGGGCCCCAGTGCAATGCACTGGTTGCACTGGCGGTAGTTCCGCCTCTGCTTCTTCCCACAGTCCTACTTGTAATATGAAATGAGTTTTGACTAGAGTGGTAAGCTCCAATAGGGCAGGGGCTGAATAACAAAAAATTCACTGCACAGTCCTGCTTAGTACTGTACCGAACCCACCCGAACTCCACTTGCCCGAACTGGGGCTGCTGTGGGGGCTCAGGAGGGGCTGCTAAAACATCTAATGGGCTGCTCTATTTAAAAATAAAATATGAATAAAATAAACAAGACACACAGGTATGCTCACATGCGTGTATCTGCGACACACAGGTATGCTCACATGCGTGTAGCTGGGAGCTGTGAAAAACAAAAATAAGGCATTTGCCACAAAATATGTAAATAAAAATTCAATAGAAAAATGGGAAAAAAGAAACCCACAAGATTTTCATAGACTCCATGGGGTACATTTACTAACATTCGTAATTTCCGAAAATAGGTCAAAGTTCAATCACGAATGACATCGACAGTGTAAAACTGCAACTTTTTGAATTTATTACGATGGATTTACTAAGCTGTCGTATTCGGGTTTTTCTTTTCTTCCGATGTCGATGTCATTCGTTTTTTTTTTCCTAATTTTACGGCAGTGATTAGCAAAACACTGCCGTTTTTTTTTACAATCAATCTCGGCCGGATCTGTGTGATCCGTGCTGGGGTTCTTTTTATTTTTTATTTTTAATTAAACAATGTAAAATCCCCCCAAAAAATGCGTGGGGTCCCCCCTCCTAAGCATAACCAGCCTCGGGCTCTTTGAGCCGATCCTGGTTGCAGAAATATGGGAAAAAAATGACAGGGGTTCCCCCATATTTAAGCAACCAGCATCGGGCTCTGCGCCTGGTCCTGGTCCCAAAAATACGGGGGACAAAAAGAGTAGGGGTCCCCCGTATTTTTAAAACCAGCACCGGGCTCCACTAGCTGGACAGATAATGCCACAGCCGGGGGTCACTTTTATATAGTGCCCTGCGGCCGTGGCATCAAAAATCCAACTAGTCACCCCTGGCCGGGGTACCATGGGGGAGTGGGGACCCCTTCAATCAAGGGGTCCCCCCCCCCCAGCCACCCAAGGGCCAGGGGTGAAGCCCGAGGCTGTCCCCCCCCATCCAATGGGCTGCGGATGGGAGGGCTGATAGCCTTTGTTGTAAAATAAAAGATATTGTTTTTAGTAGCAGTACTACAAGTCCCAGCAAGCCTCCCCCGCATGCTGGTACTTGGAGAACCACAAGTACCAGCATGCGGCGGAAAAACGGGCCCGCTGGTACCTGTAGTACTACCACTAAAAAAATACCCAAAAAAACACAAGACACACACACCGTGAAAGTATAATTTTATTACATACATACACACATACATACATACTTACCTTATGTTCTCACGCAGGTCGGTCCTCTTCTCCAGTAGAATCCAAGGGGTACCTGTTGAAGAAATTCTACTCACGAGATCCAGGGGTCCAGGCTCCTCGGCAAATCCAGGGATAATCCACGTACTTGAATAAAACAAAAAAACGGTTGCCCGACCACGAACTGAAAGGTGACCCATGTTTGCACATGGGTCACCTTCCCACGAATGCCAGAAACCCACTTTGCCTTCTGGCTAAGTGGGTTTCTTCAGCCAATCAGGGAGTGCCACGTTGTAGCACTCTCCTGATCAGCTGTGTGCTCCTGTCTTCACTGACAGGCAGCACGCGGCAGTGTTACAATGTAGCGCCTATGCGCTACATTGTAACCAATGATGGGAACTTTCTGCTCAGCGGTGACGTCACTTTAGGTCAACCGCAGGGCACAAAGTTCCCATCATTGGTTACAATGTAGCGCATAGGCGCTACATTGTAACACTGCCGTGTGCCGCCTGTCAGTGAGGACAGGAGCACACAGCTGATCAGTAGAGTGCTACAACGTGGCACTCCCTGATTGGCTGAAGAAACCCACTTAGCCAGAAGGCAAAGTGGGTTTCTGGCATTCGTGGGAAGGTGACCCATGTGCAAACATGGGTCACCTTTCAGTTCGTGGTCGGGCAACCGTTTTTTTGTTTTAGTCAAGTACGTGGATTATCCCTGGATTATCCGAGGAGCCTGGACCACTGGATCTGGTGAGTAGAATTTCTTCAACAGGTACCCCTTGGATTCTACTGGAGAAGAGGACCGACCTGCGTGGGAACATAAGGTAAGTATGTATGTATGTGTGTATGTATGTAATAAAATTATACTTTCACGGTGTGTGTGTCTTGTGTTTTTTTGGGTATTTTTTTAGTGGTAGTACTACAGGTACCAGCGGGCCCGTTTTTCCGCCGCATGCTGGTACTTGTGGTTCTCCAAGTACCAGCATGCGGGGGAGGCTTGCTGGGACTTGTAGTACTGCTACTAAAAACAATATCTTTTATTTTACAACAAAGGCTATCAGCCCTCCCATCCGCAGCCCATTGGATGGGGGGGGGACAGCCTCGGGCTTCACCCCTGGCCCTTGGGTGGCTGGGGGGGGGGGACCCCTTGATTGAAGGGGTTCCCACTCCCCCAGGGTACCCCGGCCAGGGGTGACTAGTTGGATTTTTGATGCCACGGCCGCAGGGCACTATATAAAAGTGACCCCCGGCTGTGGCATTATCTGTCCAGCTAGTGGAGCCCGGTGCTGGTTTTAAAAATACGGGGGACCCCTACTCTTTTTGTCCCCCGTATTTTTGGGACCAGGACCAGGCGCAGAGCCCGATGCTGGTTGCTTAAATATGGGGGAACCCCTGTCATTTTTTTCACCATATTTCTGCAACCAGGATCGGCTCAAAGAGCCCGAGGCTGCTTATGCTTAGGAGGGGGGACCCCACGCAATTTTTTTTAAAAAAATAAGCACTTTCCCACCCCTTCCCACTGATATACATGCACGGATCTCATGGATCCGTGCATGCCTATCCAAACACGAATAAAAAAAAAAGTTCTGTTTTTTTTTAGCACTTTTTTACGAGTTGTAATTTTTCACGGCAGTGTTTGTTCTTTTTTTGCTTTGCACTTCTTAGTAAATGACCGAGATTCATACTTAAACAGCCGCGTTTTGACCGATGGTGTATTCATTCGTAATTTTTTACCTGAACTAGCAAAAAATTACGAATGCCCTCATCACTGCCGTGATTAGTGTTTAGTAAATGACCGAGATTAACCGAGATGACACTTTGAAGAAAAAACGGCATCTCGGTCAAAATCGGGAGCTTAGTAAATATACCCCCATGTAGGGGAAAATATCTAATCTTGATCCTGTGGCATAAAACAGTTTATTTGCGTCCCAGCATTAAATCCGAGATTATCATAATCCCTGAAAATTAGTGATGTGCACTGGACATTTTTCGGGTTTTGTGTTTTGATTTTGGATTCGGTTCCGCGGCCGTGTTTTGGATTCGGACGCGTTTTGGCAAAACCTCACCGAAAAATATTTGTCGGATTCGGGTGTGTTTTGGATTTGGGTGTTTTTTTCAAAAAACCCTAAAAAACATCTTAAATCATAGAATTTGGGGGTAATTTTGATCCCATACTATTATTAACCTCAATAACCATAATTTCCACTCATTTCCAGTCTATTCTGAACACCTCACACCTCACAATATTATTTTTAGTCCTAAAATTTGCACCGAGGTCGCTGGATGGCTAAGCTAAGCGACACAAGTGGCCGACACAAACACCTGGCCCATCTAGGAGTGGCACTGCAGTGTCAGGCAGGATGGCACTTCAAAAAAATAGTCCCCAAACAGCACATGATGCAAAGAAAAAAAGAGGCGCACCAAGGTCGCTGTGTGACTAAGCTAAGCGACACAAGTGGCCGACACAAACACCTGGCCCATCTAGGAGTGGCACTGAAGTGTCAGACAGGATGGCACTTCAAAAAAATTGTCCCCACACAGCACATGATGCAAAGAAAAAAGAGGCGCACCAAGGTCGCTGTGTGACTAAGCTAAGCGACACAAGTGGCCGACACAAACACCTGGCCCGTCTAGGAGTGGCACTGAAGTGTCAGACAGGATGGCACTTCAAAAAAATTGTCCCCAAACAGCACATGATGCAAAGAAAAAAAGAAGCGCACCAAGGTCGCTGTGTGACTAAGCTAAGCGACACAAGTGGCCGACACAAACACCTGGCCCATCTAGGAGTGGCACTGCAGTGTCAGACAGGATGGCACTTCAAAAAAATAGTCCCCAAACAGCACATGATGCAAAGAAAAATGAAAGAAAAAAGAGGTGCAAGATGGAATTGTCCTTGGGCCCTCCCACCCACCCTTATGTTGTATAAACAGGACATGCACACTTTAACGAACCCATCATTTCAGCGACAGGGTCTGCCACACGACTGTGACTGAAATGACTGGTTGGTTTGGGCCCCCACCAAAAAAGAAGCAATCAATCTCTCCTTGCACAAACTGGCTCTACAGAGGCAAGATGTCCTCCTCCTCATCATCCTCTGATTCCTCACCCCTTTCACTGTGTACATTCCCCTCCTCACAGGTTATTAATTTGTCCTTACTGGAATCCACCATCTCAGATCCCTGTGTACTTTCTGGAGGCAATTGCTGGTGAATGTCTCCACGGAGGAATTGATTATAATTCATTTTGATGAACATCATCTTCTCCACATTTTCTGGAAGTAACCTCGTACGCCGATTGCTGACAAGGTGACCGGCTGCACTAAACACTCTTTCGGAGTACACACTGGAGGGAGGGCAACTTAGGTAGAATAAAGCCAGTTTGTGCAAGGGCCTCCAAATCGCCTCTTTTTCCTGCCAGTATACGTACGGACTGTCTGACGTGCCTACTTGGATGTGGTCACTCATATAATCCTCCACCATTCTTTCAATGGTGAGAGAATCATATGCAGTGACAGTAGACGACATGTCAGTAATCGTTGGCAGGTCCTTCAGTCCGGACCAGATGTCAGCACTCACTCCAGACTGCCCTGCATCACCGCCAGCGGGTGGGCTCGGAATTCTTAGCCTTTTCCTCGCACCCCCAGTTGCGGGAGAATGTGAAGGAGGAGATGTTGACGGGTCACGTTCCGCTTGACTTGACAATTTTCTCACCAGCAGGTCTTTGAACCTCTGCAGACTTGTAACTGCCGGAAAGAGAGATCCAACGTAGGTTTTAAATCTAGGATCGAGCACGGTGGCCAAAATGTAGTGCTCTGATTTCAACAGATTGACCACCCGTGAATCCTGGTTAAGCAAATTAAGGGCTCCATCCACAAGTCCCACATGCCTAGCGGAATCGCTCTGTTTTAGCTCCTCCTTCAATGTCTCCAGCTTCTTCTGCAAAAGCCTGATGAGGGGAATGACCTGACTCAGGCTGGCAGTGTCTGAACTGACTTCACGTTTGGCAAGTTCAAAGGGTTGCAGAACCTTGCACAACGTTGAAATCATTCTCCACTGCGCTTGAGTCAGGTGCATTCCCCCTCCTTTGCCTATATCGTGGGCAGATGTATAGGCTTGAATGGCCTTTTGCTGCTCCTCCATCCTCTGAAGCATATAGAGGGTTGAATTCCACCTTGTTACCACCTCTTGCTTCAGATGATGGCAGGGCAGGTTCAGGACTGTTTGGTGGTGCTCCAGTCTTCTGTACGCGGTGGCTGAATGCCGGAAGTGGCCCGCAATTCTTCGGGCCACCGACAGCATCTCTTGCACGCCCCTGTCGTTTTTTAAATAATTCTGCACCACCAAATTCAATGTATGTGCAAAACATGGGACGTGCTGGAATTTGCCCAGATGTAATGCACGCGCAATATTGCTGGCGTTGTCCGATGTCACAAATCCCCAGGAGAGTCCAATTGGGGTAAGCAATTCTGCGATGATCTTCCTCAGTTTCCGTAAGAGGTTGTCAGCTGTGTGCCTCTTCTGGAAAGCGGTGATTCAAAGCGTAGCCTGCCTAGGAACGAGTTGGCATTTGCGAGATGCTGCTACTGGTGCCGCCGCTGCTGTTCTTGCTGCGGGAGGCAATACATCTACCCAGTGGGCTGTCACAGTCATATAGTCCTGAATCTGCCCTGCTCCACTTGTCCACATGTCCGTGGTTAACTGGACATTGGGTACAACTGCATTTTTTAGGACACCGGTGACTCTTTTTCTGAGGTCTGTGTACATTTTCGGTATCGCCTGCCTAGAGAAATGGAACCTAGATGGTATTTGGTACCGGGGACACAGTACCTCAATTAAGTCTCTAGTTGCCTCTGAATTAACGGTGGATACCGGAACCACGTTTCTCACCGCCCAGGCTGCCAAGGCCTGAGTTATTTGCTTTGCAGCAGGATGACTGCTGTGATATTTAATCTTCCTCGCAAAGGACTGTTGGACAGTCAATTGCTTACTGGAAGTAGTACAAGTGGTCTTCCGACTTCCCCTCTGGAATGACGATCGACTCCCAGCAGCTACAACAGCAGCGCCAGCAGCAGTAGGCGTTACACTCAAGGATGCATCAGAGGAATCCCAGGCAGGAGAGGACTCGTCAGACTTGCCAGTGACATGGCCTGCAGGACTATTGGCTTTCCTGGGTAAGGAGGAAATTGACACTGAGGGAGTTGGTGGTGTGGTTTGCAGGAGCTTGGTTACAAGAGGAAGGGATTTAGTGGTCAGTGGACTGCTTCCGCTGTCACCCAAAGTTTTTGAACTTGTCACTGACTTATGATGAATGCGCTGCAGGTGACGTATAAGGGAGGATGTTCCGAGGTGGTTAACGTCCTTACCCCTACTTATTACAGCTTGACAAAGGCAACACACGGCTTGACACCTGTTATCCGCATTTGTGTTGAAATAATTCCACACCGAAGAGCTGATTTTTTTTTTGTATTTTGACCAGGCATGTCAACGGCCATATTCGTCCCACGGACAACAGGTGTCTCCCCGGGTGCCTGACTTAAACAAACCACCTCACCATCAGAATCCTCCTTGTCAATTTCCTCCCCAGCGCCAGCAACACCCATATCCTCATCCTGGTGTACTTCAACAGTGACATCTTCAATTTGACTATCAGGAACTGGACTGCGGGTGCTCCTTCCAGCACTTGCAGGGGGCGTGCAAATGGTGGAAGGCGCAACCTCTTCCCGTCCAGTGTTGGGAAGGTCAGGCATCGCAACCGACACAATTGGACTCTCCTTGGGGATTTGTGATTTAGAAGAACGCACAGTTCTTTGCTGTGCTTTTGCCAGCTTAAGTCTTTTCATTTTTCTAGCGAGAGGATGAGTGCTTCCATCCTCATGTGAATCTGAACCACTAGCCATGAACATAGGCCAGGGCCTCAGCCGTTCCTTGCCACTCCGTGTCGTAAATGGCACATTGGCAAGTTTACGCTTCTCATCAGATGCTTTCAATTTTGATTTTGGGTCATTTTACTGAACTTTTGTTTTTTGGATTTTACATGCTCTCTACTATGACATTGGGCATCGGCCTTGGCAGACGACGTTGATGGCATTTCATCGTCTCGCCCATGACTAGTGGCAGCAGCTTCAGCGCGAGGTGGAAGTGGATCTTGATCTTTCCCTATTTTAACCTCCACATTTTTGTTCTCCATTTTTTAATGTGTGGAATTATATGCCAGTATTAATAGCAATGGCCTACTACTATATACTGCGCACAACTGAAATGCACCACAGGTATGGATGGATAGTATACTTGACGACACAGAGGTAGGTAGAGCAGTGGCCTTCCGTACCGTACTGCTATATATACTGGTGGTCACTGTCAGAAAACTGCAAAACTAAAATGCACCACAGGTATAGAATCTAGATGGATAGTATACTTGACGACACAGAGGTAGGTACAGCAGTGGCCTTCCGTACCGTACTGCTATATATACTGGTGGTCACTGTGTCAGCAAACTGCAAAACTAAAATGCACCACAGGTATAGAATGTAGATGGATAGTATACTTAATGACGACACAGAGGTAGGTACAGCAGTGGCCTTCCGTATCGTACTGCTATATATAGTATACTGGTGGTCACTGTGTCAGCAAACTGCAAAACTAAAATGCACCACAGGTATAGAATGTAGATGGATAGTATACTTAATGATGACACAGAGGTAGGTACAGCAGTGGCCTTCCGTACCGTAGTGCTATATATTATATACTGGTGGTCACTGGTCAGCAAAACTCTGCACTGTACTCCTCCTATATAATATTATACTGGTGGTCCCCAGTCCCCACAATAAAGCAGCACACTGAGCACAGATATGGAGTGTTTTTCAGGCAGACAACGTATACTGGTGGTCACTGTCAGCAAAACTCTGCACTGTACTCCTGCTGTATAATACAGCTGCTCCCCAGTCCCCACAATTAAGCAGTGTGAGCACAGATATATGCAGCACACTGAGCACAGATATGGAGTGTTTTTCAGGCAGACAACGTATTACTGGTGGTCACTGTCAGCAAAACTCTGCACTGTACTCCTCCTATATACAGCTGCTCCCCAGTACCCACAATTAAGTTATAAGCAAGCACAAAATATTTGCAATGCATCAACATAAACGGAGAGGACGCCAGCCTCTCCCTAACATTTCCAATGCACGAGTGAAAATGGCGGTGACGCGCGGCTGCTTATATAGAATCCGAATCTCGCGAGAATCCGACAGCGGGATGATGACGTTCGGGCGCGCTCGGGTTAACCGAGCCATACGGGAGAATCCGAGTATAGCTCGGACCCGTGTAAAAAGGGTGAAGTTCGGGGGGGTGGGGGGGTTCCGAGAAACCGAACCCGCTCATCACTACTGAAAATGGAGAAGGGGGTACAAATCCGGAAGCTTTGGTCAGTAATATGGTAATTAGACATTTACTTTGTGAAAGTCCTTTCTGTTCCACACCAAGATGGGAGTGGGGGTGAAAGCCTGTGTGTTGTTCTGATTGCATGTGCCTCCCTAATTTTTATTACCTCCTTGATACTGTCCTCTTCCTCTTGCATCTGCTCATAATGTGAAAAGTCATCAAATATGGAGGTGGTATGTTTGTAGCTAGCAATGATTTGGAGAATTTGGCGATTTTTTTCCAGGGGGACCACCTGTCGCTGAAATGATGGGTTTATTAAACTTTGCATGTCCTGTTTAAACAACATAAGGGTGGGTGGGAGGGCCCGAGGACAATTCCATCTTGCACCTCTTGTTTTTCTTTGTATTATTCTTCTTTGGGGCCTAGTTTTTAAAACTGCCACCCTGTCTGCCACTGCAGTTCCACTCCTAGATGGGCCAGTTGTTTGTGCCGCCCACTTGTGTCACTTAGCTTAGTCATCCAGCTACCTCTGTGCAACATTTTGGCCTAAAACAATATTGTGAGGTGTGAGGTGTTCAGAATAGACTGGAAATTAGTCGAAATGAATGTTAGTGAGGTTACTATACTGTAGGAACAAACAAAAAAAAACAAATTCTGTGATTTTGGCTGTTTTTATGTTTTTTCAAAAAAAATCCAGATCCAAAACCAAAACCCAAAAGGTTGGTTTTGGCAAAACCAATCCAGATCCAAAACACGAACAGAGACCTAGATCCAATATCAAAACACAAACCCCGAAAAGTGTCCGGCGCACATCTGTAGTACTTATATAGAATCCTAAACCTGTGAGATTCCGATTCCAGGATGATGATGTTTTTTCTCGATTCATTTGTTTTTTATTGTCTTCTAAGTAAATAAAAGGAAAAGGGGAGGGAGGAAAAAAAACCAAAAGGAAACAAATGGTATAATACAACACATTTAAGCAACATACATATGTTTCTGTCTTTCAGTATATTACAAAAAAAAATTGATTTCCTCATGTACATACCAAATACAAACAGAATTCCATTCCGAACAGATACAACATAGTAGATACAAAAATTGGCTTGCGCATTGGTTATATTTTATATTTGTAACTCTCTATCGATAGCAAATTCTGTCCTTCTCTTGTTAAAATAAATTCTCTCCATTTACTGTAGACCATTTTATTATTAATGGGTTGATGCTAGAGATGAGCGCCTGAAATTTTTCGGGTTTTGTGTTTTGGTTTTGGGTTCGGTTCCGCGGCCGTGTTTTGGGTTCGAACGCGTTTTGGCAAAACCTCACCGAATTTTTTTTGTCGGATTCGGGTGTGTTTTGGATTCGGGTGTTTTTTTCAAAAAACACTAAAAAACAGCTTAAATCATAGAATTTGGGGGTCATTTTGATCCCAAAGTATTATTAACCTCAAAAACCATAATTTACACTCATTTTCAGTCTATTCTGAATACCTCACACCTCACAATATTATTTTTAGTCCTAAAATTTGCACCGAGGTCGCTGTGTGAGTAAGATAAGCGACCCTAGTGGCCGACACAAACACCGGGCCCATCTAGGAGTGGCACTGCAGTGTCACGCAGGATGTCCCTTCCAAAAAACCCTCCCCAAACAGCACATGACGCAAAGAAAAAAAGAGGCGCAATGAGGTAGCTGTGTGAGTAAGATTAGCGACCCTAGTGGCCGACACAAACACCGGGCCCATCTAGGAGTGGCACTGCAGTGTCACGCAGGATGGCCCTTCCAAAAAACCCTCCCCAAACAGCACATGACGCAAAGAAAAAAAGAGGCGCAATGAGGTAGCTGTGTGAGTAAGATTAGCGACCCTAGTGGCCGACACAAACACCGGGCCCATCTAGGAGTGGCACTGCAGTGTCACGCAGGATGTCCCTTCCAAAAAACCCTCCCCAAACAGCACATGACGCAAAGAAAAAAAGAGGCGCAATGAGGTAGCTGTGTGAGTAAGATTAGCGACCCTAGTGGCCGACACAAACACCGGGCCCATCTAGGAGTGGCACTGCAGTGTCACGCAGGATGTCCCTTCCAAAAAACCCTCCCCAAACAGCACGACGCAAAGAAAAAAAGAGGCGCAATGAGGTAGCTGACTGTGTGAGTAAGATTAGCGACCCTAGTGGCCGACACAAACACCGGGCCCATCTAGGAGTGGCACTGCAGTGTCACGCAGGATGTCCCTTCCAAAAAACCCTCCCCAATCAGCACATGATGCAAAGAAAAAGAAAAGAAAAAAGAGGTGCAAGATGGAATTGTCCTTGGGCCCTCCCACCCACCCTTATGTTGTATAAACAAAACAGGACATGCACACTTTAACCAACCCATCATTTCAGTGACAGGGTCTGCCACACGACTGTGACTGATATGACGGGTTGGTTTGGACCCCCCCCAAAAAAGAAGCAATTAATCTCTCCTTGCACAAACTGGCTCTACAGAGGCAAGATGTCCACCTCATCTTCACCCTCCGATATATCACCGTGTACATCCCCCTCCTCACAGATTATCAATTCGTCCCCACTGGAATCCACCATCTCAGCTCCCTGTGTACTTTGTGGAGGCAATTGCTGCTGGTCAATGTCTCCGCGGAGGAATTGATTATAATTCATTTTAATGAACATCATCTTCTCCACATTTTCTGGATGTAACCTCGTACGCCGATTGCTGACAAGGTGAGCGGCGGCACTAAACACTCTTTCGGAGTACACACTTGTGGGAGGGCAACTTAGGTAGAATAAAGCCAGTTTGTGCAAGGGCCTCCAAATTGCCTCTTTTTCCTGCCAGTATAAGTACGGACTGTGTGACGTGCCTACTTGGATGCTGTCACTCATATAATCCTCCACCATTCTATCAATGTTGAGAGAATCATATGCAGTGACAGTAGACGACATGTCCGTAATCGTTGTCAGGTCCTTCAGTCCGGACCAGATGTCAGCATCAGCAGTCGCTCCAGACTGCCCTGCGTCACCGCCAGCGGGTGGGCTCGGAATTCTGAGCCTTTTCCTCGCACCCCCAGTTGCGGGAGAATGTGAAGGAGGAGATGTTGACAGGTCGCGTTCCGCTTGACTTGACAATTTTGTCACCAGCAGGTCTTTCAACCCCAGCAGACTTGTGTCTGCCGGAAAGAGAGATCCAAGGTAGGCTTTAAATCTAGGATCGAGCACGGTGGCCAAAATGTAGTGCTCTGATTTCAACAGATTGACCACCCGTGAATCCTTGTTAAGCGAATTAAGGGCTGCATCCACAAGTCCCACATGCCTAGCGGAATCGCTCCCTTTTAGCTCCTTCTTCAATGCCTCCAGCTTCTTCTGCAAAAGCCTGATGAGGGGAATGACCTGACTCAGGCTGGCAGTGTCTGAACTGACTTCACGTGTGGCAAGTTCAAAGGGCATCAGAACCTTGCACAACGTTGAAATCATTCTCCACTGCACTTGAGACAGGTGCATTCCACCTCCTATATCGTGCTCAATTGTATAGGCTTGAATGGCCTTTTGCTGCTCCTCCAACCTCTGAAGCATATAGAGGGTTGAATTCCACCTCGTTACCACTTCTTGCTTCAGATGATGGCAGGGCAGGTTCAGTAGTTTTTGGTGGTGCTCCAGTCTTCTGTACGTGGTGCCTGTACGCCGAAAGTGTCCCGCAATTCTTCTGGCCACCGACAGCATCTCTTGCACGCCCCTGTCGTTTTTTAAAAAATTCTGCACCACCAAATTCAAGGTATGTGCAAAACATGGGACGTGCTGGAATTTGCCCATATTTAATGCACACACAATATTGCTGGCGTTGTCCGATGCCACAAATCCACAGGAGAGTCCAATTGGGGTAAGCCATTCCGCGATGATCTTCCTCAGTTGCCGTAAGAGGTTTTCAGCTGTGTGCGTATTCTGGAAAGCGGTGATACAAAGCGTAGCCTGCCTAGGAAAGAGTTGGCGTTTGCGAGATGCTGCTACTGGTGCCGCCGCTGCTGTTCTTGCGGCGGGAGTCCATACATCTACCCAGTGGGCTGTCGCAGTCATATAGTCCTGACCCTGCCCTGCTCCACTTGTCCACATGTCCGTGGTTAAGTGGACATTGGGTACAACTGCATTTTTTAGGACACTGGTGAGTCTTTTTCTGACGTCCGTGTACATTCTCGGTATCGCCTGCCTAGAGAAGTGGAACCTAGATGGTATTTGGTAACGGGGGCACACTGCCTCAATAAATTGTCTAGTTCCCTGTGAACTAACGGCGGATACCGGACGCACGTCTAACACCAACATAGTTGTCAAGGCCTCAGTTATCCGCTTTGCAGTAGGATGACTGCTGTGATATTTCATCTTCCTCGCAAAGGACTGTTGAACAGTCAATTGCTTACTGGAAGTAGTACAAGTGGGCTTACGACTTCCCCTCTGGGATGACCATCGACTCCCAGCGGCAACAACAGCAGCGCCAGCAGCAGTAGGCGTTACACGCAAGGATGCATCGGAGGAATCCCAGGCAGGAGAGGACTCGTCAGAATTGCCAGTGACATGGCCTGCAGGACTATTGGCATTCCTGGGGAAGGAGGAAATTGACACTGAGGGAGTTGGTGGGGTGGTTTGCGTGAGCTTGGTTACAAGAGGAAGGGATTTACTGGTCAGTGGACTGCTTCCGCTGTCACCCAAAGTTTTTGAACTTGTCACTGACTTATTATGAATGCGCTGCAGGTGACGTATAAGGGAGGATGTTCCGAGGTGGTTAACGTCCTTACCCCTACTTATTACAGCTTGACAAAGGGAACACACGGCTTGACACCTGTTGTCCGCATTTCTGGTGAAATACCTCCACACCGAAGAGCTGATTTTTTTGGTATTTTCACCTGGCATGTCAACGGCCATATTCCTCCCACGGACAACAGGTGTCTCCCCGGGTGCCTGACTTAAACAAACCACCTCACCATCAGAATCCTCCTGGTCAATTTCCTCCCCAGCGCCAGCAACACCCATATCCTCCTCATCCTGGTGTACTTCAACACTGACATCTTCAATCTGACTATCAGGAACTGGACTGCGGGTGCTCCTTCCAGCACTTGCAGGGGGCGTGCAAATGGTGGAAGGCGCATGCTCTTCACGTCCAGTGTTGGGAAGGTCAGGCATCGCAACCGACACAATTGGACTCTCCTTGTGGATTTGGGATTTCGAAGAATGCACAGTTCTTTGCTGTGCTGCTTTTGCCAGCTTGAGTCTTTTCATTTTTCTAGCGAGAGGCTGAGTGCTTCCATCCTCATGTGAAGCTGAACCACTAGCCATGAACATAGGCCAGGGCCTCAGCCGTTCCTTGCCACTCCGTGTGGTAAATGGCATATTGGCAAGTTTACGCTTCTCCTCCGACAATTTTATTTTAGGTTTTGGAGTCCTTTTTTTTCTGATATTTGGTGTTTTGGATTTGACATGCTCTGTACTATGACATTGGGCATCGGCCTTGGCAGACGACGTTGCTGGCATTTCATCGTCTCGGCCATGACTAGTGGCAGCAGCTTCAGCACGAGGTGGAAGTGGATCTTGATCTTTCCCTAATTTTGGAACCTCAACATTTTTGTTCTCCATATTTTAATAGGCACAACTAAAAGGCACCTCAGGTAAACAATGGAGATGGATACTAGTATACAATTATGGACTGCCTGCCGACTGCAGACACAGAGGTAGCCACAGCCGTGAACTACTGTACTGTACTGTGTCTGCAGCTAATATAGACTGGTTGATAAAGAGAAGATGTCTATGTAACTATGTATGTATAAAGAAGACTGAAAAAAATCCACGGTTAGGTGGTATACAATTATGGACGGACTGCCTGCCGAGTGCAGACACAGAGGTAGCCACAGCCGTGAACTACCGTACTGTACTGTGTCTGCAGCTAATATAGACTGGTTGATAAAGAGAAGATGTCTATGTAACTATGTATGTATAAAGAAGAATGAAAAAAAACCACGGTTAGGTGGTATACAATTATGGACGGACTGCCTGCCGAGTGCAGACACAGAGGTAGCCACAGCCGTGAACTACCGTACTGTACTGTGTCTGCAGCTAATATAGACTGGTTGATAAAGAGAAGATGTCTATGTAACTATGTATGTATAAAGAAGAATGAAAAAAATCCACGGTTAGGTGGTATTACAATTATGGACGGACTGCCTGCCGAGTGCAGAGACACAGAGGTAGCCACAGCCGTGAACTACCGTACTGTGTCTGCTGCGACTGGATGATAAATGATATAAAAAATATATATATATCACTACTGCAGCCGGACAGGTATATATTATATATTATATAATGACGGACCTGCTGGACACTGTCTGTCAGCAGAATGAGTTTTATTTTTATAGAATAAAAAAAAAAAAAACACACAAGTGAAGTCACACGACGAGTGTTTAACTTTTTCAGGCAATCACAATATAAGTATACTACTAACTATACTGGTGGTCAGTGTGGTCAGGTCACTGGTCAGTCACACTGGCAGTGGCACTCCTGCAGCAAAAGTGTGCACTGTTTAATTTTAATATAATATGTACTCCTGGCTCCTGCTATAACCTATAACTGGCACTGCAGTAGTGCTCCCCAGTCTCCCCCACAATTATAAGCTGTGTGAGCTGAGCAGTCAGACAGATATATAATATATATAGATGATGCAGCACACTGGCCTGAGCAGTGCACACAGATATGGTATGTGACTGACTGAGTCACTGTGTGTATCGCTTTTTTCAGGCAGAGAACGGATATATTAAATAAACTGCACTGTGTGTCTGGTGGTCACTCACTATATAATATATTATGTACTCCTGGCTCCTGCTATAACCTATAACTGGCACTGCAGTAGTGCTCCCCAGTCTCCCCCACAATTATAAGCTGTGTGAGCTGAGCAGTCAGACAGATATATATAATATTATATATAGATAATAGATGATGCAGCACACTGGCCTGAGCCTGAGCAGTGCACACAGATATGGTATGTGACTGACTGAGTCACTGTGTGTATCGCTTTTTTCAGGCAGAGAACGGATATATTAAATAAACTGCACTGTGTGTCTGGTGGTCACTCACTATATAATATATTATGTACTCCTGGCTCCTGCTATAACCTATAACTGGCACTGCAGTAGTGCTCCCCAGTCTCCCCCACAATTATAAGCTGTGTGAGCTGAGCAGTCAGACAGATATATATAATATTATATATAGATAATAGATGATGCAGCACACTGGCCTGAGCCTGAGCAGTGCACACAGATATGGTATGTGACTGACTGAGTCACTGTGTGTATCGCTTTTTTCAGGCAGAGAACGGATATATTAAATAAACTGCACTGTGTGTCTGGTGGTCACTCACTATATAATATATTATGTACTCCTGGCTCCTGCTATAACCTATAACTGGCACTGCAGTAGTGCTCCCCAGTCTCCCCCACAATTATAAGCTGTGTGAGCTGAGCAGTCAGACAGATATATATAATATTATATATAGATAATAGATGATGCAGCACACTGGCCTGAGCCTGAGCAGTGCACACAGATATGGTATGTGACTGAGTCACTGTGTGCTGTGTATCGCTTTTTTCAGGCAGAGAACGGATTATAAAGTAAACTGCACTGTCCTCACTAGTAAACTCTCTCCACTCAGTCTCTACACTTCTACAGTAACAGTACTCCTCCTAGTCAGCTCCAGTAAATCTCTCTCAGTCTCTTATAATCTAAATGGAGAGGACGCCAGCCACGTCCTCTCCCTATCAATCTCAATGCTCGTGTGAAAATGGCGGCGACGCGCGGCTCCTTATATAGAATCCGAGTCTCGCGATAGAATCCGAGCCTCGCGAGAATCCGACAGCGTCATGATGACGTTCGGGCGCGCTCGGGTTAACCGAGCAAGGCGGGAAGATCCGAGTCGCTCGGACCCGTGAAAAAAAAACATGAAGTTCTGGCGGGTTCGGATTCAGAGAAACCGAACCCGCTCATCTCTAGTTGATGCTACCCAAGTTAGTGGTATTGAAGGTTTCCATTATGTATGCATGATGAACTTTATGTACAATTTTCATTAACGATGGAGAAACTGGGGATTTCCATTGTTGCGCAATTGCTTAAAACACAGCTATCTGTAACCGACAATTCTGATTGATAAAAGTGAAGCAAGGCAATAGTTGGTAACTTCCTTGATGATGTTTTTTCTCGTTTTTGAATCTGAGCAAAGCGGGAAAACCTGAGGTGCTGCATGGATTCCCTCGGATCCCAGAAGTTCAGGTGGACTCGGTTTTCTGAAAACCAAGCCATCTTATCTCTAATTATGCAGAAACTGTAGTTTCTATATCATTTTATAAAAAAAACCTCTTTGATAAATAGGCCCTTAAATGTGTGTGATATATCACAAACAGTTAGTTTATAACTTCTATTTTTCTGATGCTATTTGAAATGAACACATATTTGATTGCTTGCAGTGTGTAGTCTATGTACCATCTTATTAAATTCCCAAAATAAAAAATGTGAAGAATTTTGACTTGAATGCAGCAGGCTGGCCTGATCTCTGGGGAGTCTGGGGGAATGCCCCAAAATTTGTGAGTCTTCCGAATTCCAGACAGTCAGAGAGTATGCTTTTGCTATTCCATCGCCACACTAAAGAGAGTTGCACTACTTAGAACATCAATTTTAATATTATATAGTTATAAGAACAAATGTGTAGAATAACCTTTAACATATGTTCATTAATTTTCTGCAGTAAAACTTAACAGGGTTCAGCATTTTGTGAGTAGATGCTGAGGAACAGCAAGCATCAGTGTGAACTTCCAGTCTCTCTCAAGCGGTGCAAAGCATGACTTGAATTCCACAACAGCTGAAAAGCCATAGGATGCGTACTGATGTTCTAGTACATATACTTGCTATTTGCTTCAGCAGAAAGAACTGAGTAACTACAGAATATAAACACAAATTAATTTCATTAAGTTCCATGTCCTTTGCTAATGTGTTCTTTACATAGGTGATAAAGCTCATTAATTGCATACATACTGCATGTCACATTATATTGGGGCCAACATCTTATCAGAGTAACCAGATTGTGCGGTGTGCAGCAGAACAGACACATGATGTGTTTATAGGTCTGCATTCAGGTTTAATCTGGGATATTATGAATTTATGGAGAATCTGATACGTTTATGGGCACCATTAATAGGACAGTAAAACAAACACATAAAACCAGTGCACCTTGCCTCAGCTGTTTGTGTAGTATGTGGGAACACGTCCCATGAAGATCAAATAGCATGCGTGTTATTATTATTATATCAATGGATGCAAGATCATTATAAGCAGTAACGCTTTCAGTGTTGTGGCTGGCAGGTAGGAAAATAATCATATTTACTCACAAGTTTATTCTAGTGCTAAAAATAATTATGCTTTGGCTGTACTTTATGAATAGACCCCATATTTACTTTGGGGCCTATTTACTAACAAGTTTATATAACCATGTTTTCTTTTTGCCTCTAATCCCAGCAATAAAAGGTCTGTCATCAACGTATCTCAAAATGTATAGTTTGGAGCAGAGAAGGGAAAGGGGGGACAGGAGGGAAACATTCTTCAAATGAAGTATTAGAACATGAGTACATACACTGAAACTGGAGGGGGGGAGGTTCAAGGGAAATTAGAGGAAAAATTACTTCACAGAAAGGGTAGTGGACAAGTGGAATAGCCTCCCATTAGAGGTGGTAGAGGCTAAGACAGTAGAGCAATTTAATCATGCATGGGATAGACATCATGAGGTCCTTACAAAGAAATAAGGATCATATATGTTTCTAACGTAATTTATAAAGGAAATCTCATTCTGCTGCCTCAGCAATACTGTATTACAGCAGTATGGGTCATCATTAGAGATGAATGTGTTCGGTTCCCTGAGAACCGAACCCTACCGAACTTCACTACCCGAGCCTGGATCTGAGTCTGGCTCAGGTTTTCTCGCCTGACTTGGAAACCAGAATGAGGCAAAACGTCATCATCCTGCTGTTGGATTCTCACGGGGTTTGGATTCCATATAAGGAGCAGCGCATCGCCGCCATTTTCACTCCGGCAATGGAGAGTGTAGAGAGAGGATGTGTCTCCATCCTCAGTGTCCTACATCAGTTCAGTGGTAGTGCCTTGTGCTGCATCAGTCCAGTCACAATGGTTGTGTCCTCTGCTGCCATATGTCCAGTGCTGCTGTATAAGTCCAGTCCAGTGGTGCTGTCCTGTGCTGCTTCAGTCCAGTGATGGTGTCTTGTGCTGCATAAATCCAGTCACAGTGGTGATGTCCTCTGCTGCCATATGTCCAGTGCTGCTGTATAACTCCAGTCCAGTGGTGCTGTGTTGTGCTGCATCAGTTCAGTGGTGGTGTATTGTGCTGCATCAGTCCAGTCACAGTGGTGTTCTCTGCTGCCATATGTCCAGTGCTGCTGTATAAGACTACACTGATCACACAGAATGAGAGAAGTGATATTGTGCAGGTGTCACATATAGATAGTAGGAACATGTATCTGCAGTATAATTACACTGATCATACAGAATAAGAGAAGTGATACTGTGCAGTGTCACATACATATAGTAAGAACATGTATCTGCAGTATAATTACACTGATCATACAGAATGAGAGAAGTGATACTGTGCAGGTGTCACATACAGATAGTAGGAACATGTATCTGCAGTATAATTAAACTGATCATACAGAATGAGAGAAGTGATACTGTGCAGGTGTCACATACAGATAGTAGGAACGTGTATCTGCAGTATAATTACACTGATCATACAGAATGAGAGAAGTGATCCTGTGCAGTTGTCACATACAAATAGTAGGAACGTGTATCTGCAGTACCTCATTGCACCTCTTTTTCTTCTTTGCATGATGTGCTGTTTGGGGCCAATTTTTTTTTAAGTGCCATCCTGTCTGCCATTTCAGTGCCACTCCAAGATGGGCCGGGTGTTTATGCCGCACACTTGTATCACTTAGCTTAGTCATCCAGCTACCTCATTGCACCTCTTTTTCTTCTTTGCATAATGTGCTGTTTGGGGCCTAGTTTTTAAATCTGCCATCCTGTCTGCCACTGCAGAGCCGCTCCTATATGGGCCAGGTGTTTCTGCCGCCCACTTGCGTCGCTTAGCTTAGCCATACAGCCACCTCGGTGCAACCTTTTGGCCTAAAAACAATATTGTGAGGTATGAGGTGTTCAGAATAGACTGGAAATTAATGTTATTGAGGTTAATAATACCGTAAAATCAAAATGACCCCCAAATTCTGTGATTTTAGCTGTTTTTAGGTTTTTTCAAAAATCATCCAGATCCAAAACCAAAACACGAAAGGGTGGTTTTGGCAAAATCAATCCAGATCCAAAACACGAGCATGGAACCAGAACCAAAACACAAAACACGAAAAGTGCTGGCCGCACATCTCTAGTAATCATATTGCATTACTGGTCCAGAGTCAGGGAATCTGTGCATGCTTGTAAAAGGCCAGCATAAAATAATCCCTTCTGTTAATCCCATTATTGTTAAATAAACTTTTCCCCACAAAACTTGTGACACTAGTCTAATGTTTTACCAATGTGTTGTTTGCTTGTGATATGACCTTGATGTACAGGAAGAAGCCCTATTACAACCAATAAGGCATTTTGGTATTCGGATGATAAAACAAGAGTTAAAAGGTCAACAAGCAATAGGTTGACAGTAAATGGTCGACATGCATATGGTTTAGATAATTTCCAATTTTTAGGACTTTTTCATACTTTACCCTCCTCGTGGACTACAATTTAGAATGGTAACCTGCAGAATGGTAATGAGTGAAGCGATTCATGCAAGAGGACGTGGTGAACTAATTGGGGGTCCACATGCTGGAAGGAAAATTTTGACACCAAAATAACATCTAAAACCTTTGTTGAACTTGTGTCAATCATTTGCATGTTGACATGCTGACCATGTCGACATTTGACCATGTCGAACTTCTACCTGTTTGATCCATAACCAAGCTTTTCACCTTATAATAAATTTGACCTGTAATGTTTAGTTACTAACCATTTTCTACTGTGAACCCAATGTTTTTCAAAATATTTTTATTGATTCTGCAGAACAGCCAGCTGTACACTGCAATAAAAATACAAAGGTTTTGCAATAATAGTAACAGGGTTACAAAAATTCTAAATGGTAGCCCTAATTAAGACTCAAGTCTTATTAAGTAAGAGGGTGCTGGGTGAACTAAAAGAGCATCCCTTTAAGGGTTATGCAGTCATTATCTACTAGTCTCGTTAAGTGCAAGAATATACTGGTAATGATAATAAAAATAAGTGAATATCTTGACTCATCCAGATCCTCCCACCACCCTTATCAAATAATTCCATGTCCCATAGAAGATGTAATCTCATCACGCAATTACATGTGAATAGCAGCAATATGGCAGTAAAAATTAGTCTCATAGTGAATGGGTGTAATATTGCTGATTTGCAAATTACCCTTATATGCTGATTAGCCAAAAAATGCACTTGTAGTCAGAGGAAGCAGCTCGTTAAATCACTTCCACTGATCCGTTAAATGAGTAACATTGTCCAGATTGACAAAATCTGTCAATTTTATTTTTTCAGCAAACAGCTAGCTCATTCCAATCAAGATCTTGATAATTATATTAATGTTGCACACTGTGATAAGAATACAAAATGTTATTAAAAATTGTTATTATAGTGATGAAGCATTAAACCCTACAGAGAAGGTGCATGGTACAACTATTTTATATGCACTATCCTCTGGCCATTTACAGCTGAGCGAATGATAGCTAGAGACAGCGGGTGGTGTGAAAGCTTCATCTAGGTATTGAACCTGACACAGAAGTTTATGCTGACATGTTTTCACAGAGTGGTGGGTGTTAAAATAATAAATATTCAGTTACAAATAGTTAACACAGGTGATGAAAAAAAGTGAAAAATAAATAGTGATAGATGGAGAGTTTAGATGTTCCACGTGCTCCCTCTGGATACATTTACATTGTTAAATTCATTCAGGAGCGGCTGGTAGCACAAGATACTTCAAAGAAGCTTGCGTTGAGCTTTGAAGCCATAATATTATCTGGCAGCGGCAGAACATGTGGTGGGAATCACAGTTTTCATTTCAAACACACTGCAGCCACGTTAACACACAACATAAAAAAGACAGATGAATCTTGAGTCGGTCAGTTTGGGAAATTGAACACCGTTAACTTCTCAAAGATGTAGAATGCATTTAAACACGGTCAAAATCAGGGTTTATTACTTTTCATACTCAAGACAGAACATGAAATGATTGTTACCTTCAAATTATGTATGAAATGTCTGTAAAACGTAATAAGAAAGAGCTAGATTGTGTAATGTAATTTCTAATTTCCTGCTAGTAATTTGTATAAAATGAGTATTACTCATAAATTACAATATACTAGCTGAATACTGGTGCTTCGCTATGGAATTTCAAGTATTTCCGTGCGTATAACTTTTATTTTGAAGGACTACCTAGTACAGTAATTAGACTTACAGGACATGCACCGCCCACCGCTGCCAATTTTTGTCAGGCCACCCGAAACCTATGGATTTGACACTAATGTCGGTTATTTTGGACATTTTATTTTTCACCCCTTCTCACCCCCCATGCTGATGGGGGCTGAACTTAGACGTAAACGGCATCAGGAGTGTCACTATTTATCTTTGCGACCCCGAAAAATATGGATTTTTACATGCCACCCCCTTACCAACCCCACCCTTAGGGGTGCAAGGGGTGTCTTACCCCCACAGTATGTTTTCTCCAGATTGTAAGTCATATGTTACCAAGTTTGGAGTAAATTGCTCCAGGCATTCCAGAGTTATGCTGGAACATACATACACACATACAAAAATGCATACGTACATTTTTATATACAGTATATATAGATAAAATGGAGGATAGCCCTACAAACACAATGCTGCCTGTAATACTGATATATAGGATCATAGCTTTATAAAGGGCTTTATGTTTCTGCTCATGGACCAGCTGGGGAGGCATAAAATACAGAATATTAAGGTAGAAGGACCCTCTGGCTGGTCAGGGAACCTCCCACTACACCTAGGCTACCACTACGGCCTCAGCCCAGGGGAGAGAAATACAATGGGGTATGTACTGGGCTCAAACTTGGGGATCTCTGCCTGTAAGTCTGCTCCCACCCTCATGCCCACATCTGCAAAGGAAAACAGTAGACGACTATAGCGGAGAAGGCCGGTTGGACCCGGCCATAGACTCACACTCAGGTGGGAGAGGAGGGACGGGAGAGGCTCATTCACTCAGTCTGAGGCTACCACGTGCTCATTGTCGCTGCCGCTCTCCTCTGATCAGTGTCCATTGGACGGGCTCTTGGTGCCGTTGGAGCAGCTCTTGGCCAGGAAATAGGTGCTACTGTCCATCATGCCCAGCATGGCGGCTCCCGGGGTAGTCGTTGGGAACTCCTTGGTAGTAGGTAGATGGAGTCTCCAGGCTGCCAACAGTGCACTCACACGCAGCCTCAGCACTCTGCAAGACGAGGTGTATCACTGCGCCGGCCAAGCAGGTCCTGCCTACACCTCACACAGGCGGCCCAGCATGATGGGAGGGGGGAGTGGGGTTACAGGAGGTGGCGAGACATGGCCGCGTGACAGGCAGCAATGTTGGCTATGCTTGGCCTTATTCATCTCTGCGACTCCGAAAACTACCCTCACCCCTAGGGGTGCTAGAGGTGTCTTACCCCCACAGTATTTTTTTCCAGATTGTAAGTCACATGTGTACCAAGTTTGGTGTAAATTTCTCCAGGCATTCCAGAGTTATGCTGGAACATACATAGACACATACATACATACATTTTTAGATATATAGATTAAGTATACCTGTCACCTACTACATAGCAATCATTTTGTTCAAGCATCAGTCTAAAGCATGGTTCTTCAACCTGCAGCCCTCCAGCAGCTGTGGAACTACACATCCCAGCATACCCTTCACAGTTTTGCTATTAAAGCATGCTTAAACTGAGGCAGGGATGTGTAGTTCCACAGCAGCTGGAGGGCCTCAGGTTGAAGACCCATGGTTTAGAGAATGTAGCTCCTTAATCCACAATGGTCTAGCGCTGAGTCTTAAGGCATACAGTGCCTTATACTCTACCTTAGAAACTATTATTATTGCTTATTTGTATAACATCATTCTGTCTTTGCCCCATAGAAGCTTACAATCAACTTTCACTGCAACCACACAAGTATACAATAAGATACATTTTTTGTAAAAAAACAAAAACAAAAAAACAGTAAAACTATCAGTATGTTTTTGGACTGTGGTGCATAACTGAAGCACATGGATGAATTTCACACATAGCGAGCATTAGTGATGAGCGGGTTCGGTTCATCGGAATCCAAACCACCCTGAACTTCACCCATTTTACACGGTTCCGAGGCAGATTCGAATCTTCTCGCCTTGCTCGGTTAACCCGAGCGTGCCCGAACGTCATCATTTCGCTGTCGGATTCTCGCGAGATTCGGATTCTATATAAGGAGCATCGAGTCGCCGCCATTTTTCACTTGTGCATTGGAAATGATAGTGAGAGGACGTGACTGGCGTCCTCTCAGTTTTATTCAGGTGGCTGCAAATATCTGTGCTCACTGCTTTATTGTGGGGACTGGGGACCAGCAGTATTATATTATATATAGGAGGAGTACAGTGCAGAGTTTTGCTGATCAGTGACCACCAGTATTATACGTTCTCTGCCTGAAAAACGCTCCATATCTGTGCTCAGTGTGCTGCATATATCTGTGCTCACACTGCTTTATTGTGGGGACTGGGGACCAGCAGTATTATATAGGAGGAGTACAGTGCAGAGTTTTGCTGACCAGTGACCACCAGTATTATACGTTCTCTGCCTGAAAAACGCTCCATATCTGTGCTCAGTGTGCTGCATATATCTGTGCTCACACTGCTTTATTGTGGGGACTGGGGACCAGCAGTATTATATAGGAGGAGTACAGTGCAGAGTTTTGCTGACCAGTGACCACCAGTATTATACGTTCTCTGCCTGAAAAACGCTCCATATCTGTGCTCAGTGTGCTGCATATATCTGTGCTCACACTGCTTTATTGTGGGGACTGGGGACCACCAATATTATATAGGAGGAGTACAGTGCACAGTTTTGCTGACCAGTGACCAGTGACCACCAGTATTATATGTTCTCTGCCTGAAAAACGCTCCATATCTGTGCTGCATTGTAGTATATAGTAGGAGTACAGTGCATAATTTTGCTGACCACCAGTATATAATATATAGCAGTACGGTACAGTAGGCCACTGCTCTACCTACTTCTGTGTCGTCAAGTATACTATCCATCCATACCTGTGGTGCATTTCAGTTTTGCACAGTTTGCTGACCACCAGTATATAATATATAGCAGTACGGTACAGTAGGCCACTGCTCTACCTACCTCTGTGTCGTCAAGTATACTATCCATCCATACCTGTGGTGCATTTCAGTTGTGCGCAGTATATATAGTAGAAGGCCATTGCTATTGATACTGGCATCTAATTCCACACATTAAAAAATGGAGAACAAAAATGTGGAGGGTAAAATAGGGAAAGATCAAGATCCACTTCCACCTCGTGCTGAAGCTGCTGCCACTAGTCATGGCCGAGACGATGAAATGCCATCAACGTCGTCTGCCAAGGCCGATGCCCAATATCATAGTAGAGAGCATGTAAAATCCAAAAAACAAAAGTTCAGTAAAATTGCACAAAAATCAAAATTAAAAGCGTCTGAGGAAAAGCGTAAACTTGCCAATATGCCATTTACTACACGGAGTGGCAAGGAACGGCTGAGGCCCTGGCCTATGTTCATGGTTAGTGGTTCAGCTTCACATGAGGATGGAAGCACTCACGCTAGAAAACTGCAGTGCCACTTCTAGATGGGCCAGGTGTTTGTGTCGGCCACTTGGGTCGCTTAGCTTAGTCACACAGCTACCTCATTGCGCCTCTTTTTTTCTTTGCATCATGTGCTGTTTGGGGACTATTTATTTGAAGTGCCATCCTGTCTGACACTGCAGTGCCACTCCTAGATGGGCCAGGTGTTTGTGTCGGCCACTTGGGTTGCTTAGCTTAGTCACACAGCTACCTCATTGCGCCTCTTTTTTTCTTTGCATTATGTGCTGTTTGGGGACTATTTTTTTGAAGTGCCATCCTGTCTGACACTGCAGTGCCACTCCTAGATGGGCCAGGTGTTTGTGTCGGCCACTTGGGTCGCTTAGCTTAGTCATCCAGCGACCTCGGTGCAAATTTTAGGACTAAAAATAATATTGTGAGGTGTGAGGTGTTCAGAATAGACTGGAAATGAGTGGAAATTATGGTTATTGAGGTTAATAATACTATGGGATCAAAATGACCCCCAATTTCTATGATTTAAGCTGTTTTTGAGGGGTTTTTGTAAAAAAAACACCCGAATCCAAAACACACCCGAATCCGACAAAAAAATTTCAGGGAGGTTTTGCCAAAACGCGTCCGAATCCAAAACACGGCCGCGGAACCGAATCCAAAACCAAAACACAAAACCCAAAAAATGTCCTGTGCACATCACTAGCGAGCATACAAACCTCACACAGAAAGTGCCATTGGCAGAATGGAATCCATGGTCAGGGTGGAATAACACTGTCAGCAGTGCTAATGACTTTGGGGCTAATTCAGACCTGATCGGAGCTGTGTTTGTTCACAGAGCAGCGATCAGGCCTGAACTGCGCATGCGCCAGTGCTGCAGTGCACAAGCGCATGCCAGACAGCCGATGGCTGTCTTTAGCTAGCGATCAGTCAGGCAGAGGCGGTCGCTGGGCAGGAGGGGGCAGGATGGCGGTGTTAAACCGCCGTTTAAGTGCCGCGGTCTGGCCAACGCATGCGTGGCCATGCCGCACCGGGGGCGGGCTGCGGTGGCTGCGTGACATCACATGCAGCCACTGTGACCCGGGCAGCGACGAGTAGCTCCCGGCCAGCACGCAGGAGCTGCGCTGGCCAGGAGCTACTCCTGAAGTACAAAAGCATCGCCGCTCTGTGATGCTTTTGTACTTCTGCGATGGGGCAGGGACTGACATGCGGGGCTGGCTAGCCCTGTGCTGGGTGTCCCCCCGCATGTCAATGTGCCTGATCATAGCTGTGCTAAATTTAGCACAGCTATGATCAACTTTGAATCACCACCTTTGTTACCAAGTTTACCAGTTATGTTATTGTATCCTAGTTAATTGATAGCATTAACATTAATTAACTACTTGCCTGCAGTGGACGCATCATTTGCGACCATACCAGGCGGTGCGTTATCTGATCTGGTCTCAAACTATGCGACCAGTCAGATACATAGAGTGGCCAGCTGCCAGAAGATAATCTTCCTGCAGCCTCCAATCACAGAGGTACCTTCCTTCACCCTCCCCCAGTGTCTGCCATGCTACAACTGCTGATCGGTCAGCACAGCAGTCAGCAGAACCCTGAACCTGGAGGCTGCACTGATGAGCAACCACCCGGGAAATATAGATTACCACCACCCCCTCAACCCCCAAATGTATACCTGGTAGCTCAGATGAGCAACTTCTTCAGAAATCAAAGGGCCTAATTCAGATCTGATCGCAGCTGCAAATTTGTTGGCTAAAGGGCAAAACCATGTGCACTGCAGGGGGGGGGGGGGGGGGGGGGGGGGGCAGATATAACATGTGCATAGAGACTTAGATTTGGGTGGGTTATTTTGTTACTGTGCAGGGTAAATACTGGCAGCTTTATTTTTACACTGCAATTTAGATTTCAGTTTGAACACACCCCACCCAAATCTAACTCTCTCTGCCCATGTTTATCTGCCCCCCTGCAGTGCACATGGTTTTGCCCATTTGCTGCTGCAATCAGATCTGAATTAGGCCCAAAGTCACAATGATTGCAAAGGTTTCCAATGTTTGAAAAACAAATTTTTATTTAAAAAAAAAAATATATATATATATATATATATATATATAAAGAATTAGGTCGCACTCACGTATAACGAAAGTCATCCGCTGGGGTGTTATCCACATATGCTCATAGGCATCCACTTATAGAAACCAGAAAAATGGAGCACTCACCAGTCTTTATCCTTAAACATATATTAATTTATTCCATGGACAGCATAATGTCAACTGCATGTTGCAGCCATCAAGTTTTCCTCAAACGTTTTCGGTCACATACAGACCATCATCAGGAGATTCCAACAGATCTATAGCAAAAGCTGTCTTATCCATATACCAAACCATCAACCATATAACTGACAAAGCCTCACCGGCTCCTTAAATACCCCTCTGTGCAAAAAAAACGGCCAAAAGAGGCCTCATAGTGACGTCAAACAATGGGCGGGGTTTAGAGATTAAAGACTAGCTGATGTTAAACAATTCCTGTTGGTGCGTTATAACACAATCATAATTCATCTATATACACATAAAGGTAGCCTACCCTGTAAGGAGAGAGTATTGACTGTATAGGAGAGGAAAGAGTTAAACATCTGGGGAGGGGTGGACCTAGCTGTTAGGAAAGTACAGCCTTCTTTAGGGGGAGGGTTTGATATATATAGGGAAGGTGAGGCCATCTTAGTTCTCTTGGTGGATTTGCTTTCCCACCCTCCCGCCCTGGTAGTAGGAAATTCTGGCACGTGGTGCTTTGGCGTTAAGTTGTTGGCTGGTTATCGTTGGCTATTTATTGGCGGAAAAGAACGGCAGTTTTGTATTGTAGGGAAAACTGTAGTGTTTTACAGTTTGTTGTGGTTTAGGTGCACTCACCTCCATCGACTTATGGACGCTTGACCACCCGTCCGGGAAGGCAGCGGCAGGGCACCCAGGAGCGGTGGGTAGTCACTGTGGGGGTTGAGTTGTCACCTATTACCGGTTTATGATAAGTTTTAGTAAATTTATAGGGTTAGTTATTTAAGGTTAATCTAGGTTAATTGAGCCGTTCTTTTGGGCCGCCACCATATGCCGGCTGGAGCGGCATATTAAATTAATTTCTTTATTACAGGTTTCCTAATGGATAGGGACAAATAAATAGCTAGCAATTTTCTGCCAAAATTCAAGTCTCCGTGTCGTTATTTCTGGTTCTAGGTTATGAATGCTTTACTTTCGAAGAAAGGGGTCCACCAAATATCACTAAGATGTTTATGCTCCCAAACACCCACACTCCACTGCAGCACATGACAACCGCCACCCGCGGCGAAACTGCGCTCTCCCGGACGTTGTGCCGGCTATTACCTGAGTCCAATGAACCGCATCACGTGGCGCCGCGACGCCACTTCAGGGATCACGTGATGCGGTTCATTGGACTCAGGTAATAGCCGGCACAACGTCCGGGAGAGCGCAGTTTTGCCGCGGGTGGCGGTTGTCATGTGCTGCAGTGGAGTGTGGGTGTTTGGGAGCATTACAGGCATTTTTTTTTGTACAGAGGGGTATTAAGGAGCCGGTGAGGCTTGGTCAGTTATATGGTTGATGGTTTGGTATATGGATAAGACAGCTTTTGCTATAGATCTGTTGGAATCTCCTGATGAAAGTCTGTATGTGACCGAAAACGTTTGAGGAAAACTTGCTGGCTGCAACATGCAGTTGACATTATGCTGTCCATGGAATAAATTGATATATGTTTAAGGATAAAGACTGGTGAGTGCTCCATTTTTCTGATATATATATATATATATATATATATATATATATATTGGAGAGGTGCACCGAAAATTTTTTGGCTTTTGTGGTTTGGTTTTGTATTGGGTTCCGCGGCTGTGTTTTGGATTCGGACGCATTTTGGCAAAACCTCACTTAAAAATCTTTGTCGGATTTGGGTGTTTTTAAAAAAAAAAACCCCTCAAAAACAGCTTAAATCATAGAATAAAGCTGCCAGTATTTACCCTGCACAGAAACAAAATAACCCACCCAAATCTAAGTCTCTATGCACATGTTATATCTGCCCCCCCCCCCACCCTGCAGTGCACATGGTTTTGCCCTTTAGCCAACAAATTTGCAGCTGCGATCAGATCTGAATTAGGCCCTTTGATTTCTGAAGAAGTTGCTCATCTGAGCTACCAGGTATACATTTGGGGGATGAGGGGGTGGTGGTAATCTATATTTCCCGGGTGGTTGCTCATCAGTGCAGCCGCCAGGTTCAGGGTTCTGCTGACTGCTGTGCTGACCGATCAGCAGTTGTAGCATGGCAGACACTGGGGGAGGGTGAAGGAAGGTACCTCTGTGATTGGAGGCTGCAGGAAGATTATCTTCTGGCAGCTGGCCACTCTATGTATCTGACTGGTCGCATAGTTTGAGACCAGATCAGATAACGCACCGCCTGGTATGGTCGCAAATGATGCGTCCACTGCAGGCAAGTAGTTAATTAATGTTAATGCTATCAATTAACTAAGATACAATAACATAACTGGTAAACTTGGTAACAAAGGTGGTGATTCAAAGTTGATCATAGCTGTGCTAAATTTAGCACAGCTATGATCAGGCACATTGACATGCGGGGGGACACCCAGCACAGGGCTAGCCAGCCCCGCATGTCAGTCCCTGCCCCATCGCAGAAGTACAAAAGCATCACAGAGCGGCGATGCTTTTGTACTTCAGGAGTAGCTCCTGGCCAGCGCAGCTCCTGCGTGCTGGCCGGGAGCTACTCGTCGCTGCCCGGGTCACAGTGGCTGCATGTGATGTCACGCAGCCACCGCAGCCCGCCCCCGGTGCGGCATGGCCACGCATGCGTTGGCCAGACCGCGGCACTTAAACGGCGGCTTAGCACCGCCATCCTGCCCCCTCCTGCCCAGCGACCGCCTCTGCCTGACTGATCGCTAGCTAAAGACAGCCATCGGCTGTCTGGCATGCGCTTGTGCACTGCAGCACTGGCGCATGCGCAGTTCAGGCCTGATCGCTGCTCTGCGAACAAACACAGCACCGATCAGGTCTGAATTAGCCCCAAAGTCATTAGCACTGCTGACAGTGTTATTCCACCCTGACCATGGATTCCATTCTGCCAATGGCACTTTCTGTGTGAGGTTTGTATGCTCGCTAGTGATGTGCACAGGACATTTTTCGGGTTTTGTGTTTTGGTTTTGGATTCGGTTCCGCGGCCGTGTTTTGGATTCGGACGCGTTTTGGCAAAACCTCCCTGAAAATTTTTTGTCGGATTCGGGTGTGTTTTGGATTCGGGTGTTTTTTTTTACAAAAACCCCTCAAAAACTGCTTAAATCATAGAAATTTTGAATTTTGATCCCATAGTATTATTAACCCCAATAACCATAATTTCCACTCATTTCCAGTCTATTCTAAATACCTCACACCTCACAATACTATTTTTAGTCCTAACATTTGCACCGAGGTCGCTGGATGACTAAGCTAAGCGACCCAAGTGGGCGGCACAAACACCTGGCCCATCTAGGAGTGGCACTGCAGTGTCAGACAGGATGGCACTTAAAAAAATTGGCCCCAGACATCACATGATGCAAAGATAAATAAAAAAAGAGGTGCAAGATGGAATTGTCCTTGGGCCCTCCCACCCACCCTTATGTTGTATAAACAGGACATGCACACTTTAACAAACCCATCATTTCAGCGACACGGTCTGCCACACAACTGTGACTGAAATGACTGTTTGGTTTGGGCCCCCACCAAAAATAAGAAGCAATCAATCTCTCCTTGCTCAAACTGGTTCTACAGAGGCAAGATGTCGACCTCATCATCATCCTCCAATTCCTTACCCCTTTCACTGTGTACATCCCCGTCCTCACAGAGTATTAATTCGTCCCCACTGGAATCCACCATCACAGGTCCCTGTGTACTTTCTGGAGGCAATTGCTGGTAAATGTCTCTACAGAGGAATTGATTATATTTAATTTTGATGAACATCATCTTCTCCACATTTTGTGGAAGTAACCTCGTACGCCGATTGCTGACAAGGTGACCGGCTGCACTAAACACTTTTTTGGAGTACACGCTGGAGGGGGGGCAACTTAGGTAAAATAAAGCCAGTTTGTGCAAGGGCCTCCAAATTGCCTCTTTTTCCTGCCAGTATACGTACGGACTGTCTGACGTGCCTACTTGGATGCTGTCACTCATATTATCCTCCACCATTATTTCAATGGTGACAGAATCATATGCAGTGACAGTAGACGACATGTCAGTAATCATTGGCAGGTCCTTCAGTTCAGACCAGATGTCAGTTTTCGCTCCTGACTGCCCTGCATCACCGCCAGCGGGTGGTTTGGGAAATCTAATCCTTTTCCTGGCAGCTCCAGTGGCGGTAGAAAATTAAGGCGGAGCTGTTGGTGGGTCACGTTCCGCTTGACTTGACAAGTGTCTCACCAGCAGGTCTTTGAACATCTGCAGACTTGTGTCTACCGGAAAGAGAGATACAATGTAGGCTTTAAACCTAGAATCGAGCACGGTGGCCAAAATGTAGTGCTCTGATTTCAACAGATTGACCACCCATGAATCCTGGTTAAGCGAATGAAGGGCTCCATCCACAAGTCCCACATGCCTAGCGGAATCGCTCCGTTTTAGCTCCTCCTTCAATCTCTCCAGCTGCTTCTGCAAAAGCCTGATGAGGTCAATGACCTGACTCAGGCTGGCAGTGTCTGAACTAACTTCACTTGTGGCAAGTTCAAAGGGTTGCAGAACCTTGCACAACATTGAAAATCATTCTCCACTGCACTTGAGTCAGGTGAATTCCCCTTCCTTTGCCTATATCATAAGTGGATGTATAGGCTTTAATGGCCTTTTGCTGCTCCTCCATCCTCTGAAGCATATAGAGTGTTGAATTCCACCTCGTTACCACCTCTTGCTTCAGCTGATGGCGGGGCAGGTTCAGGAGTGTTTGCTGGTGCTCCAGTCTTCGGCATGCGGTGGCTGAATGCCGAAAGTGGCCCGCAATTCTTCGGGCCATCGACAGCAACTTTTGCATGCCCATGTTAAAAAAAATTTACACCACCAAATTCATTGTATGTGCAAAACATGGGACTTGCTGGAATTTGCCTACATGTAAAGCACGCACAATATTGGTGGCGTTGTCCGATGTCACAAATCCCCAGGAAAGTCCAATTGGGGTAAGCCAATCTGCGATGATGTTCCTCAGTTTCCGTAAGAGGTTGTCAGCTGTGTGCCTCTTATGGAAAGCGGTGATACAAAGCATATCTTGCCTAGGAACGAGTTGGCGTTTGCGAGATGCTGCTACTGGTGCCGCCGCTGCTGTTGTTGCTACGGGAGGCAATACATCTACCCAGTGGGCTGTCACAGTCATATAGTCCTTAGTCTGCTCTGCTCCACTTGTCCACATGTCCGTGGTTAAGTGGACATTAGGTACAACTGCATTTTTTAAGACACTGGTGACTCTTTTACTGACTTCTGTGTACATTCTCGGTATCGCCTGCCTAGAGAAGTGGAACCTAGCCATAGGGTACCGGGGACACACTACCTCAAGAAATTCTCTAAGTCTCTGTGAATTAATGCCAGATACCGGACGCACGTCTAACACCAACACAGCTGCCAAGGCCTAAATTATCCGCTTTGCAACAGGATGACTGCTGTGATATTTCATCTTCCTCGCAAAGGACTGTTGGACAGTCAATTGCTTACTGGAAGTAGTACAAGTGGTCTTCCAACTTCCCCTCTGGGATGATGATTGACTCCCAGCAGCAATAACGGCAGAGCCAGGAGCAGTAGGCGTTACATTCAAGGATCCATCGGAGGAATCCCAGTCAGGAGAGGACTCGTCAGACTTGCCAGTGACATGGCCTGCAGGACTATTGGCGTTCCTGTCTAAGGAGGAAATTGACATTGAGGGAGTTGGTGGTGTGGTTTGCAGGAGCTTGGGTACAAGAGGAAGAAGGGATTTAGTTGTCAGTGAACTGCTTCCACTGTCACCCAAAGTTTTTGAACTTGTCAATGACTTCTGATGAAAGTGCTCCAGGTGACGTATAAGGGAGGATGTTCCTAGGTGGTTAACGTCCTTGCCCCTACTTATTACAGCTTGACAAAGGCAACACACGGCTTGACACCTGTTGTCTGCATTTCTGTTGAAATAATTCCACACCGAAGAGGTGACTTTTTTGGTATTTTGACCAGGCATGTCAATGGCCTTATTCATCCCACGGACAACAGATGTCTCCCCGGGTGCCTGACTTAAACAAACCACCTCTCCATCAGATTCCTCCTTGAAAATTTCCTCCTTAGCGCCAGCAACACCCATATCCTCATCCTGGTGTACTTCAACAGTGACATCTTCAATTTGAAAATAAGGAACTGGACTGTGGGTGTGCCTTTCAGCACTTGCACGGGGGCGTGCAAATGGTGGAAGGAGCCACCTCTTCCCGTCCAGTGTTGGGAAGGTCAGGCATTGCACCCGACACAATTGGACTCTCCTTGGTGATTTGTGATTTCGAAGAACGCACAGTTCTTTGCTGTGCTTTTGCCAGCTTAACTCTTTTCATTTTTCTAGCAGGAGGATGAGTGTGTCCATCCTCATGTGAAGCTGAAGCACTAGCCATGAACATAGGCCAGGGCCTCAGCCGTTCCTTGCCACTCCGTGTTGTAAATGGCATATTGGCAAGTTTACGCTTCTCCTCAGATGCTTTTAATTTATATTTTTGGGTGCTCTCTACTATGACATTGGGCATCGGCCTTGGCAGACGACGTTGATGGCATTGAATCGTCTCTGCCATGACTAGTGGCAGCAGCTTCAGCACTAGGTGGAAGTGGATCTTGATCTCTCCCTATTTTACCCTCCACGTTTTTGTTCTCCATTTTTTTATGTGTGGAATTGTATGCCAGTAATATATCAATAGCAATGGCCTATTGTACTGTACTACTATATACTGGTGGTCAGAGCCGGTCCTAACCAATGTGATGCCCTAGACAAGATTTTGGCTGGTGCCCCCTAGCACCACCACTAGTTCCGCCTCTGACAGTGCACCTTTTTCCCAGCACCATCACCCCTCACCCAAAGCAGTCCTTATTTTAAGTTTTCCTACCCCCTATATTCTAAATAGAAACAGTGTGCACATTCGGCACACAGCCTAAAAAGGGTGTGTTTTTGCTGGCAAGGGGCATGGCCACACAATAGTACCCCCAACTCAAATGACGCCACACAGTAGTGCAAGTTTATTAACATTTTATCATGCGATAGTGTCCATAATTCACGTTACATCACACAGTAGTACCACTTTACCTTATATACATTATTCCTCACAGTAGTGCCCCTTATTCACATTACATCACAATGAATTGCTCCTCATTCACATTATACCACACCATATTGCTCTTTATTCACATTAGACCACACAGTAGTGCCCTTTCTATACATTACGCCACACATTAGAGCACCTTATACACATAATGCCACACATTAGTAATGCATTTATACACATAATATCACACAGTTATGCCCCTTGCACATATGACACACATTATTAATGTCCTTATAAACATAATGTGCCTTACACAGTATGACAACATTTATTAATGCCCTTATACACATAATTTCCCTTACACATATGTTGCACATTAAGGCCCTTATACACACAATGACATACATAATGTCCCTTTCACATATGCCACACATTATTAATGCCCTTATACACATTATGACACACATAATGTCCCTTACTCATATGCCGCACATTAATGCCCTTATACACGTAATGACACATATAGTGCCCCTTACACATTTGTTGTACATTATTAATGCATTTTTACACATGACACACATAATGCCCCTTACACATATGCCGAACACTACTGCACAACCAACCCACCCGCACACAGCACTCACATGGCCGCTAACACTGTGACCTCTGCTTCTGCTTGGATACAGATGTGTCCTCATAAATCTTGCCTCAATGCTAACGTTGGATGCCTTTTTTGATGAAAATGCATCTTATTTGCATTGCTATGTGGCTAGGATGCAAAAGCAGCTTCTGCTGATTAAAATGATATGCAGCATGCCTATAACCTGTGTGAGACTGTGGCTGTATCTGCTTATGAAATGTTACACACAGAATATAGGCATGCTGCATATCATTTTAATCAGCAGAAGCTGCTGATGTCCCTAGGCATTTGCCTAGTTTGCCTATGCTTAGGGCCGGCTCTGCTGGTGGTCACCACAATGCTACACTGTACTACTATATACTGGTCACAACAATGCAGCAGATATTGAGTACTGATCAGGATACTAGAAGTGACACAGAGCAGCAAGAAATAGTAATGGCCTACTGTACTGTACTACTATATACTGGTGGTCACCACAATGCTGCACTGTAGTACTGTATACTGGTCACAACAATGGAGCACAGATATGGATACTAGAAGTGACACAGAGCTGCAAGATACAGCAATGGCCTACTGTACTGTACTATTATATACTGGTGGTCACCACAATGCTGCACTGTACTACTATATACTGGTCACAACAATGCAGCAGATATTGGCCCTCATTCCGAGTTGTTCGCTCTCAAGCTGCTTTTAGCAGCATTGCGCACGCTAAGCAGTCGCCTACTGGGAGTGAATCTTAGCAGAATTGCGAACGAAAGATTCTCAAAATCGCGAATAGAAATTTCTTAGCAGTTTCTGAGTAGCTCGACACTTACTCTGCCACTGCGATCAGTTCAGTCAGTTTCGTTCCTGGTTTGACGTCACAAACACACCCAGCGTTCGCCCAGACACTCCCCCGTTTCTCCAGCCACTCCCGCGTTTTTCCTAGAAACGGCAGCATTTTTTCACACACTCCCATAAAACGGTCAGTTTCCGCCCAGAAACACCCACTTCCTGTCAATCACACTCCGATCACCAGAATGAAGAAAAAACCTTGTAATGCCGTGAGTAAAATATCAAACTTCTTAGCAAATTTACTTGACGCAGTCGCAGTGCGAACATTGCGCATGCGCAGTTATCGGAAAATCGCACCGATGCAAAGAAAAATAACGAGCAAACAACTCGGAATGAGGGCCATTGAGCACTGATCAGGATACTAGAAGTAACAAAGAGCAGCAAGAAACAGCAATGGAATACTGTACTGTACTACTATATACTGGTGGTCACCACAATGCTGCACTGTACTACTATATACTGGTCACAACAATGCAGCACAGATATGGATACTAGAAGTGACACAGAGCTGCAAGGTACAGCAATGGCCTACTGTACTGTACTACTATATACTGGTGGTCACCACAATGCTGCACTGTACTATTATATACTGGTCACAACAATGCAGCAGATATTGAGCACTGATCAGGATACTAGAACTGAGTCTGACACGGAGCTGCAAGATACAGCAATGGCCTACTGTACTGTACTACTATAATATACTGGTGGTCACCACAATGCAGCACACTGAGCACAGATATTGAGCTTTTCAGGCAGAGAACATAGCCACGTCCTCTCCACTCAATCTACAATGCACGAGTGAAAATGGCGGCGACGCGCGGTTCTTTATATGGAATATGAATATCGCGAAAATTCAACAGCGGGATGATGACGTTCGGCCTCGTTTGGGTTAACCGAGCAAGGCGGGATGATCCGAGGCTGCCTCAGACCGGTGTAAAGCACGTGAAGTTCGGGGGGGTTCGGATCTTGACAAACCAAACCCGCTCATCTCTAATATATATAAATATATATATATATATATACTAAAATCATTCTGGATAAGTTTAAATATATGTTCTTGACCTTATTTAATCATGAAAAAACAAACAATTTCTGAGCAGTTTTTTGAGGAAAAAATTGTCAGTTAAAAAATAATACACTTTACAGTATACCATTGCGCAGAAATGCCAAAGTCATGTCCACTGATACTGTATAACTAACTAATCTCATAGGTTTAGTGTGACATACCTACAATCAAAATCCCGATGGTCAAAATGCCGACAACAATTGACTGATGGTCAAAATACCGACATGGACAAAATACTGACATTTAAAATACCGACAAGATCAAAATACGACAATTAAAATGTCCATAGGTCACAAAAAATCGACACACGTTTTGCATTGTTTTTTTGGGGTGTGTATGTCGACATAGGTTGACATGGAAACAGTATAAGTGTACAGGGTCCCCTCGCATGGCTCCCTTCGCTCGCCATGCTGTGCTCGGCACACGATTATATTCCTCCTCCAGGTCCACTGGGATTGTAAAGCATGAACAGGTCGGTTTCAATGAAAAATCATGAAAAACTGATGTCGATTTTTTGACATGTCAAAATTTTAAATGTTGGTATTTTGAACTTGCCAGTATTTTAAATGTTGGTATTGTGACCATGTCGGGATTTTGATCTTGTCAGGATTTTGACCGTCAGTTAATGGTTGTCGGTATTTTGACCATCGGGATTTTGATTGTAGGTAAATTGACTGCATCCCATTCCCAATGTTGTGCTTTTATTCAGCCCACAAAAATAGGATTTTGGTACTTACCAGGTAAATCCTTTTCTTTGAATCCATAGGGGGCACTGGAGTACTCTTGGGATATGGACGGCTTCCACCGGAAGAAGGCACTGAATAAATTAATTTTGAGACTACTCCTCCCCTCCATATCCTGCAGCACTTCAGTGTTTTTTACTGAGCCGAACAGGATCGATAGAGAGATTGACAAAAGGAGAATTACATATAGTCTCACAGACAACAATAAAGTTGACACAACGTAACAGACAACTAAACAGTTGACACCATAACTGATTAACCCTTGTTAAATTTAAACCAGTCGTGAAAGTGTGTTACCATAAGAACCACTGAACTCCTAAAACAGGTAAACTGCTCTGGGTGGGCGTCCAGTGCCCCCTATGGATTCAAAGAAAAGGATTTACCTGGTAAGTACCAAAATCCTATTTTCTTTTTCATCCACTAGGGGTCACTGGAGTACTCTTGGGATGTACCAAAGTCTCCTCCGTGGCGGGAGAGCTGTTTGGCACTTGTAACACTAAACGGCCAAAGCTAGATGCTGATGCCGCGAACGTATCAAACTTGTAAAAGCGCACAAACGTGTGCACTGACGACCAAGTAGCCGCACGGCAAAGCTGTGTCGTAGAAGCCCCACGACTCGCTGCCCATGACGTCCCCACAGAACGTGTGGAATGAGCTGTTACTGAAGTAGGTGGCTGTAACTTAGCATAAAGGTAAGCCTGACGTATAGTCAGTTTGATCCATCTGGATAAGGTCTGCTTAGAGGCTGGCCAACCCCTCTTAGCTGCGTCATAGAGAACAAACAACGTATCTGTCTTACGCACAGTAGACGTTCGGGAAACATAGATGCGCAATGCGCGAACTACATCCAACGTTCCAGAATCTCCTGTTAACACAGGAACTACTATTGGTTGATTGATGTGAAAAGACGACACTACTTTTGGTAGAAAAACGGGATTCGTCCGAAGTTCCGCTCTGTCATCATGAAAAATTAAATACGGTGACTTGCATGACAAGGCACCCAAATCTGAAACACGCTTAGCCGAGGCTAAGGCTAAAAGAAAAATCGTTTTCCAAGTGAGAAATTTAATATCCACTTGTTGTAAGGGTTCAAAGTAATCGGACTGTAAGAAATCTAAAACCAGATTCAAGTCCCATGGTGCTGTAGGTGGAATGAAAGGAGGCTGTATCCTCTTTACACCCTGTAGAAACGTATGTATTGACTGCAACGAGGCCAATTTCCTTTGAAAATAAATTGACAACGCAGATACCTGCACCTTTAGTGTGGAAAGACGTAGTCCTCCATCTAACCCCATTTGTAAAAATAACAAAAGACGGGATAATTTAAAAGACGATGTCGGAAATTTCCGAGCTTCACACCAACCTATATAAGTACGCCAAATTCTATAATAATGAGCTGCCGTAACCGGCTTCCTAGCTCGTACCATGGTTGGTATAACAGACTCAGGAATGCCCTCTTTCCTTAAGATGGCCTTTTCAACAGCCACCCCGTCAAACGCAGCCGCGCTAAATCGGGGTAGAGGAACGGACCCTGTTGTAACAGGTCCGGACGTAGTGGGAGTGGCCATGGATCGTCTGCGAGTAACCCGAGAAGATCCGAGAACCAAGCCCTCCGAGGCCAATGAGGCGCTATTAGAATGACTGTGACGAACCCTCTCTTGATCCGTTTTAGCACCAGCGGGAGCAGCGGAAACGGTGGAAACAGATACACAAGGCTGTATGGCCACGTGGCTGTGAGAGCATCCACCGCCACTGCCCTTGGATCTCTTGTTCTGGACACATATCTTGACACCTGATGATTGTGGCGGGATGCCATTAGATCCACCTGAGGGTAACCCCACTTCTGGATCAACATCTGAAAAACTTCTGGATTTAATGCCCACTCTCCTGGATGAAAATCCCGACGACTGAGAAAATCTGCCTCCCAGTTGTCCACTCCAGGAATGAACACTGCCGATAATATCACCTGGTGATATTCGGCCCATCTGAGGATCCGAGCTACTTCCCGCATAGCCATGCGGCTTCTCGTTCCTCCTTGTTTGTTTATGTATGCGACTGCCGTCGCATTGTCTGACTGCACCTGCACAGTCTGAAAACGAAACATGTACACCGCTTGTCTTAGAGCATTGTAAATCGCCCTGAGTTCCAGAACATTTATGGATAGCGATCTTTCGTGATCCGCCCAGAGGCCCTGGAGCCGATAACTCTGAACTACAGCTCCCCAACCTCTGAGACTTGCGTCCGTTGTCAGAATTATCCAATTCGCGACTCCGAATCGTCTCCCTGCAGATAGATTGTGTATTTTTAACCACCAGAGAAGAGACACCCTGACTTGTGGTGACAACCTCACCCTGTGGTGCAGCTGCAGATGTGATCCCGACCACTGTGCTAACACCTCCAGTTGAAACGGACGTGAGTGAAATCTTCCGAACTGAAGTGCTTCGAAAGCCGCCACCATTGTGCCTAAAAGGCGAATGCACAAATGTACTGAGACTGTGCGTGGTTTGAGCACTAATTGCACCAGATGACGAATGCCCTGTACTTTCTGTTGTGGCAAGTAAACCCTTTGTTTTACTGTATCGAGAATCATCCCTAGGAATTGAAGTCGTTGACACGGAATTAGATGTGATTTCTTTAAACTGACTATCCAACCGTGCTGAACTAGTACATTGTACGTTAGCAAGGCATGTTGGAGAAGCAATTGTTGAGACGGAGCCTTTATGAGTAGATCGTCTAAATACGGAACAATTATTACCCCTAGGGACCTGAGATGAGCTGTCATCACGGACATTACCTTGGTGAATACCCGAGGCGCTGATGAGAGGCCAAACGGTAGAGCCTGAAATTGGTAATGGTCTCGCCTTATCGCAAACCTTAAAAAACTTTGGTGAGGTGGCCAAATCGGAATGTGCAAATACGCATCCTTGAGATCTAGTGCAATCATGAATTCCTGTGGCTCTAACCCTGCAATTACTGACCTGAGAGATTCCATCTTGAATCTGTGGTAAGTGACGTAATGATTGAGACCTTTTAGGTTCAATATTGGCCTGACTGAGCCATCTGGTTTTGGTACCAGAAACAGACTGGAATAATAACCCTGCCCCTGTTCCTGCACAGGGACTGGAATTATCACTGCAGCATTCAGCAGAGACTGAATGGCAACCTGCAGAACTGCTTTCTTGTCGTCCGACACAGGCAGTCCTGTCGTGAAAAATCTTCCTGTCGGAAGATAATCGAACTCTATTTTGTAACCCTCTAATACTAAATTGCGGATCCACCCATCTGTGGACGTCTGCAGCCACGCCCCCTGAAAGCTCTGAAGGCGTGCTCCCACAATTGGGGATCCGAGATGGGCTGGGAGCCCGTCATGCCACTGGTTTGTTAGTGGTCTTGGTGTCTTGACGACGTGCATTGGATTGTCGGGCACTACGTCCCCGACCTCTTCTGCCCGGCGTGACTGCTCCTGTGCCCTGCCCACGAAAGGGCTGAGTTCTAAAGGATTTGAACGCCGGACCAGAATATTTCCGTTTAGGTATAGTTGTAGGCGAAGGAAGAAAAACAGACTTCCCTCCAGTAGCCTCAGAAATCCATTTGTCCAATTCAGGACCAAAAAGTTTCTCGCCATCATAAGGCAATGCCTCTATACCTTTTTTAACCTCCGTCTCCGCCTGCCACGAACGCAGCCAAAGTGCTCGTCGTACTATGACTAGCGATGAGGACAGGCGAGAAGTAAGCTGACAGACGTCAGTAGAAGCTGTACATAAATATTCAGCAGCTTCCCAGATTTGATCTGCGAGAAGTATAAGATGATCATCTTGCAGAGCCGACTTGAGCTCTTTTATCCATACCATTAAAGCTTTAGTAACCCAAATGCCAACCAACCCAGGTCTTAACAGCACTCCAGTTGCTGTATACATGGACCTTAGCATAGCCTCTATTTTACGATCTGCAGGGTCTTTAAGTGTAGTAGCAGTTGGTACTGGTATGGTTAACTTCCTCGTAAGTTTAGATACGGATGAATCCACCAATGGTGGGTTCTCCCATGTAGCTGTCATAGCCTCTGGAAACGGGTAACTCGATTTAAATCTACGAGGAATAGAAAACCGTTTGTCCGGATTTTTCCGTGACTCCAGTAACATTTTATTAAGAGATTCCGAGATAGGGAAACACATCGGAGATCTCTGTCGTTTAGTAAAGACTACTTCATCATTCGTCAGTGGCTCCTCAGTTTCTGTAAACTCCAGCGACTGACGAACTGCTCTGATGAGATTGTCAATACCTGGGCTGTCAAAGTCGTCACCTTCTGACTGTTGTTCTATTTCGCCCTCCTCATACTCCTGTTCAGTGAGATCTAGTATCCCAGAGACAGGAAAATTAGTAGGAAAAGGAAACTTATCTTTTCCACTCAAGGTGGACTTATGACCAGTTTGAGATTCTCCAGGTAACTCAAATGGTCTCATTTTAAACTCAGATCTTGCCGCCTCTCTTTCTTCACGAGAGGCGGCCAGCTCTGATTGTAAACCAACTAATACATCTGCAAGTAAAGCCCACGGAGGGTCCTGAGCTGCTGGCTTTACTTCTGGAATGGAAATCGTATTTATGGCTGTATTAACAACACATGCTGTACATGTGGTGGATCCATCAGGCAACACACCCTTACAGACATGACATGACAAATGTTTCTTAGATTTTGCCGGTGTCTTACTCATTATGACAGACAATACAAACTCCACACAGACAGACTGCACGACTCAGTAATAACACCAAAGTTCCTGGTATATATCTTAGGCAAGTGCAGTGCCTGCTAATACGAAAACTGACCCCAAAATTCCCCTAGTACCACTCTTAGCTGAGATGTAAAATAGGAAACCTGGAACAGACAGGAGAACATTAAACATACTAAGCACCAAGTTTTTTTCTTAAAACTTAACACTGCCCAATACTGTTAAAGTCTCCCCCCCCACTCCCACGACCTCCGTGTACAGCACCGGGTCTGGGCCTGTGGAAGTTTTTGCAAAGGGCCGTGTGAGCGGCCTGTCCTGTAGGCCCCGGACAACGGAACTCCTCGGCTGCTGCGGGCGGATGGCGGAAGCAGAGAGCGTGCTGCATAGAGCCGTGGAGCGGCCTATGCACACGTGCTCCCGCCCGCCACACACAGCATGGCGGCGTGTCTGTGTAGCCAAGCAGCGCTGCTGCTGCGCAGGGAGCAGCGGTCTCCTAGGATGCTGGGGGCCGGAGAGTGAGAGCGCGCCGCATGGACCGTGAAGCGGCCCATGTACACGCGCTCCGGGCAGCGGTGAGTACCAAACAATCCCCCACAGTGGAGCGGCAGCAAGCGCTGACCGCCCCAACCCAACATACCTGGACCGTGACAGAAGTCTATGACGGGGCTTTCATCCAAGCTCCGTCCAGCTTTCCTGCAGGCAGCCTGCAAGTGGAGTGAGGGAGCTCTTTACAGAGAGGTCCGACACTCACGGCTACTCAGCCGCTTCCACTGTCCCTGACCCACGCCTGTTAGAAGGGGGGAAAGGACGTGGAAATTGAAGAAAAAAAAAAACTTAGAAAAAATTCCAATACTTTGTGGACGAGCTCCACTATGCCTTCTAACTGTGTCGAGCACAGAAAAAACACTGAAGTGCTGCAGGATATGGAGGGGAGGAGTAGTCTCAAAATTAATTTATTCAGTGCCTTCTTCCGGTGGAAGCCGTCCATATCCCAAGAGTACTCCAGTGACCCCTAGTGGATGAAAAAGAAATGAGGATATTCATTGTGTGTTGGCAATACATATACTCAGTTGTGTAGATAGTCAACCTACAGATGTAGCCACTTTCATTGTTGCCGCAATGCCGAATTATCGGCCACAGTCCTCTCTCCCATTGCCCCAAAATGCTGACTTAATGCAGTGTTTACGGTCATGCCAGGTAGTTATGTTAAGGGTTTTTGGGTCCGCCTCTGTACATATGCATCAGATAATTTGCTTAACTACAGTATGGCCCTCTTTCCCCTGAGTGGGACATTTTGGAGATGCTTCCTAAAGGCACTAAGGTTTCTAAAGTGTCCACAAAAGTTACTGTTAGCTGCATCTGCAGCAGTTAGAAAATGCATCCTTCATATGTGGATCCAACCGAGCCCTCCTTCTCTAGACCTGTTTAAAGAGAAATTATTATTTTTAATGCGTAGGGATTCGTCGTAGGCCACTTTCCAGAAAGAGCGGCGTACGGCACAGTTCTTTGCAGTTTGGGAAAGCTTTATAAATTCCCATCCACCCTCTAGAAAAAGTGTTTTCCAGTTAACACTATGGCATGAAACTTGGGTCTTTTTAGAAGACCCCCAGATTATTCTATAACTTGTTATATTTTGTTCTTATGCCCAATACACACTAGGCGATATTGTGAACAATATCACTCAGAAAGGGCTTTGTGAGCAATATTGTTCACAATATTGCCTAGTGTGTAAACTCATTATCGTTAACGATGCATGCTCCAACGTGTGTCACAGCTGAGGGTTTAGGCTGACGAGAGGAAGCCTCAGTTGTAGGGGCTGAGATGAAATTAAACCTGGGAGGTTTAATCAGACCCCTGGACATGTAAGTGCAGAATGATTACCCGAAGGTGTGACCATGACAACCAGTTTAAAATTCAAAATAAAAGTTTATTAACAGACTCCGTGTGATAACAAGCAGTATTCAAGTTTAGCAAAGACAGTGGCAAATAACACAGTTCCTGGAATACATAACCATAGAAGGTTTCTCAGAGCACTGGTAGGTTTAGAACAGATGTAAAAGTCCTTTGATGGAATCACCTTACCAGGCCTGGTTGTAGTTGTAGAGATAGCCAAGGAACATGCCAGTAGTTGTAGCAGGTGAATCTGTAACTTGAGTATGCTGCTGTATCAGCTGGATGGAACCAGCCAGACACGGAGTAAATGCTGAGTGGAATCAGCCAGGTGATGAAATGCAGAGTGGATGCTGAATGGAATCAGCCAGGTACTAAAGTCACGGAGTGGATGCTGGATGGAACCAGCCAGGTGATAAAACACAGAGTGAATGATGTGATATGCTAGAGAGCGTAGAAACAGAATAGCTGAAAGATGGTTACCGGTGGTAGTGGATACTGCTGGTAAGATAGGATCCGCTGGATCAGCACCGGTGTTTGGTAGAAGCTGGAATCAGTAGAAAGCTGGCTGCTTGGAAGCAGATAGTAGATAGCTGGAAACTGGACAGCCACGGAAGGCTGTAGAGTCAGGCTGCACTGCAAGATGGAAAGCAGGTGCAGGTCTCTTTGTGGATGCTGGAGACAGGAACTGGAACCTGGAAAAACAAGCCACAGGAGAGAGAGACTGGAACAAGGTATGACATTCAAAGCACTGACATCTATCTGGCCCAGACACAGGATACTTATACCTGCTGCTATGCAGGCATTGGCTGGGCAATTATGCAGATTCCAGAGACGGTGGATTGGAGGAATTGGAGCATGTGATCAAATCCAACATGGCTGCGCCCATGCTGGAACCTGGAGGGAAAACTGGTTTGAAATGAAATGTGCAAACATAATGATAATGGCGGCGCCGGCCGCGGAGGACAGGAGACGCAAGATGACAGTTATATGCTGAGACACTTGGAGGGCAGCAGAGGCCGCGGCAGGCATGATACATGATTCTGAGAACCTGCAGCAATAACACAGTAACGGCGGCAGAGGCCGCGGAGGACGGGAGACGCCATGTTGGATTCAAACATGGCGCCGCTGTGGTAGTGTCTCAGAATGACAGGAGGGATGTGCAGAGTGTTGACACAGATGAGATCCAGATTTGGAACGCTGGGCCAGTCTCAGAAGACACCTAAACGGCAGGTAATGGCGTCCTGATACCCGGATCGTGACAGCACCCCCCCCTTTAGGAGTGGCCCCAGGACACTTCTTAGGCTTTAAAGGAAACTTTGAGTGGAAATTTCGGACCAAGGCAGGAGCATGGACGTCTGAGGCATTGGTCCAAGAGCGTTCTTCAGGACCATAGCCCTTCCAGTCAATGAGATACTGTAACTGACCGTAACGGAAACGTGAGTCCAAAATCTTGGCCACCTCGTACTCGACTCCCCGTTGAGTCTGAACTTTGGGAGCTGGAGGAAGTGCGGAATGAAACCGATTCAGGATCAGCGGTTTCAACAAGGAAACATGAAATGTCCTGGGTATTTTCAAGAAGGGTGGTAACTGTAATCTGTAGGCAACAGGATTGATGACTTGTTCAATCTTGAAGGGACCGATGTAGCGAGGTGCAAATTTCATGCTGGGAACTCTCTACCTCAAATTCTTCGTGGACAACCACACACGATCACCCACCTTGAGAGCAGGAACCGCTCTACGCTTCCTATCGGCAAACTTCTTATACCTGGATGAGGCTTTAAGCAGGGCTGCGCGGACGTTCTTCCAGTTATTTGAAAACTGACGCAAGGTGACATCCACTGCTGGAACAGAAGTTGCGGGAAGCGGTTGAAATTCTGGGACTTTAGGGTGGAATCCATAATTAATGGAGAATGGTGTCGAAGAAGATGAGGAATGGTATTGATTGTTGTGGCTGAACTCGGCCCAAGGAAGGAGTTGAACCCAGTCATCTTGAGAGGAAGACACATATATACGGAGGAAGGCCTTCAAGTCCTGATTCACCCTCTCGGTTTGACCATTGGTCTGAGGATGGTAAGCCGTGGAAAACTTTAACTTGACTTGGAGGGCTTGACACAAACTTCGCCAAAATTTGGCTACAAATTGTACTCCACGATCCGAGATGATCTCTTCAGGAAGACCGTGAAGTCGGAAGATCTCTTGTATAAACACTTGAGCCAACTTGGAAGCTGACGGAAGACCGGTGAGAGGGATGAAATGTGCCATCTTGGTGAACCGGTCAACTACCACCCAGATGGTATTAAACTTGTTGCAGATAGGTAGATCGGTAACAAAGTCCATCGACAAATGGGTCCATGGTCGACGGGGAACAGATAATGGAACCAGTTGCCCCGCAGGTGACTGGCGGGAGACTTTGTGTTGGGCACACTTTGGGCAGGAGGCAATAAATTCCATAACGTCCTTCTTCAGAGTTGGCCACCAGTAGGACCTAGAGATAAACTCCAGGGTTTTCTGAATGCCTGTATGTCCAGCAAAGCGGGAAGCGTGGGCCCAATGCATGAGCTTCTTCCTTAGAACTGGCTTAACAAAACTTTTCCCTGGCGGGGGCGTAGAGTCCATCCCTACCGTGGAGAATGCCAACGGATTAATAATAGGATGCTTGTCTGCAGACTCGGACTAATTTTCTTGCTCCCATGAGCGGGAAAGGGCATCGGCCTTACAATTCTGAGAACCCGGACAGAACTGGAGTTTAAAGTCAAACCTAGAGAAGAAAAGTGCCCATCTGGCCTGACGAGGGTTCAGACATTGTGCGCCTTTGAGATATAAAAGATTTTTGTGGTTGGTAAGTATGGTGATTGAATGAGAAGCTCCCTCCAACAGGTATCTCCACTCCTCCAGAGCGAGCTTGATGGCTAGCAACTCCTGATCGCCAATGGCATAGTTGCGCTCAGCTGGGGAGAACTTCCGGGAGAAGAAACTGCAAGGATGTAGATGTCCATCTTTGGCCCTCTGGGATAACACCGCTCCTACTCCGACGGAGGAGGCATCTACCTCTAAGATAAAAGGAGAGTCGGTGTCGGGCTGTTTCAGAACTGGTGCGGAGATGAACCGTTCCTTCAGAAGGTGAAAGGCCTGCGTAGCTTCTTCGGACCACTTGGACGGATTAGCACCTTTCTTGGTTAATGCAGTGATAGGCGCCACAATGGTGGAAAAGTCTCGTATAAACTTTCTATAATAATTGGCGAACCCTAAGAACCTCTGGACCCCTTTGAGGGTTAAGGGTATAGGCCAATTCTGGATTGCTTGGAGTTTCTCAGGATCCATCTCTAGTCCGGAACCGGACACAATGTAACCTAGAAACGGAATGGTTTTAACTTCAAACATACACTTCTCCAATTTACAATAGAGGTGATTGACATGGAGACAGGAAAGAACCTCCTTTACCCAGAAACGATGATCTTCTAGATTATTAGCAAAAATGAGGATGTCATCTAGATAAACCACGACATGGCGGTATAAGATGTCCCTGAAGATCTCATTCACGAAGTGCTGGAAGACTGCTGGAGAGTTGCTCAATCCGAAGGGCATGACGAGGTACTCATAATGTCCGTCACGGGTGTTAAAGGCGGTCTTCCACTCGTCACCCTCACGGATCCGGATGAGATTGTAGGCACCTCTCAAGTCCAGCTTTGTAAAAATGGTTGCACCACTAACTCTATCGAAGAGTTCTGTAATCAGGGGTAAAGGGTATCGGTTCTTAACGGTAATGTCGTTCAGACTTCTGTAGTCGATACACGGACGCAGACCACCGTCCTTCTTCTTAATGAAGAAGAAGCCTGCGCCGGCTGGAGAAGAAGATGGTCGGATGAAACCCTTTGCCAGGTTCTCTTTGATGTACTCTTCCATGGAGTGTGTCTCAGGCAGAGACAACGGATAAGTTCGGCCTCGCGGTGGAACCTTCCCTGGAATGAGGTCGATTGGGCAGTCCCATTCTCTATGAGGAGGAAGGATATCAGCAGAGGCTTTACTGAACACGTCCGTGAAGTCTTGATATGGAGGAGGTGGAACATCAGATGACCTGGGGAAGGAAGAACAAACAGGAAGAACTTTGGCTAAACAAGTCTCAGCACAGGAGGAACCCCATGCCAGTATTTGCGTAGTCGTCCAGTCAATCGATGGGTTGTGGAGACGGAGCCATGGAAGGCCTAAAACCACTGGATGTGTGGCTCTTGGAATCACTAGAAAAGAAATATACTCAGAATGAAGAACTCCCACTCTCAGACGAACTGGAAGAGTCCTTAAGGAAATGACTGCGTCAAAAATCTTGCTGCCATCCACGGCAGTCAAAGAGATGGACGAGGACAGTCTCTCGGTGGGTAGGGACCACCGTTTAACATAAGCTTCGGTTATGAAATTCCCAGCTGCTCCGGAATCAAGGAGGGCAATGACGTTCCTGTAACGTTGAGCAATTTGGAGCGACACTGGGAGGTTACAATCATGAGGAGATGGAGAGGAGATCATTACTCCTAGCCGGCCCTCTCCTTGGCGAGCTAGGATCTGGAGTTTCCCGAACGTTTGGGACAGGCGTTGATAGTGTGCGACGGAGCTGCACAGTAGAGACATAGAGACTCGGAGAGGCGTCTTCGGCGCTCAGCGAGAGATAGACGGGAACGACCAATTTGCATAGGCTCATCCTTGGATGGAGATGGTTGACGAGGAGGAGGAGCAGAAGATTTAGGAACGGATGATCTTCCTCGCTCGGTTGCTCTCTCTCTGAACCGTAGATCAACCTTCGTGCATAGTGAAATTAGCTCATCCAACTTAGAAGGCAAGTCTCTGGTAGCTAACTCATCTTTAATGCGTTCTGACAAGCCATGCCAGAATGCAGCATACAGGGCCTCGTCGTTCCAGGCCAGTTCAGATGCCAGGATTTTGAACTGTATAAGATACTGTCCCACAGTACGTGTTCCCTGGCGTAGACGGAGAATCTCAGATGAAGCAGAGGAAACCCGGCCCGGCTCGTCGAAGATGCGCCTGAATGATGCTACAAAGTCAGTATAGGAGGACAGCAGGGGATCAGACTTCTCCCATAACGGTGATGCCCAATCAAGGGCTGAGCCACTGAGGAGAGAAATAATATAAGCAACTTTGGTACGGTCACTGGGGAAGTTGCCAGATTGAAGCTCAAAATGGATTTCGCATTGGTTGAGAAATCCCCTGCAGAACCTTGGAGATCCGTCAAATTTTGCTGGCGTTGGAAGATGAAGACGTGGTATGGAAATGGGCAAGGTGGGTGGGGTTACAGCTGGAGTCACTGTGGTGGACGCACCAGACGTGCCAGGTCCACGGAGGGACGTCTGAATCCCATCCAGCCGAGTAGAGAGATCCTGGAGACAGCGGATGATGTGACCTTGTGCAGCCTCCTGATGTTCGAGTCTGGCTGCCAGTTCTTGCATAGGTCTAGCCGCTTGATCCTGGTCTCCGGCTGGATTCAGATGGTCAGTACTTACTGTCACAGCTGAGGGTTTAGGCTGACGAGAGGAAGCCTCAGTTGTAGGGGCTGAGATGAAATTAAACCTGGGAGGTTTAATCAGACCCCTGGACATGTAAGTGCAGAATGATTACCCGAAGGTGTGACCATGACAACCAGTTTAAAATTCAAAATAAAAGTTTATTAACAGACTCCGTGTGATAACAAGCAGTATTCAAGTTTAGCAAAGACAGTGGCAAATAACACAGTTCCTGGAATACATAACCATAGAAGGTTTCTCAGAGCACTGGTAGGTTTAGAACAGATGTAAAAGTCCTTTGATGGAATCACCTTACCAGGCCTGGTTGTAGTTGTAGAGATAGCCAAGGAACATGCCAGTAGTTGTAGCAGGTGAATCTGTAACTTGAGTATGCTGCTGTATCAGCTGGATGGAACCAGCCAGGTGGTAAGACACGGAGTAAATGCTGAGTGGAATCAGCCAGGTGATGAAATGCAGAGTGGATGCTGAATGGAATCAGCCAGGTACTAAAGTCACGGAGTGGATGCTGGATGGAACCAGCCAGGTGATAAAACACAGAGTGAATGATGTGATATGCTAGAGAGCGTAGAAACAGAATAGCTGAAAGATGGTTACCGGTGGTAGTGGATACTGCTGGTAAGATAGTATCCGCTGGATCAGCACCGGTGTTTGGTAGAAGCTGGAATCAGTAGAAAGCTGGCTGCTTGGAAGCAGATAGTAGATAGCTGGAAACTGGACAGCCACGGAAGGCTGTAGAGTCAGGCTGCACTGCAAGATGGAAAGCAGGTGCGGGTCTCTTTGTGGATGCTGGAGACAGGAACTGGAACCTGGAAAAACAAGCCACAGGAGAGAGAGACTGGAACAAGGTATGACATTCAAAGCACTGACATCTATCTGGCCCAGACACAGGATACTTATACCTGCTGCTATGCAGGCATTGGCTGGGCAATTATGCAGATTCCAGAGACGGTGGATTGGAGGAATTGGAGCATGTGATCAAATCCAACATGGCTGCGCCCATGCTGGAACCTGGAGGGAAAACTGGTTTGAAATGAAATGTGCAAACATAATGATAATGGCGGCGCCGGCCGCGGAGGACAGGAGACGCCAGATGACAGTTATATGCTGAGACACTTGGAGGGCAGCAGAGGCCGCGGCAGGCATGATACATGATTCTGAGAACCTGCAGCAATAACACAGTAACGGCGGCGGAGGCCGCGGAGGACGGGAGACGCCATGTTGGATTCAAACATGGCGCCGCTGTGGTAGTGTCTCAGAATGACAGGAGGGATGTGCAGAGTGTTGACACAGATGAGATCCGGATTTGGAACGCTGGGCCAGTCTCAGAAGACACCTAAACGGCAGGTAATGGCGTCCAGATACCCGGATCGTGACAGCGTGTCATTAACGACCCCCTCCCTCACTTGAACATGTACAGATGAGGGAGGTCCTCGTTAACGACAGCCATGCTGCAGATGCAGCATGGGCGTCGTTCCCCCCGCCATCACACCCTCCCCCGCTGGCATCGGCAAGTGTGAATGCACTTGCTGATGCCAGCACCCCACCGAGCCCCCTCCGCCACCAATATCGGGGCTTTAGTGTCAGGTCTTCACTTTCCCCTATGTTAAACTATTTTATATTTAATTGGTATCAGCAGACCTTTATATGCACTGGCGTATCTATAACGGGTGCAGTGTGTGCGGTGCACACCGGCCCCTGGGTCTAGAGGGGGCCCACAAGGCACACACTGCACCCATTTCTTCTATACTCACTCTTTTGGAGTACACACTGGAGGGGGGGGGCAACTTAGGTAAAATAAAGCCAGTTTGTGCAAGGGCATCCAATTTGCCTCTTTTTCCTGTAAGTATACGTACGGACTGTCTGACATGCTTACTTGGATGGTGTCACTCATATAATCCTCCACCCTTCTTTCAATGGTGACAGAACCATATACAGTGACAGTAGACATGTCAGTAATTGTTGGCAGGTTCTTCAGTCCGGACCAGATGTCAGCACTCGCTCCTGACTGCCCTGCATCACCGCCAGTGGGTGGGCTAGGAAATCTTATCCTTTTCCCCGCAGTCCCAGTTGCGGGAGAAAGTGAAGGAGGAGCTGTTGACGGGTCACGTTCCGCTTGAGTTGACGATTTTCTTACCAGCAGGTCTTTGAACCTCTACAGACTTGTGTCTGCCGGAAAGAGATATACAACGTAGGCTTTAAACCTAGGATTGAGCACAGTGGCCAAAATGTAGTGCTCGGAATTCAACAGATTGACCACCCTTGAGTCCTGCCAAAGTGAATGAAGGGCTCCCTCCACAAGTCCCACATACTTTGCGGAATTGCTCCGTATTAGCTCCTCCTTCAATTTATCCAGCTGCTTTTGCAAAAGCCTGATGAGGGGAATTACCTGACTCAAGCTGGCAATGTCTGAACTGACTTTAAAGGGTTGGAGAACCTTACACAAGGCGGAAATCATTCTCCACTGCGCTTGAGACAGGTGCATCCCCCCTCCTTTGCCTATATCGTAGGTAGAGATGAGCGGGTTCGGTTTCTCTGAATCCGAACCCGCCAGAACTTCATGTTTTTTTTCACGGGTCCGAGCGACTCGGATCTTCCCGCCTTGCTCGGTTAACCCGAGCGCGCCCGAACGTCATCATGACGCTGTCGGATTCTCGCGAGGCTCGGATTCTATCGCGAGACTCGGATTCTATATAAGGAGCCGCGCGTCGCCGCCATTTTCACACGTGCATTGAGATTGATAGGGAGAGGACGTGGCTGGCGTCCTCTCCGTTTAGAATTAGAATAGATTAGAGAGACACTTGATTTACTAATTTTGGGGAGCATTAGGAGTACTCAGTAGTGTACAGTGCAGAGTTTTGCTGATAGTGACCAGTGACCACCACTTTTATTTATAATCCGTTCTCTGCCTGAAAAAAGCGATACACAGCACACAGTGACTCAGTCACATACCATATCTGTGTGCACTGCTCAGGCTCAGGCCAGTGTGCTGCATCATCTATATATATTATATATCTGTCTGACTGCTCAGCTCACACAGCTTATAATTGTGGGGGAGACTGGGGAGCACTACTGCAGTGCCAGTTATAGGTTATAGCAGGAGCCAGGAGTACATAATATTATATTAAAATTAAACAGTGCACACTTTTGCTGCAGGAGTGCCACTGCCAGTGTGACTAGTGACCAGTGACCTGACCACCAGTATATAATATTAGTAGTATACTATCTCTTTATCAACCAGTCTATATTAGCAGCAGACACAGTACAGTGCGGTAGTTCACGGCTGTGGCTACCTCTGTGTCGGCACTCGGCAGCCCGTCCATAATTGTATATACCAGTGACCTAACCGTGGTTTTTTTTTCTTTCTTTATACATACATACTAGTTACGAGTATACTATCTCTTTATCAACCAGTCTATATATTAGCAGCAGACACAGTACAGTGCGGTAGTTCACGGCTGTGGCTACCTCTGTGTCGGCACTCGGCAGCCCGTCCATAATTGTATATACCACCTAACCGTGGTTTTTTTTTCTTTCTTTATACATACATACTAGTTACGAGTATACTATCTCTTTATCAACCAGTCTATATATTAGCAGCAGACACAGTACAGTGCGGTAGTTCACGGCTGTGGCTACCTCTGTGTCGGCACTCGGCAGCCCGTCCATAATTGTATATACCACCTAACCGTGGTTTTTTTTTCTTTCTTTATACATACATACTAGTTACGAGTATACTATCTCTTTATCAACCAGTCTATATATTAGCAGCAGACACAGTACAGTGCGGTAGTTCACGGCTGTGGCTACCTCTGTGTCGGCACTCGGCAGCCCGTCCATAATTGTATATACCACCTAACCGTGGTTTTTTTTTCTTTCTTTATACATACATACTAGTTACGAGTATACTATCTCTTTATCAACCAGTCTATATATTAGCAGCAGACACAGTACAGTGCGGTAGTTCACGGCTGTGGCTACCTCTGTGTCGGCACTCGGCAGCCCGTCCATAATTGTATATACCACCTAACCGTGGTTTTTTTTTCTTTCTTTATACATACATACTAGTTACGAGTATACTATCTCTTTATCAACCAGTCTATATATTAGCAGCAGACACAGTACAGTGCGGTAGTTCACGGCTGTGGCTACCTCTGTGTCGGCACTCGGCAGCCCGTCCATAATTGTATATACCACCTAACCGTGGTTTTTTTTTCTTTCTTTATACATACATACTAGTTACGAGTATACTATCTCTTTATCAACCAGTCTATATATTAGCAGCAGACACAGTACAGTGCGGTAGTTCACGGCTGTGGCTACCTCTGTGTCGGCACTCGGCAGCCCGTCCATAATTGTATATACCACCTAACCGTGGTTTTTTTTTCTTTCTTTATACATACATACTAGTTACGAGTATACTATCTCTTTATCAACCAGTCTATATATTAGCAGCAGACACAGTACAGTGCGGTAGTTCACGGCTGTGGCTACCTCTGTGTCGGCACTCGGCAGCCCGTCCATAATTGTATATACCACCTAACCGTGGTTTTTTTTTCTTTCTTTATACATACATACTAGTTACGAGTATACTATCTCTTTATCAACCAGTCTATATATTAGCAGCAGACACAGTACAGTGCGGTAGTTCACGGCTGTGGCTACCTCTGTGTCGGCACTCGGCAGCCCGTCCATAATTGTATATACCACCTAACCGTGTTTTTTTTTCTTTCTTTATACATACATACTAGTTACGAGTATACTATCTCTTTATCAACCAGTCTATATATTAGCAGCAGACACAGTACAGTGCGGTAGTTCACGGCTGTGGCTACCTCTGTGTCGGCACTCGGCAGCCCGTCCATAATTGTATACTAGTATCCAATCCATCCATCTCCATTGTTTACCTGAGGTGCCTTTTAGTTGTGCCTATTAAAATATGGAGAACAAAAATGTTGAGGTTCCAAAATTAGGGAAAGATCAAGATCCACTTCCACCTCGTGCTGAAGCTGCTGCCACTAGTCATGGCCGAGACGATGAAATGCCAGCAACGTCGTCTGCCAAGGCCGATGCCCAATGGCATAGTACAGAGCATGTCAAAACCAAAACACCAAATATCAGTAAAAAAAGGACTCCAAAACCTAAAATAAAATTGTCGGAGGAGAAGCGTAAACTTGCCAATATGCCATTTACCACACGGAGTGGCAAGGAACGGCTGAGGCCCTGGCCTATGTTCATGGCTAGTGGTTCAGCTTCACATGAGGATGGAAGCACTCAGCCTCTCGCTAGAAAACTGAAAAGACTCAAGCTGGCAAAAGCACCGCAAAGAACTGTGCGTTCTTTGAAATCCCAAATCCACAAGGAGAGTCCAATTGTGTCGGTTGCGATGCCTGACCTTCCCAACACTGGACGTGAAGAGCATGCGCCTTCCACCATTTGCACGCCCCCTGCAAGTGCTGGAAGGAGCACCCGCAGTCCAGTTCCTGATAGTCAGATTGAAGATGTCAGTGTTGAAGTACACCAGGATGAGGAGGATATGGGTGTTGCTGGCGCTGGGGAGTAAATTGACCAGGAGGATTCTGATGGTGAGGTGGTTTGTTTAAGTCAGGCACCTGGGGAGACACCTGTTGTCCGTGGGAGGAATATGGCCGTTGACATGCCAGGTGAAAATACCAAAAAAATCAGCTCTTCGGTGTGGAGGTATTTCACCAGAAATGCGGACAACAGGTGTCAAGCCGTGTGTTCCCTTTGTCAAGCTGTAATAAGTAGGGGTAAGGACGTTAACCACCTCGGAACATCCTCCCTTATACGTCACCTGCAGCGCATTCATAATAAGTCAGTGACAAGTTCAAAAACTTTGGGTGACAGCGGAAGCAGTCCACTGACCAGTAAATCCCTTCCTCTTGTAACCAAGCTCACGCAAACCACCCCACCAACTCCCTCAGTGTCAATTTCCTCCTTCCCCAGGAATGCCAATAGTCCTGCAGGCCATGTCACTGGCAATTCTGACGAGTCCTCTCCTGCCTGGGATTCCTCCGATGCATCCTTGCGTGTAACGCCTACTGCTGCTGGCGCTGCTGTTGTTGCCGCTGGGAGTCGATGGTCATCCCAGAGGGGAAGTCGTAAGCCCACTTGTACTACTTCCAGTAAGCAATTGACTGTTCAACAGTCCTTTGCGAGGAAGATGAAATATCACAGCAGTCATCCTACTGCAAAGCGGATAACTGAGGCCTTGGCATCCTGGGTGGTGAGAAACGTGGTTCCGGTATCCATCATTACTGCTGAGCCAACTAGAGACTTGTTGGAGGTACTGTGTCCCCGTTACCAAATACCATCTAGGTTCCATTTCTCTAGGCAGGCGATACCGAAAATGTACACAGACCTCAGAAAAAGAGTCACCAGTGTCCTAAAAAATGCAGCTGTACCCAATGTCCACTTAACCACGGACATGTGGACAAGTGGAGCAGGGCAGGGTCAGGACTATATGACTGTGACAGCCCACTGGGTAGATGTATGGACTCCCGCCGCAAGAACAGCAGCGGCGGCACCAGTAGCAGCATCTCGCAAACGCCAACTCTTTCCTAGGCAGGCTACGCTTTGTATCACCGCTTTCCAGAATACGCACACAGCTGAAAACCTCTTACGGCAACTGAGGAAGATCATCGCGGAATTGCTTACCCCAATTGGACTCTCCTGTGGATTTGTGGCATCGGACAACGCCAGCAATATTGTGTGTGCATTAAATCTGGGCCAATTCCAGCACGTCCCATGTTTTGCACATACCTTGAATTTGGTGGTGCAGAATTTTTTAAAAAACGACAGGGGCGTGCAAGAGATGCTGTCGGTGGCCAGAAGAATTGCGGGACACTTTCGGCGTACAGGCACCACGTACAGAAAACTGGAGCACCACCAAAAACTACTGAACCTGCCCTGCCATCATCTGAAGCAAGAAGTGGTAACGAGGTGGAATTCAACCCTCTATATGCTTCAGAGGTTGGAGGAGCAGCAAAAGGCCATTCAAGCCTATACAATTGAGCACGATATAGTAGGTGGAATGCACCTGTCTCAAGTGCAGTGGAGAATGATTTCAACGTTGTGCAAGGTTCTGATGCCCTTTGAACTTGCCACACGTGAAGTCAGTTCAGACACTGCCAGCCTGAGTCAGGTCATTCCCCTCATCAGGCTTTTGCAGAAGAAGCTGGAGGCATTGAAGGAGGAGCTAACACGGAGCGATTCCGCTAGGCATGTGGGACTTGTGGATGCAGCCCTTAATTCGCTTAACAAGGATTCACGGGTGGTCAATCTGTTGAAATCAGAGCACTACATTTTGGCCACCGCGCTCGATCCTAGATTTAAAGCCTACCTTGGATCTCTCTTTCCGGCAGACACAGGTCTGCTGGGGTTGAAAGACCTGCTGGTGACAAAATTGTCAAGTCAAGCGGAACGCGACCTGTCAACATCTCCTCCTTCACATTCTCCCGCAACTGGGGGTGCGAGGAAAAGGCTCAGAATTCCGAGCCCACCCGCTGGCGGTGATGCAGGGCAGTCTGGAGCGACTGCTGATGCTGACATCTGGTCCGGACTGAAGGACCTGACAACGATTACGGACATGTCGTCTACTGTCACTGCATATGATTCTCTCAACATTGATAGAATGGTGGAGGATTATATGAGTGACCGCATCCAAGTAGGCACGTCACACAGTCCGTACTTATACTGGCAGGAAAAAGAGGCAATTTGGAGGCCCTTGCACAAACTGGCTTTATTCTACCTAAGTTGCCCTCCCACAAGTGTGTACTCCGAAAGAGTGTTTAGTGCCGCCGCTCACCTTGTCAGCAATCGGCGTACGAGGTTACATCCAGAAAATGTGGAGAAGATGATGTTCATTAAAATGAATTATAATCAATTCCTCCGCGGAGACATTGACCAGCAGCAATTGCCTCCACAAAGTACACAGGGAGCTGAGATGGTGGATTCCAGTGGGGACGAATTGATAATCTGTGAGGAGGGGGATGTACACGGTGATATATCGGAGGGTGAAGATGAGGTGGACATCTTGCCTCTGTAGAGCCAGTTTGTGCAAGGAGAGATTAATTGCTTCTTTTTTGGGGGGGGTCCAAACCAACCCGTCATATCAGTCACAGTCGTGTGGCAGACCCTGTCACTGAAATGATGGGTTGGTTAAAGTGTGCATGTCCTGTTTTGTTTATACAACATAAGGGTGGGTGGGAGGGCCCAAGGACAATTCCATCTTGCACCTCTTTTTTCTTTTCTTTTTCTTTGCATCATGTGCTGATTGGGGAGGGTTTTTTGGAAGGGACATCCTGCGTGACACTGCAGTGCCACTCCTAGATGGGCCCGGTGTTTGTGTCGGCCACTAGGGTCGCTAATCTTACTCACACAGTCAGCTACCTCATTGCGCCTCTTTTTTTCTTTGCGTCATGTGCTGTTTGGGGAGGGTTTTTTGGAAGGGACATCCTGCGTGACACTGCAGTGCCACTCCTAGATGGGCCCGGTGTTTGTGTCGGCCACTAGGGTCGCTAATCTAACTCACACAGTCAGCTACCTCATTGCGCCTCTTTTTTTCTTTGCGTCATGTGCTGTTTGGGGAGGGTTTTTTGGAAGGGACATCCTGCGTGACACTGCAGTGCCACTCCTAGATGGGCCCGGTGTTTGTGTCGGCCACTAGGGTCGCTAATCTTACTCACACAGTCAGCTACCTCATTGCGCCTCTTTTATTCTTTGCGTCATGTGCTGTTTGGGGAGGGTTTTTTGGAAGGGACATCCTGCGTGACACTGCAGTGCCACTCCTAGATGTGCCCGGTGTTTGTGTCGGCCACTAGGGTCGCTAATCTTACTCACACAGCTACCTCATTGCGCCTCTTTTTTTCTTTGCGTCATGTGCTGTTTGGGGAGGGTTTTTTGGAAGGGCCATCCTGCGTGACACTGCAGTGCCACTCCTAGATGGGCCCGGTGTTTGTGTCGGCCACTAGGGTCGCTAATCTTACTCACACAGCTACCTCATTGCGCCTCTTTTTTTCTTTGCGTCATGTGCTGTTTGGGGAGGGTTTTTTGGAAGGGCCATCCTGCGTGACACTGCAGTGCCACTCCTAGATGGGCCCGGTGTTTGTGTCGGCCACTAGGGTCGCTAATCTTACTCACACAGCTACCTCATTGCGCCTCTTTTTTTCTTTGCGTCATGTGCTGTTTGGGGAGGGTTTTTTGGAAGGGACATCCTGCGTGACACTGCAGTGCCACTCCTAGATGGGCCCGGTGTTTGTGTCGGCCACTAGGGTCGCTAATCTTACTCACACAGCTACCTCATTGCGCCTCTTTTTTTCTTTGCGTCATGTGCTGTTTGGGGAGTGTTTTTTGGAAGGGACATCCTGCGTGACACTGCAGTGCCACTCCTAGATGGGCCCGGTGTTTGTGTCGGCCACTAGGGTCGCTTATCTTACTCACACAGCGACCTCGGTGCAAATTTTAGGACTAAAAATAATATTGTGAGGTGTGAGGTATTCAGAATAGACTGAAAATGAGTGTAAATTATGGTTTTTGAGGTTAATAATACTTTGGGATCAAAATGACCCCCAAATTCTATGATTTAAGCTGTTTTTTAGTGTTTTTGGAAAAAAACACCCGAATCCAAAACACACCCGAATCCGACAAAAAAAATTCGGTGAGGTTTTGCCAAAACGCGTTCGAACCCAAAACACGGCCGCGGAACCGAACCCAAAACCAAAACACAAAACCCGAAAAATTTCAGGCGCTCATCTCTAATCGTAGGTGGATGTATAGGCTTGAATGGCCTTTTGCTGCTCCTTCATCCTCTGAAGCATATAGAGTGTTGAATTCCACCTTGTTACCACCTCTTGCAGGGCAGGTTCAGGAGTGTATGATGGTGCTCTAGTCTTCGGTACGCAGTGGCTGAATGCTGAAAGTGGCCCACAATTTTTCAGGCCACCGACAGCATCTCCTGCACACCACTGTCATTTTTCAAAAAATTCTGCACCACCATATTAATTGTATGTGCAAAACTTGGGACCTGCTGAAATTTGCCCAGATGTAATGCACGCACAATATTGGTGGCGTTTTCCGATATCACAAATCCCCAGGAGAGTCTAATTGGGGTAAGCCATTGTGCAATGATGTCCCTCAGTTTCCGTAAGAGGTTGTCAGTGGTGTGCCTCTTACGGAAAGCAGTGATACACAGCGTAGCCTACCTAGAAACGAGTTTGGATTTGCGAGATGCTGCTACTGGTGCCGCTGCTGTTGTTGCTGCGAGAGGCCATACATCTACCCAGTGGGCTGTCACAGTCATATAGTCCTTAGTCTTCCCTGTTCCACTTGTCCACATGTCCGTGGTTAAGTGGACAGTGGGTACAATTGCATTTTGTAGGACACTGAGGACACTTTTTCTGACGTCTCTGTTCATTCTCGGTATCGCCTGCCTAGTGAAGTGGAACCTAGATGGGATTTGATACCGGGCACAGTACCTCAAACAATTATCTAAGTCCCACTGAACTAATGGCGGATACCGGACACATGTCTGAAACCAACATAGCTGTCAAGGCCTCAGTTATCCGCTTTGCAAAAGGATGACTGCTGTCATATTTCATCTTCCATACAAAGGACTGTTGGACAGTCAATTGCTTAGTTGAAGTAGTACAATTGGTCTTCCGACTTCCCCTCTGGGATGACGATCAACTCCCAGCAGCAACAACAGCAGCAGAAGCAACAGCAGGCGTACCACTCAAGGATTCTCTGGAGGAATCCCGGTTAGGAGAGGACTCCTCAGTCTTGCCAGTGACATGGCCTGCAGGACTATTGACGTTCCTGACTGAGGAGGAAGTTGATGTTGAGGCAGTTGGTGGTGTGGCTTGCAGGAGCTTGAGTACAAGAGGAAGAAGGGATTTAGGTGTCAGTGGACTGTTTTACGCTCTTACCCAAAGTTCCACAACTTGACACTGACTTCTGATGAATGTGCTGCAGGTGACTTATAAGGGAGGATGTTCGTAGGTGGTTAACGTTCTTACCCCTACTTATTACAGATTGACAGAGGCAACACACGGCTCGACACCTGTTGTCCGGATTTGTGGAGAAATAATTCCACACCGAAGAGGTGGCTTTTTTGGTATTTTGCCCAGGCATCACAATGGGCTTATTCATCGCATGGACAACAAGTGTCTCCCCCGGTGCCTGATTTAAACAAACCACATCACCATCAAAATCCTCATCATCAACTTCCTCCTCAGCGCCAGCAACACCCATATCCTCATCCTGGTGTACTTCAACAGTGATATCTTCAATTTGAATATCAGAAACTGGACTGTGGGTTCTACTTCCAGCACTTGCAGAGGGCATGCAAATGGTGGAAGGAGCCACCTCTTCCCGTCCAGTGTTGGGAAGGTAAGGCATCGCAACCGCCGACACACTTGGACTCTCCTTGGGGATTTGTGATACCATCTTAGAACGCACAGTTTTTTGCTGTGCTTTTTCCTGCTTAACTCTTATAATTTTTTTAGCAGGAGGATGAGGGCTTCCATCGTCATGTGAAGCTGAACCACTAGTAATGAACATAGGCCAGGGCCTTAGACGTTCCTTGCCACTCCGTGTCGTAAATGGCATATTGGCAAGTTTACGTTTCTCCTCAGACCATTTACATTAATTTTTTTGGTCATTTTACTGAACTTTGCCTTTTTGGATTTTACATGCCCTCTACTATGACATTGGGCATCGGCCTTGGCAGACGACGCTGATGGAATTTCATCGTCTATGTCATGACTAGGGGCAGCAGCTCAGCACTACGAGGAAGTGGTTCTTCATCTTTCCATATTTTATTCTCCAAACTTTTTATCTCCATTATTTTTTTGGAGTTATATAACACAATATGCGGCACAGGAGAGATTACCCCTACACTACACAGGGCAAACCCTGTAAAAAAATATTTGGATTAAATATTTATTACCCCATTATTTGGAGTGAATAATATACAGCATAGGACAGCACCGCTGGACTTATACAGCAGTACCACTGGATTTATACGGCAGGATCACTGGACTTATATGGCAGTACCACTGCACTTATACGGCAGTGCCACTGGACTTATATGGAAGTACCACTGGACCTATACGGCAGTACAACTGGCCTAATCTGGCAGTACCACTGGACTTATACGGCAGTACCACTGGACTTTTGTGGCAGTACCACTGGACTTTTGTGGCAGTTCCACTGGACTTATACGGCAGTACCACTGGACTTATATGGAAGTACCACTGGACTTATACGGCAGTACCACTGGACTTATATGGCAGTACCCCATAACTTATACGGCTGCACCACTGGAATGGACTTATATGGCAGTACCCCTGGACTTATACGGCAGTACCCCTGGACTTATACAGCTGCACCACTGGACTGGACTTATACGGCAGTACCCCTGACTTATAAGGCAGTACCACTGGACTTATATGGCAGTACCACTGAACTTATATGGCTGCACCACTGGACTGGACTTATACGGCAGTACCCCTGGACTTATACGCCAGCATCACTGGACTTATGGCAGCACAGGACACCACCACTGGACTTATGGCAGCACAGGACACCACCACTGGACTGATGCAGCACAACACAGCACCAATGCACTGGACTTATACAGCAGCACCACTGGACTTATGGCAGCACAGGACACCACCACTGGACTTATGGCAGCACAGTGTCAAGCCGCGGCACTTACTGCTGCGGCGGCGGGTCCTGCGGTCCGTCCGGGTCTGGTCAGCTGGCTGCGGCGCTGGGATGCGGGGAGTGCAGCGTGGTCGGCTGTGGGAGTGACTGCTTCCGGGAGTCAGGAAGCAGGACCTAGTGGCCAAAGCTTCCCTGTGTGTATGCAGTATGGGGGCGGCCATGTTGGAGACCAAAGTGCAGCACCAATGAGCGTGATGGGTGAGTGACAGCCAATCCTGATCCCCTGCTGCCTATAAGTAGGCTGGGATTTTTGCATTCTGTGCCAGTGCTTTGTTGTAGTTACTCTGTGCCTTAGCTCTGTGCTCCCGCAGCTTGTTCTGTGTATCTCCGGTTAATTGGTCCCATCTGGCTCTCCGAGTCCTCCGCCGACTTTCGCCATACAATGCCCGCCAGCACTTCCGTGTGTGGTCACAGTCGCCCGCTCTCCCACCGGTGCCTTCAGATTCCGCTGAATCCCCGTGGTGGTTCGCCAGCATCCAGTTTTCTCAGTTCTTCATCCACGTCTTCAAATCATCCAGCATCCAGTTTTCTCAGTTCTTCATTCACGTCTTCAAACCATCCAGCTTCCAGTTTTCACAGTTCTTCAGCCACGTCTTCAAATCATCCAGCATCCAGTTTTCACAGTTCTTCATCCACGTCTTCAAATCATCCAGCATCCAGTTTTCACAGTTCTTCATCCTCACCTTCATACTCTCCAGCAACCAGTCTTCACAGCTCTTCAGCCTTGCCATCGCATCATTCTACAAACTCGTCTTCACAATTGTTCAGTCTCGTCCTTATATCAATTTACGAACATCCTTCACAGTTATACAATCTCGGCTTCCTGTCACTCAGTGACCAGCAGTTTCCCAGTCCTGAACTAATTAGCCCCAGCGCCCTGCAGTCTCATTCATATCTGTTGTTCTCAATAAATATATGAAGAGGAATTACCTTCGTCCTCCTTGTTTCCAGCACTCAGGGGCATCTGCTTCTTCGGTTTGACTGAGTCCAATGGATCCATAAAACACCACCTGCCCTGACACACAGGACACCACCACTGAACTGATGCAGCAAAACACAGCATTGGACTGGACTTATACAGCAGCACTGGACATATGGCAGCAGAGGACACAACCACTGTGACTGGACTGATGCAGCACAAGACACTACCACTGAACTGATGCAGGACACTGAGGACGGAGACATGTCCTCTCTCTACACTCTCCATTGCCGGAGTGAAAATGGCGGCGACGTGCAGCTCCTTATATGGAATCCAAATTCTTTGAGAATCCGACAGCAGGATGATGACGTTTTGCCTCGTTCTGGTTTCCGAGTCAGGCGGGAAAACCCGAGCCAGTCTCAGATTCGGGCACGGGTAGTGAAGTTCGGTAGGGTTCGGTTCTCAGGGAACCAAACCCACTCATCTCTAATGATGACCCATACTGCTGTGCACAAGGCAGCACAAGACAGCACTGGAATGACACATAAGAGCAGGTCCCCACACCACATGCCATGCCACTTTCCCACACAGACACTGTGGAAACACGTCCTCCCGCTACAGTCTCCAAATCTGGATTGAAAATGGCGGCGACACGCAGCTCCTTATATTGAATCCAAAACCCGCGAGAATCCGACAGCGGGATGATAACGTTTTGCCTCATTCTGGTTTCCGAGCCTGGCGGGAAAACCCAAGCCGGACTCAGATCCGGGCACAGGACGTGATGTTTGGGTGGGTTCGGTTCTCAGGGAACCAAATGCGCTCATCCCTAATATATTTTTTCTTTATAAAATCATTTTTAATAAGTTTAATTACATGTGTTTCACCTAATATACTCATAAAAGAAAACCTGACAATATCTGAGCAATTTTTGGATAACAAATAGGCAGTTAGGTGGTTAAGATGCTGGTAAAAATACTGCCATTATAGTAGAGCTGCATACACATGTGCACATAAAAACTAGAGATGTGCACCGGACATTTTTCGGGTTTTGTGTTTTGGTTTTGGATTCGGTTCCGCGGCCGTGTTTTGGATTCGGACGCGTTTTGGCAAAACCTATCTGAAATTTTTTTGTCGGATTCGGGTGTGTTTTGGATTCGGGTGTTTCTTTTCAAAAACCCCTCCAAAACAGCTTAAATCATAGAATTTGGGGGTAATTTTGATCCTATAGTATTATTAACCTCAATAACCATAATTTCCACTCATTTCCAGTCTATTCTGAACACCTCACACCTCACAATTAGAGATGTGCACCGGACATTTTTCGGGTTTTGTGTTTTGATTTTGGATTCGGTTCCGCTTACGTGTTTTGGATTCGGACGCGTTTTGGCAAAACCTCCCTGAAAATTTTTTGTCGGATTCGAGTGTGTTTTGGATTCGGGTGATTTTTTTTCAAAAACCCCTCAAAAACAGCTTAAATCATAGAATTTGGGGGTCGCTGGATGGCTAAGCTAAGTGACACAAGTGGCCGACACAAACACCTGGCCCATCTAGGAGTGGCACAGCAGTGTCAGACAGGATGGCACTTAAAAAAATTAGCCCCAAACATCACATGATGCAGAGATAAATATATATATATATATATATATACTGGTGGTCAGCAAATTTCTGCACTGTCCTCCTACTATATACTGCGCACAACTACAATGCAGCATAGATGTGGATAGTATACTTGACAACACAGAGGTAGAGCAATGGACTACTGTACCGTACTGCTATATATATACTGGTGGTCAGCAAAATTCTGCAATGTCCTCCTACTATATACTGTGCACAACTACAATGCAGCACAGATATGGATAGTATACTTGACGACACAGATTTAGAGCAATGGACTACTGTACTGCACTGCTATATATATATACTGGTGGTCAGCAAAATTCTGCACTGTCCTCCTACTATATACTGTGCACAACTACAATGCAGCACAGATATGGAGCGTTTTCAGGCAGAGAACGTAGATATTTGCAGCACACTGATCACAGGTATTTGCAGCACACTGAACACAGAAACTGAGAGAACGCAACCACGTCCTCTCGCTATCATCTCCAATGCACGAGTGAAAATGGCGGCGACGCGCGGCTCTTTATATGCAATACGAATCTCGCGAGAATACGATAGCGGGATGATGACGTTCGAGCGCGTTCGTGTTAACCGAGCAAGGCGGGAAGATCTGAGTCTGCCTCGTAACCGTGTAAAATAGGAGAAGTTCGGGGGGTTCGGATCTTGAGGAACCGAATCCGCTCATCTCTAATAAAAACCAATGTAAATAAAAAGAAAAGTGTGCATGACACTTGAAATAAAATGTGGAAGGTGAAAAAGTTACATTTTTCAAAATGACATCTAGGAGTTGATTGGCTGGTACTTTATCTCTTTCCACTTTATCTCCCCCTTTCCCTTTCTGACGAATCTAATAAGAATCGTATCGTTTACCTCTTACCTTGGGGGACATGGAGCAAATGCTCCAGCCCCCTCACCAAAATCTCTTTCCTTTAAATGAGAATACAGAGTACTAAATTTCCTAATAATCTAGTGACATAACAGAACATAACTGTAGATTAAATACTGTACACAGATATAATTTGTGTTACTTTACATTATTTCTATGCACACGATTATCTTTTACAACCTTGTTATAAAAGAAATAAACAGTAGTCTCATTTAATTTTTAATCCTACAAAAGGGAGTCGATAGGTCTCAGGACTGAACAGTGCAGACCTGATGTATTGCCTCAATCAAAGCTACTTTATTACACGCTAATGACTTTACTTGCTCAGTCTGCTCTGGCATATTGTATGAGTGGTTAGCAGATTTTATAATCATCTTTGACAGCAATGAATTTTTTTTCCAGTATTAATATCTCTCTAACAATACAGATTGCTGATGAATGTGCTGGAAAATGTAATAAGTCAGGACTTAAGAAAGCATATTAAACTGGATTTGGCTGTGAAATTTTAAACTTACTTTCTAATATTTGTTTCACTGTTCTGGTAATATATTCATCATTAACAATTTTTTTATTAGGCCCCACGGTCCCAGAATAATTTTGTAAATTGTAGAAGGGAAATCAAATGTCACTAGCAAATAATGCTTACAGTCATGTTCCATATGGGACCCATTCATTCTCATTACGCAAACTCACCTTCCGAGCAGTGGACATAGAATTGACGAAAACAGATTGACAAGAGTGTAACATGTGGCAAGGTTAGTGGGTGTGTGCTAGGCCATCTATCATGGCGATGAAGTGTGAAAATGGAAAATGAATTTCACAAAGTTAAACTGATTTAACTGAAGGAAGAAAATAACTTGCAATGCATATATAATCTACTGGAGGCTGTAACCTGTAAAGCCACTTAAGATCATTTAGGCTAAAAAAATAAGACTTACATGGTGCAAGATATCTATGAATGTAAATAAAATTAAGCATACTTAGTGGATACATTTGTTCTCACTCCCCCTGAACTCATTGCTCATCTGCACTACTTTCAATGATCATTGCAGATTTGAAAGCCATGCACAACTAAATCACTTCTCCTATCCCTAGTGGCAGTTTTATTTTCCCCCTTTTTTTTCTCCTCACAACATACTGATCATTTAGCATTAAATCCAATTAAACCCTAACAATAGCATATCATTGGGGTTAGCATTACATACTTTAATAATAATTGTCTTCCCTTCAACTGCATTATGCTTTTCTCACATCAATGTTGAGCCTATTTTTCCACTTGTTTAAATTGCCAGGTTTTTATAATAAAATCTCCAACTGAAAATAATAACAACAATAATATACCAGAGTAATATGGAGCCTCACCAGGCATATACTAAAAACTCCATAGAAAATATATTGCATCAAGGGGAAGATGTATCAAACCTTCAAGAGAGATAAAGTAACAACCAATCAACTTCCAACTGTAATATTTTAAATTCAGCCTGTAAAATGACAGGAACTGATTGGTTGAAACTTTATGTCTGTCCACTTTATCTCTCTCCAAGTCTACCCCCCAATATCCCTCCCCCCTTCCTCCCACATACAGTTGTTGTTTTTTAAATTAGGGGGAGATCCAGCCATGTCTGGAAATTGAATTTTTATATAGCATTTCATGCAATTGTCAATTCAGGGTACCCCAACAGATAATAACTATTAAGGGGCCTTATTATTGGAAAAAGAGAAGGCCTATCTTTAAAATGTGGTTGCCCCTAAGTTGATGAAAATGTTCTGCCTACCATTTACTTCCTTAATTCTATGTAGTGTAGGCTTGTTATCATCTGGTCAACACACTGGTTATTACACAATGGGCCTAATTCAGTCACATGCAATGCGGCCACATCTGCAATTGTTCACGCGGTCAGGGCTTAAAGTGGTCCTGGAGAGGTGGGGGAACTCACCTCCCCCACGACTGCTCCCGGATAGCGCGCCGCAAAAGGGGTGTGGCCTCTAAAGGAAGGGGCGTGGCCACACAACATTTTATAACTGTGCAACGTGTTGGTCTCCAGCAGGTGCATAAGTTATTACCAGACGCCCGGAGGCGAAAAAGTTTATATTGCCCCCCCTCGGCCCAGTCCAGGTATACACTCACAGCCACATATACACGCACTCACATATATACAAATACACACCCAACCAGATATACACACAGCATATACACACACACATTATACAACTTATACACACATAGCCACATATATACACACACATAGCCACATACACATCTATACAAATACACACATACGTACACACACAAACACACATGCTTTACCACAAGCATCCTATGTGCCCCCCATTGCCCTACTTCCCCACATGTCCCCTGTGTGCCCCCAGAGTCCACAGGACATTCCCCATCACCCTGCTGCTTCCCCTCATGCCCACTGTATGCCCCTAGCATCTGGGTAGAAAAAGATAATTATCTGTACAAGCAACATGGGAAGCAGGGTGCCCGTACTGTAACTGACTGTACTAGGCTGTGTACACGGACTGCAAGTGAAGAGACATATGTAACTTTTTCTGCGCACCAAGGTCCCTGCTATCACAGGCTGAGGTGGGAACTATCAGATACAGCAATAATAGGCAGTGTGGTCTCCTCCATAAGGTGAGCCATGGATCTGTTCATGCTGCTGACATTCCTAACTCAGTGACTGCTGGCCTCGAGTCGCATATTATACACACTGCCGTCCAGCCTGACCCTGTGCAGCTACCAACAACAGCACACTTGCCTTGCCTTTCCTCCAGCTGACCTGTGAGGAAATTTCAATCAGAGTCTGCCTGGTGCGCTGTCTGTCACTGCTTGCACCTTCCTCTGGTGAACACAGTGAGGCCCCGCACATACTATCAGTGCACGGATAAGGTGGGTGGACTGAGGCAGGCACCAGCCTCTTTTCCCTCCTTGCGGCCCTCCCCTCCTTTCTTTCTGCCAGTGCAGCCAGACAGTGAGCCTGCCCGCACTGGTTGTCATTCCGTGGACGCCGCAGCCGAGCCCCAGAGCACAACAGCAACAGCGGCACTGCGCACCCCCTTCTTGTCAGGGAAGAGGGTAGGGGTGTAACGACACACCAGAGCTTGTGCACATAAAAGCTTCCTCCTAACGCTGCCGCGATCGGAGCCGAGCTCCATTAGCGGCAGCCATCCCGGCGGAGGATGAGTGTAAGCCACTTAAGGGGCAACGGACCAGCCTACCAGGGATCCCACCGATTGTGCGCCATTCACGGCTCCCGGACTGGCAGCTAATGAGAAGCTGGCGGTCCGTGAGCCGTGATTGGCTCACGCCAGATTTTAAAAAAGCCGCCCCTTCTTTTAATTGGTGCTGCAGCCGGTCAGCCAGCCGGGATTGGCTGGCGGGCGCTGTCACCTTTACAATGCAGAAGGGACCTGATGCTGTGGGCGGAGCGGAGGCGGAACTGGTTCCACCTGCAATTAGAGGTGACGGGACGCAGTTCCGCCCCGTTCCGGCCCACTTTAACCACTGCACGTGGTGTTTGCTCACAAGGCCGAAAACGGCATACTCACTCATATCTGCAGATCTGCAGGATATTTCAGGGTAGCACAGAAGTCAGACAGATCTCTTCTTGTGCCTAAATAGGTGTAAAGGCAACATGAAGTTTGCCATGGGCATGCCGCATGTAGATGGAACTGGGATCTGGAAATTTCAGACTTACTGTACACCCATTATATGGCTGATGCAAATCCATGCTGATAGTTATGATGGCTGCTCTCAAAAGCAGATGTACAGTATAGTGGTAGTGCAACCACATAGATGCAACTGACTGTGAATACAGATAGAAACTACAGCTAATTTCAAGCCCAATAACTTCTGTGGGGGCAACTAGTTGAAAGAGGGACACTAGTTGACTGAAGTGCCAAAACAGGGCAATTTCCATCCTGTGACGGCACTGCCCTCCAAACATGTGACATTGTGACATCATGCTGAGGTTGCAGCTAGCACAAAGATGAAGAGCACTAACTTAGGATGCTCCAGCTGGCTCTACAGACTGCAGAGTGCACACCTAGAGAGGCCGGCTCTGCAGCATCCCACTGGCTGCAGTGTTCTATTCCGTCTACACTGAATGTTATTCATTGTCACTTATCCAGTGTTTTTTTAATGTCCATGTACAGTAATATTCCCACGCAGAGCAGAAGAGCAGCCAATAGCTTCTTACATGTGAAGTTGTTGGCTACTGTTTCACCATGTTAGTGATATCTTAGGAGTGTGGTGCTTGACTGAGATGTCATAGCAGCAGAGTACTGTATGTTGATCCAACCTACTAAGTTAAGAAGCCAGTACATAACTGCACTGGGTTACTATCATGAGTTGCACGACTCCTTCCCTTTTTCACTTTAATGATAACTCTGAATTAATTAACTCTAATGGGGCTGGTACATTCAAGTGGCTTCCATTCATTGGCACACAACGATTTTGCACTCTTCGACTGAAGAACCAGGATCCACATAAGCTCTCTGCTGTTCTTTCACAAAATACGTGTTGCAATGTATATATTTTTTTTAATATACTACACTAAGGGGGTAATTCTGAGTTGATCGCAGCAGCAAGTTTGTTAGCAATTGGGCAAAACCATGTGCACTGCAGGGGGGCAGATATAACATGTGCAGAGAGAGTTAGATTTGGGTGGGGTGTGTTCAAACTGAAATCTAAATTGCAGTGTAAAAATAAAGCAGCCAGTATTTACCCTGCACAGAAACAAAATAACCCACCCAAATCTAACTCTCTCTGCACATGTTATATCTGCATCCCCAGTGCACATGGTTTTGCCCAACTGCTAACAAATATGCTGCTGCAATCAACTCAGAATTAGGCCCTAAGGCCCTAACCAAGTCTTCCTCAGGGGCAACAGTCCATGATGCAGCTGCATCACCTTTATGTTCCACTACGACGCTGAATGCGGAATAACTGGATAAAACACTTTAAATTAATTCCTTTTCATTCCTAAGCAATTTTATAACAGAGGAAAAAAGGCCTACCTGTCCCCCACACACTACCATACAGAAAAGATTACATAAGTAGAAATACATTTTGCTTCTGGTCCTGTTATGCACACAAACTTTCTAAGTAATGCAAAAAAAAAAAACCTTTGTTCACCTTTAGCCATTGTGTATGTCTTTTTTCTTATTCTTCTAATCAGCTTGTTCGGCTTTAGAGCAGACAGACTTATGTTTTAGATATTTTTTTTTCTATGTAATCATCTTAACTTCAATAGCATGCAATGACTTCAATGCCCACTGCCTCGCAAACTCTCTGTGATTCTGACTATCTCTGCAGCGCAGAATAATACAGTTATGCCCCTCCAGCAGATAAGGCAATAATTAATTCAGCCGTGAGATAGATTTCCAGGTTCTCTCTTTCCATCTAATCCTGCTGTGCCCCCACAAGGGAGGTTGAAAGCATTTTGGGATCAGCATATGCATCAAGACTTCAGATCTTTAAGAACAAAAGCTTTTACCTGGTCCTGCCCAAACCCTTCCATTTTCCCCTTTCTAAATGAAGAAGAAAAGAAATAGTTTCTTTGTAGAAGACATCAACGCCAAAATCTCACTTGTGTGTCTTTGACATGAGCAAAGCCCAGTTGTCACGTTGTGAAAGAGACTTTGACAATGCAGCTATCACTCCTTATAGTCTATGCTGTTTAATGTAACTTAAACACTGCAAATGGTTGTGTACCAGACACTTTGATTTGTTGCCAAGCAATTGAGAACTTTTTTTTTTTTAACCAGTCTACTGTATGTGTGTCTCTTATTTGCTTTTTACTTGTAAGTCGACCCACATCTTCTTTTGTTCTTTGGTCATTTACTCGGTAAACGCTGGAATGTGCATTCTCAGGGGAACATAAATCATGAATGTAAACTGCTTTATAAAATCCCCTTCTTCATAGAAATTTAGTATGAAAAACGGCCCAAATATCCTTTAGGAAAACAACTCGTACATTAGATGTCTATGAATCTTTTATGATCACTTAGCAATCCCCTTTGTTTTATTTTTCCCCTTGAAGTGCTGTATAATTATTCCATTTATTTCCTTTCATATTTTGCTTAATCTTGAATTGTATTTCTCATTACCATTTTGGGAGGAGATGGTGCCTTTTCCTTTGGTATCATTCAATTGCTTTTATGTTTCCCTTGTACAAAATTAATTACATTCTACCTTCAAGCATCGTTTTTTTGCAGTGTCTCCATTGCACTATGCCTGCTTTTAATTAATCTTCTAATACAGGTTTTACAGCCAAATGGGATGATGTTCTCAGCATCAAAGAAACAAAGACTAACAAAGCTGAAACGTGAGCTGAAGGCAACACATAGATGTTTTCTCATTTGGATGTGTTCAACCAGCTGCTACTTGCAGTTCCTCATCTAGTGGTGACTACCATGTTTTCATTGGAACGACGGGAGAAGTGTAACTCTTTCATCAAATCATTTGCCCCCACATTCCTTCTTGGCAAAATACCAAAAATGCTTTTTGCCTTTTTGGAACATTATGAAATTAAAAATTAGCAGTATTTAAATGAAATTGAAGTTGATCCCTCAATTAATGAACAAATGTAATACAGGGGTTTAGCAGTCTTTAACAAATTGTCCGGATCCAAAAATAGAAGTGATAATCTAATAAAAATATATTCTGTCACGTTATAAAACAAATATGTTCCTACCATATTGAGAAATAGACTGTGGCAACTGAAGCAATAGGGAGCCTTTTTATTATTTTTCTGTCTTTTTACATGATAGATAACAACTGAACTCAGAGCTGCTTTACTGTATTTTTCCAGCTTTTCATGCCGGGACAGAAAAGAGACTGTCCCAATGTAGCACCTTCCCCGTTGTGAAGTCTTTCAACTTCCTAGATCTTCTGGGGAAGTTATTGCACATGCACACATTCTAGTTACACAAGAGTAATCAGAAGACTCATCTCTGTCGGTACTGGGCAGGATTCAGAATTTACAAAATGGCAGTATTTACGAGGGTTGAGTAATTATCGTTAAACTGCGCATGCATCTAAGTTGCATTATTTTAGTATCATCTGCATGTTTTTGTAACAAACTGCTCCAAACCCTTTAATTGTCATTTTCTTAGTATCCAGATTGCATATCCCATACTTATAATGACAGAAAAAGCTGTGCAGGGAACTCGGCCCTTGTGGTCAGCTACTGTATGTGTGTCTGATGGACACACAGGCTGATCACTGTCTAAAAAATAAACAAACAAAACTTATTTACCTACACCCAGGGACTGGTGATCAGTGCTCCGGTGAGGGCTGCCAATCATTGGGTTCTCCTGTGCTGCTGCGTGATTCCTGCTGCATTAAAGTGCGAAGCAGCAGCTCACTTTATAGCACCAAGAGGGCACATCCAGAAGAGGATCTGATGGCCAGCAGCCCTCCTGGAGCACCAATCACTGAACACTTTGGTTAATGTGCATATGAGCAGAGGTGGAGGAGTCACGGGGGGGGGTATTCACCAGGCGGCAGTGGTAGCGGTGACGTCAGCGGCACGGGGCATGCCCTGCACAAACTTGGGGTATTTTTCATATGATTGATAGGCAAGGTGTTTGGGGGTGAAGCGAGGGGCGGGGGCGGCCTGTGTTTTCAGAAACAGGGGAGTGTTGTCCCCTTTTTCTAGGAGTGGCAAGTTCAGGGTCTGCATCTCTGGATGCATACTTTCTGGCGGCGCAAGGTGCCCTGCGACAGCCAGCCTGAGTTAGCTGAGGCTTGCTCACCTGGCCGTCTGCGGAAAACATCAAGACCATTGGCCACAATGTTGATCCCATGCTGTGACCTCATTTGGGGGATCACGATTGCAGCAAGGAGGTGTCTGACACCTCCTTCTGCATTTGTATTTTCAGTGAGCAGATTTGCAAAACCGCTTGTGTGCAGCTTAGCAAATATATCTACTACTGAATAAGGCCCAATAATCAATAAACAAAAATGTAAAAATGGATTGCCTCAAGAAACTTACATCAATATATCAAATACACAAGTGGATAACCATCCAATGGCTAGATTCTCAATACTGTAGGTCAGTCAGAGAAATGGACATGCTGGAAAAATTATGGCAGACCATTAGGATCAGGAACTGAGAACAGAGAAATTATGTGGATGGTTTTGTCCCAAGGCAATGGCAGTCCAAAGTAAGTGACTGGAAACAATTTACATATGGTAACTTAATCAAAGGTAAGTGTGTCGATTGCATATGATACTTTAAATACAATAGTTTGATCAATCATTCATTAACTGTCATGTGACTTCATTCAAACAAACTAAAACAATTAAACCAATAAAATATAAGAGGTGAAAATGACAACAGTAGAAGACAAAGAATTGCGAATGATAATATAATTTCATGTGTATCAAAAAAAACTCAAAGGCAGAGCTAATATATTTGACTAAGTTGCTGAAAGGATGGGTCATGTGACTGGCATACTGAATAAAGACATGTGAATAATAAACTAATGGTAAATATAAATCATAAGGATCTGAAGTAAATCCTTAAAGTGTATTCAATAATGAGATCTTTAGCAACTCAAACATTATAATCGGAAAACTTACCATATCGTAAGAGCACTGGTTAAGTCAAAACAAGGTTCAATGACCATGACATACATTTTAAATGTCTATTTATTATATATTTGTATGCTATATCAAATGTGTTTTTTGTAAGTAACAACAATACCCATCTTGGTTGTGTATATAAGAGCATATAAGAGCTGCACACTTATTCCTAAAATATTCAGTATATACTGTGAAAATTACAAAAAAGCTGTGCATGCTACTTTTTACACAGATATACAAGTGTGGATTTTCAGATTATGAGAGTGCATATCGAAACAATGGGAGGCTCAGTAAGATGTACAGTATAGTAAACGCAGTCTCATAAAGATAACACTCTGGTAATTTGAAAAGCCACACTTTTATATCTGTGTAAAAAGTAGCAATCACTGCTTTTTTTTGCAACTGGTTGGTATATCTGTGTGCATGTCTGAGTCTGTATACAAAGTATAACAGAACTTGTTTTATGAAAATTTGAAAAAGCAGTGCTAGCTTCTCTTTACACAGATATACAATACATGTGTGGCTTTTTAAATGACCAGATTATCTTTATGAGACTGAGTTTACTGTACTTCTTACTAGGCCTCCCCATTGCTTTAATAGGCAGCCTCCCCTACCCCAAATCCCACCCCCCATGAGACTAGGGATTTCACAGACTGGGTGTACTGCTTAGTAAATGACAAACACAACACAGACAGTGCAGTTCTGCTAATGTTGGGTGTCCTTTTGGCGTAAATGTGTCTTATATGCATAGGGTGCATAAGCATACTCTGCTGATTAAAATGATAAGTGTCATGCCTACAGTATGTTCAGTGTGAGACTGTGGGTGTATCTGCATAGGAAATGCTATGCTACAGTGTTTTTCTGAAAATTACTGTAACATAGCATGTCGTATGCAAATACAGCCACACTTTGCAAATACAGCCACGCTTTTTGGAGGGGCTGGGAACGACCTGGTGGTCTTGGTGCACGTTGGCACCAACAACAAAGTTAGTGGTAGGTGGAATGTCCTTAAGAAAGACTATAGAGACTTAGGCCAGAAATTAAAGGCAAGGACAGCTAGGGTAATATTCTCCAAAATATTACATTTGCCACGCTCTAGCCCAGAGAGGCAGAGGGAGATTAGGGAGGTAAATGTGTGGTTTAGAGACTGGTGTAGGAAAGAAGGGTTTGTGTTTCTGAAACACTGGGCAGACTTCTCAGTCAGGAGCCATCTTTTTTATCACAATGGATTGCGCCTGAATTAGGAGAGGGCAGCAGTGCTTAGGGAAAGGATACAACAACAAAGTTAGTGGTAGGTGGAATGTCCTTAAGAAAGACTATAGAGACTTAGGCCAGAAATTAAAGGCAAGGACAGCTAGGGTAATATTCTCCAAAATATTACATTTGACACGCTCTAGCCCAGAGAGGCAGAGGGAGATTAGGGAGGTAAATGTGTGGCTTAGAGACTGGTGTAGGAAAGAAGGGTTTGTGTTCCTGAAACACTGGGCGGACTTCTCAGTCAGGAGCCATCTTTTTTGTCACAATGGATTGCACCTGAATTAGGAGAGGGCAGCAGTGCTTAGGGAAAGGATAGTTAGAATGAGATTTTAAACTAGGTGCCTGGGGGGAGAGTTTATCTAGAAACTACAGGTCAGGCAGTGAGAATAGGAAGGATGGAGGTAGTGAGCTAAAGGAGGGTGGAGAAGGGGGAGGAAAAGAGCAGCTGACAAGGGTATTAATGAGGGTATTACCAAGGTAATTTGCTGCGCTACATAAGAAACTTAATAGATAATGGTATTGCCAAAACACTAACTAATGATGATTATGGGTCATCAATACTGCATATAGAAAATGATGTTCCTAGCATAAGAGGGAATACTTATCTTAATTGTATGTATGTAAATGCTAGAAGCCTTACCGGGAAAAAGGAGGAACTAGAGGTCCTTGCAGCAAACAAACAGCATGATATTATAGGCATTACTGAAACTTGGTGGTATGAATCTCATTATTGGACAACCAATCTGAAGGGTTATACGCTGTTACGGGAAAGAGAGATGAATTAAATAGGGTGGAGAGGTATGTCTTTACATAAAGCCGTTTTTAAAACTTGATATACAGGAAGATATTCACAAGGGGACTGCAAATACTGTTGAGACATTATGGGTAGAAATTGCATGAGGGCTAAAGGGAACAAAAAAGATACTATTACGACTATGCTACAAACTGCCTAATATTAATGTGTCTTCTGAGGAATTGTTACTGAAGCAAATTTAAAAAGCGTCAGGATTAGGAGATGTAATACTGGTGGGAGATTTTAACTAGCTGGAGATTAATTGGACAAATTATTCATGTGATACTGCTAGGCGTAATAGGTTTTTAAACACACTAAATGATCACTGCTTACTTCAACTAATTGAGGAACCAACTAGGTACAATGCAATCTTATATGTGGTATTAACAAACAATGGGGATTTGATATCAAATATTATAGTAGGGGAGTCCATGGGAAACAGCGACCACAATATGGTCACATTCAATATCAGCTTTCATAAGCAGCCCTATATACAGTAGGCTCATCTAGGACTCTAAACTTTAGCAAAGCCAATTTTGACATGCTGAGGGAAGCTTTAAGGGACATTGAATGGGAAATTTTGTTTCAAGGAAAGAATACTACGGAGAAATGGGAGGTATTAAAAATGATGCTCGCTAATTATACTCGTAAATTAATTCCCATGGGCAGCAAACAAAGGAGTAATAATTGCAAAGCAATGTTGCTTAACAAAAAGATTAAGTAACTATTGGGCAAAAAGAGGTGAGTATTCAAAAAATATAAATTAGACGGGAAAGCGGACTCATTCCAGTACTATAAGGATTGTAACAAAATATGCAAAAAAGAAATAAGAGCGGCTAAAATAAAAACTAAATAGCTAGTAGCAAAGGAAAGTAAATCAAACCCCAAAAAGTTTTTTAAATACATCAACAGCAAATGATTAAAGCAGGAGAGTATAGGCCCTTTGCAGAACAAGTTGGCCATCTTAATCAAAGACGCTAATGACATAGCGGAAAAATTAAATGTGTTTTTCTCATCTGTATTCACAAGAGAGGACCATATGGCGGGATTAACACATAACCTCAGCAACAAAAATGTCCCACTGCTAAGTGCTTATTTAATTGAAGAAGTAGTCTGTGACTGATTAAAAAAAATAAAGATTAAAAAGTCACCTGGTCCTGACGGAATTCACCCAAGAGTTCTCATGGAGCTACACTCCGAACTAGCAAGACCGCTATTTTTTATTTTCAATGACTCACTTACATCAGGCATGGTCCCCAAAGACTGGCATATAGCGGAAGTTGTGCCGATATTCAAAAAGGGAAGTAAATCTGAACCGGGTAATTATAGACCAGTAAGTTTCACATCTATAGTGGGGAAAGTACTGGAAGGTATTTTAAGAGATAGAATACAGCAGTTCCTTAAAGCCAATAAGGTAATTAATAGGGGCCAACATAGACATGTGAAGGATAGATCATGTCAAACAAACTTATCAGGCTTTTATGAAACAGTGCGAACCTAGATCAGGGTAAGGAGGTGGATGTAATCTTTTTAGACTTTGCTAAAGCTTTCGATACAGTACCGCACATGAGACTTATTTATAAGTTACAAGAACTGGGGCTAGGAAACACAATATGCACTTGGGTTAGAAATTGAATGGATAATAGGGAGCAGCGAGTTATGGTAAATGGAACGTCTTCAAATTGGACTGAAGTACTAAGTGGTGTGCCACAAGGGTCTGTACTTGGACCACTATTGCTCAACATTTTCATAAATGATCTAGAAGTAGGTCTAGAGAGCATGGTGTCAAATTTTGCAGAACGACTTATTTAAACTGGAAGCATGGGCAGCAAAATGGAGAATGAGGTTCAGTATAGACAAGTGTAAGGTAATGCACTTTGGTAGCAAGTGCAAAAATACCACCTACATACTAAATGGGGCAAAACTAGGGGATTCTATACTGGAAAAAGATTTAGGTGTTCACGTACAGTAGATCAGTGGTTCTCAAACTCGGTCCTCAGGACACCACACAGTGCATGTTTTGCAGGTAACCCAGCAAGTGCACAGATGTATTAATTACTCACCGACACATTTTAAAAGGTCCACAGGTGGAGCTAATTATTTCACTTGAGATTCTGTGAGGAGACCTGCAAAACATGCACTGTGTGGGGTCCCGAGGACCGAGTTTGAGAACCTGTGCAGTAGATAACAAACTTAGCAGTAGTACCCAAAGTAGGATTGCAGCAAATAAGGCAAACAAGGTATTAGCATGCATAAAGCGGGGAATTGATGTAAGGGATGAGTGTGTTATACTCCCACTATATAAATCACTTGTGAGGCCACATCTTGAATACTGTGCACAATTTTTTGGCACCATACTACAAAAAGGATATCCTGAAACTAGAAAAGGTTCAGAGATGTGTGACCAAATTGATTAAGGGGATGGAGACGCTAGAATATGAGGAAAGGCTTGCTAATCTAGGCATGTTTACACTGGAAAAGAGGAGAGTAAGAGTGGACATGATTAATATTTACTAGAGATGTGCACCGGAAATTTTTCGTGTTTTGTGTTTTGGTTTTGGATTCGGTTCCGCGGCCGTGTTTTGGATTCGGACGCATTTTGGCAAAACCTCCCTGAAATTTTTTTGTCGGATTCGGGTGTGTTTTGGATTTGGGTGGGTTTTAAAAAAAAAAACCCTCAAAAACAGCTTAAATCATAGAATTTGGGGGTAATTTTGATCCCATAGTATTATTAACCTCAATAACCATCATTTCCTCTCATTTCCAGTCTATTCTGAACACCTCACACCTCACAATATTATTTTTAGTCCTAAAATTTGCATCGAGGTCACTGGATGACTAAGCTAAGCGACCCAAGTGGGCGGCACAAACACCTGGCCCATCTAGGAGTGGCACTACAGTACCAGACAGGATGGCACATAAAAAATTGGCCCCAAACATCACATGATGCACTGGGGCCCAGTGTTCATTTGTAAGGCATGTTAGCATTGTGTCAGCACACTGCAGAAATTGATGGTTGGCCCTTGATGAACAATGTATACTGCACTAGTTGCAATGTGCAATAAATTGAGACTTGCAATGTATAACATACAGTACTTTGAGCATAAAAATTATAACAGAAAAGTATTCTAAATTGTTTTTCAGAACATCTTGAGGAATCAAACCCCAGCTTACGGGCATGGTAACCATCAGCGATACCACTATACCAAGAGAGCCATGGAGACAGGTGACTGACACCTGCAATGCCATAGTGATGTCACTTATTGTAAGCACAACTGATTTGTATATCTGTGTGCATGTCTGTGTCTGACTCTCATCATTTTAACAGCCACACCTGTATTGTATATTTGTGTAAAAAGTAGCAAGCACAGCTTTTTTCACAACTGATTGGTATATATGTGTGCATGTCTTAGTAGTATGTACACGAAGCATGACAGAGCTTGTTTTGGGAAAATTAGAAAAAAGCCGTTTATGCTACTTTTTTACACAGATATTACACAGATAATGCAATACAGTTCAGTGTCATTTTTAGTTGGGCATTGACACACAAAAGCAGCTCAATGCAGAAAACCTTTTTCTGTGCTTATACTGGTACTGTGGTTACTATGAGTGATCATGAGTGCCTTATACAGTGCTGTATAAGCATGGAATTATTACATCACTGCTGCTGCAAAATTATAATGTGCGAGAACATGGCACAAGTCACAGAGTTCAAAAAATATATATTTGTAATGTAAAATACTGTATACAGTATATCATGAGTGATCATAAATGCCTCCGCACAAGCACAGCAAAATTTGCATTGTGTAATAAAACAACTGTTATCATGGTAAGGCTTGTTAAACATCCATTACAGTATATCCACCATAATATAACATGCTACTTTTTAGTGTTTGAAGCATTTGAGATGGAAATAAAAAAGTATCTAAAAAATAGTTCTTATACTACAGTACAAGTATCGTTTCACTTAACAATGGAGACTTCACACATGCGCAATAGTGGTTTTGAAAAGCAACACCTGGTGGACAAACACCAGTATTGCACATGTCACAGACTCAATTCCTTACATTGTGACTGAATATGCCACACTGCGACAAGGTGCAGGGAAATGTAATGTGACTAGATTTTCACACTACACACCACACGGAGGATAGATGAGCATGTCTATGTTTGTTGAAGTTATAATGTTATGCTTGTGACAGGTGCAAGTTTAAATAGAAAGCACTTGCAGATGATAGGAGAACTCAGTCATGTGAGCATAATGGAGAGGTAGTGACTGGATACTAGTGCTCACCTGATCAGAACATTCATGGCTGCACCCATGTACCTTAGAGAACTATGGACATCTGCTTGATAAAGAATGGGTCACATTAATGAAGTACCATTAGACAGTTTGGGCCAAATGTAATAGAGTGAGAGTTTCAGAAAGTGAGAGCTTTGGTAAGGTTTTTCAGTTTTTTTTTAACGTGGCAATCATTTACACTGCAAATCCAGGTTGATCTTGATGTGTAAATGATTGCCACTTTAAAAAAAAAATGCAAAACCTTACCAAATCTCTCACTTTCTGAAACTCTCACTCTATTACATTTGGCTCCTTATGTCTAATTCCTAGGTTTGTGACAGCAACACATGTGTGAGCTCATATGAAATGCCTGACTCTGCAGACGCTAATCTGTGGCAAGAGCAGTCCATGCATATAATCAAGAGGGCCCCACCAGCAACAGAGGAACATGGGTGGCTGGGGATGGGAGACCCCTGGTGCCATGGCACCCTTTCTCCCAGCCGCAGCATCAGGATCACGTGATGCTACAAAAAGCTCAGATGAGGAGAGGAGGACCCACCACATCCATGCTGGGGACCATGGCAGACTAGTGTTGGAGTAAACAGGACCCCCTTCATTAATTACACTGCCCTGCAGGCCAGAGGGATTTCTGTAACCCCTCCAATGGCCATGAAAGGTGTGGTGACTCTGGGAAACCCTCTCCACACAGCACAGCAATGGCCTCCGGATAGTGGGCCCCGTAAGAAAAAGTAGGTCCTATTGGGACACCCTCTGAATAATCAGTCTCTGACATGACAGATGTGGTAAAAAGTAAAAGGAACACTAAACATTCCCATCATTGCGGTTGAGTGGCCACATGAGTCTGCTGTGACTTCCTGGAAGGTAGGTTTCACTGCATCACAGAAGTAAGACAGCATGAAGGTAAGACAGCAGGGGAAAAACAAGCCAGAAAATGGAGGTGAAGGAATAAAAAGAATGAAAGAAAGGGAATAGGAAAGACAGGTCACAAGAAGTGAAAGAGTAGGTAGAAAATGAAGAAGATAGAATGGCAGAGATAGAATCAAGAAGGACAACTAGTAAAGCCCTTAGCTAAATACATGCTGTGACTGTCCGGGACAAGAACACACAGAAGACGCAGATACCTTCCTGAACCAAAAGGACCCAACTCCACTCCTAGTAATAAAGAAACATGTGTCCTATTGGCACTTCAACCTAAGTATACTCTCAGCGAAATGCCAGTGTTATTATACCTTGTCCTTGCTGCTTCAAGTATTTGCTGTGTGCTCAATGCATTAACTATTGCTGTGGGTCTCACTTGTGGGATTCCTGGCTAATTACCATTGCTACTGTATCTCATATTTGATTTCTGTGTAAACGCTACAAGTTATTCAGCCTTGGACTTGTTTCTTGTTTCATACATTATTACTCTGCTGCTCTAATAAAAAGTATTGAGTATATCTTCATTACCATGGATGTTCATTACAAACAGCAATAACCATGTGCTATGTCCTTGCATTGCATTGCATTAAAGCTCTGTTTAAGATCTGTGCATTCTAGAGATGAGCGGATTCGGTTCTCAGAGAACCGAACCCTACCAGACTTTGACTTCCGAGTTAGGTTCCGAGCCAGGCTTGGGTTTTCCCGCTTGACTCGGAAACCCGAACGCGGCAAAACGTCATCGTCCCGCTGTCGGATTCTTGCAGGATTTGGATTCCATATAAGGAGCCGCGCATCGCGGCCATTTTCTCTGCAGTCTGGGAGAATGTACTGAGAGGATGTGTCCTCAGTGTTCAATGTCTGTGTGGGGGAGGGAAAGTGTTGTGGCGAGTCTTGTGCTGTGTTGTGCTGTCCAGTGTAGTCAGTGTATTGTGCTGCATCAGTCCAGCCAGTCACAGTGTTGGTGTACCCTGCTGCCATGTATCCAGTATAGCTGTATAAAGTGGTGCTGTGTGGTGCTGTCCAGTCCAGTGTAGTCAGTGTATAGTGCTGCATCAGTCCAGCCAGTCACAGTGTTGGTGTCCCCTGCTGCCATGTATCCAGTGTAGCTGTATAAAGTAGTGCTGTGTGGTGCTGTCCAGTCCAGTGTAGTTAGTGTATTGTGCTGCATCAGTCCAGCCAGTCACAGTGTTGGTGTCCTCTGCTGCCATATATCCAGTGTAGCTGTATAAAGTGATGTTGTGTTGTGCTGCATCAGACCAGTGGTAGTGTCCTGTCCATAAGTCATTCCAGTGACAATATACACTGCTGTTATATGTCCACTGCTACAGTATTATAATAATTATAACAACAACAACAACAACCACAAGTCCCTTACAGTGTTGTTGTGTTGTGCTGCATCAGACCAGTAGTAGTGTCATGTCCATCAGTCATTCCAGTGACGAGGCAGTCACAGTGGTATATGCTGCTGCTATATGTCCACTGCTACAGTATTATAATAATTATAACAACCACAAGTCACTTACAGTGTTGTTGTGTTGTGTTGTGTTGTGTTGTGTTGCATCAGACCAGTGGTAGTGTCCTGTCCATCAGTCATTCCAGTGATTAGGCAGTCACAGTGGTATACGCTGCTGCTTTATGTCCACTGCTACAGTATTATAATAATAATAACAACGACCACAAGTCCCTTACAGTGTTGTTGTGTTGTGCTGCATCAGACCAGTGGTAGTGTCCTGTCCATCAGTCATTCCAGTGACGAGGCAGTCACAGTGGTATATGCTGCTGCTATATGTCCACTGCTACAGTATTATAATAATTATAACAACCACAAGTCACTTACAGTGTTGTTGTGTTGTGTTGCATCAGACCAGTGATAGTGTCCTGTCCATCAGTCATTCCAGTGAAGAGGCAGTCACAGTGGTATACACTGCTGCTATATGTCCACTGCTACAGTATTATAATAATTATTACAACCACAAGTCTCTTACAGTGTTGTTGTATTGTGTTGCATCAGACCAGTGGTAGTGTCCTGTCCATCAGTCATTCCTGTGCCGCATAATCTCTTATATAACTCCCCCCAAAAAATGGAGAACAAAAATTTGGAGGATAATATAGGGAAAGAACAAGAACCACTTCCTCCTAGTGCTGAAGCTGCTGCCACTAGCCATGACATAGACTATGAAATGCCATCAACGTCGTCTGCCAAGGCCGATGCCCAATGTGATAGTATAGGGCATGGAAAATCCAAAAAGTCAAAGTTCAGTAAAAAGACCCAAAAAAAGAAATTGAAATGGTCTGAGGAGAAACGTAAACTTGCCAATATGCCATTTATGACACGGAGTGGCAAGGAACTGCTGAGGCCCTGGCCTATGTTCATGGCTAGTGGTTCAGCTTCACATGACAATGGAAGCCCTCATCCTCTCGCTAGAAAAATTTAAAGAGTTAAGCTGGAAAGAGCACAGAAAAGAACTGTGTGTTCTGAGATGGTATCACAAATCCCCAAGGAGAGTGCACGTGTGTCGGCGGTTGCGATGCCTGACCTTCCCAACACTGGACGGTAAGAGATGACTCCTTCCACCATTTGCACGCCCCCTGCAAGTGCTGGAAGGAGCACCCACAGTCCAGTTCCTGATATTGAAATTGAGGATGTCACTGTTGAAGTACACCAGGATGAGGATACGGGTGTTGCTGGCACTGAGGAGGAAGTTGACAATGAGGATTATGATGGTGATGTGGTTTGTTTAAGTCAGGCACCGGGGGAGACACCTGTTGTCCATGGGATGAAGAAGCACATTGTGATGCCTGGGCAAACTACCAAAAAAGCCACCTCTTTGGTGTGAAATTATTTCTCTACAAAACCAGACAACAGGTGTCAAGCCATCTGTTGTCTCTGCCAATCTGTAATAAGTAGGGGAAAGGATGTTAACCACCTAGGAACACCCTCCCTTATACATCACCTGCTGCGCATTCATCAGAAGTCAGTGTCAAGTTGTGAAACTTTGGGTAAGAGCGTAAGCACCTAAATCCCTTCTTCCTCCTGTACCCAAGCTCCTGCAAGCCACACCACCAACTCCCTCAACGTCAACTTCCTCCTCAGTCAGGAACGTCAGTAGTCCTGCAGGCCATGTCACTGTCAAGACTGAGGAGTCCTCTCCTAACCGGGATTCCTTGAGTGGTACACCTCCTGTTGCTGCCGCTGCTGCTGTTGCTGCTGGGAGTCGATCGTCATCCCAGAGGGGAAGTCGGAAGGCCACTTGTACTACTTCCAGTAAGCAATTGACTGTCCAACGGTCCATTGTGAGGAAGATGAAATATGACAGTAGTCATCCTTTTGGAAAGCGGATAACTGAGGCCTTGACAGCTATGTTGGTGTTAGATGTGCATCCGATATCCACCATTAGTTCAGTGGGACTTAGAGAATTGTTTGAGGTACTGTGTCCCCGGTATCAAATCCCATCTAGGTTCCACTTCTCTAGGCAGGCGATACCGAGAATGTACACAGATGTCAGAAAAAGAGTCACCAGTGTCCTACAAAATGCGGTTGTATCCAGTGTCCACTTAAACACGAACATGTAGACAAGTGGAACAGGGCAGACTAAGGACTATATGACTGTAACAGCCCACTGGGTAGATGTATTGCCTCCCACAGCAACAACAGCAGCGGCACCAGTAGCAGCATCTCGCAATAGGCAACTCGTTCCTAGGCAGGCTACGCTATGTATCACCGCTTTCCGTAAGAGGCACACAGCTGACAACCTCTTAAGGAAACTGAGGAACATCATTGCAGAATGGCTTACCCCAATTGGACTTTCCTGGGGATTTGTGATATCATACAACGCCACCAATATTGTGCGTGCATTACATCTGGGCAAATTCCAGCACATCCCATGTTTTGCACATACAATTAATTTGGTGGTGCAGAGTTTTTTGAAAAATGACAGCGGTGTGCAGGAGATGCTGTAATTGGCCCGAAAAATTGAGGGACACTTTTGGCATTCAGCCACCGCATGCCAAAGACTGGAGTGCCAGCAAACACGCCTGAACCTGCCCCGCCATCAACTGAAGCAAAAGGCCATTCAAGCTTATACATCCACCTACGATATAGGCAATGGAGGGGTAATACACCTGACTCAAGCGCAGTGGAGAATGATTTCCGTCTTGTGCAAGGTTCTCCAACCCTTTGAACTTGCCACACGTGAAGTCAGTTCAGACACTGCCAGCATGAGTCAGGTCATTCCCCTCATCAGGCTTTTGCAGAAGCAGCTGGATAAATTGAAGGAGGAACTAATACGGAGGGATTCCGTAAAGTATGTGGGACTTGTGGATGGAGCCCTTCATTCGCTTTGCCAGGATTCAAGGGTGGTCAATCTGTTGAAATCAGAGGACTACATTTTGGCCACCGTGCGCGATTCTAGGTTTAAAGCCTATGTTGTATCTTTCTTTCCAGCAGACACAAGTGTGCAGAGGTGCAAAGACCTGCTGGTTAGTAAATTGTCAAAAGCTCTTCAATTTCTCCCGCCACTGGGGCAGCGAGGAAAAGGATAAGATTTCCTAGTACACCCACTGGCGGTGATGCAGGGCAGTCAGTAGCACAAGCTGACATCTGGTCCGGACTGAAGGACCTGCCAACGATCACTGACATGTCTACTGTCACTGCATATGATTCTGTCACCATTGAAAGAATGGTGGAGGATTATATGAGTGACAGCATCCAAGTAGGCATGTCAGACTGTCCGTACTTATACTGGCAGGAAAAAGAGGCAATTTGGATGCCCTTGCACAAATTGGTTATATTTTACCTAAGTTGCCCCCCCTCCAGTGTGTACTCTGAAAGAGTGTTTAGTGCAGCCAGTAACCTTGTCAGCGATCGGCGTAGGAGGTTACTTCCACTAAATGTGGAGAAGATGATGTTCATCAAAATGAATTATAAATTCCTCCGGGAAGACTTTTACCAGCAATTGCCTCCAGAAAGTACACAGGGACCTGTGATGGTGGATTCCAGTTGGGACGACTTAATACTCTGTGAGGAGGATGTACACAGTGAAAGGGGTGAGGAGTCGGAGGATGAGGTCGACATCTTGCCTCTGTAGAGCCAGTTTGTGCAAGGAAAGATTGATTGCTTCTTTTTTGGTGGGGGCCCAAACAAACCAATCATTTCAGCCATAGTCGTGTGGCAGACCCTGTCGCTGAAATGATGGGTTTGTTAAAGTGTGCATGTCCTGTTTATACAACATAAGGGTGGGTGGGAGGCCCCAATGACAATTCCATCTTGCACCTCTTTTTCTTCTTTGCATCATGTGCTGTTTGGGGACTAGTTTTTTTAAGTGTCATCCTGTCTGACACTGCAGTGCCACTCCTAGATGGGGCAGGTGTTTGTGCCGCACACTTGTGCCGCAAGGCTTAGTCATACAGCCACCCTGGTGCAACCTTTTTGCCTAAAAACAATATTGTGAGGTGTGAGGTGTTCAGAATAGACTGGAAATGAGTGGAAATTAATGTTATTGAGGGTAATAATGCCGTAGGATCAAAATTACCCCCAAATTCTGGGATTTTAGCTGATTATTTTTTTCTTCAAAAATCATCCAGATCCAAAACCAAAAAAAAAACAAAAAAAAAAACGAAAGGGTGGTTTGGGCAAAACCAAGCCAAAACCAAAACACAAAAGTAGAATTAGAACCAAAACCAAAACCAAAGCACAAAACACGAAAAATGCCAGCCGCAGATCTCTAGTGCATTCACTCCTCAACTACATTTTACCTGTGCTTAAGTATTGTGCTTCACCCCGGGATTCACATTATTCTTATGGTAAAGTTCATATCCACAGTCTACATATTACTACACTGAGAGATTCTTGCTTCACCTTGCTCCTGAATCCTGAACACATCTAGAAACTTACAGTAATTATCCTATTAACTGTTTCCTTGCCATTCTGTGTCTGCCAGCAGTTACTACTCTACTAAGACCCTCTCTCTGGCTCTACTAGGTGTCTTATACAATTGTGCTGGAATTCCCTAATGCAGAGGCTTTGTGCCTTATTCTGACTTGGCGGCTTATGTGCCCCGCATTGCAGTTTGCCTGTATCAGCAAACTACGCATACGCAGCTTCCGCATCATGCCTCCTTGACCTTACACCATACATGCTGACATTCTGGCTGCTCTCTCTGGGAGAGAGCAGTCAGGTCAGCTCAGCAGGGGCGCGTGGCAGGGCTATGAAACGCATAGGAGTTGGGGTGGAGGTGGAACAGGGGCGAGCGAATGCGGAACAGGGGTGGGGTTATCATGGCACATACATTAAGCCATGCCCCCTGCTCTGTAATGCAGCGAATACCGGCATTATTCAGCAGGGGGCGTGGCTATGATGATGCGATTCAGCAAGAATCGAGTCATCGACTGCCTGGACCGCCCACTTTACTCACTAAGTGGGCGGTCATGCATTAAAAATTTGGAGACTTGCCTGCTCTTTTGGAGGGCCAGGAGGGTCACCCGATTTTCGAGAGCCTACCGGCCATTCCGGAAGAGTAGACAAGTACGCCTTACACATTACAGCTGCATCTCGGAAGGATTCGATTTAAAAAGTGACGGCAGACCACCTGACAGCACAGCTAGGTTGCATTGCTAGGGGTCAACCTAATTTTGATGCATTGTGAGGTGGCACCACACATGCTGGGCGACCTTGCCCTGTGCTGGTCGACCGCCAGCACCTGAGGAAATGGACGCAGATCTTGCTGCGTATGCAGCGATCTGTATCCCTCTTTGAATAAGGTCCTTTGTTCCTTTTTAATGTTTGGGTTTCTGAGTTAAACCATTTAGCTTTATTTAAGAGAGGATCTTTTAAATTAATGCAGTTAATTATCAAGCTTGCTGTTTAAATTGACTGTTCAATGTTCTGGGCAGGAAGAAGGATCCCTGAGTTTTAAAAACAGTGGGGAGGAATCTTGGTTTATGGCAAACCTTGTGACATATTGGTCCTGTTATAGTCAGCAGGTGTTTGCTGTATAGACCATGGAGGTCCAGTGCTGGAAAAGTAAGATGTGAATCAAGTGTGTTTAGTGCAGATAGTAACTGCTATAGCCAATGTTCTAAAGCAAGATGTCTCATTATTTTTCTCAGGAGCATAGAGAGCAAGCTCATGCCACATCTTGGGCTACTGATACATTCATTAATGCTCATGAATATTCAGGCTGCGTATGTGTATTTGTTTGCTATTAATGATATGCCGTTACTTAATTTTCACCATCAACCATGTGTCTTTAACACTCATTATGTTCTTCTTAACCTGTTTTTGTGTTAAACATTACAGTACGTTTCATGAATAGTTCACATATTTTTTTATTTGAATTACATTAAAACAAATTGATATTCTTACAGTCATGCTGACACTAGACAGCAATCATCTATGTTACAGTATACAAGAAAATGACAGGAAAAAAATGTAAAAAATATATTTGTAGATTATTAGTCTTATTTCTATCTTATTTGCTTTTTATTATTATTATTATTATTACTATTATTTATCAAGACTATCAATTATCGATATTAATTGTGGGCCACCCCATGTCCTGCATATATCAAAGGGACAAAAGAAAGAGAAGCCAAGATAGTAAGCCTCTGTAAACTATGCAGTTGCTTTTTCTTTCTGAATAGAACATAAATTATTTTTAACTAAACCTCCTAATGATAATGTGTGGACCCCTTATTCAAAAGTAAAGCAATCAGTACCTTTAATACCAAGAAATAATGACACGGAGACTTGAATTTGGCAGAAAATAGTTAGCTATTTATTGTACCCTAACCATTAGCAAACCTGTAAATTGAAAATTTTAGTTAACATGCCGATTCAGCCGGCATATGGTGGCAGAAAAAAGAACGGCTCTATTCAACTGACGCTAACCTTAAAACATTAAAATTCAAAACTATCCTAATTTAAACACAAACTATAAAATCGGTACTAGGTGCCCGACTCATACCCCCACGGTGACTACCCACCCTGATGGGTGATGCCGCTGCCCCCGGATGGTTGGTCGAGCGGCCTTAAAAGTCAATGGAGGTGAGTGCACCTAAACCACACCAAACTGTAAATCACTACAACTAACAAGACAAACTATAACCTGCCGTTCTTTTCCGCCAACAGCTAAAGACTCCTCCCCAGAGTCTTCGCACCGCCACCATAACCTCAACCTAACTCCTGCAACACTAGAAACAGATGCTCCAGGAAAAGCATCATCCCCTCATTGGACAGATGCACACCATCAGGCCGAAAAAGGTGACTGTCTCGAAACCGAATCCTAGGGTGGCGAACAACTTTGCCTCCGTGGGACAACACCCACTTCACCACCGCCCCATTCACCTTCTGACTGGCCTCATCAATCAGGCGACCGTCCGCCACACCTCGCCAACTCAACATTGGCACCATCATAGAGAACACCAAGACACAATTGGTCCATGCTGCGGCCACACTGGCCAGATCCTTCATCATGGCCCACCGCAGCTCCAAAGATGTCCTCTTTCCCAGGTCGTTGCCACCTAAATGGACAACCAGCACCCTAGGGACTCCATGCTCGCTGGCCTGACTGACTAATCTACTCTTCAGATCTTTCCACATCATCCCCCGCCAACCAAGCCAACGAACGCCATGAGCTCTAGGAAACATCTGCGCCCCCTCCGAGGCCAAAAACCTGGCTGCCCAGTACACATAAGAGTGGCCAACCACCCAGACTGCGAAATCATCGTCTACCCAACCTGAAGAGAAGGAAAGGGGTAAAAAATTTGGTTAATAAGATTCTAAAGCAGAGTTTATTAAATGCATTAACCTGAAGGATCTGCCAAAGAAAAAATGGATTTTCGTGTCTTGCAGAAGTAACGGCCTAGCCGATCTGCACAAGCTTCCAGCCAATTGAAGCAGAACATAAACACACAATGGGAAAAATCAAAATAAAATAAGAAAATAAACGGGGGGGGGGGGGAGGGGGGGGTATAAAATGGGAAAAACATGTAAGAACTCAGCTGGAGGTGAAAGCGTAAAAACCTGCTGAGGGACTTTGATTAGAACTGATCAGCTGAATTGTAGATTAGAATTCAGTCCGTCAAGTCAGGCAAAAAATCGCAAAAGAACTCCAGACCCCCGCTGCCAGCAGCGGCGAGTGGCTAATCCCTGAGTAGGATAAACAGGGGAGACAAACAGATACACCACACAAGGACGTACTGAACTTTACAACAGGACTTACACAACTACAAATAAACAAAACCATATTCAAGCAAACAAATCATGCAACGGGGCGAATATATCGTCTGTAACTCGATGACTTCCATCGCCCCACCGCCTGGATTTCAGCCACGGAAAACCCTGCCGATGCAGCCGACGTCGCAGCCCCGATGCGGAAGGAATGCGTCCCGAAAGCAGCGGGTGGAAGGCCCAAGCTCGCCAAACAGCGACCCAGCATCCAACGAAACTGATATTTCGTCACTGGCAGACCGTCATAATGCAGCAACCACGACCCCCGACCATCGGGCCGCACTGCCGCATATTTTACTGCCAACCTCACCGGGCAAATGCTCTCCTCCAGCGCCGAAACCAAGGTGACCCATCGACCTCTACCCACTTGGTCCGTCTTAGAGCGACGCAATCTGCACAGCAAGGACCTCTCACCCACCACCACGTCCTCGAGAAGCATGCGCGAATCCGCTCGCTTAGATGGCGCCACCAGCTCCGACACCCGAAAGGCACCGTGGTAAGCCATGGAGAACGCCAAACGGAACAGCAGCGATTCAAAAATAGACGACGCGATACTGCCAACCGCCATGATGACAGCCGGTAGCAAGGCCGCATCGTTGGGCCACCTCCTATCAGGCGGCGTTTGCGCCACGCGCGCCCACCCCTTCATCGCCTTAAGCAGAATCCAGCTCTTTGTCACGTCAGGGACACCCTTGATTTTGTTAAAGAACGAAATACCAGCTAAGTACCGGGATACCACCGCTCTGGACCTATCCGTAACAAACAGCTGCAAAATAAAAGAAAGCATCATCCGATGCCCGCTCTTACCTTGTTGACTTCGTCCTCGGACAAACTCCTCCCACTCGCTCCAAGCTTGTCCGTAAGCCTTGAGCGTGTTCGGAGCGACTGACCGCATCGCTAGACCCTCCAGTCCGGCCCGATCACCTGCCAGACACAACCGGGACATTGAAACCCTTGCTCATCGGCCTCGGGTGCCAACAAACAAAACCTCTCCCACTGACCTCGTGACAACGCGTCGGCAATTCCGTTCTCCAGACCAGGCACATGCTGCACGCGGAACCACACATTCCTATGCAAGCATGTCAGCAGCAACTGCCCCAGCACCCTCAGGACCACCAGCGACTTCGCCCTCTGGTTATTTATCGCATGCACCACGCCCAGATTGTCACATCTAAACAAGATGCTGCGATGAGCCAGACGATCGCCCAAACCTCCAGCGCCACCATAATGGGGAAAAGCTCCAGCAGCAAAAGGTCCTTAGTTAAACCCTCGCGATGCCATTCTGCCGGCCACAAGGCCGCGCACCAAGATCCCTCAAGGTAGCAACCGAACCCAGAGGAACCCGCCGCGTCGGTAAACAGCTGCAGCCCAGCGCTGTCGACTGTTGGGGCCTGCCAGATACACACCCCGTTGAAGTCCTCCAGGAACGAGGCCCATACAGCCAAATCCCTCTTAATCTCGGAGGACAAGCGTAGGAAATGATGCGGCCTGGCACACCCCGCAGTCGCCCTCTCCAGCTTCCGGCAGAAAACCCTGCCCATCGGGATTACCCGACAAGCAAAGTTCAAAAGGCCCAGCAAGGACTGCGCCTGCCGCAGCGTGACTTTGCGCGACATTACGAACCGACAGATAGCCTCGCGGAGCTTCGCATCCTTGTCCTGAGGCAGTCGACACGATCCTGCCACCGTGACGATTTATATCCCCAAGAATGACAAACAGGAGACCGGCCCCTCCGTTTTATCCTCGGCCACAGGAACGCCAAAGTGAAAAAACAGGGCTCGGATGCTGAACAGCAAGTCGCCGAAGCGTGGCGAATTCGCCGGACCCACACACAGGAAGTCATCGAGGTAATGGGCGACTCCGTGACCCCCTGTTGAAGACTCCACGCACCAATGTAAGAATGTGCTAAACCGTTCTAAAAACGAGCAGGAAACGGAACATCCCATCGGCAAACATTTGTCGATTAAATATTCCGCTCCAATCCGAAAACCCATAAAACGGAATGAGTCCGGATGCAACGGCAGCAACCAAAATGCGGATTCCACATCGATCTTATCCATCAGGGTCCCAGCGCCGTAACTACGGACCAACTCTAGCGCCTCGTCAAACGACTGATACACCACCGAGCAATGAGCCGGCGGTATCGCGTCGTTGACCGACGACCCCGACGGGTAAGAAAGATGCTGAATGAGCCTAAAAGCACCTGGAGCCTTCTTGGGAACTACCCCCACTGGGGAGATGACCAAGTCCTCCACCGGGGGTGAGCTAAACGGTCCCTCCATCCTACCCAGCCGTACCTCCTTATCCACTTTCTCCCGCAGAACCGACGGCAAGGCATGAGCAGACTGGAGATTCCGTTGGGCCCGGACCGAAACCTTGCTCGCAACAGGCAAGCGAAAACCAAACTGAAAACCGTGAAACAAAAACTGAGCGTCCGCCTTATTTGGATACCAATCCAACCACTTGGCCATTGTATCCAAATTAATTGGCGTTGGTGCCCTGCGGAGCGCTCCCGCTCGCGCCAGGTCTTGGGTAACTTTGCTTACCCCGCGCACCCTGGCGACTGCCTTTAAAACAGGTAGAGGCTGGGTGGGAGCCGCCACATTGCAAGCACAAATGTCGAAACCGACACTGCTTGCCGAAGGAACAGGACGCATTGTTAAATGCGAAGCACTTCCCTTTTGCGGCGGCCTGCCCCCCCCACGGACGGCCAACCTACCTTTCTTGTCCGATCCGCCGTCCACGCCGGTCCCTTGGGCGGACGACCCTGCGCGGTGCCCATCCGCCCCCGGATTCCGGGGCTCCCTAGCGGGTTGAGAAGCTGGGGTGACCTGGAGCCAGACTTCCACGTCCTTGCAACCAAAGTCAATCACCTGCAAGCAGTCCTGTTTTTCCCGGAATTTCTCGTCATACATCCGCCATTCGATGCCTGACGATGTGCGCTGCATATCGTGTATTAAATGCAGGTATCTAATGACGTTCATATGTTCGTCAGGCCTATCTTCTAGGTAACAAGCAGCGAAGACGCAAAAACCGGCCAGCCAGTTGTCGAAGGTACGGAAAGCCTCGGCCCCGATGCCCTTCTTCTCTGACTCTGACTTATAGTCCTTCTTTGCGTCCTTCGTCAAGACGAACATATCAACGTAATCGCCCCTGCAGATTCTCCTACGACAGCTATCCCGCAGTCGCCGCATCACGGCAGTGTAATCGCAGTGGACTACCCCAGGCAAATCGCGGCGCTTCTTGGCCCTGCGAGCGTCCTCGCTAAGCCGCTTACGTCTCTTCCGCCTCTCCTGCTGCCCCGCCGCCCTCTTGGCGTATTTTGTCGCGCGCTTTTTCGCCCTAGTCGTGCTACTGACTTCGGACGCTGGCGACGACAGGGAAGAAGAAGAGGAAGAGCTGCGAGAACTAGAGCGCGTGCTGGAGCCCGACACCGACTGCTCAACCTCACTTGATGCTGTTGACTTCTCGGACAGGGAATCCTCCGGTGTGGCAAATGCGACATCCTCTTCCTCGCTCCCCACCATCTCAACTTCGCTGTGATCACCTGAAGAAGAAGACGGAGCAAAGGACCCAGAAACCAATCGAGGCGCATGCCTAGCACCCCGGGGCGAAGGCGCCCCCACTGTCTGACCCCCCGCGCGCGCCCTCCCCCCGCAGGCCGGAGCTCCCTCCGCCCGCTGGGAGGGTGCCTCGGCGGGACTCCCCGCTGCCCTGCTCGCTTCTGTTGCGCCCCCCCCCCCCCCCGCCGCCGCTCCCCGCCGAACTCCGGCTGCAAGGGAGGCAGCAGGGGAGACAAGGACACCAGCGGCGCCGCTGCGCGCACACGTGGAGAGCGCGGGCGTGCGCGCACCCTGCGCGCGCGGCCCACCGCTTCCCGCCACTACCCCTCCGTCAGTGCCTGCAGGGAGAACTGTCGGACAAGACCCCGCGACAGGCCTCGTCCGACTTGCCACCGCCGCCCGCCGGCTCTGCCCCCCTCGCCTGGCACCGCCTCGCGGCCGCGACAAGGGGGAAGAGAAGGAGGACGAAACGGCAGCCTCCGTCGGCCGCCCACCTCGGCACGCTGGCGCCCGAACGCAGCACCGAAGCCGCCAACACTGCACCCGGAGGTGAGGGCCGATGCCCGTCCACCTCTGGGCGTCCTGCCTGTGACCGCCGCCCTCCTCGCCGCCCGCGCCCGGCTGGCAAGACCGGCCCAGAACCCAGCAGGCAATGAGGACCGGGTCCGCCGTGCCCCGTCCACACCAGCGCCCGCGTAGGCCCCAGAAGACGGGAAGCCATCAACAGTGCCAGCCAGCCCGTCCTCGGGCCCAGACCCACCGCCTGATGAGCGGAAACGGGCTGGGGTCCCGGCGGCACGGCGAGGGCGAGATGTGGCCATCACAGACAGAGTATAACTTGAAGGGAAGTGGCTTTAATAAACGAAGCTAGAGCAAACAAGGCTAAAAAATGTGGAGACTCTACTATGCAGCACTCACCAAAGGCAATTCAGCAGCAAGAGAGACCAAGCTGGCCTAGCATTCCCTATATATATTGACCCTCCCCTTTCTCCATGGGCTGTACTTTCCTCACAGCTAGGTCCACCCCTCACAGGAGGTTTAACTCTCTTTATTCCTATGCAGTCATTTCGCTCTCCATCTGTAAAATGGTATTAGTTTATTGAACCCACAGAGTTGTTATAGAAACAACAACAAAAGATGCCTGGTTATGGTTGTTGGTTGGAAAGTTTTAGCTCATTTGGCCCACGAGTCACTCATCGTTAAAAAAAGTATTTTTTTTAAGGAAGCAATGGTTGCATATGCCAATGAATGGGTTTGATTTCTATAGGGCTATTTATCTACTATCTGCAAGATATTAATATCGGATGTGGTCACCTGTGTTCGACCAAAACAGCAGCCCCCATAGAATCCGATGGGGGTGGCTTTCTTTACGAATTTACTAAGTTCCAGAATATGAAGCATTCTGTAGCACGGACCCAATAGCTAACGTCATCTGAAGATGGCATTATACATTGTAGCCTATAGGAAGAGAGATTAAGCAACTGAATGTCAAGTGATTGCTTAGTATATGGGATTACTTTACTTTTGCACATTTACTTTACTTTTGCTCCAATCTGAGCATGTGTTTGGAAAAGTCGGCAGTATTTAATTTCTTTAATAGCTGTGAATAGTAGTGACAAGAAATTCTAATTATTGTCTCTAGGACCAGATAATTAGTTAATAAAACTTCCTGGACCTAAGTCAATCTGAGCTGATATTCGGGTTTTCTGCTGGACTCGGATTCCAAACTGACACAAAGTGTTATCTTCCCGGCGTCAGATTCTTGCAGGTTTTCAGATTCTATATAAAGACCCTGTAGCGGTGAATGAGCGTCATTTCACTCTTTCTCAGGCACTCTACTGTGTGCTGCTCTAGTGGTTTAATTGGTTGCGCTGTGTCCAGACTCATATCAAATAAGTGGCTATGCTGTTTATAGTGTATACAATAAGTGCTACTGTGTGTTGTGCTGTATTCTGTTTATTAAATTGGCTTTGTTGTGTCCATCTAAAGTGACTTTGTGTTCACAAGCAGCACTACAGTGTGCATTGTCACTTGTGAGTTGCGAAAAATGTTAAAAAAATAAAAAGTAAAAAAAAGTTTAAAAGTTTAAAGAAGTAAAAAAGTTAACAAAAATTTATTGTTTTAAGTTTACACAACCTATGGGCGCTGTACTCGTGCATTTATTATTCACTTACATAATAAAATAAAAGCCCTGTGATTTTCTGCAGTGTGAGTTAAGCTGCATATTTAAAAATATATTGGCCCTCATTCCGAGTCGTTCGCTCGTTCTTTTTTTTCGCATCGCAGTGAAAATCAGCTTAGAGCGCATGTGCAATGTTCGCACTGCGACTGCGCTAAGTAATTCTGCTATGAAGAAAGGATTTTTACTCACGGCTTTTTGTTCGCACCGGCGAACGTAGTGTGATTGACAGGAAATGGGTGTTACTGGGCGGAAACACAGCGTTTTATGGGCGTGTGGCTGAAAACGCTACCGTTTCCGGAAAAAACGCAGGAGTGGCCGGAGAAACAGGGGAGTGTCTGGGCGAACGCTGGGAGTGTTTGTGACGTCAAACCAGGAACGACAAGCACTGAACTGATCGCACAGGCAGAGTAAGTCTGGAGCTACTCTAAAACTGCTAAGTTTTTTTTGTTCGCAATATTGCGTAAACTTCGTTCGCACTTTTAAGATGCTAAGATACACTCCCAGTAGGCGTAGACTAAGCGTGTGTAACTCTGCTAAATTCGCCTTGCGACCGATCAACTCGGAATGAGGGCCATTGTTCTATTGTTTGTACTGTTCTGGAGCACTCTACCCCTGTGTGTTGTTCACGTACACAATACAAAAATAAAAGTCCTTTGAATTGCCGCAGTGTGAGTAGAGCTGTGAATTTATAAATGTATTGGGGGTCATTCCGAGTTGATCGCTCGTTAGCAGATTTTAGCAGCCATGCAAACGCTATGCCGCCGCCCACTGTATTTTAGCTTAGCAGAAGTGCGAATGCATGTGCAGCCGAGCTCTACAAAAACAGTTTGTGCAGTTTCAGAGTAGCTCTGAACCTACTCAGCACTTGCGATCACTTCAGCCTATTCGTGTCCGGATTTGACGTCATACACCCGCCCAGCAAACACCCAGCCACGTCTGCGTTTTTTCAGACACGCCTGGGTTTTTGCAAACCCTCCCTGAAAATGGTCAGTTGACACCCAGAAACGCCCCCTTCCTGTCAATCTTCTTGCAGCCATCAGTGCGACTGAAAACTTTGCTACAACCTGTGCATAGCCACAATGGGCTTTGTACCCGTACGATGTGTGTGCGCATTGCGGCCCATACGCATGTGCAGAAATGCCAAATTTTAGCCTGATCGCTGCACTGCGAACAACGGCAGCTAGCGATCAACTCGGAATGACCCCCATTGTTCTATTGTTTGTACGGTTATGGTGCACTGTACCGCTGTGCATCTATTATTCGCATACATATAAAAGCCATTTGAATTGCCGCAGTGTGAGTTGAACTGCAAAGTGAAATATAGATATTGTTTTATTGTTTGTACTGTTCTGGTATACTGTACGCCATCTAATACAGTCACCATCCAAAGTGTAGGGTTATTTTAAAGACAGCATACAAACAGGCATGTCCAAGAGTCCTTTGACTACTGGAAGGGAAAAAGGGTAATTCGGAGGTCCTTGTACAAACTGGCTTTGTATTACTTAAGATGCCCACCCTCCAGTGCGTACTCAAAAAGTTTTCTGCACAGTCAGGAACCTTTTCAGCAATCGACGTTGGAGGCTACTTCTTCAAAATGTAGAGAAGATGATGTTCATTTAAAATGAAGTACAAATGCCACAAGGAAGAATTTTTAGCAGCAGAAACTTCTGTTATGGTGAATTCCAGCAGTGATGAATTGACATTGTATGAGGATGACGTACACACTGATGAGGATGAGGATGGTATTGACAATGACATCTTGTCACTGCAGAGCTGTTAGCTTAGTTGCCTTAAGCCCATTGGTAGCTTGTTTTGTGGGGGCCCAAACAAACCAAGCACTTTTTTTTTTATATCCAACATAAGGCTTGGTGGGAGTGCCTAAGGACAACTTTTGGCCTGATCTGGATGAAAACAATTTTGTGAGCTTTGAGATTGACAAAATTGACTGGAAATTACTGGAAATGAATTTCATTGAGGTTAGTAACACTGTAGGAACACAAAAAGGCCCAAATTGTTTGATTTAAGGTTTTTTTGCCAATTTTTTTGAAAAAATTCAAAAATAAAAACAAAACCAGTCACAGCATTTAGGAAAACCAAAACTGTACATCGAATTAGAACCAAAACCAAAACCAGCACACATCTCTAATATTAATGGGATTGGTGCTAGTTTATTTATCCAGCTTTTAGGTGATAGTCCCTGTTCTGCTAACACCATTGGCAGATATTTTTGCACGAACCAAACCATTAATTCTTATAATAACGCATTTTTTATAATGCATTTCCGTTTACAATATCTTTGAAAAATCGCTACTTGCTAAAATAAGGGTACCACTGTTGCTATATATTGTAAGTAAAAGATTTGACATTAATTCAAGTGTAAGAAGCAACATGAATCTAATGAGCTACAGTGACATTCATAGGGTTATGATACCCCAGTCTCTACAGGAGTCAATGGATGCACAGTAGCGAGTGTTAGCACTGGAAGCTGCAGCAGAGATCTGTCGAGGCTGTGTGAGTCAGGGACGTGTGGTGAGGTAAATGGCTCAGGAGATACTGTCTAGTAGACCTCCTTATTGAAAGCATATTGAAAGTATATTGAAAGCTAATGAAAGTGTGTTGAACTATTGAGTACAGTAACTCCAATCTTTACAGGAGACTGAGCTAGAGACCAATATGCTGACCTGCTTGAGTAACTACTGAATTACTGTTACGCACACCAGTGCTAACCGGAGTATACCGGTGTATGAACAGAGAGGGAAGCGAAGCAAACGAACTCACAGACAGTATAACATAACATACACAGGAGGTGATGGAATAACTAATAAACACAAAGTGAACGGAGAAGCCCAAAGGCTCAGGAATTGGGTGTCTCCCTAGTGTCAGGAATGCTCAGATGGAATAGAGCGGACAATGAAGCGAGGTGTAGTGATTTAACATGTGGAGCACCTGAAATTATGTTGCTAAGAGCAACAGAAAAAATCCCAAAGGGTTACCAACGGGTGTAGGAATAAGCTCCTTGGTCAGAGATAGAAATATAGACACAAGGAGAGTATCCACAATCCTAACCCCCACTTGCAGGGCACAGGTTCAGCTAACTGCCAATAAACTGACACCTGGACGCCCTGCACAGTGAGGGAGGATTAAGCAAGCAGGTCTGAGAGTACAGCCGCAAACCTGCTGGGTTCACAGAATAGCAAAAGAACCCCAGCAGGTCAAACAACTGACTCCAGTCTTACTGCTAGGTCCGGATTGGCAGAATGAAGTACCGAATCCCAAGGCCTATTCGCAGTAAGCAACAAGTAAATACAAAGTCACACAGTACTAGCTAACTCTCTGGAACTGACTAACAAACAAAGATTCAGCAGCATTTGCCTAGCCTGAGAGGATGGTTTATATAGCAGGTGCTGTACACGCCCCACTCAGACCTCACAGACTGTGAGCACAAAACCAGCGCCGGATTCCCTGCCGTGCACAGAGCCTGTAACCACTACACAGTAAAAACCCGGACCGGAGTATCAGCTGCGCTCAGGTTACTTCGCTAACACTTGCCTCCCGGTTGCCATGGCGACGTGGCAGCACAGAGCAGGAGATCCTAACAATTACTGAATGGGTCTATTAGTATAAAGAGAAAAAAAATTGTGGGGTAATTATAAGTTTATTAGAGTGCATGTTGGGAATGTACTATGCTGAAGATAGCTGTGGTACTAATGCTACTAATAGTGTGCACAAAGGGGGTGTGCCTGGTGTGCACAGTTATACCGTAATGTCTGGCATCCCTGCTCACATCGTCGCAGAGGCATACTGGGCAAGGTCCCCCCCCCCACCCCTTGTTGGTACAATCACAGATAGACAGGCAGGAAGAAGGCTGTTCCCCATACTTGCCAATCCTCACTCCCATTTTACTGATGAGCCGGATGGGATAGTGGGACAGTGCCCCAAAAATGGGACTGTCCTGAAAAAATTGGTACAGATGGGACATATGTAAAAGTATATGACTCATCTGGAAGTTTACTGCTCTGCTGAGTAATAATCTACTGCTATTTACTTATATGTGTGTTTTGTCAAGGTTATTGTGTGTTTAGAGTATAGAGTATTGAAGCAGTTGAGAGACTGCACTTTCACTAGAGGAACTGAATACTAGGCCTGAGTTCACAGGACAATGGGGCTGGAACCACTACTAGAGAACTCAGGAGTAGGACAGGGGATAAACAGGTAATCAATAGCATACCTAGAATTCACTTAGGGATGGTACAACCTGGATACCAGAGCTGGGTGTCTGCAGCCTAACCCTCAGGGAAGGATATAGATCCAATACCCAATCCCTAAGTCCCAGAGTTAACCACAAAAGGATCACACTTATGGTATACTGAGCAGAGAGTCACAGAGATAGACTAGGAGTTGTAGTGCTGGGTAGGTGATGTAGAATACACTGAACATTAGTCTAACTGAGATGTAGATGAACAAAGATAGTCCACTTAGACCTGTAATGAGCAGGTGAGTAAAAATACAGAAGACTTGCTTGAGAGCAGACTGGAGACTTGGCACTTGAAAGCCCCGTAACAGTCAATATATCTAGACACCTCAGGTATCCTCTAGGCACATTATTGCCCCCCCCCCCTCCTTTCCAATTACATCACTACCCCATCATTTTGGAGCCAATTCAGATGCCTGGAGGACACCTAAGCAGCTCCGCCCTTACCCCACTACCTCCTGGACCCCAATTTGCTGCCCATTGTCCCACTCCCATCAGTTGCAAAATAATGACAAAAAAGAATCACCTGGCCCCAACAGCCTTGTCTGCCACCGCCCATCAAGTGCCACCAATAGGCACGTGTCTCATGTGTCTAGTGTGAAATCCACCACTGACATCAGGATACTGTGGTAGTAGCCCAGGTAGAACTGGACTGGAGCTGGAGTGAAGGTAGCAGACTGGAGCAGGCTTAAACTTGAATGGAACTGTAGTAATACAACTGGTAGAACCGGAGTGGAACTGGAGGATGACAGCAGGCGAAACCGGACTGGAACCAGAGTAATTTAGCTGATAGAACCAGACTGGAACCTAGCGGATAACAGCAGATGAAAACCAGACTGGAACCAGAGGAGATACCATGACTTACCAGAGAAGTGTAGCAGGCGGGACCAGACTGGAATTTTAGTGGTACAGTGGGCTAAACTGGACAGAGACAATGCACGATTGGTCCCTAGAAGTAGTGGTGAGCTGCAGGGTGAAGATAACAGCCTCACAAGTAACAGTGTGGAAGCATCTTGCACAGATCTCAGGGGCAGAGGTGAAGGTTATTGCCAAAGAGACGCCGCCGCCCATTTCACTATTCAAGAGGGTCTTTGCCCATTAACTATTAACTACCGTATTGTTAAATACTGTCTTATATTTGCTATATTCAATTTATTTCAAATTGCCTATCATAAATGTGGCAGCAATAAAAACGAGATATGCTAGGATCAGATTAAAAGCATATGTGGTTTATTCACACCTCGGCCCAGGTGGGTGTCTAAGAGCATGCAGGCTCAGAGAGACCATTTGGTTACAGGTGCTTACAGTTTATATAGCATGCAATACACATTACATCAGAAGTGGTTACGTGACAGAGAACACAATCCATCTTTATTACTGACATCCAGATACTATACTTATTCTTAATTATAAGCATGCAAGGACCACTGGGCAGTCATACAGGGGCCATAAGTCAGGATGAGAGCATTATCTGCCACTCCTGGCCTCCTAATGCCCTGCAAAGAGGCCCTTTTAGAAAGTACATTAACCAAACAGCTGAAGGAATAGAAAAATGCTTCATATACTGATCAGAATAAATGATTCCTGCAAACAGATAACATCGATACACAAAGTTTAACCCTATAAGCATTCAATCCCATCATGCAAGGTCCAGATTTCTCTGACAATCCCTCTCTCTGACAAATTTCTTTGTCCCACATTACTGTCCACCTTCTCACATACGGCCATTGGGTCACTTATTCCATTCGCTTGGAAGGCCTGAATGGTGCTAATGGGAGGTATTTCAGGCTTAAGTGGCAGAAAATATTGACTGATGGGCATCACCCCTCTGGACACTGGAACATAGACAGGGGCCTGAAGAGCAGAGGGAAGTGGACCAATTGCATACTTTGAGCTACTCTGACACCCCTTACTAACGAAAATCAGTACACACTTCAAGCACAGGTAAAAAAGCAATATCATCAATCCACCAATCATAACATACTGTAAGAATCCAGCTATCAGAGCTGATATACCTCTTCCTAGGAATCCGAATGGATTCCATCCTTCTCATCCTATCTTCCTTATTCTTTCCTGCATCTTTTCCACTTCCCTAATGTGTCCTTCCACTATATCTGAATTATCTGCAATGTAAGTACAACACTCCTGTCCTATCAAGGTACAGATGTGTCCACTATTACCTTTCTGAAAAGAGTGCCATGGTAGTAAATTTGGCAAGACATATATTCCTTGTGTTTTTGTGCCGTCATATTGTGCCGTGACAATTCGTGACAATTCATAGTTTCACCACTGGGTGGCCAGTGCATCACGTAACATAGCTTTGCACTAATATTGCTGTTAAATAGACACTGTAATCAATATGGCCAGCTTTAAAGTCTAATTGCTAATTGTGTAGGTGTGAAAATCTCAGTGTGAGAGGCCTTTGAAGTAGACTCCTTGGGGGGTACAGATTTTATCCTGGCTGGGGGATGTTACTATCAGTGAAGTGCGGTGGGCACATCCCTGCTTACTATACAGTATGTTGCTCAAAGCACAGAGGTGAATGAAGTCTAAAGTGAAATTAAATAATAAGTTAATAAAAACCTTAGTGCTATAGAGTAAAAGAACATATTATAAGATTTTGCAATGATAAAATATTTCCAAATAAAGGGCCTCATTACGAGTTGATCAGACGAAGCTGCATTTTGCAGTCCGTGCGACCAACTAACCTCCGCCTATGGGGGTTGTTTTTTTTCCCATACCAAGGTTTTGATCACTTGTGCAGGCCTGTTATGGTAAAAAATGTTGTGCAGTTTCTAAGTAGTTCTGGACTTAGGGGGTCTTTACGACCCAATCGCAGCGTGTCGTCGTTCGCACAGCTGCAATCGGGTCCCTACTGCACATGCGCGACGGCCGCTATGCGCACGCACGGCTGTCGCCGGGAAACGACGCTGGAACCGAAAAAAGCGATTCCTGCAATGATCGCACGAAGATTGACAGGCGGAGGGGGTTCCTTGGCATCAACTCACCGTTTGCAGCCGTTTTCGGGGAGTGGTAAGAAAAACGCAGGCGTGGTGAGAGAAATGCAGGCATGTCCAGAACGGGTGTTTGACGTCAGAGCCAGGACCAAACAGGCTGAAAACGATGCAGCAGGTAAGTAAGTCACTGGCACCCCTGCGATGAGGATACCGCCGGCACTGCCCACACTGCCGTCAACCCTGCACTGGGGATGCCTGCAGCACTCCTGCGCTGAGGACACCTCCTGCACTGCCAACACTGCCGGCACTTTTGCACCTAGGACACTTGCGGCACTCCCACACTGCCGACACCCCTGACTGCTGACACTGCTGGCACCCCTGCGCTGGGATACTGCCAGCACTCGTGCACTGAAGACACCTCTCGCACCGAGGACACTTCTGGCACTTCCACACTGCCGACACCCTGAATTCCTGTACTAAGGACACCTCCAGTACTCCCGCACTGCCGACACTGCCGGCACCCCTGCACTGAGGACACCGCTGGCACTTCCCGCACTGCTGACACTCCTGCACTGGGTATACTGCCATCATTCCTGCACTGAGGACACCTCCTGCACTGCCGACACTGCCGGCACCCCTGCACAGAGAACACTACCGGCACTCCCACACTGCCGGAACCCATGAACTCCTGCAATGAGGACACCGCCCGCACTGCCGGCACTCCTGCAATGAGGACACCTTTTGCACTGCTGACACCCCTGCCCTGCCGGCACACCTATTGCTAGCACTCATGGACTGAGGACACCTCCCGCACTGCCGGCACTTCTGCACCGAGGACACTTCCGGCACCCCCATACTGCCGGCACCCCTGAACTCCTGCAAAGAGGATACCTCCCGCACTGCCGACACTGCTGGCACACCTGCACTGGGGATACTGCCAGCACTCCTAGACTGAGGACACCTCCCGCACTGCTGGCACCCCTGCACCGAGGACACTTCCTGACTCCCACACTGCCGACACTGCCAGCACCCCTGAACTCATGCACTGAGGACACCTCCCACACTGCTGGAACCCCTGCACTGAAGACACTTCTGGCACTCCCAAACTGCCGACACCCCTGAACTCTTGCACTAAGGACACCTCCAGTACTCCCGCACTGCCAACACTGCCGGCACCCCAGCACTGAGGACACCACCGGCACTGCCTGCACTGCTGACACTCCTGCACTGAGGATACTGCCAGAATTCCTGCACTAAGGACACCTCCTGCACTGCCGACACTGCCGGCACCCCTGCACTGAGGACACCGCTGGCACTTCCCGCACTGCTGACACTACTGCACTGGGTATACTGCCATCATTCCTGCACTGAGGACACCTCCTGCACTGCCGACACTGCCGACACCCCTGCACAGAGAACACTACCGGCACTCCCACACTGCCGGAACCCATGAACTCCTGCAATGAGGACACCGCCCGCACTGCCGGCACTCCTGCAATGAGGACACCTTTTGCACTGCCGACACCCCTGCCCTGCCGGCACACCTATTGCTAGCACTCATGGACTGAGGACACCTCCCGCACTGCCGGCACTTCTGCACTGAGGACACTTCCGGCACCCCCACACTGCCGGCACCCCTGAACTCCTGCAAAGAGGATACCTCCCGCACTGCCGACACTGCTGGCACACCTGCACTGGGGATACTGCCAGCACTCCTAGACTGAGGACACCTCCCGCACTGCTGGCACCCCTGCACCGAGGACACTTCCTGACTCCCACACTGCCGACACTGCCAGCACCCCTGAACTCATGCACTGAGGACACCTCCCACACTGCTGGAACCCCTGCACTGAAGACACTTCTGGCACTCCCAAACTGCCGACACCCCTGAACTCTTGCACTAAGGACACCTCCAGTACTCCCGCACTGCCAACACTGCCGGCACCCCAGCACTGAGGACACCACCGGCACTGCCTGCACTGCTGACACTCCTGCACTGAGGATACTGCCAGAATTCCTGCACTAAGGACACCTCCTGCACTGCCGACACTGCCGGCACCCCTGCACTGAGGACACCGCTGGCACTTCCCGCACTGCTGACACTACTGCACTGGGTATACTGCCATCATTCCTGCACTGAGGACACCTCCTGCACTGCCGACACTGCCGACACCCCTGCACAGAGAACACTACCGGCACTCCCACACTGCCGGAACCCATGAACTCCTGCAATGAGGACACCGCCCGCACTGCCGGCACTCCTGCAATGAGGACACCTTTTGCACTGCCGACACCCCTGCCCTGCCGGCACACCTATTGCTAGCACTCATGGACTGAGGACACCTCCCGCACTGCCGGCACTTCTGCACCGAGGACACTTCCGGCACCCCCACACTGCCGGCACCCCTGAACTCCTGCAAAGAGGATACCTCCCGCACTGCCGACACTGCTGGCACACCTGCACTGGGGATACTGCCAGCACTCCTAGACTGAGGACACCTCCCGCACTGCTGGCAACCCTGCACCGAGGACACTTCCGGCACTCCCACACTGCCGACACTGCCAGCACCACTGAACTCATGCACTGAGGACACCTCCCACACTGCTGGAACCCCTGCACTGAAGACACTTCTGGCACTCCCAAACTGCCAACACCCCTGAACTCTTGCACTAAGGACACCTCCAGTACTCCCGCACTGCCGACACTGCCGGCACCCCTGCACTGAGGATACCACCGGCACTGCCTGCACTGCTGACACTCCTGCACTGGGGATACTGCCAGAATTCCTGCACTAAGGACACCTCCTGCACTGCCGACACTGCCGGCACCCCTGCACCGAGGACACTTCCGGCACTCCCACACTGCCGGCACCCCTGAACTCCTGCAATGAGGACACCGCCCGCACTGCCAGCACTCCTGCAATGAGGACACCTCCCGCACTGCTGACACCCCCGGCCTGCCGGCACACCTATTGCTAGCACTCATGGACTGAGGACACCTCCCGCACTGCTGGCACTTCTGCACCGAGGACACTTCCGGCACCCCCACACTGCCGGCACCCCTGAACTCCTGCAATGAGGACACCTCCCGCACTGCCGACGCTGCCAGCACACCTGCACAGAGAACACTTCCGGCACTACCACACTGCCAGCACCCCTGAACTACTGCAATGAGGACACCGCCCGCACTGCCGGTACTCCTGCATTAAGGCACCTTTTGCACTGCCGACACCCCTGCCCTGCCGGCACACCTATTGCTAGCACTCATGGACTGAGGACACCTCCCGCACTGCCGGCACTTCTGCACCGAGGAAACTTCCGGCACCCCCACACTGCCGGCACCCCTGAACTCCTGCAATGAGGACACCTCCCGCACTGCCGTCACTGCCAGCACACCTGCACAGAGAACACTTCCGGCACTACCACACTGCCAGCACCCCTGAACTACTGCAATGAGGACACCGCCCGCACTGCTGGCACTCCTGCAATGAGGACACCTTTCACACTGCTGACACCCCCGCCCTGCCGGCACATCTATTGCTAGCACTCCTGCACTGAAGACACCTCCCACACTGTCAACACTGCTGGCACCCCTGCACCAAGGACACTTCTGGCACTCCCACACTGCCGACCCCCTGACCTGTAATAATTATGTAGACCATTTATTTTCTGTGCTGCCAGTGATTATAGAAAGAAATGGACAAGCCAGCTGCATGTAATTGGAATTGGTCATATTGTCGACAATAAGGTCAACAGTCGTTAGGTCGACCAATATTGGTCGACAGGCCATATGTCGACACATAAAAAAAGACAGTACGCAAACGAATAATGCATAGAATTTGCATAAAGGGCCCTTTACCTATCGTACTCATCATTTCTGCAAATGCTAAAAATATCAAAATTAGACTACCTACTTAAATTAATTTGTTATATTTTATCTGCAACATGTACTTCACCCTAGTATTACATTTGTTATGCAATCTTTAAAATTGTTTTTTAAAAAAGTAGTCACCTCTGCAACACTGTATACTGTAATTGTGTATGGATTGTACAAAGCATCCAAGTGTTTGCATTCATTTTCATCATTACAGTATATTTATACTCTTTATTTGGAATTATTTTATCATTGCAAAGTGTTATAATATGTTCCATTACTTTGTAGCACTATTAGGTTTTAATTAACTTATTCTTTAATGTCACTTTAGACTTCATTCACCTCTGTGTTCTGAGTAACAAATAACTTCAATTTTTGCATTAATAAACTGAGGCTCTGAATTGCTAAAAGTTCACTGTTCATTTCAAATTCCAGGACAGCAGCCCTTCCCCCACCCAGAATACATGTTACTGTGCTGTATCTCTATCCCCCAAGGAATGTACTTCAAAGGCCTCTCACACTGAGATTTTCACACCTACACAATTAGGAATTGGACTCTAAAGCTGGCCATACTGTACATCAGAACGACCTACATACGATCACACACACATAGCAATTTGGGCTGCTTTTCTAAGTGATTTGACGAGTCACTTAGAAATTCAGCACAAATCGCTATGTGTGTATGGATTATAGCGATAGTGATGCGCGTACCCACTTGCTTGAAAGATCTAGTCATCACCCATGTTTTCTCTATTGCGAACACGGGCAGTGACAGATCGCTCAGCACACATCGCTGGTGCAGCTCTGTGTGCTGAGTGATCTTGCTGAGCCTGTATGATCACCGATATCACTGGGCAGAAAATCACTCAGCGCATACACACTGAGACATTTTCCCCCTGCCCAGCGATGTCAGTGGGAGTGAATGGTTTTCCATAGCAGGACTCCTCCTGCTGAGGTGTCCTCAGTGCAGGAGTGCTGGCAGTATCCCCAGTGCAGGGGTGCTGGCAGTGTCGGCAGTGCAGGAGGTGTCCTTCTTGCAGGAGTTCAGGGGTGCTGGCAGTGTGGGCAGTGCCGGCGGTGTCCTCAGTGCAGGGGTGCCGGCAGTGTTGGAGGTGCGGGAGTACTGTAGGTGTCTTTAGTGCAGGAGTTCAGGGGTGTCGGCAGTGTGGGAGTGCCAGAAGTGTCCTCGGTGCATGGGTGCCATCAGTGTTGACAGTGAGGGAGGTGTCCTCAGTGCAGGAGTTCAGGGGTGCTGGCAGTGTCTGCAGTGCAGGAGGTGTCCTCCTTGCAGTAGTTATGGGGTGTTGGCAGTGCCGGCGGTGTCCTCAGTGCAAGGGTGTCGGCAGTGTCGACAGTGCAGGAGTACTGGAGGTGTCCTTAGTGCAGGAGTTCAGGGGTGTCGGCAGTGTGGGAGTGCCAGAAGTGTCCTTGGTGCAGTGGGGCCAGCATTGTTGACAGTGTGGGAGGTGTCCTCAGTGCAGGAGTTCAGGGGTGCCAGCAGTGTCTGCAGTGCAGGAGGTGTCCTCATTGCAGGAGTTCAGGCGTGCTGGCAGTGCAGGCGGTGTCCTCAGTGCATGGGGTTCCGGCAGTGTTGGCGGTGTCCTCATTGCAGGGGTGCCGGCAGTGTTGACAGTGCGGGAGTACGGGAGGTGTCCTTATTGCAGGAGTTCAGGGGTCCCGGCAGTGTCGGCAGTGCGGGAGTACTGGAGGTGTCCTTGGTGCAGGAGTTCAGAGGTGTCGGCAGTGTTGGAGTGCCAGACATGTCCTCGGGGCAGGAATGCCAGCAGTGGAAGGTGTCCTCAGTGCAGGAGTTTAGGGGTGCTGGCAGTGCGGGCAGTGTCCTCAGTGCAGGGGTGCCAGCAATGTCGGCAGTGCGGGAGTACTGGAGGTGTCCTTAGTGCAGGAGTTCAGGGGTATCGGCAGTGTGGGAGTTCCAGAAGTGTCCTCGGTGCAGGAGTTCAGGGGTGCCGGCAGTGTCGGCAGTGTGGGAGGTGTCCTCCTTGCAGTAGTTATGGGGTGCTGGCAGTGCCAGAAGTGTCCTCAGTACCATCAACCAAGTGCAAGGAGGCCATCTCCCGCACTACCGACACTCCTGCACTGGGGATAGTGCCAGCCCTCCTGCACTGATTACACCACCTGCACCTCTGCACCGAGGACACAACTGGCACTCCCACATGTATTGGAGATATTTTAATACTTCACAATTAGCTGCCGCTGCTGATATTCCCGTGTGCCTGATGGATAAATTGCCCTGCACATATGGATGTCCATGTTGCTGCCCACGGTGCTGTTGGAGGCTAGAGGTGGGAGGAGAAGCCACCGGCATCCGTGATTCTGCTGACCGGAAGTCGGACCCGGTCACATGCTCGTTGTCAGGGGTTACATGCTCGTTGCCAGGGGTTACATATGCTTGTTGCCATAGGGGTTACAGGGATCCGGACTGAAAGTCGACAGTAACTAGGTCAGCAATGTCTAGGTCGACCACTATTGGTCGACAGTAACTAGGTCGACAGGTTGTCTAGGTCGACAGGGTCTTTAGGTCGACATGTTCTTGGTCGACAGGTCAAAAGGTCGACATGAGTTTTTCACAATGTTTTTCTTTTTTTGAACCTTTTCATACTTAATGATCCACGTGGACTACGATTGGAACGGTTATCTGTGCTGAGCGAAGCGAAGGCACCATGCCCGAAGCATGGCCAGCGAAGCGAGCCATGCGAGGGGCCGCGGTGCACTAATTGGGGTTCCCGGTCACTCTACGAAGAAAACGACACCAAAATAACATTAAAAACTCATATCGACCTTTTGACCTGTCGACCTAGAACATGTCGACCTAAAGACCCTGTCGACCTAGACACCCTGTCAACCTAGTTACTGTCGACCAATAGTGGTCGACCTAGTTACTGTCGACTTTCAATACCACACCTGCTTAGTACCAGGGGGCTACATGCTCATTCTGGGTAGCGCTGGGTAATGGTCTAGTAATACCCCTGGCATCTGTCTCCTAGAAGGGCTGTCTTCATGCTGTCTGCATGGAATCTGCAGCATCATTGTCTCTATCAGACTTTCTGCTTACTCAGTTTCTGAAAATGCCACCTGCTGTCTGAAAAGTGGTACTGCACTATATTTCAGACGAGATACACATGGCTCGCTGTGTATATCTTGAGAGGAAAGCTAATCTCGTGCCATGAACGGCAGGCCATGATACTTTTTTCAGAAAGGTAATAGTGGACACATCTGTACATGTCCCTCCCTCTGAGGCCAACACCTGGTCTTAGGCAAAGCTACATTATGCACTTGAGCTAATTCTTCATTTATTTCTTGTATGGCATGATTGGTTTCATTTACTATCTTGTCCATGTAGTGAGTATATGCTTCCAATCTTTCTGACAGAATCCCTACCCCTACCTGGGGGAAAAGTGAATAGAAGAACTGTTCCCATCTATTTTTATATACTATACCTCGCCTGACCCTGTAGAACACTTCCCTATGATCGATATTACGTGGGACTGCAATTTTCTTGTGACTCTTAACATGGGGGCTACCTTAGAAAGGACACAGTTACCTGATCCCCCTAGTACTAACCACGAGTAAGCATTTTTCACACACAACCAATAAAAATCTCTAGGGAGTGCGACATCTGTCACCCTTACATTGGTGAGTAGTGCTGAGTGAAAAGAGTGAGTGTTGTTACCTATCTTTATATAGGGGTTTGAGCCATAAATATCCACACTTCTTTCCTAAATTCTAAGCATAGAGTTATTTACATTACCATAAATATCTCTAAATGTAGATTTTCCCCCATCCTTCCCGTTCAGTACCAGGACTCCTTGGGGACACTCAGTGTCCCCCATCTGTTGTCTGTTGACTAGGCATAAGTACTTTTTCCCAACATCGTCTGATGATCCTTGAGCTAAATCATTATGAACCACACAAATGGCAGGCTGTCCTACTCTGGCTACTATCGCTTAGGGGGGTGAATTTATTCTCCTCTGAGGACTAATTTTGACATGATATTGGTTCTAGAGAAATTTGCCTCCCAATATACCCAATCAAATCTCATAGCTTCTTCCCAAGTTACCGGAATGGCTACTAAATGTATCCCTAACTCAGCTGCCATTGGCAAATGTGTACACACCCAACAGTCAGTTTCATTGTTAGCTCTAGCAATGGCCTTATGGATGGCAAGTATAGCATTCTTTCTTTTTATCTCATGCCCATAGTCCGTGATGTGAGTCTCCAGCATGACAAGAGTCAAGACAGAGAAGAGTATCCAAAGTATCTTCATTTTGTTCACAGGTAGAGAAGCTTTGCTTCTTTCTGACTTAGGTGGCAACTCCAAAAACAATACAAAGGACTGAAGAAATAGGCGCTCAAAACCATAAATGTTCTTAATACGGTATTCCCTTATATATTCAAAATAATTCTGGAATGACTTATAGTCCTGATTTTTTTGAATTAAAGTGCACATGCAAACACTTCATAAACATTCAAATCAATTAAAATACATTAACCATACATTACAAATTTATGAAGAAATCCATATAGTTGTCCATAAAGTGCAGGTGCAATTTAGGATGAAAATTGTATCTCACCATATAATGGGGGTGCGGTGGGCTAAGCTTATTTTATAAAGCAAAGAACAGGTCCCGGGCTGGGGAGCACGGCACCACCGTTTCGGTCCGTAGACCTTCCTCAAGAACATAATTTGTTCTTTAGGAAGGTCTACGGACCAAAACACGTTGCAGAGATACATTTCTTGCTGTGATCCAGGACTTGACCAGTGCAGGGAGGACTTGTTGTTTGGGGCTTATCTACGATAAGAACATTTATGGTTTTGAGCACCTATTTCTTCAGTCCTTTGTATTGTTTTTGGATTTGTTTATAAGAGATTGGTGTTTTCTCTTTTTGGAGTGAAGGAGGCGGCCCTATACCATTTGATTTGCGCAACCTAAAGTATAACTAACCTGTTTAGGTGGCAACTGACCAGGGGCTTTACTATATCCTTTCTGGTGGTCACAGTCCTGTGAGCAACACAGGTGAGGTGGTCTGCAGTATGTCCTCTGGTTCACCTCAGGGTTAGGGTTAGGGTTTTTGCAATGTGATACGTGTATCCAGATGGATTTTTTGCCGACTTTCACAGCGGTTGGGGTCGTCAACAGTACCTGGAATGGTCCCTTCCACCGTTCGGACAAAGAACTGCAACGTAAAAAGATTTTATCATCACAAAGTCACCAGGCAGGCTGCAGGACTGCTCAGCTGTTGGGAAATAACAGCATCATGACTTGTCTTGATCTGTCTACTCAAGTTACTCAGATATTTAACAGTCACATCTTGGGCTGTAGAAAGGTCTGGGGCTGGGACCATCATAAGGTTGGGTAACTTTCCAAATAAGATTTCATATGGGGAAAGGCATAATGGTCCAGTGGGCGTGGTTTGGATAGAATGCAAAACAAGTGGCAAGGCTTCAGGCCACAAGAGTCCAGTCTGCTTGGTACGATTTTGCAATTTACTCTTTACAGTCTGATTTAATCTCTCAATTTTTTAACTTGACTGGGGGTGGTAGGGCACATGGAGATTTTGCTTAATGCCCATCATTTCACACATTCCTTTGAATACCCTTCCTGTAAAATGCGTACCTTGGTCAGGCTGTAATACTAGCTGTTGCCGTGGCTACAGGCCACACCTCCACCCAACCACAAAACAGGTCTGTACAAGTTAAAACATACTGCAATTGTCTTACCTTTGGGAGCTGAATATATTCAATCTGTACCACCTGAGATGGTCCCTTTGTGGCAGGAAGGTGTGATGATATTGTAGGCACTTTTCTACCTGAATTGTTTTGGAGACAAATTAGACAGCCCTGGCAAAATTTAGAAGCCAATGTAGAGAGTCCAGTGGTGTACCAGTAGGTCCTGACTAAATTAGTCATTGCAGTTTTAGATGCATGGGTCAGACCATGAGTGACCGGAGCCAATGCAGGTAAACGTGATCTGGGTGCTACTGGCTTGCCTTCTTTGCTGCACCACAAACCATCAGCATCTGGCTGGCATCCTTCCCACTCCCAGGTGGAGATTTCCTGTGGACCAGAAGTTAGTTGCATAGAAATCAGTGTTTGAGTATCAGGTATACATATTTCAGACATTACATATACTCGTTCTTTTGACATAGCAGTGTATCTTGCTGTTTTGTCTGCTCTGGGATTTCCTTTAGACACCTCATCTCTGCCAGCAGTGTGAGCTCAACACTTTATCACAGCAATTTGTTCAGGCTTCTAAGAGTTCTTGCACCCTTTCAACATGCGCGATTGGTGTACCATTAGATGTTAAGAAATGTCTAATTTACCATAGGCTGCCAAAATTTTGGACGACCCCAAAAGCATAGTACGAGTCAGTGTAAATATTTACAATTTTGTCCTTTGCTAGTTCACAAGCTCTGGTTAGAGCTACAAGCTCAGCACTTTGAGCTGAGTGATGAGCTGGCAGGGGTCTGGACTCCAACGTATCAGTCTGTGTGCATACAGCATATGCAGACCCTAGGCTGCCGTCCTCTCATCTTAGGCAGTTTCCATACATGAACAATGTTAAATCTGCATGAGGGATAGGTTCATCAGTGAGGTCAGGACATGGAGAAAAGTTCCGTGCCACAATTGCACGGCAATCGTGTGTGTCTTGTGTGCCCCCAGCTTCCCACTCCTCCCTCTGAGTCTGTTAAGACTCATCCTTATAGGCAGAAGGGTGGCGGGATTCAATGTATTGCAGCGCTGGATAATGAGATTACTGGGCGCCAGCAAAGCTAATTCCTACTTAGTGAGCCTTGAAGTGGTTAAATGCTGAGTTTGTTCACATGTAAGTAGGGTCGCTACTGCATGAGGCATGTACAGATACAATGGTTGATTCAGGACAATATCTGCACATTTGTGAACTAGGGTAGCGGCGGCAGCCACCGCCCGCAAACAAACCGGCAGGGCCCGGGCAACCGGGTCCAAAACAGCACTGTAGTATGCTACAGGGCGCTGTTTGTCTCCATGCTGTTGTGTTAACATACCTGCAGCATGTCCCATCACTTCATGACAAAACAGGGAAAAAGGCATGTTATAATGTGGAATGCCTAGTGCCGGTGGTTGTAACAGTGACTCTTTCAATGTCTGAAATGCTTGGTCAGTTTCTTCCGTGTACTGCAAAGGTTCTGGAACAGCGTGTTTGGTTAATTCATAAAGTGGTGCCGCTAATTGCGAGTAATTAGGTATCCATTGTCTACAATAATCTTCCTTAGAAAAGCACGCACCTGATTTTTATTTCTGAGCAATGGCACCTGTTGAATTGCCTCAACTCTCTTTGTGGTTATGTGTCGGTAACCTTGTGATATACAATGTCCTATGTTTTCCACTTTGGGGGAACATAACTGCATTTTATCCTTGGACACTTTGTGTCCTCTTTCTGCTAAAACAACATAGCAGAGCTTTGGTATCTTATTCAGATACTGCTAGTGACGGTGAACAAAGCAGTAGATCAGGAAGCATTTGTAGGAGATGGACACATCCTGCACGCATCTGCAAGATCCAAGTGCTGTGTCTAAGGATACAGCCTCAGATCATGACCATAAATATTGTGAACATCGGTCGTGATTTGTGATGTTTGCAGACAGCGGCAAGTATACTGTACGTAAGCTAAAGCTTACTCAGACTGCCCATAGGATCCAGACACCCAGATCCAGAAAGTCTCCATACGATAATGCAGACCCTGGACCCAGCACGCCTACAAAATGGGGGCAACCCCCCCCCCAGTTTTGAAGAATGGTGCCCTTTGCCACCTCTGCTCCACCCCCCAAATGCTGACGGGGTCTGGAAGCAATATCACAAGACCCATTCTGAACATGCACTGAATGCGGCATGCTTCTGCGCAAATCCCTAAACATCGGACTTATGTACAAATCTAAATTAGGCCCTAAAGTCCAACTCCCCATGGACCAAACAATTGCCCAATAATAAATCAAGTAATTATCACTACATAGACTGCATGGCAAGAACTGATGGTCTCTGTGCACAAACGCAAATGCAGAGTAATGCACACATTGCATTTGCAGTTTGCATATATCTGTCTTATTATGAGTCAGATGGAACTTGAACCATTAGAATGTTTGGGACTTACCTGATGAGGTTACCTGGATATGGTGGGTAAGCCCATAATCTTGACCATGATTTTCCATCAAACCTCTATTTTTGCAATATTTATTGCAAAGTGTATAATAATTCTAATTAGCAATGTTTGACGAGTGCACCTGCACCTTTTTTTCTGTGTGTGTGTGGCACTATAAGCCTCATCAAGGTAGCACCTCTCATTACATGTAATTAGGGTGTGCAGTATAGAGTCCCTCCCTATAGATCTAAAATTGCAAATTTATATGTACACCTGAAGGTATGAGGCTTCTTCAGTCTAGAGTATCACCCCTTCCCACCTATCTTGATGATTTTAAGTAGGGATCCTAACATTTTCCGTCTGCATATTGTACAAAACACAATTAAGATAAGACCTATACATTTATATATGTATGTCAGTTGTGAGGTGAATTTTAAGGGGTGGGACCCCCTGAATGGCTGTGGCTGATTTGCTTATGGGCATTATAAAATAACACTTATTTTAGTTCTGTATAGCACTCTAATGGTTTGTTTTTATATATGTTACATATTTCACTCCTATAACACTCCTAACACATGCAGTAGCTGCTCTTATCTGTTTACCACTCTTTAACGTTTTACTTGCTCCATGAGTGTAATGCCTTGCGGTGGTATGGGCTGGTTTGGGGGTGTACCATGCCCCAGACTTGAACCCTTAGAATGTTAGGGACTAACCCAGTGAAACAAAAAGAAATAATGGGAATGCGCTGCAACACTAACAAAAATTTGATTGTATTTAAAAATATATAAATACGTTTATAAACAACACTTTAGGCGGTCATGTGATTTAAATTAAAAATACATATTTATTTTCTCATAAAAAATGTAACCCATATAATAATACACTATTAAGACCTATAGTACTTGTTCCTGAGACTTGGGAACACGTGCTCTTTATATTCCTATTGCACCCTGTATATCGGATCCAATGCAATGTATCACAGTCCTTACTGCAGAGGCTCTTTAGAAAAAAGTCCCGTGATTCACAGCTGTGCACAGCTTGTGATCAAACTTTTACATGCATGTAACTTTGTATCTCACCCACTGTGGCTTTCCAGACAAATGTCCTTTCTCCACTTGTTCCCCCTGGTTCCAAAACATAGACAGCTTAACCACTTCAGTCCTTTGCTGTTAGATTTGCTGATCAATTAGCGATGTTGTTTTACCGGGATTGTTGGTTCGCTGTAGGTTCCAATGTAGCTGGGGTCCGTGGTTGCTCGCAGCTAAGGTGGTGGATGGGCTCCTTACACAATAATAATAATACCTTGCACAGGAAAAAACAACTGTGAATTCAGAGATATCACAAATCCCCAAGGAGAGTCCAAGTGTGTCCACGGTTGCAATGTGTAAGCCTGAGCTTCCCAAGACTGTATGGGAAGAGGAGGCTCCTACCACCATTTGCACACCCCATGCAAGTGTTGGGTGGAGCACCGCCAGTCCAGTTGCTGATATTGAGAATGAGGAGGTCACTGTAGAAGTAAACCAGGATGAGGAGGATAGTGGTGGAGCTGGCGCTGAGGAGGAAGTTGACGATGAGGATTCTGATGGTGATGTGGTTTGTTTGACTAAGGCACCAGTGGAGACAGTTGTTGGCCATGTGATGAAAAAGCCCATTGTCATGCCTCGGTAAAATACCAAAAAAGTCACTTCTTCGATGTGGAATTATTACTCCACAAATCTGGACAACAGGTGTCAAGTAATCTGTTGCCTTTGTCAATCCATAATAAGGAGGGGTAAAGACGTTAACCACCTAGGAAATCCTCCCTTATATATCACCTGCAGCACATTCATCATAAGTCATTGTTAAAATCAGAAACTTTGGGTAATAGCGTAAGCAGTCCACTGACACCTAAATGATGTGGTTTGCTTGAAATGTATTTCTCTGTGAGGAAGAGGATGAGAACGTAAACACTGAAGGGTGGGTGGAATCTGAGGATGAGGAAGACATTTTGCCTCGATAGAGCCAGTTTGTGCAAGGAGAGATTAATTGCTTCTTTTTTGGTGGGGACCCAAACAAACCAATCATTTCAGCCATAGTCGTGTGGCTGACCCTGTCGCTGAAATTATTGGTTTGTTAAAGTGTGCATGTCCTGTTTATACAACATAAGGGTTGGTGGGAGGGCCCAAGGACAATTCCATCTTGCACATCTTTTCTTTGTCTGCCACATCATTCCAAGAGTTCTGCCCTATATGGGGCACCGCCCCTCTGCCCTATCAGTCCAGGGGTGCTGTCTCACTGCTGTTTAAGTCCAAGGATGCTGTTGTCTGTCTGCTGTGCTGTGTAATTCTCCAGGGGTGCTGCCTCTGCTGTATAAGTCCAGGGGTGCTGCCTATCAGCTGTATAAGTCCAGAGGCACTGCCGTATGATAACAGGGGTGCTGCTGTACTTGATCCTAGGTTTAAATGAAAGCCTAGAGCAGAATATGAAACAAACTTCAACATCACAAACAGATTTGTGAAAACATATAGCCACATTTTGGGATTATTTATTTACAAGATGCGCATTTGTTGTACAGGGTATTTTCCTAAGATCTGCGTAGGGTTATCGCAAGACCTCGCAGTGTTAGAAGAACAGAGTTTCAGTGATCTTGCATTGCATCAACTTTCCATTGCACTGCTGCACTAGATGGGCCAGGAGCTCCTGTGAGGCACAAACAGTTACTAAATAAAGCCTAGTGTGGAGTCTCCTGGTGGCTTACAACCAGGAAAATGTCTGGCTTGCAAGGCTGAATCATGCTGTGGGCACAGAGGTTAGCATTGCTTCCTTCCACAGTCCTACTTATAGTATGAAATGAGTTAGGACTGTTGAGTGGTAAGCTCCACTAGGGCAGGGGCTCAATAACAAAAAAATTCACTGCACAGTCCTGCTTAGTACTGTACCGAACCCACCCAAACTCTGCTGTGGGGGCTCAGGAGGGGCTGCTAAAACATGTAAGGGGCTGCTTTATTTAAAAATGAAATATGAATAATATAAACAAGACACACAGGTATGCTCACATGCATGTAACTGGGACACACAGGTATGCTCACATGCATGTAACTGGGAGCTGTGAAAAATGGAAATAAGGCATCTGCCACAAAACATGTAAAAAGAAATTGCTATAAAAAATGGAAAAAAAGAAACCCACGAGATTTTCACAAAATAAGTCTCCAGACTCCGTGGAGGGGAAAATATCCAATCTTGATCCTGTGGTATACACCAGTTTATTTGCATCCCAGCATTGAATCCGAGATTATCTTAATCCCTAAAAATAAAGAATGTTATACAAATTCGGAGGCTTTGGCCTCTAGTTTTTAAGTTTGTCCAGTAATGTGGTAATTATATATTTGCTTGGTTGAAGTTCTTTCCATTCCACACCAATATAGGAGTGGAGGTGAAAGCCTGTGTGTCGTTACTGAGTGTGTGTGCCTCTCTAATTTTTTTTTTAATTGTGCAATTTTTATTGGAAATTTAAAAAGTTACAACCAGACATTAAAGAGGCATATGAATTGTAAGGCAAACATGAGGAATAATACAGGAGGGCATAAACAGTGTATAAATGACAAAATAAAGATTAGCCACCAAGCCATCGGACATGAGAAATGGAACAATAGCAGGATATATTAAAAACAATGATATGCAGAATACCCCAAATCAAACACTGATTACTTAATCGCCACCTGAAGGCGCCATTCGGGTGTACACATGAGAGAACCAGATTTATAATGGGGCATAGGTGACATACCATAAATGAAAATATAAATAACTCGCATCCATCAGAATATCAAAACAAAAAGCCTCACGTCCCCACCCCCACCCCATATACCCTAACCTACAAACAAAACAAATACACAAAATAAAATAAAGACACCCAAAGCAAACCTCCCAAGAACCCCCCACCCTGTATAACCTAACCCCAACCTAGGCATACCTGGATCCCTATAAGAACCTCATCCCTATCTACACTACACCTAAATGCCTAACATCCCTCCACCCCCCAACCCCATAACACAGGATAAGTATACCGTATAATTGACAGGGGCAGCTAAAATATATGGCCAGAAACTTAATACCCGCAGAATAGTAAAGTAGTATGCAAATACAGAAGTAGCTGAGCTTAAAGACAGAATATAAATATAAAATGACTGTGGAACTAAAACAAGCGACCACAAACTAATTATGGCAAGCTTCTCCGACAAAATGGTAAAAAGTGCACACGTTCATAGATACAAGGAGCTGGAAAACAGACATAATACTGATGTAATACTATATAAAGGGCCATACACCAGTTAGAACAGGATTCTCTCGGAAAGTAAGTGTTGCACGCAAATATTTAGCTATACTGAGCACGAGGATAGCAGAACAACAAAACTGTAGCTACAGGATAAGCACACGATATACTGTAAATGACAGGGGCAATTAAATAAAAGACCATAAACTAAATAGAGAGGGTTATACCCATAGAATAGTAAAGTATTATGCAAATACCTGAGTGTAAAGAACAGACATAATATAAATAGAAGTGGCTGTGGCATTAAAATAAATGACCACAACCTATATATGGGAAGTTGCTCCTGCAAAATAGTGAAAAATGCACATACAGTAGGTTTAGATACACTGAGCCGGAAAACAGATGAATAATTATATAAGTGACAATAACACAAAATAAATGGCCTCAAACATTATAGCAGAATTCTCCTGGAAAATAATTAGTTGTATGCAAATAATTATTTAGAATGAGCACAAGAATAGCAGTATAACACAACTGGAGCTTTGAAAGGATGTACAAACAATACAAAATTACGCAGTAGCTAACGAGAATCAGTATACAGAACAGAGCACAGTCAGGGTCTGAGCAGCCAGTGAAATGGTTCCCAGTCCCAAGGTGAGCAAAATCAGTCCGGAGGATGAGTCCACCCTGGAACAAAGTAATCCAGCCAAATGACAGTCCCTCGAGAGTGGGCAGAAGGATAAACTGGGCCATCAGCTGTCACACACAGCTGTGTCAAAATAAATGTATAGGGACAAGTGGCAGCTGAAGAAAACCGTATTAGGGACAAAAACCTCCATCCACAAGTTACACCGAACCACTGTTCCAAATAAATATTAGAGCGGAAAGCCATTCCCTCTCGCGGACTGCAAGCAAACTGGAGGATGTTATGTCGCCATTCTCCCTCTTCATCGGATAAGTGACTCTGTGTGACTGCAGATTGAATCTTCACGCAGGACCATGGAATCACCACTAAAGAAACGGAGACCGCTGGAGGATCCACACGTGCCATCACCAGCCGTAATTCACGGTGAATATGCGTAAGGTCATCCCTCAGCTCCTCCAGTCTATTAGTAATTCGTTGCTCGGAAGAACCCACAGCGGTAAGCACCTGCTGTAGTGTAATAGTAAGTGGTGCAGATAAAGTCTCACTAAGGGGCCCTGAGAGCTGCTGCACTGAATCAGGATAAAAGCACATAGAAGCAAAGCCATCCTGCTCACCAGCTACAGAGTTGTGAGAATTTGCACATTATGACAAAACTGGAGACAGGGTACAGAAATCCACAGGATATTGCCACCAAAACCTCTGCAGAGCACACTGGCCCCAGCAGCTGAGTGAGGGCAGAGCTGCAGCAGGAGCAACAGCCACACTGAGAGCAGAGTCTGCCTCAGGATTCAGTCACAGGCTTCACCAGCCAGTAAGTTAGGACTCTTGGCACCGAGGATGCCCAAATTCACACTGCAGGACCAGAGGGGGGTACTGCAGACTTACAGAAATTTTCAGCCACAGAACACCAGGGAAACAGGAGATAGATCAGGATATTAGCAGGAGCTCTGGCAGGAAGCTGCCTACACCATGCTGTTTTTAAAACTGCCATCCTGTCTGACACTGCAGTGCCACTCCTAGATGGGCCAGATGTTTGTGCCGACCACTTGTGTCGCTTAGCTTAGTCATCCAGCTACCTCGGTGCAACCTTTTGGCCTAAAAACAATATTGGAAGGTGTGAGGTGTTCAGAATAGACTGGAAATTAGTGGCAATGAATGTTATTGAGGTTAATAATACTGTAGGATTAAAGATACCTCCAAATTCTGGGATTTTAGCTGTTTTTATGGTTTTTTTACTTAAAAAAAAAATCCAAAATCAAAACACGAATGGGTGATTTCGGCAAAACCAATCCAGATCCAAAACACAAACAGAGATCCAAATCCAAAACCAAAACACAAAACCCGAAAAGTTTACGCCGCACATGTCTACTTTAGATACATTATACAGTATGTTTTTTTTTTTTTTTTTAAATCAGTACTCGAGTGGAGGCAGAGGCAGTGTCAGACTGGGGCAAGAAGGGCCCACCGGGGAAATACATTGGTAGGGGCCCACGCTTAAGGATGTGGCCAGGCAATAGTGGAGGTGTGGCCAACCACCACAGAGGCCCACCTAACTGTAAGAGAGTGCATGGGCTGGGCCCATAGTCCTGTGCAGTAAAAGGTAACATGTATTATGTATAATTAAAGTGCACTAGGATACAGCCTGGAACATAATCCCTAAAGGAGGAGGCGGGCCCACAGGCAGTGGAGCCCACCGGTGGTTTCCCCTGTTCCCCTGTGGGCCAGTCCGACCCTGGGCAGAGATACCGATAGGTTGTGGAGTGGATACAGGGGAAATGTAACCACACCCTCGTAGCTATGTAGCCATTGAAAAGATGTAGCCGTACCACTTCCAGCAGCCTTGCCACAACCCTACCCCCGCAGCACCCAGCTTACTGAAATTTTCAGCGGCCCTAGTTGGAGGCACTGGTTTGGCGAAATGGAGAAATATGTACAGTATGCTTACAATACATGTGATATTTACCACTCATCTCTTTTCCCAGCACATTAAGATACACGATGAAACATAGAAAGAGCATTTGTTTTGTTTGTTTTCATATGACATTATTTTGTGTTTAGTCAGTGTCACTTCCTACGTTTTTTCATTTAGATTTTCATGATGCAGAAATAAAATGGCGATTGATGCAGGCCAATCTAGCAGGTTGCTCAGTTCACCCGCTGGGTGAAATGAGCGCCCCCCGTCTCCCCCCGCACGCTCAGCACACATCGCGCTGTGCTGAGCGGTGGGAGAGATGTGTGCTGAGCGTATTCTGTGTCACTGCGAGTATCCATATCTGTGCTGCATTGTTGTGAGCAGTATATATAGTAGTACAGTGCAGCATCGTGGTGACCAGTATACTATAGTACAATAGTCCAGTGCTGTTCTTGCTGCTCAGTGTCAGTTCTCCATAGTATCATCAGTGCTCAGTAAAATCAGTGCTCAGTATAATCAGTGATTGATCAGTATAATCAGTTCTCAGTATAATCAGTGCGCTGTTAGACGTGCACCCGTTTTCCGCCATTAGTGCATTGGGATTTAGACAATTGATGAAGTTATTGTGTCACTGGTACAAAATCCCATCTAGATTCCACTTCACTAGGCAGGCGATAGCGAGATTTTACCAATTTTTATCAGTGATTTATAATTCATTATTAATTACAGTGATCTTGCCAAATGATTCCAGTGATTTTGTCATTTTCTTCCAGTGATTTGGACCAATAATACCATTGATTAGAACAAATAATTCCTGTGATTTTGTCATTATCTTCCAGTAATTTGGACCAATAATACTATTGATTAGAACAAATAATTCTTGTGATATTGAGGTGTTTCTGTTGCTTAGCTTAGCCGTCCAGCAACCACAGTGCACCTCTTTTTCTCTTTTCTTCGCATCATGTGCTGTTTGGGGCCAATTTTTTTAAGGGCCATCCTGTCTGACACTTCCGTATATGTCCAGTGGTACTGCCATTTGATATAATTCCCGACATTACTGCCATTTAATTCCAGTGATTTTGTCATTTTCTTCCAGTGATTTGGACCAATAATACCATTGATTAGAACAAATAATTCCAGTGATTTTGTCATTTTCTTCCAGTGATTTGGACCAATAGTACCATTGGTTAGAACAAATAATTCCTGTGATTTTGTCATTTTCTTCCAGTGATTTTGACCAATAATACCATTGATTAGAACGAATAATTCCTGTGATTTTGTCATTTTCTTCCAGTGATTTGGACCAATAATACCATTGATTAGAACAAATAATTCCTGTGATTTTGTCATTTTCTTCCAGTGATTTGGACCAATAATACCATTGATTAGAACAAATAATTCCTGTGATTTTGTCATTTACTTCCAGTTATTTGGACCAATAATACCATTGATTAGAACAAATAATTCCTGTGATTTTGTCATTTTCTTCCAGTGTTTTGGACCAATAATACCATTAATCAGAACAAATAATTCCTGTGATATTGAGGTGTTTGTGTTGCTTAGCTTAGCCGTCCAGCGACCACAGTGCTCCTCTTTTTCTCTTTTCTTTGCATCATGTGCTGTTTGGGGCCAATTTTTTAAGTGCCATCCTGTCTGACACTAGATCAATAGTAGCTCCCTGCGCACAACTCCACAATGAATGCAATGTAATCAACTCAATATAATAAATAAAAATATTTTATTTAGATGTTTGCCTTCATTGAACTTTTATATGATACACTAAAGTAAACAACTCCTATATCATGTATATAGGTTTCAATTAAGATATCATGGATTCTTCTGCTGTTATAATCTACAACCTAGTACCGGTACACCAAACAAGGACATACATACAGATAACACATAGACAAAACAAAACAAACAAATATTGTCAATTGGTGGTGAATTTATAAGGTAGTGTGAAGCGCCCTGTAGCATCTTACTCTCATCTACCTGTCTGTTTAAGAACTGATTCTCATGTGTGAAATAGTTCCGGGTGTGGTATTTTACCCCCTTTGTGCACTTAATATCCGCTGATTAGCCTTTGGTGCAAGAGGGATTAAATCCTCACCCTTCTAGATAAAGCAGAAATAGTCTGCCTACCTCATCCGTTTGATACTGTCACTGTCCGGAGTTCCGTGCGGTGGCGAGCATCCTTCTCCGGAAAGAGGTTGAAGTCTGCCGGCAGACTGACTTGTAGTGCGCTTCCGTGTTCGGCGCCGCTGTCGTGGAATCAATGTGATCAGCAATCAACGCGTTTCGCCTGAAAGGCTTCGTCAGGATCTGTGATATGCTGATTCCCTCTCCTCTTACCGTTTATAATGCATTCCAAAGGATATTACTTCCTCTTCTCTGCGTTCCACAGCTACTTCCGGGCATTTTTCTCCTCATTGGGATTCCTTTTATTCTCTCCCACTCTCCATATTTCAATGAATAAAATTCCATTTTTAATACCTTGTACTTTATGCTCTCTTGTGGTGGCTACAGAGTATCTAGTTCAATATAATTTATAGTTTTTTGAATAAACACAAAACACAAGACCACATTGAACACTATATCTAATTGATATAAATAAAATAATTGAACTGTAAGTTCATAAATAAATGAAATATATTTGCCTAATAGCTATCACTAATGAATGAATAGGTTCATAGATGAATGCATAGATAAATATAATAAAGATGATCATAAAAAATAGCAATTTGGGCATAATTATTAAATGATAAATAATAAAAATAGTAATAATACCATCTGATATTATCGACCCCCACTAAAAGATGAATAATGATAATAAAAGGATCCCTCCACTTATTTTATAAGATAATTCATATATATCATAAAAGATATTGTACTACATCATGCGTATACATATATGTGTGTGCGTATATAGGCACAATGGCCAAATCTATACAGGCACATGTGACTGGCCATAATATAGACCAAATTTATGAGGAGAGGAAAAAAGGAAGAGGGAAAGGGGAGAAACTTTGTAAGAGACTACTTCTATGGGAGGGATATTCTAGGACAAGAATGGTTTTATATCAAAGTCAACATTAAGACCTTTAGGGGCAAGAGTGCCCATTTCATAGATACATTTTGTCTCTTCCTTTATCAATAAATATTCTAATTTCCCTCCTCTCCATGGTACAGTTATTTTCTTTATTCCGATAAACTGAAGCACATGTTGATTCCCATTGTGCTTTTCTTGAAAATGGAGTGGGACACTATGATCTTTCTTTCCATTTTTGATATTACACAGATGTTCTTGGATCCTCACGTGTAACTTTCGTTTGGTTTGCCCTATATACTGTAATCCACAGGGGCAGTACAACAAATATACTACTCCTGTGGTATTACAGCTGATCCGATCTCTGATCTTGAAACTCCTCTGGTTTGAATTGGATATTACTTCTTTCACTATTCTGACTGAGTTTTGTCTGGTCTTTCTACATGCCGTACACACCCCACATCTTGAAAAACCAGATATCTTTATTCGATCATATGGTCCTACTACCGGTTGGTGACTTTTTACTAAGGTGGTTTTGATTGTTGGTGCTCTCCTGTAAACTATACTAGGAGCAGTAGGTAACATATTGCGTAAGTTCTCATCCGACAATAAAATATGCCAATGTTTCCTAATACTCTGTTCCAAGATGGTACTTTGGCTCGAATAATTTGAAATAAAAAGGACCTCCTGTTTTTTAGGAACAAGTTTGGAACTGCCTCCTAAGATTTTGTTCCTATCTATTCCTTGTGTTTTGTCTTTCGCATCCTTAAGTATCATTTCACTCTAATCCTTTTCTTTGAAATTCTGTAGCATCTCTTCCGCTTGTATGTTGTAATCATCCTGTTTAGAACAGTTACGCTTAATTCGTCGCAGTTGGCCACCTGGGATATTCCTTAGCCATGCCTTATGATGATTGCTTCCTGCATGGAGGATAACTATTACAATCTGTGGGCTTACAATATGTTTTGGTTTCTATATGATTATTTTCAACAAAGATGGTTAGATCTTAGAAATTGACTGTATTCTTACTGATGTTACTTGTGAATTCTAAATTGACATCATTACGGTTCAATCCAGAGATGAAGTGTTCTAATTCACTTTCCTTTTCTTTCCAGACCATAATGACATCATCTATATACCTTGCCCATTGTATTAGATGTTCACCTAGGGCCGGATTCTCCCATATGTATTCCTCCTCCCATTCCGCTAGGAGTGCCACTCCTAGATGGGCCAGGTGTTTGTGCCGCCCACTTGGGTCGCTTAGCTTAGTCATCCAGCGACCTCAGTGCAAATTTTAGGACTAAAAATAATATTGTGAGGTGTGAGGTGTTCAGAATAGACTGGAAATGAGTGGAAATTATGGTTATTGAGGTTAATAATACTATAGGATCAAAATTACCCCCAAATTCTGTGATTTAAGCTGTTTTTGAGGGGTTTTTGAAAAAAAAACCACCCGAATCCAAAACACACCCGGATCTGACAAAAAATTTTCAGGGAGGTTTTGCCAAAACGTGTCCGAATCCAAAACACGGCCACTGAACTAAATCCAAAACCAAAAACACAAAACCCGAAAAGTTTTTGGTTCACATCTCTAATAAGAACCTTGTTGCTGGATAGGAAAGGGATTTAGAAGTCACTATTTTAAGTGACTTAAAGGCAGAGAAGCAATGTAGCAAAGCAATGAAGAAGGCTAGTCAGATGGTTGGTAGCATAGGGAGAGGAATCAGTAGCAAGGAAAAAGTAATAAAGCCAGTGTATAGGTCATTGGTATGGTCTCATCTGGAATACTGTGTCCAGTTCTGGAGCCCATATCTCCAGAAGGATATAAATACATTATAGAGCATAAAAAGAAGGGCAACTGAAAGATGCATCACAAAACATACACGGAAAGACTAAAAGATCTTAACATGTATAGTTTGGAACAGAGAATGGAAAGGGGGACATGATAGAAACTTTCAAATATATCAAGTGTTTGAACAAAGTCCAGGAGGGAAACATTCTTTAAAGAAGAGAAGTATTAGAATTCGAGTACATAACGCTGAAACTGGAGGGAGGGAGGTTCAGAGGAAATTCAAGGAAAAACGACTTCACAGTAGTGGATTAGTGGAATAGCCTCCCATCAGAGGTGGGATAGGCTAAAACAGTATAACAATTTAAACATGCTTGGGATAGGCTTATGAATATCCTTATAAAGAACAAAGAATCATCAAGGGTTGAGATTACCTAAAGGAAAAAAAGGGGCAGATTAAATGGCCAAGTGTTTCTTATCTGCCATCAAATTCAATGGGCAGGATGCATTGTCACCCATGTTTAGTGGCCGTGCGGGATGCCGTCCAAACTCGGATGTTTCTTTAGAGGGGCAATCACTTACAAGGCAAAGTTTGAGTTCGGTCGGCATCCCACACGCCCGCTAAACTCGGATGGCATTACATCCTGCCCTGTTTCTATGTTTAGTACCACCTATGTGAAATATATACAGCCTATTTCCCTTTCACTTGTATTGTTGTGTAAGATTCTTCAGCTAGACAAAGACTCATTGATCTAGAGTCACCCCACTTTTCGCTGGTGCAGACCTACCAGGCATATGGAAGTTTCTTGGATTCAATAGTGGCTTGTAATGATATCTTCTTTCTCAGTGGCTTTAATCAATATTTCAACCTCAATCTATAGCAATTGTTTAAAATCCCTTTTGTCTTCTGGCCTCACTCTCTTTTGTCTCCCAGGTCACATGCTCCTCATTTTGTTTCAAGTGGGAAAAATCTCATCCCAAGTCACTGACCACTGGTTCTTACTGAAACAATTTTAAATGCTTACTGTGCATGGAGGGCAGAATTTCCTTCAATAATTAATCATTTAGTGTCAGTCCCTGTTGAACCAGGTCTTTTGTTCCTGAAGTCCTGAGAGCAGATACTGGCAGGGATACTAGAGTTATCATTTATGATTCTTTTATAATTGTTCTGTCCATTGGTAGTGGGCAATAACTTAGATCTGTTGAAGAGAGGGTATTATAAGTCAGGACCCCAGGTGGATGTTGCTTAGCATCCTCTGTCAATCCGATTAATACAATTCTATTCATTTGTAACAGTTGGAATACAGCTGGGATGCTTTGTACAGTAGGTGCGTCTGCAGTGCCAGTCAGCAATTGTAGCCATAACTGGCTCACCAGGGGTAGGAGAAGGTAAGACAGAATGGTGGGGTGAGGGGTTGTTGCTTTATGTTTTGTTACACCGCTGACCTTCCCCCACATTAAATAATAAAACATACTTTTTGGGTGAATATTCCCTTTAACAATCATTTTATATTTTGTGAGTGCTTCAGCAGAAAATATTTTGAAGAGCTGTAGAGACTGTATAAATTACATATTAAACTTGTAAACATTTGTTTTTAATTTAATCATGAGATCAGTGGACTGATTTCAAAATAATTAAATGTCTTTCCATGTGGATCACAGAACCACATTGTTTGTCGGTTATCTTTGACATAATGATTTTTGTGTTGACAAAGCCCAGAGGGTTATCAAATTTTAATTTAACTCTATATAGATGTAATCCTGTTGTGTGATGTGCAATACAAAAAACTGCTGGAGAATTCAACACTTCAAATAAACAATACTAAAAGGGATAATATCTTATATTGTCTGTCCCACATACACCCAAGGGAAGTCTATCCCCGAGTAATCCTACCTGCCACTCCATAATACTTTGCGGTCACTCACAAGACAAGGGGAAGAGATGACATAAATGTAGGGGAAGCTGCTGTTAGATTAAACAAACTTCAAGATGGACATTTTTGTCTAGGCTGTAGAAGTTCCCATGGAGATTCTAGAATTAGAAAGCGTTTCTTTAATGTGATTTAAAATAAAGGTGTCAATATGAGAGAATTGTATTTGTTCGGAGAAATATCTCTGAGAAGATAATACTTTTAAGTGATCTTTGAATTAATAAAGCAGTGCAAAAGAAAATCGATTAACCATATGGCTCATTATCATTAGCATAATTGATACCAAGTATCTAAACGATGTACCAGTAAACAAACTGCCAAAGACTTAAAAATAAAATGAATATGGAATGATTAAACAGTCGTGTGCTGATTACACATAAGAAAATACATATCTGCTATCTCTCTTCCCCCTTCTCTCTCTCTCTCTCTCTCTCCATCTATATATATATATATATATATATATATATATTTATTTTTTAGATAGTTTTGCTTGACCCCTTAATGAGCAGGGGGCCTTTAAACTTTAATAACCTGATTATTTGCCATAGTGTACTTAATAAGCGTCTCAGTACCTTATTGTGTGGAATTCAAAGGTTTGAAAAGTCGGTTGGGTGTCTGTTTTTTCCTGTCTATTAGATAGGAAAAATAGACTCCCAACTTACTTTTCAAACATTTAAATCTCCCCCATTGTATTAGATTTTCATCTTCTACTGATTTGAGATGTCTTTAGGTTGGAAGTAGATATTGGATGACCAACATCAGAATGTTTACAGCAGTACAGAATATTTCTCAGACTGACATGCTGATCTTCTGGGAGTTGATAACATGCCAATTTGTGTGATTAATGTTCTGTTGGTGAGAAATATATGTCACAGGATCATAGCCTTAGGGAGTGGTGCCACCTGCCAGCCTGTGCCCAACACACAATCACTGGCACTCATAATAAACTAATACCACATCAAGCAGATAATATGGCCAGAGCATTTAATTTTTTTGTCAAAAACTTAAGGGAGTGGCATACCCAGCAGCCAAGTGCCACCAAAAGGTTACAGACCAACTGCCCTGATAGATATTAAAACAAAAGTGTAATAACCCATAGTGGGGGACCAGTATTTACATCAAACAATTGTTCAGTCCAGGTCTGTAACTAGGGAGAGGAGGGTGGGTGGAAGATGGGGAGGCACATGCCCTGAGTGTCGGATTTGAGGAGACACCAAGACGGTCACCCCTAACCCTCCCTCCCTCTGCCTCCCCTCTCTCTTCACAGCCCTAAAGAGCTACCAGAGGTCCCAGAGGTTTCAGTTTCCCGGCAGACATGAAGGGGGTGGAGCCAGAACCTGCTTCATAGCAGCTGCTGATCCTGGCTTCTGGCAGGAGTGAGACACAGCCAGGGTTGAGAGCGGGAGGGCAGTGGTGACTGTTAAAGCAGGAAAAATTGTGGAAGGTCACTATCAATCCCTGGGATAAAACCAACCCATAGATGATGTGAATAGAACCATGGGGACCATAGACTTAGGGTGTGTACACACGGTGAGATCCTTGCTATGCCCGATTTTCACTTGCGATTTCCCTTGAACTCCCCGGAGCCCAGATAGCACAGATTTTGACTAACTTTTCTTGAGATATGGACTATGGGGGTAATTCCAAGTTGATCGCAGCAGGATTTTTTATAGCAATTGGGCAAAACCATGTGCACTGCAGGGGAGGCAGATATAACATGTGCAGAAAGAGTTAGATTTGGGTGGGTTATTTTATTTCTGTGCAGGGTAAATACTGGCTGCTTTATTTTTACACTGCAAATTAGATTGCAGACTGAACACACCCCACCCAAATCTAACTCTCTCTGCACATATTATATCTGCCTCCCCTGCAGTGCACATGGTTTTGCCCAATTGCTATCAAAAATCCTGCTGCGATCAACTTGGAATTACCCCCTATGTGTGCTTACGATTTTGGCTTATGTGAGATTTTGGCTAATGTGAGATATAATTGACATGTGAGATGAACTAGATAGTACACCAATCTAGCAAGGATTGACTTGCCTGCACAGTCTATCTTTTCTTGCGATGCCGACCTGGCGGGACCGCGCATGGGGATCGAATCGGGATCGCAAGGTGACTTTCACCTTGCGATCTGCACTAACTATTCTTGCGATTTTGACTATATAGTCAAAATCGAAAGAAAATATCTAACCTTGTGTACACGCCCTTACAGTAGCTGTAGCTTAGCATGCATATTGCATCATTCATTGACTGCATATGACATGTGTTCAGCAGATGCCTTATGAAGACAAAGGGTGGGTTGCAATGATGCCCGAGATCTCCAGAGGTGCTAGATGCCGGCCGATTTTAGCCTTATTTTAAAAGGGGCAATCACAAGGCATGGTTTTTACGAGATCAGCCAGCACCTTGCACCTTCGGTGATCTCGGGCATCATTAAATACGACCCATGGTCTTAAAGAGAATAATCAACCTGATGCACACTCTGTATGGCGCTAAGGATCTGATTCAGATCCCTTTCGATCTGCAATATATGCTGCAAAGTACCGATGTTTGGTACTTTGTGCATGCACCGGACCCGTAGTCCGCATGTGATGTATGAGGCTGCAACATTGGTCACACTACGGCTGCAGACTGTCACTGATTGACAGTCTTCTGCCATTTGAGGGTGGGTAAGGGGCCAAAACATGTGTCGCCTCCGTTTTAGGGGAGTTATGAGGCCAGGATCTCTATCGGAAGACAGAGATTTCCTGGTATCTTTGTTGGATACCAATGGTGGTTCACACAGCTGGCCAATGGTGTTACAGTTAATCAAATACTGCATCTTAGGATACAGCACGGATCACTAATGCAAGCATGAGCCATCTACTTGCTGCATATTAAATACTTCTAGCTGCATTAACATATTAGTGCTATCGCTGCTGTTTCCATGTAAGCAGCAGCAATATCACCTCCAACCACATCTGATTCAGGCCCTAAGCTAGGTGCATGCAAGAATATGAATGAATATATAGATAGGATGGAGTCAATCTCTCATCAATTGACATCAATATGCATCAAAAAAGATGAGGAGGATGTGCATTGGAGATGCTGCAAAACCTTACACCAAGTTCCCGGAGTTTACTGCTTGTGCGTTCCAATGGTCTCCGCTATCAAACGCAGATGATAACTGAATGGAGATCCATGCAGTTCCAGTAAGTGTTCCTGGCAAGTGGCAAGGGGGTTTTGGGGCAGTTTGGCAGGAATGTTCGGTCTTGCCAGTGCCAAGGATTGCATCAGAAGATGCATTTCCTCTGATCCCAATGGCCAAATTCTGACCAATAGGGTTGCTCAGAACTCCAATGGTGCTGCTGATCTCTGATCAGAGCTGCAGACAGTGGGTTTCTCAATAGACGGCCCATCAGCTACAGCTTTAGGATAATTTCACAGTAACAGCTACGACAAATGTCGCAGTTTCTACTGCTTAGTGTCCACATCTGAATCAGGCTCATTAAGAGAAATATGTTCTTTTCATTTTCTTTGTCTTTTGGGATTTTGAAAGCACTTAACACTCAAAGTTCATAGTAGGAGCCCAGAGGCAAGATAGATGTTGGTACCCCCCTCCTCCTTCCCCCCACCCTTCCACTCTCATTCACTACCAACAGCCCATGATGGAGGGGTACTAATTACCTGGACCCGAGCCTGTTACAGGGGCCCTGCCAGGATCATCAGCTAAGGGGGAACATGGTCCTCCAGTGCAGCTGCCTGTGTCCCCTGTACAGCTGCGAGAAGTAGGGTCATTAGGGTGGGGAGAGGGTGCACTCAAGAGGAAGTCTCTACCCATAGGTGCTGGTTGCTGTGTGAGGGACACATTCACTTCCACAACCCCAGCATCATTCAGACAGGGAGAGGGAGGACCAGGCACATGCTCCCTGGGCTTCCTGATTATTCCTGTACTGGGGTAGATAAAGCAGAACCTGGAAAATATGGAGGAGGACAGGGTGACCCCTTCTGGGTTGGCATTTTGAGGTGACTAACTTCCATTGTCTCCTATATTTACGCCTCTGGTAGAAACTGAGCACTTTTTCATCAGCAGACAAACTTCTGAATCCAAAAACAAATGTTTTATCAAAGGAAGCGAACCTGGGGCAAATCACATTGCTAAAGTTTATAAAAAAAAATCTAATTTATATAATGCTGTCCCTTTGTCGTGCCTAAAGCTTACATAAATGGTCAATACTAAAATAAACTCTTACTTTATGTGCCCAAAACGCCAATAAAGACGCCAATACATTTTTATTAAGTTTTAGCTATCAGCTCTTTTTAAGTCTTAAGCTCAATAACTCCTTTCCGTGATAAAACTGAGGAACTTAGAATCTAGCTCTTAACACATTCTGTACCAAGCATTGACTTTTTAGTAGCATAAAATTATATTTTTTCAAGGAAAAAAAAAACAGTTGTTCATTTACAGTACATTTGTGTAATGTATGTTTATTCTGGAAAATACACAACCAACATAAGATTAATTTATATAATACACTAGATATCTGGTAATAATTTCAATAACATTATCTTAACAATTTAATAATGAGAGTCTTTTTGCAACAAAAAGACCAAGAGGAAATAAATTAAATTAAATCAATGATTGTTGCCGAATTTGATACTGTAGAACATTGCAAGCAGGGCTTAAAGTGGTACTGGAGAGGTGGTAGAACTCACACCCTCGACAGAGTACCTTTCCCCTGTTGTTATAGGTGGAGCTACTCTAACATGGTGCCTTGCCACTGCCTGAGGCGTGCCGCGCTACTAGGGTTGATGATGTGTAAACCAAATAAAAGTAGCAATTGAAAACTTTAAAATTCTGGCTATATAGCTGTATAGTTATATATGTACTAACATACACATTGACAATACAAATAAGTGAAGTGCAAGAGCAAGGTGTAAAACCTCAATATGAGTGGGATGAATACCATGTGCACACGTTAACACACTGTTGTGTATAGGAAAAATGAAAGTGAATGGTCTGTGGCCTGGTGGCCGCCCTGGCCCCCTGCTAGATGATTTTTAACACCCCTGTCACCAGTTGTGATTACAATGTTAAGTCACTTAAAAAGAAATAAATTGTTCTATGCCATTAGATGGCTTATTTTATATGCAAAACTTACTTTATTGCCATGTGCAATGTAAATCCAGAAATGATGCCTAGTTACTTTCCATGCCTTGATAATGCTCTCACCATCCCTTAATGATTACTACATAAAGCAATAGAATAAAGCAATGCTCTGTTACATTGATTGTGAACTGAATAAAAGATCATACATATTTCTGCAGTGGGGTACAATGGGATTCCACAGGGAATACATCGGGGGTGTAGTGTTGGATCTTGATCCGAGGCACCAACAGGCTAAAGCTTTGACTGTTCCCAGGATGCATTGCACCACCTCCTCTATAACCCCGCCTCCAGGCACTGGAGCTCAGTTTGTAAGTTGACGCCTGCAGAGCAGTTCACTAACAGGTGGGGATGCACTAGGCAGCACTGAAAAGAGCTTTTTAAGAAGACTTCAAGGGCCGCAGCACTATTTATGTCAGTCTGACATTCTGTGCTGCGGCTCCATTACCTCTCCAGCAGCGCTGCATACTCCCGCGGCCGGGTACTTGCAGCGGAGGCGCACCGGTCATCAGGCACACCACCGCTGATGCTCTTCAGAATTGCGTGGCTGCACATCAGGGAGGAGGTAAGAGGGTCCCCCAGGTGGGACCCGCCAATTAATCGCGGTCTGGTCGCAGGAGACGGACCGCGCCGTTGGCGTGGACACTGTACTGCACAGGGATCCCACTATATCCACCAGGGCAAAGGAGCACAGGTAAGATTTACTAAAATCCGTTTGATATAGGCTCCACAGTACCCGGTGGTGAGGACCAGCATAGGGTATAAGGTGCTGACCAGTAGCTCCTCCCCCATCTCCGGGCACCATCTACTGCTGGCGTTCCCGCCCTGGAGCTGCATTTCACTCTCCCGCACTCCCTGACAGAGATTTTGTCGCCATGTTCACTACTAGCTGGGCTGATCTCCGGGACTGCAGGGCTCTATCTCCTCTGTAAAGCCGTCTGTCTCATCAGTGCTGTGCATATTTAGGCACTTAAGTATTCTACATGTCATTTTAGACAGTGTTAGTTAAGAACAAGTGTACTGCTATCTGAATATTTGAAACAAGTATTCTGTGATATACATCCAGTATCTACTGTGCATTGTTATATCTCTACTCATACATGTTTTAGAGATGTGCGGCGGGCACTTTTCGTGTTTTGTGTTTTGGTTTTGGTTCTAATTCCACTTTCGTTTTTTGGTTTTGGCTTGGTTTTGCCAAAACCACCCTTTCGTGTTTTGGTTTTGGATCTGGATGATTTTTGAAATAAACCCCATAAAAACAGCTAAAATCACAGAATTTGGGGGTAATTTTGATCCTATGGTATTATTAACCTCAATAACAATCATTTCCACACATTTCCAGTCTATTCTGAACACCTCACAATATTGTTTACAGACCAAAAGGTTGCACCGAGGTTGCTGGATGACTAAGCTAAGTGACACAAGTGGACAACACAAACACCTGGCCCATCTAGGCTTGGCACTGCAGTGTCAGACAGGAGGGCAGATATAAAAAAAAGGCCCCAAACAGCACATCATGCAAAGAAGAAAAATAATTGCAATGAGGTAGTTGTATGACTAAGCCAAGCGACACAAACAATTGGCCCATCTAGGCGTGGCACTGCAGTGGCAGACAGGAGGGCAGATATTAAAAAAAGTACCCTAACAGCACATGATGCAAAGAAGAAAAAAAGGTGCACTGAGGTTGCTGTAGGCCTAAGCTAAGCGACACAACCACCTGGCCCATCTAGTAGTGTCACGCAAGTGGCTGAATGTCGAGAGTGGGCCGCAATTGTTCGGTCCACTGACAGCATCTCCAGCACGCTCCAGTCACTTTTAAAAAGAATCTGCAATTGCTGGACTTATATGGCAGTACCCCAGGACTAATACAGCAGTACCCCTGGACTCATACAGCAGTGTCACACAGGATTGCACTTTTCAAAAACTAGGCCCCAAACAGCACCTCATGCAAAGATGTCGAAGAGGTGCAATGAGGTAGTTGTATGACTAAGCCAAGCGACACAAACAATTCCAACTGGAATTATACGTCCAAATCACTGGAATTAATTGGCAAGATCACTGTAATTAATAATTATAAATCACTGAAATTAATTGGCAAAATCACTGTCATTATACGTCCTAAACACTGGAATTAATTGGCAAGATCACTGTAATTAATAATTATAAATCACTGAAATTAAATGGCAAAATCACTGTAATTATATGTCCAAATCACTAGAATTTAATGGCAAAATCTCGCTATCGCCTGCCTAGTGAAGTGGAATCTAGATGGGATTTAGTACCGGGGACACAATACCTCCATCAATTGTCTAAATCCCACTGCACTAATGGCGGATACTGGGCGCACGTCTAACACCAACATAAGTGTCAAGGCCTCAGTTATGAGGGCTTCCATCATCATGTGAAGCTGATCCACTAGTCATGAACATAGGCCAGGGCCTCAGCCGTTCCTTGCCACTCCGTGTCGTAAATGGCATATTGGCAAGTTTACGTTTCTCCTCAGACCATTTAAATTTCTTTTTTTTGGGTCTTTTTACTGAACTTTGGCTTTTTGGAATTTACATGCCCTCTACTATCACACTGGGCATCGGCCTTGGCAGACGACGTTGATGGCATTTCATTGTCTATGTCATGGCTAGTGGCAGCAGCTTCAGCATTAGAAGGAAGTGGTTCTTGATCTTTCCCTATTTTATCCTCCAAACTTTTGTTCTCCATTATTTTTTTGGAGTTATATAACACAATATGTGGCACAGGAATGACTGATGGCTGATGGCCAAGACACTACCACTGGTCTGATGCAGAACACAACACAACAACACTATAAGAGACTTGTGGTTGTTGTTATAATTATTATAATACTGTAGCAGTGGACATATAGCAGCAGTATACCACTGTGACTGTCTTGTCACTGGAATGACTGATGAGACAGGACACTACCACTGGTCTGATGCAGCACAACACAACAAAACTGTAAGGGACTTGTGGTTGTTGTTATAATTATTATACGGCAGCAGTAGACATATAGCAGCAGCGTATATCGTCACTGGAATGACTGATGAACAGGACACTACTACTGGTCTGATGCAGCACACCACAACAACACTGTAAGGGACTTGTGGTTGTTGTTATAATTATTATACGGCAGCAGTGGACATATAGCAGCAGCGTATATTGTCACTGGAATGACTGATGAGACAGGACACTACCACTGGTCTGATGCAGCACAACACAACAACACTTTATACAGCTACACTGAATATATGGCAGCAGAGAACAACAACACTTTGACTGGCTGGACTGATGCAGCACAATACACTGACCATACTGTACTGGACAGCACAACACAGCACCACTTTATACAGCTACACTGGCAGGAGAGGACACCAACACTGTGACTGGTTGGACTGATGCAGCACAATACACTGACTACACTGGACTGGACTGAGCAGTACAACACAGCACAAGACTTGCCATCCCACTTTCCCGCCCCCACACAGACACTGGAGGATGGAGACACATCCTCTCACTACACGCTCCGAGACTGGAGTGAAGATGGCCACGACGCGCGGCTCCTGATATAGAATCCAAATCACGAGAGAATCCGACAGCGGGATGATGACGTTTTGACGCGTTCGGGTTTCCGAGTCAGGCGGGAAAACCTGAGCCGGGCTCGGAACCGAACTCAGAATGCAAAGTCTGGTAGGGTTCGGTTCTCTGAGAACCGAACCCGCTCATCTCTAATGTTTATATGTAAATTACTAGTCCAGTGCAGTGTTATTGTTTATATGTAATTACTTCTGCATTGTAAATTGTGTGCCTGTAGCTGTTGTGTGAGATTCCATACTCCTGTATCACACATTGCTATCACTGTATTCTGTACCCTGAGGGGCTAAGTGCGTCAGGATCCCACATATATATATATATATATATATATATATCGAAGTCCACATAAGTGGCGGGCGCACTCTCACTGATACAACGCTTCTTCAATGATAATATTCTTTATTGTAGCCTCAGACAATCGACGTTTCGATCCTTCCACAGGATCTTTTTCAAGAAAGGCAATACGAAATCATTTATTCTCAGTTTATACAATCATTAGAAAATGCCTATAAAAATACAAAATGAGAAAAGACTCAGCCTCCCAGGCCCCATATGCGATGGCAGAAAATCTCTATAGACTGGGAATCAATGCCCCATTCATATAGTGACTGTATAGTTTTAAAAAGAATGTACTTAGTGTCAGATAATGTTTAAAAATATTACACACCACCAACACAGGTGCCACTCATCACCCAGAATAGAAAGAAGAAAAAGACACCTTAATCCTTTAGACGCATAATGTGCCTAATTTTACCAATGCACCCTCAGGTGTGGGGGGTATATATACTATGAGAAAGGTCTAAGCCTCATCACTTACTCATGAGCTCAGCAGCAGCCGTGTGTACATCCAGCAGACTATCAACAACATAAATGATCCCATAGCAACTGGGAACAACAATAAACTGTTAGTCCTCCCATTGGTTTTCTATTGTCATAAATAAACATTAGCTCTCTGGACAGGCTTTTACCTATTGAGATCACAATCCCAGTGTGCCGTATCCTGGGTTCTCAGTTGTTCCTATGTGCTAATTAGTCCAGCCTGTTCAGAATGATATATATCAATACAGTGCTCACTATATAAAGCAAGTAACAAGGCACAAGTTGCTCAAAAAAAAGGGTGCTTACCAGGAGTCACTATCAGCCATGTGTTCCCAGGAGACATGCTGTGGACATCCATGCCCCGGGGGTTTATATACTCCCAGACCGGAAGTAGATCCGCAAGGACTGAAAAAACGCCTCACACAAAAGGGCACTTTTCGGGTTTAATAATTGATGTAATTAAATGTACACTGGCTCCCATATCAGGCCGTTCATTCACAACTAGTGCTTGCACGCGTGGTGCTCAAGATGCTAAGACTCGGGTGTGAAAATTACTCGCCGCGTCTTGCGTTCCAACTCCCGGAAGTGGTGCGTTCCACATACCGGAAGTAGACGCGCGTCATGTCACAGACTGACGCTGCGGCCGCAGAAGCTCACATATTCACTAGTCGACGGAGGGAGTGAAGTTAGGGCTGGTCTAGATCACCTGAATTCTCTGTGTTAACCCCACATGATCTGTTCTAAACTCCAAACCAAACCAGATTGGCATTTCCCAGATGCGTCACAGCAGTCAGGGATTAGAGCCTGCTTAATCAAATGTTCAAAGAGTGGCATACGTGTCTCTAATGTGTAACAGCTGGGTGTATGTGTAATATGTGAATCTTAAATATTTTTATTTTTATTTTTATTGAATTAAATGGTTTAATTTCTAGCCATCAGGGACCTGAGAAGATGGGCTAATACATAGAAACACACACGTAGGACATCAAAAACAAAAAACAGAAAAACAGATTCATATTCAAAAAACCTACTTATAAAAAAGTTTTTAACAGTACATATATAAATATATATACATGAATATAAATGAAAATAAATAAAAAATAATATAATAAAGACCTACAAACAAAGGTGTATATATAGATGAATATATAAAGACCTAAATGCAGGAAGATCACAGCATGGATTCACAAAAACATCTCCTGATCACTGGTATACACAAATCACACAAAAGGGTAAGTATTCCAGCAACTCTCTATAAGAATACCCCATAGGGGTTACATTCGTTAAGTCCTCGCGGGGATACCGTGTCAAGGTGACTGATCCAAAAACACTCCCTTTGTTTCAACCTCTTGGTTCTATCTCCACCCGTGGTCATCGGGGGTACCCAGTCTATAATTTTACATTTGAGACTCGCCACTTGGTGGCGAGCTTCAATGAAATGACGAGCCACCGGTTTATCAGATTTACCACTACTCAATGCGACATGTATAGATGAGCGATGGTTCGCCATTCTATCCCTGAAGTTACGACTGGTTAACCCAACGTAAAATAGTCCACATGGACATTTTAAGATATAGATGACAAAATCTAATCTACAATGTAGATGATATTTGAGTTTAATGGTGGAGCCAGTATGTGGGTGAGTGAACGTTGGTCCTACCATCATAGAACGACACGTTGTGCAGCTCCCACAGGAGAAACAACCTGGTTTTTGTTGTAACAACTGGGCAGTAGACATAGGTGCATTAGGGTATAGTACAGGTCTCATAAGCATTTGCTTGAGATTAGGGCCTCGACGGTAAGCCAACATAGGTGGATCCATGCGTGTGAAAGGTAATGTTAGATCAGTATTCACAATTGGCCAATGTTTCTTGAGTACCTTTTTAAGATGCCCAGAATGGTTATCATAACGGGTCGCGAAGACTAAACGATTGTCTAGTCTATCCTTATTCCTGGGGTGTGTCCCTGCAAAAATGTTTCGTGCCCTAGACATACAGTGGGAAAGTGTTTTATGGGTATACCCACGTTCCAGGAAACGAGCTTGAACCTCTTTGAGTTGGATTTCAGTATTGGTTTTATCAGAGTTGATTCTGAGTACTCTCAAAAATTGGGACACTGGCAAATTCTCCTTTAATGCAGGGGGGTGGTGGCTAGTTGAATGGAGTGTCAGATTTCTATCGGTTGGCTTTCTGTAAACTGAAGTCGTGAAAGTATCCCCAATCTTACTAATGTGGACATCTAGGAAGTTGATTTCAGAGCTCGAGATACTTGAGGTAAATTTTATAGGATGATCCAACATATTCAAGTTATTAACCATGGTATGGAAAGCTGACTCGGTATCTAGCCAAAGTAGAAAGACATCGTCGATAAATCGACGGTAGAAAAGAATTTGGTGACCATATTGTGGAAAGATTAGAGTGGTATCATAGTCAGTCATATACAAATTGGCATATGACGGGGCCAGGTTGGACCCCATCGCCGTGCCCGCTAGTTGTATAAAGTACTTATCTTTGTACATAAAATGGTTGAACCGTAGAACTAATTCAGTTAACTCTATGATACATTCTGTGGGTACTGTACATGTAGCATGAGTTACCAATGCGGTTCGCACTGTTTCAAGTCCACCATCATGTGGAATGACAGTATACAAAGAATTTACGTCCATAGTGGCTAAGAGGCATGGTATGGATTTACAGTCGATGCTTTTTAATTGCAGTAGAAAATCACCTGTGTCCCTTATATAACTCCTACTGCCAACAACAATTGGTTGTAGAATGCTATCAACATATTTGGCTAAGGGCTGCAACAAGGAGCCTTCTGCTGCAATGATTGGGCGTCCAGGCGGTTGTACCAAGGTTTTATGAACCTTCGGTAGAGTGTATAGAATTGGACACCGGGGATGTTCAACCGTTAGATATGAAAATAAATCATCATCAAACCATCCATTGTTTTTACCTCTCCTAAGACACTCGTCTATGGTACGTTTGATGCCTGGTACAGGGTTAGACTCAACTTCCTTATACGTCTCCCGATCCGATAACTGGCGTGTGATCTCTCGGTCATAATCTTGCCAGTCTTGAACCACCACCGCCCCGCCCTTATCAGCAGGGCGAATAACGATGTTTGGGTCTGCTCTCAATTTGGTTAATGATTTTCTTTCTGACTGGGATAAATTATCGAAATGTCGGGGTGGAGAAAAATTGCTAGTGTCTCTTTGGACCACCCTCAAAAATGTTTTTAGGCTTGCATTCTGAGTTTGTGGATCAAATGTGGAACTCTTTTTAAAAGGTGTGGGCGTAAGTTTGCTCGTCTTATCGGAGAAGAATTCTTTTAATCTTAGTTGTCGACCAAATTTAAATTGGTCAATGCTACTCTCGAAGCTATTATGGTGACAGGTAGGGACGAAAGACAACCCATGTGCTAAGAGCGACAAATCTGCCTGGTCGAGTTGTGTACTCGATAAATTAAAGACTACATTTAAGTCTTTTTTGGTCTCCCTCTTCTTCGAGTGCCAGCTTCGTCTTGGATGTGGTCTACACTGCTTTTTTTGTTGTTTCCTGCCAGTGAGCTGGACTCGGAACCCTGATCTAAAAAACGTCTCTGTTGTGGACCTTCATTAGGATCAGTATCAGATGTAGAGATGGAGGAGGCAAGCTCCTGCATATACCTAGGGGCACGTCTTCTCCTCTGGAACCTTCCTGTCTGGATATTAGGGTTTTGGGTATTACCCAAAAGCCATCTATATACCATATGGTTTTTGTAATCACTGGTTACAACAGCTAATTTCTTCCGTTTGAAAGAGATAAGCTCTCTATTATAAGTGTCAATCTGTGATTGCAGTTTATCTAGCCATTTTTGTGACTTGTCCTCCGTCAGGAGTGGTATTGCTGTGATGTTCGCAGCTTCAATTTCGATCTTAATCGTCTTGAGCTCAATACCAACTTCCTCAATAACTAAAGCCATAAGGTCAAATGAACATTTGTTGAGGATTCCGCACCACCGACTACAAAATTTAGGATTGCTCCTGCCTAATGTAGGTGTGTTGGTGATGCGGAATCCTCTGGGAATCTGCCGTCGTCGATGGTACTCGGAAAGAAATTGACCGTGTAATTTTAGGTCAATCTCTTTTTGGCGCTGTTTAATGAGTTTATAAAAAACATCGACTGGAGTGTCTGCAGGCAGAGACTCGAAATCTATCTTCTCAAAGAGAAATTTTTCAACCTCTTCATCGGTGAATGAAACGGTTCCCTGTTCTGCTAGAGACAATAACCCATCATCTAATAGATATGCTCCTTCTTGCGTCATAGTAGGATCTTCAATCAATGCTCAGAGGTTACTGTAAATGATCAGGCTAGTAGGTATTTCACCGTCAAAACAACATACAACACTATAACATACAACAATTATACATAGCCCATATATAGTCACATCTCACATGTATCCGAATTGGCATAGATGGGTATCAGGAAACCAGAGAAAATTCTCCAGTAATGTAATATAACAAAAGGGTCCTGTACTCGCATCAATTATTCAAAGGTGGGTGCTTTCCCAACAGAACGAAGTCCGCTGAATATATCGAAGTCCACATAAGTGGCGGGCGCACTCTCACTGATACAACGCTTCTTCAATGATAATATTCTTTATTGTAGCCTCAGACAATCGACGTTTCGATCCTTCCACAGGATCTTTTTCAAGAAAGGCAATACGAAATCATTTATTCTCAGTTTATACAATCATTAGAAAATGCCTATAAAAATACAAAATGAGAAAAGACTCAGCCTCCCAGGCCCCATATGCGATGGCAGAAAATCTCTATAGACTGGGAATCAATGCCCCATTCATATAGTGACTGTATAGTTTTAAAAAGAATGTACTTAGTGTCAGATAATGTTTAAAAATATTACACACCACCAACACAGGTGCCACTCATCACCCAGAATAGAAAGAAGAAAAAGACACCTTAATCCTTTAGACGCATAATGTGCCTAATTTTACCAATGCACCCTCAGGTGTGGGGGGTATATATACTATGAGAAAGGTCTAAGCCTCATCACTTACTCATGAGCTCAGCAGCAGCCGTGTGTACATCCAGCAGACTATCAACAACATAAATGATCCCATAGCAACTGGGAACAACAATAAACTGTTAGTCCTCCCATTGGTTTTCTATTGTCATAAATAAACATTAGCTCTCTGGACAGGCTTTTACCTATTGAGATCACAATCCCAGTGTGCCGTATCCTGGGTTCTCAGTTGTTCCTATGTGCTAATTAGTCCAGCCTGTTCAGAATGATATATATCAATACAGTGCTCACTATATAAAGCAAGTAACAAGGCACAAGTTGCTCAAAAAAAAGGGTGCTTACCAGGAGTCACTTTCTCATAGTATATATACCCCCCACACCTGAGGGTGCATTGGTAAAATTAGGCACATTATGCGTCTAAAGGATTAAGGTGTCTTTTTCTTCTTTCTATTCTGGGTGATGAGTGGCACCTGTGTTGGTGGTGTGTAATATTTTTAAACATTATCTGACACTAAGTACATTCTTTTTAAAACTATACAGTCACTATATGAATGGGGCATTGATTCCCAGTCTATAGAGATTTTCTGCCATCGCATATGGGGCCTGGGAGGCTGAGTCTTTTCTCATTTTGTATTTTTATAGGCATTTTCTAATGATTGTATAAACTGAGAATAAATGATTTCGTATTGCCTTTCTTGAAAAAGATCCTGTGGAAGGATCGAAACGTCGATTGTCTGAGGCTACAATAAAGAATATTATCATTGAAGAAGCGTTGTATCAGTGAGAGTGCGCCCGCCACTTATGTGGACTTCGATATATTCAGCGGACTTCGTTCTGTTGGGAAAGCACCCACCTTTGAATAATTGATGCGAGTACAGGACCCTTTTGTTATATTACATTACTGGAGAATTTTCTCTGGTTTCCTGATACCCATCTATGCCAATTCGGATACATGTGAGATGTGACTATATATGGGCTATGTATAATTGTTGTATGTTATAGTGTTGTATGTTGTTTTGACGGTGAAATACCTACTAGCTTGATCATTTACAGTAACCTCTGAGCATTGATTGAAGATCCTACTATGACGCAAGAAGGAGCATATCTATTAGATGATGGGTTATTGTCTCTAGCAGAACAGGGAACCGTTTCATTCACCGATGAAGAGGTTGAAAAATTTCTCTTTGAGAAGATAGATTTCGAGTCTCTGCCTGCAGACACTCCAGTCGATGTTTTTTATAAACTCATTAAACAGCGCCAAAAAGAGATTGACCTAAAATTACACGGTCAATTTCTTTCCGAGTACCATCGACGACGGCAGATTCCCAGAGGATTCCGCATCACCAACACACCTACATTAGGCAGGAGCAATCCTAAATTTTGTAGTCGGTGGTGCGGAATCCTCAACAAATGTTCATTTGACCTTATGGCTTTAGTTATTGAGGAAGTTGGTATTGAGCTCAAGACGATTAAGATCGAAATTGAAGCTGCGAACATCACAGCAATACCACTCCTGACGGAGGACAAGTCACAAAAATGGCTAGATAAACTGCAATCACAGATTGACACTTATAATAGAGAGCTTATCTCTTTCAAACGGAAGAAATTAGCTGTTGTAACCAGTGATTACAAAAACCATATGGTATATAGATGGCTTTTGGGTAATACCCAAAACCCTAATATCCAGACAGGAAGGTTCCAGAGGAGAAGACGTGCCCCTAGGTATATGCAGGAGCTTGCCTCCTCCATCTCTACATCTGATACTGATCCTAATGAAGGTCCACAACAGAGACGTTTTTTAGATCAGGGTTCCGAGTCCAGCTCACTGGCAGGAAACAACAAAAAAAGCAGTGTAGACCACATCCAAGACGAAGCTGGCACTCGAAGAAGAGGGAGACCAAAAAAGACTTAAATGTAGTCTTTAATTTATCGAGTACACAACTCGACCAGGCAGATTTGTCGCTCTTAGCACATGGGTTGTCTTTCGTCCCTACCTGTCACCATAATAGCTTCGAGAGTAGCATTGACCAATTTAAATTTGGTCGACAACTAAGATTAAAAGAATTCTTCTCCGATAAGACGAGCAAACTTACGCCCACACCTTTTAAAAAGAGTTCCACATTTGATCCACAAACTCAGAATGCAAGCCTAAAAACATTTTTGAGGGTGGTCCAAAGAGACACTAGCAATTTTTCTCCACCCCGACATTTCGATAATTTATCCCAGTCAGAAAGAAAATCATTAACCAAATTGAGAGCAGACCCAAACATCGTTATTCGCCCTGCTGATAAGGGCGGGGCGGTGGTGGTTCAAGACTGGCAAGATTATGACCGAGAGATCACACGCCAGTTATCGGATCGGGAGACGTATAAGGAAGTTGAGTCTAACCCTGTACCAGGCATCAAACGTACCATAGACGAGTGTCTTAGGAGAGGTAAAAACAATGGATGGTTTGATGATGATTTATTTTCATATCTAACGGTTGAACATCCCCGGTGTCCAATTCTATACACTCTACCGAAGGTTCATAAAACCTTGGTACAACCGCCTGGACGCCCAATCATTGCAGCAGAAGGCTCCTTGTTGCAGCCCTTAGCCAAATATGTTGATAGCATTCTACAACCAATTGTTGTTGGCAGTAGGAGTTATATAAGGGACACAGGTGATTTTCTACTGCAATTAAAAAGCATCGACTGTAAATCCATACCATGCCTCTTAGCCACTATGGACGTAAATTCTTTGTATACTGTCATTCCACATGATGGTGGACTTGAAACAGTGCGAACCGCATTGGTAACTCATGCTACATGTACAGTACCCACAGAATGTATCATAGAGTTAACTGAATTAGTTCTACGGTTCAACCATTTTATGTACAAAGATAAGTACTTTATACAACTAGCGGGCACGGCGATGGGGTCCAACCTGGCCCCGTCATATGCCAATTTGTATATGACTGACTATGAAACCACTCTAATCTTTCCACAATATGGTCACCAAATTCTTTTCTACCGTCGATTTATCGACGATGTCTTTCTACTTTGGCTAGATACCGAGTCAGCTTTCCATACCATGGTTAATAACTTGAATATGTTGGATCATCCTATAAAATTTACCTCAAGTATCTCGAGCTCTGAAATCAACTTCCTAGATGTCCACATTAGTAAGATTGGGGATACTTTCACGACTTCAGTTTACAGAAAGCCAACCGATAGAAATCTGACACTCCATTCAACTAGCCACCACCCCCCTGCATTAAAGGAGAATTTGCCAGTGTCCCAATTTTTGAGAGTACTCAGAATCAACTCTGATAAAACCAATACTGAAATCCAACTCAAAGAGGTTCAAGCTCGTTTCCTGGAACGTGGGTATACCCATAAAACACTTTCCCACTGTATGTCTAGGGCACGAAACATTTTTGCAGGGACACACCCCAGGAATAAGGATAGACTAGACAATCGTTTAGTCTTCGCGACCCGTTATGATAACCATTCTGGGCATCTTAAAAAGGTACTCAAGAAACATTGGCCAATTGTGAATACTGATCTAACATTACCTTTCACACGCATGGATCCACCTATGTTGGCTTACCGTCGAGGCCCTAATCTCAAGCAAATGCTTATGAGACCTGTACTATACCCTAATGCACCTATGTCTACTGCCCAGTTGTTACAACAAAAACCAGGTTGTTTCTCCTGTGGGAGCTGCACAACGTGTCGTTCTATGATGGTAGGACCAACGTTCACTCACCCACATACTGGCTCCACCATTAAACTCAAATATCATCTACATTGTAGATTAGATTTTGTCATCTATATCTTAAAATGTCCATGTGGACTATTTTACGTTGGGTTAACCAGTCGTAACTTCAGGGATAGAATGGCGAACCATCGCTCATCTATACATGTCGCATTGAGTAGTGGTAAATCTGATAAACCGGTGGCTCGTCATTTCATTGAAGCTCGCCACCAAGTGGCGAGTCTCAAATGTAAAATTATAGACTGGGTACCCCCGATGACCACGGGTGGAGATAGAACCAAGAGGTTGAAACAAAGGGAGTGTTTTTGGATCAGTCACCTTGACACGGTATCCCCGCGAGGACTTAACGAATGTAACCCCTATGGGGTATTCTTATAGAGAGTTGCTGGAATACTTACCCTTTTGTGTGATTTGTGTATACCAGTGATCAGGAGATGTTTTTGTGAATCCATGCTGTGATCTTCCTGCATGTAGGTCTTTATATATTCATCTATATATACACCTTTGTTTGTAGGTCTTTATTATATTATTTTTTATTTATTTTCATTTATATTCATGTATATATATTTATATATGTACTGTTAAAAACTTTTTTATAAGTAGGTTTTTTGAATATGAATCTGTTTTTCTGTTTTTTGTTTTTGATGTCCTACGTGTGTGTTTCTATGTATTAGCCCATCTTCTCAGGTCCCTGATGGCTAGAAATTAAACCATTTAATTCAATAAAAATAAAAATAAAAATATTTAAGATTCACATATTACACATACACCCAGCTGTTACACATTAGAGACACGTATGCCACTCTTTGAACATTTGATTAAGCAGGCTCTAATCCCTGACTGCTGTGACGCATCTGGGAAATGCCAATCTGGTTTGGTTTGGAGTTTAGAACAGATCATGTGGGGTTAACACAGAGAATTCAGGTGATCTAGACCAGCCCTAACTTCACTCCCTCCGTCGACTAGTGAATATGTGAGCTTCTGCGGCCGCAGCGTCAGTCTGTGACATGACGCGCGTCTACTTCCGGTATGTGGAACGCACCACTTCCGGGAGTTGGAACGCAAGACGCGGCGAGTAATTTTCACACCCGAGTCTTAGCATCTTGAGCACCACGCGTGCAAGCACTAGTTGTGAATGAACGGCCTGATATGGGAGCCAGTGTACATTTAATTACATCAATTATTAAACCCGAAAAGTGCCCTTTTGTGTGAGGCGTTTTTTCAGTCCTTGCGGATCTACTTCCGGTCTGGGAGTATATAAACCCCCGGGGCATGGATGTCCACAGCATGTCTCCTGGGAACACATGGCTGATAGTGACTCCTGGTAAGCACCCTTTTTTTTGAGCAACTTGTGCCTTGTTACTTGCTTTATATAGTGAGCACTGTATTGATATATATCATTCTGAACAGGCTGGACTAATTAGCACATAGGAACAACTGAGAACCCAGGATACGGCACACTGGGATTGTGATCTCAATAGGTAAAAGCCTGTCCAGAGAGCTAATGTTTATTTATGACAATAGAAAACCAATGGGAGGACTAACAGTTTATTGTTGTTCCCAGTTGCTATGGGATCATTTATGTTGTTGATAGTCTGCTGGATGTACACACGGCTGCTGCTGAGCTCATGAGTAAGTGATGAGGCTTAGACCTTTCTCATAGTATATATACCCCCCACACCTGAGGGTGCATTGGTAAAATTAGGCACATTATGCGTCTAAAGGATTAAGGTGTCTTTTTCTTCTTTCTATTCTGGGTGATGAGTGGCACCTGTGTTGGTGGTGTGTAATATTTTTAAACATTATCTGACACTAAGTACATTCTTTTTAAAACTATACAGTCACTATATGAATGGGGCATTGATTCCCAGTCTATAGAGATTTTCTGCCATCGCATATGGGGCCTGGGAGGCTGAGTCTTTTCTCATTTTGTATTTTTATAGGCATTTTCTAATGATTGTATAAACTGAGAATAAATGATTTCGTATTGCCTTTCTTGAAAAAGATCCTGTGGAAGGATCGAAACGTCGATTGTCTGAGGCTACAATAAAGAATATTATCATTGAAGAAGCGTTGTATCAGTGAGAGTGCGCCCGCCACTTATGTGGACTTCGATATATTCAGCGGACTTCGTTCTGTTGGGAAAGCACCCACCTTTGAATAATTGATGCGAGTACAGGACCCTTTTGTTATATATATATATATATATATATATATATATATATATATATATATATATATATGCAACAACAATACCCTTAATTCGCGCTGTAATGGAAGTAGGGCAGCACCTCATAAAAAATCTGTGGGAGACGGACATAGGTAAAAGATACAGTATTCAGAGGGCGCACAAATTAAATTATCATTAAAATAAAAATTTAAATCAAATCAGCATGACCCGAAAGACAAGAATTTTTAATAAAACCAAAATTAAAATTGTGGTACAGAAATGCAGTGTTTCATACGCACAGTACACATATATGCAGAAACAATGTACTTTACAATAATTTTTTTCACAGAACCCAACGCGTTTCGTCCGCTATGGACTTCATCAGGGGTACAGGTCATAGCTGGTGATGTAAATGGAAAGAGAGAGAAAGAACAAAAAGAGCAAATAGGATACATCAGTTGGTATCATGTTTTCTTTTGACAATGTATTTAACAAATTGAGTAGATATAGAGGCATATGCAATAGCGGGCGAATCGCGTCATTAGATCCGCCTCTGTGTGATTCGCCCGCTATCGCCAGCCGCAGCCCTGTCGCCGGGACCCTGGATTCGCAATATGCAATGAAAAAATGATTCGCCCCTCCCGCAGGCGGATTCCGGCCAATCGGCGATCAGTGGGCGTACTGAATTCGCCATCCCGCCCAAAGCAGCACTATATTAGGGCTTGTTTGTTGCATGTGCTCTGCAGCCATTTTGTGAACCTGCAGAGAGGTGTGAGGAGGTGCAGAGCTAACAATTTGGTTGTTTGCTGTGGATATCTTTGGACACCCCAGCAGGCTTTATTCCAGGACAGTCAGGAGGATTCCTGTTACCCCGGAGCAGAGCCATTTTAGGAGCTTTTACTACAGTTGTAGGTAAGTACCACATGTGTGTCTGGTGTTGCATGTATGTATGTGTTTGTGTAGTGGGGGTTGCCATGAGGTGTACATGGGGTGTTTGTGTATGTGTGCATGTGTGCAGGTATGTGTATAGCCCCTTGCTTGTGTTGCTGCATTTTTAGGGGGAGACTTGGGTTTTGGGGTAGTTTTTCACGTTTTTTTTTTTTCTTTAATTGACTTTTTTGGGTCTTCTATTAGCATTGGTGTACCTCCTGAGTGTGCAGGGATGCTTTCTGGCCATTTTGGGGTGATTTGGAGCAAGTTTAGTCGACATGTGCTGTTGACTGTTTTGCAAACATGTGTTTTCCCGCCTAATTTTGCTGTGGGGTGACTCCTGAGTGTGCAGGGATGCTTTCTGGCCATTTTGGGGTGATTTGGAGCAAGTTTAGTCGACAGCCTGGTCGACATGTGCTGTTGACTGTTTTGCAAACATGTGTTTTCCCGCCTAATTTTGCTGTGGGGTGACTCCTGAGTGTGCAGGGATGCTTTCTGGCCATTTTGGGGTGATTTGGAGCAAGTTTAGTCGACAGCCTGGTCGACATGTGCTGCTGACTGTTTTGCAAACATGTGTTTTCCCGCCTAATTTTGCTGTGGGGTGACTCCTGAGTGTGCAGGGATGCTTTCTGGCCATTTTGGGGTGATTTGGAGCAAGTTTAGTCGACAGCCTGGTCGACATGTGCTGCTGACTGTTTTGCAAACATGTGTTTTCCCGCCTAATTTTGCTGTGGGGTGACTCCTGAGTGTGCAGGGATGCTTTCTGGCCATTTTGGGGTGATTTGGAGCAAGTTGAGTCGACAGCCAGGTTGACATGTGCTGCTGATTGTTTTTCAAACATGTGTTTTCCCGCCTAATTTTGCTGTGGGGTGCCTCCTGAGTGTGCAGGGATGCTTTCTGGCCATTTTGGGGTGATTTGGAGCAAGTTGAGTCGACAGCCAGGTTGACATGTGCGGCTGATTGTTTTTCAAACATGTGTTTTCCCGCCTAATTTTGCTGTGGGGTGCCTCCTGAGTGTGCAGGGATGCTTTCTGGCCATTTTGGGGTGATTTGGAGCAAGTTGAGTCGACAGCCTGGTCGACATTTTGTAAGGGGCAGCCATTTTGTGAGGGTCAGCCATTTATACATGTATGGTTTTTTTTTTTATAACAGAGATGTCAAGGGACAAACAAACCCGATCCGCCCCTTCCCCCACCCCCTCGGATATATCCCTGCAAAGCAATGAGGAGTGGGAGCCAACCCAGGAGGCGGATGCGACCGACCAGGCATCTAGTGACCAGCCGCGGTCGTCAAGGGCCCATGAGAAGTCCAAGAAAAAGCCTAGTAAAAAGGTACTTAACCACACCTGCAGACACAAATAGCATCAAACTTTACCCACTGTAGTTTGTGCAATGCCATGCACACCTACTGTAATAGGTGCGCAATGCCAGGGATACTGACACTCACAGGTACATACCGATCTTAATAAAAAAAAAATTTATTTTTTTTTAATCCCTAAAGGCAAGAAGCCAGCCAGAGGAGCAGTCGGAGGAGGAAGCCTCTGGTGAAGAAGCAGGACAGAAAAAGCCGCGTGGACCCAGATACACTGAGGCGGAAAACTGTGTCCTAGTGGATTGCGTCGACAGGTCCTACGACGTTTTGTATGGATCAAGGGCACAGAAAACAGCATTTAAGGTAAAGCGGAACATCTGGGAATCCATCGCCAGTCAAGTAACTGCAATTTCTGGAAACCGTCGGAGCACCCAAAATTGCTTGAAGCGGTACAGTGATTGCCGCAGACAGACCAAGAAGAAGATGGGGATTCAGCGCCGACATGAGACAGCTATGGGAGGTGGCCCGGCTCTCAATTTGAAGTGGCTACCCTGGGAGAACGTTATTAGAAGGCGCTTGAACCCTGTCATGGTCGAAGGAGTTCGCGGAGGTGTGGACTCCAGCCGTCCTGCTGGCTTTCTCGAGGAGGAAGAACCGCCCAGAAGACGGAGGAAGGCGGGAGACCAGCCGTCCAAAAGGAGGTCTGATGGTAAGAATACATTCACATGAGCTGTAGTTCCCTTTAAAATTTTTGTATGTGCTAATGTGTTTTTTTTTTTTTTTCAGACAGACCTGCCCAGAGGACATCACCTGCGCACAGGACATCGCCAGCGCACGGACCGTTACCTGTGCAGCAGGCATCGGCAGCAGCGCGCGGACCATCAACTGCGCCGCAAGCATCACGAGCACACAGATCGTCACCTGTGCGCCACAGTTCGTCATCGCGCAGTTGGTCACCTGTGCACCAGACGACATCAGTGCACAGACTATCACCTGTGCACCAGACACCGTCGGCGACCACACCACAAGATGGGCGCCAAACTACAGCTCCTGCGCGCAGGCCATCACCAGATCGTCGTCTCTCCAGGAGCTCTGGGACTGTGACTGAAGAGCCTCAAGACACAACCCTTGTGGACCCATCACTCGATCTGTTTGAGTCTACAGGGTTAACTGACGAAACTTTTCTTGGGTTTGAGGACAGCCGTGCAGATGTATCCAGCCAGACCCTTGAAAAGTCTTCCGAAACGAGGACAAGTGGAGCTCCTGGAGCAGCGGCATCACAGGATGGAGAAGGTTTGTTTGTTTTTTTGTGGGGGGGGGGGGGGGGGGCAGTAGTTGTGTAAAGTTTATCAACTTTTCCAAAATTTATTTTGCAAACAGTGGTGCCACGAACCAGCAGCGGACTAGCTTCGGGGGTTGGTTCGTACTTCAGGCCGGATCTCCTACAGGAGTCGTCAGAGGATGACGAGGTGGAAGTGCAGGATGTTCCAGTTGCTACATCCCTGCGTGAGTAAATTGAATTGTGAACCTTCCAAAAAATGTTTGTTGAATTTGGATAATATTGTCTAATTTTCTTTTCAGCTGCCCAAATGAATGTGGTGGCAGACATCCAGGAAGGGCAGAATCCCTCAACTGTTCAGAGGGTTCACACCCTGGCATCAGAGATTGGGACACGCCAGGATACATACACAAATGTTGTGGGAAGCAGACTGGACAACATTGAGAGGACAATGGAGAAAATGTCCAACAATCTGCATGAACTGCAGAAGACTATTTCCGACAGCACGGCCACAATACTACAGATCATAATTGAAGATCGTAGGGAGAATAGGAACATACTTAACATCATGTCCGATTCCTTGGTCAAGCTTGTGGAAAAAACCACATGTTTGGCAGAAAGCAATAAGAACATGTCGGATAGTCATCGACACTCCGCTTCCAGCCAACAGCTCATCGCAACCACACTGCAGATGATCTATGATAAGCTCCCAGAACCAGCTCATCAACACGCTGGTGATCCACCATATCCGCCGTCTCAAGCCACAAGGACGCATCGTACCCTTCCTCAAGTCCCATCCCAGTACAGTCAGTCACAGATGTACCAGGGATATACAGGGATGTACCCCACCCCCCAGATGCCTCCACCACCAGCCGCACATTCTTCAGCAGCATGGGCACCGAGGGCCAGTCGACATACTCCCCAGCCTCCCAGGACATCCACGCCCTATCAGGGGGAAGAAGAGGATCCGGACAGACTTCCACCATAAACCCGGTCGTATTATTTTATTTTATTTTAAATGTTTTTCATGTATCCCTGTCTTCCCCTCCCATTAGTTTGTTGTTTTTCTTACTATTGTTTTTTCTTTGTTGGGCTTCCCCACCCGTGACCGGGTACTACCAAGGAGCTTTGTGTAGGCATACATGCGCGGGCATGTATGCGGGCGCGTGTGGTAACGGATGAAAGCTCCTTGCGGCTACATGTATGATGGGCCAAAGAGCTATTCTGATACCCCCTTTTTCTTCAAAAAATCCTTTTTGTAATGATGTACTGTAGACTTTCATTGTGTGAATTTACTATTCACTAGTCTGGGTTTTTGACTTATTCATAGGATTTGTGAGGAAAAATGAAGTGGACGGAATAAGATTGTGTTGAGCGTACCAAGGTGAGTAGAACCAAATTTAATTCAAGAAACTTTGAACCGCATGCCTTTGTAGAACAACACCGCCCAGCAATGGCTCATGCTGGGCTGTGTTGTTCCACAAATGTTAGCCTGTCAAAGTGCTGACCACTGACGACACTCTTTCACTTTGAATCGCATGCCTTTGTAGAACAACACCGCCCAGCAATGTCTCATGCTGGGCTGTGTTGTTCCACAAATGTTAGCATGTCAAAGTGCTGACCACTGACGACACTCTTTCACTTTGAACCGCATGCCTTTGTAGAACAACACCGCCCAGCAATGGCTCATGCTGGGCTGTGTTGTTCCACAAATGTTAGCATGTCAAAGTGCTGACCACTGACGACACTCTTTCACTTTGAACCGCATGCCTTTGTAGAACAACACCGCCCAGCAATGTCTCATGCTGGGCTGTGTTGTTCCACAAATGTTAGCATGTCAAAGTGCTGACCACTGACGACACTCTTTCACTTTGAACCGCATGCCTTTGTAGAACAACACCGCCCAGCAATGGCTCATGCTGGGCTGTGTTGTTCCACAAATGTTAGCATGTCAAAGTGCTGACCACTGACGACACTCTTTCACTTTGAACCGCATGCCTTTGTAGAACAACACCGCCCAGCAATGGCTCATGCTGGGCTGTGTTGTTCCACAAATTTTCATTGGAAAAAATGAACAAGTGTGTTTTTACTTTAATATACTTTTTTTTTTTCTTTTCCCCACAGATATCTATATACACAAGAAAAGAATGTAAAGAAGAACAAACTACTTTTTTTTTTTAATTAACTTTCAAACTTTATTAAAAATTTTTTAATCTTCAATAAACTTTTAAAAATAGAAGTTTCCTGTGGTTTTTATTAAAATTTGTAATGCAGTTGAATTGTATGTAAGATTGCCCAGGGAACATCAGGGGATCTGTCTCTTCACGTCCACACCACTTAGGAAGGATACACCGGAAGATCTGTGGAAGAGAACAGTATGAGCTACCAGATGTGGGTAATAGTGTCACCCTGGGACAGGAAAGAAGAGGTAAATACAGACCACACAACACAAGCGGGTTGCAGCGGCCCAAATGCAACCCTCCTGCACTTGCATCACTACACATCCAAACATTCCCTGACCAGCATTGCTGTTTCATGGAATGTTTGGATGTGTAGTGACGCAAGTGCCGGAGGGATGCATTTTGGACATGCCAGGGTGATTTAGGACAAGTGAGTTTTGTTGGTCAATTGCATCTCACCTGAGGTGGTTGTCTGCTACATGGCGGAGGGTCAGGTCCACATCACCAGTAGGTCGCCCATGGAACATTGGGTGAAATGTCGTGTCTCCTCACATCCACGCCACTTGGGAAGATACACCGCAGTACCTGTGGAAGAGAACCGTTTAAGCTTTCAGGTATGGGTGATAGTGTCACTCTGGGGCTGAAAAAGGAGGTACATACAACAGTCCACACAACACAAGCGGGTTGCAGCAGCCCAAATGCAAACCTCCTGCACTTGCATAACTACACATCCAAACATTCCCTGATCCAGCATTGCTATTTCAGGGAATGTTTGGATGTGTAGTGACGCAAGTGCCGTAGGGCTGCACTTTGGACATGCCAGGGTGATTTAGGACAAGTGAGTTTTGTTGGTCAATTGCATCTCACCTGAGGTGGTTGTCTGCTACATGGCGGAGGGTCAGGTCCACATCACCAGTAGGTCGCCCATGGAACATCGGGTGAAATGTCGTGTCTCCTCACATCCACGCCACTTGGGAAGATACAACGCAGGACCTGTGGAAGAGAACAGTATGAGCTACCAGATGTGGGTAATAGTGTCACCCTGGGAATGGAAAGAAGAGGTACATACAGTCCACACAACACAAGCGGGTTGCAGCGGCCCAAATGCAACCCTCCTGCACTTGCATCACTACACATCCAAACATTCCCTGACCAGCATTGCTGTTTCATGGAATGTTTGGATGTGTAGTGACGCAAGTGCCGGAGGGATGCATTTTGGACATGCCAGGGTGATTTTGGACAAAGGGAGTTCTGGGCAATCCATCTCACCTGTGTTGACACGCCGACTGCAACGATCTCCGACGAACCGAAGGTACCTGTCAAAAAATCATACTCACCTTCCAGCGTCCAGAGGTACATCCAGGTCCAGAGAGATAATCCACGTACTTGGCAAAACAAAAAAACGCACACCGATCCAGCGGACTAATGAAAGGGGTCCAATGTTTTCACATCATACCCCTTTCTCCCAAAGGCCGGGACAAATTTTAAACATGTTTTTATTGGTGTTTTTTTTTTGGGGAATAGCAGATCTATTTATAATAGAAGGGATTAGGTACTTTTTTTTTTTGGGGGGGGGAGGCACAAATATAATTTATATATTTTTTTAAAATAATTTTTTTATTGCTGGAACGGTAAAATCAGGGAAAAAAATGGCGTGGGGTCCCCCCTCCAAAGCATAACCAGCCTCGGGCTCATTGAGCTGGTCCTGGTTCTAAAAATGCGGGGGAAAAATTGACAGGGGATCCCCCGTATTTTTAAAACCAGCACCGGGCTCTGCGCCTGATGCTGGTGCCAAAAATACGGGGGACAAAACGAGTAGGGGTCCCCCGTATTTTTAACACCAGCATCGGGCTCCACTAGCTGGACAGATAATGCCACAGCCGGGGGTCACTTTTATGCCGTGCCCTGCGGCCGTGGCATCAAATATCCAACTAGTCACCCCTGGCCGGGGTACCCTGGGGGAGTGGGGACCCCTTCAATCAAGGGGTCCCCCCCCCAGCCACCCAAGGGCCAGGGGTGAAGCCCGAGGCTGTCCCCCCCCATCCAATGGGCTGCGGATGGGGGGGCTGATAGCCTTTGTGTTCAAAAAAAAAGATATTGTTTTTTCCATTAGTACTACAAGTCCCAGCAAGCCTCTCCCGCAAGCTGGTACTTGGAGAACCACAAGTACCAGCATGCGGGAGAAAAACGGGCCCGCTGGTACCTGTAGTACTACTGGAAAAAAAATACCCAAATAAAAACAGTACACAGACACCGTCGACAGTAAAACTTTATTTCACACTACCGACACACACATACTTACCTATGTTCACACGCCGACATCGGTCCTCTTCTCCATGTAGAATCCACGGATACCTGAAAAGCAAAGTTCAATATACTCACCTCAGGGTCCAGAGATAAATCCACGTACTTGGCAAAAAAAGAAAGCGCATTTACCCGCACCAAAAACGGACTGAAAGGGGTCCCATGCTGACACATGGGACACCTTTCCACGATTAAGATCTGTCAGTGACAGCTGTCACTGACAGGTCTCTAAGCCAATCAGGAAGCGCAACTTCGTTGCGCTCACCTGATTGGCTGATCGCTGTGACAGCGCATCGCACAGCTCCCTCCATTATATTCAATGGTGGGAACTTAGCGGCTAGCGGTGGGTCACCCGCCGGTCAGCGGTGACCGGCGGGTGACCCCACCGCTAGCCGCTAAGTTCCCACCATTGAAAGTAATGGAGCGGCTTTGCGAGGCGCTGTCAGAGTACAGACGGCGTCCAGCCAATCAGGTGAGCGCCACGGCAGTAGCGCTTCCTGATTGGCTGAAGGGACATCAGTGACAGGAGTCACGTGATGTCCCGGCATTCGGGGAGAGGGGTCCCATGTGTCAGCATGGGACCCCTTTCGGTCCGCAGGTCCGGTTGTTCGTTTTCTTTTTTTGCCAAGTCCGTGGATTTATCTCTGGAGCCTGTTGAGGTGAGTATATTGATCTTTTATTTTCAGGTACCCCGGGATTCTACATGGAGAAGAGGACCGATGTCGGCGTGTGAACATAGGTAAGTATGTGTGTGTCGGCAGTGTGTAATAAAGTTTTACTGTCGACGGTGTCTGTGTCCTGTTTTTATTTGGGTATTTTTTTTCCATTAGAACTACAGGTACCAGCGGGCCCGTTTTTCTCCCGCATGCTGGTACTTGTGGTTCTCCAAGTACCAGCTTGCAGGGGAGGCTTGCTGGGACTTGTAGTACTAATGGAAAAAACAATATCTTTTTTTTTGAACACAAAAGCTATCAGCCCCCCCATCCGCAGCCCATTGGATGGGGGGGGACAGCCTCGGGCTTCACCCCTGGCCCTTGGGTGGCTGGGGGGGGGACCCCTTGATTGAAGGGGTCCCCACTCCCCCAGGGTACCCCGGCCAGGGGTGACTAGTTGGATATTTGATGCCACGGCCGCAGGGCACGGCATAAAAGTGACCCCCGGCTGTGGCATTATCTGTCCAGCTAGTGGAGCCCGATGCTGGTGTTAAAAATACGGGGGACCCCTACTCGTTTTGTCCCCCGTATTTTTGGCACCAGCATCAGGCGCAGAGCCCGGTGCTGGTTTTAAAAATACGGGGGATCCCCTGTCAATTTTTCCCCCGCATTTTTAGAACCAGGACCAGCTCAATGAGCCCGAGGCTGGTTATGCTTTGGAGGGGGGACCCCACGCCATTTTTTTTTCTGATTTTACGTTCCAGCAATAAAAAAATAAAAATAAAAAAAAAATATTATTTTAAAAAATATATAAATAATATTTGTGCCTCCCCCTAAAAAAAAAAAAGTACCTAATCCCTTCTAATATAAATAGATCTGCTATTCCTAAAAAAAAAAACACCAATAAAAACATGTTTAAAATTTTTTTATTTGTTTTCACCCTCCAAAGTGTGGCGGAGTGAAAATCGCGAATTTGCTGTCTAAAAGCACTGCAGGCGAATTTCCAAACTTGAATTGAATATGCTGGAGGCGAATTGCAGCATCTGTACCATTGCAGAAAAGGCGAATTCGGAAAAAGGCGAATTGAGAAAAGGCGAATTTTGACGGGCCGTTTTTTTGCGAAAAATGACTGCACTGCATAGGCGAATTGATTTTTGGAGGCGAAAACGGCCCGGAATTCGCCTTTTTTGCCAATTCGCCCGCTATTGCATATACCCCATAAAGTCCAAAGAGGTGGAGACAAACTGTTCATAGCATAAATTTAAGTAACAGATATAAGAAACATATTTTCGACATTACAATGAAAGTGAAGAGATATTGAGAAGAGAAGGATATTCTCTACTATCTGGGTACTTCCCATTTCTAGTGGTATAGTTGGTAAACCACTTGCTATGATGGTGCTTTGAGAAAATCCCCCACAAGATAATCTCACTATGAATGGAGATATGGAGTAGTGCACGTTTCTAGTGGAAAGATTACACCTATTAGATTAGATGGACTAATTAAATCTTATAGCAGTGATATAGTTGGCTATTCACTTACATAAAAACAATTATAGGGGATCTTCTTGTCAGATATTTCTAGTTCGTAATTCGCGGTCGATATTTCTACAAAACATATATAATGCAACTAATAAAGAATTGGTACGGTTCCCAATTTTTTTCTTTATTGTGGTGTATCCCCGTACTTACATTTATTTATAGAAAGACCGGTTATACTGTATCTTCCGTGGTTAGTAGAATACCACAAGGTGTCTAGATAGATTAAATGGCACTTATAGTGATATTATTCAACATAGCCATAATCTAAATTAGCTAATAAATAAATCTACTTACTTTAAGGCAAAACCAGATCAATGACACCAAACAGGTTATCCAGAGGGAAAGATAATCCCCAGCTGAAATAAGTATAGACATTCATATCACTCTCAATAAAGTGAAAAACCTATTAGGTTAGATTAAGGGCCATAATAGTCTACTCACAGTGAAGGATTCTGGATGTGTATCTGCCTCCTCTCCTGGATGTCAAGTGAACTGGAGAGTCTGGGTCTGGCCTATTTATACCCATATACGTGTTACCTCACTTCCTGTTTCTTTATGATAGGTGGATCTAAAAAGGTTAGATATATGCATGCCCAACTTCCAATAATAATAGATCCTTAGTATTGACTTTAAGATAAATTTATACTTAAAAGGAATCTCCAATTGTGGTTTAAAACATTCGTTTAACCTAAATCTAAGCACAGAATGCATTTATGTTTTATATACACCTTATACACACAGCCTGAAGGTAATTTTAGCCAATATTTTTTAGAACTTTGTGCATTAAACAAAGTGTATCTACATTCACACAATTAATTTATGTTTCATATACACCTTATACACACAGCCTGAAGGTCGTTTAATACAATATTTTTAATAACTGTGTGTATTAAACAAAGTTTGTGTACATTGAGCCATCAAAAAACAAAAGTTTCACTATCTCACTCTCACTCAAAGTCCATATTTCGGAATATTCCGTATTTCGGATATTTGGATATGGGATACTCAACCTGTATTGACTTTAAGATAAATTTATACTTAGAATCTCCAATTGTGGTTTAAAACATTCGTTTAATGGCCTGGATATCGGACTTCCGCCCTGCGTTCCACCTAAATCGTGGTGGAACGCACGGATATCCGCCCTATGTTCACTTCCTGAGAAGAAAGTAAGTGGGTCATTCCGGGCACTGTATTGATTACACCCAAAAACTTATTAAGCCCAGAGAGGGAGAAACTTATTAAGCCCAAAGAGATGTGCTTTGAACCCGGGATTCTTTTGTATCCCGTTCGAAGCTAAAGCAACTCATCCCGCCGTGTGCTCCAACCACATCGCGGGTGGAACGCACCGCGTCATATCAGGAAGTGAACATAGGGCGGATATCCGTGCGTTCCACCACGATTTAGGTGGAACGCAGGGCGGAAGTCCGATATCCAGGCCATTAAACGAATGTTTTAAACCACAATTGGAGATTCTTTTTAAGTATAAATTTATCTTAAAGTCAATACAGGTTGAGTATCCCATATCCAAATATCCGAAATACGGAATATTCCGAAATATGGACTTTGAGTGAGAATGAGATAGTGAAACTTTTGTTTTTTGATGGCTCAATGTACACAAACTTTGTTTAATACACACAGTTATTAAAAATATTGTATTAAATGACCTTCAGGCTGTGTGTATAAGGTGTATATGAAACCTAAATTAATTGTGTGAACGTAGATACACTTTGTTTAATGCACAAAGTTCTAAAAAATATTGGCTAAAATTACCTTCAGGCTGTGTGTATAAGGTGTATATAAAACATAAATGCATTCTGTGCTTAGATTTAGGTCCATTCACCATGATATCTCATTATGGTATGTAATTATTCCAAAATACGGAAAAATCCGATACCCAAAATACCTCTGGTCCCAAGCATTTTGGATAAGTGATACTCAACCTGTACTAAGGATATATTCTCATTACTGGAAGTTGGGCATGCATGTATCTAACCTTTTTAGATCCACCTATCATAAAGAAACAGGAAGTGAGGTAACACGTATATAGGTATAAATAGGCCAGACCCAGACTCTCCAGTTCACTTGACATCCAGGAGAGGAGGCAGATACACATCCAGAATCCTTCACTGTGAGTAGACTATTATGGCCCTTAATCTAACCTAATAGGTTTTTCACTTTATTGAGAGTGATATGAATGTCTATACTTCAGCTGGGGATTATCTTTCCCTCTGGATAACCTGTTTGGTGTCATTGATCTGGTTTTGCCTTAAAGTAAGTAGATTTATTTATTAGCTAATTTAGATTATGGCTATGTTGAATAATATCACTATAAGTGCCATTTAATCTATCTATACACCTTGTGGTATTCTACCAACCACGGAAGATACAGTATAACCGGTCTTTCTATAAATAAATGTAAGTACGAGGATACACCATAATAAAGACAAAAATTGGGAACCGTACCAATTCTTTATTAGTTGTATTATATGTGTCTTGTAGAAATATTGACCGTGAATTACGAACTAGAAATATCTGACAAGAAGATCCCCTATAATTGTTTTTATGTAAGGGAATAGCCAACTATATCACTGCTATAAGATTTAATTAGTCCATCTAATCTAATAGGTGTAATCTTTCCACTAGAAACGTGCACTATTCCATATCTCCATTCATAGTGAGATTATCTTGTGGGGGATTTTCTCAAAGCACCATCATAGCAAGTGGTTTTCCAACTATACCACTAGAAATGGGAAGTACCCAGATAGTAGAGAATATCCTTCTCTTCTCAATATCTCTTCACTTTCATTGTAATGTCGAAAATATGTTTCTTATATCTGTTACTTAAATTTATGCTATGAGAAGTTTTTCTCCACCTCTTTGGACCTTATATCTACTCAATTTGTTAAATAAATTGTCAAAAGAAAACATGATACCAACTGATGTATCCTATTTGCTCTTTTTGTTCTTTCTCTCTCTTTCCATTTACATCACCAGCTATTACCTGTACCCCTGATGAAGTCCATAGCGGACAAAACACGTTGGGTTCTATGAAAAAAATTATTGTAAAGTACATTGTTTCTGCATATATGTGTACTGTGCGTATGAAACACTGCATTTCTGTACCACAATTTTAATTTTGGTTTTATTAAAAATTCTTGTCTTTTTCGGGTCATGCTGGTTCGATTTTAATTTTAATTTTAATGATAATTTAATTTGTGTGCCCTCTGAATACTGTATCTTTTATATATATATATATATATAAATATATATATATACATACATACACTGTATATATATATATAGTGTTACACAGAATATACAATTTGGTATTTTTACTGTGTGTTTCAGTCACCTCATACCGCTTAAATCCTCCACCTTGGGCAGCATTCTCAAGTCTGCTGAGTACACTTATGACACATCTTATGCCCCCTGTGGGACCTCCAGTGCCATTGCAGCCACATATTGTCCCTGTAGTTAATCCGCTCTGGGCAGATACTCTGCCTACTCAATTACAACAATTAAATTAATCCTTGGTTAGACAAAAGTCTACCCCACACCCTTCTGGGGCCAATGGGTCATCTAAAAGGGCCATTTCTTCCTCACAATCCAGTAATATTTCGTATAATTCTTCAGATGAGGATGGGGAATATACTGATCCGTCAGACACTGATACAGTTGCTTCTGATGAGGAATCTACAACCCAGGTTGATGTTCCTGACCTAGTGGAGACTATTAAGCTAATTCTTCAAATAGATGATGACATTGAGCCTACTACTGCGTCTAAGAAACCTGATAAGCTCAAACTTCAGAAGGTTGCTAAGGTAGTCTTACCACATTCTAAACACTTAATTGACATACATCAGGAATCCTGGTCGTCACCAGGAAATACATTTTCCCTGTCTAAAAAGTTGCTAGCTCATTATCCTATCCCTGCGGAGTTGAGTAACAAGTGGGAAACTCCACTGCCGGTGGATTCTCATGTCGCCTGTCTTGTGGTGTCCTCTACTCTGCCTGTCCCCACTGTCACCTCACTGAAGGAACCGACGGATAAGCATGTGGAGGGTTGCCTTAAGTCTATTTACTCTTACTGGTGCGGTACATAGACCTACTATGGCAGCTTCCTGGGCTGCGAAAGGGATTGAAGGAAATTGAGGATGAGCTGCCTCAGGATTTTTCTGACACTGCCAGACAATTTCTTTATTTTATTACCACAGCCTCCCACCATATTCAGGAGGCAGCCTCTGATGCAGGTGTAATGGCGGCCAAGGCATCTACTACATCTATCATGGCTTGTTGAATTATGTGGTTGAGGTCCTGGAAGGTGGACCTGGACTCCAAAAAGACCTTGAAGGTGCTCCCTTTTAAGGGAGACATCCTATCTGGAGAGGATCTGAACAAGATTGTAACTGACTTGGCTACTGCCAAGACTGCGTGTCTCCCAAATACTAATCCTTCTGCTCCGAAGGCTAATAGTACCATCTTTCATTCCTTTTGACCTCCAGGGAAAGCAAAGGGTCAGGCATATCCATGACAGGCTCATGCTTCTAAAACCACTAAGCCTAAATCTAAACAATCCTGGGCCGCCCGTCAGCCTGCTTCCAAACAAGACAAGCCTGCCGAATGACAGAGCAGGCCTCCACCTGGAGGACCCAAGGGTGGGAGGCTGACTTCTGCAGTTCGCCCAGGCCTGGTTAAAGATTACTTTGGACGCCTGGGTGCGGGAAGTTGCCTCTCATGGGTATGCTATCTCTTTCAAGAGATGTCCCCCTCACCAGTTCTGCACGATGGTTATCCCTTCGGATCCATTAAAAGCAAAAGCTCTACACTAGGTTGTACAATCCCTCCTGGACACAGGAGTGGTAGTGCTGGTACCTTTGTCTCAGAGAGGCAGGGGATACTATTCGACCCTGTTTCTAGTTCCAAAGCCAAATGGGTCCTTCCGGCCTATACTCAACCTCAAATCATTGAACAAGTTTGTGAGAGTATCCAAATTCCGTATGGAAACTCTGCACTCTATAGTGCTGGCCATGGAACCCAAAGACTATATGGTATCCCTGGACATACAGGATGCCTACCTGCACTTACCTATTGCCATGTTGCATTAGCAATATCTGCGGTTTGCTATTGGCATACTACATTATTAATTCCAGGCACTGCCTTTTGGATTGGCCACAGCCCCTCAGATTTTCATCAAGGTCATGGCCGTGATGACGGCTCTTCTCCGCCATCAGGGAATTAGGATCCTGCCATATCTGGATGACTTGCTGATCCTGGCGAACTCCCAAGAGGTTCTCCTCAGTCATCTGGAACTGATGATCCAATTCCTACAAGCACACAGGTGGCTCATCAGCTGGAAAACATTCTCGCTGGTCCCTGCTCGGAGCATGGTGCACCTGGGGGCACTACTGGACACACACAACCAACGATTGTTTTTGTCTCCATAGAAAGTCTTGAAAATTTAGGACAGGATCAGATATTTCCTCTCTCGCCCAAGAGTGTCGATACACTCAGCGATGCAAGTACTAGGCCTCATGGTTTCGGCTTTCGACATGGTAGAGTACGCTCAATTTCATTCCACCCTCTGCAGAGGTTAATACTTTCCAAGTGGGATGGCCTACCTCATCAGATTAGGTCTCAAATGATCTCCATGACTCCGGAGGTTCATCTGTCACTGAGCTGGTGGCTACAGGACCAACAGTTGAGCAGGGGCAGTCCCTTCTGGATCTCCTACTGGGTCCTCCTGACAATGGATGCCAGTCTGCAGGGTGGGGTGTGGTGTTGGATCAACACTCTCGCCAGGGTCGGTGGACCAAGGAGGAATCTCTCCTCTCAATAAACATTCTGGAATTGCGGGCAGTGTTCAATGCGTTGACACTGGCCCTGCCTCTGGTACAGAACAGGCCTGTTTCAGTACAGTTAGACGCCACCACGGTGGCATACATAAATCATCAAGGCGGCACTGGAAGTCGCATGGCAATGCTGGAAGTGTCAAAAATCCTCCGTTGGGCAGAACGTCATCTGCCAGCAATATCGGCAGTGTTCATTCCCGGAGTCCTCAACTAAGAAGTGGATTTTCTCAGTCATCAGGACGTTCACCCCGGAGAGTGGAGTCTTCACCCGAAAGTCTTTCAACTCCTAGTGGACAAGTGGGGCCTACCAGATGTAGACCTGATGGCGCCTCGACACAATCACAAGGTTACAGTCTTCAGATCAAGGACAAGGGATCCTCAAGCAGCGTTCGTGGATGCACTTGCAATTCCGTGGAACTTTCGGCTGCCATACATGTTCCCTCCAGTGTCACTCCTGCCCAGGGTACAAGAAAGAAAGATGAATACTACTTCTAGTCGCTACAGCATGGCCCAGACAGCATTGGTTCACAGACCTGCAGGGTCTATCGATAGAGCGTCCTCTTCTACTTCCTCAATGCCCAGACCTCCTCGTTCAGGACCCTTGTGTCTATCCGGACCCGGTAAGACTGGCTTTGACGGCATGGCTCTTGAAGAGTCACTCCTGAGGGATTCTCTGAGGCGGTTATTCAAACTATGTTGAAGGCCCGCAAATCGGCTTCTACACAAATTTATTACAGGGTCTGGAAAGCTTACTTCATATGGTGTGCTGCTAAGAATTATGATGCCTATTCACTTAGAACTTCTAGGCTTTTCGCTGTTCTGCAACAAGGCTTAGATTTAGGCCTTTGTCTGGCCTCCCTCAAGGCTCATTCTGTATCTCTGCCTTGTCGGTGTGGTTTCAGAGGAAAATTGCGTCTATTCCTGATGTTCATACTTTCACTCATGGTGTTTTATGGATTCAGCATCCCTGTGTCCCTCCTGTGGCTCCATGGGATTTGTCTGTTGTCTTAAGTGCCCTACAAGAGTCTCCATCGGAATCTCTTGAGTCTCTGGATCTTAAATGTCTTACACTTAAGGTCATGTTTTTACTGGCTATTGCCTCTGCTAGGAGGGTGTCGGACTTAGGCGCTTTGTCCTGTCGTTAACCCTTTCTGATTTTTCACTGGGACCGGGCAGTTCTTCAAACTCGCCCTGCTTATCTACCTAAGGTGGTGTCATCTTTCCGGTCTTTGGGATGTGGTATGGGCTCTCCATATTTAAGTGGAGAGGACTGCCTCTATTAGGAGGTCAGATTCTCTTTTTGTACTTTTTGTTTTTCCCAAACGTGGCTGGCCTGCGAACAAGCAAACATTGGGGTTCATTCTGACCTGATCGCTCGCTGCAGTTCATCCCAGCGCAGCGATCAGGTCAGAACTGCGCATGCGCCGACGCCGCAGTGCGCCGCGCATGGCTAACAGCCGACGGCTGTTGTTGCCTAGGGATTGCCTCTGCCTGATTGACAGGCAGAGGCGGTCGCTGGCCACGAGGGGACAGCACAGCAGCATTTGGCCGACATTTTGTGGGCGCAGTCCGGCCAACGCAGGCGTGGCTGGACCATGGGGAGGCGGGCCGCAGCAGCTGCGTGATGTCACATGCAGCCGCTGCAACACGGGCAGCGTGGAGTAACTCCCGGCCAGCCGCAGGAGCTGCGCTGGCTGGGAGTTACTCTTCAAGTACAAAAGCATCATCGCTCTGCGATGCTTTTGTACTTGTGCGGGGGGGGGGGGGATGGGGGCGGCCTGACATGCAAGACGGACTAGCCCTGTGCTGGGCGTCCCCCCGCATGTCAGTGTAAGTGATCGTAGCTGTGCTAAATTTAGCACAGCTACGATCAGGTCAGAATGACCCCCATTGGCCAGATGGATTAGAATGGTGATTGCACAAGCATATGCACAGGCTAGTCTTCCAGCTCCTTCTGCTATTAAAGCCCATTCTGCTTGGTCTGTTGGACTTTTTTGGGCGGCCCGCCGAGGCGCGTCCACTGAACAATTGTGCAAGGTGGCTATGTGATCCTCAGTGAACACGTTCATTAGGTTCTATGCCTTTGATACTTACGCCTCCCAGGATGCTTCCTTTGGACACCGGGTTCTTATGCTGGCTTCGGTGTGTCCCCTCCCATGAGCAACTGCTTTTGGACATCCCCGATGTATTCCCTGTGGAATCCCAATGTACCCCGTGGCAGAAAAGGATATTTATCGTAGACTTACCATAGTTAAATTTCTTTCTGCGAGGTACACTGGTTTCCACGGGACACCCACCCTGATGCACTTAGCTTCTTTGGGTTTGTATGGAATTAGCCGCTAGTCCCTTCTCATGTCGTGAGAATGTGGTTCTATGTGACTAACATAGATTGTAAGCTTGCGAGCAGGGCCTTCCTACCTCTGTCTGTCTGTTTTTACCCAGTTTTGTTCTATTACTGTTGTTCTAATTGTAAAGCGCAACGGAATATGCTGCGCTATATAAGAAACTGTTATTATTATTATTATTATTATTATTAATAACAACTAACATCTACCGTCTCTTTTACCTGCTACTGCATTGGACTGATTAATGAAACTGAGCTCCAGTGCCTGGTGGCGGGGTTATAGAGGAGGCGGTGCAATGCATCCTGGGAACAATCAAAGCTTTAGCCTGTTAGTGCTTCAGATCAAGATCCAACTCTACACCCCAGATGTATTCCCTGTAGAATCCAGTGTACCTTGCAGAAAGAGATTTAACCATGGTAAGTCTACCATAAATCTACTTAATTGTGTGTGTTAGAAAGTATTTCTTTAGTACAACATTGCAAGAATATAAATACTTGGAAACATTTCTCTTAAACACATTTTTAAAAAGAAGTAATAGATAATATTGTGCAAAATGTGATACATTCACCTAAAATAATGTTTTGGCTGAGTTGACACAAATTACTCCTAGAATGAAACAAACAATGATGTATCTGGTATGACGGTAAAAATCTTTTTACAGCTAATTAAGCTATTTTGTGTTTGCGATGATCTAACCTAGCTATGACTTGATAAATGTCAACTGAGGCGCTTAGACATCCATAAGGCAATTAATAACAGGGATTTCCTTTTTTGTTCTATACTCATCAGTGAATACACAATAATGGAATCCCCAGCTCTATTATCATAAATGTCCCTATTTTTAAAGACCATTTATCACCCATATACAGTGAGTGCAGGCATTTTGAGACTTAAGCCAATATTCACAAGAATGCCTCTTAAATGCACTTGGTACCTCATTAATATTGTTCAAGAAGTACAGTACATGGTGATGTCACTTGCTCTGAATAAACTGTTAGGCTGCATTCTCATGAAATCTGGTTCAGTGTAATTGTGTTTAAATGCAGCCCTTGTCATGACTTTTTGATTTGGATCATATTACGTATATGGACTTTGGTAATGTCCTACTTTAATAGAATAGAAATCCAGACAGCCATTAAAACCTATACAGGTGTCCAAATAAAATCATAGTGTTGATATGGTGTGCAGCTTACTCATTTTTCATAGGCCAGAAATATTGACACATTCTCTGGTTGTTTTAACATTCTAACCCTTAAGGGAATAGCTGAAATGTTGGCAGAGATTGGCAATCCTGAGGGATTAGGGGGCTAAAGTAAAACAAAAGGTAATTGAGAGGACAAGTATCCTAGCTGAGCTATTTGATAAAACACTTGACCTAGTTTTGTCATGTCAGACCATTTCTATTATCCCTTTTATTATTGTTGAATATACAGTTTTAGGGGCTTAGGAAACATTGGTATAATGAGAGGAAAACTCTACATTCATCTATTTTTCGGATGAATTAAAATATTAGCAGACAATTATGATGAGATAAGACTAATGCATATATGTATATAACATATAGAAAAAAAGGAAAATGACACTGCAGTATATATCTTTCAACACAATTATGCTTGTTCAGCATGTCACATCAAGCTCTTTCAAGCAAACAAAATGGTAATACAAATACAGTAGTTAAGTATTTAAAAGGTCATAAAATACACCAAACAATTACTGAAATGACATCACTAGATAGTTGTTTGGTGACTGATCGCCACACATTATAAGTATCTCAAAAAAATAAGTGATTGCAGAATTCAGGAGGAATATGTGGTCTTCATATACAGTATGAAGTATTTAAATCATTTTTAGTCTGTTACTGTAGTTTATAAAGTGAATATCTACGCTAGAGAGTTTTCCTCGCTGTACACTTAACTTACCCCATATATGGTTTACAATAGACAGAACTCTAATAAAGCTTTATTTTTCTGTTTTGTTTAATGATATTTAAATTACACTGATGGATTGCAATTTGTCAGTTAGCAACTACAGATATGGGGGTACATTTTGTAGGGTGCGAGAAGCCAAAGGTGACGGAAGTGTGTGTGAGAATGCCTGTATTTTTAAAGCTGCAATCATTTACAAGGTAAAACCAACCTGAATTTGCTTTGTAAATGATTGGCGCCTTAAAAATACAGGCATTCCCACACAAATTCCCGCACCTCCGGCTTCTCACACTTACATTTACCCAATGGAATCTATTTTTAATGCATTCATATATCGGTGGAAATTTACTAAGCTTGCGTGTTTATTCGAGTTTGCATTTTGATCTGAAAATGCAACTTGGTAATTTACTACACAGCAATCACAGCAATCACAGCAGAGTTTAACTAAGTCATAATCACTTTCACATCTGACAGCACAAATATGAATCAATAGACCATCGATCAAACAAATTTAGATTTTCACATGCACCTTCTACAACACGGAAATTTACCAGGAATTTGTATTCTCCAATCTCTGCCAACAATAGCCAAACAATGACACAAAATGATATAATTTGTATAGCAATATAACTTTCAAATAGAACTGCTTTTGACTGGCGTGTTTGTAGAATCCTGCACGGATCAGTGAGATGTGTAAAAATTTGTTAAATAGTTTTAAAAAAAAATTAAAAAAAAATTGTGTGGAATCCCCTTTCCTGAATATAACCAACCCTGGGCTTTTTGAGATGGTCCTGCTTGTTAAATTACTAGGGGAAAAATGCGTACGGGGTTAACAATATTTTAAAAACCAGCACCGGGCTCTTGGAACAGTCCTGGTTCCAATAATACAGGGGGGGGGGGGGGGGGAGGATGTATTTTTTAAACTGGCACCGGACTTCACTAGTCAAGAACATAATGCCACAGCCGGGGGACACAGTTATATAGGTCCCTGCGTCCGTGGCATTACCCCTCCCCCAACTAGTCAACCCTGGCCTGGGTTTCCTGGGGTTACCCTCCAGGCATCCAAGGGCCACGGCTGACCCCTGATGCTATTCCCAGCACACTTTATGGTGGGCGTCAAGCATTAAGTGTAAAATTATGAATAAATATTGTCTTTTGCTTTGGAACCATAGTTCCCAGCAAGCCTCCCCCGCATGCTGGTACTTGGAGAACCACAAGTACCAGCATGTGGGACATTAAAGAGCCCGCTGGTACCTGTAGTTCCACAGGAAAATAAATATTACAATAAACACAGGATATGGACCTGTGATAGTACAACTTTAACCCTGCTCAGGGCTGACTACTTGGGGGGGGGGGGGGAGGGGTAATGCCTCGGTCACAGGGACCTATATAACTGTGTCCCCCGGCTGTGGCATTATCTTCTTGACTTGTTGACTTCAGGAAGCACCCCATTACACTCTCCCCACTAACAATTGCGGACAATATTGTAATGGTGGTAGAATCCTTCAGATTTCTAGGCTCCACGATAGACAAGGATCTTAGGTGGAAGTCTAACATTGATTGCATTGTGGGAAAAGCCCAGCAGAGGTTGTTTGTCTTATGACAACTTAGGGAGTTCAAACTGCCGCAGAAAATTCTGATCCTCTTTTACTTGGAAATTATTCAATCTGTTCTCTGCACCTCGATAATAGAGTGGTTTGGCTTGGCCTCAACTCATGACAGGAACAGACTACAGAATCGTAATGGTAGCGGAAAAAAATCATAGGGACAAATCTCCCGGCAATTGAGAATATCTATCTGGCAAGGGTCACGATGCGGGTGGAAAGGATCATTGATGACCACTTCCACCCCGCTCACATCCTGTTCCGCCACCTGCCGTCTGGCAGACGGTACAGCTTGAGGTTGGTGAGACCTGCTAGACACAGGAACAGTTTCTTCCCCCAAGCAACTATTTTGGTTAATTCGACAATCGCTTAGTCCATTTAATGTCATACACGTAACATGTACTCAAGTACCCCGTCATGCTTATCTTCCCTATGTTATGTCATGTGTTGTATTTTGTCTGAGAGCTGTGGTTATCGGAAACAAATTCCTTGTTTATTATGTACTGATATACTTGTCAATAATCCAATTCTGATTCTGACTAGTGGAGCCCGGTGCCAGTATAAAAAATATGGGAGACCCCTATGTTCTTTTTCCCAAATATTTTTGGAACCAGGACCGGTCCAAGATTTTTTTGCTGCTTTTTAAAATACTGGGAACCCTTACACATTTCCCCCCAGTATTTTAGCAACCAGGACCGGCATAAAGAGCCAAGAGCTTGATTATATTCAGGAGGGAGGAACCAACGCAATTTAATAAAAGAATGTATCTATTTAAATACTTTACACAGTGAAGCCCTGCATGGATTTCACTGATCCGGCTGTGCTTCATTGTGTAATGTTCAGCAGTGTTTTACTAAACTCTCCTGTAAAACACTGCCCTGCAATACGAATGACATCGACATCGGAAAACTCGAATTTCACAGTTTAGTAAATTACTGGTTTTTTGGGGTTATTTTTAAAGTTGCAATTTCACTCGACCGATGCCAGTCGAATTGAATCTTGTCTGAAACCAACATAAACATGAATTTTAGTAAATTTACCCCATTGAGTTATTATTATACCATTTCTAAACTGAAAGTGTTGTTTTTAATACTTTTTATAGGTTGTTAACAAATGGTCAGATGTCATTTTGGGTGCCTGAGTGTACAAAGGGCCTAATTCAGACCTGATTGCTCCTCTGCATTTTGCAGAGGTCTGCGATCAGATAGCTGCCACCCATGGAGAGTGAAAACCTGCCCCGTGCAAGTGTGCGAATGCATGTGTACGCCGTGCGAAAACTTCACCAGTGTACATCTGCAAATCCGTTCACAACTCATGTTTGCTGTTAACTGTGTTACCTTTAAACTACTAGGACACACAGAGTATCTAGTCAAGTGTTTATGTGCCCCCTGAGCCTCTGTTCTGTTGCTTCATTCAGACCATCACATCCATACCTCTGCACTTCCCTGTTTCCCACACATTACAGCTTAGTTCAGTTTATTTCCCCTCTCACACAAGTATTGTAACGCTCCTATTTAAAGTTTGTTTATTTGTCAGTATCCATTTACCTGTTTTGACATGGGAGATGGTCCCTGGAAGATGAGGAATGCTGCAGCCATCACTGAGGACAACGTTGCTGCTGTGTGGGCCACAGTGGCGTGAGGTGAGGTCAGTGGCTGGTGAGGCACTGCAGCCATAATGTCCGCTGTGTCCCGCCGATGTCCCTGCATGCGCTGAAGGTACGCATGCTCCCGGCAAAGTGGATATGGTCTTGCAATGAGGGTGTGGCCTCACAACAAGGGACATGGTCGTATGAGGAGGAGAGGGTGATGCCTTGGAAAGGCAGAGGGTGACAGGAGAGAGATGGTGAAGAGGAGACTGTGATGCAAGGGAGATGCAGTGGGTGACAGGGAGAGGGTGTCAGAGAGAGGCAGTGGGTGACAGGAAGAGGGTGACACCAGGGAGAGGATGACAGCAGTGGGTGAGAGGAAGAGGGTAACACCAGGGAGAGGGTGATAGCAGTGGGTGTTATCAGTGAGAAGGTGGTACTAGGGGAGAGGGTGACGGAGAGAGGCAGTGGAGTGACAGGTAAAGGGTGAAAGAAGAGGGGTAGGGGTAGTGGGTGGAGAGCCACAGGTTGGTCAGGCCAGCTACAGGGGCTTATCATGTGCCTATCTATATAAACAATAATGCAACTTCCTGGCTGCACGGTGCCCGCCTCACCTTGTAGCTATTCTCTGTGATCTTGGCCACGGCTTCAGGGTCCCGGGAGATGGCTCTGGCTGTCTCCTGGTCACCACACGCAGTCACATGGGCAGATTACAGGGGAAAACGCAATATTTATGGAGGGGGGTTTCAAATATTTGATTTTAGTGCAATTGTTGCCAGCCCAAACACATTGCCGTGAGTCCCACCCCCTTCCAGACAGGTCAGGCACCAAGAACACACACACACACACACACACACACACACACACACACACACACACACACACACACACACACCCACCAACAGCACCCCCACCCCTCCATGGAAAGCAAAGATACAAAGATACAAAGATACCAAGAACACCCCCACCCCCTCCAGACAGTTCAGGCACTAAGATCACCAGCAGCACCCCCCCCCCCCTTTCCCTCTCCCCTTCCAGACAGTGCTGGCACCAACATCATACCCCCCCCCATAGGCAGACAGCACAGCTCCACCACAGTCGTCCCTCACCTTCCCATCCCTCCTCCTCCCCTCGGTCCCTGCACTCATGTGGCATGCTTTACTAAATACCGGTGCCGCATCCACCCGCAGCCTGTCCCCCTGGCCGGGAGTGACTGAGCACATCAATGACAGCGCTGCTGAAATGTGCCTCGCTCTCACCTCTCAGCCTGAGAGGAGCTGCAGCTCTCCCTACTTGCCCCCCACCCACGCTCCCCGCGTGCGCTAGGACTCACCAGGGCTAGAAGCCAGGATCCCGGCAGCAGCTCTCCCTCTTCTCAGCACTCCTGGCTCTGCCCTGCACCCCGCCTCAACTGTCACAACATGCGGGGACCGGCGGCAGCGGAGAGGATCCAAGGTAGGGAAAGCGAGGTCAGCGGCATCAACCGAGGAGGAGCTTAGCTGCGTGGGGAGAGGGGTGCAGACACGAAGAGAGGAGGAGAGGGGAGGGAGTGAAATGTCTCCTGACTTCTGGAGCTTGTAGGCAGGGAGCAGTGTCTTAGTGACAGGGGCGTGCTTTCATATGAGCATGCCCCTGTCAGTCAAAGCGGCACTTCTAGTAAGTGCCGCTTTTGCTGCATTTTTTAATGGGCTTTCACTGCCCAGAGCTTGGCCCCGCCCCCCGCTTCCGGACCTTTAACATAGACAACGGGAGGCACCAAGAACGTGCCTCCGAAGCACATTTACAACTTTTTTTATAAAAATGATTAAAATAATATCAGTGCTAAAGGAGATACTTATGACACAGAATATGTCATAAGTATCTTCTTTGTATTATTTTAATTGTTAATGACAGGAGAGGCACTGCCTCCCCTGCCTCCCCTGACTGCACGTTCCTGGTGGGCCATAGTTGCAGTGGATGCCAGGGCCCAGTTAGGAGGAGATAGGTATCTAATCCGGATATTTCTGCTTGATACTCCATTAAAAGCTTGGCCTGAGCAAGGTTTCAGCTTGCGGGTGCCCCAGGATGGTTTTTCTGGCCCATAAACCTACAGTATTTAGGAGCTTGGTGATCTGCCAGACCTGGCCCCCCTGTGATTTCTTTGTGTTCACATAAATCAAGCACAAGCTGTGTGGGAATCATTTTGAGTCATCGAAAGCTGCAGTGGAGATGTTCATAAAGAGTATAGAAGACATACAAGCTTCAGACTGGTCCAGCTGCTTCACCAAGTGGTTTGAGCGCATATAAGTTTGCATAGACTCCTTTGGAAAATACTTTGAATAAATGTAAATGTAAATATTATTCTTTTTGTGCATCAGAAAAATTATTGCACACCCCTCATACATCATCTATTCTGTAATTAACGAAACACACCTTCTTCAATCCACACATACACTTTATATACAGTACATTACATAAGCCATTAACAGTCATTCATTCTAAGACTATATGACCCATATGTGCACGCATTCTTACATAAATGCATCAGACACAGGTCAGGAGGTTTAGGATGGAAGTTGCATCGACTCTGTTTTGCTGAGAATTGTGATGCCAGTCATGATAGGGAGTTACACCTTATCAACTGCAAGTGAGAAGGTACTTATCTGTTTGAAGAATAATTTTGTACAACCATTGAAATTATAAGTTTCTCCTCTCTCCAAGTACTACAGCAACCATATTGAGAGCCTTACTATTTTCCAGACTGTTTGACTAAATATAGGATACAGTCAAAAGGTTGACTATGATAATGTTGACTTTCATGATGTTGACACCATAATGTCAACTGTTTTGTAGCCGACATTGTTATAATGTTGATATGCAACATGCCAACATTGTCAGAATGTCAACATTAGAGTAATGCTGGGTACATACATACTGGCAGATATATTGGCCAATCAATTGATTGGCCAATATATCTTTTGCTGATCTGCAGGTGTGTACAAGCAATATGTCTGTGAAAGACGTCTTTCACGGATATATTGCATCTGCTTTGCAACACAGCAGATGGCCAATATATATGCAGATGTATTGGTGTATCTTTCTGTGTGTATGAACAACCACCATTGGCAGATTTATCTACAGATCGATTGAACTGCAGACATATCTGCCAGTGTGTACCCAGCTTAAGGCTGCAGGCGGAAGTGTTAAGGTGGGTACACACTGATAGATATATCTGCCGATCAATTGATCTGCAGATATATCTATGGACGGATCGGGCAGTGTTCTGTGCATACACACTGCCCGATCCGTCGGGGACTGATATCATGAACTGGGCGGGCGTGTACACACGCCCACCCAGTTCAGCTGTAAATCACTGCCGGCCACTGCAGCATGTGTACGGGCAGCCAGTGATGCACCAATATATTGGTAGATATATTGGCCCTCATTCCGAGTTGATCGGTCGCAAGGCGAATTTAGCAGAGTTACACACGCTAAGCCGCCGCCTACTGTGAGTGAATCTTAGCTTCTTAAAATTGCGACCGATGTATTCGCAATAATGCGATTACTAACTACTTAGCAGTTTCAGAGTAGCTCCAGACTTACTCTGCCTGTGCGATCAGTTCAGTGCTTGTCGTTCCTGGTTGACGTCACAAACACACCCAGCGTTCGCCCAGGCACTCCCACCGTTTCCCCGGCCACTCCTGCGTTTTTTCCGGAAACGGTAGCGTTTTCAGCCACACGCCCCTGAAACGCCGTGTTTCCGCCCAGTAACACCCATTTCCTGTCAATCACATTACGATTGCCGGAGCGAAGAAAAAGCCGTGAGTAAAATTACTTTCTTCATAGTAAAGTTACTTGGCGCAGTCGCAGTGCGAACATTGCGCATGCGTACTAAGCGGATTTTCACTGCGATGCGATGAAAAATACCGAGCGAACAACTCGGAATGAGGGCCATTGGCTGTTGGCTGTGCTGCGGGGCCGGCGCGACATGTCTGTGAACGACGGAGTTTACAGACATATCACCCATACACACTGGCCAACGGACCCGCGTTATATCAGCCGTTCAATAGAATGTCCGATATATTGGCCAGTGTGTACCCGACTTTAGGGTTATGCTACAGGAGAAGGCTATGGTTAGGTTATGGGAAAGGGGAGGGGGGCTAAGGTTAAGCAAGAGAAGGAAAATTTAGGGGAAATATACTTATCAGAACAGTAGAGGACCACAGATCTCACCTGGAAGTGATGGTCACATGACCGCCAAGACCCGGAAAATGCCACTGGAGTTGCCAGGAGAAGGTAAGTCACCACTCGACCACCAGGACATAATTTAAACATTTAAACATGTATACACTTCATAAATGTCTACATGATGACTGTCAACATTGTCAACATAGACATTATGGCCATATTAACATTCTCATGTCAACATGATGAATGTCGACATTTTGTACCAAACCCAATAAATATAATTGATATATTTCTGTCTTTGCACAAAATGGTGTCTGAAAAAGACAGGTTTGCTTGGGGCAATATCACAATTGTCTTGCTCTCCCTAGTCCCCTGGTAAATATTTATAATTCCCTAATAAAATTAGGGCTGGATTGCAGAAAGTTCTTTCTTCCTTGTAGAAAAATCTAAATTATGGTGACTAGCTAACACAGTAATTAGCATGAATGTGTCCCAAGTGTAATCTGACAATTGTTTGCACTGCCTTAGGATGCTGTTGGAAGTATAATGCTCCACTTTTTTCTTTAACTAATCTCTATAACTAAAGAGGTGAGTAAACGTAGGTGTTATATAACAATTTTCTAAAAAAAAATCATTTTGTAGTGGATTTTTCATAAACTATGACCTAGGGATCATAGTAACGATATTGTTTTAAATGTTGGTATTATTTTTACTGATATATTAATATAAGTAGTATAAATAGTATAAGTAAAAAGTTGTAATTAATTTATATTTAGTTGTAAATATCTCAGTTTATTCTAAATGTAACATAACACATTTATCCACTTGATAAATTGTAGTTTTCTCTTGTTATGGACCTTCTGCCCTTACTCACTGGTTCCAGATAAATCAGCACCGGACAGCTCCAAGGGCTCTGACAGGCTCAGCTCGCTTCATGGCCCTCATTCCGAGTTGATCGGTCGCAAGGCGAATTTAGCAGAGTTACACACGCTAAGCCGCCGCCTACTGGGAGTGAATCTTAGCTTCTTAAAATTGCGACCGATGTATTCGCAATATTGCGATTACTAACTACTTAGCAGTTTCTGAGTAGCTCCAGACTTACTCTGCCTGTGCGATCAGTTCAGTGCTTGTCGTTCCTGGTTGACGTCACAAACACACCCAGCGTTCGCCCAGGCACTCCCACCATTTCCCCGGCCACTCCTGCGTTTTTTCCGGAAACGGTAGCGTTTTCAGCCACACGCCCCTGAAACGCCGTGTTTCCGCCCAGTAACACCCATTTCCTGTCAATCACATTACGATCGCCGGAGCGAAGAAAAAGCCGTGAGTAAAAATACTATCTTCATAGTAAAGTTACTTGGCGCAGTCGCAGTGCGAACATTGTGCATGCGTACTAAGCGGATTTTCACTGCGATGCGATGAAAAATACCGAGCGAACAACTCGGAATGAGGGCCCATGTTGTTTCAGTTTGGAGGCAGGCTTTTCCTCCTTCACACTGCCTAAACAGGAGGTTCCACAGGCAGCTTGTATAACATAAAGGAGGGATGGCTCCGTTAACCATACTTAGGATGTTTTCTCTTTTCCTCACCGAGCTAAGCCATACGGGTAAATAAAGGGTATTACAGGACAGATGTTCAGTTATAATGAGCACATTTAAATGTTGAAGCTCAAAACGTTTGGACACAATGTGGAGATGGATGCAGTGTGGGTGTCCAGTCGCCTCCAGTCTCAAATATAGAGTTAATTATATTTTGTGTTTTAGCCTGGAGCACCAGGAATATTCTGTCCCGGGCTACAGTGCTGTAACAATAAAGTATTGAGCATAAAGTAGGACTTACTGTATGGCATCCAAATGTGTGTACATTGTAGATGTAGCATTGGAAACTATATCTGGCAATGCTATGTCTAATGTGTGAAGTTCCAACACTGATCACTGGACGCGATGTGCTAAAACTTGTTTGCTAAATTCCTGTTTTGCTGGCTACCAATATGAGGTTTATTAGAAAGTTACACTATTTTCAAGGCCCATAACATTGCATTCACTTCAACTTTTCCCCGCATGCTGGCCACGCTTCCTTTCCTATGCAGTTCTGAGGGGTGCTGTAGTATACGCTTGCTCTAGGTACCATGACTATGCCTCTGTCTCCCCATGTTTGTGTGGGATTACTCAAGGTACTCCAGTTCCTCCCACAATCCAAAAACTTACAGGTAGGTTAATTGGCTTAAATAACTATAGTGTATTTATATGTGTGTGTACAAATGGTAGGGAATATAGATTGTAAGCTCCACTTGGGCAAAGACTGAAGTAGGGTTGGGTACAAAATCCCAGCAATTACTATCCCGATGGTCCGGATGCTGGCAGCAGCATCCCGATGGTCAAAATCCCTACGGATTCTGGTATTTTATGCCTACCCCACCACTCCCACAGCCTACAATTGAAACAGCGCTGATGAGGAAAAAATTGATCTCTATCACCAGATCAAATGGATTTCAGCAATTGCATTTAATATTCACAATATGAAAAAAAACATAAAAAAATAATAAAAAAATGTTAATAAAAATATATATAAGCAATTTCATAAGCACTTGCCCTGGTCCTCAGTTGATATAACTATATGAGATAGCAGCAAATAGTCTCTAGTCCTGTTCCTATAATGACCACACTACTGTCAAAGCTGTGGGGAACACAGCATAACGTGTTATGTATGTCCATTAATCCTCTGACCTACTGGGATGCATTGGGATCTATTGCAACCTGAACTGGACCTTAACTCTTAAATATTACCTAGCCTAAACACTCCCCCCTCCCGCCCCTTCAGCCTATCCCTAGCCTCTCCACTTAGCTTTATATATGTGTGTATATATATTAGATAGATAGATAGATATAATTAATTTCTGTTCATCCTAAATATCAAACATATCAGTTGGCAAACATCCTGCAAGACCCGTGATGTCACCTCCACTGCCATGTGCAGTATGGTGATGGTATAAATATCAGTAAGTGTTGTTTTAAATGTCTGCACCCTTATGAAAGTGTTCCGATAACACTGAAAATATTGTCCATCACTTTCAACTGAGTTCAGTTAGATCAATTTATGCCTGGTTTTGCTGCATGCTGAATTGTGCTTTTGTCAGCTGTCAGGCTAATCCTATTGGAGGTCATCAACACCTGAATTTATATGTACTAGGGGAGTGCTACTTGAACTGCATAATACATATATATGTATCAGCTGGTTCAGGCCCCAAACTGGGTATCATCATAATTACATATCATTGCCCCAGCTCTCTAGCAGAAGAAAAAGTTATGCACCCTAATCCTAATTGGTGATGTATATTGGAATATATCAGTGATTCCTCAGCTGCAATCCTTACTGTATGTGACCTACACTTAGCCGCACCATTCCTTTCCTGTTCTGCTTTGCCAGGTATAGAGTGATACTGTACATCTGTGCACATGCACAGTATGCTAAGTATCAAAATGTGTGTATGTACATCCAACACTCCATGGGAGAGATTTAATTGTTTTAATGGGCATTCTAAGTAATGGGCACCTGGCGGAGATATTCAATTGTTCCTCCATTCAGGCACAATTGCCATGGCCGCCCATTACTTATTGTGCTTGTCGCACCCTATTGCAAAGGTTTATCCACATGAAGTTGGTTAGGGAGACCAAACTACTGTTTGGGTCTCCAAATTACAGATTTTTCAGCAATTTCTGCTCACCACCTCAGGAGGGTGCTAGCAGAAATATGGCGCCTGTTCATTAACAACTGAATTGCTCTACCAGGAGCCAAAAAAATAAAAATTGAATCTCCCCCAGTGAGTGCAATTATGTTTGGAAATAAAGAACTAGCATTTTAAAAAACCATAAAGTAAAACAAGTGATACTAAGAAAAAATATAATGTTCGAAATAACAGCAGAAGAATAACATTATAATCTATGGACAAAATAGGTCATGAATGTAGCAAGAGGACAAGCACTGTTGGGGCAATAGAATCAGCAGTGATAGGAACCAGAAATTTAGGTCGTGATATGTACATGTTGTGATAAGAACTGGAAAGTCGTGGTCTTTTGTAAGCGGCCAACATGTATAGTTAATTAATGGGCAATAAGGAACTGAAGTACAGTTGAAGTCATGGACCCATTAAAGGAAATGTAAATGTATTTTCAATAAATCTAATTTAAAATTTTACAATTGATTCATATATTTGCTAAGGGACAGCATTGTTGTGACTTTCAATATTTATTGCATTAGCCAACAAGCTATCCTGGTGGGACTTTTGCCCCTATTCATAACCCTTAAATAGTGAATCCAATTAAACCTTTGGCTTACCATAACCCTAATTAAGCATTTGGCAACATACACAGTCTGCAATGTGTTTTATTTTGTACTGTTGGTCTTCAGGCAACATAAAGGTTAATGGAGGCTATTTAATATATAAACCTGTGTGTGTGTACATTAAGTAGGTCAGGGAAAGTTGATCAGATGTGCCTCATTCATTATTCTCAGTAATGTTCCACTGTATAATCATCTTCTGTATTTTAATGTGTTTACTCTAATTCAAACAAATGTTATATCATTTATAAAAAATATGAGGTTAATGCATTGCTTGCTACTGCTGAATGTGTGACCACATTAAAATGATTAAATATTGTTTGTAAAATTAAATTTATATAAGACTTTCAAATTCTTACGAATAGTCTGATAGTGTTAACATAAGTATGTCATTATTAGTAAAGGTTAGCAAATATCCATTTATTAAAGAATGTTTTGGTATTTTATTTTTGTTGGTTTGTAGACTGCACGACATGTTCAGTATGTAATACCAGTTGCCAGGATGCTGGCAGTCACATGACCGACAGAAGCAGCCAAACACTAAAGATCCCGACACCGGACTGGGTAAGTAGTTTAACCCTCCCACCACCCCTACCCTAAACCTAGTGCTTCTGGGGTGGCAGCTATGGCTAACCCTTGGGGGGGGTGGGGTTATGGCTGCCCCCCCCCAAGTGCCTAACCCTAACCCTCCCCCCAAAGCCCTAACCTGGACCCCAATACTTACCATCGGGATGTCCGCTGTCGGGATTCCAGTGTTGGTCGCTTGACTGCTGGCATCCCAACCACCGGGGTGCCAAATGCATATTAGATTTACAATTATAGGGATAGGGTCATTTTTAAAAGTGCAGCATTACATATCATTGTCCTAGTTTTTACCCTGGCAATAATAAATGTGTGCGGTTACTGCAGATTATGAAAACAGAGGAAATCCCACCATAAAAATTGTCAGAAAAAAGAAACTGATCAAACCTCAGGCAGTTTGACCTACAATATCTTGCCTTTCAGTATATGTATCAAGCCAGCCCCAGGTCACCTGGCACCCTGTGCAAGAATGTTAGCTCGTGCTCCCCCCTCCCCACCTCCTCTCCATCCAACTACTATAATTAATACTTTTATTTACCGAAAAAATATATTCCAGATTTTAATTAAACACTGCCCCCATTGCCTACATACATGTGATGTTGTATATAATATATAATACATGTGCTGGCTGCCTTATAAAAGGATCAGCAGCCACTGCTATGCGTATTAATGACCTGCCAGCTGCCGAAGCATAGGAGATATCACTCTGCTTGCCTATCATCTTCTATAAGCCCACCCCCAGAATCCTGTGAGTCAATGGGAGTCTGGAGGTGGGCTTATAGAAGATGATAGACAAGCAGAGTGATGTCTACTGTGCTTCGGCAGCTGCCAGGTCAGTGATACACTAATTTTGGGCCCATAATGTGTAAAAATGTTAGCTGCGACCCGGACCAAGACCTTTGGTGATGCGGCGGTGTGACATCACAACCGCACAGTGCAGCCTCTACATCACTGAGGCTGCACAACTCATAGTGTTAATTCTGCCCACTGCTGAGGGCAAGGGGAGGACTGAGCTCTTCTCCTCTGCAGTGGTGCCTACAGGTTTGGTAAGTCTTTTGCGAAGGGCAGGTTTAATGTGTGTGTTTTTTTTTTTACTGTGGGGGTCATTGTGTTTATTTATTTTTTATTATGGGAGGCGTGGTTTTTTCCAGTGTGGGCCAATGTGTTTGCTTTTTTAGTTTTTTCTTTATTTACTGTGGGGGCCACCGTATTTTATTTTTTTTCAGTGGGGACCAATGTGTTTTATATACTTCCTATCATGGGCAATGTGTTTGTTTTTTTTGGCTATCAGGGTCAGTGTGTTTTAAAATTTTCTGACAGGGCCAATGTGAGGGATTTGAGTGGACAAAACTGGGATGTAAGTATTTTCCTACATGGCTATGTTTTTCCGCATCTTTGGCGCATGTAAAAGTTCCACCTCCAGCATTCAAAAAGTTGATGGTAAACTGTCTTTTGCTTTTTGTCTTTGCAAGATTGTTACCCTCTTCCTCTGCACTGGCTGGTATAACAGATTCCCCATCTTTTTAATATGATATAATAGTGTCAGTGAAACTCCATTTGGCTTTTATTTAATTTTATTTAATAATTGTGCCCCATTTGCTTTTTAATAAATAATTGTGCCATATACTGTAGTTTTGAAAAGATGAAAGACGATTTCTATGTATGAACTGAACCAGTTCTAACCAGTGCCGTAACTAGACATTTTAGCGCTGTGTGCAAGAAGCATCATCAGCGCCCCCTTCCTATTTAAAATAGGGTCAGTGCGTGCCGTTGGTGCTTGACAAAAATATAGGGGAGTGGCTTCACAGGGAAGGGGCAAGGCCACAAAATAATAGCAATTCCTATTACGCAGCACAGTAGTCTCCATTATCCAAATTACGCCGCACAGTAGTGCCACTTACACACATTACACCAGGTAGAGTCTCCTTTTACACATTACGACAGCAGAGTCCCCATTTTTACATGTTACTGCAGCAGAGTCCCCTCTTTACACGTTACTTACGTCAGCACAGTCCCCTCTTTTGTACACATTACGGCAGCAGAGTCCCCCTTCTTAAACATTACGACAAGACGAGTCCCCTTTGTACACATTATAGCTGCAGAGTCCCCTTTTTACACATTACAGCAGCAGTCCCCCTTTTTACACATTACAGCAGAAGAGTCCCCATTTTTACACATTACATTAGCATGGTCCCCTTTTTACATATTACAGCAGCAGAGACCCCATTTTTACATCTTACAGCAGCATGGTCCCTTTTTACACATTACTGCAGCAGTCCCCATTTTTACACATTACAGCAGCAGAGTCCTCTTATTACACATTACAGCAGCAGAGTCCCCATTTTTACACATTACAGCAGCATGGTCACCTTTTTATACATTACAGCAGAAGAGTACCCATTTTTACACATTATGGCAGCTTGGTCCTTTTTTACACATTACAGCAGCAGTCTCCATTTTTACAAATTAAGGCAGCAGAGCCCGTGGGGAGAGGGGGGTTAGAGAGAGAATGAGAGAGAGAGAGAGAGAGAGAGAGAGAGAGAGAGAGAGAGAGAGAGAGAGTGTGTGTGTGTGTGTGTGTGTGTGTGTGTGTGTGTGAAAGTTTGTTATACATGCAGGGGTGTAGCGTGGGTGGCTCCAGTGGAGCGCGAGCTCCGGAAAAGTTAGGGTGTGCGCTGCCGCCCACCCCCATACTCTTCCCAAGGGCTACCGTACTGGCAGCCAGAGAACAGGAGAAGCAGGGGGCGCACACGAACTCGAAGAATAGGTAGGGAAGAACAGGGCAGGCCAGAGACAACAGCAGGAGACACTGACAGCTGGCACATGCCGGAGCTCTGCCCACCCTCTTTATATGTCTCACTGTCTGCTTGTAGCTGTGCAGCAGGGTTACTTTTGTCCTGCCCAGGCTGCTGTGGCATCTCTCTGCCCCGGCTGTTGCAGCAGCACTTCTCTCTACATTGATGTTGCAGCACCTCTCTCTGCCTCTCAGGAAATTCTGGGACATTATTTTCATTGAAGCACAGTGGAATTATCAGGTCTGGGATATCAGTTCTAGGGTTAAGGCATTGGGGACTATGAAATAGTGTGTGTGTGTGTGTGTGTGTGTGTGTGTGGGGGGGGGGGCAATTTTGATGCTGTATTTTCATTGAGAGTTTAGGGTGGGTTTGGGTATGTGGGGCATTATTTTAGCTCCACAAGGCCTACAACCACCCTTGTCACCAATTTAGGATTTTTAAATATTGTTTCTTTTCAAATGTAACATGCCACCACGTGTTGGCTAGGCCCCCAATTCAGTATTCAGTATAGGGGAGGGGGGCACCAAAACATGCCCTTGCTCCGGGCACCATTGCGCATAGCTACACCTCTGTATACATGTGATCTGGCACCATCAATTAAAAAATGCATTATCAGACCAATATCAGTCGGATCCCCCAGTCAGATCCTCCTTCCCCCATTCCGCCAGTCCAACTACCTGTGGGCTGCCACTCTGCCACTGCTGCTGTGCCGCTGCCAGCTTCTCAAAGTATGTTTTTTGGCCTGAACAGAGACATTTTGGCCAGAACAGAGACATTTTGTCAGCATGAGAGAAGGAGGGGGGATCCTCTCCTCCCCACCCCTGGTTCCTCCTGAGACCTGCAGCTGCTGCCGGGGATGAGAGATCGCGGTATCAGATCCCCGGCATGGAGCCTGGCTCAGAGTTGAAGTCACAGCCTGCTACCTGCCAGGGATCTGACACCGCAATCTCTCATCCCTGGCAGCTGCTGCAGGTCTCAGGAGGAGCCAGGGGTGGGAAGAGGTGGAGAGGAGAGGATCCCCCCTCCCCCTCTCATGCTGACAAAATGTCTCTGTTCTGGCCGCAGGCCGAGTGGCATACTTTCAGAAGCTGGTGGAGGCACAGCAGCAGCAGCAGGGCTTCCTTGCAGAGGGGTGGCCGGAGGGAGTGTCAGTGTACCAGCGGCCGTGCGGGTGTGCTGGCAGATTGTGCGCCTTCAGTGCATTTGCACAGTGGGCAAGGCATCATCGGCACACACCTAGTTACGGCCCTGGTCCTACTTATGGGAAATCCTCAATCTGAAGGCATTTATAGTATTCAGATGTGATGACATTGGGGCTGGTGCCTTATAAACATGTACAGTAGCTAAGAGATCAGATCACCAAAGATACCTCCTCAATCGAGATATCAGCATCTAATTTTTCCCATTATTCAGGAGTTAGCATAGGGAACTTAGCCTTTTGGAAGCATAAAATGTATTAAATTCTACACCTACTTGATGTCACCAAAGTGAGTCAAAAGGGTAGATGAGTGTAAAGATTTATGAGACACTATGTGTGGTGTACATAGTTCCCATTGCTATATATGTGTTCTGGTGGAAGGTTACAACGGATCTTATTTTGTGTTTGTATTAGTTGGTGTATGAATCTCTTTCTGTGTTCTTTGGTTTCCTTTAGTTTACCAGTAAAGAAGCATGCAACACTTACTGTGTCATGGTTACATAAAAAAACTCTTATTGAAATATAAGTCACAGATTTAACACTGGCGACAAGGATTAAACTCTTCTTCTGCATTGCTCCAGGGATCAGTAGAGCACCAGTGGGCTGACACAGCACAATTGTGGGGTGCAAAAAGGAGCAACTCATTCAGACTGCCAGCACCACCTAACTTGAATAAAAGGAGCATGTGAGTTATATCTTCATTTTCTAAGGAAGGGAGGACTAAGTATAAAGGAAAAATGTCAGGATATATTGGCACAATAGCTGCATTTGATGGTACTATAGAGGACTGAGCTACATATATTGAGAGAGTGGAATTGTATTGTTCTTCTAATTCCGTGCAAGGAGACAAGAAGATGCCAGTCTTACTCAGTGTAATGTGTGCCCAAACATACAATTTGCTGAGGAGTTTAATAGCACCTGAGAAGCCATCCATCAAGTCATTCACTAACATTGTGGACATCTTACAAAAGCACTTAAATCCTAAACCATTAGTGATTGCTGAAAGATTCAGATTGATTCCTTCTGTGACACCTGAAAGTGGAAACCTTTTTAAATACATGGCAGAGCTGAGGAAGTTATCTGAACTCTGTGCATTTGGAACAGGGTTATCAGATGCTCTAAGAGACCGTTTAGTTTGTGGGATGAAAAGTGCAAGTATACAAAAGAAATTGCTGGCTGAGCCTGACCAGACCTTAGAGCGAGCACTGTCCATAGCTATTTCAATGGAGACTGCAACCAGGGATGCATCAGAATTGTAACAAAAGGGACCAGAATGTACTCCTAATCCAGTTCATTGGTATCTGAGACAGTCCTGTGTTTGCTGTGGGAAGTACTCACATGATGCCAGTCAGTGCTGGTTTAAAGACAAAGTGTGTAGAAAATGTAAGAAAAAAGGCCATATTGAAAGGGTGTGCCAGTCAGAGAAAACACCAAACTGCTTGCAAGTATCCAAAGTTCCTGGGAGAAAATGTACAACATCCCAGGTGCATAAAGTAGCCAACAATGAATCAGACTCTACTGATAGTATTGGCACAGAAAAAGGGTTATGCAGCCTAGAGATGCACTCTATGATGGCAAAAGAGCGTCAAGTGATTTTGGTCACTTTGGAAGTAGCAGGTATTGACTTAAAAATGGAATTAGACACAGGCTCTGCTCTGTCAGTGCTAAATGCAAGTGATTACATATGCCTGTTTGCTGCCATTCCTTTAAAGAAAACATCCGTAACACTCTGCACATATACGGGTAAACCGGTGTCCCCATTGGGAAAAATAAAAGTTTATGTGAAATACAAAGGCAATACCCATAAGCTGTATTTGTACATACTTCCACAGGGTGGACCAGCATTATTGGGCTGCGAATGGATAAGGAAAATCCAACTTGATTGGCATTCCATTCACAGGCTACAATCTACTGCATCTGATGTATCCAACAATGACGCAGCTACTAAGGAACTTTCTAAATTGTTAGCTGCCGCACAACCCATTTTCCAACCAGTTATAGGCACGTTAAAGGACATTAAGGCCAGTATAGAGTTTGGATCCACATGCCGTTCCAAAGTTTTGTAAAGCTCGCACAGTACCTTATGATATCCGACCAGCGGTTGAGGAGGAACTACGGAAACTGGAAGGCTCTGGTATACTCTCCCCAGTGGAATGGAGTGAATGGGCTACGCCCATAGTTCCGATAGTAAAGAAAGACAAAATGGGAAGTATCCGCATTTGCGGAGATTTCAAAATGACCATAAATCCAGTACTATGGACTGTGCAGTATCCTTTGCCTAAAATAGAGGACATCTTTTCAGCTCTCTCAGGGGTCGACCGGATCTCCAAAATTGACCTAGCGCAAGCGTATCTGCAGAAGGAAATTGAAGATGCATCCAAGATATATTTAACCATCAATACTCACAAAGGTTTATTACAATATAACCATCTTGTATTTGGACTATCTTCTGCCCCAGCATTATGGCAGAGAGCAATGGATCAAGTCCTACAAGGAATACAAGGTACGCAATGTTATTTGGATTTTATAATTGTAACAGGCAAAGATGATGTAGACCATTTAAATAATTTGGAAAGAGTATTAACCCAACTACAGGAATATGGACTCAGAGTAAATAAAGATAAATGTGCATTTTTCCAAGAAAGCATTTTATATTGTGGACATGTGATTGATAGAGAAGGCCTGCATAAATCAAATGATAAAATTGAGGTAGTACTACAAGCACCCCAGCCCCAGTCTGTGTCACAACTGAGATCTTACCTCGGCCTAGTTAATTATTATCACAAGTTCTTACTAGACCTCTCCACAGTAATACACCCGCTAAATGCCCTACTACCGAAAAATGCACGATGGAAGTGGACAAAAGACTGAGATAAAGCATTTTCAGAAACAAAAAGATTGATTACATCTGATAAAGTCCTTACACATTTTGATCCGAAACTACCCATCAGGCTGGTGTGTGATGCCTCACCGTACAGCATTGGAGCAGTGTTATCACATCAACTGAGAGATGGTAGCGAGAAACCAATAGCGTTTCATTCACGGTCTTTGACAGTGGCAGAGAAGAATTATGTCAAATTGACCGAGAGGCCTTAAGTTTAGTATGGGGAGTGAAGAAATTTCATAAATTTTTGTATGGGCAAAGGTTTACATTAATTATGGATCATCAACCACTGGTATCATTTTTTAACCCCCACAAGGGAGTCCCAGCCATGACTGCTGCTTGGCTTCAACGTTGGTCATTATTCTTGGGTGCTCATACATATGACATTGAGTTTAAAGGAACAAAACTACATGGCAACGCTGATGGTCTATCGCGTTCTCCCTTGCCCCAAAGTGAGAAGGACAGTGGTGGAGACCCCCTTGAAGTGTATCACAATATGTTGATGGAACAGCTACCTATTACCAATGACACTAAGAAACTAGGAAAGACCCAGTACAATCAAAAGTAATGGACTTAACTCTCAATGGTTGGCCTAAACATGGCGATGCACAATAATACGGGTTTTCAGGCAGGAGAGATCAGCTTTCTGTCTGTCAAGGAACTCTATTGTGCGAGTCCAGAGTGGTGCTACCACCTAAACTGCGAAACATAGTTTTGGAAAATTTACATGAGGGTCACCTAGGTACAGTAAAAATGAAGACTCTCGCTAGAAGCTATGTGTGGTGGCCAGGAATTGATGGTCAAATCGAAACTTTGACGAAAGGGTGTGAAGGATGTCAAAGAGTTCAAAATTCACCACTTTAGCCCCGTTACAACCCTGGGAAAGGCCATCTTCTCCATGGCAGCGGGTACATATTGACTTTGCTGGTCCATTCATGGATTGTATGTTTCTTATTGCAGTGAACGTTCATTCAAAAGGCCAGAGGTAATAAAGATGAAATCCACTACTTCTGAGAAAACAATTGCTGTGCTGAGATCCATCTTTGCCAGAAATTATCTACTGGAGCAAGTGTGCAGTGACAATGGGCCACAGTTTGTGTCCATGGAATTCAAAAAGTTCATGCAAGACAATGGAATTAAACATTTTACATCAACTCCACACCATCCAGCCACTAACGGTTTGGCTGAGAGATTTGTTCAAACATTCAAAAAGCTATCAAGTCCATGCACCATGAACATCTACCCTTGCAACAAAAGATTGACAACTTCCTGTTTATATATCGTAGGACTGAGCACTCCACTACCGGTCAACCACCTGCAGTGTTCTTTATGCAACAGAACTTGCGGTCTCAGTGGGACTTGATAAAACCGGATGTAACATAGTAACATAGTAACTAAGGTTGAAAAAAGACAATTGTCCATCAAGTTCAACCTATTTGTGGTCTCCTATGCAGTCTTATTACAGGACTAGTTATTTTTATGTTGGGACTAGTTATATTAACTATAATGCGAGCCAACGCACCATAACCCTGAATATCTTTATCCAATAGGAATTTATCTAACCCATTCTTAAAGGTGTTGACTGAGTCCGCTGTTACTACTCTCTCAGGCAGGGAGTTCCAAACATGTATTGTCCTTACTGTGAAAAAATGTTTTCACCTCAATGTGCGGAAGCTCCTCTCCTCTAACCTAAGCGAGTGACCACGTGTCCTGTGTGCTGATCTTATAGAAAACAGGTCCCTGCCGTGCTCTGTGTATTGACATCTTATATATTTGTAGATGTTGATCATGTCCCCTCTTAGTCTCCTCTTTTCCAATGTAAACATGCCTAGCCTTGCGAGCCTTTCCTCATATTCCAGCGTCACCATGCCCTTGATTAGTTTGCCCGCCTCTGAACCTTTTTGTAATATGGTGTCCAAAATGGCACACAGTATTCAAGATGTGGCCTCACTAGTGATTTTTATAATGGGAGTATAATACTCTCGTCCCTTGCATCAATTCCCAGTTTTATGCATGCTAATATCTTATTTGCCTACTTTGCTGCACTCCTACTTTGGGTACTGCTGCTTAATTTGTTATCTATGTGAACCCCTAAGTATTTTTCCAGTACAGAATCCCCTGATATTACCCCATTTAGTATGTAGGTGTAATTTTTGATCTTGCCCCCACAGTGCATTACCTTACACTTGTCTGTGTTGAATCTCATTCTCCATTTTGCTGCCCATGCTTCCAGTTTAGTTAAGTCATTCTGAAGAGACTCAGCATCCCCCTCCGTATTTATAACCTTAAACAATTTGGTATCGTCTGCGATAACTGACACCATGCTCTCTAGACCTACTGTTAGATCGTTAATGAAAATGTTGAACAAAAGTGGTCCAAGTACAGACCCTTGTGGCACACCACTTAGTACTTTAGTCCAATTTGAAAATGACCCATTGACCACAACGCGCTGCTCCCTGTTATCTAACCGATTACTAACCCAAGTGCATATTGTGCTTCCTAGCCCTATTTCTTGTAGCTTATAGATAAGACGCATGCGTGGTACAGTGTTGAAAGCATTGGCAAAGTCTAAAAAGATTACATCCACCTCCTTACCCTGATCAAGGTTTGCACTTACTGTTTTATAAAAGCCAAGTAAGTTGGTTTGACATGATCTGTCCTTCATAAACCCATGTTGGTTCATTTTAATGATCTTATTTGCTTCAAGGAACTTTTGAATACTGTCCCTTGAGGCAGAAGGTACATAACAAACAGTTTCAATCTGTTTATCAGAAACCTACTCGGTCCTTCCGCATTGGCCAAGAGGTGCTTGTCCGTGATTACAGAGCAGACAAATGGCAACCGGGAATAGTTTCTTCCAAATCCGGCCCTCTGATGTACTTGATTGAAGTTGGAGGAGAATTGTGGCATCGCCACATTGATCAAATAATTGAGGCTGGGAGGAAAACTGCTTGTATGTCGACAGCTGGACATAGCCAAGCCAGTGATGTGGGGGTTTATGTATACCCCTCTGGAACTGATACAGAGACTGTTCCTGACACTGTGGAGGAAAGGTACCCCTCTGGTCAGATACAGAGACTGTTCCCAAACCTGTTATGGAGTCACCTGAGCATGAGGTTCCCTTAGTAACAACTGATTCTGAACCTTCTAGTGTGATTTCTGGAGAACTGCCAGTCACTCTGAGAGCTAAACATCGGTATCCAGACAGAGTTCGTAAGGCACCTCAAAGGCTTGATTTGTAGCCTTCTGGGGTAACGTATACATTGCATAGTGCTAACATTTTTCATGTCTGCATTTATCTAAGTTGGGAGGAGTGTGGTGTATATAGTTCCCATTGCTATATTGTATACAGTATGTGTTCTGGTGGAAGGTTACAATGGATCTTATTTTGTGTTTGTATTAGTTGGTGTATGAATCTCTGTGTTCTTTGGTTTCCTGTAGTTTACCAGTAAAGAAGCATGCAACACTCACTGTGTCCTGGTTATATAAAAAACTCTTATTGAAATATAAGTCACAGATTTAACACTATGTCCTCTGCATGTTTGAGACTTTGCCACATTACAGTAGCTAATAATTTATCCACTGTATTACTCCAATGGTAGAATTTGTGATTAGAGTAGTCAATGTGGACTTTGGCCTGTGAGGCTCAGGTAAGGCAAGTCTAACAAATTTCAAAGCCCCTACTATCGAATAAGGTGGGTCTCAGATGGGACGGCAAGAAAAAAAAAAACACAAAAAGAATGGAAACTGAGGAAAAAGGGAAGGTGGCAAAGGGGAGGTGGGGCAAACAGAGTGAGGAAGAAACACACCAGGTAGGAAGAGAACAATAAAAGATGGAATAAAGACCACTGGGCAAGAAAAGTTATGGAGATAAAAGCACAAATAAAAGTTAATCAACAGGGGAGGTGCTGACAAGATCACTGGAGTCAGCCAGCCTCACAGATGAGGCAGAAATGTCCAGTGTGGGTCCAAGGTCAGACACCACACAAGTGAGTGTGTCATTCCCCAGAGGTAGAAAGTAGCAGACCAGTATACAACAATAGAGACCAAGCAGACCTAGAGGGAGCATCAGCACGTACGACAGCAAGCACACCACACACACCAGGGTACTGCAAAAATCTCTGTAAATATAGGAAGCAGCAGAGTGGAGCAGAGACGGTAGACTCCCACACCAAGAACCAAACCAGCAGATAGTTGAGGCGAGGTGGGCAATGACAGAGACTAGCCTGCAAAGTACAGGATTGCGAGGCAAGTGTACCATCCCACAGTCCACACCAGTGGAATGAAGCAGTCACAGCTACAGGCAAATCAAGGGCTTCCACAAATGCTGAATAATCTTGAGGAGGTGCCGCCAAATCACTGCCAACCACCCAGTGAACATCCTAGGAGGTAAACAGATATACTGTATACTGAAGATGGGAATCTGCATATTATTAGAAAGTACACATAATTCTAATATTTTCCAAACCATTTCATAGATATGCCATAATTTAAATGTAATTACTGTATGTGAATGGTTAGGGGCAGGGGCTGACTTATAATATTATTAACATTTACTTATATTGTACCAGCATATTTAGTTGCATTTTGATATACTGTACTTCCTACACTTCCACAATCCACAAAAGTCCACCACTTACTCTTCCTCAACCATACACATTATTGCCCTCCTAAAGTACATTTTGTATCATCCCTCTCATTCCTCATTCCCCACCTTCTTAGTGTCTTTATTGGTTGTTTAATTGCTTCCTCTATTACCCCCTTCTTTCTATCTCTTGGTTTTTAACCTAGTGTGCTCTCTGTTGGCAGAGTGTTGCGTTGTCAGATAGGGATGTTAGTCCACACAACGGCACTTAACCAGGATGATTGGTTTATTCATATAACAGAGATAACAGCTTCTAGTATATAAAAGATGTTCTGCAGCAGCAGGAACTCACAATATACATGTGAAGTAGTACAGCGGTAACACAGCATCTTAGTACACACAAGATCCGGCTGTATACACCCAGGGTGTGGCTGCGGGGTGGACAAGGTCACACATTGAGGAAAGTAGAAGCTACACATCAGTGCAGTACTCTTTCCCAGGAAGAACTCTCTCAGACTGTGCACTAAGCACCTCCTCCTGCACTGAGCTAACACTAGGAGGGAAAACACTAGAGCAGGGAAGCTGCCTCTAGTGCTGGGAACGGAGATAGACAGCAGAGTGATCCACTGTCTAACACTCTCTTCTCCTCTCTACACGGATCTCTGTTTGGTCTCTACCAGGTCTACACTCACAGACTCAGGTGTCGCCATCTGCCACTTTACCACTGCAGCTGGGCACTACTTTTATTCATCCACATAAGGTTACAAATTACAATGCCTGAGATACTTGTGGGTGCTAAAAAAAACAAAAGCTCATTGCACAGACACACCGAAGGTGGGAGTGTTTCTGAAACTAGACATTTTAGTCTATGCCACTTAGACAATATACTAAATTTGCTGTCACAATCTTTGCAGGATGTTGCTGCCCAAAATTATGACCCTTTTGGATGAGCTACAACTGAGGCAGCCCTCTTTAGCTGCATAAGGTTCAGAGCAGTGTGCTGGTGTACACTATTGCATTTCATTTATGGGTTGACAACACTGATTGAAATAGAGCTACTAGCTGGCAGGGGTGTATCTAGAGATCTGAGCATCCCAAGCAAAGTAATATGGAACCCCTGACTGAAGTGCTTTGGACCCCCCCCCCCCCCCCCCCCTCTCATAGCCTTAACCCTGGCAGCCTGTATCTCTAGATCCACTTCTACTACCCAAAGGTCAACAATTATGTGGTGGTAGATCAGTAGATGGCCCACTGCATAATTAAATATCTACTCTTGAGCTAATGAAACAAACAGCTAACATGTCTGTACTGAGAAAATTGTCTCTGATGAAGGTTTTCAGGCCTAAGATAAGTTGTACGCTATACTGATGTTTTCACAATTGAGCGATTATTGGCAGACTGCTCTGCGATCGCATTGCACATATATAAAGGTGCCTTTGCGATTCTGTGCACAGTGAGGATTTCTTTGCAGAGTGATTGACAGGAAGTGACCGTTTGAGGGTGGTAACATGGAGTGGCGACAAAAATACAGACATGTCATGGTTGTTTTGGGGGTGTGTATCTGAGGTCAGCAGAGGTCATGTATGCAGAGAAACATGTTACAGCCGGTCTGTGTAGCCATAGACCTACCCGAGCAGTCGATGTTCCCCATTGTTGAGTGTAGGCTGTGAATATGTATGCAGTTGTGATGGGGCAGATTTATTTAGCCTGGTGAAGTGATAAAGTGGAAGGTGATAAAGCACCAGCCAAACAGCTCCTAACTGTAAATCAGCCTATGACATGGTAGTTAGGAGCTGATTCGCTGGTATTTTAACACCTTCCATTTTTTCACTTCACCAGGCTTAATAAATCTGCCCCAGAGTTTGCGATGACTTCGGTGGATGACAGGCAGCTAGATGGTAGCTTCATTTGCTAACATTAGCAGTTCCGTAGCATAGAAAATCACAATTGCATTACTGTACAACTCTGAAATAGTACCTTCAACCCACGTTAAGCATGTTTTGGAATGGTAGTTTTGGAACTTGTCTGGAAGGTGTTTTGTAAATACTGAAGTGAACTCATCTTTTACACAGTCTATTAACCATAAAACAATATTCAGATGTAGAGGATCTGTCATGTCTGCCGTAACGATGAACAGTGAAATAGCACCATCAACACTGACAACTGCAACAAGTAAAAATATACTGCATTACAATCTACAAATGACCGTATCTACTCTTCTTCGGCCCCAAGGCCTTTAGCTACGCCACTACTTTTATTTTTTTTATTTTAATGAATGTCATAACAAAAGTATAGCTTTCACATAAACTATTTTACACATTCATGGGGTAAGATTTATGCACTGTGATTATTAATACATTTTAGACAGTAGATGAATTTGATTAAGTCTGATAATTGCAACAAAAAATTTAAGGTAGTTTTCATAATGTTTACATTTTTGCCTTAACTCATCAGATAGTTCTCTCTTAATCCAGAACCTTTTCATTCCTTGCAATTGCAGTTAGGTTATTGTATGTATGCATATGGCACATTCATAAACAATAATATTTATCCATGCGTGAAATTCATTTACATCAACAGGCTCATTACCAAGACATTAAACTGAAATAAACGTGTGCATGATTATGCAAAACACATTATATTTGTATTACAGAAAGTGCTTCTTATATTAAAAATATATTCTTGGGCAAGCATCTCTTTTAGAGATAATTACAGTACAAACCTAATGCATGTTCCATGTTTGAAAGGCACGTCCATTCCCTGATCTACAGCAACATTGAATTGTAATCATCTCAGTATAAACAATAATGTTGCCTATAAAACAAGGATATATTAAATGTACCTTATGTTAAAAGCATATACAAATACACTTCAGTCATATACAGAGAGCTACAGTATATGCAGATGGTAACAGATGAATTTTCGGCAGCTATAACTTGTTCTATTTTTCATATAGATAGCCTCTGTGCTATAATCAAGTAAACCTTTTTTAAACTGAGTGCTAAGGATGCATTTGGATTGGTACCTAGTATCCTTACAAATAGGAGCTTCTATTGGTGTTTAATTTTTTTTCCATAAGGTGGATACAGTTACTATAGTATTTTTTGTATTAGCATTGTTTATTTCATATTTAAATGCGATTACTTTTTAGAAGTTGTTTATATTTTTTTGTCTACCACAGAGCATATCTATCTATCTATCTATCTATCTATCTATCTATCTATCTATCTATCTATCTATCCATCCAGTGGCGGAACTAGCGAGCGGTGGACCCATGTGCGACAAAATGCTTTGCCCCCCTCATCCCATTCAAGTCCACCCCCTCACCCCCCTGGAGAGGATCTGGTGAGGGGGACCTGCTCAGGGCCAGGGAAATGGATACCTAGCAACAGTGCCGTAATTAGACATTTTAGCGCTGTGTGCAAGAAACGGCATCGGAGACCCCCCACTCCATGTAAAAAAGGGGCGATGTGCGCCGTAGACGCGTGCAAAAAAAAGATGGGTGTGGCTTCGTGGGGAAGGGGAGTGGCCACAAAATAATACCAATTCATATAACGATGCACAATAGTCTTTATTATTTAAATTACAAGGTCAGAAAAGTTTGAGAGATAGATTACAAGCGCTCCACAGATAAACCAGTTCACCAATTACCTCACCACAATAATAGAAAGGGAACAATACCGTCTTTGAAAGATATATTAAATCCAAAATTATCTGGTAGTGTTCCAACTTATTTCTTTGCAGGTAATCTGTAACAGACTTGTGTCCCCTTCATAAGAGAGCCCCTCTAATTCATAGGGGGAACACAATAAAGAATATCATAGTGCAATTTATCATTAAAAACATATCGGATTTAAAAACAGGTTACACTTACAAACATAGAGGATAAAATCGCATGTTCAAAAATCCCTTAAGGCAATAGCAGCAATGGTTTGGAGAAATCCTGAGAGTCCCCTGATGGATCTGGGTCAACTGTACCAAGATCCGGAACAAGATAACAGTGAGGATTACCAAAACAGTAGCCTTCCAACGGGATGAATGTAGATAGGGAGAGCAGAACGCTTAACGCGTTTCAGACTATTATGTACTTCATCAGAAACATGTATACTGCCCACCCTTAACTCCCTTTTATACCCTAACTAATACATAGACCAGCTGAGCTAAATCGCCGCTAAACGGCTCCCCATGTCCGCGCCGACGCTGTCCAAAGCAGCGAGTACGTCCGGAAGTGCCGTGCGTTCCATTCACGGCTCGTGCGTTCCACACAGCGGAAGTCGTCATCTTCCGCTCCTCCCGCAATGGTCGTGCGTTCCATCCCCGGCTGATGTATTCCACTGGCCGGAAATCGAGTGTTTCCACTATAACATCATAGTCCCAATGGTATTCCATCCATATTCTACACCACTAATTATTTGTAAATGTATAATGGGCTTCACCATCCAAATTAGTGAAATGCCTCAGAAATAAGAAACATAAAATGAATGCACATTATCAAAGATACATATAATAAGAATTTACTTACCGATAATTCTATTTCTCGTAGTCCGTAGTGGATGCTGGGAACTCCGTAAGGACCATGGGGAATAGCGGCTCCGCAGGAGACTGGGCACAAAAGTAAAGCTTTAGGACTACCTGGTGTGCACTGGCTCCTCCCCCTATGACCCTCCCCCAAGCCTCAGCTAGGATACTGTGCCCGGACGAGCGTACACAATAAGGAAGGATTTTGAATCCCGGGTAAGACTCATACCAGCCACACCAATCACACCGTACAACCTGTGATCTGAACCCAGTTAACAGCATGATAACAGAGGAGCCTCTGAAAAGATGGCTCACAACAATAATAACCCGATTTTTGTAACAATAACTATGTACAAGTATTGCAGACAATCCGCACTTGGGATGGGCGCCCAGCATCCACTACGGACTACGAGAAATAGAATTATCGGTAAGTAAATTCTTATTTTCTCTGACGTCCTAGTGGATGCTGGGAACTCCGTAAGGACCATGGGGATTATACCAAAGCTCCCAAACGGGCGGGAGAGTGCGGATGACTCTGCAGCACCGAATGAGAGAACTCTAGGTCCTCCTCAGCCAGGGTATCAAATTTGTAGAATTTAGCAAACGTGTTTGCCCCTGACCAAGTAGCTGCTTGGCAAAGTTGTAAAGCCGAGACCCCTCGGGCAGCCGCCCAAGATGAGCCCACCTTCCTTGTGGAATGGGCTTTTACAGATTTTGGCTGTGGCAGGCCTGCCACAGAATGTGCAAGCTGAATTGTACTACAAATCCAACGAGCAATAGTCTGCTTAGAAGCAGGAGCACCCAGCTTGTTGGGTGCATACAGGATAAACAGCGAGTCAGATTTTCTGACTCCAGCCGTCCTGGAAACATATATTTTCAGGGCCCTGACTACGTCCAGCAACTTGGAGTCCTCCAAGTCCCTAGTAGCCGCAGGTACCACAATAGGCTGGTTCAAGTGAAACGCTGAAACCACCTTAGGGAGAAATTGAGGACGAGTCCTCAATTCTGCCCTGTCCGTATGAAAAATTAGGTAAGGGCTTTTATAGGATAAAGCCGCCAATTCTGAGACACGCCTGGCTGAAGCCAGGGCCAACAGCATTACCACTTTCCATGTGAGATATTTTAAGTCCACAGTGGTGAGTGGTTCAAACCAATGTGATTTTAGGAACCCCAAAACTACATTGAGATCCCAAGGTGCCACTGGAGGCACAAAAGGAGGCTGTATATGCAGTACCCCCTTGAAAAACGTCTGAACTTCAGGAACTGAAGCCAGTTCTTTCTGGAAGAAAATCGACAGGGCCGAAATTTGAACCTTAATGGACCCCAATTTTAGGCCCATAGACACTCCTGTTTACAGGAAATGCAGGAATCGACCTAGTAGAAATTCCTCCATCGGGGCCTTACTGGCCTCGCACCACGCAACATATTTTCGCCAAATGCGGTGATAATGCTTTGCGGTTACATCCTTCCTGGTTTGACCAGGGTAGGGATGACTTCATCCGGAATGCCTTTTTCCTTCAGGATCCGGCGTTCAACCGCCCTGCCGTCAAACGCAGCAGCGGTAAGTCTTGGAATAGACAGGGTCCTTGCTGGAGCAGGTCCCTTCTTAGAGGTAGAGGCCACGGGTCCTCCGTGAGCATCTCTTGAAGTTCCGGGTACCAAGTCCTTCTTGGCCAATCCGGAGCCATGAGTATAGTTCTTACTCCCTTCCGTCTTATAATTCTCAGTACTTTTGGTATGAGAGGAAGAGGAGGGAACACATACACTGACTGGTACACCCACGGTGTTACCAGAGCGTCCACAGCTATTGCCTGAGGGTCCCTTGACCTGGCGCAATACCTGTCCAATTTTTTGTTTAGGCGGGACGCCATCATGTCCACCTTTGGTTTTTCCGTTTTTCCCAATGGTTTACAATCATGTGGAAGACTTCTGGGTGAAGTCCCCACTCTCCCGGGTGGAGGTCGTGCCTGCTGAGGAAGTCTGCTTCCCAGTTGTCCACTCCCGGAATGAACACTGCTGACAGTGCTATCACATGATTTTCCGCCCAGCGAAAAATCCTTGCAGCTTCTGCCATTGCCCTCCTGCTTCTTGTGCCGCCCTGTCTGTTTACGTGGGCGACTGCCGTGATATTGTCCGACTGGATCAGCACCGGCTGACCTTGAAGCAGAGGTATTGCTTGGCTTAGGGCATTGTAAATGGCCCTTAGCTCCAAAACATTTATGTGAAGTGATGTCTCCAGGCTTGACCACAAGCCCTGGAAATTTTTTCCCTGTGTGACTGCTCCCCAGCCTCTCAGGCTGGCATCCGTGGTCACCAGGACCCAGTCCTGAATGCCGAATCTGCGGCCCTCTAGAAGATGAGCACTCTGCAACCACCACAGGAGAGACACCCTTGTCTTTGGTGACAGGGTTATCCGCTGATGCATCTGAAGATGCGATCCGGACCATTTGTCCAGCAGGTCCCACTGTAAAGTTCTTGCGTGGAATCTGCCGAATGGAATTTCTTCGTAGGAAGCCACCATTTTTCCCAGGACCCTTGTGCACTGATGCACTGATACTTGGCCTGGTTTTAGGAGGTTTCTGACTAGTTCGGATAACCCCCTGGCTTTCTCCTCCAGGAGAAAACACCTTTTTCCGGACTGTGTCCAGGATCATCCCTAGGAATAGAAGGCGTGTCGTCGGGATCAGCTGCGATTTTGGAATATTGAGAATCCAACCGTGCTGCCGCAGCACTATCTGAGATAGTGCTACCCCGACTTCCAACTGTTCCCTGGATCTTGCCCTTATCAGGAGATCGTCCAAGTAAGGGATAACTAAAACTCCCTTCTTTCGAAGGAGTATCATCATTTCGGCCATTACCTTGGTAAAGACCCGGGGTGCCGTGGACAATCCAATCGGCAGCGTCTGAAACTGATAGTGACAGTTCTGTACCACAAACCTGAGGTACCCTTGGAGAAGGGTAAATTGGGACATGTAGGTAAGCATCTTTGATGTCCAGAGAGACCATAAAGTCCCCTTCTTCCAGGTTTGCAATCACTGCTCTGAGTGACTCCATCTTGAATTTGAATCTTTGTATGTAAGTGTTCAAGGATTTTAGATTTAAAAATGGTCTCACCGAGCCGTCCGGCTTCGGTACCACAATAGTGTGGAATAGTACCCCTTTCCCTGTTGCAAGAGGGGTACCTTGATTATCACCTGCTGGGAATACAGCCTGTGAATGGCTTGCAATACTGTCTCCCTGTCTGAGGGAGAGGTCGGTAAAGCAGACTTTATGAAACGGCGAGGGGGAAACGTCTCGAATTTCTTGAGACGGGCCCCCACCGTGCCTGAGACCGCTTGTAAAGCCCCAGCGTCATGCTGAGGACTTTGCGGAGGCGGGAGAGGGCTTTTGTTCCTGGGAATTGGCTGTTTGCTGCAGCCTTTTTCCTCTCCCTCTGCCACGGGGCAGAAATGAGGCGCCTTTTGCCCGCTTGTCCTTATGGGGCCGAAAGGACTGCGCCTGATAATATGGCGTCTTCTTAGGTTGAGAAGCTACCTGGGGTAAAAATGTGGATTTTCCAGTGGCCACCAGGTCTGTTAGACCTACCCCAAATAACTCCTCCCTTTTATAAGGCGATACTTCCATATGCCTTTTGGAATCATCATCACCTGACCACTGTCTTGTCCATAACCCTCTTCTGGCAGAAATGGACAGCGCACTTACTCTTGATGCCAGTCGGCAAATATCCTTCTGTGCATCACGCATATATAGAAATGCATCTTTTAAATGCTCTATAGTTAGTAATATACTGTCCCTATCTAGGGTATCAATATTGTCAGTCAGGGAATCCGACCAAGCCACCCCAGCACTGCACATCCAGGCTGAGGCGATTGCTGGTCGCAGTATCACACCCGTGTGAGTGTATATACATTTTAGGATATTTTACTGCTTTCTGTCAGCAGGTTCCTTAAGGGCGTCCGTATCCGGGGACGGTAGTGCCACCTGTTTAGACAAGCGTGTGAGCGCTTTTTTCACCCTAAGGGGTGTTTCCCAACGTGCCCTATCCTCTGGCGGGAAGGGGTATGCTGCTAATAACTTTTTAGGAATTAACAGTTTTTATCGGGGGAAACCCACGCATCATCACACACTTCATTTAATTCCTCAGATGCAGGAAAAACTACAGGCAGTTTTTTCTCACCCAACCTAATACCCTTTTTAGTGGTACTGGTATTATCAGAAATGTGTAAAAACATTTTCCATAGCCTCAATCATGTAACGCGTGGCCCTACTGGAAGTCACATTCGTCTCTTAATCGTCGACACTGGAGTCAGTATCCGTGTCGGCGTCTGTATCTGCCATCTGCGGTAACGGGCGTTTTAGATCCCCAGATGGCTTTTGAGACACCTGGACAGGCACAGGCTGAGTCGCCGGCGGTCTCATGTCATCAATCTTTTGTAAAGAGCTGACACTGTCACATAATTCCTTCCATAAGCTCATCCACTCAGGTGTCGACTCCCTAGGGGGTGACATCTCTGTTACAGGCAATTGCTCCGCCTCCACCTCATTTTCCTCCTCATACATGTCGACACAACGTACTGACACACAGCACACACACAGGGAATGCTCTGATAGAGGACAGGACCCCACTAGCCCTTTGGGGAGACAGAGGGAGAGTATGCCAGCACACACCAGAGCGCTATATATATATATATACAGGGATAACCTTATATAAGTGTTTTTCCCCTTATAGCTGCTGTATTGTTATACTGCGCCTAATTAGTGCCCCCCTCTCTTTTTTAACCCCTTTCTGTAGTGTAGTAACTGCAGGGGAGAGCCAGGGAGCTTCCCTCCAACGGAGCTGTGAGAGAAAATGGCGCCAGTGTGCTGAGGAGATAGGCTCCGCCCCCTTCTCGGCGGCCATTTCTCCCGTTTTTCTGTGGAATCTGGCAGGGGTTAAAATTCATCCATATAGCCCTGGGGGCTATATGTGATGTATTTTCGCCAGCCAAGGTGTTTTTATTGCTGCTCAGGGCGCCCCCCCCCTAGCGCCCTGCACCCTCAGTGACCGGAGTGTGAAGTGTGCTGAGGAGCAATGGCGCACAGCTGCAGTGCTGTGCGCTACCTTGGTGAAGACAGGATGTCTTCTGCCGCCGATTTTTCCGGACCTCTTCTTGCTTCTGGCTCTGTAAGGGGGCCGGCGGCGCGGCTCTGGGACCGAGCTCCGAGGCTGGGCCTGTGTTCGGTCCCTCTGGAGCTAATGGTGTCCAGTAGCCTAAGAAGCCCAATCCACTCTGCACGCAGGTGAGTTCGCTTCTTCTCCCCTTAGTCCCTCGATGCAGTGAGCCTGTTGCCAGCAGGTCTCACTGAAAATAAAAAACCTAAAACTAAACTTTCACTAAGAAGCACAGGAGAGCCCCTAGTGTGCACCCTTCTCGGCCGGGCACAAAAATCTAACTGAGGCTTGGGGGAGGGTCATAGGGGGAGGAGCCAGTGCACACCAGGTAGTCCTAAAGCTTTACTTTTGTGCCCAGTCTCCTGCGGAGCCGCTATTCCCCATGGTCCTTACGGAGTTCCCAGCATCCACTAGGACGTCAGAGAAATATAAAATCCATGGAGAGGATATAAAGAACAAGCTAATATAGAAGCTGATGTAAAGAGTCAAAAAGGAGTGCAAATGGGGATAACAAATGAATTAAATTCTAAATCAGGAAACATTTTAACTCAAATTCCCCATTTAATCCCTTAGGGGCAAGGGTTCCTAAATGATAGATCAATTTCATTTCTGCTTGGGATAAACGTTTTTCTATATTTCTATTTTTCCATTGGGGTTGTATTTGTTGTATAACCCAGAAACCTTTTATTTTGCACTCCTTGGACTCATGACATGCTTTAAAGTGAGATGAAACAGTGTGCGTGAGGAGACCTTTGCATATGTTATAGATATGCTCTGCTGCCCTTACTTTTAAATTCCTTGTGGTCTTTCCCACATAGAAATATCCGCATGAGCATTCCAGAGCATATACAACATTTCGAGAATTGCATGTAATAAATTCTTTTATCTCTACTGCCCTCTCATTAATAATTAAGTTAGTAAATTTCTTGTCTTTCATTTTTACTGTTTTGCACATCAAACAATCTCCACAGCGATGGAAGCCTTTGGTTCTAATACTCGGTTTGGGGTTGATCTCCATGCTGCTCTTTACTAATTGATTTTGTAATGATGGTGCTCTCCTGTAAATAAATACAGGTTTATCTGGTATAACCTTTTCCAACAAGAAATCTTGTCTCAATAATTTCCAGTTATTTTTAAAGATGGTTTCTATTTGTTTATATTTAGCATTAAATTGACTTGAAAAAGCCCATTGGAATTTGTTATTTGCATCCTTATCCTTATTTGGACTTTTGGTCTTCAATAGGTCCGTTCTTTCCATCTTATTAACCATGACTTTAGCCTTATTTAACTGTTCTACCGGATAGCCCTTTGCTATGAACCTATCTGATAGATCATCCTGCTGTTGTTGGCACACCATATCATAAGTGCAATTTCTTTTAATACGTTAATACTGGCTGAATGGTATAGATTCCAGCCAGTTAGGATGGTGTTGACTGGAAATGTCAATAAAACTATTTGAGTCGTTGCTTTTCTAAATGTCCGAGTCTTTAAAATTCCAACTTCAATATAAATCTCCAGATCCAGAAAATATATGCTTACTTGACTTAACTGAAAAGTTAATTTAATCGATAACTCATTGGAGTTTAGTGCACTACATAAATGAGTCAATTGCTCCATGTCACCTCTCCATATAAAGATGATATCATCTATGAAGCGCTGCCAGAGCACCAGGCCCGTCCCCAGCTGGCCACCTCTGAACACCATCTGTTCCTCCCAGTAGGCCATAAATAAATTAGCATAGCTGGGGGCGAACCTGGTGCCCATGGCAGTGCCCATCAATTGTAAATAAAATGTGCCCTCAAATATAAAATAATTATTAGTTAAGATAAACTTAATACTTTCTAAAATGAATTGTTTTAGATCATCTCTTAGTGTACTAAGATTTAAAAAATATGATACAGCAGCCAATCCCTTTTCTTTTTCAATGATGGTGTATAGGGATCCTACATCTGCCGTGCATAGGTAGTCACCCTCACACCATTCATATAGGGATAATTTCTGTAAAATATCACGTGTCCTTCAAGTAAGCCCTAGTAACTTGAACTAACGGTTGCAAGTAAAAATCTATAAATGCCGATAAATTGCTGGTTATACTGTTGCAACCAGAAATGATTGGCCTGCCTGGTGGGTGGAGGGGGTCCTTATGGACTTTTGACAAGACATATATTGATGGTACTGATGGATCCTTAATATTAATAAAATCAAACTCACTTTGTGTGATTATTTTTAAATCCAATGCTTTTGTAGTGAGTTCCCTCAATTCCTTTGTAATTCTCAATGTTGGATCCGCCTTAAGTTTTTTATATGTGACATCATCACACAACTGTCGATAAACTTCATTGACATATACCTCCTTGTACATAAGGACCACCCCTCCACCCTTATCTGCGGAATTGATGATAATTGATTCATCCTCCCGTAAAGATTTTAAAGCAGAAAACAGTTTTTTACTAAGATTCAAACTCCTCTGTTTATTTACACTACTCTTTGTATTAATCACTTTTTCTATTTCCTCAGTTACGACTCTATTAAATACATCAATACAACTCCCCTTACAAAACGTAGGGTTAAATGTAGATGGTGTACGAAAACCAGTACCACTACAATGATTTTCTATTGGTGTATGATCAATTTCTTTTTCTTTACTAGGTAGAGCACCTTTTACACCTTACGGCAGACAGATTCCCATTTTTACACCTTACGGCAGACAGCATCCCATTTTTACACATTACGGCAGACAGAGTCCCCTTTTTTTACACATTACGGCAGACAGCGTCCCATTTTTAAACATTATGGCAGACAGCGTGCCCTTTTTTATACATGACAGCAGACAGCGTCCCCCTTTTTTACACATTACAGCAGACAGCATCCCCATTTTTATACATTATGGCAGACAGCGTCCCCCTTTTTACACATTACGGCAGACAGGGTTCCCCTTTTTACACATTACAGCAGACAGACTCTCCTTTTTACACATTACGGCAGACAGCATCCCCTTTTTTACACATTACAGCAGACAGCGTCCCCCTTTTTACACATTACGGCAGACAGCGTCCCCTTGTTACACATTACGGCAGACAGCATCCCCTTTTTACACATTAAGGCAGACAGCGTCCCTCTTTTTACACATTAAGGCAGACAGCGTCCCTCTTTTTACACATTACGGCAGACAGCGTCCCCCTTTTTACACATTACAGCAGACAGCGCTCCCCTTTTTACACATTACACAGACAGCGTCCCCTTTTTACACATAACGGCAGACAGCGTCCCCCTTTTTAGACATAACGGCAGACAGAGTCCCCTTTTTTTACACATTACAGCAGACAGCGTCCCCCTTTTTACACATTAAGGTAGACAGGATAGATAGATAGATAGATAGATAGATAGATAGATAGATAGATAGATTGATAGATAGAATAGACATACTTACTGTTTCCGCTGGCTCAGGCTCCTCGTGCAGCTCCCGGGCAGCCAGGGAGAAGAAGGAGGAGGAGGAGGAGGAGGAGGAGGAAGGGGGACTCGGGAACCACAGCAGTGCTGTGTATATGGTGGAGGCACTGCTGCTGCTGGCCTTCTCCTTCACCATAGGCTACCCTCTGCCACTGTGAATGCTGGGAAGCTCATCCCAGCATTCACAACGGCGGAGGGCAGCCTATGGTGAAGGAGAGGGCCAGCAGCAGCACCGCCTCCACCAATTACACAGCGCTGCTGCGGCTCCCTCCTCCACCTCCCTCCTCCTCCTCCACCTCCCTCCTCCTCCTTCACCCCCCCTCGTAATCGGTGCGCTCCTCGGCGGCGGCGGCACACAGCGGCAACCAGGCGGCATGTAATGAGTCAGTTTGACTCATTACATGCCACTCTGGCTTTGACCCCTGGACAGTGGCAGGCCCCAGTGCAAGGTACTGCCTGCACTGGCGGTAGTTCTGCCACTGTATCTATCTATCTATCTAAAAATTAGAGATGAGTGGGTTCGGTTCTCAGAGAACCAAACCCTACCGGACTTTGCCTTCCGAGTCCGGATCCGAGCCAGGCTCGGGTTCTCCCGCCTGACTCACGAACCCAAAACGTCATCATCCTGCTGTCGGATTCTCACAGGATTTGGATTCCATATAAGGAGCTGTGTGTCGTGGCCATTTTCGCTACAGTCTCGGAGAGTGTATTGAGAGGACGTGTCCTCAGTGTTCAGTGTCTGTGTGGGGGCGGGAAAGTGGGGTGACAAGTCTTGTGCTGTGTTGTGCAGTCCAGTCCAGTGTAGTCAGTGTATTGTTGTACATCAGTCCAGCCAGTCACAGTGTTGGTGTTCTCTGCTGTCATATATCCAGTGTAGCTGTATAAAGTGGTGCTGTGTTGTGCAGTGACGATATACGTTGCTGCTATGTGTCCACTGCTGCAGTATAATAATTATAACAACAACCTGTTGTGCTGCATCAGACCAGTGGCAGTGTCTTGTCTCATCAGTCATTCCAGTGACAATATACGCTGCTGCTTTATGTCCACTGCTGCAGTATAATAATTATAACAACAACATGTTGTGCTGCATCAGATCAGTGGTAGTGTCCTGTCTCATCAGTCATTCCAGTGACCAGGCAGTCACAGTGGTATTCGCTGCTGCTATATGTCCACTGCTGCCGTATAATAATAATAACAACAACCACAAGAAGTCCCTTACAGTGTTGTTGTGTTGTGCTGCATCAGACCAGTGGTAGTGTCCTATCCATCAGTCATTCAAGTGACGATATACGCTGCGGCTATATTTCCACAGCTGGCGTATAATAATAATAATAATAACAATAACAACAACAACAACCACCACAGGTCCCTTACAGTGTTGCTGTGTTGTGCTGCATCAGACCAGTGGTAGTGTCCTATCCATCAGTCATTCCAGTGACGAGGCAGTCACAGTGGTATACTGTATGCTGAAGCTGCTGCCACTAGACATGACATAGACGATGAAATGCCATCAACGTCGTCTGCCAAGGCCGATGCCCAATGTGATAGTAGAGGGCATGTAAATTCCAAAAAGCCAAAGTTCAGTAAAAAGACCCCAAAAAAAAGAAATTTAAATGGTCTGTGGAGAAACGTAAACTTGCCAATATGTCATTTATGACACGGAGTGGCAAGGAACGGCTGAGGCCCTGGCCTATGTTCATGACTAGTAGTTCTGCTTCACATGATGATGGAAGCCCTCATAACTGAGGCCTTGACACTTATGTTGGTGTTAGACATGCACCCGGTATCCGCCATTAGGGCAGTGGGATTTAGACAACTGATGGAGGTATTGTGTCCCCGGTGACAAATCCCATCTAGATTCCACTTCACTAGGCAGGCGATAGCGAGATTTTGCCATTTAATTCCAGTGATTTGGATGTATAATTACAGTGATTTTGACAATTAATTTCAGTGATTTATAATTATTAATTACAGTCATCTTGCCAATTAATTCTAGTGATTTATAATTATTAATTACAGTGATCTTGCCATTTAATTCCAGTGATTTGGACGTATAATTACAGTGATTTTGCCAATTAATTCCAGTGATTTATAATTATTAATTACAGTGATCTTGCCAATTAATTACAGTGATTTTGACGTATAATTCCAGTTGGAATTGATTGTGTTCGCTTGGCTTAGTCATACAGCTACCTCATTGCACCTCTTCGACATCTTTGCATGAAGTGCTGTTTGGGGCCTAGTTTTTTAAAAGTGCCATCCTGTGTGACACTACCATATGCATCCAGGGGTACTGCTGTATTAGTCCTTGGGAATTGCCGTATAAGTCCACCAATTGCAGATTTTTTTTTTAATACTGACTGGAGCGTGCTGGAGATGCTGTCAGTGGACTGAACAATTGGTGCCCACTCTCGACATTCAGCCACTGCGTGACACTACTAGATGGGCCAGGTGGTTGTGTCGCTTAGCTGAGGCCTACAGCAACCTCGGTGCACCTTTTTTTCTTCTTTGCATCATGTGCTGTTTGGGGCCTTTTTTGATATCTGCCCTCCTGTCTGCCACTGCAGTGCCACTCCTAGATGGGCCAGGTGTTTGTGTTGTCCACTTGTGTCGCTTAGCTTAGTCATCCTGCAACCTCGGTGCAACCTTTTAGCCTAAAAACAATATTGTGAGGTGTGAGGTGTTCAGAATAGACTGGAAATGAGTGGAAATGATTGTTATTGAGGTTAATAATACCGTAAGAGCAAAATTACCCCCAAATTCTGTGATATTAGCTGTTTTTATGTTTTTTTCAAAAATCATCCAGATCCAAAAACAAAAGCAAAAACAAAGCACGAAAGGGTGGTTTTGGCAAAACCAAGCCATAACCAAAACACGAAAGTGGAATTAGAACCAAAACCAAAACACAAAACACGAAAAAGTGCCCGCCGCACATCTCTATAAAAATACATAACAGTAGAGAACAAAAAAGGGCAGTCACAAATCTACTCTGAATAATACCAAATATTTTTTTCCCACATCTGGGCAATCTTCAGGCAAAGGTCAATGGTCGATGCTTTGGCCCAGTAAGGGCATTTTCAAGATGTCTCTAGTCAGAAGAAACAAATTGAATTGCTTTCCAAGTCCAGAGAACCATCTAATGCTGCTTTCACACACGTTACCTGGGAATTTACTGAGTCTAGCACGCTGGCAAGTTCCCGGGCCTCAGCTCCGTGACCCTGGTCCGGAGCAGGGTCGTGGACCCGGAATATTGTCTTTGGTTGTTTGTACTGAGAACTGTGTTACAGTTAGTAACAGTTCTCAGTACACACTAAAGCAGAGATTAAAGGAAGCAAAGGAGTAGTTATCATACTACTGGGGCAGGCAGCCACTGGAAGAGATAAACATTAATGAGCAAGAGATAATGCAGGTATAGACATTCGCTACGTAGGCTGTAATTGAACTGTGAGTGAAGAGGTTTGTGGGAACAGGAGGGAAGAGGGCCCTGCTCTAAGGAGCTCACCATCTAGGTGCATGCAAAGGAAAGGCAGTCTGTTGGTAAGAAGCAAGTGAGGCATAGATGGCCAAGGCATGATGCAGGGGGATATGCTGAAGGGTACTTTGATGAACAGGTGTGTATTCAGTGCCTGTTTGAGGCTTTGCAAGGTCGGGGAGAGTCTTTTACAGCGAGGGAGCTCATTCAAGTGAAGGGGGGCAGAATGCGTAAAATCTTATATTAGCGCATGGGATGCAGTGACCAGAGTAGAGGAGAGGCGATGATCGTTGGCCGCCGGAGTATGTAGGGAGATGAGGTTGGAGATGTAGGGAGCAGTGGAGTTAGAGAGGGCCTTGTACATGAGGGTGAGGAGTTTGAAGAAGTTTCTGTAGGGGAATAGGAGCCAGTGCTGGTTTTGTCGAACAGGAGTGGAAGATAAGTTGAGCTGCAGAGTTGAGAACTGAGAAGAGTGGAGTGAGATGGGAGCATTGGAGGCTAATGATGAGGATGTTGCAATAGTCGAGCCGTGAGATGATCAGTTAGTGGATAATAAGTTTAGTCGTACTCTGGGAGAGGAATGGCCTGATCCAAGTGATGTTGTGTAACTGGAACGGACAGGATGGAGCCAGAGACTGAACATGGTGGGTGAAGGAGAGGGAGGTGTCAAGAGTGACTTCCAAGCAGCGGAGTTGGGGAACATGGAAGATGATGGTGTTGTCAACAGTGACAGAGATATTAGGGAGGGTGGAGACCCTGGATGGGGAAAAGATGATGAGCTCAGTTTTGTCCACATTGAGCTTCAGGGGCACTCAGACATCCAGGAGGTGATGACAGAGAGACAGCTGGATACCTGAGAGAGGACAGAGAGGGAGAGGTCAGGAGAGGTGAGGTATAGTTGCATATCATCGGCATAGAGGTGGTATTGAAAGCTGAAGGAGCTTATAAGCACACCCAGGGAAGAGGTGTACAGGGCGAAGATAAAGGGGCCCATGACAGAGCCCTGTGGGACACTGATGCAAATGATGGAAGGGGGAGGCAGACACTGAAAAAGAGCTGTTAGTGAGGTAAGAGGTGAGCCATGCAAGGAAAGTGCTGGAGAGGCCAATGTTCTGGAGGGTGTGGAGGAGGAGAGGATGATCTACAGTGTCAAAGGCAGCAGAGAGGTCCAGGAGGATAAGCAGAGAGAAGTGCCCCTGGATTTTGCAGATTTGATAGCAGGTCATTGGGACTCTGACAAGGGCAGTTTCAGTGGAGTGTCGGGGTGCAAAAGCCAGATTGAAAAGGATCAAGGATGGAGTTGTCAGAGAGGTAGCTGGTGAACTGGCTGTACACCAGCTTTTCAAGTAATTTGGAGGCAAATGGGAAAAGAGAGATGGGGTGGTAACTAGCAGGTGAGGAAGGGTCAAAGTTGTTTTATTTAAGAATAGGTGAGACAAGAGCATGTTTGAATGGTGAGGGAAAAATGCCAGTAGAGAGTGATAGGTTGAAGAGATGAGCAAGGTGGGAGCAGGTAGGGGGGGAGAGGGAGTAGAGGAGGTGGGCAGGTATGGGGTCCAGGGGGTATGCGGAGGGGGAGTGGATAAGATGAGGGAGTGGACTTCCTTGTCTGTGGTGGGGTGGAAGTAACACAAGGTGGGATGGCTGGAGGGAGGGGATGGTGGGGACAGCGGGGCTGATGAGGGGAGACAGGAGGAGATTTCATGGCGGATATCTTCAATTTTGGAGGAGAAGAAGGAGGCAAAGTCAACAGTGGTGAGGGAAGGAGGGGGGTCAAAGGAGAGTATTAAAAGTATCAAAGAGGTGGCGGGGACTGGAGGACTGAGAAGAGATGAGTGATTGGAAAAAGGATTAGTGAGGGAAATGGCAGAGCTGTAGGAAGAGAAAATAAACTTGAAATGGAGGAACTCCGCCAGAGAGAGATTTCCTCCAGATATGCTCGGCAGTGCGTGAGAATTTTTGCAGGAAACGAGTCAGTTTGGAGTTCCAGGGTTGGGGTTTAGAACGGTGGATGGGGTCAGAGGAGATAGGTGCAACAGAATAGAGTACGGAGGTGAGAGTGGAGTTACAGAAGGAGGCCTTCTGTTTAGGGCAGGCCATGGTGGATAGAGGAGAAAGGAGTGTATTGAGGGGGGATAGGACTCAAGATTGCATCTGGTGACAGTGGGTCTGGGAGTGGGGTGGAGAGGAGGAGATGAGAGGGTAAAGGAGAGTAGATAATGGTTAGAGAGGGGGAAGGGAGAGTTGGAGAAGTCAGACAGTTCACTCCGGTGGGTGAACACAAGGTCAAGGGAGCAAGGGAGTGGCCGAGACTCTGAGATAGGGCAGAGGTCCATTGAAATAGGCCAAAGGCAGAAAAAAGGGCATGAAAATTAGTGGATGCTGGTTTAGTGATATCAATAGGAATGTTAAAGCATACTTGCCTACCTGACCCTCTCCATGAGGGAGAAAATGCTCTCTTCCTGGACTTTCCAGGTAATGTATGACTGCCATCACCTGTGGTGAGCTAGTTAATTGATAAGAAAGGTGTTTCACCACAGGTGATGGCAATCATACATTACCAGGAAAGTCCAGGAACAGAGCATTGTCTCCCTCATGGAGAGGGTCAGGTAGGCAAGTATGTGTTAAAGTCGCCAAGGATTATAGCAGAGAGGAAATGGGGAAGCCAGGCAGCAAAGTTGTTGAGGACTGGGGAGCAGGGGCCTGGGGGTCGGTAGATGACTGCCACATGGAGGTGGATGGGGTAGAAGAGTATTGGTGAGACGGTTAGGAGAGTGGGTAGCAGGCAGCATGTTGCAGATTGATCTGGCATTCCAGAGTGCACAGGAGAAGGGGAGGGGAGAGGAGGATCAGGTTGGCTGGGTTGTGGGTGCAAAGGAGTGGTTGGGCCCTGGGGGTGGGGTGAGAGTTGGCAGAATGGATTGTTATGGTACAGGGTCTAGGAGCCATAGCTCTGGTACAGAACATTAGTGGTGATCACAGGAAGATTGTGAGAATGGAGAGGGTGAAAATACTTACAAAAAATATAGTAAAAGTTAAAAGCAGATGTACTAAAAACAAAGGCAGTGCCGATACGATTTTGTGGGGAATAAAGGCAAACTGAAATTGTGGCACAGTAGATAGTGATATTTTGAAGAATTGAAAGCAATGATTGTGATCATTGAGGTTATAGACAGGGAGTTCTGTGAGGTGTGTCCAGGTTGTGCATCCAGCAGGTGTTGGAGGTGGTGAATTAGTTAACTCACTGTTGTTTCTGGAAAGAAGTCTGTTTGGTGGATGTATAGAAGTAGGTGCATTGTCCTTCTGTTTTTCTTTGGCTTATCTCCGTAATTCATTTTAAAATCCCATCACACTTTACACTAACACACTTCACAGCCTACACTATACTATAGTTGATGTACATACTATAATTGATGTGTGTTCACGCACAATAACCTAGGATTTAGGTGCTAGTGTTAAAGAGCGTAATATACCTCCCTTAATTACTAAATCACATACACATAAGCTGTTACTCGTCTCAGTAATAGTACACCTGCAGCAAAGGTCACATCATTCTGAAGCTGTCTTTATATCCATGGGCAAGTGAAACATTTATATATTTACTTGATTTAAAAATCCTGATCAGCAATGGAAGATTGAAATTTACCCTTATTTCACGAACCTACAAACCGTAACATCTTATTATCAGCAACCCCATTTTCCTGTTTCTCAGTTTCAGAGGGTTATATGAAATAACTCATGCAATGTTAGGATGAAGAAACAGTAGGCTTGCTTTAGTAAAAAAAAAAAAATGTGGTGTCATATTCTGCTCTACAGGTAAACTGTGATGAACAATAAACCTCAAGCTTGTTGTCAAAGAACAAAAATCTGTGCTACGTTTAAAGTACATGCAAGAAAATTTTGTTAAGTCTTGAAAAAAACTCACAAAAGACACTTTCAGCCATACAAATACATTGCCCAAACAGTATTATTTATATCTTTCTGCATATTCCCAAAAGCATTTTTCAGAAGGTATTCTTGTTAGCTATCATCTTCAATCTTCGCTCCTAACCGCATTACACTTATTTACTAGAGTAAATAGAGCTTCATATTTGTATACTTCACAGTTTAAACCAAACACATGAGATCCTAGCCAGTGTTTGCTCACTGTCAAATCAGGGCCCCTTTGTGACTTATTAAAATCTGTTACTTATTTTAACATATTGTAAATGACAAAGCCCCAAACACCATTTCACATCCATCTCACATTTTCTCTTTTCCTCTGACTATTGTTCTACAGCAAGCGGTCTCTCTGTATTTTACTTATGGCTGGTTGGAAGACAATAATGGTTTACAATGCAACATTTATTAAATAGGGGAAACAACCACCTTTTTCTCATTTTCCACTCTCACATTATAAAAGGAACCAGAGAAAAATAGTCCCAAAGGTCAAGGTTTAAAAATAGTATTTAAATCCTCCTGGGAAGCCAATACACAAAAATGGTGCTGGCAAGGAAGAGGTTAATGCAAATGTCAGGTAGATAAATTCAATTTTTAATGAATCACAGAACTACAAGCACTAAAATGTGGAGCAGCCTGGCAGTGTATCTATTATTTTCATATCTCATTTATTTTATACACACTGAAATGCAGTTGATGCTGTACGCTTTTGCCTGGGGAATTTTAAGGCCGGGTTCTATAAAAGAGCTATTGAGAAAAAAACACTAGATAGGAGACAGTATTTAATCATAACTGTGTTTTTTTGTTTTTATTTGCAAGTAATTTTTCCTAGTGACAAGGCAACTATGTATAGCAGCATTATAGGTGGATGAGTCTTATGCGTAATGTCAACACTTGTAGTGTTTATTGGCTCAGTTAATCAGACAAAACTGTCACAAGTTTCTTATTAATCTGTCTTCCAAGGATCACAACATTTCAATAAACGCTCTGCCTTTGCTACTTTACTGCACATTTCAAATCAAAGAGTAATTTTTAGGTATGTCGTGACTTAAAATGAAATTGAGCATTTTCACAATGTATTAAGAGACCATTAGGTGAGTACTGTAGTTTACAGAACATAAAACATACAATTACATTTTTGTTCTGTGAAGAGCACCTGTCACCTACAGTAGGGGACTATTTATTATCACTAATGTGTCCGTTACACATGCGATAATGGCAGTTTATGCATGCTTAAGTAACAGGCTCATTAATTATCAGTGTCACCTAGTATTCAGGTGAAAACTTACAATTTTCAGAGTTTACAATACCTGCGGGAACCAATGCCATCTTCAGATGATGTTGCAATGCCCGTTATAAATTTTGCCACACCCCGCAATGCCCATTACACATTAAGCCCTACAGTAAGGCATCTAATTACTTTTACATTACCTGCTCGTTGACAGGGGTTTCATGCTCTTGGTTCCATGCACGGTGCCAGGTGTTTTCATGCTCAGGGTGTCATGCTCATTGCCAGGGGTTTCATGCGCTAGGTTTTATGCTTGTTGCCAGGGGTATCATGTGCTGGGTGTCAAACTCGTTGCCAGGGGTTTCATGTACAAGGTGTCACGCTCGTTGCTTAGGGGGTAATGCTTCTTGTCAGGGATTTCATGAGCTGGGTGTCGTGCTTGTTACCAGGGGGTAATGCTTGTTGCTAGGGGTGTGCCCCAGTGCCACATATGCCCCCAGTGCCAGATACAAATATGCCCCCATAGTGGCAGAAACACATATGCCCTCAGTGCCACATATGCCCCCACAGTACCAGATACACATATGCCCCAGTGCCAAATCTGCCCTTCCAGTGCCAGATACACATATGCCCCCAGTGCCTCATATGCACCCCCGTGCCAGCTACACATATGCCCCTAGTGCCAAAAAGGGCCCCCCAGTGCCAGGTACACACCCTCTCCCCGCTCACCGCTGCTGTGTTGTCCAGGAAGGAGGGTACAGTCCGGGAAGGAGGGCACAGCACGTGCCTCTCTTGTGTCCGTCCTGTGTCTCCAGCGTCATGTCTGTCAAAGAAAGCACCAGTTCATGAGCCAATTCGAGCTCGCGGACCAGCAGCTGTGACTCCTGATTGGCTGCCGGTCCGCGAGTTCTGATTGACTCATGAACCGGCACTTCATTTGACAGACACGCCATCGCCACTGGAGACACAGGAGTCAGGATGGACACAGGAGAGACGCATGCTGTGCCCTCCTTCCCGTACAGCACAGCAGCAATCAGTAGCAGCACCCCCGCAGCCCTGTGCCTCCAAGCCTCCGCAGTGGCTGCGGGGGTGGTAGTTACGTGACTGGGTAAACTCTCTAATTGCCTTTTCAGTATGGAGCATTATGTGTAAAATTCCAAATGAAATAAATTCTCCATTGAAAAAATGGCCAAGTTTTTGTAATAATTAATAATGAGAAAATTGCATCATACCCCTATTGAAAATCCTCAAACAGCTAGAGCAGCAGACAGCCAGGGCTGGCTCACACTAGAACAGGGAGACTACAAGTCAGAGGACCCCCTACTATAGTGTAAACCAATTCCAGTGCAAGGTGAGACCCAAATGGTCCTCATTATAACATAATGCTATAGTCAAATAAGATATTAAATAAAAATCATTGTTTCTGTCTTTTTTCTAAAAAAAAAAAAATAGTAGTACCTCCAGATCTTATAAAATCAGAACAACAAGGTCACTGGTGCTTCCATTTCCCATCTGCAAATCACGTGCAATTTCCAGCAATAAGGCTCATTAAGGTGTGGTTGGTCTTGCTGCTCCCGTTGCTATCTTTTGCTGTACGCAATTGCTATTCTATGCTAATATGGGCAGAAGCTAACCTGAGCATAGAGCGACACCCACTGCAGTTGCATCATTTCTGTCCAACAGTGCAAAATTGCTGATACATTGGCAGGGGCGTAGCCAGAACTTTGTGAACCCCATAGCAGCATTTTGAAAGGGGCCCCCGTTCCAATGCTTCTAGAGACACTTCTCTGCAGCAGTTGTTAATTTTATGCCCTATAATCGTGTCCTAGTTCATTTTCTGGACCCTAGTAGAGCCTTATTTAATAGTTTATTTTATGAATTCTAGTAGTGCTTAAGTTCACCCTATGTCACATTTCAGAGCTGCCAGTACACATCATGCCGCACAGTATCCCCAATTCACATTATGGTAAATAGTGCTCCCTGTTCATATTTTGCCTCATTACAGTGCCCCGGGTTCATATTATGTAACATTATAATGCCCTCCAGTTCATTTTAAACCACACTACAGTGAGCAAGGCATACCTAGATATATTGTAGGCCCCAAGGAAAAAGTTTGGACGGACCCCTACGTACCCGCCAATGGCAAAAAATGTATATAACACATGTAACTTTGACAGGGAAGGTGAGCCCCTCTCAGCACTGGGCCCCATAGCAGCTGTACTGCCTGCACCTATGGTAGCTACACCCTTGTACATTGGTACCATTGTCGCAAATCGGTACATGTCAGAGAGTCTTGAATGCCTCTAAAGATGTGCAGGCTGAGCTGCTCTCCCAGGATGCAGAGGGCTCTCAAGCAAGATCAATACTGCTAGTTTATACTTGCCCATAAAACAGCGTCTGAATGCTCATGATACACCTGTGTTTATCTGACCACTCCTTGTTTCCACCCCTAAGCTATCTACCGGTCACTCAATTTGCCACTTATTCCTCATTGTGACCGCTTTAGAAAATCAATTACTGTGCATGTGCATTGTGGCTTATACACAGACACAGTAAGATAACATTGACTGATGTGCATCCAATTCCCAGTCTGTACAAGAACATTAAAAAAAGAGTTATTAGTGCCATAAAAAAGGCTGTTGTACCCACTGTCCACTTAACCACAGATATGTGGACAAGCAGAACAGGACAAACTAAAGATTACATGACCATGGTAGCCCACTGGGTAGGTGTTTTGCCTTCAGCAGCGCCAACGGCAGCAGCAGAATCTAACAAATGCCAGCTCATTCAGAGGCAGGCTACTCTGTGCATAACCAGTTTCACTAGGAGGCATACCACTGACAACCTCTTAGAAAAACTCAGGGAAATCATTGCAAAATTATCTAGTTTGATTGGACTCTCCTCGGAATTTGTAATTTCTGACAATGTCACCAATATTGTGAGGACATTACAGCTAGGTGAATTCCAACACATTCCATGTTTTGCTCACACAATTAACTTGGTGGTGCAAAATCTTTTTACAAATGACAGGGGCATGCAGGAGATGCTCTCTGTGGCCCGAAAAATGTCGGGACATTTTCGCCATTGATCAAGTGCATTTAGAAGATTGCAGTACATGCAAGAACTTTTGAATTTGCCACCAGCTGAATCAAGAGGTAGTAATGGGTGGATTTCGACCCTTTACATGCTTCAGCGGATGGAAGAACAGTAAAAGGCTATCCAAGGCTACACAATGACCTATGACATAGGGAAAGGTGGTGGAATGCACTTTAGTCAAGGGCAGTGGAGCATATTTTCTGTTTTGTGCAAGGTTCTCAAAGCCTTTGAAGTTGTCACATGTAAAGTTAGTTCAGATACTGCCAGCTTCAGTCAGGTAATTCCCATAATTAGACTCTTGCAAAATCAGCTGGAGAAACTAAAAGAGGAGATGAAATGAAGTGATTCTGGCAAGTATGTCACACTTGTATATCAAGCCCTTCATTCACTTTGCCAGGATCCAAGGGACATCAATCTCTTGAAATCAGAACACTATATTTTGGTGACCATACTTGATCCTAGGTTTGAGTCATATGTTGTGTCTTTCTATCCAAAGGACACAAATCTGAAGAGATGCAAAGAGCTGTCGGTTAAAAAATTGTCAGCTCAAGTGGAACATAACATGGCAACATCTTTCTCCGGCAACTGCATGTCAGACAGTCAGTTTCACTACTGGCAGGAAAAAGAAGCAATATGGAGACCCTTGCACAAACTGGCTTTGCTTTACTTAAGTTGCCCACTGTCCAGTGTGTACTCAGAAAGAGTTCTCAGCACAGCCATGAACCTTGTTAGCGAACGGCGTAGGAGGTTACTTCCCCAAAATGTGGAAAAGATTATGTTCATCAAATGAACTACAAATTTCATGAAAAAGACCTTTACTGGCAATTATATCCACAAAATACAGAGGCGCCCGTAATGTGGATTCCAGCAGGACAAATTAATAGTATGTGAAGAAGACTGATGGGGGGGAGGAATAGGATGATGATGATGATGATGATGATGATGATGGCGGCGACATCTTGCCTATGTAGAGCCAGTTTGTGCACATAGAGACCATTGGCATCTTGTTTTGTGGGTGTGCATGCAAACCAAACATTTGAGTCCCTGTCACTGAAGTGATTGGTTTGTTAAACTGTGACTGTCATGTTTAATTTACACAACATAAGGGTGGGTGGGAGGACAATTCCATCTTGCACCTCTTTTCTTTGCATTATGCCCTGTTTGGAGCATTGCTGACTGTCTTCTTGTGTAGACAATAAACATTTTAAAAGTTATTTCAACTGCCACCCTGTCTGCCACTGCAGTGCCATTCTGTATCCTAGATGTGCCATGCTGGAAGTTTAAGTGCCACATGTTTGTGCTGCCGACTGCTGTCGCTTAGCTTAGTCATCCAGCTACCTTGGTGCAAACGTTTGCCCAAAAATGGATGAAAACAAAATTGTGAGCTGTAAGGTGGTCAAAATTGAGTGAAAATGAGTGAAAATGAATGTCTTTGAGGTTAATAATACTGTACCAACAAAAACACATTCTTTGCTTTTTAGCTGTTTTAGTGTAAAAAAAAAACGAGATTTGAAAAACCAAAACTCACCAAGGTGGTTCTGGCAAAACCAAATACATATCCAAAACACAAAGGAGATACAAATCCAAAACCAAACAAAAACCCATGACGGGGGCCAGCGCACATCAATAATGCTGACTTGTGCCACAATGAAGCTTGTACATCCGCATGCAGTGCCTAGGATGCTTCTCCAACTTTCACACCCAGGGGCATAGCCAGATATTTATGGGCCCCATAGCAACATTTTGATGGGGCCCCTTCCCAATACTTCTAGAGAGACACCTCTCTGCAGCAGTTGTTCATTGTATGCTCCATAATAGTGTCCTAGTTTACTTACTGAACTATAGTAGTGCCTTAGTTAATGTTATCGCCCATAGAACTACCCTTATTTATTTTATAGACCATAGTATGTCACATTGTAGGGCTGGCAGTACACATTATGCAATACAGTACCCCTAAGTCACATTACTATATACAGTGTCCACAGTTCATATTATGCCCACATTAAAGGGCCCCAGTTCATATTATGCCACACTATGGTGCCTCCACTTTATATTTTGCCACATTATAGTGCCCCAGTTCATATTACTACATGTAACAGTTCATTTTATACCACAGTAGAATGAGCAGGTCCAGGGGTGTAATTGGATATAATGTAGGATGAAAGGAAAAAGTTTGTAAGGGCCCCTATGTTCCACCTAATGGTTGGAAATGTATACAACACATTAAACTTTGACAGGGAAAGTGGGCCCCTCTCAGCTCTGGGCCCCAGAACAGCTGCACATCCTGCACCTATTGTAGCTATGCCCTTGTTCACACCAAGCATTAAAATAAGTCAAATTCAGTCCACGAAAAAGGTTAACTTACTAGGTATGATGCAAACTCTAAAGTAAATGAAAATATTTGTGTTATAAATGATGAGGTAATTTTCGTTTCTGGATGAATATATCTATAAACAGGTGTAAAAGAATTATTGTTTTAAACTTACAGTAAGCAACAAAATAAGAACAAATTGGAACCATACCAGACATTTGTTTTTTTTATTTTACCTTACTTTTCCACAAGAAAAAAAAAGTTTTACTGTTAAAATACTGTTCCATGATAACAGGGCATTTTTTATGCTGCAGATGCATGATGTCCCCTGAAGTGGACACATGTATAAATTCTTTAGTTTTATAGTTTTAAAAAACAAATAACTTTTTGGAGTTTTTATAAGCCCTTAAAACTAATAACAACATTTAAAAATAATCTTGCATTAGGTTGTCAGAATTCATGCATGAAAGGGTTAAATCACTTGAGAGTATAAGTCCTATCCAGAAGATGTATCGGGCCTATAGCTAGTATATTTTTCTGAGAACCTTTCTTGGGGTTTTTAAAGTCACTTTTATTTTGTCATATTTTTTTTCAGAATGGAATTGATATACTTTACCATCATTTATTGGGGAATAAGGTTGTTTTAAACTGGCACTGGTATGTCATCAGGCCCACAAGTTTTCCATCGCCTTTGCAATTTATTTGCTCTGTTAGTTTCTTCTGAAATTTAAAAAATTCCCTGTTTCTGTTTTGGAAGATTATACAAGATTATACAGGGCAGCCAGTTTTTGGGAAGCAGCGTGTTACATCACCCTGAACCTGCCCCCGTTTCTAACACCACTCCCGGAAAATGCCACTTCACCGCCCCCGCAATGCTGCGTCACCACCCCGTACCGTCATGCGAGCGCCTCTCCCTAGCAGAGGTGGTCGCATAAGTGAGTTGCGAACGCATGTCACTTTGCGCACATGCAATTCATCTCCAATGCATTCACAATATGGCTGCACAAGGGGAGATCCGATCGCAACTCAATTCCGTGTGATGCTGAATAACCCCCAGAGTGTCTAAAAATATATTACTGCTTTAACTTTAGTCAGGTTGTAATTTATCCTTTTTATATCTTACAGCAGGAAAAACCTGAGTGGCCCTTTTTATTTATATTAGCTAATACTGGGGCTGATTCTGTTCTTGGAGCACAGTAAAAAAAAGAAGAAAGTATCTGTAATGAACCATGGGGGTAATTCAGATATGATCGCTGCTGTGCATTTTCACATAGAGGGCGATCAGATCCCAACTACACATGCATATGCCCCGCACTACACTGGCACGTCGCATGGCTGCAACGGCGATCGCCGGTCAGCGACGGGATTGTGTGAAGGATCCATTCGCATGGAAGTTTGCAAGGCGATTGACAGGAAGATTGACATGGGTGGCAACTGACCGCTTTCAGGGAGTGTCCGGGAAAACATGGGCAGGATCAAGCATTTTCAGGGAGGGTGTCTGACGTCAAATCTGGTCCCGAACAGGCTGATATGATCGCAGCGGCTGAGTAAGTCCTGACCTGCGCAGAGACTGCACAAAATCAGTTTATTCAGCTCTGGTACACATGCGATCGCGCACTTGCACAGCGAAAATACACTCCCCCTGTAGGGGGTGACTATCTGATCGTAGGGCAGCAAAAAACGCAGCCAAGTGATCAGATCTGAATTAGGCCCAATGTTGCAATGCAGTGTGTGCAAATACATGTATATTTTTGCATACAGGGTAACTATTAGCTGCTTTTGAATGTAGCCCACAAACACTGGACAGTTTTACTTTTCCACTGTAATTAAAATTTGAGTTTGGACATGCATTTTCTCAACCTAAGGGGTATATTTATTGAAGTTCGATTTTGCATTCAATTTTAAGTTCGATGTAAATTGAAATCGAATCAAATCAACATTTTTCACTAATCAAATTCCACATTTACTAAGGCTCGATTTTGAAATTGATTCCAAAATCAAATTTAATGTTTGATTTTTGACTAGTCACTTTGTTTTCAGTTTAGGATATCCATTTCAAAATCACCTATAAAAGCAAATGCAAAATCAAATACAAAATCGAAAAACAACTTCCTCATTTATTCCTATTAGAGATGTGTACTGGACACTTTTTGGGTTTTGTGTTTTGGTTTTGGATCTGGATCTCCTTTTGTGTTTTGAATCTGGATTGGTTTTACCAAAACCACCCTTTTGGGTTTTGGTCTTGTATCTGTATTATTTTGGGGGGGAAAACATAAAAACAGCTAAAATCACATAATGTGTTTTTTTGTTTTGTTCCTACAGTATTATTAACCTCAATAACATTAATTTCCATTCATTTCTAGTCAATTTTGTCCACCTCACTGCTCACAATATTGTTCACCAACGTAGGCCAAAGTCTGGCTGGCTAAACTAAGAAACAGAGCAGCGACACAAACACATGGCAGTAATTTACAAATTAGTACTGTATTAGCAATAACCAATCAAATCAACTCACAAGTACTATCAATAGAAAACAATCCCTGACTCCGTTGTCCTTCCCCAGTGGTCGATTAATACCTGCAGGACTTTGGTTTCTTGTGCCCACGGCAGCCGCATTTGAACGGGTGGATTAGGTCTGCCCGAACTCCGATGCCCCCGGTCATAATAGGTGACAAGGCATTAACCGAGACAGAGAGAGAACAAGGGGAAAACTAACTAAGACAGACACAACAATAAGGGAGAAGACTACAGAAAATAAATGACTACTTTATGTGCGGCACGGCTGCCAAGAAAAATGGGCGCCCGGCGTCTCCGGTTGCTCAGCAACCGGACGGGGGACAGGGAGTCAGTGGCAAAAGTGACACGCTGGCCCCGCTGCTTAGCAATGGCCGGGAGCCGGTGCGACCCGCAGCTGTTAACAGTACCCCCTTCCCTTGAAGAGGGGTTAAGGAACCCCTAAACCCGGGTTTATGAGGAAATTCCTGAAAAAAACATCTCTTTTAGTCTAGGGGCATGCAAATCCTTGTCCCGGACCCAAGATCTCTCCTCTGGGCCGTACCCCTTCCAATGGAAAAGAAAATACAGCAGACCACGAGAAAATTTAGAATCCAAAACCTTCTCTACCGTACCAAGAACTCCTGTTGACCCTGAACATCCACAGGAGGTCTACCCCAGATAATTTTCTGAGGAAATTTCCGGGAATGAATACATGGCTTGAGTAGAGAACAATGAAAGGTGTTGGAAATTTTAAGTGACTTCGGCAATTGCAAACGAAAAGCAACCGGATTGACGTTTTTGATAATAAGAAATGGCCTATTGAATCTGGGTCCCAATTTAGCCGAAGGTTTTTGGAGTTTGATGTTACGGGTTGACAACCACACCTTGTCTCCCACCTTAAAGGAGCATGGACGTCGGAACCTATCTGAAATGTTTTTTTCCCGGAAGGCAGCTTTCTTAAGAGCAAAGTGTACCTTCTTCCAAATAGCTCTGAGGCGCGAAGTTAAGGCCAAAGAAGAAGATGGACAATTAGGGGTAGGGGAATTTGCTCTAGGATGAAAGCCAAAGACCGAAAAGAATGGAGACACCTTGGTGGATGAATGACAGGCGTTGTTGTAAGCAAACTCGGCCAGGGAAAAATAATCCAACCAATCGTTCTGAAGCTTTGCAGTTTAAAGACGCAGATACTGCTTCAGTGATTGGTTAACACGCTACGTCTGCCCATTGGACTGTGGATGGTATCCAGAGATTAAACTGAGTCTCATGTTTAATGATGCGCAAAAGAGCTTCCAGAAATGGGCAATAAACTGTGGTCCCCGGTCTGAGACAATATCAATGGGTAATCCATGGAACCTGAAAATATGGTGAATGAACAAGACTGCCAAACCCTGAGCGGACGGCAATCAGGGTAAAGCAGTGAAATGGGCCATCTTGCTAAATCGATCCACCACCACCCAAATCACCTGAAAACCAGAAGAGAGTGGAAGATCCACCACAAAATCCATGGAAATGTGTGACCATGGCCTGACTGGAATGGCTAAAGGCAGGAGCTGCCCCACGGGCAGAGACCGGGGCACCTTGTGCCTAGCACAATCTTGACAAGAGAGAACAAACTCCCTAACATCCTTGGAAAGATTAGGCCACCACACCGAGCGAGAGAGTAACTCCAATGTTTTAGCAACACCAGGATGGCCAGCAACTTTGTAATCGTGAAATTCGGCAAGGACACTGCCTCTCAAGAACTCTGGAACAAAGAGACGGCCGATGGGAGTGTTACTGGTGGCCTGCTGCTGAACCTGAACTAATTGTGTGTGTAAATCCTGTGTGAGGCCAGTCAGGGTAAAGGATGCTGGAATAATAGGAGTGGCAGGAGAATGGTTATCGTGAACAGGAAGAAAACAGCGTGACAGGGCATCGGCCTTGGTGTTCTTAGAACCGGGCCTATAGGTGATGATGAAATTGAACCAAGTAAAGAACAATGCCCAGCGAGCCTGCCGGGAATTTAGCCATTTAGCTGACTCAATGTACTGTAATTTCTTGTGGTCCATAAACACAGTGACGGTATGCTTTGCTCCCTCAAGCCAGTGCCTCCATTCCTCAAAAGCCCACTTGACCACCAACAATTCTCTGTTACCAACATCGTAGTTGGTCTCTGTGGAGGAGAATTTTCTGGACATAAAAGCACAAGGATGTAAGACCAAAGACTTGGGGTCTTCTTGAGACAGAACAGCTCCCACCTCAACCTCAGAGGCATCTACCTCCACGATAAAAGGAAGATCATGGTTGGGGTGTCTAAGGACAGGAGCAGAGACAAAGGCCTGTTTCAAAGCCTGGAAGGCACGCTTGGCCTGAGGCTACCACTTAGAAGGATCATCCCCCTTTTTTGTCAAAGCTACAATAGGGGCAACTAACTCAGAAAAAGCACAAATAAAACGTCTATAATAATTAGCAAATCCCCAAAACCTCTGAATAGCCTTCAAGTTAGTGGGTTGGGCCCAAATAAAATATCCTAAAAAGGACACCTCTGTAATGTGAAAATCACATTTCTCCAACTTGGCATACAAGTGATTCTCCCGCAATTTTTGAAGCACATGGAGGCAATGCTGTTCTGGAGACTCAGAATAAATTAGGATGTCATCCAAGTAAACTACCACGAATCTCCCCAGGAAGTCATGGAGGACATCGTTAATAAGATCCTGAAACACAGCAGGAGCATTAGACAGACCAAACGGCATCACAAGATATTCGTAGTGTCCGGACTGTGTACTAAAAGCCATCTTCCACTCATCTCCAGATCTTATTTGGATGAGGTTATACGCTCCTCTATGGTCAATTTTAGAAAAAATGGCCGCGGTGCGGAGTTGATCGAATAACACAGAAATAAGCGTGTAAGTGTTCTTGACACAAATCTTATTCAGGGCCCGATAGTCAATGCACGGCCTAAGAGATCCGTCTATTTTTTCAACAAAAAAGAACCCTGCATCAAAGGGGACTTAGGGGACTTAATAAATCCCTTCTTTAGACTCTCCTGTACATAGTCGTCCATGGCCTTAGTCTCTGGGCCAGACAGTGCATAGAGTCTCTCTTTAGGCAAGGTAACACCAGGAATAAGGTCAATGGCGCAATCATAATGACGATGGGGTGGAAGGACATCCGCATTACCCTTGGAAAAGACATCTGCACAGTTCTGGTAAACTGATGGAATGGATTCTGAAGTAATGACAGCGACCCATACCGGACGAATAATACACATCTTAGAGCAGTTGGAACCCCACCGTGAAATTTCCCCAGATTGCCAATCAATGGTTGGATTATGGATGGTAAGCCAGGGGTGACCCAAGACTAAAGGCACAGCCGTACAATGGTGGTCATTCCGAGTTGTTCGCTCGCTAGCAGTTTTTAGCAGCCGTGCAAACGCTATGCCGCCTCCCACTGGGAGTGTATTTTAGCTTAGCAGAAGTGCGAACAAAAGAATCACAGAGCGGCTACAAAGTTTTTTTGTGCAGTTTTAGAGTAGCTCAAAACCTACTCAGCGCTTGCGATCACTTCAGCCTATTCAGTTCCTGTGTTGATGTCACAAACACGCCCTTCGTTCGGCCAGCCATGCCTGCGTTTTTCCTGGCATGCCTGCATTTTTTCGAACCCTCCCTGAAAATGGTCAGTTGACACCTAGAAACGGCCACTTCATGTCAATCACTCTGCGGTCACCAGTGCGACTGAAATGCTTCGCTAGACCCTGGGTGAAACTACATTGTTCATTACAATAGTACGACGTGCATGCGCATTGCGCCGCATACGCATGCGCAGAAGTGCCGTTTTTTTGCCTTATCGCAGCACAGCGAACGAATGCAGCTAGCGATCAACTCAGAATGACCCCCAATGGGTGAGAAAGAATTCAATCCTTTCAGAATGTAACGCACCCACAGTCAAAAGCAATTGTGGAGTCTGATGAGTAATTACCCCGTTAGAGAGAGGCCACCATCCAGACCATGTATAGTATTAGGTCTACTAAGCTGGAGCTGCAGAATTCCTAGAGGTTAAGCCCAAGTAAGATCCATGAAGTTCCCGGGAGCTATGCTATCAATAAATGCTGAAACAAAAGAACTCTGATTCCCTGAAAATACTTCGGCAGGAACTAACAAGGAATCATGTGAGGAGACTAACTGAAGACCTAAGTAAACCCCCTCAACTTTTACTTGGTCAGGGCATTTCCCTGCTTATTGGGGCAGCTGAGCGCAACATGTCCCTTGCCGCTACATTATAAGCAGAGCCCAAAATTTAACCTCCTGGTTCTCTCTTCAGAGGAAAGTCGGAACAGACCCACTTGCATGGGTTCCTCGACGTCCTCAGGGAGAGCAAACACATATGGACTGGGTCTAATACTAGACCCTCTTTCAGTCCTCCGCTCTCGGAGACGGTGATCAAACTTAATAGCAAGCTCCATGAGCTTATCCAAAGTCTCCGGAACCGGGTACTGAATGAGACTATCTTTGATCACTTCTGAAAAGCCGAGGCAAAACTGACTGCGCAAAGCAGGATCATTCCAGCCACATTCGTTTGACCAATGGCGAAACTCAGTACAATACACCTCAGCGGGGTTTTTACTCTGTTTTAATGCACGGAAATGGCTCTCTGCAGATGCTTCCCTATCCGGATCGTCATACAACATACCTAAAGATTTAAAGAAGACATCCACCGTGAGTAACACTGCGTCATCGGGTTTTAGCCCAAAGGCCCAAGTTTGTGGGTCCCCCTGAAGTAAAGACATAACTACAGTATGCCCACTCGCTGGGATTCTGAACCTGAGGACAGGGGCCTTAAGCGAAAGTACAGTTTACAGCTCTCCCGAAAAATGAAAAAAATATTTTCAGTTACCCACTCGAAAATCAGTCGGGAAGATTCATCTTAGGTTCTGGAGCTACACTCGGGGAAGTTCGTAAAAGATCCTCCTGAGACCTCACCCAAAAGGTAAGATCCTGTACCATCTGAGTGAGATTCTGGATCTGACTCGCCAATACCTGGCTGGGATTCTGACCTTGCACTGAAGGATTCATGAGGACAGAATTCCAAGGCCACCATGATTAGTTTTTAGTGGCCAGTGATAATGTTATGTTCAGTATACTCGGAACCCTAGAGATTGGGTGGCAATAGAGGAGTTCCGAGTACAGAAACTTGAAGCTGCAGTAAAACTAAGATACACAGCTATTCCCAACAATAACCTCTGACTCCGTTGTCCTTCCCCAGTGGTTGATTAACACCTGCAGGACTATGGTTTCTTGTGCCCACGGCAGCCACTTTTGAACGGGTGGATTAGGTCTGCATGAACTCCGATGCCCCCCGGTCTTAATAGGTGACAAGGCGTTAACCGAGACAGAGAGAGAAGGGGAAAACTAACTAAGACAGACACAACAATAAGGGAGAAGACTACAGAAAATAAATGACTACTTTATGTGCGGCCGCCAAGAAAAATGGTAACCAAAGTAACGCTGCCTAAGTGCCAATACGAACCCGTCATAGTGCGGCAAGGACAACAATAGCGGAACCTCCGCAGAAAACACAATGACAAACGAATAAGGAGGATACGGCTTCAGCCGTAAGGTGCGGCAGAGCCGCTGCTCATGACACCGGGAAAGACACACGTAGAAAGCAACCAGGACCCCAAGGCTCAAGATTCAGGATCACTTGACTGGAAGGCAGGAGTAGATCCCCAGGACCAGATTCCGGAAAACAGGACACAGGATGCTGGAACAAACTGGCCAGCGGGGCTGTCCTATTCTGGATCCCATAAGAAACCCCTGCAGACCAATCAGCAAGGCAGCCCAGCCCCCGGATCCTGATTAACCCAGCTGTAAGTTGGTGCGCAGGGCGCGGCATCCCGGCTGCTTAATAACAGCCGGACAGCAATGCACGGCGGCCGCTCTGCGTCTCCGGTTGCTAGGCAACCGGCCGAGGGACAGGGAGTCAGCGGCAGAAGTGACGCTCTGGCCCCGCTGCCTAGCAACGTCCGGGAGCCGGCGCGACCCGCCACTGTTAACGGCAGTTGCCAAACAGCAAAGAAAAAGACCTGAAACCATGTGTAAATAAGCAAAAGTAGACATTGATACCCTCTACACAAGTGCACATGCCCCCAGCACATGCCTATTCTCAGTGCCCAGTCTGTACCTCCCTCCTGGGGGCCCTGGTTCACTGATAACTGGCACTCTGCGCCCATGTAAAGCCCCAATCAATCAGCCTTTTTGTCGAGCAGCTCCCCAAACTCTCCCTAATCACAAAAAACAGCATTCCATACCTGCGTAGAACAGTGCGGCATACTTTGGGACACACAGTTAAATACTGACCAGGTTACAGTGCTGGTAGGAAACAGTGCGGATCAGAGTACAGTGCTGGTTACAGTGCAGGTTGGACACAAAGCAGATCAGATACAATGCACAGGGGCAAACGCAGGATTTGCGATGGGGGGTTTCCGCATGTGTGATTGATATATATAAAATATAAAACTACCACCCACAGTATGTGTATTACCAAAATGGGGACGCACACTAGGACTGCAGACTGTTGTCGTGCCCATCCCCTCCCGACCCCCCCTACTACCCCCCTCCCAACACACACTGGGACTGCAGTGTACCCAGCAACCAACACCCTCCATAGACAGACAGCACACAACACAGACAGCACCCCTCTCCCCACCACAGAAAGGCAGCACCCGCCTTACCTCCACAAACAGCACCCCTCCACAAACAGAACCTCTCCTCCCCACCACAGACAGCAACCCTCCTCCCCACCACAGACAGCACCCCTCCACAGACAGCACCCCTCCTCCCCACCACAGACAGCACCCCTCCTCCCCTCCACAGACAGCACCCCTCCTTCCCACTACAGACAGCACCCCTCCTCCCCACCACAGACAGACAGCACCCCACCTCCCCACCACAGACATCACCCCTCCTCCCCTCCACAGACAGCACCCCTCCTCCCCTCCACAGACAGCACCCCACCTCCCCACCACAGACAGCACCCCTCCTCCCCACCACAGACAGCACCCCTCCTCCCCTCCACAGACAGCACCCCTCCTCCCCACCATAGACAGCACCCCTCCTCCCCACCACAGACAGACAGTACCCCACCTCAGATAGCACCCCACCTCCCCACCACAGACAGCACCCCTCCTCCCCACCACAGACAGCACCCCTCCTCCCCTCCACAGACAACACCCCTCCTCCCCACTACAGACAGCACCCCTCCTCCCCACCACAGACAGACAGCACCCCACCTCCCCACCACAGACAGCACCCCCTTACCTCCACAAACAGCACCCCCCTCCCCTGACAGACAGCACCCCCCCTCCCCATCATCCCCCTTACCTCCACAAACAGCACCCCCGCTCCCCAGACAGACAGCACCCCTCCCCTCCATAGACAGATTGCTCCCCGCCTCACTTCTAGCCGGGAGCCGGCGCGTACAGTGAGGCCAGGCGGCGGGCTGAATGGAAGCACCGCGGTCACGCTTCCGGCAGCAGCCCTAGCAAAATGGAGGCTAGGAGCTGCTGCTGCTGCTGCTGTAACGGCGCCGAGCACCACGGACCTTGCTCGGCGGCACAGTTTCTTGCGGGCCAGTTAAAAAAGATATATATCACCATATCTCGTCAGCTCCGCGATGGATCAGTGGACAGGGAGGGTTTCTAGAGACTCGGAAACCCCCCCTGCGTGCGCTAGTGATGCAGGTTACAGTGTGGGTCAGATACAGGGCAGGTAGGATACAGTGTAGGTGGAATTCATTGCTGGTTGTATATAGTGCATATCGCATACAGTGTCGGTCGGATACAGTGCAGGTTACAGTGCGGGTTGGATACAGTGCAGGTTGGAGTGTGGGTTGGATATTGGCCCTCATTCCGAGTTGATCGCTCGCTAGCTACTTTTAGCAGCCGTGCAAATGCATAGTCGCCGCCCATGGGGGAGTGTATTTTCGCTTTGCAGGAGTGCAAACGCCTGTGCAGCAGAGCGGCTGCAAGCACAAATTTGTGCAGAATAAGACCAGCCCTGTAGTTACTTATTCTGTGCGATGATTGCTGCGACGAATGACATGGTAATGATGTCAGATACCCGCCCAGCAAATGCCCGGCCACGCCTTCCTTTTTCCAAACACTCCCAGAAAACGGTCAATTGACACCCAGAAACTCCTACTTCCTGTCAATCTCCTTGCTATCGGCTGTGCATCTGAAAGCATTGCTAGAACCGGTGCAAAACCACAATGCTCTTTGTACCCATACGCCACGCGTGCACATTGCGGTGCATACGCATGCGCAGTTTTGCTGTTTTTTTTTACTGATCACTACTCAGCGAACAACGGCAGCTAGCGATCAACTTGGAATAAGGGCCATAGTGCGTATTGGATACAGTGCAAGGTCTTTTAGAGTGGGAGATACAGTGCAGGTCGGAGTGCGGGTTGGATATAGTGCGCGTTGGCTACAGTGCAAGGTCGCATACAGTGAGAGATACAGTACCGGTCAGATACAGTGTGAGATACAGTGCAGGTCGGAGTGCAGGTTGGATATAGTGCGCGTTAGCTACAGTACAAGGTCGGATACAGTGCAAGATAGAGTGCAGGTCGGATACAGTGCAGAATACAGTTCGGGTCGGATACAGTTCAGGTCAGAGTGCGGGTTGGATACAGTGTAGGCTACAGTGCAGGTTAGATACAGTGCAAGGTCAGATACAGGGGGTCATTCCGAGTTGTTCGCTCGTTATTTTTTTTCCGCAATGGAGCGATTAGTCGCTAATGCGCATGCGCAATGTCCGCAGTGCGACTGCACCAAGTAAATTTGCTATGCAGTTAGGAATTTTACTCACGGCATTACAAGGTTTTTTCTTCGTTCTGGTGATCGTAATGTGATTGACAGGAAGTGGGTGTTTCTGGGCGGAAACTGGCCGTTTTATGGGTGTGTGCGAAAAACGCTGCCGTTTCTGGGAAAAACGTGGGAGTGGCTGGAGAAATGGAGGAGTGTCTGGGCGAACGCTGGGTGTGTTTGTGACGTCAAACCAGGAACAACAAGCACTGAACTGATCGCACTGGCAGAGTAAGTCTCGAGCTACTCAGAAACTGCACAGAGAAGTATTTTCGCAATATTGCGAATCTTTCGTTCGCAATTTTGATAAGCTAGGATTCACTCCCAGTAGGCAGCGGCTTAGCGTGTGCAAAGCTGCTAAAAGCAGCTTGCGAGCGAACAACTCGGAATGACCGCCATAGTGCGCATCAGATACAGTGCGAGATACATTGCAGATCAGATACAGTACGGGTCGCATTCACTGTGAGTTGTATATACTGTGGGTCAGATACAACGTGGGTTAAATAAAATTCAGGTTACAGTGCGGGCCAGATACAGTGTGGTTTGGATACAGTGTGGGTAGGATGCAGCACAGGTCAAATACAGTGTGGGTTGGATACAATGCAAGTCAAATTCAATGTGGGTCAGATACAGTACGGGTTACAGTTTGAGATGTGCAGCGGGCATTTTTCATGTTTTGTGTTTTGGTTTTGGATTCGGTTCCACGGTCGTGTTTTGGATTTGGACGCATTTTGGCAAAACCACCCTTTCAGATTTTTGACGGATTCGGATACGTTTTGGATTTGGGTGTTTTTTTTTCAATAAACCCTCAAAAACAGCTTTTTTTTAATTAATTATTATTATTATTTATTATTAACCTCAATAACCATAATTTCCACTAATTTCCAGTCTACTCTGAACACCTAACACCTCACAATATTATTTTTAGTCCTAAAATTTGCACCAAGGTCGCTGGATGACTAAGCTAAGCGACACAAGAGGGCGGCACAAACACCTGGCCCATCTAGGAGTGGCACTGCAGTGTCAGACAGGATGGCACTTAAAAAAATAGTCCCCAATCAGCACATGATGCAAAGATAAATAAAAAAAGAGGTGCAAGATGGAATTGTCCTTGGGCCCTCCCACCCACCGTTATGTTGTATAAACAGGACATGCACACTTTAACAAACCAATCATTTCAGCGACAGGGTCTGCCACATGACTGTGGCTGAAATGACTGGTTGGTTTGGGCCCCCACCAAAAAAGAAGCAATCAATCTCTCCTTGCACAAACTGTCTCTACAGGGGCAAGATGTCCGCCTCATCCTCTTCCCCCGATTCCTCACCCCTTTCACTGTGTACATCCTCCTCCTCAAAGAGTATTAATTCGTCCCCACCGGAATCCACCATCACAGGTCCCTGTGTACTTTCTGGAGGCAATTGCTGGTAAATGTCTAAAAGGAGGAATTTATTTTAATTAATTTTGATGAACATCATCTTCTCCACATTTACTGGAAGTAACCTCGTACGCCGATCGCTGACAAGGTGACCGGCTGCACTAAACACTCTTTTGGAGTACTCACTGGAGGGAGGGGCAACTTAGGTAAAATAAAGCCAGTTTGTGCAAGGGCCTCCAAATTGCCTCTTTTTCTGCCAGTATACGTACGGACTGTCTGACATGCCTACTTGGATGCTGTTACTCATATAATCCTCCACCATTCTTTCAATGGTGACAGAATCATATGCAGTGACAGTAGACGACATGTCAGTAATCGTTGGCAGGTCCTTCAGTCCGGAACAGATGTCAGTACTTGCTCCTAACTGCCCTGCATCACCGCCAGTGGGTGGTTTGGGAAATTTTATCCTTTTCCTGGCATCTCCAGTGGCGGTAGAAAATGAAGGAGGAGCTGTTGGTGGGTCACGTTCCACTTGACAATTGTCTCACCAGCAGGTCTTTGAACATCTGCAGACTTATGTCTGCCGGAAAGAGAGATACAACGTAGGCTTTAAACCTTGGATCGAGTACGGTGGCCAAAATGTAGTGCTCTGATTTCTGTTGAAATAATTCCACACCAAAGAGGTGATTTTTTTTGTATTTTGACCAGGCATGTCAATGGCCTTATTCATCCCACGGACAACAGGTGTCTCCCCGGGTGCCTGACTTAAACAAACCACCTCACCATCAGAATCCTCCTCGTCAATTTCCTCCTCAGCGCCAGCAACACCCATATCCTCATCCTGGTGTACTTCAACAGTGACATCTTCAATTTGAATATCAGGAACTGGACTGTGGGTGCTCCTTCCAGCACTTGCAGGGGGCGTGCAAATGGTGGAAGGAGCCACCTCTTCCCGTCCAGTGTTGGGAAGGTCATGCATCGCAACCGACACAATTGGACTCTCCTTGTGGATTCGTTGTTTCAGAAGAACGCACAGTTCTTTGCTGTGCTTTTTCCAGCTTAACTATTTTCATTTTTCTAGCTGGAGGATGAGTACTTCCATCATCATGTGAAGCTGAACCACTAGTTATGAGGACCATAGGAGAGGGCCTTAGCCGTTCCTTGCCACTCCGTGTCGTAAATGGCATATTGGCAAGTTTACGCTTCTCCTTAGATGATTTTAATTTAGATTTTTGGGTCATTTTACTAAACATTTGCATTTTGGATTTTACATGCTCTCTACTATGACATTGGGCATCGGCCTTGGCAGATGACGTTGATGGCATTTCATCGTCTCTGCCATGACTAGTGGCAGCAGCTTCAGCACTAGGTGGAAGTGGATCTTGATATTTCCCTATTTTACCCTTCACATTTTTGTTCTCCATTTTTAAATGTGTGGAATTATATGCCAGTAATATATCTGGAATTAGACGGCGGTAATGTCTGGAATTAGATACCACTAGATAGATACCAGATAACACTGTGACTGGAATGATGATGACCTATGCACAGTAACAGGACACTACCACAGCTCCCTACAGCAGCAAGATGCAGCACAAGACACTGGACTAGTATATTAGTAATGTACTGTAGTATTACTGAGCATCACAATGCAGCACAAGACAGTGAGCAGTGGTACTGAGCACTGATGATGAGGGTCATTCCGAGTTTTTCGGTCGCTAGCACATTTTAGCAGCATTGCACACGTTAGGCCGCCGCCCTCTGGGAGTGTATCTTAGCATAGCAGAATTGCGAACGAAAGATTAGCAGAATTGCGAATAGAAAATTCTTAGCAGTTTCTGAGTAGCTTCAGACTTGCTCCTACACTGCGATCAGCTCAGCCCATTTCGTTACTGGTTTGATGTCACAAACACGCCCTGCGTTCGTCCAGCCACTCCCCCGTTTATCCAGACACTCCCGCGTTTTATCCTGGCACGCCTGCGTTTTTCCGCACACTCCCTGAAAACGGTCAGTTTCCGCCCAGAAACACCCACTTCCTGTCAATCACACTCCAATCACTTCAATGATGAAAATTCTTAGTTCGGACGTGAGTAAATCTACTAAGTTTTGAGTAAAATACTTAGCGCATGCGCACTGCGTACCATGCGTATGGGCATTTTCGCCTTAATTGCTCCGTTGCGAAAATCGGCAACGAGCGAACAACTCGGAATGACCACCGATAATACTGAGAACTGACACTGAGCAGCAAGATGCAGCACAAGACACTGGACTAGTATATTAGTAATGTACTGTAGTATTACTGAGCACCACAATGCCGCACAAGACAATGAGCAGTGATACTGAGCACTGATGATGACACTACTGAGAACTGACACTGAGCAGCAAGATGCAGCACAAGACACTGGACTAGTATATTAGTAATGTACTGTAGTATTACTGAGTACCACAATGCAGCACAAGACAATGAGCAGTGATACTGAGGGGTGGTCTTCAGTATGCTGACTGACGGGATCCCGGTGCACAGTATACCGGCACCAGGATCCTGACAGCCGGCATACCGACACTTATTCTCCCTCGTGGGGGTCCACGACCCCCCTGGAGGGAGAATAAAATAGCGTTGCGCGCATAGTGCGCCACCGTGCCCGTAGCATGGCGAGCGCAGCGAACCCGCAAGGGGCTCATTTGCGCTCTCGCCACACTGTCGGTAAGCCGGCGGTCTGGCTCCCGGCGCCGGTATGCTGGTCGCCGGGAGCCCGACCGCCGGCATACCATAGTGAACCCATACTGAGCACTGATGATGATACTACAGAGAACTGACACTGAGCAGCAAGATGCAGAACAAGACACTGGACTAGTATATTAGTAATGTACTGTAGTATTACTGAGCACCACAATGCAGCACAAGACAATGAGCAGTGATACTGAGCACTGATGATGATACTACTGAGAACTGACACTGAGCAGCAAGATGCAGCACAAGACACTGGACTAGTATATTAATAGTGATGTGCCCCGGAAATTTTTCGGGTTTTGTGTTTTGGTTTTGTGTTCGGTTCCGCGGCCGTGTTTTGGATTCGGACGCGTTTTGGCAATACCTCACCGAAAATTTTTTGTCGGATTCGGGTGTGTTTTGGATTCGGGTGTTTTTTTCAAAAAACCCTCAAAAACAGCTTAAATCATAGAATTTGGGGGTCATTTTGATCCCAAAGTATTATTAACCTCAATAACAATAATTTCCACTCATTTTCAGTCTATTCTGAACACCTCACATCTCACAATATTATTTTTAGTCCTAAAATTTGCACCGAGGTCGCTGGATGGCTAAGCTAAGCGACCCAAGTGGACGACACAAACACCTGGCCCATCTAGGAGTGGCACGTGCCTACTTGGATGCGGTCACTCATATAATCCTCCACCATTCTTTCAATGGTGAGAGAATCATATGCAGTGACAGTAGACGACATGTCAGTAATCGTTGCCAGGTCCTTCAGTCCGGACCAGATGTCAGCACTCGCTTCAGACTGCCCTGCATCACCACCAGCGGGTGGGCTCGGAATTCTTAGCCTTTTCCTCGCACCCCCAGTTGCGGGAGAATGTGAAGGAGGAGCTGTTGACGGGTCACGTTCCGCTTGACTTGACAATTTTCTCACCAGCAGGTCTTCGAACCCCTGCAGACTTGTGTCTGCCGGAAAGAGAGATACAACGTAGGTTTTAAATCTAGGATCGAGCACGGTGGCCAAAATGTAGTGCTCTGATTTCAACAGATTGACCACCCGTGAATCCTGGTTAAGCGAATGAAGGGCTCCATCCACAAGTCCCACATGCCTAGCGGAATCGCTCTGTTTTAGCTCCTCCTTCAATGTCTCCAGCTTCTTCTGCAAAAGCCTGATGAGGGGAATGACCTGACTCAGGCTGGCAGTGTCTGAACTGACTTCACGTGTGGCAAGTTCAAAGGGTTGCAGAACCTTGCACAACGTTGAAATCATTCTCCACTGCGCTTGAGACAGGTGCATTCCACCTCCTTTGCCTATATCGTGGCCAGATGTATAGGCTTGAATGGCCTTTTTGCTGCTCCTCCATCCTCTGAAGCATATAGAGGGTTGAATTCCACCTCGTTACCAACTCTTGCTTCAGATGATGGCAGGACAGGTTCAGGTATTTTTGGTGGTGCTCCAGTCTTCTGTACGCGGTGCCTGAATGCCGAAAGTGGCCCGCAATTCTTCGGGCCACCGACAGCATCTCTTGCACGCCCCTGTCGTTTTTTAAATAATTCTGCACAACCAAATTCAAGGTATGTGCAAAACATGGGACGTGCTGGAATTTGCCCAGATGTAATGCACGCACAATATTGCTGGCGTTGTCCGATGTCACAAATCCCCAGGAGAGTCCAATTGGGGTAAGCCATTCTGCGATGATCTTCCTCAGTTGCCGTAAGAGGTTTTCAGCTGTGTGCGTATTCTGGAAAGCGGTGATACAAAGCGTAGCCTGCCTAGGAACGAGTTGGCGTTTGCGAGATGCTGCTACTGGTGCCGCCGCTGCTGTTCTTGCAGCAGGAGGCAATACATCTACCCAGTGGGCTGTCACAGTCATATAGTCCTGAGTCTGCCCTGCTCCACTTGTCCACATGTCCATGGTTAAGTGGACATTGGGTACAACTGCATTTTTTAGGACACTGGTGAGTCTTTTTCTGAGGTCTGTGTACATTTTCGGTATCGCCTGCCTTGAGAAATGGAACCTAGATGGTATTTGGTACCGGGGACACAGTACCTCAATCAAGTCTATAGTTGGCTCTGAATTAACGGTGGATATCGGAACCATGTTTCTCACCGCCCAGGCTGCCAAGGCCTCAGTTATCCGCTTTGCAGCAGGATGACTGCTGTGATATTTCATCTTCCTCGCAAAGGACTGTTGTACAGTCAATTGCTTACTGGAAGTAGTACAAGTGGTCTTCCGACTGCCCCTCTGGGATGACGATCGACTCCCAGCAGCAACAACAGCAGCGCCAGCAGCAGTAGGCGTTACACTCAAGGATGCATAGGAGGAATCCCAGGCAGGAGAGGACTCGTCAGACTTGACAGTGACATGGCCTGCAGGACTATTGGCTTTCCTGGGTAAGGAGGAAATTGACACTGAGGGAGTTGGTGGTGTAGTTTGCAGGAGCTTGGTTACAAGAGGAAGGGATTTAGTGGTCAGTGGACTGCTTCCGCTGTCGCCCAAAGTTTTTGAACTTGTCACTGACTTATGATGAATGCGCTGCAGGTGACATATAAGGGAGGATGTTCAGAGGTGGTTAACGTCCTTACCCCTACTTATTACAGCTTGACAAAGGCAACACACGGCTTGACACCTGTTGTCCGCATTTGTGTTGAAAATAATTCCACACTGAAGAGCTGATTTTTTTTGTATTTTGACCAGGCATGTCAATGGCCATATTCCTCCCACGGACAACAGGCGTCTCCCCGGGTGCCTGACTTAAACAAACCACCTCACCATCAGAATCCTCCTTGTCAATTTCCTCCCCAGCGCCAGCAACACCCATATCCTCATCCTGGTGTACTTCAACACTGACATCTTCAATTTGACTATCAGGAACTGGACTGCGGGTGCTCCTTCCAGCACTTGCAGGGGGCGTGCAAATGGTGGAAGGCGCAAGCTCTTCCCGTCCAGTGTTGGGAAGGTCAGGCATCGCAACCGACACAATTGGACTCTCCTTGGGGATTTGTGATTTCGAAGATCGCACAGTTCTTTGCTGTGCTTTTGCCAGCTTAAGTCTTTTCTTTTTTCTAGCGAGAGTATGAGTGCTTCCATCCTCATGTGAAGCTGAACCACTAGCCATGAACATAGGCCAGGGCCTCAGCCGTTCCTTGCCACTCCGTGTCGTAAGTGGCATATTGGCAAGTTTACGCTTCTCCTCAGATGCTTTTAATTTTGATTTTTGGGTCATTTTACTGATCTTTTGTGTTTTGGATTTTACATGCTCTGTACTATGACATTGGGCATCGGCCTTGGCAGACGACGTTGATGGCATTTTATCGTCTCGGCCATGACTAGTGGCAGCAGCTTCAGCACGAGGTGGAAGTGGATCTTGATCTTTCCCTATTTTTTTAACCTCCACATTTTTGTTCTCCATATTTTAATGCGCACAACTAAAAGGCACCACAGGTATACAATGTAGATGGATGGATAGTATACTTATGGATGACGAGTGACGACACAGAGGTAGGTACAGCAGTGGCCTACCGTACTGCTATATACAGTATAATGGACCTGGTGGACACTGTCAGCAGACTGCTAAACTAGTACTACTAGTATAAAGAAAAAAAGCCACCGCAGGTATACAATGTAGATGGATGGATAGTATACTTATGGACGATGAGTGACGACACAGAGGTAGGTACAGCAGTGGCCTACCGTACTGCTATATACAGTATAATAAATGGACCTGGTGGACGCTGTCAGCAAACTGCTAAACTAGTATAAAGAAAAAAAGCCACCACAGGTATACAATGTAGATGGATGGATAGTATACTTATTATTATTAATGGATGACGAGTGCCTGACGACACAGAGGTAGGTACAGCAGTGGCCTCCCGTACTGCTATATACAGTATAATGGACCTGGTGGACACTGTCAGCAGACTGCTAAACTAGTACTACTAGTATAAAAAAAAAGCCACCACAGGTATACAATGTAGATGGATGGTAGTATACTTATGGACGACGAGTGACGACACAGAGGTAGGTACAGCAGTGGCCTACCGTACTGCTATATACAGTATAATGGACCTGGTGGACACTGTCAGCAGACTGCTAAACTAGTACTACTAGTATAAAGAAAAAAAGGCACCACAGGTATACAATGTAGATGGATGGATAGTATACTTATGGACGACGAGTGATGACACAGAGGTAGGTACAGCAGTGGCCTACCGTACTGCTATAAACAGTATAATAAATGGACCTTGTGGACACTGTCAGCAAACTGCTAAACTAGTATAAAGAAAAAAAGCCACCACAGGTATACAATGTAGATGGATGGATAGTATACTTATTATTATTAATGGATGACGAGTGACTGACGACACAGAGGTAGGTACAGCAGTGGCTGCTCTCTCTACAATGCACAAGTGAAAATGGCAGTGACGCGCGGCTCTTTATATGGAATCCGAATCTCGGGAGAATCCGACAGCGGAATGAGGACGTTTTTCCTTGTTTGGGTTTTCCGAGTCAGGCGGGAACAACCGAGCCTGCCTCGGACCCGTGTAAACCACGTGGAGCTCGGGGGAGGGGGGGGGGGTCGGTTCTCAGGGAAGTGAACCCGCTCGGCTCTAGTTACATTGCAGTTTGGATACAGTGCAGGTTAGATACACCAATAGAGCACTTACTGTGAGAGAGCATCCTCAGTGTGGTAGTCAGTGGTGTCTTTAGTGTGGTGGTGCCAGCAGTGTAGACAGTGCAGGAGTGTTAGTGGTGTCCCCAGTATAGTGGTGCCGGCAGTGTTGGCTGTGTGGGAGTGCTGTAGGGTGTCCTCAGTGCAGGAGTGCCGACAGTGAGCCTAAATCAGACCTGGTCGCAAGCAGGCATTTTTTGCACTGCTGCGACCAGGTAGTCACCGCCTACAGGGGGAGGGGGTAATTGCTGTGCAGGGGTGCGAATGCATGTGCAGAGAGCTGCACAAACAAAAGTTTGTGCAGTCTCTGCACAGCTCAGGTGCTGCGATGATCCGGCCTGGAGCTGACGTCAGGAACTCTCCCTTAAAATGGCTGGACACGCCTGCGTTCTCCCGGACACTCCTTAAAAACGGTTAGTTGACACCCACAAACGGCTTCTTCCTGTCAAACTTCTTGTGATCGTCGGTACGATCGCTTTCTTCCTTAAATCCGTTGCTGTATGGTGATCCCGGTCGCAGGCGGCCGACGTGCCGGCGCATTGCGGTGCATACGCATGCGCAGTTCAGACCCGATCACACCGCTGCAAAAAAATATAGCGTGCGATTGGGTATGAATGGCCCCCAGTGTCCCCAGGGGTGCCAGCGGTGTCCTCAGTGCAGTGGTGCCAGCAGTGTCAGAGTGCTGGAGGTGTCCTCAGTACCGACAGTGTTGGCAGTGCGGGAGTGCCAGCAGTGTCCCCAGTGCAGCAGTGTCGGCAGTGCAGGTGGTGGTGTCGGCAGTGTGAGTGGCAGCGCTATTATCACTCACCCAGTTGTCGGTATGCCGGAGGTCGGGATTCCGGCACCGGTATGCTGCCCGCTGGAAGCCCGGCCGCCGGCATACCCTACTACACCCCTGAAAAGTACAGAGACGCCCAGCGAAGCAATCCCAGAGGCACAGCAACTGCATACACATTACTAGTGCACACGCATTAGCAGCTCAAATAAATGAATGGTCTTGTAGCACAGCATCCTGAACAGAGATGCCAGGGGCACGCTGCTTGAGTACGGATTTGCTGACGCACCCAGCAAGACACCCCAAAAATTAGCACAACGCATCTGCGTTTGTGCCACCACTCCACTGTCAATGCCCACAAATAATGCCTGACTGTCAATTACTCTATTTAATGGTAAGCGCTGCATGTGGCATCACTACTAGACTGTGGCGCATGCACTTAAGTGCAAGAACATTGGCATAGCATTTGTCATCTCCACTTTTATAGGCATCGTAATGAAGAGTTTAGGAATAGAATGTTGTCTAGAAGCTAAAAAAGCATGTCTGTTATTAGTCTATTTTGGTGACTTGTACAGTAGTTCAATGTTCAATTTTGTGTATGATTTTTTATTCAAATGTTAATAAACCAGTGGATCCTATATTTGTCTATGTAAAAGTACCAATATTTTGACTATATTCATTTTAGAGTTGGGTTTAGTTTTACATTCAATTTTGCCTCAAGTAAATCTCCAAATGCAAAATCACCAAAACCCTAAAATCAAACAGTAAATATTAGAGATGAGCGGGTTCGGTTTCTCGGAAACCGAATTCCCCCGAACTTCACCCTTTTTACATGGGTCCGAGGCAGGTTCGAACCTTCCCGCCTTGCTCGGCTAACCCGAGCGCGCCCGAACGTCATCATCCCGCTGTCGGATTCTCGCGAGATTCGGATTCTATATAAGCAGCCGCGCGTCGCCGCCATTTTCACTCGTGCATTGGAGATGATAGGGAGAGGACGTGGCTGGCATCCTCTCCGTTTATTGTTGAACTTGATTGCTTTATTGCTTAATTGTGGGGAGGACTGGGGAGCAGCTGTTAGGAGGAGTACAGTGCAGAGTTTTGCTGATAAGTGACCACCAGTTTTTTATCCGTTCTCTGCCTGAAAAAAACGCTCCATACCATATCTGTGCTCAGTGTGCTGCATAATATATCTGTGCTCACACTGCTTAATTGTGGGGACTGGGGAGCAGCTGTATTATATAGCAGGAGTACAGTGCAGAGTTTTGCTGACAGTGACCACCAGTATACGTTGTCTGCCTGAAAAACACTCCATATCTGTGCTCAGTGTGCTGCATAATATATCTGTGCTCACACTGCTTAATTGTGGGGACTGGGGAGCAGCTGTATTATATAGCAGGAGTACAGTGCAGAGTTTTGCTGACAGTGACCACCAGTATACGTTGTCTGCCTGAAAAACACTCCATATCTGTGCTCAGTGTGCTGCTTTATTGTGGGGACTGGGGACCACCAGTATAATTAATATTATATAGGAGGAGTACAGTGCAGAGTTTTGCTGACCAGTGACCACCAGTATACTATATATAGCAGTACGGTAGGCCACTGCTGTACCTACCTCTGTGTCGTCATTCATTAAGTATACTATCCATCTACATTCTATACCTGTGGTGCATTTTAGTTTTGCAGTTTGCTGACACAGTGACCACCAGTATACTATATATAGCAGTACGGTAGGCCACTGCTGTACCTACCTCTGTGTCGTCATTCATTAAGTATACTATCCATCTACATTCTATACCTGGGGTGCATTTTAGTTTTGCAGTTTGCTGACACAGTGACCACCAGTATACTATATATAGCAGTACGGTAGGCCACTGCAGTACCTACCTCTGTGTCGTCATTCATTAAGTATACTATCCATCTACATTCTATACCTGTGGTGCATTTTAGTTTTGCAGTTTGCTGACACAGTGACCACCAGTATACTATATATAGCAGTACGGTAGGCCACTGCTGTACCTACCTCTGTGTCGTCATTCATTAAGTATACTATCCATCTACATTCTATACCTGTGGTGCATTATAGTTTTGCAGTTTGCTGACACAGTGACCACCAGTATACTATATATAGCAGTACGGTAGGCCACTGCTGTACCATCCTCTGTGTCGTCATTCATTAAGTATACTATCCATCTACATTCTATACCTGTGGTACATTTTAGTTTTGCAGTTTGCTGACACAGTGACCACCAGTATACTATATATAGCAGTACGGTAGGCCACTGCTGTACCTACCTCTGTGTCGCCATCCATTAAGTATACTATCCATCTACATTCTATACCTGTGGTGCATTTTAATTTTGCAGTTTGCTGACACAGTGACCAGCAGTATACTATATATAGCAGTACGGTAGGCCACTGCTGTACCTACCTCTGTGTCATCATTCATTAAGTATACTATCCATCTACATTCTATACCTGTGGTGCATTTCAGTTTTGCAGTTTGCTGACACAGGGACCACCAGTATACTATATATAGCAGTACGGTAGGCCACTGATGTACCTACCTCTGTGTCGTCATCCATTAAGTATACTATCCATCTACATTCTATATCTGTGGTGCATTTTAGTTGTGCGCAGTATATATAGTAGTAGGCCATTGCTATTGATACTGGCATATAATTCCACACATTAAAAAATGGAGAACAAAAATGTGGAGGTTAAAATAGGGAAAGATCAAGATCCACTTCCACCTCGTGCTGAAGTTGCTGTCACTAGTCATGGCCGAGACGATGAAATGCCATCAAGGTCGTCTGCCAAGGCCGATGCCCAATGTCATAGTAGAGAGCATGTAAAATCCAAAAAGCAAAAGTTCAGTAAAATGATCCAAAAATCAAAATTAAAATCGTCTGAGGAGAAGCGTAAACTTGCCAATATGCCATTTACGACACGGAGTGGCAAGGAACGGCTGAGGCCCTGGCCTATGTTCATGGCTAGTGGTTCAGCTTCACATGAGGATGGAAGCACTCATCCTCACGCTAGAAAAATGAAAAGACTTAAGCTGGCAAAAGCACAGCAAAGAACTGTGCGTTCTTCTAAATCACAAATACCCAAGGAGAGTCCAATTGTGTCGGTTGCGATGCCTGACCTTCCCAACACTGGACGGGAAGAGCTTGCGCCTTCCACCATTTGCACGCCCCCTGCAAGTGCTGGAAGGAGCACCCGCAGTCCAGTTCCTGATAGTCAAATTGAAGATGTCAGTGTTGAAGTACACCAGGATGAGGATAAGGGTTTTGCTGGCGCTGGGGAGGAAATTGACAAGGAGGATTCTGATGGTTAGGTGGTTTGTTTAAGTCAGGCACCCGGGGAGACACCTGTTGTCCGTGGGATGAATATGGCCATTGACATGCCAGGTCAAAATACAAAAAAAATCACCTCTTGGGTGTGGAATTATTTCAACACAAATGCGGACAACAGGTGTCAAGCCGTGTGTTGCCTTTGTCAAGCTGTAATAAGTAGGGGTAAGGACGTTAACCACCTCGGAACATCCTCCCTTATACGTCACCTGCAGCACATTCATCATAAGTCAGTGACAAGTTAAAAACTTTGGGTGACAGCGGAAGCAGTCCACTGACCACTAAATCCCTTCCTCTTGTAACCAAGCTCCTGCAAACCACACCACCAACTCCCTCAGTGTCAATTTCCTCCTTACCCAGGAAAGCCAATAGTCCTGCAGGCCATGTCACTGTTAAGTCTGACGAGTCCTCTCCTGCCTGGGATTCCTCCGATGCATCCTTGAGTGTAACGCCTACTGCTGCTGGCGCTGCTGTTGTTGCTGCTGGGAGTCGATCGTCATCCCAGAGGGGAAGTCGGAAGACCACTTGAACTACTTCCAGTAAGCAATTGACTGTCCAACAGTCCTTTGCGAGGAAGATGAAATATCACAGCAGTCATCCTGCTGCAAAGCAGATAACTCAGGCCTTGGCAGCCTGGGCGGTGAGAAACGTGGTTCCGGTATCCATCGTTAATTCAGAGGCAACTATAGACTTGATTGAGGTACTGTGTCCCCGGTACCAAATACCATATAGGTTCCATTTCTCTAGGCAGGCGATACCGAAAATGTACACAGACCTCAGAAAAAGACTCACCAGTGTCCTAAAAAATGCAGTTGTACCCAATGTCCACTTAACCACGGACATGTGGACAAGTGGAGCAGGGCAGACTCAGGACTATATGACTGACAGCCCACTGGGTAGATGTATTGCCTCCCGCAGCAAGAACAGCAGCGGCGGCACCAGTAGCAGCATCTCGCAAACGCCAACTCGTTCCTAGGCAGGCTACGCTTTGTATCACCGCTTTCCATAAGAGGCACACAGCTAACAACCTCTTACGGGAACTGATGAAGATCATCGCAGAATAGCTTACCCCAATTGGACTCTCCTGGGGATTTGTGACATCGGACAACGCCAGCAATATTGTGCGTGCATTACATCTGGGCAAATTCCAGCACGTCCCATGTTTTGCACATACATTGAATTTGGTGGTGCAGAATTATTTAAAAAACGACAGGGGCGTGCAAGAGATGCTGTCGGTGGCCCGAAGAATTACGGGCCACTTTCGGCATTCAGGCACCGCGTACAGAAGACTGGAGCACCACCAAACATTCCTGAACCTGCCCTGCCATCATCTGAAGCAAGAGGTGGTAACGAGGTGGAATTCAACCCTCTATATGCTTCAGAGGATGGAGGAGCAGCAAAAGGCCATTCAAGCCTATACATCTGCCCACGATATAGGCAAAGGAGGGGGAATGCACCTGACTCAAGCGCAGTGGAGAATGATTTCAATGTTGTGCAAGGTTCTGCAACCCTTTGAACTTGCCACACGTGAAGCCAGTTCAGACACTGCCAGCCTGAGTCAGGTCAATCTCCTCATCAGGCTTTTGCAGAAGAAGCTGGAGACATTGAAGGAGGAGCTAAAACAGAGCGATTCCGCTAGGCATGTGGGACTTGTGGATGGAGCCCTTAATTCGCTTAGCCAGGATTCACGGGTGGTCAATCTGTTGAAATCAGAGCACTACATTTTGGCCACCGTGCTCGATCCTAGATTTAAAACCTATGTTGTATCTCTCTTTCCGGCAGACACAAGTCTGCAGGGGTTCAAAGACCTGCTGGTGAGAAATTTGTCAAGTCAAGCAGAACGTGACCCGTCAACAGCTCCTCCTTCACATTCTCCCGCAAATGGGGGTGCGAGGAAAAGGCTAAGAATTCCGAGCCCACCCGCTGGCGGTGATGCAGGGCAGTTTGGAGCGAGTGCTGACATCTAGTCCGGACTGAAGGACCTGCCAACGATTACTGACATGTCGTCTACTGTCACTGCATATGATTCTCTCACCATTGAAAGAATGGTGGAGGATTATATGAGTGACCGCATCCAAGTAGGCACGTCAGACAGTCCGTACGTATACTGGCAGGAAAAAGAGGCAATTTGGAGTAGAGATGAGCGGGTTCGGTTTCTCTGAATCCGAACCCGCCCGAACTTCATGTTTTTTTTCACGGGTCCGAGCGACTCGGATCTTCCCGCCTTGCTCGGTTAACCCGAGCGCGCCCGAACGTCATCATGACGCTGTCGGATTCTCGCGAGGCTCGGATTCTATCGCGAGACTCGGATTCTATATAAGGAGCCGCGCGTCGCCGCCATTTTCACACGTGCATTGAGATTGATAGGGAGAGGACGTGGCTGGCGTCCTCTCCATTTAGATTAGGGTTGAGAGAGAGAGAGAGAGATTGACCTGAGGCTGTGATACTGTAGAAGAGACTGCAGAGTTTAGTGACTGACGACCACAGTGACCACCAGACAGTGCAGTTGTTTGTTTTATTTAATATATCCGTTCTCTGCCTGAAAAAAACGATACACACAGTGACTCAGTCACATACCATATCTGTGTGCACTGCTCAGCCCAGTGTGCTGCATCAATGTATTTATATATCTGACTGTGCTCAGCTCACACAGCTTATAATTGTGGGGGAGACTGGGGAGCACTGCAGTGCCAGTTATAGGTTATAGCAGGAGCCAGGAGTACATAATATTATATTAAAATTAAACAGTGCACACTTTTGCTGCAGGAGTGCCACTGCCAGTGTGACTAGTGACCAGTGACCTGACCACCAGTATATATAATATTAGTAGTATACTATCTCTTTATCAACCAGTCTATATTAGCAGCAGACACAGTACAGTGCGGTAGTTCACGGCTGTGGCTACCTCTGTGTCGGCACTCGGCAGCCCGTCCATAATTGTATATACCACCTAACCGTGGTTTTTTTTTCTTTCTTTATACATACATACTAGTTACGAGTATACTATCTCTTTATCAACCAGTCTATATTAGCAGCAGACACAGTACAGTGCGGTAGTTCACGGCTGTGGCTACCTCTGTGTCGGCACTCGGCAGCCCGTCCATAATTGTATATACCACCTAACCGTGGTTTTTTTTTCTTTCTTTATAGTCATACTAGTTACGAGTATACTATCTCTTTATCAACCAGTCTATATATTAGCAGCAGACACAGTACAGTGCGGTAGTTCACGGCTGTGGCTACCTCTGTGTCGGCACTCGGCAGCCCGTCCATAATTGTATATACCACCTAACCGTGGTTTTTTTTTCTTTCTTTATAGTCATACTAGTTACGAGTATACTATCTCTTTATCAACCAGTCTATATTAGCAGCAGACACAGTACAGTGCGGTAGTTCACGGCTGTGGCTACCTCTGTGTCGGCACTCGGCAGCCCGTCCATAATTGTATATACCACCTAACCGTGTTTTTTTTTTCTTTCTTTATACATACATACTAGTTACGAGTATACTATCTCTTTATCAACCAGTCTATATTAGCAGCAGACACAGTACAGTGCGGTAGTTCACGGCTGTGGCTACCTCTGTGTCGGCATTTGGCAGCCCGTCCATAATTGTATATACCACCTAACCGTGTTTTTTTTTTCTTTCTTTATACATACATACATACTAGTTACGAGTATACTATCTCTTTATCAACCAGTCTATATATTAGCAGCAGACACAGTACAGTGCGGTAGTTCACGGCTGTGGCTACCTCTGTGTCGGCACTCGGCAGCCCGTCCATAATTGTATATACCACCTAACCGTGGTTTTTTTTTCTTTCTTTATAGTCATACTAGTTACGAGTATACTATCTCTTTATCAACCAGTCTATATTAGCAGCAGACACAGTACAGTGCGGTAGTTCACGGCTGTGGCTACCTCTGTGTCGGCACTCGGCAGCCCGTCCATAATTGTATATACCACCTAACCGTGTTTTTTTTTTCTTTCTTTATACATACATACTAGTTACGAGTATACTATCTCTTTATCAACCAGTCTATATATTAGCAGCAGACACAGTACAGTGCGGTAGTTCACGGCTGTGGCTACCTCTGTGTCGGCACTCGGCAGCCCGTCCATAATTGTATATACCACCTAACCGTGGTTTTTTTTTCTTTCTTTATTGTCATACTAGTTACGAGTATACTATCTCTTTATCAACCAGTCTATATTAGCAGCAGACACAGTACAGTGCGGTAGTTCACGGCTGTGGCTACCTCTGTGTCGGCACTCGGCAGCCCGTCCATAATTGTATATACCACCTAACCGTGGTTTTTTTTTTTCTTTCTTTATACATACATACTAGTTACGATACGAGTATACTATCTCTTTATCAACCAGTCTATATATTAGCAGCAGACACAGTACAGTGCGGTAGTTCACGGCTGTGGCTACCTCTGTGTCGGCACTCGGCAGCCCGTCCATAATTGTATACTAGTATCCAATCCATCCATCTCCATTGTTTACCTGAGGTGCCTTTTAGTTGTGCCTATTAAAATATGGAAAACAAAAATGTTGAGGTTCCAAAATTAGGGAAAGATCAAGATCCACTTCCACCTCGTGCTGAAGCTGCTGCCACTAGTCATGGCCGAGACGATGAAATGCCAGCAACGTCGTCTGCCAAGGCCGATGCCCAATGTCATAGTACAGAGCATGTCAAATCCAAAACACCAAATATCAGTAAAAAAAGGACTCCAAAACCTAAAATAAAATTGTCGGAGGAGAAGCGTAAACTTGCCAATATGCCATTTACCACACGGAGTGGCAAGGAACGGCTGAGGCCCTGGCCTATGTTCATGGCTAGTGGTTCAGCTTCACATGAGGATGGAAGCACTCAGCCTCTCGCTAGAAAAATGAAAAGACTAAAGCTGGCAAAAGCAGTAGCACCGCAAAGAACTGTGCGTTCTTCGAAATCCCAAATCCACAAGGAGAGTCCGACTCCAATTGTGTCGGTTGCGATGCCTGACCTTCCCAACACTGGACGTGAAGAGCATGCGCCTTCCACCATTTGCACGCCCCCTGCAAGTGATGGAAGGAGCACCCGCAGTCCAGTTCCTGATAGTCAGATTGAAGATGTCAGTGTTGAAGTACACCAGGATGAGGAGGATATGGGTGTTGCTGGCGCTGGGGAGGAAATTGACCAGGAGGATTCTGATGGTGAGGTGGTTTGTTTAAGTCAGGCACCCGGGGAGACACCTGTTGTCCGTGGTAGGAATATGGCCGTTGACATGCCTGGTGAAAATACCAAAAAAATCAGCTCTTCGGTGTGGAAGTATTTCACCAGAAATGCGGACAACAGGTGTCAAGCCGTGTGTTCCCTTTGTCAAGCTGTAATAAGTAGGGGTAAGGACGTTAACCACCTCGGAACATCCTCCCTTATACGTCACCTGCAGCGCATTCATAATAAGTCAGTGACAAGTTCAAAAACTTTGTGTGACAGCGGAAGCAGTCCACTGACCAGTAAATCCCTTCCTCTTGTAACCAAGCTCACGCAAACCACCCCACCAACTCCCTCAGTGTCAATTTCCTCCTTCCCCAGGAATGCCAATAGTCCTGCAGGCAATGTCACTGGCAATTCTGACGAGTCCTCTCCTGCCTGGGATTCCTCCGATGCATCCTTGCGTGTAGCGCCTACTGCTGCTGGCGCTGCGGTTGTTGCTGCTGGGAGTCGATGGTCATCCCAGAGGGGAAGTCGTAAGCCCACTTGTACTACTTCCAGTAAGCAATTGACTGTTCAACAGTCCTTTGCGAGGAAGATGAAATATCACAGCAGTCATCCTGCTGCAAAGCGGATAACTGAGGCCTTGACAACTATGTTGGTGTTAGACGTGCGTCCGGTATCCGCCGTTAGTTCACAGGGAACTAGACAATTTATTGAGGCAGTGTGCCCCCGTTACCAAATACCATCTAGGTTCCACTTCTCTAGGCAGGCGATACCGAGAATGTACACGGACGTCAGAAAAAGACTCACCAGTGTCCTAAAAAATGCAGTTGTACCCAATGTCCACTTAACCACGGACATGTGGACAAGTGGAGCAGGGCAGGGTCAGGACTATATGACTGTGACAGCCCACTGGGTAGATGTATGGACTCCCGCCGCAAGAACAGCAGCGGCGGCACCAGTAGCAGCATCTCGCAAACGCCAACTCTTTCCTAGGCAGGCTACGCTTTGTATCACCGCTTTCCAGAATACGCACACAGCTGAAAACCTCTTACGGCAACTGAGGAAGATCATCGCAGAATGGCTTACCCCAATTGGACTCTCCTGTGGATTTGTGGCATCGGACAACGCCAGCAATATTGTGTGTGCATTAAATATGGGCAAATTCCAGCACGTCCCATGTTTTGCACATACCTTGAATTTGGTGGTGCAGAATTTTTAAAAAAACGACAGGGGAGTGCAAGAGATGCTGTCGGTGGCCAGAAGAATTGCGGGACACTTTCGGCGTACAGGCACCACATACAGAAGACTGGAGCACCACCAAAAACTACTGAACCTGCCCTGCCATCATCTGAAGCAAGAAGTGGTAACGAGGTGGAATTCAACCCTCTATATGCTTCAGAGGTTGGAGGAGCAGCAAAAGGCCATTCAAGCCTATACAATTGAGCACGATATAGTAGGTGGAATGCACCTGTCTCAAGCGCAGTGGAGAATGATTTCAACGTTGTGCAAGGTTCTGATGCCCTTTGAACTTGCCACACGTGAAGTCAGTTCAGACACTGCCAGCCTGAGTCAGGTCATTCCCCTCATCAGGCTTTTGCAGAAGAAGCTGGAGACATTGAAGGAGGAGCTAACACGGAGCGATTCCGCTAGGCATGTGGGACTTGTGGATGGAGCCCTTAATTCGCTTAACAAGGATTCACGGGTGGTCAATCTGTTGAAATCAGAGCACTACATTTTGGCCACCGTGCTCGATCCTAGATTTAAAGCCTACCTTGGATCTCTCTTTCCGGCAGACACAAGTCTGCTGGGGTTGAAAGACCTGCTGGTGACAAAATTGTCAAGTCAAGCGGAACGCGACCTGTCAACATCTCCTCCTTCACATTCTCCCGCAACTGGGGGTGCGAGGAAAAGGCTCAGAATTCCGAGCCCACCCGCTGGCGGTGATGCAGGGCAGTCTGGAGCGACTGCTGATGCTGACATCTGGTCCGGACTGAAGGACCTGACAACGATTACGGACATGTCGTCTACTGTCACTGCATATGATTCTCTCAACATTGATAGAATGGTGGAGGATTATATGAGTGACCGCATCCAAGTAGGCACGTCACACAGTCCGTACTTATACTGGCAGGAAAAAGAGGCAATTTGGAGGCCCTTGCACAAACTGGCTTTATTCTACCTAAGTTGCCCTCCCACAAGTGTGTACTCCGAAAGAGTGTTTAGTGCCGCCGCTCACCTTGTCAGCAATCGGCGTACGAGGTTACATCCAGAAAATGTGGAGAAGATGATGTTCATTAAAATGAATTATAATCAATTCCTCCGCGGAGACATTGACCAGCAGCAATTGCCTCCACAAAGTACACAGGGAGCTGAGATGGTGGATTCCAGTGGGGACGAATTGATAATCTGTGAGGAGGGGGATGTACACGGTGATATATCGGAGGGTGATGATGAGGTGGACATCTTGCCTCTGTAGAGCCAGTTTGTGCAAGGAGAGATTAATTGCTTCTTTTTTGGGGGGGGTCCAAACCAACCCGTCATATCAGTCACAGTCGTGTGGCAGACCCTGTCACTGAAATGATGGGTTGGTTAAAGTGTGCATGTCCTGTTTTGTTTATACAACATAAGGGTGGGTGGGAGGGCCCAAGGACAATTCCATCTTGCACCTCTTTTTTCTTTTCTTTTTCTTTGCGTCATGTGCTGTTTGGGGAGGGTTTTTTGGAAGGGACATCCTGCGTGACACTGCAGTGCCACTCCTAGATGGGCCCGGTGTTTGTGTCGGCCACTAGGGTCGCTTATCTTACTCACACAGCTACCTCATTGCGCCTCTTTTTTTCTTTGCGTCATGTGCTGTTTGGGGAGGGTTTTTTGGAAGGGACATCCTGCGTGACACTGCAGTGACACTCCTAGATGGGCCCGGTGTTTGTATCGGCCACTAGGGTCGCTTATCTTACTCACACAGCTACCTCATTGCGCCTCTTTTTTTCTTTGCGTCATGTGCTGTTTGGGGAGGGTTTTTTGGAAGGGCCATCCTGCGTGACACTGCAGTGCCACTCCTAGATGGGCCCGGTGTTTGTGTCGGCCACTAGGGTCGCTTATCTTACTCACACAGCGACCTCGGTGCAAATTTTAGGACTAAAAATAATATTGTGAGGTGTGAGGTATTCAGAATAGACTGAAAATGAGTGGAAATTATGGTTTTTGAGGTTAATAATACTTTGGGATCAAAATGACCGCCAAATTCTATGATTTAAGCTGTTTTTTAGGTTTTTTGGAAAAAAACACCCAAATCCAAAACACACCCGAATCCGACAAAAAAAATTCGGTGAGGTTTTGCCAAAACGCGGTCGAATCCAAAACACGGCCGCGGAACCGAACCCAAAACCAAAACATAAAACCCGAAAAATTTCCGGCGCTCATCTCTAATTTGGAGTCCCTTGCACAAACTGGCTTTATTCTACCTAAGTTGCCCTCCCTCCAGTGTGTACTCCGAAAGAGTGTTTAGTGCAGCCGCTCACCTTGTCAGCAATCGGCGTACGAGGATACTTCCAGAAAATGTGGAGAAGATGATGTTCATCAAAATGAATTATAATCAATTCCTCCGTGGAGACATTCACCAGCAGCAATTGCCTCCAGAAAGTACACGGGGACCTGAGATGGTGGATTCCAGTGGGGACGAATTAATAATCTGTGAGGAGGGGGATGTACACAGTGAATAGGGGTGAGGAATCGGAGGATGATGATGAGGTGGACATCTTGCCTCTGTAGAGCCAGTTTGTGCAAGGAGAGATTGATTGCTTCTTTTTTGGTGGGGGCCCACACCAACCAGTCATTTCAGTCACAGTCGTGTGGCAGACCCTGTCGCTGAAAATTAAATGATGGGTTCGTTAAAGTGTGCATGTCCTGTTTATACAACATAAGGGTGGGTGGGAGGGCCCAAGGACAATTCCATCTTGCACCTCTTTTTTCTTTCATTTTTCTTTGCATCATGTGCTGTTTGGGGACAAATTTTTGGAAGTGCCATCCTGCCTGACACTGCACTAGATGGGCCAGGTGTTTGTGTCGGCCACTTGTGTCGCTTAGCTTAGTCACACAGCGACCTTGGTGCGCCTCTTTTTTTCTTTGCATCATGTGCTGTTTGGGGACAATTTTTTGGAAGTGCCATCCTGCCTGACACTGCAGTGCCACTCCTAGATGGGCCAGGTGTTTGTGTCGGCCACTTGTGTCGCTTAGCTTAGCCATCCAGCGACCTTGGTGCGCCTCTTTTTTTCTTTGCATCATGTGCTGTTTGGGGACAATTTTTTAAAAGTGCCATCCTGCCTGACACTGCAGTGCCACTCCTAGATGGGCCAGGTGTTTGTGTCGGCCACTTGTGTCGCTTAGCTTAGCCATCCAGCGACCTTGGTGTGCCTCTTTTTTTCTTTGCATCATGTGCTGTTTGGGGACAATTTTTTGGAAGTGCCATCCTTCCTGACACTGCAGTGCCACTCCTAGATGGGCCAGGTGTTTGTGTCGGCCACTTGTGTCGCTTAGCTTAGCCATCCAGCGACCTCAGTGCAAATTGTAGGACTAAAATGAATATTGTGAGGTGTGAGGTGTTCAGAATAGACTGGAAATGAGTGGAAATTATGGTAATTGAGGTTAATAATACTATGGGATCAAAATGACCCCCAAATTCTATGATTTAAGCTGTTTTTGAGGGTTTTTTGAAAAAAACACCCGAATCCAAAACACACCCGAATCCGACAAAAAATTTTCGGTGAGGTTTTGCCAAAACGCGTCCGAATCCAAAACACACCCGCGGAACCGAATCCAAAACCAAAACACAAAACCCGAAAAATGTCCGGTGCACATCACTAGTAAATATACCCCTAAGGGGTATATTCAATTAGTGCCGAGTTTTCCCGACAGTTGGAAAACCGGCACTAATTCAATGTGGGCATATTCAATAGTGGCAATTTTTTGCCTCTTTTTTGAATCCATTTTTGCCCATGCCGTTTCACTTCTTTTTTTGGTCGAAATTGGCATGGGCGAAAATTGCGTCAAAAATTAGCAAAAATGCCTGCGAATACACCAAAACACGTGTATCGGTGGCAAATTCGCCAATACACGTGGATTTTGCCAGTGCTGGATTTTTCAACCAGTCAAAAAAATGGCATGGCACTGAATAGGTTGAATGTAAATTCAACCTAAATACGGGTTAAAACTGCACTAATTGAATACCCCCTAAGTCTCTCTGCACATGTTACATCTGCCCTACCAGCATAGTTCATTTTACCAAAGTTACATGCTCTATGTTACTTTACTCCCATCTCACAAGCAGCCTCATTGCGGATGTAGTTATGTGACCGGCGGTCAGGAGACCGACCCCTCACAATCCGGAATGTTGGCATGCCGACCAACAGGGACTATATGGGTGTCCACGATACCCATAGAGTAGGAATAGAACCTGTGGCGACCTCCGAGCCTGCAAGGGGCTTACTGCACTGCCCCCCCTTCTCCACCCCCCACCGGGATTCTGCTGCAGGGATCCCAGTGTCGGTATGCTGACCGGCGGTCTCCTGACCGCCGGTCAGTCATACTGCACCCTAGAGATGAGCGGGTTCGGTTCCTCGGAATCCGAACCCCCCCGAACTTCAGCCTTTTTACACGGGTCCGAGGCAGACTCGGATCTTCCCGCCTTGCTCGGCTAACCCGAGCGCGCCCGAACGTCATTATCCCGCTGTCGGATTCTCGCGAGGCTCGTATTCTATCACGAGACTCGGATTCTATATAAGGAGCCGCGCGTCGCCGCCATTTTCACACGTGCATTGAGATTGATAGGGAGAGGACGTGGCTGGCGTCCTCTCCGTTAGAATAGATAGAGACACTTGAGTTGATTACTTAGTAATTTTGGGGAGCATTAGGAGTACTCACAGTGCAGAGTTTTGCTGATAGTTAGTTACTAGTGACTGATCACCACCAGTTTTATTTATTATTTAATATAATCCGTTCTCTGCCTGAAAAAAAATGATACACAGTCACATACCATATCTGTGCTCAGCCTCAGTGTGCTGCATGATAATATCATCTATGTATATCTGACTGTGCTGAGTGCTCACTGCTCACACAGCTGAATTGTGGGGGAGACTGGGGTGCAGTTATAGCAGGAGTACAGTGCACACTTTTGCTGCCAGTGTGACTGACCAGTGACCACCAGTATATTGTCTGCCTGAAAAAGTTAAACACTCCTGTGGTGTTTTTTTTTTTTATTCTATAAACGCATTCTGCTGACAGTGTCCAGCAGGTCCGTCATTCATTATATTATATAAATATTTACCTGCAGTAGTGTTATATTTTTTTTGTTCATCTCTATCATCTTTATCATCTCTATATTAGCAGACGCAGTACGGTAGTCCACGGCTGTGGCTACCTCTGTGTCATCAGTGCTCGTCCATAATTGTATACCTACCTGTGGTGGGTTTTTTTTTTCTATCTTCTTCATACTAGTAGTTTAGGAGTCTGCTGACAGTGTCCAGCAGGTCCGTCATTATATTATATATACCTGCAGTAGTGATATATATATATTTTTTATATCATTATCATCTCTATACTAGCAGACGCAGTACGGTAGTCCACGGCTGTAGCTACCTCTGTGTCGTCAGTGCTCGTCCATAATTGTATACCTACCTGTGGTGGGGGGTTTTTTTCTATCTTCTTCATACTAGTCGTTTAGGAGTCTGCTGACAGTGTCCAGCAGGTCCGTCATTATATTATATATACCTGCAGTAGTGATATATATATATTTTTTATATCATTATCATCTCTATACTAGCAGACGCAGTACGGTAGTCCACGGCTGTGGCTACCTCTGTGTCGTCAGTGCTCGTCCATAATTGTATACCTACCTGTGGTGGGTTTTTTTTTTCTATCTTCTTCATACTAGTAGTTTAGGAGTCTGCTGACAGTGTCCAGCAGGTCCGTCATTATATTATATATACCTGCAGTAGTGATATATATATATTTTTTATATCATTATCATCTCTATACTAGCAGACGCAGTACGGTAGTCCACGGCTGTAGCTACCTCTGTGTCGTCAGTGCTTGTCCATAATTGTATACCTACCTGTGGTGGGGTTTTTTTTTCTATCTTCTTCATACTAGTCGTTTAGGAGTCTGCTGACAGTGTCCAGCAGGTCCGTCATTATATTATATATACCTGCAGTAGTGATATATATATATTTTTTATATCATTATCATCTCTATACTAGCAGACGCAGTACGGTAGTCCACGGCTGTGGCTACCTCTGTGTCGTCAGTGCTCGTCCATAATTGTATACCTACCTGTGGTGGGGTTTTTTTTTCTATCTTCTTCATACTAGTAGTTTAGGAGTCTGCTGACAGTGTCCAGCAGGTCCGTCATTATATTATATATACCTGCAGTAGTGATATATATATATTTTTTATATCATTATCATCTCTATACTAGCAGACGCAGTATGGTAGTCCACGGCTGTAGCTACCTCTGTGTCGTCAGTGCTCGTCCATAATTGTATACCTACCTGTCGTGGGGTTTTTTTTCTATCTTCTTCATACTAGTAGTTTAGGAGTCTGCTGACAGTGTCCAGCAGGTCCGTCATTATATTATATATACCTGCAGTAGTGATATATATATATTTTTTATATCATTATCATCTCTATACTAGCAGACGCAGTACGGTAGTCCACGGCTGTAGCTACCTCTGTGTCGTCAGTGCTCGTCCATAATTGTATACCTACCTGTGGTGGGGGTTTTTTTTTCTATCTTCTTCATACTAGTAGTTTAGGAGTCTGCTGACAGTGTCCAGCAGGTCCGTCATTATATTATATATACCTGCAGTAGTGATATAAAAAAATATATATATCATTATCATCTCTATATTAGCAGACGCAGTACGGTAGTCCACGGCTGTGGCTACCTCTGTGTCGTCAGTGCTCGTCCATAATTGTATACCTACCTGTGGTGGGGTTTTTTTTTCTATCTTCTTTATACTAGTAGTTTAGGAGTCTGCTGACAGTGTCCAGCAGGTCCGTCAATATATTATATATACCTGCAGTAGTGATATATATATATTTTTTATATCATTATCATCTCTATACTAGCAGACGCAGTACAGTAGTCCACGGCTGTGGCTACCTCTGTGTCATCAGTGCTCGTCCATAATTGTATACCTACCTGTGGTGGGGTTTTTTTTTCTATCTTCTTCATACTAGTAGTTTAGGAGTCTGCTGACAGTGTCCAGCAGGTCCGTCATTATATTATATATACCTGCAGTAGTGATATATATATATTTTTTATATCATTATCATCTCTATACTAGCAGACGCAGTATGGTAGTCCACGGCTGTAGCTACCTCTGTGTCGTCAGTGCTCGTCCATAATTGTATACCTACCTGTGGTGGGTTTTTTTTTCTATCTTCTTCATACTAGTAGTTTAGGAGTCTGCTGACAGTGTCCAGCAGGTCCGTCATTATATTATATATACCTGCAGTAGTGATATATATATATTTTTTATATCATTATCATCTCTATACTAGCAGACGCAGTACGGTAGTCCACGGCTGTAGCTACCTCTGTGTCGTCAGTGCTCGTCTATAATTGTATACCTACCTGTGGTGGGGTTTTTTTTTCTATCTTCTTCATACTAGTAGTTTAGGAGTCTGCTGACAGTGTCCAGCAGGTCCGTCATTATATTATATATACCTGCAGTAGTGATATATATATATATTTTTTATATCATCTCTATACTAGCAGACGCAGTACGGTAGTCCTCGGCTGTAGCTACCTCTGTGTCGTCAGTGCTCATCTATAATTGTATACCTACCTGTGGTGGGGTTTTTTTTTCTATCTTCTTCATACTAGTAGTTTAGGAGTCTGCTGACAGTGTCCAGCAGGTCCGTCATTATATTATATATACCTGCAGTAGTGATATATATATATTTTTTATATCATTATCATCTCTATACTAGCAGACGCAGTACGGTAGTCCACGGCTGTAGCTACCTCTGTGTCATCAGTCACTCGTCATCCATAAGTATACTAGTATCCATCCATCTCCATTGTTTACCTGAGGTGCCTTTTAGTTGTGCCTATTAAAATATGGAGAACAAAAATGTTGAGGTTCCAAAAATAGGGAAAGATCAAGATCCACTTCCACCTCGTGCTGAAGCTGCTGCCACTAGTCATGGCCGAGACGATGAAATTCCATCAACGTCGTCTGCCCAGGCTGATGCCCAATGTCATAGTACAGAGCATGTAAAATCCAAAACACAAAATATCAGTAAAAAAAGGACTCAAAAATCTAAAATAAAATCATCGGAGTAGAAGCGTAAACTTGCCAATATGCCATTTACCACACGGAGTGGCAAGGAACGGCTGAGGCCCTGGCCTATGTTCATGGCTAGTGGTTCAGCTTCACATGAGGATGGAAGCACTCAGCCTCTCGCTAGAAAAATGAAAAGACTTAAGCTGGCAAAAGCACAGCAAAGAACTGTGCGTTCTTCGAAATCACAAATCCACAAGGAGAGTCCAATTGTGTCGGTTGCGATGCCTGACCTTCCCAACACTGGACGTGAAGAGCATGTGCCTTCCACCATTTGCACGCCCCCTGCAAGTGCTGGAAGGAGCACCCGCAGTCCAGTTCCTGATAGTCAGATTGAAGATGTCAGTGTTGAAGTACACCAGGATGAGGAGGATATGGGTGTTGCTGGCGCTGGGGAGGAAATTGACAAGGAGGATTCTGATGGTGAGGTGGTTTGTTTAAGTCAGGCACCCGGGGAGACACCTGTTGTCCGTGGGAGGAATATGGCCATTGACATGCCTGGTGAAAATACCAAAAAAATCAGCTCTTCGGTGTGGAAGTATTTCAACAGAAATGCGGACAACAGGTGTCAAGCCGTGTGTTGCCTTTGTCAAGCTGTAATAAGTAGGGTAAGGACGTTAACCACCTCGGAACATCCTCCCTTATATGTCACCTGCAGCGCATTCATCATGTCAGTGACAAGTTCAAAAACTTTGGGCGACTGCGGAAGCAGTCCACTGACCAGTAAATCCCTTCCTCTTGTAACCAAGCTCACGCAAACCACCCCACCAACTCCCTCAGTGTCAATTTCCTCCTTCCCCTGGAATGCCAATAGTCCTGCAGGCCATGTCACTGGCAATTCTGACGAGTCCTCTCCTGCCTGGGATTCCTCCGATGCATCCTTGAGTGTAACGCCTACTGCTGCTGGCGCTGCTGTTGTTGCTGCTGGTAGTCGATGGTCATCCCAGAGGGGAAGTCGTAAGACCACTTTTACTACTTCCACCAAGCAATTGAGTGTCCAACAGTCCTTTGCGAGGAAGATGAAATATCACAGCAGTCATCCTGCTGCAAAGCGGATAACTGAGGCCTTGGCATCCTGGGCAGTGAGAAACGTGGTTCCGGTATCCATCATTACTGCAGAGCCAACTTTAGACTTGATTGAGGTACTGTGTCCCCGGTACCAAATACCATCTAGGTTCCATTTCTCTAGGCAGGCGATACCGAAAATGTACACAGACCTCAGAAAAAGACTCACCAGTGTCCTAAAAATGCAGTTGTACCCAATGTCCACTTAACCACGGACATGTGGACAAGTGGAGCAGGGCAGACTCAGGACTATATGACTGTGACAGCCCACTGGGTAGATGTATTGACTCCCGCCGCAAGAACAGCAGCGGCGGTACCAGTAGCAGCATCTCGCAAACGCCAACTCTTTCCTAGCAGGCTACGCTTTGTATCACCGCTTTCCAGAATACGCACACAGCTAAAAACCTCTTACGGCAACTGAGGAAGATCATCGCAGAATGGCTTACCCCAATTGGACTCTCCTGTGGATTTGTGGCATCGGACAACGCCAGCAATATTGTGTGTGCATTAAATATGGGCAAATTCCAGCACGTCCCATGTTTTGCACATACCTTGAATTTGGTGGTGCAGAATTATTTAAAAAACGAGAGGGGCGTGCAAGAGATGCTGTCGGTGGCCAGAAGAATTGCGGGACACTTTCGGCGTACAGGCACCACGTACAGAAGACTGGAGCAACACCAAAAACGCCTGAACCTGCCCTGCCATCATCTAAAGCAAGAAGTGGTAACGAGGTGGAATTCAACCCTCTATATGCTTCAGAGGTTGGAGGAGCAGCAAAAGGCCATTCAAGCCTATACAACTGACCACGATATAGGAGGTGGAATGCACCTGTCTCAAGCGCAGTGGAGAATGATTTCAACGTTGTGCAAGGTTCTGCAACCTTTTGAACTTGCCACACGTGAAGTCAGTTCAGACACTGCCAGCCTGAGTCAGGTCACTCCCCTCATCAGGCTTTTGCAGAAGAAGCTGGAGACATTGAAGGAGGAGCTAACACTGAGCGATTCCGCTAGGCATGTGGGACTTGTGGATGGAGCCCTTAATTCGCTTAACAAGGATTCACGGGTGGTCAATCTGTTGAAATCAGAGCACTACATTTTGGCCACCGTGCTCGATCCTAGATTTAAAACCTACGTTGTATCTCTCTTTCCGGCAGACACAAGTCTGCAGGGGTTCAAAGAACTGCTGGTGAGAAAATTGTCAAGTCAAGCGGAACGCGACCTGTCAACATCTCCTCCTTCACATTCTCCCGCAAATGGGGGTGCGAGGAAAAGGCTCAGAATTCCGAGCCCACCCGCTGGCGGTGATGCAGGGCAGTCTGGAGCGACTGCTGATGCTGACATCTGGTCCGGACTGAAGGACCTGACAACGATTACGGACATGTCGTCTACTGTCACTGCATATGATTCTCTCACCATTGAAAAAATGGTGGAGGATTATATGAGGGACCGCATCCAAGTAGGCACGTCAGACAGTCCGTACGTATACTGGCAGGAAAAAGAGGCAATTTGGAGGCCCTTGCACAAACTGGCTTTATTCTACCTAAGTTGCCCTCCCACAAGTGTGTACTCCGAAAGAGTGTTTAGTGCCGCCGCTCACCTTGTCAGCAATCGGCGTACGAGGTTACTTCCAGAAAATGTGGAGAAGATGATGTTCATTAAAATGAATTATAATCAATTCCTCCATGGAGACATTCACCAGCAGCAATTGCCTCCACAAAGTACACAGGGAGCTGTGATGGTGGATTCCAGTGGGGACGAATTGATAATCTGTGAGGAGGGGGATGTACACGGTGATGAATCGGAGGATGATGATGAGGTGGACATCTTGCCTCTGTAGAGCCAGTTTGTGCAAGGAGAGATTAATTGCTTCTTTTTTGGTGGGGGTCCAAACCAACCCGTCATTTCAGTCACAGTCGTGTGGCAGACCCTGTCACTGAAATGATGGGTTGGTTAAAGTGTGCATGTCCTGTTTATACAACATAAGGGTGGGTGGGAGGGCCCAAGGACAATTCCATCTTGCACCTCTTTTTTCTTTCATTTTTCTTTGCGTCATGTGCTGTTTGGGGAGTGTTTTTTGGAAGGGCCATCCGGCCTGACACTGCAGTGCCACTCCTAGATGGGCCAGGTGTTTGTGTCGGCCACTAGGGTCGCTTAGCTTACTCACACAGCTACCTCATTGCGCCTCTTTTTTTCTTTGCGTCATGTGCTGTTTGGGGAGTGTTTTTTGGAAGGGCCATCCTGCGTGACACTGCAGTGCCACTCCTAGATGGGCCAGGTGTTTGTGTCGGCCACTAGGGTCGCTGAGCTTAGTCACACAGCTACCTCATTGCGCCTCTTTTTTTCTTTGCGTCATGTGCTGTTTGGGGAGTGTTTTTTGGAAGGGCCATCCTGCGTGACACTGCAGTGCCACTCCTAGATGGGCCAGGTGTTTGTGTCGGCCACTTGGGTCGCTGAGCTTAGTCATCCAGCGACCTCGGTGCAAATTTTAGGACTAAAAATAATATTGTGAGGTGTGAGGTGTTCAGAATAGACTGAAAATGAGTGGAAATTATGGTTATTGAGGTTAATAATACTTTGGGATCAAAATGACCCCCAAATTCTATGATTTAAGCTGTTTTTTAGTGTTTTTTGAAAAAAACACCCAAATCCAAAACACACCCGAATCCGACAAAAAAAATTCGGTGAGGTTTTGCCAAAACGCGTTCGAACTCAAAACCTGGCCACGGAACCGAACCCAAAACCAAAACCCGAAAAATTTCCGGTGCACATCTCTACTGCACCCGCCTCATTGTATCCACCTTTTAGTTTTTCACAGTATTTTTTTTTTTAGCTAATAAAGAGGTCAATCACCTTTAATTTTAAAAAGCTGTTTTTGGATACTTTTTGTTAATCTGATTAAATTTTCCTGTTTCAAAGTTCAAATTTGAGATGTGAAAGAGTTAATGGTCTGATTTTGTTGTTTTACGTGTGGTATAATTGTTCCTCTGATTACCACCGTGTGGGCTTCCCAAATGTTTCTCATTTTTGTTTATACTGAGGCTGAGTCAGAGATGTACGCTGATGATTTCACACCTATAATCCCGTTTGCAGCTCCAGAAATATGCTAATGCTGTAGCCTCCTAGACATGTATTGAGAAGCCCACAGATTGCATTACAAATCCAAGCAACTGCATACAGATACATAGCAGCAGTCACTGATCCTTCAGTAATAGACTCCCTGAGTATGCATCGCTACCTGGCTCCCATAGACTTCAATGGGGCCGGCAGGCACATGTGCCCTCCAGCTCCCATTGAAGTCTATGCATAGTGGGAGTGTATGCATAGCATATGTCCAGTAATGCCGGAAACAGTAAGGCAGTAGTGGAAGTGGACACATCTGTATCTCTAAGGTCATGCAGAAAGGCTGCAGTAACTGAGATGTCTATGTTTTTGCTGCCATTCCCAGTTCCCCCCCCCCCCAAAAAAAAAAAAAAAAAAAAATGGTCCCTGACTGTTAATCACTTTGCAAATAAATCCTCACTACTAGAGACATCTTGGCGCATGTGAAGTGCAACCGTGATGCATATGCAGTTGGGTAATAATCGCTCAGTCTCAGAAATATCAGTATTGCGTACATTTCTGTATTAGATGCATTGTTAAGAAAATACTCATAATGCTGGTTAGAAATTAATTCTTGACAATTGCATTGCATTAATAAGAGTTTGTTGAATCTCCACCATGGGTGACCGCTCTGTGCAATGGCGTTTCTATAATGGGTGCAATGTGTGCGGTGCATATGGGCCCCTGGGTCCAGGGGGGGGGCCCACACCGCACACATGGCACCCATTTAAATACTTACCTTACTGGAGTCCAGCAGCTCCATAATCGCCACCATAATGGCCGCCACTTGCGCGGTAGCCAAATTGGTCACCGGAACATGGCGGGCGCCATGTTTCTGGAGACCTGCGCATGCGCACATTGCCGGAGTCTACAGTGCCGTTCAGAGGAGGGGGCCCATCCGGAGGTGCACACGGGCCCTCTCCTCTGTATAAATGCCCCTGGCTCTGTGTCTCAAGTAGATCAAAAGATATCGAGATTATAGAGTGGTCAGACTGTATATGGGAGGCTAAAGTCTGGCTATAAGTAGGTACTGCATCTCATTGTCACCTCAATAAATAATATAATGTGGATGGAAATAAAATATATAGGGAAGGATGTACTAAGGGCTAAGATGTGGTCAAACCTGCAAAAACTTCCATTTTTGTAGGTTTGCTGTATTACCCTTATGTTTAAATATCAGAAAAGCAATACTTTCTGGTGCTTGTACTAGACAGCGTTGCCTATAGAAATCTATGGGTTTCTTTACACAGAATTTTCCTGATAGGGATCCCTCTATGACCCCCAAGTGGCTTGCACATGCTCAGGCCACCGGCCATGCATATGCAGTGGGACTCCCGCAACCATAGTCTTTAAGAAAGGTATTTTCACCCTTCAACTATCAAAAAGACCAGTCTCGGACATAAATCTGTTGAGAGCTTGAAGAAGCAGAAAGAGTAAGAGCAGATTTACAGATGGAGCCACGCTAATCATTGCTCCGTCTGAGCCGCAGCACGCCCGCCTAGTCACGCCTATTGCTGTGATGGGATGCGCATGCGAGTGAGAAGCGCACATGCCCCTTTCACAACAATGGGAGCGTCTCTGTGCTCTCCTGTAGTGGGACTAGGCGCTGGATCCCCTAGTCCCACTGGGAGTGCACGTCTGCGATGGAGCCCCACTAGATGAGCGCAGCTCCACCTGTACTTATTTTGTGACACAGAAGAGTATTAAAGTCTTGGACAAAAGTGATTGGACACTGACAGCAAATAGATAAACAAGGTTTTATTGACATCAGTACTTTACAGTACAGTGATTACTGCAGATACCCTTCTTGGCAAACTGTCCACAAGTACAGTGACCAACTATGACACTGAAGAAGGTCGAGTCGGTTTAGAACACAGTGCACACCTGTCGCTCCAATTCGTCCCAGAGGTTCTCAATGGGGTTAAGATCTAGACTCTGAGTTGGCCAGTCCAACCGGGTTACCAAATTTTCTGTATATCAGTTCAGCTTAGCATTGAAAACTTGACATTGCGCAGCCTACGATGATCCCCTTTTCAAACTCAGCTCCTTCCGGCAAGTCATTTTATTAGCTAATGATATAATAAGTGCACCTCTACCCATTTTATACCTTCAGGAACACGTGTCTGCTTGCGTGAGGGGGGCTGTCCATCCACTTTTGTCTACATAGTGCTGTTCCCACTTCCCAGCCAATTTAACTTTTGTTCAGTTCTGTGAAAAAATTGTGGAAAAGCCTAGCTTGTCTTGAATTGAGTGCATATAAGATAGCATTTGGTATGTTCTGGAATCTTATTTTGCAAACCAGAATGATAAAGCCTTCTTCATTGTCTGTCAGAGTCAGTTAGGGTAAAAGGTATGGCATTATATGATAAATACCAAACTCTTTTTTTATTTAGGTGCATAGGAAGCACAGAATGTTAATGGAAATCTTTGAAAATAAAATGAAATGAAAAAGAAATGACCTGGATTTTGAAAGTAAAGTACATTCCTTAGAAAAATATAGTATCCATATATATCTCTTGTATTGTTGCAAATAGCATAAATTGTAAAAATAAAATAAAAATGAAATTTCATTACTTTGCCAAAGAATGGGATTGCAAGCTAAGCCTTTTAGCAATATGTATCCAGGGTCAACGAGAGGAGGGAACGTACTTTTTTCACCCTGGATTAGAGGAGGTGCCAGTGTCAACCCCCATCGATCCCCGTATCCCTCCTACCTGTCAGCAGCAGCAGCCTCTCTCCCCAGCACTGAACTAGCTGCAGTGTGCTGGACTACAGTGAAGTAAGGGAGCAGTCTCATCTGCCTGTGCAGAGGGGAGTGATCAAACAGAAACTCTCCACCTCTCACCTCTGGATTTGCCCCGGCTGGGGGACTTCTAGTGCTGCAAACATTTTTTTCTTTGAAGGGGATGTGGCCACGCTTCTTGCTATTAGGTCACGCCCTGGAAAGTACTCAGCCCAGCTCTCTACGACACTGTGTGCAGTTGCTCAACAAAGAAAATATATGTACCAGTACCCCTGTGACAAAGAGGATAAGGAAGGAAATGAGAAAATACAGTCAGATGACCTCAGTAATTGAGCTGTTTCAGTTTGTCTACTAGACAGGTGAAGGGCCATGTACTGTAGTTAGAGACATGTACCAAATTTTGTTATACAACTGTTTTAAATAAATAAAAGTTTAAGGGTTGGAGGCATTATCAGTAAATATACACATACATGCAGGCAAATAGTATATAATTACGGGGAGGGGGGTTAACAAGTTAATATGTAATACTTTAGAAATTAGTACAACTAAACAAAATGGACACTCTTCCTGTTTTGTGTTTTGGTTTTGGATCTGGTTCCCCGCTCGTATTTTGGATCTGGATTGGTTTTGGATCTAGATGATTTTTGAAAAAAACATAAAAACAGCTAAAATCACAGAATTTGGGGGTAATGTTGATCCTACGGTACTATTAACCTCAATAACATTCACTTCCACTCATTTCCAGTCTATTCTGAACACCTCACACCTCACAATATTGTTTTTTGGCCAAAAGGTTGCACAGAGGAAGCTGGATGACTGACTAAGGGGGTCATTCCGAGTCGATCGTAGCAGTGCTAAATTTAGCACAGCTACGATCATTCACACTGACATGCGGGGGGACGCCCAGCACAGGGCTAGTCCGCCCGCATGTCAGTGCCGGCCCCCCTCCGCAGAAGTGCAAAGGCATCGCACAGAGGCGATGCCTTTGCACTTCCAGAGTAGCTCCCGACCAGCGCAGCTTTAGCGTGCTGGCCAGGAGCTACTCGTCGCTCCCTGGCCCGCAGCGGCTGCGTGTAACGTCAAGCAGCTGCCGCGGACCGCCCCCAACGGTCCAGCCACGTCTGCGTTGGCCGGACCGCTCCCCCTAAATGCCCAGCCCAGCGACCGCCTCTGTCTCAGAGGCGATCGCTAGGCAATGACGGTTGGCATGCGCCGGCGCAGTGCGGCGCATGCGCACTTCTTACCCGATCACTGCGCTGCGAGAAACTGCAGCGAGCGATCGGGTCAGAATGACCCCCTAAGCTAAGTGACACAAGTGGGCGGCACAAACACGTGGCCCATCTAGGAGTGGCACTGCAGTGTCAGACAGGATGGCAGTTTTAAAAACTAGACCCCAAACAGCACATAATGCAAAGAAAAAAAAGAGGTGCAACGAGGTAGATGGATGACTAAGTTAAGCGACACAAGTGCGTGGTACAAAACACCTGGCCCATCTATGAGTGACGTTACAGTGTTAGATAAGATGGCAGTTTTAAAAACTAGGCCCCAAAGAGCACATAATGCAAACAAAAGAGGTGCAAGATGGAATTGTCCTTGGGCCCTCCCACCCACCCTTATGTTGTATAAACAGGACATGCACACTTTAACAAACCAAACATTTCAGCGACAAGGTCTGTCACACGACTGTGACGACATGTGATGACACAGCTGGCCATACACCCCCCTCATTCTTCCCCACACAATGGATTCCAGGCCACACAATCAGATTAAGTAAGGTTAATTTAGTTAACATCTATTGTGGCCTAGGGGACATGCCTGGGCATGTGAAAGTAGGTCTATCTGAAACTGTTCTGGGGGTGTCGCCTTATTGTAGGGAAGACAAAGGTTTTGATAATAGCAAACAGGGGAGGTGAGAGAGATCTGGGAGAGAAGGTCAGAGAGTGGCAGGAGACTGACTAAGAAGTAATGTTCTGTCAGGAGTTCCAGGAGGGATTGTCGTGTAGAATTGGACTGAGCTGTTTATAACCCATTCTGTTCAATAAACCACTGTTGGTTTTTTCATCTACCACCATGACTGAGTGATTTGGAACCCAGTATCCTCACATTTGGTGGCAAGCAGAGGGATCACTCAGGTTACAATCATGGATGCAAGATATTACAGCAGATTGGAGGCAGCAGCACAATATTACAAAGACATCAAGAAGGGAGTCCTGCAAGGACTGTGTCATGGAAACAAAATTGTAATCAATACAGTGGATACCAAGGAATCCCTAATTGGAAAACTGGCTCAATGGGATGTTGAGCACCCTTGTGATAAGGAGGAAGAAGAGGATATGGTCCAGGCCTCAGCGGAGGAGACCAGTAATGGAACCAGGGCAGTGGAGCTTGTGGTTGGAAGTTTGTCAGCATATCGGTAGGCTGGGAAGCCGGATCTTTTATTTATAGTTACCAAAATGCAGTACATTTGGGAGTACTGGAATGAAGCTCAGTGGGAAATCAGCAGGTGGAGAGTATCCAGCATACAGGACAAGTTGTGTCATCTGGGGAATGCGTTCATGCACTGCAGAAGTGAAGCAGCCACATGGAATCTGCTGGGGGAGCCAGAGTTTGAGGAATTCAGGGAGGAAGTGATCGCCACAGTGGCCCAAATGACACAAAGGATACAATATACAGAGACGGAAGGGCAAGTGCAGAGTAAATTGCCTTCCCGGACAGAGCCAGAGGAAGTGGCATTGGATCGGGGACCCCTGGATACCCCAGCATGGCGAGACCAGTGTTACAGGGTGGATGCGGAAAGGCACCACCTGCAACAGCTTCTCCCATACCCAAGGGAACAAGTTGCCCAGTGGTCTATACGGAAGGAAGCACACGAAGTGAAGACAGCAGTGAGCACAATCCAGGCACCCCAGGAGGAACTGCACTGCAACTTCCCTTTTGCTGAGATGGAGGATGAGGACTTAGTGAGAGAGTGTCAAGTACTGTCTGCCCAGTATGTTACACTGGAAAAGAACGACCTTGACCAGGTGGATGCAAGGAAGCACTGTCTGCAACCCGTTCTCTTCTCCCTGGGGGAATGTCACAGTGAAACACTCAGTGACCGGCCTGAGCTGTGTTACAACTGGCCATTTGCAGGCCTGGAGGATATAGAAACCATCCCATAGTGCCAGCGAGACATTGAGGAAGAAGTTGCCACTATCACCTGACCACCACTTCAGCAACAGAGCCTACAAGGGAATCCTTCAGGTGAGCACCAACCAGTCCTGGCTATTGAGCCATTTACAGTGTTGTGTTTGGGGAAGGCTACTGAAAATGAGAAGGAAGTGGGGTCTGTCATCCAAACACCCCAGGAGAAGATGCACTATACCTTCCTATTGGCAGAGGTGGAAGAGGAGATCTCTGCGAGGGCAGCAGTAGGTGGTAATGTCCCAACTATAAGCATGGCTAGTGCAGACAGTGTCTCACTTCAGGCTGATCAGCATATTCGGCTGAGGGAGGCCTATTGTGAAGCTATGTTCATGGCTGCCCCAGTTATTTTATCAGAAAAGGATGTTCAGGAAGGGCCCAGTGTATCCCCAGCTATTGTATCTCTCCCAGAAGATTCTGGAGGTCTGTTCCCATTCAGTGAACTTGATGGTAAGGAGCTGCACTCTGAATGCCAGAATCTTCCCTGTGACTCAGAGAAAATCCAGGTATCAGACCTGGTGAAAATAGCATCAGCTCAGGAACTGGAAGGGAACATGTTGCTCTACTCTAGGGCACCTGAATGTGTTTTAAACTGGCATTGTGTGCAAGGTGAAATGACTGACTCTAACCAGGACAATGGTGGTCAGCCAGGACATGTAGCAGTGAATGGAGAAGGTAATGCCACTGTCCCTGCGAACCTACATCCATGTTCCAGTACAACCATGGTCGAGTTGGTGGGTACACACAAGGAAGCTAAGCAGATTGTACTCCAGGCCAAAGCATACAAGACTCAGAGTAGGATCCCACAAGTTACCCAGCCAGCCAGGCTGGAGGAAGCATTTACCCAGGATAGCACAGAAGAAACTTCTGGCATGAAGGAATCCCCATTGTGCCCTGACAATTACCATACCCGTGGTTCATGTTTGGGGGAGGGAAGCCACTGTCCTGATGCACCAGAGGTGATGGAAGTGGGGTTCCCAGGGAATACATTGTTGGGGAGGGAGAGTGAGGGCCCCAGAGATCAGATTTTGTTTATGGAGGAAAATTGTGACTATCTGAAATGTGAGGTTACCCAGTTGGGTGTAGGGGAATTATTAAGTCCCCAGGTGCAGTTATTGGACTTACTGAATTATACTGTTGCACATGCTGTTACCCCAACCCAGCGGCTGTCTACAAAGGGGACTTTGATTAATGTATTTGGATGGGACACCGGGGGGAAATACAAGAACTATGGACTGCTGATCACGTTTCCACCGGACCCTGGTAAAACTGTATTGATTTATGTACTGTGGGCCACGCACCCACCAGACCGGGGAAAGAAATTCCCACACAAGCCTCATGACAATTACCACAGACTTTGGACCTGGGACGCTGGTGGGCTCCCTACAAGCTGTACCATGCTATTCATTAAACCACCAGACCCACTAGAGAAACCAGCCAGTCATTGTTATGACGGGACACAGACTGTCTGATGTAGAAGAGCATCACTGCGCTCAGCAAGCTTAAGCTACTTAGGACACAGGGCGAGAAAGTAGGGGAAGGTAATGTGACGACATGTGATGACACAGCTGGCGCGTCGTGTCGCTCAGTGGTAAAAGACACGTGGTTACTTTCCTAGCCCTGGTCCTACATATGGACTTCACCAATTGCCAATCTGTTATTAGTTATATGTTAGGCAATATTGTATTATATTGTATGATATTATTGTTACAAGGGTACAGTTATGTTTTCAATGTATATATATATGAATGTATTGGTTATTCTGTTATAGTTTGTAAAATAATGTTTCTCCCATGTGACTGATCAGATAACCTGTGTATTTGCTGTTGGGGAGATACAGCCAGTCTCAGATGTCAGGCCATACACCCCCCTCATTCTTCCCCACACAATGGATTCCAGGCCACACAATCAGACTAAGTAAAGTTAATTTAGTTAACATCTATTGTGGCCTAGGGGACATGCCTGGGCATGTGAAAGTAGGTCTATCTGAAACTGTTCTGGGGGTGTTGCCTTATTGTAGGAAAGACAAAGGTTTTGATAATACCAAACAGGGGAGGTGAGAGAGATCTGGGAGAGAAGGTCAGAGAGTGGCAGGAGACTGACTAAGAAGTAATGTTCTGTCAGGAGTTCCAGGAGGGATTGTCGTGTAGAATTGGACTGAGCTGTTTATAACCCATTCTGTTCAATAAACCACTGTTGGTTTTTTCATCTACCACCATGACTGAGTGATTTGGAACCCAGTATCCTCACAACGACTATGGCTGAAATAATTGCTTTGTTTGAGCCGCCACCAAAAAAGAAGCAATTAATCTCTCCTTGCACAAACTGGCTCTACAGTGGCAAGATGTCGTCCTCATCCTCAGACCCCCCCCCCCTTGCAGTCCTTCAGTGTTTACATATTCATCCTCACAGAGAAATAATTTTCAGACAAACCACATAATTTAGGTGTAAGTGGACTGCTTACGCTATTACCCAAAGTTTCTGAACTTGACAATGACTTATGATGAATATGATGCAGGTGACATATAAGGGAGGATGTTCCTAGGTGGTTAACGTCCTTACCCCTACTTATTATGGATTGACAAAGGCAACAGATGGCTTGACAACTGTTGTCCGGATTTGTAGAGAAATAATTCCACACTGAAGAGGTGGCTTTTTTGGTATTTTGCCCAGGCATGACAATGGGCTTTTTAATCCCATGGCCAACAAATGTCTCCACTGGTGCCTTATTCAAACAAACCACATCACTATCATAATCCTCATCGTGATCTTCCTCTGCAGCGCCAGCTACACCCATATCCTCCTCATCCTGGTGTACTTCTACAGTGACATCCTCAATCTCAATATCAGCAAATCGACTGGCGTTGCTCTTACCAGCACTTGCAGGGGGTGTGCAAATGGTGGTAGGAGCCTCCTCTTCCCATACGGTGTTGTGAAGGTCAGGCCTAGACATCGCAACAGCAGACAGTGCCAGCAACCCTGTATTTTCACAACACCCCTGTAATTTTACAGCATACAAGACAGGGCCAGTGTACATTGATTTTCACAGCACCCTAGAAGAATTACAGCATACAAGACAGGGCCAGTGTACATTGATTTTCACTGCACCCTAGAATAATTACAGCATACAAGACAGGGCCAGTGTACATTGATTTTCACTGCACCCTAGAATAATTACAGCATAAAAGACATGGCCAGTATACATTGATTTTCACTGCAACCCTGAAGTTTTACAAAATACAGGGCCAGTGTAATGTTTTTTTGAACAGCAACACCCCTTTATTTTACAGCATACAAGAGCAGGGTGCTTTTAATTTTTAACAACTGCACCTCTGAATTTTTACAACGTACAGGTCCAGCAGCACCCCTATATTTTACAGCATACAGCAGAGTGCTTATAATTTTTAACAACTTCACCCCTGAATTTTTACAACATACAGGGCCAGTGTAATGTTATTTGAACAGCAACACCCCTATATTTTACAGCATACAGCAGTGTGCTTTTAATTTTTAACCGCACCCCTGAATTTTTACAACATTCAGGGCAAGCAGCACCCGTATATTATACAGCATACAGCAGTGTGCTTTTAATTTTTAACAACTGCACCTCTGAATTTTTACAACATACAGGACCAGTAGCACCCCTATATTTTACAGCATACAGCAGTGTGCTTTTAATTTTTAACAACTGCACCCCATAATTTTTACAACTCACAGGGCCAGTGTAATGTTATTTGAACAGCAACACCCCAATATTTTACAGCATACAAGAGCAGTGTGCTTTTCATGTTTAACAACTGCAGCCCTGAATTTTTACAACACACAGGGCCAGCAGCACCCCAATATTTTACAGCATACAGGAGCAGTGTGCTTTTAATTTTTTACAACTGCACCTCTGAATTTTTACAACAAACAGGTGCCAGCAGCACCCCTATATTTTAAAGCACACAAGAGCAGTGTTTTTCATTTTAAACAACTGCACCCCTGAATTTTTATAGCATACAGGGCCAGTGTAATGTTATTTGAACAGCAGCACCCCTATATTTTACAGCATACAGCAGTGTGCTTTTAATTTTTAACAACTGCACCCCTGAATTTTGAAACATACATGACCAGTGTAATGTTATTTGAACAGCAACACCCCTATATTTTATAGCATACGACAGTGTGCTTTTCATTTTTAACTGCACCCATGACATTTTACAACATACAGGGCCAGCAGCAGCACCACAATATTTTACAGCATACAGGAGGACAGTGCCCCTGCACCCTGTACAACACAGTGACAGCCAGGACAGCAACACCCATACACAGCTGCAGCACATGAAACACCAGTGACAGCCAGGTACACCACAGTGACTGCAGCAGGGGTGGTATTCATGTGACCGGCAGTCAGGAGACCGACGGTCATGTGACCTCACCCAACATCCAGCCCCCTCACTATACCGACGGTCAGCATGCTGACCAACGGGGACTATTCCCACTCGTGGATGTCCACGACACCCATAGAGTGGAAATAGAAGCTGTGGCGACCGCAGGTCACCACCAAGCCCACAAGGGGCTTGCTGCAGTCACCCCCCACCAGGATCCCAGCGTCGGTAAAAGTGATGTTGACAATTTACAGTATATTATTGGGCTCTCACTAAAAACCTATTCACACAAAAACTACAACACTTCCAGGGCCATATTTGCAAAGGACCTTTTAGGGATTTGCAGCCCATATATGTATATGTGTACTGGGGTTCAGTGCACAGTACAAACAAATACAGTACAACAATTTTTTTTTTACATTTCTTGCTGACAAATATGGAGTTGCACTGTTAAAGCAGTGGATGTGGCCTGCAAAATCAGTGCATCATCACTGTGATGGGATGAGATTAAGAGGACTGGGCACTGTTTGTGGATGGATACAGCACAGCCACTTAGATGGACACCGTGACAGCAGCACAGCCACTTAGATGGACACAGTTACAGCAGCACAGCCCCTCATATGGACACAGGTACAGCACTTGTATTTTGCACAGCCACTTGGATGGACACCGCAGAGCAGAGCAGAGTGCAGCATACAGCACCTGACTGGTGTGAAATGGCGCTGAGTCCTGGCCACAGCTCCCTTATATGGAATCCAAAGCTTGCAAGAGTCAGAAGCCAAGAGGATGATGTTCGCCCTCGATTTTTAAACCCGAACCAGGATTCAGATTCTCAAGTTCAAAGTGGTTCAGATTTAAGGTAATCTGAACTGCTCATCTCTACAAACATCAAAGAAAAAAACCTAAACCATGTGTCGTGGATGCCCCATGTACGAGTCCATATGCATTAAGCACATGCCTATTCTCAAAGCCCAATCTGCAACTTACTCTTGGGGACCCTGGGCCACTGATGACTGGTCCATGTAAAGCCTCGATCAATCAGCCTTTTTGTTGAGCAGGTCTCAAAATTTTCCCCAACCATAAAAATGGTGTTCCATACCTTCTGGATACAGTGTGGGGTACAGTGCCGAATATTTTGGGACACAGTTAAATATTAATCTCGATATAGTGCGTGTCCAATACAGTGCAGGTTGGATACAATGTAGGTTACAGTGCATGTTGGATGCAGTGCAGGTTACAGCGCAGGTTGGATACAGTGCAAGTCAGATACATTGCCAATCATTTACAGTGCAGGTTGGATACATTGCAGGTTGGATACAGTGTGGAACATACAGTGCGGGTCAGATGCAGTGCAGGTCGGACACAGTGTGGAATGGATACAGTGTGGGTCAAATACAGAGCATGCTACAGTGCAGGTTAGATACAATATGGGTCGGATACAGTGTAGGTTACAGTGGGGGTTGCATAAAGTGCAGGTATGGGTTGGATACAGTGCTGTGCAGGTCAGATACATTGCATGTAGATATGCCAGCTGTACAGAGGAGTGATCCTGCGGTGCACACCTGTAATGAGAGGTGCGATTCTGTGGAGACCTTTTAGTACTGCATACAAAGACAAGGCTGCAGCTGTACAATTCAAACACTACCAATTGATTAATAATACTCATTGCAATTAAATTTAGCATTTTGAGTGAGGTTCTTCGCATAGTTATGGCCATAAATAATGGCTTGCCCATTAAAGTCCAGTAGACCTTATTAATCGGGCAACTCCCTAACATATTGGTGGGGTACAAGTCCAGGGCGCAGGACACCACAAACCCAAACAGCTGAGTGACCCAAGGGCAACACTCTTTGTATGCAGACATGCCAGCTGTAGCCTAGACGTATTAGTGCCCTTACTGTGTCAGCAGGCAGGAGGGGTACCCCAATGGTAAATGCCCCCAGTGGTGTCTTTGAGTATGATGATGGTTCGTGTGCTAAAGTGAACACAGTGCTTTCTCAGTGCCTGCCATGTCTGGCTTGTGTGTGGCTGCAACACAACAGCAGCCTTTGGGTGGATGAGAATGCAAGGATCCATTGGCAGATAGCCATGAGAATGGCTCTCTCAGCCAATCAGTGGTCAGCTGTTGATTTTAATGGGTCTTTGAAATTAGCGCCCATATCCAAAACCCATGATATCCTACACCAGGAAGATGACATTTTGCCTAATTTCTGGATCCAAGGCAGGTGGGGAGATCTGAGTACCGACCCGGATCCACTTGGATTGGATAAGTTTGGGTGGCCTTGGATATCTAAGAACCGAGCCTGCTGATCTCTAGTTAAGACTTGGGCAGTCGTGTGCAGGAGCATGGTAGCCACAGTGCTCATACACGGAATAGAATGCACCATCTCTGTGAGCAGCAGTGCCAGATAAAATGACAGATGACAGGTACAGACTGATCACGCTGACAGTGCCACCTGCCCATTCCAACAATAAATAGATCTGCGTTTGAACTACTGTTTTATCAGATACTACATGTGCTTTGTTAAGGTCTGCACCAGAGCCAGGGCCGACACCCCCCCCCTGCAACTCTAAATTTGTGCCCTCCCATACTTTACAAAGGGACAGTGCACATAATGCCCCCTGCAGTAGTGACAATTACACACAATGCCTCCTGTAGTAGTGGCGCTTATACACACAATGCCCCCCCGTAGTAGTGATGCTTACGCACACAACGCCCTCTGTAGTAGTGACACTTACACACAATGCCTCTGTAGTAGTGATGCTTATACACACAACGCCCTCTGTAGTAGTGGCGCTTACACACAATGACCCCTGTAGCAGTGGCGCTTATACACAAAATGCCCCCTGTAGTAGTGATGCTTATGCACACAACACCCTCTGTAGTAGTGATGCTTACACACAACGCCCCTGTAGTAGTGATGTTTGCACACACAATGCCCTCTAGTAGTGGCGCTTATACACGCAATGCCTTCTATAGTAGTGACGCTTATACACACAATGCCCCCCGTAGCAGTGATGCTTACGCACATGACACCCTCTGTAGTAGTGACACTTATGCACATAACGCCCTCAGTAGTAGTGACACTTACGCACATTATGCCCACAGTCACACAAACACATACACAGATATACACACACATACTGTACATACATACACACACATTCTCTCTCTCACTAACTCTCTTTCCATCCACTTACCTAAGGAAGTCTGGCTGCTGGAGCTGTAGCAGCTTATCCTCCTGTGTAGCAGGCTGCAGCTTGGTCCCGTGTAGCACCACCCCTCAGTCCCATGTAACTCCGCCCCTTTTAGGTCCCGCACAATACTCTGTCACAGGGGGAGGGGGAGAGAAGGGTCCAAGCTGCTGGCGCTGCTAACTGTAAAGTGTGACAGGCACAGCAGCCGACAGTAGGGACATCAGCACATGGATGCAGAGCAGGGAGAGTGCCTCTCTAGCCTGGCGCCTACCTGCTCTGCATCCCTTTGCTGAGCGGGTAGTGCCGGGCCTGACCAGAGCTTTCAGGTAAGAAGTATAAACTCTTTTTTGCCACTGAAATTAGTGTGTGGAGCTGCATTTCTTAATTTGTTGGACATTAGTTAATCCTTCCTACAATTAGCATCTGCCTGTAGTAACTTGTCATATCATCACATGGTTACAGTTGTTTTGAGGTGCCCTATTGTAAGCACACACTGATGTGAAAACTGCATGGGCAACAAAAAAGAGAAGAGATTGAAACATGGTAAGAAACTGTGTATGGAAAAAAAGAATTAATTAACAGTGACAAATCAATTTAGCTTGAATTTAATGTACAGTAGTAGTGGTTTATTGGCTTTGAAAAAAACATATGGTTAACAGCATTATCAGACATAGAAGGTGGTCATTCTGATGCTCAGTGTATTATATTGCGTTAACTGTGATGTTCAATGTACTGAATAGCAGTTACTTGGAAGCTGTCTGTAATGTACAGTAGTCACATGGATGTGGTCTTTGTTGTATCATGGATACAGGGATGATGGTCATGAGGACACTCAAAGCAGTGCCGTAACTAGGCATTTTAGCGCTGTGTGCAAGAAACGACAGTGGCGCCCCCCCCCCATGTAAGATAGGGGCAGTGCGCGCGAAAAATTTATAGGGGCGTGGCTTCACGGGAAGGGGCGTGGCCACAAAATAATAGCAATTCATACTACGGTGCACAGTAGTCTACATTATTCAAATTACGCTGCACAGTAGCGCCACTACACCAGGTAGAGCCCCTTTTATACATTACAGCAGACAGCGTCCCCCTTTTTACACATTACAGCAGACAGTCCCCCTTTTTACACATTGCGGCAGCCAGTCCCCCTTTTTACACATTGCGGCAGCCAGGCCCCCTCTTTACACATTGCGGCAGCCAGTCCCCCTTTTTACACATTACGGCAGCCAGGCCCCCTCTTTACACATTGCAGCAGCCAGGACCCCTTTTTACACATTGCGGCAGCCAGGACCCCTTTTTACACATTGCGGCAGCCAGGACCCCTTTTTACACATTGCGACAGCCAGGCCCCCTTTTTATACATTGCGGCAGCCAGGCCCCCTTTTTATACATTGCGGCAGCCAGGACCCCTTTTTACACATTGCGGCAGCCAGGCCCCCTTTTTACACATTGCGGCAGACGGTGTCCCCCTGAGAGAGAGAGAGAGAGAGGGAGGGATATACTTACCTTCTCCCCGCTGACAGGCTCCTCGTGCTGGCATCTCCCTCTCCGTGCAGGCAGTGAGGTGAGAAGGAGGAGGAGGGAGGGGGATTGGAGCCGCAGCAGCGCTATTTGATTGGTAGTAAGCGCCGCTGCAGCATCCCCCTCTCCTTCCGTATTGGTTGCCTGGCCCTGCTGTGGATGCTGGGATGAAGGAACCGCATCCCAGCATCCATAGCAGCGCCGGGCAGCCAATACAGAAGGAGAGGGGGATGCTGCAGCGGCGCTTACTACCAATCAAATAGCGCTGCTGCGGCTCCCTGCTCCCCCTCCCTCCTCCTCCTTGAACGCTGCCCGGCGCTGGTCTCTCTTCTCCCTCCAGCGCGGCGCACGGCGCACACAGCAGCCAGAGGCGGCATGTAATGAGTCAATTTGACTCATTACATGCCGCTGGCCGTTGCGCCCTCAGGGCAACTGCGCTGTGTGCCAAGCCCACTTGGCACACACGTAGTTACGGCCCTGACTCAAAGTATTGCATAGTATTCACCTGGATGTTGTCTGTACTGGTCACTGAGATCTCAATGGTCACTAAAATGCTGTCTGTACTATATAGTGGTCACTGGGATGCGATCTGTACTTTATTATGGTCATTGGGATGCTCTCTGTACTGCCTTTGATTACATGGATGCAATTTATACTGTACGGCATCGCATGAATACTGTCTACACTACACAGCAGTTGTGTTGATGTTCACGTTATTATATGGAAGTCACGTGGATGCTCTTTTTGTATATGGTAATTGCTAAGGCTAATGGTTTGCTATCCTGTCTGCATTTTTCTTGTGCTCAGTGTATATTTGATTTAATCTCAACTACATGAGGCCACTTAAAAAAAATTATTTCAGAGTCACGATCAGTTTCCAATCTGTCCCTAATCGGCCACAATGCAGGTTTTCAGTGGGATCCATTCTCGCTTGTTGATACAATCGTGATGCACTAATGCTATTTAAGGACAAATTTGACATATGTTAGGAGACATTCTGTTCAAGTCTGCTCTAATCCTGCAGCAGAATTCAGTGTGTAAGAAAAATAAATAAAAGCACACATCACGTTCACTGTATTTATTCTAGGTAAAAACAAAATCAATGTGTCCAGCAGAGATTTTTTTAAGGTGTTAATGCCAATTCAGCCTACGCTACAAATTTAAAAGAAAAAAATACCCATAGAGAACGAGATTGTCAAGCTCTGGCAAAGATAACGAACAATGATTAATTAGGATATGCTTCACTGAGCCTCATTACTTCGAAGTGTTGCTGTTTTGCAAATTTTTGTGAATATATCTACCGACCGAAGCTGAAAATTAGTAATGTGATGTCAAACTGTATTGCAAACATTGTGGTTTCATTTTTATAATAAGGAAAGAGTTTGGTGGAAGTTTGGTGAAGAATGTCATCGAGTTTCAGTATATTCATATGTCATATATGCAAGTGTTTTGAGCTTTTCTCCTAAAGCAATTAAATTATAGTTATGTTTATTTATTTATTTTTTTAAAAGCATTGATTTGTAAAACAATACAACACTAAAGCATCTAGTGTCTGCTTTTGTACCTGTTGCATTATGTTGTTGTCATGGACACAAACTTTCAAGACAAAATAGATGTTTTTTCTGATTGGCGCTCATTCAGATTAATGTTTGGTATGTTAAAGTTTCAGAGTACATTAATATATTTAGTGCTGCAGAACAGAGTTGTAAGTTCATCCCAATAAACTTGGAGGCAAGTTGGGGTTTAGTCCCCCCCTCCACCTTTAATAAAAAAAAAAGAAGAAACAAATATGGTGTGTGTGCAGTTTCGGACTGGGGCTTGAAAGGCCCACCGGGGAAATGCAGTTGTAGGGGCCCAGGTTTACAGGTGTGGCCAGTCTCCAGAGGGGTTGTGGCCAGCTGCCACATTGGTGTGCCCATACCTCCCAACCATAGGCGAATCTAGACATTTGGTAATGGGTGGTCCCAGTTGGGCCCCCACTCCCAAAAAAACCTGCCAAGCTAATCATGTGCGTGCGCCGAATCCGGAAAAATGGGCGTGGCCACATACCAGAGTAGGCATGGTCACTGAAAATAGGTTGTGTCAACATGACACGCCACCTGTTTCTCGTCACACTGGGAACATTCATTTAAATTCCAAATGCACCTTACCTACAGTATATGATGGTTGATCGCAATGTGGAACCTCTGAAGAACTGTATCACCTAAGGCAGACGGCGTCTTTAGTCGGTAATCACTATTTATGTAGGAGATCACATCGTCCAGAAGATTCCTATTTGTGTAGAAAAATTAACAAGGTCAGCATCATACTACAGCGGTTCAACCAGACTCACATCCTGCCCCCTGCGTCTCTCACTATCATCTCTCCCTCATGTCGTCTCTCAGCACACCATCACCTTCCCCTGCATCATCTCTCAGCCCACCATCACCAACCCCCTGCGTCGTTTCTCAGCACACCATCACCAACTCCCTGCGTCATCTCTCAGTACACCATCACCTACCCCCTGCATCGTCTCTCAGCACACCATCACCAACTCCCTGCGTCGTCTCTCAGCACACCATCACCTACCCCCTGCATCGTCTCTCGGCACACCATCACCTACCCCTTGCGCCATCTCTCAGCACACCATAACCTCCACCTGCGTCATCTCTCAGCACACCATCACCTACCCCCTGGAAAGTCTCTCTGCACACCATCATATTCTATGTCTCTCTGCCCCCCCCCCCATTAATTCTATCTCAGTGTGTCTCTCCCCTTCAATATGTGTCTCTCAGTGTGACCCCCCCTTCACTATATGTCTCTCAGTGTGTGTGTGTGTGTGTGTGTGTGTCCTTCCCCTTCGTTCTGTCAGTATGTTGCCCCCCTTTCTATGCCTCGCAGTGTCTCTCTCTCCTCCTTCTAAGTTTTTCAGGGTGTCCCCTCCTTCTATGTCTCTCAGTTTCTCTCCCCCATCCTTGTCTCTCAGTGTGTCTCCCCTTCTATGTTTCTCAGTGACTCCCCCCATGTCTCTCAATGTGTGTCTTTCTCTCCCCTTTGTCTCTCAGTGCCCCACCTCTTTAATGTCTCTCATTGTGCCTTCCCCCCCCCTTCTAGTAATATAACAGCAGGGTCACCTCTCTTCCCCCTGGGAATTGGAAGCCGGCGGGGTGAGGTTGCTGGGAGCTAAGGAATGGGGGCTGGCGGGGTGAGGCAGCTGAGGAATGGGGTCCGGCGTGGTGAGGCAGCTGGGAGCTGAGGAATGGGGGCCGGCGGGGTGAGGCAGCTGGGAGCTGAGGAATGGGGGGCGGCGGGGTGAGGCAGCTGGGAGCCGGCTGGAGCTGAGGACCGGGAGCCAGCGTAGGGTGGCAGGTAGAGATGAGCGCCGGAAATTTTTCGGGTTTTGTGTTTTGGGTTCGGTTCCGCGGCCGTGTTTTGGGTTCGACCGCGTTTTGGCAAAACCTCACCGAATTTTTTTTGTCGGATTCGGGTGTGTTTTGGATTCGGGTGTTTTTTTAAAAAAACCCTAAAAAACAGCTTAAATCATAGAATTTGGGGGTAATTTTGATCCCAAAGTATTATTAACCTCAAAAAACATAATTTACACTCATTTTCAGCCTATTCTGAACACATCACACCTCACAATATTATTTTTAGTCCTAAAATTTGCACCGAGGTCGCTGTGTGAGTAAGATAAGCGACCCTAGTGGCCGACACAAACACCGGGCCCATCTAGGAGTGGCACTGCAGTGTCACGCAGGATGGCCCTTCCAAAAAACCCTCCCCAAACAGCACATGACGCAAAGAAAAAAAGAGGCGCAATGAGGTAGCTGACTGTGTGAGTAAGATTAGCGACCCTAGTGGCCGACACAAACACCGGGCACATCTAGGAGTGGCACTGCAGTGTCACGCAGGATGGCCCTTCCAAAAAACCCTCCCCAAACAGCACATGACGCAAAGAAAAAAAGAGGCGCAATGAGGTAGCTGACTGTGTGAGTAAGATTAGCGACCCTAGTGGCCGACACAAACACCGGGCCCATCTAGGAGTGGCACTGCAGTGTCACGCAGGATGTCCCTTCCAAAAAACCCTCCCCAATCAGCACATGATGCAAAGAAAAAGAAAAGAAAAAAGAGGTGCAAGATGGAATTATCCTTGGGCCCTCCCACCCACCCTTATGTTGTATAAACAAAACAGGACATGCACACTTTAACCAACCCATCATTTCAGTGACAGGGTCTGCCACACGACTGTGACTGATATGACGGGTTGGTTTGGACCCCCCCCAAAAAAGAAGCAATTAATCTCTCCTTGCACAAACTGGCTCTACAGAGGCAAGATGTCCACCTCATCTTCACCCTCCGATATATCACCGTGTACATCCCCCTCCTCACAGATTATCAATTCGTCCCCACTGGAATCCACCATCTCAGCTCCCTGTGTACTTTGTGGAGGCAATTGCTGCTGGTCAATGTCTCCGCGGAGGAATTGATTATAATTCATTTTAATGAACATCATCTTCTCCACATTTTCTGGATGTAACCTCGTACGCCGATTGCTGACAAGGTGAGCGGCGGCACTAAACACTCTTTCGGAGTACACACTTGTGGGAGGGCAACTTAGGTAGAATAAAGCCAGTTTGTGCAAGGGCCTCCAAATTGCCTCTTTTTCCTGCCAGTATAAGTACGGACTGTGTGACGTGCCTACTTGGATGCGGTCACTCATATAATCCTCCACCATTCTATCAATGTTGAGAGAATCATATGCAGTGACAGTAGACGACATGTCCGTAATCGTTGTCAGGTCCTTCAGTCCGGACCAGATGTCAGCATCAGCAGTCGCTCCAGACTGCCCTGCATCACCGCCAGCGGGTGGGCTCGGAATTCTGAGCCTTTTCCTCGCACCCCCAGTTGCGGGAGAATGTGAAGGAGGAGATGTTGACAGGTCGCGTTCCGCTTGACTTGACAATTTTGTCACCAGCAGGTCTTTCAACCCCAGCAGACCTGTGTCTGCCGGAAAGAGAGATCCAAGGTAGGCTTTAAATCTAGGATCGAGCACGGTGGCCAAAATGTAGTGCTCTGATTTCAACAGATTGACCACCCGTGAATCCTTGTTAAGCGAATTAAGGGCTGCATCCACAAGTCCCACATGCCTAGCGGAATCGCTCCGTGTTAGCTCCTTCTTCAATGCCTCCAGCTTCTTCTGCAAAAGCCTGATGAGGGGAATGACCTGACTCAGGCTGGCAGTGTCTGAACTGACTTCACGTGTGGCAAGTTCAAAGGGCATCAGAACCTTGCACAACGTTGAAATCATTCTCCACTGCACTTGAGACAGGTGCATTCCACCTACTATATCGTGCTCAATTGTATAGGCTTGAATGGCCTTTTGCTGCTCCTCCAACCTCTGAAGCATATAGAGGGTTGAATTCCACCTCGTTACCACTTCTTGCTTCAGATGATGGCAGGGCAGGTTCAGTAGTTTTTGGTGGTGCTCCAGTTTTCTGTACGTGGTGCCTGTACGCCGAAAGTGTCCCGCAATTCTTCTGGCCACCGACAGCATCTCTTGCACGCCCCTGTCGTTTTTTAAAAAATTCTGCACCACCAAATTCAAGGTATGTGCAAAACATGGGACGTGCTGGAATTGGCCCAGATTTAATGCACACACAATATTGCTGGCGTTGTCCGATGACACAAATCCACAGGAGAGTCCAATTGGGGTAAGCCATTCCGCGATGATCTTCCTCAGTTGCCGTAAGAGGTTTTCAGCTGTGTGCGTATTCTGGAAAGCGGTGATACAAAGCGTAGCCTGCCTAGGAAAGAGTTGGCGTTTGCGAGATGCTGCTACTGGTGCCGCCGCTGCTGTTCTTGCGGCGGGAGTCCATACATCTACCCAGTGGGCTGTCACAGTCATATAGTCCTGACCCTGCCCTGCTCCACATGTCCGTGGTTAAGTGGACATTGGGTACAGCTGCATTTTTTAGGACACTGGTGACTCTTTTTCTGAGGTCTGTGTACATTTTCGGTATCGCCTGCCTAGAGAAATGGAACCTAGATGGTATTTGGTACCGGGGACACAGTACCTCCAACAAGTCTCTAGTTGGCTCTGCAGTAATGATGGATACCGGAACCACGTTTCTCACCACCCAGGATGCCAAGGCCTCAGTTATCCGCTTTGCAGTAGGATGACTGCTGTGATATTTCATCTTCCTCGCAAAGGACTGTTGTACTACTTCCAGTAAGCAATTGACTGTTCAAGTGGGCTTACGACTTCCCCTCTGGGATGACCATCGACTCCCAGCGGCAACAACAGCAGCGCCAGCAGCAGTAGGCGTTACACGCAAGGATGCATCGGAGGAATCCCAGGCAGGAGAGGACTCGTCAGACTTGCCAGTGACATGGCCTGCAGGACTATTGGCATTCCTGGGGAAGGAGGAAATTGACACTGAGGGAGTTGGTGGGGTGGTTTGCGTGAGCTTGGTTACAAGAGGAAGGGATTTACTGGTCAGTGGACTGCTTCCGCTGTCACCCAAAGTTTTTGAACTTGTCACTGACTTATTATGAATGCGCTGCAGGTGACGTATAAGGGAGGATGTTCCGAGGTGGTTAACGTCCTTACCCCTACTTATTACAGCTTGACAAAGGGAACACACGGCTTGACACCTGTTGTCCGCATTTCTGGTGAAATACCTCCACACCGAAGAGCTGATTTTTTTGGTATTTTCACCTGGCATGTCAACGGCCATATTCCTCCCACGGACAACAGGTGTCTCCCCGGGTGCCTGACTTAAACAAACCACCTCACCATCAGAATCCTCCTGGTCAATTTCCTCCCCAGCGCCAGCAACACCCATATCCTCCTCATCCTGGTGTACTTCAACACTGACATCTTCAATCTGACTATCAGGAACTGGACTGCGGGTGCTCCTTCCAGCACTTGCAGGGGGCATGCAAATAGTGGAAGGCGCATGCTCTTCACGTCCAGTGTTGGGAAGGTCAGGCATCGCAAACGACACAATTGGACTCTCCTTGTGGATTTGGGATTTCAAAGAACGCACAGTTCTTTGCGGTGCTTTTGCCAGCTTGAGTCTTTTCAGTTTTCTAGCGAGAGGCTGAGTGCTTCCATCCTCATGTGAAGCTGAACCACTAGCCATGAACATAGGCCAGGGCCTCAGCCGTTCCTTGCCACTCCGTGTGGTAAATGGCATATTGGCAAGTTTACGCTTCTCCTCCGACAATTTTATTTTAGGTTTTGGAGTCCTTTTTTTTCTGATATTTGGTGTTTTGGATTTGACATGCTCTGTACTATGACATTGGGCATCGGCCTTGGCAGACGACGTTGCTGGCATTTCATCGTCTCGGCCATGACTAGTGGCAGCAGCTTCAGCACGAGGTGGAAGTGGATCTTGATCTTTCCCTAATTTTGGAACCTCAACTTTTTTGTTCTCCATATTTTATAGGCAGAACTAAAAGGCACCTCAGGTAAACAATGGAGATGGATGGATTGGATACTAGTATACAATTATGGACGGACTGCCACGGTTAGGTGGTATAAAAAAACCACGGTTAGGTGGTATATATTATAATAATAATACAATTATGGATGGACGGACTGCCTGCCGACACAGAGGTAGCCACAGCCGTGAACTACCGCACTGTACACTGGTTGATAAAGAGATAGTAGTATACTCGTAACAACTAGTATGACACTATGACGACGGTATAAAGAATGAAAAAAAAACCACGGTTAGGTGGTATATATTATAATAATAATACAATTATGGATGGACGGACTGCCTGCCGACTGCCGACACAGAGGTAGCCACAGCCGTGAACTACCGCACTGTACACTGGTTGATAAAGAGATAGTAGTATACTCGTAACAACTAGTATGACACTATGACGACGGTATAAAGAATGAAAAAAAAACCACGGTTAGGTGGTATATATTATAATAATAATACAATTATGGATGGACGGACTGCCTGCCGACTGCCGACACAGAGGTAGCCACAGCCGTGAACTACCGCACTGTACACTGGTTGATAAAGAGATAGTAGTATACTCGTAACAACTAGTATGACACTATGACGACGGTATAAAGAATGAAAAAAAAACCACGGTTAGGTGGTATATATTATAATAATAATACAATTATGGATGGACGGACTGCCTGCCGACTGCCGACACAGAGGTAGCCACAGCCGTGAACTACCGCACTGTACACTGGTTGATAAAGAGATAGTAGTATACTCGTAACAACTAGTATGACACTATGACGACGGTATAAAGAATGAAAAAAAAAACCACGGTTAGGTGGTATATATTATAATAATAATACAATTATGGATGGACGGACTGCCTGCCGACACAGAGGTAGCCACAGCCGTGAACTACCGCACTGTACACTGGTTGATAAAGAGATAGTAGTATACTCGTAACAACTAGTATGACACTATGACGACGGTATAAAGAATGAAAAAAAAACCACGGTTAGGTGGTATATATTATAATAATAATACAATTATGGATGGACGGACTGCCTGCCGACTGCCGACACAGAGGTAGCCACAGCCGTGAACTACCGCACTGTACACTGGTTGATAAAGAGATAGTAGTATACTCGTAACAACTAGTATGACACTATGACGACGGTATAAAGAATGAAAAAAAAACCACGGTTAGGTGGTATATATTATAATAATAATACAATTATGGATGGACGGACTGCCTGCCGACTGCCGACACAGAGGTAGCCACAGCCGTGAACTACCGCACTGTACACTGGTTGATAAAGAGATAGTAGTATACTCGTAACAACTAGTATGACACTATGACGACGGTATAAAGAATGAAAAAAAAACCACGGTTAGGTGGTATATATTATAATAATAATACAATTATGGATGGACGGACTGCCTGCCGACTGCCGACACAGAGGTAGCCACAGCCGTGAACTACCGCACTGTACACTGGTTGATAAAGAGATAGTAGTATACTCGTAACAATTAGGATGACACTATGACGGTATAAAGAATGAAAAAAAAACCACGGTTAGGTGGTAGGTATATAATAATAAATAATACAATTCTGGTCGGACGGACTGCCTGCCGTGTGCCGACACAGAGGTAGCCACAGCCGTGAACTACCGCACTGTACACTGGTTGATAAAGAGATAGTAGTATACTCGTAACAATTAGGATGACACTATGACGGTATAAAGAATGAAAAAAAAACCACGGTTAGGTGGTAGGTATATAATAATAAATAATACAATTCTGGTCGGACGGACTGCCTGCCGTGTGCCGACACAGAGGTAGCCACAGCCGTGAACTACCGCACTGTACACTGGTTGATAAAGAGATAGTAGTATACTCGTAACAATTAGGATGACACTATGACGGTATAAAGAATGAAAAAAAAACCACGGTTAGGTGGTAGGTATATAATAATAAATAATACAATTCTGGTCGGACGGACTGCCTGCCGTGTGCCGACACAGAGGTAGCCACAGCCGTGAACTACCGCACTGTACACTGGTTGATAAAGAGATAGTAGTATACTCGTAACAATTAGGATGACACTATGACGGTATAAAGAATGAAAAAAAAACCACGGTTAGGTGGTAGGTATATAATAATAAATAATACAATTCTGGTCGGACGGACTGCCTGCCGTGTGCCGACACAGAGGTAGCCACAGCCGTGAACTACCGCACTGTACACTGGTTGATAAAGAGATAGTAGTATACTCGTAACAATTAGGATGACACTATGACGGTATAAAGAATGAAAAAAAAAACACGGTTAGGTGGTAGGTATATAATAATAAATAATACAATTCTGGTCGGACGGACTGCCTGCCGTGTGCCGACACAGAGGTAGCCACAGCCGTGAACTACCGCACTGTACACTGGTTGATAAAGAGATAGTAGTATACTCGTAACAATTAGGATGACACTATGACGGTATAAAGAATGAAAAAAAAACCACGGTTAGGTGGTAGGTATATAATAATAAATAATACAATTCTGGTCGGACGGACTGCCTGCCGTGTGCCGACACAGAGGTAGCCACAGCCGTGAACTACCGCACTGTACACTGGTTGATAAAGAGATAGTAGTATACTCGTAACAATTAGGATGACACTATGACGGTATAAAGAATGAAAAAAAAAACACGGTTAGGTGGTAGGTATATAATAATAAATAATACAATTCTGGTCGGACGGACTGCCTGCCGTGTGCCGACACAGAGGTAGCCACAGCCGTGAACTACCGCACTGTACACTGGTTGATAAAGAGATAGTAGTATACTCGTAACAATTAGGATGACACTATGACGGTATAAAGAATGAAAAAAAAACCACGGTTAGGTGGTAGGTATATAATAATAAATAATACAATTCTGGTCGGACGGACTGCCTGCCGTGTGCCGACACAGAGGTAGCCACAGCCGTGAACTACCGCACTGTACTGTGTCTGCTGCTAATATAGACTGGTTGATATTTAAAGAGATATTAGTAGTATACAACAATACTATACTGGTGGTCAGGCACTGGTCACCACTCCTGCAGCAAAAGTGTGCACTGTTAATTAATATAATTGTACTCCTGGCTCCTGCTAACAACCTGCAGTGCTCCCCAGTCTCCCCCACAATTAATTATAAGCTTTTAATTTATACATTGATGACTGTGCAGCACACTGGGCTGAGCTGAGTGCACACAGACTGAGTCACACTGTGTGACTGACTGTGCTGTGTATCGTTTTTTTTTTCAGGCAGAGAACGGATATAGCAGAGAGAAGTGAACGGATATATTATATTAAATAAAAGTTAACTAGCTGCTGCACTGGGCACTGACTGTGGTAAACTAACTCTGTCTGCGACTCTGCACAATCTCTCTCTATCT